>NC_087329.1:3817500-5087500 GCF_037043105.1 Vanessa tameamea
AGCCATCTGCCTACAGTTTACATTAAAAAAAAAATACTATAAAACAAATCTAAATCAAAAACCCACACAGTGTTCAAATTTTATAAAGACTAAAATCATTTAATTAATATAATTTCTATCTAATGTATAAGTTATTTAACTTAATAAAAAGTTTTTCAGTACTTATTAGTCAGTTTGACTAGCTAATTTATTTCTTCCTACAAATTATCTTAGTATGGCAAATAATAGTTGATTTAAAAATATTAATGTGTCATCATCATATTAATTAATCACACAAGACATCTTGTATTTGAATACAAAATTTATTTTGTATCTTTTATTTTGTATTTTTGTATCTGTATGCATCTTCTAATTGCATGAGTCACAACAACAAATATTGATATCATATATAACATTAATTTACTATTTTAATTTTATGTAGAATAAACACCCTGATAGAGAGGTAATGCCTTTGATGATAATTACCTCTCGGTATTTTACCTAAGTATGAACTAGCATTAAATATAACACAAATAATACTATCATTATACAAGTGAAAGTATGTTAATATAACCCGCTTTAAATAGATTGAAACCTAAACTGATAATTATAAAATTTGCAAAAATTTACAAAAATGTAATCAAACAATTATAATACATTTATGTAAAGTTATAGACAATTTAAAAATTGAAACCACACAAACAAGCATACCAAATATATTACAGCTAAAGAACAATATCCTTGACAACAACTTAACATGTTTCAATGAACATTCTTAGATTTTTTTTTACTAGTTTCATCATCAAATGCCATCTTAGTTAATTATGCAATTTATGTGAATCATACAAGCATACTAATCTCTTTTTGATGATTTTTTTAGTAAGTAAATTCTCCTTCTTCTGCAAACAAATATTCACAATTGAATAACATATTCTATTTTTAATTCTTAAACTAATATTAATTATTATAGTAAATTTCCAAATAAGAATTAATTTCTGTATCTTTCTTTGTTATTAGTTATCATAAATTTCGAAGAAATTTTAGTAAGTTTTATTTAAGATTGATTATTGAAGTTTGATTACATTAAAAATATGATGCTAATATAAAATAATTAAAAAGATTTAGAAAATATGCAGACATTGTCTTATACAAAGGATATATATAAGGCGAAACTAATCAAAGCATAAAATATAATTCAATATTAACCAAACCCCGTCCGTAATATAATACATTTATTAAGCAAATAATAATTTTGGATTAAATAAACTTAGAACAGCGGATCAAATTACCTTTGTGAATGTAAGCTCCATACTAAAAGTTGTCTCACTGTAATATATATTATTTAAAACATCATAAATAATAGTAAAATTAAGCAAAGACGTTTTAATAGGTCATAAATAAATATTATTGCCGGAAAATGTTTCACAAGACAAATATCACTGCAGTGAAAAAAATTGACAAGTTGAAGGTAGTAAATGTTAATTGTCAAAAACAATTTCTGACATAATACACAGACTACATAATAGAAAACTTCACCTTTAAAGACTACACTATCACCTAAATATTTTCGAAAGATAGTAATTATTATCTAATCAGACCGAGTAAATAAGTAATTTATTTATGCAATTTATACTTTGTTATTTTTACAAAAATAATATATCGTATGATATTTTTTTCTTTGTAAACGATTTTATTTTTAATGATTCTTAATTTGTTATCTTTATTTCTTTAATTTATAAAATTTAATAATATATTAGACTATTATTTTAAGCTACTCTATCACATGTTTAAGTAATGATACCATAAATACAGTTTGCCAAAAAAAAATTAGTCTACCCTCTGATTTGTGTTCAAAAATTAAATGTTGAATTTTTAGTTGAACTTTTTTCTGATTGTTCTAGAGACTTAGTGGACGTTTTGAATAAGTGTCGAGATTAAATTATTAAAATGGAAGTTGATGTAGCGGTAAGAAATCTAAGTAATATTTTAAAACAACGAATAATTTTAGAAATAAGAAAATGAAATACAAAATAATAGTAACTATTTAGATACTATACAGATATTTTAAAATGAAATATATTGTAAAGAAGATAATTAAAAATTACAATAAAGCACTTAATATTTTTATTATTTTATAAAATAGGATATAAAAAGACATAACAGTTTTACAAGCCCGAATATAAGAAGAGCACCAATATCAAAGAGGGTAGGAAGGGAACGTTGTCACAGTTATAATGCACAAGATAGTAAGAAACCCGGTTCTCGTTTACAACCAACAAAAGTAAGTAAAAACTACTTAGAAATAAACATTGTTTTAAAATTTTACTATTATTTTTAGCATGTACACATTTATATTTTCAAAATTTAAAACGAACGCAATCTTAATTTGTATAAGCTTGACATTTTTCTCTTGCGTTCAGAAATAAGGATTTTTTTTAAACATTATTACAAACTAAATGTTTAAATTATAATATTTATATATAAAACTCCGCCATAAATCTATTTATTAATTTGTAAAAGTACTTGTCTAATCCATATTGACAGATCCACCTTATCTTTAGTAATTTATAATCAGTAAATGCAGTCGCTGTAGGCATTACCAAATATGGAGTTCGCTCGTTTTCCCAACCGTCCTCCCTTCGAACCTTAGCAGCTCTCAATTTTATTTTCTATAATTCTTTGAGTTATATTCAAATGATTTCATTGCAATATTTAGTGTAAATAATATAATTTCTTCTTATATTTAAATGTGAGTTTAAATTTGTTAATCGTTATTGCTAATGTCAATATAGGTCAGACAAGAACTGGCGTATAGGTTATGTTTTAAGTGAAATTATTCGGATAAATCACAGTGTGTTTAGTTCTGTTTGTAAATGCGCGTATTTTCGTTTACAGATGTCGTTTAGAGTGGTTCGTAGTTCAAAATTCCGCCACGTTTATGGGCAAGCCCTGAAAAGGGAACAGTGTTATGATAACATCAGAGTATCCAAGAGTTCGTGGGACTCTACGTTTTGTGCAGTGAACCCCAAATTTCTGGCTATCATCGTTGAATCTGCTGGTGGAGGCGCCTTCATAGTTCTACCTCACAATAAGGTAAGATTCTATAAAGAAACCAATAAATTCAAATTTACTAAGTGGGTTGGGGTACTATATTCAAAAAATATGTTTAAGAAACATCACTGTTTAATATACATATTTTTCATCTTCAAATAATGAGAATGGTTTGTATAAATGGTGAGTGATAAAAGTATTCTTTTTTTAAATTTAAACATCAATTACCTCAATTTTTAATATACAAACTAAACTACAGGTATATAAAACTTTAATCGTAACATTTAGATTTTAATTATAAGATTACACACAATATTTATTAAAGACTAATTACAAAATCTATCAGTAATACAGAAATTATTTTAAAGAAAAAATATAGTTAAATTAAACAAAACTATGGAAAGTAAATTTAAAAAAAAGCTAACAAGTTTTTTCCAATAGACAAGATGTACAATTATTAAATTTTAAAACAATTTAAAGAAATATGCTTATCAATTTTCAAACACTTATACACCAGTACAATAAGTTCATAAAATGTTTCTTGGTAAGTAGATTCTACTATTTAGATGTAGAAGTAGATAAGCTTTATTTCAAATAAGTTTTGAATATTATCCAGATTTTCAATTAAGGTAAACTAAACTAATAACTAGTGTCTAAACTCCTTTAGATACTTATTAGTTATTATTTTTATTGTTTACATCAATCCCTTCCAGACAAACCTTTATAAATTATTTTAAAATAAAACTGAAGATTTAAAATGATAATATTTTTAGATTTATATTCTTATTACATTTGTAAAATATTTATGTATCATCCTGCCGTAAATCTTGTTGTGGATTGTGTCCAAAATATCGCCAAGATTAATTAGATGTGGACATAAATGTGATTTACATACAAGTATACATCTTAAATCAAAACATGACAGCAAATTACATATAGCTAAAACAGTTGCTATATGTAAATATAAATTAACACTATCAGAGTGTCTTAAACTTTCTCTTAAAATAAAATGATCCAAGTATTCATTTCAATTTTAACTATCAGAACCGAGTCTGTATAATGCTTAGAGAAAATAAATTTTAATCATTTATATTTAGAATAACTTTTATGAAACATTAATTTTATTACAGTAAATAACAGTAAATAACCTTACATCTGTTTAGAATATATTTACAGTTTGTTTTCTATTGTAACTAAAGTTATTCTGTAGGTATCTTTGTTTTGGTTTGGTTTTCAACTTGCAACCAATCTAATAGGTAAATTTGATGTTATTGATGATTTAAAAGCATTATGACTCGTTATAAAACAATAATTGAAGTGCTATTCGTTCAGAATATGTGTCTTTGTTATGATGAAATTCGATAATTATCCTACTAATAAATATTTAATTAAAAATAAAGTACACCACATAAATACCATCCATTAACTTATTAACGTAGATTTCAATAATAACAATATATAAAGTGTACATGAAGTTTACAATATAATATTTATAAAAATAACCAAATTACATAATCTCAAATAATTTAAATATATGTTCTGTTATCTAATCACTTGCTCTGTTTGATAAATATATTATGACATATATTTACCAACAAATCTATTGGTTTTGTGTGACCAATTAAATGAGGATATAAATAAATATAATATTTAATTTTATACACTAATTAACTTGCAAAATATTTTATGTACTGGGTACACAGTTATTTGTTATTCACTATTTTAGTCTTTTTTAGTGTTAAAACAAGAATTTCATATAGAAAGTTCCATGTAGGCATCTGGTGCAATAAATTTCATGTACCAGTTTATTGATACAATATAAACAATATTTTATAATAGGTAATTATAAAATATTGTTTTATAATCTGAGTTTAGATAAATAGGACATGGTCCAAGTATTCGCACTAATTATTATTATGTAAATATTGTAATCTTATCTGTACTAATTAGTAACAAATAAAATGAGAAAATATTCTACCTTATAAATGTAGCTGAAATTGTAACAGTTTTATTTTTATACTGGATAAATTTTGCAGTCTCTGAACTGTATATCATTATTCTCACTTATGAATCATATTGTTCATCTCGAAATATAAAATTTTAATAATTAAGAATATATTTCATTAGGAATAAAATTATTTTCGGTGCAATTAAATTAGTAACAATCCACATTCAATATAGAAATTTTCATAACAAAAGATAATTTAAGAACAAAAGTTGTAATAAATTTGTCATTTCTGATTTATTAGTTTTACAGTCGACTGCAATTATGTAAAATATTCTCATGTAATGTTTTTGTTCTAAGAAACCATGTTCATCTAAATCCATTTAGCCTTTTAGACATAACTGAGTTAAATATTCTAAACAGACTTTGTAATAATAATAAGAGTACAGTGACTCTATTTTACCAATTCTATTTTGTAATTTACAAAATTCAATCAATTTAACTCTTACCTTGGTGGCTCTTAGCTGTTTACTACATTATTTATATTATGAGTTATGACTCATGACCCATTATTAAAAAATACTCACATCGAAATGTATTTTTCTATAATAAAAGTAAGGAAAACGTAATCACGCTTTATCTTACAGGAAACACCGAAATGCATTTATCAAACGAACAATGCGGTACAGTCAACGACAAATATCTATATACAATAATTTGACAATTATGTCGTTCGATTTTACAAGTTATAATTAAATATTTAAGGTATACTTTAGCGTGGATCGATTATAACCTTTATCTTTTGAACGTTACATTGTGCAACAGATATGGGACAATGGATGTTCAACAATAGGGAAAGATATCGATTCTGGGAATGTTTACTAACTTTTTGTGTGGATTCCTAAGAATGTGTCATAATCGCTCGTAACTCGTTGTCAACGGGCTAATGTAACGATCATGAAAATTTATATTCTATAATTTTCTCGCGAGTATCTATTGTTACCGTACTTAATGATTATTTTAATGTAAATTACGATGTTGTCTTTGTATTTTTTAGTAAAGTATAAACGTTTTTATTCATTGGTCTATAATATAAAAAGTAAATAAGTTCTCAATTTTCTAAAAACAATATTATGATATAATTGTATGACGTTAATTACGGAAGATTATTAGAGTGATGACTACACTGTGTAAATATTTATAATATGACACACCTAACAAGTCGATATACACAGATAATTACGACAAAAATGGCAGCATTCGATGAAACATTCATTTGAAATATAAATTGTTATCAAATTAACAAAACATTTTAACGGTTGGCTGTAATGTAATGAATCGTCGGTCGTCTTCTATATAAGTTAAGGGGTTTTATTTACTTGATGTTTTAAAAGAAAAAAAATACTAATTTATAGTAGAACGTACTATTATTGTATTTCTACCTGATAACTATTTATTACCATCATTCTTTTATATACTTCATTAAATATTGTGCTTTATATAATATATAATTTAAAATCATATTACTTATCAACAGCTTCATTCATATTCAGATGATAATAATAATGATTTATTTTTACGTAACTAGAATTTCAAATAAATAAAATAAACTTTATTTCAGATAAGTAGCATCCATGGTGGGTTAGTAAAAATATTTAAAAGTTTACAGTCTATGTTAGTTAATTTTTATTATTAATATTTGGTCACAATTTCGTTTCCAGTTATACATAAATGACGAATATGACATAGGGTATACATTAACAATTTAATTTTCTTTTTAATTTATAGTAGAATTAAAGACAAAGGAACTCAGATGTTAAGTGACATCACTACCCAAAGACCTTAACTTATTAATAAGAGAGTATTCATATTATCTAGACAAAGTAATTACTTTGTTAATACTTTATTAAACGCAACATGGGAGTCGTCACGTACCTGTAATTACAAACACGTACACACACAAATAGTACTATAATTGTTTCTTCGAAGGACTGAACACGGTCCAAGGTGAATCTTAAAAGTATATCTGTAATTATTTTTTTTGTATAATATGTGTAGTAAAACCGGCAAGATCTGCCACCTTATTGTGAGTGGTCACCATCGCCCATATAAATTGCCACTGTAAGAACGACTACGTTCTGAGCCGAGGTGCGATCTCATAGGAGACACCCTCAGGACGAACGTCACTCTCGAGGCCAAAAGGGTTCACCTTAAGGCAGAGTCTTAGCACTCGCTCCAACGTTCGGTGACGCTGTAAAGGCCAGTAGGGCCAACAGCAATACACAAATCCAGATAAAAAAAAAAACTATTAACCATACCTTACATCGTTAATGCGCCATCAACCTTGGAATTGAATATGTTATCTCTTGTGCTTTCGCTTACTCGTGACTCTACTCACCCTAAAAACCGAAAACTAGTAATATGTAGGTGGTACCTTCTGAGATGGACATATACAATGAATATCTGAGTCTATTATAAATTATTTTAACTTTATGAATATTATGATTATAAACGTATAGTTCCTGAATATTTGTTGTGTATTTCATAAAGAAACGGTTAACTAGAAATAATATGATGTCTTCACGAACATCCTTGAATGTGCAATCATCGCCACTTATGTATGTCAAGTCCAAGCTAACCAATAAATAACAATAAAAGCAAATAACGCGGCCCACATACTTAGCAGAATTCAGTGTTTATATGCGAGTTAAATAGATCAGCCTAATTCGCAATTACAGTCAGCTCGGTGTAAAAATGTTTCAATATAAATATGTTAATGTATGTAACGTGGTCAGGCAATCAGTATTGTTTTCAATTAAACACAATCGTTACTGCAAACGTGTGCAAAGATAATATTTAAAAAAACATTTTTTATACAAAGGCCCGTTTACAGTTTTGGTGCGTGACTGTTTATAAGAATACTAATTACTTCGTATGGTTTTCCCCGCGTTATATGTATGTTTCTGCTCCGCCACCGATGACCTTTAAGAACTAGGCTATCAAATACAAAAAGGTTTTTTTCTAATGCATCTGGTAGTTCCAGAATTTAGCTTTACTTTTAGTTTAGATTTAAAGAATATATATCTAATTTTAAAATATAAAACTCCCTAGAATAAAGTGTTGATGTAAAGACATGTCGTTTTCAGCCGTTCGCCTTATGAGTTGCTTGATTCTTAATTGAAACTGATTGACTCATGTATATAGATTATATCATATTCTCTTCCTGTGGTTTGTTGAACGAAAGTAATTTGTTTATAATGAAAAAAAAATTAAGCAATAATACATATGTATCACTGATGACTGAATTGTCTAGGTTTTTTAGAAAACCTTTCTAAGTGCTTTCGAATACTAAGAAAGATTTAGTTTCAAACCTAAGTAATTTAGGAATGTGTTTTTTTTATTTCCTACCACGCACGTAAGGCATGCTACCACATGGGTAAGTGTATCATACGTCATAAACATTGGTACTGTTATAAATGAGCTGCCATTCCCGACTCCGTACGGATGAAACAAGGAACCCAGGTCCAATCTGAACTATCCAGAGATCCATTCAAATCGAATCCTCGAATCCAATCCCGTATCAAGATCGAGATCCCCAAAGCTTGCAGTATTAAGATCATAAATCCAATAGTGGAATCCCGTATCTTAGGGATTGGATCTAGGTCCAACGGTTAGGTGTTCAGTTACGTACTAAGCGTATTTACTAAGCGATTTATATATATATACATTTATGAACCATTCCTTACTTATACGTTGCGCAATGCGCCATTCATAGCGTGTAAGATGTTTAGTACCTTATGACTGTAATTATATTGATAATTACAGCTATTACATTTATACCCTTAAAAACCACAATAGAGCTATACGTATAAGCTAGAAGTTCATTCTAATTCATTTAATCAATGAAGAAGTCAAAGCAAAAACTGCCATTTCGAAAAAGAAAATACTTTATATCCAAGAATGAAACTCATGGCAACTTTTTTGTATAATTTTAAATGTATTTTCAGTTTGATAAAGAAATAGCCTAGAGGCGATTGTTCGATTTCCAGTCTTACCCACGCATAATCATCCATGAAACCACTGATTGTATAATAACATTATATAAAACAATATATCGCTTAGAACGTAAGCTGAATATTATCGATTATAACAAAACCGACACTATAAATAATTAACAGTATCTTTTACTTCACACATTGTTTGTCATTTGAGACTGACCGCAACTCGAATGATTATCATCCAAGTTTAAAGGATATTTAAAAAGTATGAAACAGCACAAGATGTAATGATTCATTCCAAATTTAAATATATATTTAAAGCACTATCTTTATGGTCGGTATGCTAACTATATTTAGAAAAGTGCGCAATTTTATTGCTACTTTGCTACCTAATAATATTTTATAATACATTCATAGATTACAATATATGTAATAAGAATTAGGGGATACGTGTTTAATCTAAAACTTGATGTTATATACCTGCGGCTTTACACGGGCGAAATTTATAAAATACAAATTTTCAACCCCCGTTTTATCCCCTTAGGAGTGGAGTTTCGTAAAATCCGTTCTTAGCAAACGTCTACACCCCATAAGGAACCTGCCAAATTTCAAGTTTGTAGGCGTTATAGTTTCTGAGATTTCGTGAATAATCAGTGAGTGGTATTTCGCTTTTATATATATATAGAATATAGATACATACGTTGGATTTATGATTATTTTCAATAGTGTTGTTCGTATTTCATTTCGTTAATACTTGACAATACCGTTCAGGCTTTGACAAATCCATTCCATCCGAATTGAAGTGATTTATAGTGTCCATCTTTCGTAGATCTTCAATCAACTACATATTGAATAAAGTCAAACGACACTAGTGTAGGAATTTTACTGTTATTAAAATAAACATTATTATTTACAAAACGGTTTATACAGTTATTTATAAAAATGTGAGGTAATAATTCGGCAACGGACGGAAATTGAGGGCCCGCCCACGCGCGACAAGAAAAGCGTGCGGCGCGCGTGTGCAACAACGTTTCTAAAACGTGAAAACTGTTTATTCGAGAAGGTAAAAAATATTCCGTAACTAATCTAAATAACTTTCTTATAAAAGTTTTTTAGCGGGAGTTTGTTTAGGCATTAATATCTCGGTCGCAGAAATGTCATCATTGATTTGACATTCGAATGTAAAGAATTGCTTGAATTGCAATAAAAATACCTTAACCATTACCTAGTTCTTCTCACATATGTTTCTGGTTACTGTTCTGTTATTATCTCTTGTATGGACAGGGAAGTTATATTATAAAAACCTTCCAAATAGTTCGGAATATACATATGTGAAACAAACACCTCGGACTCGAAAAGAACAGGCGAAAGGCGATAAATTGGGTGATACTTTGATACGTGTCCTTTAAATGTTAATTATTATAGTCAGTCAGAAAGTATATCACATGCTGACATTTCACGATCATGTTCTTTCGTCGTTCATGTTCGGTGCGTTTCGAATTTGTTTATTCTCTAGTGTTCGTGATATTTTTGGTACCTTTCGATTATTTACAGTAACTAATTAATGATGTAGATTTAATATATCATACACACAATAATAAAAGCATTATTGGCGCCCTACTCATTGTCACCTGCCATTTATACGGCCTTATTTGAAAACGTTGTCTAGCGGGTGTTTAGCTAAGTAATGTTTAGTTATATTGCCTCGTTGGTCAGGTGGCTAGATATAAAGCTGTAAATCCCGAGATCACGGGTTCAAATCCCAGGTCAGGCAGATAAAATTCTATTGAGTTTTTCTTTCGTCAAACTTTCAGTAACAGCTCGGAGTCTGGAATTGTGTACTCTTTCACGCCTTGGAAGGTAAATAAAGCGTTTGATCGTATGCATTAACTCTTTCCGTTCGAGTCGGATTAGCCGTTCAATCGGAGTCTGAGAGAATAATTTGGAAATAGCTCCTTTTGATTGAAAATCGGTAACTTTCTCTTTCTAATTCTACTTAAATTTCAAATTTCACAATATCAGTAGGACCATCTAAATTTTAGGTTTTATAAATTATTCTTATTATAGGTTTTATACAAAGATACTTTTCCTTGACTCTACACTCCCTCGTACCGTAGAATCGTTTTACCAATCGCCCCCATAAACAGCATTTATAGGTATATCCGATTATGAATAGTTTGATGTTATAATATACTTGACGCTCGTTTCTAATCATAGTCGAATGCTTCATGATAGTGTCATCAAATGATGAAATTCGCATCATGCATTTGTCGTTCTATTTAAGGAACTAATTTATTACACTTCTAAATTTAGATGTGACACAGCTGAATTGGTTTTAAAATTGGTAGAACAAACTTTATAATTAAATTACTAATTCCTTGGATAGATTTAATTGACTATTTAATTCGATCGATTAATATTTAAAAATGTGTGAATGCCGTGAGTCATAGACTATATTAAACTAGTTGACATAACGGTGCGCTATGCAGTAAAGTTTTATTTGGCGACGCGCCATTACGCCGTGCGTGTGCACATAATACGGATTAAAAGTATCTTCAGACAAGGCGGGTAAAGTTAGACGAGTAATACGATATAATTATATTATAACTTGCAAAATATTAATTTTAAAATTGTAAAATTTAAACATTTTCTTAATAATGTGGGTTAATATTGATATAGAGAAGCTTAATGAAAGAATTCAGAAGTCTAAATAAAATGCAAACACATTATAAAGGATCTTACGTAATATTCTTTAAGATGGAATGAGATGCGTCACTGGAAATAATATTTCTCTTATACGTAGGAAAAGTAAGGTTTTTTCTAGCACACGTGTTAGATAGGAGGCTGCACCGCGCCACAGTTCGATAAATATAACACAGACGACAGACAGATTGGCGGCGCAGCGTGGGAACGAGCGTGTGTCTTGACGCGTCAGATCAAATGAAACTAATCTTGCTTCTCGGTACTCGATAGTCGGTAGTCTGTATAGACACTAACACGACATTCTTTTCAATTGAATCTTTTGTTTAATCATTAAGTACAATTGACTGAAAACATTCTAAAAAACGATTTACAATAAAATTGGATTTTCCCTGTACATCTAAACTGCTTATGGCTTTTTAAGCATTCATCAACATATAGAATTTAAGAAAGTATCTCTGCCAATGGTCTTTAATAAAGGATCTAAGAATGATAGCACCAAAGTAAGATAGAGAACTTATACTATTTTAATTAAATGCACATTTCCTAATAAATGTCTACATATATCCAAAGAAGTCATGTAGTCTTGGCCAAATTCTTGGAAAATATAATTTCCTACTCTTAATTTTCGTCTTTAGACGTACCCTTTTAGTCATAAATGATTCACCATAATACAGTGAACTGTTATGGATTAATATAATTGTCATTTAAAATAAATTTGGAAATCTTTGTTACTTTGTTGAAAGAATAATTATTATATTATTTTTTTCTGTTATTGTTATTTAAACTAAGTTACGAGTATATGAAAAAAAAAATACATACCCAAAATGCATCACGTTTTGATTTTTTAAATTAATGACAGCTTCTAGGATTCTTCGAAAAATTTCGTAACAATATTTCTTCAGGGCGCAGTAGTCTTCAGATGATAGTCATATAGGAACACCAATTAATATTTACAAAAATATATCATATACGTATTTATCACTTTTGAAAGATTTAAAAAAAAAAACGATCCTCGATATTTGAAAACTATTTCAATCACAAGCCAAGCGGCTTAAATAAAAAATGCCATTACACAATATAAAACAATTTCATTTGCCGCTTGTTTTTTTTAATACTTAATTATCAAATCAACAATTTGGCACTGTATAAAACGATGAACAGCGAACGTAAATATTTCACAAGGATTTTCCGTTTTTATTGTTGAATAAAAATAAATAAAAAACAAAACAAAATTTCTTAAATTCGTTGATAAGAAAGTGACTTTCAAAATCGCGCAGCAAATAATTCAGTGAAAGTGGTCATTACCATCGCGTATGTGCCTTCACCACACCCGGGCTCCTGCCAAGAATTGTACCATTTATTTGGGTCATGCGCTGAATGAATCGCATTAAAAAGTTAAACAACAATCAAGTGAACGTCAATCGACTATGAATTTTATTAATTGTTCTGAATAATTAATAAAATGGATATATTATGTACATGCTCTGACTGGCAATTTTACCTGCGTTACTTTAGCATGATATGTACATTTAATAAATATGCACGTAAATTATGTCAAATCAAAAATTATAACATAACTTTTATGAAGATATATAATCGAATTAAATGAAATACAGAAATTTTCATTCTCCTTTTAACAAAAAAAAAAACATGTTAAAGTTTTTCTTTAAAATTAGATTTCAGATTTTTCCAAATCGGTACATGAGTTTCGGAGTTCTGAAGTAACAAACATAAACAAAGTTCAACTACTTCTATTTTGTTTTAATTTAACGTTAAATGTTAAATATTTAACCTTTCCGTTTAGGCTATCAAATGAATAAAATATACAAGCAATAGTTCAAAGATGGCTAAAATAACGCACTAGTGCCGTTAAAAGACCACGAACTAACACATAGAATTTTAGACGCTACTTGTTTTTGTTCGGTAAAAAACCTGCCCTATTTTTAAATACTTTTTTATTTTACGTCGTACGTATCGTTTCCAATTAATAATAATTGCATTCTGAGTAACGTCATTCGCCAATAGAAGGCAGCTCAAAACGTCAAGCTCTAAAATGGTTTTTATTCAAAGAGTCGAATAAAAAAAAATATAAGTCAGATAAACATTTAAGAGGGAAAAAAGGATTCTTAGCGAAAACATTAATATATATTTTTTAAATTTAATTATGCAAGATAACTTGTTCCGGTTGGGCACATGAAAAAATAAGGGTCATTATAAAACACTCCTTATATCGTCAATGTGACGCCAACCATGGGATCTAAGAAGTGATGATTATAACTCACAAACCGAAATCCTGTAGTCTATATAACCTATGTATACTATTTTATAGCTATACATAATATTTAGATTTGGTGTTAAAATAACTGATGAGTGAGTGGTGTAGGTGTTGGATGGAAGGAAAATACTATATATGGTATTTATAAAAAAAATTACATATAAGACTAAAAGTTAACGCTAAGAAAAAATGAGGAAGCTATGACATTACATCCTTTTTATTGCTACGTCAAATAGTAATTACTTTCGACAATTTTGTTGTTTTCAGTTGCGTATACAAACAGATATAATTTATTCTTGTATGTAATGTGGTGTGTAAATGCGTCTTACTGATCCACCTCCTTACTTGGTTTGGTGGTAGGGTTTTGTTGAAACCCATTTCGGTACCACACGCACTCAATATATATTCTACCGTCACAAATAAATATGTTCCGTTGTGGAGGTTGAGAAACGCAGTGTAGATACATTAACAAGGGACATCAAATTGTAGTTATCAAAATTGGTAGCACATTAAAGGTGCAAGGGTTGGTTAAGAGTTCTTACAGTGCCTACGTCTACGAGCTATTAGCGTCTATGAGCGTGTTAAATTAAAAAAAAAAAACACTGAATTACAGCATAAGACAATCAGTGGCGCAATTGATAAACCACGTCTCAGAGAGCTATAGTTATTGGGTTTTCTTTGCGTTTTCATACGTATTTTTTTATTTAATTCTCTGGCTAACGTATATAATATTATATTGTTACAAATAGTGCATTGAAAATTCTAAATGTTGGCGAAGAAGAGAGCAATGACCTGCTCCTGTGTATAAAAGTTTCACGAACTCATAGCGTCTTGGTTGGCTGATTTTTGGCTAATAATACGGTATTGTCGAACATTCTACAAATTAAGTACTATTTTTTTTTCAAACAAATTAAATTAATCTTCTTTTTAAAACATTACTTTTACGTATATTTTTACTTAAATGTATCTTAATCAATTCTAGATATTTATTTTTGTTCCGCAGGCGTGAAATTAAGTGTATTAAGTTCTGTTAGGTCAATGCTACTTGACTAAATAATCTCTAAAATATAATGCGAAGATATATTTCCTTAAAAATATAATAATACTTTAAATATGGACACCTATGATTACTTTTTTGATGAGCATGTTATAGCTTTAACAACTATCAAAAATAATGTTTAATTATTAAAAAAGTATTATTTTTTACTACGAAAGTCGAATACATGAATTATTTAAATTTCTTTTTCTATCCGGAATAGTCTCTAAAAATAAGTACTTAATCATAATAGGGATGAAACTTGACAATACCAAACATGCATCACGCACTTTTAGGGGTTCTAAGATGTAGTATTATGGATGTAATATAACAAATATAACATGATATCATGCCAAGTATATTATGCCATCTTCAGTAGCTAACCTTTAATAATTATAATACCTCCTGTTAATTGTTTTTCTTCTTACAGGTCGGACGCATCCCCGCCGATCACCCGCTTGTGGGTGGACACAAAGGCCCCGTACTTGACATAGCGTGGTGTCCACACAATGACAATGTCATCGCTAGCGGTTCCGAAGACTGCGTTGTTAAGGTATGTTGGTGTAAGGTGGAGATACTAATTGTCCAACAAAAACGAATAAGTCAAACACACACGAAACCAATAAAGTGACAACCTCCTGATACCAGCCAGCTTCGCAGAAAAAAATAATAATTAAGTGTATGTTCAAACAAAGATACAACAGTTAGTCTCTCACTCTCCTAATCCGAAGGGATGGTTATCCAGTAGGACCGGAAAGAGCTGACGTGCAGTATATAAGGCTTATATGTTTTCCAAGTTGCAAAGAAAAGTGTCAAAAATGTCAGTCCCTAAATTTTGGGCAGTGTCCATATAATTTACAGGAACATTAATATAACTAGCACTCGACCTAGGTTTTAAACCAAGAATTATTTCAGAATCTGCAACATCATAAGCTTACGACATCTTTGTCACATTGTAAGATATTAAATAAACATCGTCGTACTTATAGGACTGATTATGATACTGAAGAATCAACTCCCGATTATTAAATGGGCGCCCGACTTGGGACTCACACGTTAGTCACTATCTATTTTGTAGAATTTAGTTTCATTTTATAATTATCAGGTTTTGTCATAATTTTTTTTTTTAGTAGATATAAAAGTACTTTAATTTAATTTCTCTAATACATATTAGCATCGGGTATATAAAACTTTCTGATCGAAACTTTATTCATAAAAATAGCTTGAACCTATAATATATATAATATAACGGAACTCTTATTTTCTAGATAAATATCCGTAGAAAATAAAGTTGAGTGAGTGTAAGGTTTTACACCAGAACAAATTATATGATATACTAGCTGTGCCCGCGACTTCGTTCGCGTAGTTGTCGGAAACACTATCATGATTATCGTTTGATTGCTCACGTTGGTTTTTGTTATTATAATCGTCAATAAGATTTAATAATATGTTTTACAGTACTTCAGCGTAGATTATATTTTTAGTTTTTTTTTCTTGTGGTAGAAGAACATACTGATTTTGCCCGCAACCCGATCTTGACAACGCGACATATAGTTGGCCGTGTGAAAAGCAGTCTTGACGTAAATAGATTCCTACGTGTTTAAATGTTTGGCCCTGTGATTTATTAATGGTTACGGCAAAAGATAACTTAATGGGAAATTGAATTCTTTTAAAATTAAAAGGTAAATCATTCGGAATCATTGGGATGCGAGGTATAAGCACTGTTTGACCAACTGCCGGACCATTCAAAACTGTTGCAACGATCACGTTATTGCGAAGGAATTTTACTTGAAGGCGGGAAAATTATCGCAGCACCTATTTTTAACTTCAGGGAATGTGGTGGAAGGCCGCTCGGGTTTAAAGAATTGAGAAACTCTTGTGGGTAATGGCTGCATCTTCTTGATCCATTACATTATCAATAGATGTGTAGGTAGTTATATCGCCTGGAAGTTTGGTTAAAATTAGGTCGTTAATTTCGTCAACGCTACTATTTCTCGCCGCCAATATTGCCCTTTGACACATCCATTGGTAATCTTTATTTTCTATTTCGACGATATTAGGGTAAACTTTTGATATTAAATCCTCTATGCTAGTCACTTTTTCTCCTAAATCGCGATCAATTTCAATTTTATTTTCAGAATGAGGTACTTTTCCATCTCCTATTAAAAGTAACTTTGAAGGAAAATTTGTACTTCCTCCCCCCAAATGTGCTCTCATATTCGTAGATAGTTTTAAGGTATGGACAAATTTCCATAACGGTGAACTTTTAAGGCAAGACCTTACAATGTCTGCTCTAGTTCCTCTTAAAATTACCGGTAAAGTTTGTCGAAAATCCCCAGAAAACATAATGGTAATCCCACCCATAATTTTATCACAACTTCTAATATCTCTGAGAGTTCTATCTAGAGCCTCTACATGAGCTCTATGGATCATGGTACATTCGTCCCAGATAATTAAAGAAACGTCTTGTAAAACTTTACCCAGAGGGCCATTTTTGCGAATAGAGCACACGCTATCTTTTTGTAAAGAAACAGTTAGAGGCAGTTTAAAAGTGGAATGAGCTGTGCGTCCACCTGCTAATAAAGTTGCCGCAATTCCTGACGACGCAACTGCCAAGGCTATTTTTCCCTGAGACCTTACTTTTGCTAATATGAAATTAGTAATAAAAGGCTTTCCAGTTCCACCTGGAGCATCCAAAAAAAATATTTTTCCTTCGTTAAAACGAATACTGCACATAACACGATTGTACGCCGTCACCTGGTCATTAACTAATTTTGGTTCATTTTCAGTAATATACTCATTTAATTCATTTACATCATACGGCTTCCGTAGTGCTACTTCTAAAGGATCTAAATTATTATGTGAATTATTCCTTTTTGATGCAGGAAGCCCAAAATCAGTCAATGATTTATCTGAAATTTCATGAATTTTATCTTCAATTAAGATAAGTCTATCATTGTATACGTTATCAGTATAGGTTAATGTTATATCCTGATTTTCATTACGCATTCTGTTTAATATATCTTCACATAAATCATTGCGAAATTTATTCCATAACTATAAGGGGTAAGATGGCTGGCAAAATATAAGGATGATTTGATTCCCGTTGTCGATTCACCGAAGTTCGGAAATTTTGTAAGGCTAACCTCTGTGAACGTTCAACGCTCGATTCCCTAGCACGATGTTGTTCACTGACCGTTCTTTGATTAGCTAACCTCTGCGTATTGTCTTCAGTTGTTTCATTGCTACGCAAAAGCCGCAGACGCTTTGCATTAGCAGTCTGCCGAGAAAGGTTAGTTCTTTTTCTAGGCATTATAGTGACGAAAAAGATAAAAAAAATGTAGGTATTAAATTTAAACCAAAACGTATCTTGTAATCAATAAAAACAAACATATGGTAAATAATTAAGTACCCGATAATATAATGAAATCTGTATTGAAAAAAAAAAGTATTATAAAGGTTATTTAATTTTTTTTTTTATTTCGATATTTTATCGTAATAAAAAAACCATATATGTTTTAATAAACAAAAACCTAACCAAATCAGAATAATTATGCAGATGACAACCACTTCTAATAAACAAAAATTTTGACAAAAAAAAAAACCGACTTCAAAAGAGAAAAAAAATAATATGCTCTAAAAAGTAAAAAATAATTGCTTATTATTCTACAACTTAATAATCAAGTAACTTATTCTACTTACCAATATGTAGGTACGTTCTGTGTTTCCACGCAGGGAGATAAGTATGTACCTACCCACTTTAAATCTAACTTAACACAAACCTATGAATAACAAACAATGATTACAATATTTTTTAGATTTAAACTATGTAAAATGAAATTAAAAATATTTAGACTATTTAAAAGTCAGCAAAGTTATTACGATAATATATTATAGATAAAATTATTGTCCTTTATAATAAAAAAAGGATCATTAAAATTGGTTGGCACAATTTTGAGTTATTCACCTATTTATCGCGCACATACATAATGCACATTTAAGACTTATATCGTTTTCATAGGGATACCATCATCGTAACAGGATAAAATTAAAATGGGACCCCACGGGAAGCACTACCTTTCAAACAAAAAAAAATTATCAAAATCCAGTGAAAAGTTATGAGGTAACAAACATATAAAAAACAAAAAAATACAGACGAATTGATAACCTCCTCCTTTTTGAAGTCGGTTGAAAACAAACAATATTAACTTAAACGTAATAAGATAAACAAACCGAACAATAAGAAGTTTAGATTGTTTCTCCTTTGGTGTTATTATTCCATAAGGTGATTATAGTACAACCGTGTTGAATATGCTTGAACGTAATAGAATTTACTTGAAATATTGAACTACTAATTTATTTGTGTAGTCATTTTAATCGATATTCACCTATTTGCTTATTTGCATAATTTATTTTCTCAGTGATGATTAATCTGCATCGGTGAAAGTATCGCTCGCCATTTTGAACTTTTTTACGTGTGTAATGTAATTTTTATACCTTATTTATACCGTGAAACGTTTGAATTGTTTACTTGCAAAGTACGAAGGAATGTTCATTGAAATTTTATCTTATATCGTAAGTTAAAACTACAGCAGATTATGATTTAAATGTAATCGATTTTAAACGATAAAAAATAATGAGCAAATAAGCTGATAACAAAACCTAATTTTGATAAATAATTTAACTATTAAGAATGTTAATTTTTTTAAGTCGTTATGTGCATTGCTACTTCGCAGAACTACACCCGCGGGTGAGAGTGGCGAGCGCGGCGGCGGGGCTGACCCGCCTCCCCCTCAGCCGCCGCCGCGCCCCGCCTGCTAGCACACTCTTAACAAATAGACATATAGTGTCACGGACTTTTTTTTTATTATTAAAAGAGGAATATATCTTTCATACACATTTTTTGAGTAACTTAAAACGTTTATGTTGCGCACGCATCGAAAATCCATAAATGTGAATAATTTTCCCCGTTTTTGCAACATTTCTCACTGTCGCTGCGCTCCTATTGGTCGCAGCGTAATGTTATATAGCCTAAAGCCTTCCTCTATAAATGGACTATTCAACAAAAAAAGAATTTTTCAAATCGGACCAGTAGTTCCTGAGATTAGCGCGTTTAAACAAACAAACAAACAAACTCTTCCGCTTTATATATTATATTATATTATATGATATATAAAACATGCGTCTTTAGTGGGTCAAATTTTTCAACTGAATGTGGTTGAGCGATTTAACTTTGGTTCGTTTAAAAATGTCATTTATTATACTTGATACGTTTTAGTATAGTTTTATTTTCTTACTCGACATTTTATTTTAATCTAAATCTTCATATATGTCAACTTCAGATGTTGCTTCAACGCTTTCACGAAAATAATAAAAATGTTGTCATGCATGGTCCATAGGTGTGGCAGATCCCCGATGGTGGGCTTTCTCGCACTCTGACTGAACCAGTGGTGGATCTTGTGTACCATCAACGGCGCGTTGGCCTCGTTCTGTGGCATCCAACAGCACAGAACGTACTACTCACAGCGGGCTCTGATAACCAGGTAAGTAAGATAGACAATAAGAATAACAGAGAAAAGTTTTGTTGACAAAACATAGCCATAAGCAAAGATAGAATCAGTATTCAGTAAGTGCTGGTTAAATTGATGCTTCTGCTTGACTTTCCGAAATTAACAGGTTTTTTTTTGTTGTTTTTCCTTATTCACCAATGATCAAGCTGAGTTCTATTGCATTCTATGCTATCATATCCGCTTAGCCATTGCGTTGTCTGACTATGTATGTTATTTCTTAAATCAATATTAATGCTAATGAAAATACACAAATTGTCGTATAATATCTATAAATAGATAGCGATATGGAACGTGGGTACGGGGGAAGTGCTGATAAGCCTGGACTGTCATCCGGACCTCATATACTCCGCCTGCTGGAATTGGACCGGTTCCAAGCTCCTTACAACCTGCCGAGACAAGAAGATCAGGTGATTCACAATAATCAATATTAAATAGTGCAAAGAATAAACTCGTGTTTCCTATAATCTAAACTAATATTATAAATGAGAAAGTAACTCTGTCTGTCTGTCTGTTGCTTTTTCCGGGATAATCCACTGAACCGAATTTGATGAAATTTAGTGTGAAGCAAGCTTGAACTCCAAGGAAAGAAAGGCTACTTTTTTGCGCAATACTTGACGACCAACATCTAAAACGCGAGAGACGCCGCATGCATACATTCTACTAGTAATGTGATAGGTTATTGAACAATTTAATAATATAACTAACGTTAATAATATTAGGTAACTTACATTTCAGAATAATCGATCCTCGCAAAGGTGAAGTCGAATCGGAAGCGATTGCACATGAAGGCAGTAAGGCGTCCCGCGCGATATTCCTTAAACATGGTCTTGTTTTCACCACTGGGTAAGGACTTTGCTTAAAATCGTTGTTACTTTTTATTTTATTTGGTTAGTAGCTTTAGATTCAGTTGTTATAAACAAAGCTTTGGTGCTTTTTTCATAGTCAATTTAAAATTCTATTGTTAATTTGAAATACTACAGCTCTTCAACTATAAGTCTATCATTGGTAGATGTCAATTTCAAATTGGTATCGAAAGTAGCTTCAGGAGATTACGTACGGCTATAATAAAACGGGCCACCAATTGAACTGAGTGCGCTCGCAGGTTCAGCCGCATGTCGGAGCGCCAGTACTCGCTGCGCACGCCGGACGCGCTCAACGAGCCCATCGTCACCGTGGAGATCGACACCAGCAACGGGGTCATGTTCCCGCTCTACGACCCCGACACCAACCTCATCTACCTCTGCGGGAAAGGTGACTCGGTCATCAGGTACTTCGAGGTTAGTACCGACGAAAAACACCCTAATCTGTATATTTACTTTGTGAAATTAATTCGATTATTTTCTTGAAATAATATTGTTATTATGAGTACGAACTGAGTAAAACTGAGCTATCCCATCTGGAGATATGGGTGTCGTCAGACTTTTCTTTTAATGAGCGTTAAGAATGTATTTTCCAATATTGTTAATTATAGAGGATTCCATTTGAAGGGGGATTGCAACTGTAATTAAAGGTATATTCGCGCACATTTAAGTCGGTTCCTGTACAGTGACAAGAGATGTCGCGCGATTTGCCGTCATAGATTTGTTTGTCAATTGCCAATAATTAAAATAAGTCTTAAATATCATTGCTCGCATCAGTGAGTCAAATGTAAACATTGTATATTGGAAATGTGAACCCTTACAGAGGCAGATAATCAACCGACCACTAAAATAATTCCTTCATAAGGTTGGTGCCACCCAAGTGGTCGGCTATTAAAGCTTGTCTTCTTTTCTTGTAGTGCTATATACTTCTTAAAAATATTTGAGTGTATTTCTGAGAGTTTTTGTCGTAGGTGACTCCGGAGCCGCCTTTCGTGCACTACATCAACACTTTCCAGACGCCTGATCCACAGAGAGGTAATGTTTTCTTTGATTTTGATTTTTTCTACTCTTTCATCTAATTTATGTCATAATTTAAAATATCTCAAGTGGTTAAATAAACCACAAAAACAAATAACTAAGGGCTGGAATTAATGTCCAATATAATATGCTAAATTTTAGCGCGGCACACGTTGCTGCAATGCAAAAGACGTTCATCCTTTGTTAAAATCACATTAGGGCGTAAAACGGTACAATGTATGCATTAATTCCAATTTGTACAATACAAAATGTATGACTTTGCTGCCTTAGTGGAGTCATAGTCGGTGTAATTCCTAATATTCCATAGTATAATATATGTAATAAAAAACGTTTCATTTCCAGGTATTGGCATGATGCCGAAGCGAGGCTGCGATGTCGCTACGTGTGAGATCGCAAAGTTCTATCGCCTTAACAACTCCGGCTTGTGCCAGGTATCATGATGTAGTATTTTATCAAATCTGCTATAAATCTGATTTTAAAGGTTAGGGAGCATAGCAAAATCATGGAATCAACACCTTTCTGTTTCCTCCTAATTCCTCTAGGTGATCTCGATGACGGTTCCGCGCAAGTCGGAGCTGTTCCAGGAGGACCTGTACCCCGACACGCTCAGCGATGAGGCCAGCCTCACCGCCGACGAGTGGCTCGCGGGCGAGGACGCGGAGCCCTGCACTATGTCGCTAAAGGTACCCCCTCCCTTTCCCCACTACCTGACCCTCTACTTCTACCAACTCTCCTAAGAGCTATCAGTCAAAGCATTGCGTACCATTAGACCTAGAAACTTTTATTTTAAATTTTTCTTTAGATATTTTTTTAATCTGGGAAAACTTGTATAATCAAATTTTATTTTTGCTAAAGGTGATCTCATACAACTGTGATATATGTAAAGAAGATTATTTACATCGGAATATTTTTGTATCTGATTGTCGTGACGTTGTTCTCGAATACATATAATTATACTTTTGCTGAGCTTATGCTTGAGATACTTATATCTTAAGTGACATATACGGCCAAATAAAATGTTATTTTAAATGAGTCACATTTTATTAATTACAATAAAGTAACACCCGGTAAATATACCATCGGTGGATTAAGGTTTCACCTCTTAATAAGGTTTGGAGCTTATTCCACGAGATACAATGTGGTTTGATGGATACAAATGAGACGGATCAGACACGCGCATTTCTTCACGATGTTTTCCTTACACACGATGAATTAAAAATAAAAAGAATGAGCTCTCCTAATTACTTTCCTATGTATTCCCTTATATTAATCCAAAGGTTTGTATTTTATATATAGAAAAACAATTGTGGGATTTTTATTGTTTAATTTATATGGTTAATTTGAACTTAAAATTATTTGTGCATTTTTAATATTTCGGTCTTAACTTGTTCCTGAAACAAAACCTCAAGTAAAATTGCACAAATGGATTTAAAACAATGAAACTATTGTGATTCAAATTAATGTTTATCTTGCTATGATTTTTTGATGTTGTTTGCATGTCTTTCTATTCCACTTGTAATGTATTCCAATGGCAGGGGGAGTAAAGATAAACAAACCTTAGGTTTGCATTATGCTGTGACATTTTTGTTTTTTATGGATTCCATACAAATTCACTTGATGGTCACTAAGGCTTTGTGCAAGCCCGCCTGGGTACCCTTTCATTAGATATTCTACCGCCAAACAACAGTACTCAGTAATGTTGTGTTCCGGTTTGAAGGGTGAGTGAGCCTTGTGCCTGTAGTTACACTAAATACAGGCACAAGGGACATAACATCTTAGCTCCGAAAGTTGGTGGCGTATTGGCTATGTAAAAAATGGTTAATATTTCTTACAGCGCCATTGTCTATCGGCAGTGGTGACCACTTACCATCAGGTGGACCATATGCTTATCCGCGAACCTAAACCATTTATAAAAAAGTAAATTTAATTAATGTATCTTTATTTCAATATTATTCCAATTTGACTTCGCAGTTTTTTCACGAATCCATAATGATAAAATACCACAGATTATTATTTTAGTTCCTAATCAATGGTGTCATGTCAATTCAAGGTCAATTTTTTTTATTAATTTTACTCCTGCCATTGCAATCGTCTATAGATGATAACATCAATTCAGGTAAGTATCGCTTCATCAGTAATAGTGTTTAACATACGAAGAGCGGTATGTTGGGCTTTATAAAAGACTGATCGACTTTTATATAATCAATTTACAAGGCGAATATAATTTTATGAATTTTTTTTATCAGAAAAAATGTTACAATAAATAAATTAAAAACAGCTAAAAGTGAAAAAAAATTTTTCAAGATTAATTTATTAATAATTATTGACGTGATAATGATAAATTAAAATTATATTTGGCCTTAAAATGCGAATACCAGTTGATGAAATTTTAGCATTTGTCGTGATGAATGTTTCTGTTGGCTTGTCTCTAACAATACATGAATGGTGTGTTGTGATTTGTGAATTTAATATTCTTCTTCGTTACTAACTTAGATAACTTGTCTTTATTAAATAACATATCCTCATTAAAGTACATTTATACCTCTCTCAATAAATTATTTAATTTACAAATTTCTCTTTGCCCGATTGCAAATCACTCTTGAAACTACTCGTACTAAACGTAAAAATCGTTATTTAAAGAAAATATTCTCGGAGCGTAAATTAAACATAAACTTTCGAGGACGCACAAACCTCACGCAGTACAAATAGGAATGCCCTCCCCCCCACGAAAGCCAACAGGAACCAAAAAGACAGATGCTAAAGGCTAGGTGATACCTAACCAAACTGCAGGAGCGCGCGCTGCTTGTGCAGGGCGGGTACGTGGCCGGCCGCTCCACCACGCTCACCGTCACCAAGCGCAACGCGCTGGCCACGCCGCGCGACCGCGAGCGCGACAAGGAGCCCGAGCGCTCGCCCACGCCCGCCGCGCGCGACGCGCCGCCCGCCGCCGCCACGCCGCCGCCCGCCTTCACCGCCATGGTGGTGAGTGCCGCCCGCTGACTGTGTCTAACGCCTGCGGTCCTGTTAAATGACGATTCGAAACTACTAATAACCTACTCGCATAAAGTATATATAAAAAGTGATATGACAAAGTAATAAAATAAATTTAATAGAAAAAAAAAATATTTTGAGTAAAATTGAAATGTTACCGAAAGTCATGATCATTTTATAGGAGAAGCAGTTGTCCGACCTAGTCGAGGAGATCCGCAAGCTGAAGTCCGTGATCGTGAAGCAGGAGAACCGTATCCGTGCGCTGGAGGCGACGGTGAAGGCGGGCCTGGCGCCCCCCGCGCCCTCGCCGCCCGCCCCCTCCCCGCCCTCTCCCCCCAACAACCACGACGACGCCATGGCGCCCGACGAGGTTTGAGCCCGCATCGAACAGATGATTGCCAGCGGAATGTGAAATGTGTGCGATATAGACCAATTTTCTACAACTTCTGATTATTATTTTTTTTATTTTGAGTCGAATTGTGTATAGATAATAGAATCGATGTGAATGTTTTTTTTTATTTATTGGCTTTTCTATTTATTATTTTCATTTTTGGAATTGAGGACATTGTTTACGAAGAAAATTTTTAAATGAAGAAGTGACAACCATAATAATGTATGACGAACGTTGTGATGTAACTCAGAGATGAATAAGTGAGATTAATTATAAATTAGTTATCTCGCTTTAAAAAATATATCTTACACAATTCGCTGATATTATGTTTGGAGATTATCTATTTTTTGGCCAAAAAATAACTTTCGTTATAAAGAAATTAAACAAACGAACTTTTACATGACTGGAGAAGGGAAGACGGTTTTCTTTTCAAAACAAGAATCTATAATATAACTACACTATTATATTGGTAAAAAGTGCATGCCACATGCAAAAAATAACAGCATAATACCTAATTATACAAAATATTTATTAAATAATATTATTAGCATCCAATCTAAGCCTTTGTCTTTGGTATCACAGACTATCCGAACAAAATTAGAACTACTGTTAATTATGGCATGTGGCAATGCTACGCACAACGACAATAAAATATATATAAATATTGATAAGACTAGATTTTGTGATGTCAATATAATCACTTAAATATATAAAATCATTTAATAATATTTATTTACTAATAATTACAGCTTATCTTTGAAAATCTTTTAAGAAACCCTTGTCTTTACAAAATATTTATTTATTACATTGTAAATATTAAGTGAATAGTGATATCAACATTGTGCCTTATATCGACGCAGTTTTCGTCACAAAATCGGATTTATAATTATTGGTGATGTACAATTATTGCATTTAGTCATTTTCTAAGAGATTTACTCAGTATAAAAGAGTGATCTAATGTTAGTGTTTTTCAAGATGCGTGCACACTTTAAAATATTCTTAATAAATTGTTTTTATTGTTAAAAAGTGTGTCTTATCCCTCAGATAATATTTATGACAATAAATTCCAAAAAATTGAGAATCCTATCAACTTTTCATCTAGCTTTTAATGATGAAGCAATATGTTATAATTATTTATTTGTGTTTTTTTAATGAAAATGTAGTTTAACATCATTTACAAATATGAAACAAGATGGCGCCAATAATCGACAGTGAAACTTTGAAAAAACCTCTTTTTAGTTAATTTTCACGACATCTTGTGTCGTATTTGAGTAAAATACGGAATTATAGTACGAATCCACCCATCGCGAAGCACTGCGAGAGTTATATATGACATTTTCACATACTTGAAACAAATTTAATATCACTCAATTAAAGAGTAAAAACTTGATTATTTTATCAAATTATATGTGAAGATCTCACGCGGTGTCCCTGCTTTAGGTTAGGAGTCCAGTAACGGTGCTTATAAATGCGAAAATCGCTTTTAAAATAATTACTGACTCAGTGCATTATTTATCGTTTTAGTGCTAGTTATTTACTCTATACTAACCTTTAAAATATTTATATAGTGCTATCCCCCGCTCACATTTAATTTTATTTAATTATCTATACTGCTTGCGTATTAGGCCAACATTGGCTGAAATGTAGCTTGTAACTTTTATATTCTCGACAATTTAGCCATTCATATTTCACATTAGATTTTACGAAAACACATTGTTATGATGAAGCGAAGTGGCCCCGAACGTCCAACATTAATACCACAAAATCCCGTCGAACGTTGTGACCCTTGCGATCGTAACTCGGTGTATTTGACAGCTAGTCACGTCACATTAAATTGACATTTGACAGGTTAAGTTATGCTGTCTCACTCTGGACAGCAAGTATTATAGTTTAAATAAATAGTATTATTATTATGACGATTCTTTTTTCTAATTTTAAGATGGCGTAATTTTAGATGTTCTATATTTAAGATCATGACAAGGCAGTGTATGGTATTAGTTTGTATGAAATGCTTTACCTTCGAGGACTTCGTGTAAATTATTTCTTGTATTTTGTATGTGAAGCTTCGTTTTATATTACTATTATGTTTTTTTTTCTTATGTCTAACCGTGTATTTAAACGCAGGAATAACGAGCTATTGTGTACTTATTGTAAATGTTATTCGCGACAATACTGTATTATGCCGTTGAGTTAACGTATTTTGTTCACGAATGGCAATATATAAAACGTTTATGGTAAATGATTATAAATAAGTGCCAAATTACATTTAATCAATGCTCAAATTGGTAAAATATTCAAATTATTTTAAAAGCTGATAGTTTTAAATATTGCCAGTTAACAAAATGATTTTGAAATATAATCGAACGAGGCCTGTCGCTTTTATACTAAATGAAAATGACCATTATTTACGTACATACAGACGAAATGTCGTGTAAATATAAGCCGTTTTAAAAAAAATGTGGTCATAATTGAAAATAGTAAAATATTAGCGCACAATATCGAAAAATTATTTGAAAAAAATTAAACAGATTAAGTGTGTAGGATTGAAAAAAAATAATAATTCGATTGAAACAATTATGTAATGAATATGTTGTTGACATTTAAAACATCACAAATAATATAAAACAATAAAAGATTCCTCTTTCTCTCAACTCAATAAGCAATTGTATACTGGAACTTCTTACTTCTCAATTTATCAGAAGTTTGTCTCGTTGTGTAATAAAATCTATCGATAATCATTTGTTGTTATTTGACTTGTTTAATAAGCTTAAAGTTTTTACGAACTGGTGCTAAATGAAACGTGCTAAATATTTGCATGAGTTATAAATCCTGACTTCGTTGACAGAGTAAAAAAATCTAAACTATTTTTTTTTATTAAAAATGACATATTTGTAAAAAAGGAAATTTTGAAATGGTATAAAAAAAAGTTTATTTTATATTCTGTCAATGAAGTGAATCATTGCCGATATTAATGCTTCATAATGGACTATACGATTGTAATTCATATGTAGGTGTTAAGTGCCTTGTTGTGTTAGATAAATACTCAGATCAAATGTTGCAATTATGAAAGTTGAACAGAAATAAATGTCTATTTTACTATTTTCATTGCTCGTATTATTTCCTTTTCCCTTAATATCTGAGTCACTGTTTTTTAACATAATTATAAATAAATGCAATGACTAGCCTAATGCTGTCTATATATGGCTAGTACAATTTGATACACGACAGACGAACAGGCATTCAAAATATAAGAACGAAAAGACCATATAAAATAAAATCGCAGAAATCTCAAAGAAATAATGAGGGTTAATCTATATATGTCGATGACCTTTTCGGATGAACGAATTAAGGGCGATAATATTATTTATTTAGCAATATTTCATTCATATTGGTTGTTGCATAGATATATTTTGTATTGGGAAACACATCTTAGGACACCAAGGTAGATAGCCTATTAGTAAGTAGTAACAAAATAAAATGATAGGTATATAAGAATACTTTGAGACCAAGATGGGAACCCAGTGGTGAACTGGAATTGGTCACACTGCTTGAAATAATATACCCTGAACGTCTGTGACTCGATCCATCTCAATAGCTATGAAATTTAAATTCCTTCCTATTGCATGATTATCGCTTTTTAGGGGTTAATCAGGTGTGTGGTATAAACAACAGTCTTAGCCCTTCTTTGAAGTTCAAGCTTGCTTTATAACAAATATCATTAAGTTCAATTCAGTGGTTTAGCCGTAAAAGAACACTTGACAGGCAGACAGAGTTACTTTTGCATATATAATATTAATATAGACTAGCTGTACCCGCAACTTCGTGAGCGTTTAAATTTAACAAAAAAGTTTTTGTTGTACTTTTAGTTACTCCTTATTACATCGACTTTCTGCCAGTGAAAGTCCCGTCAAAATCGGCCTAGCCGTTCCAGAGATTAGCCGGAACAGACAGACAGACAAAGATTGAAAAATAGTTATTTTGGTATATGTACCGTGTAAACATACAAATGCAATTAGTGAAAAGCGGTTATTTTAATATTACAAACAGACACTCCAATTTTATTACATATATGTAATATATAGATAAAATATCAAAGTAAATCTGCATACGCTACTATCACAGAGTTTAGTCTCTTTATTAAATAAAATATTGTATAATATGTACAAACTAATGGTTCAATTCTAAAAAAAACACTGGTAATTAAAATTATATAAAATCATTTTTATATTAATAAATTGCCCCCGTGAGGAGGCGGGCGCCGGTCGCTACTAAACATAAGATGATCAAAGAAGTAATTTTAGAGGTTGGAGGCAGAGTAATGTGAAGCAAATCCTCTATTTCATTTCACAATAAAGAAAAACAAATATTAATATCAGAATATATTTATTTATCTACATCGAAAGCTTGATCAAACTGTTCTTTAGTAATTTTCCTCTTTTTGAGTTTCTTGATCAATGCCACATCGGCCGCTAGTTCGCTCAATTCTTCTTGCGTTACTGCCTTTCTCTTCTTAACATTTTTACCTTCCTCTTTGTGTTTCTTTTTCAACTCTTTCCGCTTCATTCTTTTCTCTTTATTCTCGAGTTTATTTTGTTTTGCTAATTCCCATGGCTGCGTTTTTAACTGGAATTAAGTTATTGTAAACTATTAATCTGCTCATGACAATTTATTTTTTAAACTTTTTTAATCATTTATGTACGTTAAAACGATGCTGTGTATACTAGGTATAAAAATAATTTCTTATGCAATTAAAGTTGTAAAATAAAAATACATATTATAACCCATGCAAAATGCATTCACCAAAAACATATCTAAATAAAAGGATTAAGATATTTTGTGGCGGTTAACCCGATTCAATCTGGAGGTTCTAGGAAGCTTACACAAGCGCACATAGACTTTATAAGCCTAGACAAGAGGAGCGGTTATAAACGCTTCGAAATAAAACATTCAAAGAATATAGTAAACAAAACTGCCATTGTTTTTAATTACGAATACTTACACTCTGTCACGTGAAACAAAAAACTGCTTACCATTTTCTTTTTCTTCTTAGACGGCCACGTGCCCGTATTTTTATATTCTTCTAACTTCTGCAATCGACTTGCTTCTTTCTGTTTATCTTTGTATGGTATGCTATTGTAATCTATCTTATCCTTTGGCCCAACGAATTGTTTCTTATGCTCTTCCTTTATCTCCGGCATTATTGGCAGTTTCAATAGACCATAGCTGGTGGCTATGTGGCCTAGGGGTAGTTCTTTTAATCGTAGAAGAAGATTACATTCGTGCTTCGAATACGCTCTTATGTGGGAAACAAACGCGCGTTGTCCTTTGTCCAGAACCGCTCTGTCACGCATCTGTTGTTCGTGTAGTATGGACAGGACCTAAAATAATTTAATAAACTTAGAATTAATTAAAATATCTCGTAACGAAGACCTTCGCTTTCAAACGCTACGCGATTTTTTTTAAAACAAATCATAATATAGTCAGTTTGAGGCAATCGAAACGCGCGCTGAGCTTACAGGTTGCAGTTGCCAGCCTACCTGTTGCAAATTTCTGTCTCCGACACCACGTTAGCAAGTTATTTTTCACATAAGTATGTTGTAAGAAAAGTCAAAAACACATTTCAGTGAGAGAAATAGCTACTTTATCTCTTAGCTTCTGTGTGATCTTGATCTCGTCGGTGGAGCTCCTCCAATCCACGAGCTCCACGCGCTGGTTGGCGCGGATAAAAGGCACGTAGGCGTCCTCCGCCGGCAGCAGCGGCAACAGCGAGCAACCGCTCGCGCCCCCGCGTGCCGTGCGCCCCGCGCGGTGCACGAGCGCCGCCGGGCTGCTGGGCGGCTCCCATTGCAACACCCACTGCACCTCGGGGATGTCAAGCCCCCTGCAAGCATTCCCCTACACTTACTGCGCTATCGGACTATTGAGCCAATTTTGTGTCAGTAAACTTACCGATCTTTGGAAACACAAACGCGCTATCCGAATGTTGAATAATTGCTATGATCGGAAATTAAACATACGATCGTTACTTCGTAAAAATTCTCATAATACTGTCTTGTTTGCGAAATCATACATAGATATTAAAACGAGTATTCCGATCAAGACTCAATTAAAACAATAATAATCATCCCATAAATATTTTTCCAGATATAAGTACGTGAAGGTTCAATTAAATTGTAACTAAAATTAACATGAATTAATTAAATGCATGTTATACCTAACAAACAAAGATTTGTAATTGATGTCTTGACTGGAAAATTATGACGTGAGTGTTTTGCGCAAAATTACCTTGCCATTAAGTCCGTACATAGTAAGATTGTTTTCTCAGCAGCCCTAAATTTTTCCAGTATCTTATTTCGTTTTAATTTCATTTTCCCATGTATGAAGAATATCTTCAAGTCGGGTAGGAGTGCCGGAAGTACATCCGCCCAGTAATCGACACACGCGCAAGTTGGTAGAAAGAAAAGTCCTTTTGAAATCTCTCGGTTTCTAATAAAATTAAGAAGAAATAAAAATTTATCTTCCGGCTGCACTATTATATAATAGTTTTCTAATGCAATGGGAGTACTGATCGAAGATTTTTCCTTGACGCTAATTAAAACGGGGTTTCTTAGACCAGCTCTGACTAGATCTTGGAGTTCTTTTGTCTGTGTTGCGGAAAAAAGACCGGTACGTCGTTGACGGGGCAAGTATTGCAATATAGTTGTGAGCGTAGCGCTGAAGCCTAAGTCTAGAAGACGATCTGCTTCATCGAGAACGAGAAAATCCTAAAAATTAAAATAAAATTAGCTTCTCCATTAAAATCCAAAGAACACTGTTTATAACATCTACAATAATGTAAATTTTCCCTTTACAACAAATACAGCAAAATGTCTGGGTTCGTTTACACAATTTTTATCAATCATATCATAAAATGTATGGTTCATTTAGAAGAAGAACTTCACTTTTAGCAAAAAAAATAGTTAATTTACTATAACTAATAGACAAGCATAGCTAAATGTTTCATAATTAAAAAAATAACATATGAAGCACAATCTATGACTTATCTTCACTATGGTGAATGTAAATGTTATATTATTCAAAATCATTAAATTATATTTTATAGTAAGTGCAAGTCCAAACATTAACCACCATACAAGAGTGAAAGGTTATCCTAATGTAGTAATCTAGCATGATGCAGTATTTATAGTTTCACAATAGACGACCAAAGTACATCCTTTGTTGATTACAACACATGAGGAATTGTAATATAATATTTTATATGTATAGTATATGTAGTATAGCATATGTTGATGATTGTAAATAACAATCAACTTTAAAGAAAAAAGTCAATACACTGTATAATCTAGTTTTTGTTTACTTTTCCTAATCAATATTTGTAGTCAACACTATTAAGAAGTAGATATAGTAGATGTAGTAAATCATAGTAAAGTAAAATGTGATTTTGATTGTGTACTGTATGCATGGGATATTCATGGTATACTTTTAGCATTCAAGTAATTTAATTTTTAAATAATATACTTTCATAATAATTTGTAATATAAAAATAGATAAGGGAAAGAATAAAATCTTAAAATTATTAAATTTAAGACACACAATACCTTCAGAACAGGTGTAAGAAAAGATTAACATATATTTAGTATTATTTTTATTTGATAGAATGTATGTACCAGGTCTTTAAGTCGTCCAGGTAAATTAAGATATTTTCTCTCCGCTAATAAATCTTGGAATCGCCCAGGAGTGCAAACTACTATCTGGGCACCTTTCTGCATACTCTCCGCATCTACTTCTATGGGTCTACCTCCGACAAGCAGAGATAATGTAAAGTGCTCTAATTCTGGTTCTTTTTGAAACTCTTCTATCACCTGGATGTAAAATAAATATTATATTACATAATGGCAATAAATTCAACAAAAACGATTTTAGAAAACTAAATTTAGTTAGATTTGTTTTAGATAACAGTGCTTGAATGGTTATTTTAATTTAAAACAAAAGTAACAGTTATTGCGGGAGTTTGAAAAATGCACCAGTATCATAAACACAAGTAGGAAGAATTATATTAAAAAGAAACAATATGATTAATGTTACCCTAAAGATTTGTGTAGCTAATTCTCTTGTAGGTGATATTACAACAGCGTAAACAAAATCTTTACGGAGAGGTGCTTCTTTTTCTCGTTTAAGTAACATCTCCAGCATAGGAACAACGAATGCTAGCGTTTTACCGGAACCAGTTACAGCTTCTGCGACTACATCTTTGCATGACAAAATAAGAGGAATAACTGCCGCTTGTATGGGTGTCATTGTCTTAAATCCCTGCTTATTAATGCAATTTAACACTGGTGGCGATAAAGCAGGTGTAACTTTAAACCATTCCTTAATAACCATTTTGATTTTTCAAGATTTACCATGTAAAAATAATAACACTAATTTCCGCTTATAGTCCACATGAGTGACATTCAATCATTTTAGACATGTGGTCATGTGTTCGTTGACATTTAACTTCAACTTCATTTTGACACCAGCTCATATGTTCGGAAGCTCTATCAAATTATTGTCTTAGCGGTAAAAAAATATGTGCAGCGGCCACATCTACTTTTCATAGTTTTACTTAATTATATTATATACAGGATTATTGGTAATTCGACGAATTCCCGTTAGGAGGTGATAGGGGTGACTATTTGCGATAATTTTAACTCCCATAAGCATGATGCAAAAGTGAACCATTTTTGAATTATCGCGTTTTTTAGATTTTTTTAAAATAAGTCAAAAATACAACTTCAAAAATTTATTTAAAAAAAAGTATCAATTAAAATCTACTTTTTTCTTCTGATTTATAAAAACGATTAAACACTGGATATTTTTCAATATTTAAACAATAATTATCAGTCCAAATTTAAAAATGCGAGTCGGAAAACGATATTATTTCAATTATTTTTTTATTTTTTTCCATCAAATATGCCTGAAAAACAAAAAAAAACATTATGAAACTTGTTCTGCAGATTATTTTAAAAACATAATCGTATACTTAGCTTTCCGAAAATGTAAAAAAACTAGGAATTTATTTCAAAGCAACCGAAACAAAATGATCAGAAAGGAAGCTGGTGGAAATTCGTATTTGAACATGACCGAATTCGTACAAAAGGTCCCTCTTTAAAATTCCCACAAAATTGATTTAAAATAATAACCAATGTAAAAAAATCTTACTTATTTACTTAACTTACTTACTTAATACAAATTTAAAATAAAATTTAGATACATAAACAGTTCAGTAGCTAAGTTACAATTAAGATATTTTGTAATTTAGCCTAGTTTTTGCTCGAAGTGACTTCCCCTATTGCGAACGCAAAGTCGCATTCTTTTTCTAAGTTGTGATTTAACGACCGAACTAGTCAAATTATTCCGCATTGTATTTGAAGCGTTCATAATTCTTATTTTGATTTCTTCGGATGACACAGGCAAGACGTCATAAACTAGGGATTTCATGTGACCCCAAATAGAAATAGAAATATGTTTCTTCGACTGTACCTGACCTTATACTATTATCCTGGATTATAAAATAAACATAGTGTAATATTAAACAATAAGAACATTTTTTTTATTTCAACTTTTAGTGGAGCTCGATATTTAGACATTATCTACGAATGTCTTCTTCACTTTTCGTAGATAATGGCGAAATATCGAGCTCCATCAAATAAAAATAAAAACATGGTAAATATCCCGTTTTAAATACTTGTAGTAATAAAAATAACCATATTAATTTAAAATCTTATATTACCAAGAGTGTTGGAAAAGCATTATAACAACAAAAAAAAATAAAGTTATTTACGTTAGTAATAAATACTGAATATCGGTTTGTACTTAAGAAATATTTGCATATATGGATTTTTTTTTATAAAATCAAAACACAAAACAATTCAATTAAAATGAATCTTTTCGAACATAAATAATCAATAATCAATATGGCGCATGTTGATATGATAAATTGACAGCTGTGTTTTGTCTTTGTACTTAATGTACAACATTGTTATGTTTTTGATATCTCCAGCTCGTTAAAAGATAAATTTAAAAATGACTAGACCATTCGGCAACAGTGATAAACGTTTCTCAATCGACGATGCCTTCGAAGAGGAGACTGATGAAGCAATAAAAGTATACGGTGCAACGGGCGATAGGTCTCCTTTACAGAATAAATTTAAGAATGGAGGCGATTTTCTGTCTAGGTAAGTATATATTTATTCATATTATAATTTTCTAAGTGGATTACATTTTAAATATAATTTGAAAAACATGTAAAATGTGCCTGAAATAAACATGATGTTCGTGACCTTTGTGAGTCATATTCTTAGTGGGGCAAAGGCTTTTGAACTATAGCGAGCCGTTATTAGCGCCCCATAGAACTGGTTCGCTTAATAATTATACTAATAGCGCTAAATAATCACTAATTTGAAACAGTACATTGGCTTGTACGACGTTACTATAATATTTATCTTATTTTATCTGATAATCTTAAGTAGATACTTAATGTAAAAGTAAAGAATATAAATATACAAGTATTTCTTTTTAACCTTGATAATTAAATACAATGTGACGCATATAAGGAAGCCTCTTAATATGCAGAGAATGTTTGTTATATAAATAGAATAATAAGGTGAGAGATGTGCATGCAACATCATCAATTATTTTATTTATATTGACACATTAGTTTGTTAAGAGTATTCTTATATAAATGTTATTTAGAAAGAATAAACAAGTAATCATCTTAAAAAAGAGAAATTTCAACAGACTAAAAATTAACTTATCTATGAATACATACTCGGCTATGTGATTTTTTAAAAATGTAAATACATAAATAAATGGAAGCTACAAACATTATTCTGTTTTATTTACAATTTTATACAATATATAAAATAGTATAAAATAATTATCATACAGAAACAAAAATATTTATTTGCTTACTATTTGCCACCCATTGCTTTGTATATATACAATATTTAAATTATTATTTTCGTATTAAAAACAAGTAGATATAATAGATAGAAAATGCATAGAAATTGATGATCCATTCCCAATAGGTCTTAAATGAAATTTGAGAGATGAGGAGGCCTTAGTATCAGTAGGTGAAACAAAATATTAATTACACATGCTATGTTTTCACTATTGAATGGACCATAAACTGTTTACCTAGTGTAACTGTATTTATATCTGTTTGATTAAATTCGAATGTTTTGTGTGGCTTACTCAACATCATCTAATTTCATCATTGTTATTTTTATTCCAGTAAAACTTATAAATGTACTGAAGATACAACATCAAGGGACTCAGATTCACTTATTCACGAATATGTAGAAGCCACACAATCTCTTTACTGCTGGAATCATCCAAAAGTGAGAGAAAACTGGAAAACCGTCTGTGCAGCTGTCATACTCCTGCTCGTTGGAGTTGGACTCCTTGGCATGGGCGCATTTGCTGTTGCCGAACCCGAGAATGGCCTACAGGGTGCAGTCTTCTTTGTAGCTGGTTTGATATGCTTTGTGCCTGGAGCATATCATGTTGTCTACATATGGCTTGCTGCTCGAGGACAAAGAGGTTACGACTTTTATCACTTACCTCTGTTTACTTGATTCATTTTATGTGCATAAGGATCCTTTGTCTTAAGTTAAAAATTATGCTTAGGAAAAATGAATTGATAAATTAATGGAATTATTTGCTCTCTAAATTATAGCTGCCTGAAAGTTGTAAATTAAAAATTATTCCTACTTCCACACTTTACCACTACAGCCGTTCATGTGAAAGGCATAATCTAAAATTAAAAAAATTAAAAATATATTTCATAACAAAATGATCTTGATAAATGGTAGGTAATATAACTCAAAAAAACTATTGAATATATTTGAAACATAAAAACTCTAAATTCAGGATACAAATAGTATCACAATTACAATATTTTTTCAATTACATAAAAATATTTGATATAGTGATTTAAACTAGGAAATTTCATCAATAAATGCCATTTTGGAAAATGTTGATATTCATTAAAAAATATATATATATATTAATTATGTTTCAAAACTATCAAGTGCCTAGTTGTATTAGTAGATAAAATAAAAATAATGATACTAATCTTAAAAAGAGGCAAAAGGCATTTTTTGGAATGTTTTTTTCTTCTGGAATCATGCAAAAACTTCTCTCTGATTTTTTTGTTAAATATATTTTAAGACATAACTTAATATGACAGCATAGTCTGAGAGAAATTTATCTATATACCATTTTTCATGTTAATGGTACAAAACCTGAATCGGATAATCTGATAATTTGTGTGGGAGAATTTATTCATATTTTATTTTCTGCCATAATGCTATTTTACACTTTTGCAATTAAAATCGGTATTTTTTATAATATTACAATTGTAATATAATACTTGGTCGAATCTGGTTTTTAAAACAAAATCATGGGGTTAATACTTAATTAATTCATGGGAAATTTGAATGTGTAGCTAGTATTTAAATAATATTATTTTAGGCAACTGGCATAATAACTTATAAAACATTAGGCACATTTATTATCTGTGCAAATCGTCCAATATTTTACAATAGCTTTTTTATTTATTGAAAGTTTTATGAGATGTCCGTTAAAAACATAAAAATAGTTTATTGATCTCTTCTATTATTATTTTAATTTTTAAGTAAGTTTAAGGTATATTTGCCGACATTTCAAACAATCATTTTTTTTATATTTACAAATAGTAAATTAAATAATTGACCTTACTTCAACTAAAATTTAAAATTGCGGCATTTATCAGAGTAATTACTTTAATTCATAGACAAACCTAGTGTGATTTATATTTTTTTTTATCTACTTATTATTAAATGAACTAATCTTTAAATTACAATGAATATTATTTTTAAATAATTATAATGTTAAATTAATTTTGTAATTAATGTCAATATATAAAATATTACTTTATTAATGTCCTAATTTTCGATTGTATGACGAAACATGGAAAAACCTGAAATAAATGGAATAAAAATGATGTACATATGAATGAAATTTTAAAAACAAATTATAATCAGACAAAATAAAGGGTTACACTGATTGTAAAAATATGTACAATTTCATTCTACTTTCAAATATACATTGTATCAATTTGAAGTCTGTGGGCCACTGCAATTACAGGCAAAACAGCCATAATTAATTAGATCTGGATATTGACAATATAAGGATAGATTACATTCGACTTCTCACATTACCAATGTCTTTAGGTAGAGATCATCAACAAACAATATAACAAATAATAAAAAAAATATATTATATAAAAGTAGGAAAAAAAGAGATTGGATTCAAATAAGAAAATTGAAATCAGAGTAACTAAAGTATTCACTATGGTTTGTATTTATGTACAAATGCTTTTACTATTGGTACAAGAGGTTTTATGTTAATTTACAGTAGGGAATAATAAAGTTTTATAAATATAATATTAATATCTTTCCCATTGCTGTATATGTGATAGGTATTAATTTATTAATAAAAAAGTACTTTGCCCTCCTGTCATTTGAAATTTATTTTTTACAACCTTTTGCACTAACAGAACTATTGAATTGAATTTGTTGATTAAGAAACAAAATAATTATTCCTATGCTTTTGTATAAATTTTATTAAAACATTATGTATGTAATTTAAAATGTGTGCTACCACCATCACTCATTTCTATTTGTGTATAAATGCATAAAATAATTATTTTTATTCATATAATTTTAATTCATATTGTAAGCTGCATATTGATTGTAAAAAAAAATTCATTCATATTAGTAAAATTTATACAAAAGACAAACAGATTAAACCATAAAAATCTGTCAAATAACTGAAAGAATGAATTCAATTTTAAATGTAATCTAAATATGTTAAAATAATGTTTAAATTTGTTGTGTATTAGATCTTAAATCTGCTGCCCTTTGTCAACTATGCAGATACATTTATAATTTATTATTAAATATTCTAAACTAAGAATTATTACATTTTGATCTTGGTTTTCATTTTGTACAATTGGTATTTAAATGAATTTTATGTGAAACTTATTTGTAACAGTAGTTTTCCTAAGTCATTAAATAAGATTTGTTTGTATCTATAACAGTTATAGTACCCAGTTACCCAAGCTGATCTGTTTTTGTGACTGATTTAGTATAGAATATCCCTATTATATTTCTCAATTGTTAATATTTTGTTCCTTGATCTTTCATGTCTAGTTTGATACTAGGATTATGTTTGTATTGATTAGTTAAAATTGTAAATATTAATATAATAAAATAGTAAAACCTTAAAAGTATCTTGTTTCAATAATAATATTTGAGTGGTCATGTCATGGATTTATATGTTTTGTATCTCTAAATAGTTAGGTATCTCTCAAGAATGATGGATAATATATTGGTAAAATACTTTTAAATATTTTTTTCTTTCAATTCTGGGGTTTCAAATTAGAAATGCTAGTTAAATACGACATAATCATTTTTTAATTACTGTATCAAAAATTTTGAAGCTACCATCAGCATACCTCATAGCAATTAAATTAAAAGCCCTAACTTTATACAAAATATTTTATTAGCTTACAGAATTATATAAAAATATATAATATGCCAATTTTTATAATATAATAAATTATACTATACAAGATGTTTTCTAGCTATCCTTTTTAATTTAAAATTTTGCAAAAATCTCAATTCACCATTCCAATTTTTTAACACTTCCATTTGCTGGGCATTCATCAAGTCTGGCATTTCAAGACCACAAGTTTCAAACTCCTCAATGTCTCTTTTCTTCGTTATGTTGATAATGTCTTCCCGGCTTGCATGTTGTCGACTTTTTCTTTGGCCAATTGAGTTTTTCAAAGCTATCTGCTCAAGTTCCTCGTCAAAGCGCGCCAAATAGGTCTCAATCAATTTTAATGTGTGTTCCTTGTCTAAAATAACACAACCTTCAGGTATTCTTTCCTTGAACCACAAAATTTTCTCGCCGATTAAATTCTGTTTAACATGAGTGCCAATTTTGTTATTATTTTTCTTTTCGTTTTTCAACATTTTTTTGGCGAGTGATATTGTTTTCCTACTGTTGGGGTGTTTCAGTTTCTCTAAATTTTTTATTTTAGGCATTTTTGTAATAATAATGGAAACAATTTCTTTTTGAAAACACGTGTGCACTAGTACTTGCCGACACAAACGTCTAAATGACAAAAATATGTCAAATTGCCTTGACAGTTGACAACCATAACTTGTACAATTGTCATTTATACATATCGCGATCGGCACAAATAAAAGCCAAATAAAAAAATATATATATCGCGATTCACCAGTTTCCTCAGTCCTCAACTCGATGAAAAGTCGTCGAACATTCGTGTATTCACGAGTGAACTTTCGCACTAATAGCGTGCTTTATTAATTATTTCTATTACAACTTGTAACAATAAACGATAACTATATTTTTCGAATGTCCTCGAGTAGCGAAACGTTTTTTCAAATATCTATTATATACGATTTGTTTTCCTGCTCCAAAACTTAACTTTTGAACAACTGAAAATTAAATATATTTTATAATTTAATTTATTTTTATGTATTTCTACATTGTCTATGTAATTTATCGACAAGAAATGACGTCCTATAATTAACTTTACAAACGCAGTTGGATATCTGACATTAGTCAAATATGACACATTCAAAATAACCAACAAAAACAAGTACATTTCTTGTTTTTATAAGTGATATTAATTATTGTTTCTTAACAGGAGAACTATGATTAGGCGACCTAAACCAGGTGAGGATGAAGAAGACATATTACGTATGCAGGAAGAGTTTCTTAAAGATAAAAAAGCATTACCATCAGCTCAAGTTGTGAATATAAGAAAAACAGAACAGCAGACCGTAAAACGACCGATTCAAAGCACATCAACACGAAAACCATCAAAATATGCTCAATCTAAGGGACTCACCAATGCTCCGGCATTGGTGAGCAAACGTCCACGTACCGACACTAGCAGTGGATCTATTGTAGGAGAAATATTAGAAAAGAATGTTTTAGAATCGCAAACACAGCCCGAACAAGATGATGATCAAGTCTACTATCCGAAAATTATACCGTCCGTTCTAGGTTCTATAGTGGAAAAGAATTGTGATGATCTTTTTAACTTAGATTTTAAGCCAATGCCTCCTACCGGCTTCCCTTTAGTTACAAAACGAGATCCAAATTTAAAATGTAGTGAATTTTTAACTGCAATACAAAATAAGAACAAGGATATGCTCGAGAGTATGGATATAGATCCATTGTGCTCTAAATTTAATACAGAAAATTCAAAACCAATAAATGTTCCATTAAAGAGTTACATTATCTCAAGTAATGATGCACCAGTTATTCACAATGAAAATGTTAAAGTTTTGAAAGAAATGTCTGAGGATGAGATATTAAAGGAACAGCAAAAATTACTCTCTAGTCTAGACTCTAAATTAGTAGACTTTATTAAAAGCAAACGAAGGCCTACTAAAGAACATGAATCTGTTAAAACCGAAGTTGAACACGAAGAGAAAATGGATATTGAATCTTCATTTGAAAGAGATTCCCTCTGGGAAAATGATGTTTTGTCACACCCTCAAGTTAATAAATGGGTTAATTTTGAAAAGTTAGAAAAAGACAAGTTAGAATGGATGAAAGGAATACATGAGAATAAAAAAGCTGATCCTGATCATCCATATGAAGCAAGATTTGATTTTACAGGCTATCTTCTCCCTTACAGCATGGAATACACAGATAAAACTAAAACTCTCTTTCATCATGGTGAAGAACCCCATAGACCAGGATATACACTTATGGAACTCTTTGAACTATCCAGATCCACAATCATACAGCAGAGAGCCACAGCTTTAAATACAATAGCAGGTATCCTCGAGTACCACAGCATAGGAATATACAAAGATATCATAGGTATACCATTAAGCAAAATGTTTTTCATAATAAGAATTGCGATTGATGAAAACAAATTAATTCTTCTAGAACCTGCACTTAAAGCTATGAGAAACTTATTATTCAATCGAATAGATGAAGCCTGTCTTGATGCATTGATAGGGTTTGAGGAAGGCAATTATCAGCCATGTCTTGAAAATGACAAATCAGAAATTGAGGAAATGGAATCAACAGAATCCGAATTAAAAGATTTTCACTTAGCAGAAATAGATCTCATAGCTGCAGTTCTAAGATCTGACATTATACAAAGGTTATATTACATTCTAGAAAATGTCAGACCAAGTTTCAATTGTGTGCAGTATTCAATACAGATTTTAATTAGACTAGCCAGGGACTCCATAGAAACAGCAACTAAAATTATTGAAAGTGACCACCTAATGAAGAGCATTGTAACAAATTTTATACCTAACACAAGCATTAATTTTACATTTGATCCTAACATAATATACAATGGTAAACCAATTTTGGCTGCTCTTAAGTTAATGAGAATTCTCTCATTGCAATCTAAAGAAATTGGAGAAATTCTCATATCAAAATATGATCTTCTAAAGCCAATATCAGAATATATAAATTCTGGGGTTGATGGGACTTATGGTTTGAGATTACAAATTGAAGCCTACAACATTGCATCAAATTTACTTTATTATGGATTGGGTGTTGAAAATACTCAATCCTTATATCCACTCATTGTTAATACATTATACAAACATGTTCAAGGAACTGATGTTTTCTTTAGTTCCTCTGTTTTATCAGCAACTCATGCAGCTGTTGTTTTACAGTATGTAAATATGTTCTTAAAGTGTAATATGTTGAATGATGATAACTATAAACATCAAATATATCTCCTTCTTAAGGATGGAGTCCAAAAATGGTTGATGCAAGCTGCTCATTTTGATAACTATACATGTGGACATTTGCGATTGCTCTGCTCAGCCTTGGACTGCTGTAAAACAATCAAAATAAATGAAAAGATTACCCTCAAATTCTTGAACGATACTTTAAAGATTTTGTCTGAATCAAAAGGATTTCAAATTATTATAGATAATTTGAATTCCAGCTCAAACCTTTTATCAAATATTACAGAAAAAGATTTCAATAAATCCAAGAATCTTGTAAGCCTTGGAGGATCAATAATTGATTCAACTCAAAAAGTACTGCCTGTTTTGAGTATTGCGTCACCAATACCACTCTTGGTTTCACTATTTCAACTTTTGAATGTTGTTAATGATGGAGATATTGGTAAATTGTATGTGAATAAAGCTTTGAATTATTTGGATAAATTTTCCAAGAAAATTCCAAACTTAAAAAGCAACTGGTTTACCAGAATGGAAATAGAATTGATGTTTAACATTATTAAATTAGCTATACAGAGTAATGTAACTGAATCTTGCAAAGATCTTATTTACTCTGTAGCTAGTAAACTTTGTTACATACTAAGAGTTGATAAAAAAATTGAGCTAGAATATTTGTTTCATCACATTATATTCAACAAACAATGGTTTACAGCTGAGAGATTATTGAATCTTGTATCATTTTCAGAAGTTGATAGTTTAAGTAGAGCTCTTACTACTGTGGAAGATATCAGAATTTGTTACAGTAAAGTTGTGAACACAATGCAACTAAACACAGGAGGGAATATTGTTTTGAAACAGTGGCAAGAGCCAGTGTTACCTAGAGACTGGATTTATTTACCTATACTATCTCTATATAGTAAAAGTCAAGAAATAAGGACCACTCCTGAAGTTGTTGGAGATCATGCAAATAAATTGAAGGAACAACAAGCAATAGAAAAGGAACTTATTTTAAGATGCTGCTTAGAATGGATTTTGTTTAATGAAATTTGTTTTCCAGATTTGTTGGATGATATAGATGTCACAGATAGATTTTGTAGAATAATGTGTGTTTATCTTAGTGATAACTCACTATTTTTAGAAGAAACAATCAGTGTTCTTTTAAAGAAATGTGTACAAATTATTTTTAAGAAAAGCAATGACTTTAATTTTGACAAACAATTGATAGGTCTTAATAATTTCCAAGATCTCTATACTCAGTTTTTGGAACAATTCCAGTCAGTTAGTTATGGAGATTCTATATTTGCTGCATGTGTTTTGGTTCCGCTTGCTCAGAGACATAATGTTAAATGGCGAAAACTTTTATGGTCAGAGTATGCAGGATGCTTAAGAGCTCTCGATTGCCCAGCAAGTTATTTATGCTACGAATTAAATGACTACCTGTATCCAGAAGAAACAGATGAATCACTTATAAAGTCTTATTTCAGAGCACTATCCAGCAATTTATTAAGACCTGGGACAATTGCTTATAAAATAGCCCAACATCATGTTGATAATTTTAAGAAAAAATAGTGATTAAATAATAAATATTGTAAGAAATTGTTAACAAGTTTTTGTTAACCACATTGTCACCAAAATAATCCTATAATTAAAAATAAATATAGCCTCTAGCAATAAACAATAATGTGTATTTTTTTACACATGTTATTATTTATATTGACTAATGACTATATGGTATGATTTAAATATAATTAAAAAAAGAAGAATTTGATTAATTTAAAATAATACCATTAATGTATTACATTGAATTACATAAAATGAAAATAATAAAGTTTTTTTATATAAATAGAGAAACATTAACACATTTAAACTCTTAATAATTAACAACTTACTTGATATCGACGTCAAATATAACTAAAATTATTAATTTGATTTAATTTTAAATTAAGTCAAAATAATCTTGACCACTACCTTACTAATTTTTAGACTTAATTTCTCGAATTACTAGAAACCAAAAAAAACTGATAAAGTATTCGTTGAATTCTTCATTGTTCTTCTTTATTACTAATTGAAATCGAATCTGTCTTTTACACAGAAAGGTATCCTGTTTACTTTTCAGTTTAAACTTGTTTTTATTTTACCCCATATTAAATATTTAATCTCCGATTTTAAATTAAGTTACCTTATATTGAATAACTCCAATTTTCAATAGGTACTAGGAAATTTGGATTTATTCTATGTTTCTCATTTTAAGAATAATTAACATAATATTAAATTTGGTTAATCTGTACAAGCTTATTTACAATATATGTAAAATGTTTTATGTTTATACTTATGCTTTATGGAGATTGACAATCGCATGATACAATTTTTGGTAGTCACCTAATACCACAAGAATAATATTAATTATTACTTAACTACATTAAAAACGAATGCATTCAATACTTTTGGCGGGAAAGTGATAAGAAGCAAAATTATGACAGTTTAAACTGTGAAAGGCGAAGTTTGACAATTTTCTATTGTGTTTTGTGCAGGTGTTCTCTTACATTACATACATGAAATTATGATTTCTTAGAATATTCTTATGGTTAAACGCCAAGTCTACCTAAAATGTTTATAGAAGATATTAGAAATGATTTTTATAACGTTCTTCTGGGAAACGTAATAATAAAAACTTTTTAAACAATAATCAATTTTGGATGGGTTAATGTGTTTATAAACTAAATTAATTTCAGAGAGTGCTTCTGCTAGTTCATTACGATGTTGACGCAGTTTGCGCCTGTAAGATATTGCAAGATTTGTTCAAGTGCGATAATATTTCCTATACATTAGTCCCCGTGGGGGGTATATCGGATCTAAAGACTGCCTATGACGAAAACAATGAGGAAATTAAATATGTAGTGCTGGTGAACTGTGGTGGAACCGTAGACTTGGTAGATATACTTCAGCCAGAAGAAGATGTCGTTTTCTTTGTTCTTGATTCTCATAAACCAACAGATATTTGCAATGTTTATAGTGACGGACAGGTATACTATTTATTTAAATTGTTACATTTACCTATTTTAAATATAAGATTATTATTTTTAAATAAGTAAACTAAATCAAATCAAATCAAAAATCTTTATTCAATATAGAAGTGTTTACACTTGCTTATTGATTGTCAAAAATCTACCACCGGTTCGGAATTTAGCACCTCGGACCTGAGAAGAACCGGCGAAAGAAACTCAGCGGGATATTTTTTTTTTTTCCATTTTGCATGTACAATAATAATTATATTTTAGTTATTTGAAACAGCCTGGAGGCGATCATTTCATTCCCAAGGTGTGCAGTCAACTAAAAAGTCATTAGTGTTGTAATATCCTTTAGCACACAAACACTCTTTAACGATTCTTTTGAATTTTATAATTGAAAAGAATCGTTGTTGTTGACATTATTGATTTCAGGTGAGACTCATCTATAAGGATGATGAAGAAAACATTCCAAACTTTGATGATATATTTAGAGATGATGAAGAGGATGAAGTGAGTAACAAGCATATTATTATAACAATCATTTAATATTGCAGAATACTACCTATAGAGTGATCTAACTATTAAAACTCTTAATGTATAATAGTATATGTTTAATTTTATTAAAATCAAAGGATTTGCACAGTGATAATACTACATTTTTTTCACAGGCTGAATTTGAATCAGAAGGTCGAGAGGGTATTGAAGCTGTGGTAGAGCGGCGTCGCACTCGGAAGGCTTGGGAAGAGAGGCGACATACACTCATGTTTAACTACACACAATTCTCTTATTATGGCAAACCAGTATGTATAATATCATTATTACCTAAAAAAGGTTAAAAATCATTATCTCTCACTTTAATAGCAACAAAATGTTTATCATTTATCCAGGTATTTATTGACTGTTAGATAAGAGAAATTATGTTATATTTTTTAGTTTATGCTTACAATCTATATAAATGTTATCTATCTTTATGTTAAATATACCAACTACAAACTAATTTTACTTACAGCCTAATGCAGTTGGAAGAAATCTGTAATGGAGATAAGCTTTCTTTTTTCATATTACAGTATGAAATAAGCAAATCTGGCTAAACCTTAATATATATTATTTAAATGTAACATAAACTTCTAGTTCGTAAAAATACCTATAGATATGTTAGCTTTAGCTATCTTCTAAGAGTCACTTATAACTTGGTCGTGGTTGGAAACCATAACAATAAAATATTTACCTAAGCAGCTTAAATTACCTATATTTGAATCTATAAACCTGCATACAATTTTTATATTGTATAAATATCTCATTTATGTCATACTTAAGCTAATAAATAAATAACATGTATTTTCTTGCTGAGTGTGAGATTTTCTTTATTAATAAATTGCATGCGGTCCATTTTATATATAATTATTCTGTATTTTTACAAAAATTCAGTTAATTCCTATTAATGGTAGGACCAATTTCAATGACTTTTTTTGTGTGTTAACTGACTAACTTGAGTGAGTTTATTGAGACATGAGTTCCAGGATTTTTGTTTGAAAAAAAAATAATAAGAATAAATAAAAATTTCACCCACCCAAATTCTGGATGGTCAGCTTGTTTATTTTAAAATAAAATAAAAATATTTATTTCTTGATGATTAGAAATAAATGAAATCATTAATTTGCAGAACAATTTTATATTTAGAATTTTAGAACATTAGATTACAAATACAGACTATAAATAAAGCAACCTAAACCATGTCTGAAAAACCTGAGTTTTGCTGTGCTTAGGAAGATAACCACATTATTTATGAATATACCTAATACTTATGAGATTTTTTCAGAGCGCATGCGTAGCCCTAGAGATAGCGGCGCGTGCGTCACGCTGCACAGCGGCGACGCTGTGGAGCGCAGCCGTGGCTGCGGCGGCGCACGAGGCGTTGCACTACCGCTCGCCCGCTCGCTGTCTGCTGGACGCGGAGCCGCTGCATCGCTACGTGGCGGCCGCTCAGAGACACGCCGCTGACGACGACGCACATCGTGTAAGTTTCTACGGAAGTTGTAGTTGCGCATAAAAAGAAAAAATAGTACCATTAAAAGTGTGCCTGAGATAAAAATGTCGGTTATGGTGTAGGTGGCACGTGTGATAGTGGAGAAGGATGCGTGGTTGCCGCTATACCGCTGGTGGTCGTTGGAGGCCGCGCTGAGTCACGCAGGCGCGCTGGCGCCGCACCTGCGCCTGCACGCACGTTCGGGAGCCGTGCGTTTGCGCCAGCTTCTGGCCGACATGGGGTCAGTGTTTGTGTAGAAACTATTACATATACCGTTCTCATCTATTAGTCACTTCTTTCAATCGAATATGAAATATTATTACATACAAAAATTACATAATTACAATTGTTTCTAATTTTGCAGATTTCCATTGCAACAGGCTCGTCAGGCATACCGATCTATGGATGTAGAGCTCCGGAGATCTCTCCTCACAGCGCTAGAGTCGGCGGCTCCCAAGCACAAGCTGCCGGTACCGACGCGCGCCACGTTCCTGCTACAGCGCCCCCACGCGCTGCCCGTCGCCGCTTTGGACACGGTCTACGCGATTATGGCACTCATTGAACATGTTTGTACCTTTATAAGAGCTTTTTCTTATTCTAACTTTTATTTAAGATATTCGTTATAGTAGTTTTAAAATATTGTATAATCATCAAACCAATCTGTGCTGAGTAGTTTTCTTAAATTTAAATATTTATTTGAAAAATATATACTTTTATTTGTTAAGTCTGTAATAATCTGATAAGATATTGTGTAATTCGCAGTGAAGTCAAATTAAACTTTTGCTTTTTCTAGGAGACTATCCCTAGTGCAGAAGGTTTTCAACATGCTCTTGCAGCCCTTCAAGTAACTGGAGAAAATGAAGCCTTAAAGCAAGGAATGGCAGCAGCTCGGCGAGCATTGGAAGCCGTAGCCAGACTAGCTAACAGTATACTGTCTTCTAGAGGGCTGATGTTGGCTGGACCTTTCAACTATTTTATTGTGCAAGAGGTATAGTCTGTAATATTATGAATGCGAAAGTTACGCTCTCATGTCTTAACTATTCAGTCATCATGAAACTATGCATATACACGGTCATGGGTACAGAAAAGTACAGGATGCAACTGAAAATTCAGTTACAGGCAAGCTTCGGACGGAGTATATATATATTATAGAATTAAAAGAAAAAGTTTTTATTTTGCACACAGTAACCTAAAAAGAAAACTAAATATACATTAACTTAATTTTAACCAAAATAGTATTCTTGTATTTTCTACCGAATTATATAATTTTTGGTTAATTTGCCTTCTGGTTCCTCTAGTTTAAAAGCATCCTCACTAAATATATATCTATAAGCAGCTTAATGTTTATTTCGCATGATAGTTTCGTGAAAATGGTCATTAAAAAGTGATTATAAAATTTAGCTTGAATTTTTATTTAAAAATAATTTGATCATTTGCTGCTGATGGATATGAATACTAGTTAAAACAACGGGATATAAATTTTTCACAGAGAGGTAAAGGTCTCTTTTAAAAATAACTTATCTCTTATTCCAGTTTCATTGGTATACATGTGCTCCAGTATTTCATTCGACTAATGCAGGTTTCCTTACCTTATTTTCTCACAAATTAATCATATACAAAATCAAGTGCTGTCGTGGCTTGGTTTCTAACCACTCTTCATCAACCCCGATAAACTATTGAAGTTGCATCGCAGGGCAGTCCCGAGGCGGGGTCGCTTCGCGGGCCGCTGTGGCTGCGAGAGGCGGCGCGCTGGGTGTCGCGCGCGGCGCCGGGCGCCCCCCGCGCACTGCTCGCCTCAGCGCCGCACGCAGCCACCAACTGTCTGTTGCTCGGCTTGCCACCGCGCTTCGACCACGAACCGCGCAAGTAAGTGTCTTCTCTTAATATATACGATACTATTATAAGACTGACTGCCTCGTTAGTCCAGTGGCTTGAAGTAAGGCCACAGATCTCGAGGTTCTAGGTTATCCCCCCACCCCCCCCCCCTCCCCTAGTCCGGCCGATAAAATGTTATTGGTTTTTACTGTCGAAAAATTCTCAGAAGAGCCCAAAGTTTAGAAGTTGGAAGTGTGTACACTACCGTGCCTCGAAAAGCCGTTGATCCTGAACTCTTTCGGTCGTGTCAGATTAGCCGTTTCATTGGATTATGAGAGTGATGGAATAGAGAATGCACCTGTGTTTGCGCACACAATTGTTCACTATAATATGTTGTGCATAATTAGTTGGTCTCGCATGAGATCGGCCGCCATGACCGTGACGTGAATAAATATTGATCAATATTGAAAAAAAAAAACAATAATAACTTAAGAATAAATTTAAGACGTTGAGAATATACTTACAAAATTTAAAATTACCTAATTTTTATGATTTATAAAGTTTATTTGGTGCGGCGTTCGAACAAGCGGCCACTAAGAGCGGAGCATCAGTTTCGCTAGACCACGTGGACTCGTCCATCATCACGCTGCCTGTAACTCAACGAGCACAATTCCTCGACGCCCTCACGGCACTACTCGCTTGACAATGGCTACCAACTAACTATATAAATTTAAATGAAACAAGTCATGGTTTTGAACTAAATACCGCCTATATAGCATTATATACAGTTACACCATTCTACCTAAAACAAACCACATATCCCTAAGAAATATATTAATATTCTAATAATACAAACTACTTTTTTAAAGGCTTAATATTGGGATTAGGATAATTAATTTGAATAGTAATATTACACCAATTTTTCCCTAAAATAATACTCCCTAAATTACTCATTTATATACAGACAATGAAATGTGTTGAATGAAAAAAATATGAATATATATTAGCAGATTTTGAGTTGAACTTGTATGATTGTTGTAAAACCTTAATAATAAATGATAATTGTAAATTCACAATACCAAGGTTATAATATTACTATTATTAATCAATGAAATCTAATGTCTATAGTAGAATTTTTAAGTTTTAGTTAGTTAAGTTAGATAATCATAATTGTAATCTAATTTAATTATTAATTGAATTGACCTTAAGTTTAAATATATGTCATTATTTATTTTTAATTTTATAGAATTATGAAATAAACAGTTCTAATTTTTTATTTTATTTAATTTACAAATATTAACAACAATCATATACTTTAACAATCATTGAAAATATCTATATAAATAATAATAGTATTTTTTTTTCTAGAACTATCTTATAAAACTACTATTCAAATAACAATGTATGATAATAAATTATCCTATAAAATTATTAAAAGGAAAGGTATATTCAAATCATTTAAATTGCTATAAAAGCTCTTTATATCTATATTAAACAGTATATTTAAAATGTATTCCTTATAAAACGTGTAATGAGGTCTAGGGCCCACTTAGGTTGATCATAAGGTACCATATGACCAGCATTTCTTACTAACACTTCTGTGATATTACCAGCTCTTTTCATATACCCTGCTATTTCATTATCAACTTTCCAAATAGTTCTGGGTGCTTTTCTGTACTCATCCGAAGAAGAAAAATTCAATTTACGTAGGAAATTTTCAGTTAATGGATATGCCACAATAATATCTAGCTGGCCATTGTAAAACAATACTCGGTAATGAGAAAGCAGTTCTGAAACTAAAGGTGCAACAGATTTTAATATATCAATAGCTAAATGCATTTGAACCTTTTCTCCAGAATGGAATGGCAGTCCACCAACATGAGCCATACGTCTTATTTCATCGTTATTTAACAAAATAATATATTTTGCCATATCTGACATATTTGCTGGTACAAGAAAGTTGTAGTAGTTGTTAAAACCAGTATAATTTTTGAAATAAGAAAAATTTGTGAGATCTCCATCCATTAAAGTGTCCATGAGAATACCGGCCTCCATCCAGTTTTCTTTTTGTATGTTTTTTACTATTTCAGCTTGCATTTTATTGAAAAAATTCCTCTGTCCATTATCTATTAAGCCATGTTGATAGAGATAATTTCCATAGTCCATTTGATTAATAGGATCACAATATGCATTACCAAGAGCTAAACCTTTAAGATTAATTTTTGTTTCACTTTTTAAATTTCGGTTATGTATTTCCATGGCCAATGATGGAATATATTTTCCTGCATAAGATTCACCAGTAATGTAAAATTCATTATTGCTCAAACTTGGAAACAACTTGAAAAATTGCTGCAAACAAGAGTACAGGCCTTTTGCGATGCACTGCTCATCTGAACAATAACCATCTTCATCAGTAAAGCTAAAGCCAGTGCCGACAGGGTTATCAATAAATATGAGATGGTTTTTTAAGGCCCAATGATATTTTCGTGCAGAAAATCCTTCTTTTGTAGCTATTATTGGACCATTTTCTGTAAACAATCCAAATAAAGAGCTTCCACCAGGACCCCCTTGTAACCACAAGACAACTGGCGCGTTTTTATTCTTATTAAATGCCGGAAAGTACCAAAAATATAAATTAGAATTATATTCCTTGTCCACTGTAATAAAACCCGAATGGCTAATAAAGCCTATTTTTTCAGTGAATGGTACACGAGACAAGTTTTGAGCCAATTCAATATTGCCTTCATCAATAAAAGGGGTTAAAATAAGGGGATCGCCAGGATCTCCTTGACTCCTTGTTTTGGCTTGTAACTTTACCCGTGGATAGACATAAGGAAAACTTAAAGAATACACTAGAGGACAACAAATAAATGAGAAGTAAAAGGTTAAACATAAATGATAAAAAAATCTCATTGTGTAGTATAAAAACTAATGGCTTAAATAAAAACTTTTGAGTCTTTGCGCATAAAATTTCGTTATGCATAGAAAATTAAAATATCTGACAGCCAGTGTTACCGTTTTTGTAATATTGTTAAATTTAGTTTTGGTTGAATAACATTATTTATTTTGTGCTCTCATTCCGTTGTAGCTTTCATTTTTCAACCTTTGTAGATTAAAACTCATAAAACTTAATTATCATTATAGTTGATTTTATTGACGTTGACTAATTTAGTTTTAGAGGATTCCGTTTCTTTATCCTACGGGCCGCTGACCAATTGAACGATTCGAACGCTAAAGAATATTTAATTGTTAATTATTATTTATGTCTAAAAAGTAGTGAGAGTTGTCACGTTAGCTGACGATAGTTCAAATATCGAATTTTGTAAAGATGATCGTTTATTCAAATCACCAGGTGTAATATTACTATCGATATACCTATTGTTGCCAAGACCATAGAACTTGCGCCTAGGCAGGTAACTTAACTATGTAATGCCGAAATTTGAAATGTCGATTTTTCGCGAATGTTTGTAGTACACTTCACTGAGTATTTGGGTAGTGGGACGTTCTAAATTTACTCTTTACACAATTGGTCTGGATTTTGGTACTAATTACAATAACGGAGATTTTTTGTTAAAATATATGATTTCGTTTCATTTTCCATTTAGAAACAACAAAATAATATCCTAAGTTATTATTAATGTATAGTTAAATAAGTACTTAGTAGTAATTTTAAATCTTTTCTCATGATGTTCTGTTTAAATTTAAAAATTATAAAAGATAAATTGGCTTAATAACTGACTACGACAACAGATGATTAAATTATCAATTTATCTGTATATTATAGGTAAATAAAGTTGACTTGACCTTTACTTACGGGGTCAAATGTAAAACGATAACAATGTGCTCACTGCTTTGTATACCTACGTACGCAAATTATTTATTGATAACGAATTTAACTGTATAGTTAACGCATTCCTAATTTACTTTTATTAGAATTTCGATAGGAAAACATGTCTGTATTACTGGTATGGAGTTTAATAATATTTCAAATATTATCAGTCAACTGCTTTTTTCACCGGTACCCGAAAATAAATCTCGGAGAACGTGACGATGGCGATCCAGGAACTGCTCTCTTCCTCACACCGTTTATCGAGAGTGGGAATATAACGGAAGGTAGGCGTCTAGCTCGAGTTCCATTTACTGAAAGTCTACGAATCAAAAGTTACTCCGGGTTTTTTACTGTTAACAAACAATATGACTCCAACCAATTCTTTTGGTACTTTCCGGCTATGATTAGCAACAAGAAAGATGCTCCTGTGATCGTATGGTTGCAAGGTGGACCGGGTGCCACATCGCTTTACGGACTATTTACTGAAAATGGGCCTCTCAGAGTTCGTAATAAGAGATTTGAAAGACGCAAGTATAACTGGGCTTTAAGCCATCATATTATTTATATTGATAACCCTGTTGGAACTGGCTTCAGCTTTACTAAAGATCCAAAAGGTTACTGCGTCAATCAAACACAAGTAGGAGAACAATTGTATTCTACCCTTATACAATTCTTCCAATTGTTCCCTGAATTGCAGGAAAATAAATTCTTTATCACTGGAGAATCTTATGCTGGTAAATATGTACCTGCATTGGCTTATACAATTTACAAGAATAACCCTACAGCAAAAATAAAAATCAATCTGAAGGCATTGGCTATTGGTAATGGTCTCAGTGATCCTGAACATCAATTAATTTATAGCAAGTATTTGTATCAAATTGGTTTAATTGACTGGAATCAAGCCACTGATTTTGCTGATGCTGAGAGTAAAGCTGTTGAATTGATCAAAGAAAAAGAGTGGGACAAGGCTTTTGAAGCTTTCGATAGCTTATTGAATGGTGATTTAATAAATGGAAAGAGTACATTTTATAACATGACAGGCTTTGAATTTTATTTTAATTATTTGCATACAAAAGACTACAAGAAATTTGAAGACTTTGGTCCCATGCTACAGAGTAGCTTTGTAAGAAAATCTATCCATGTTGGAAATTTGACTTTCAATGATGGGAAAGATGTAGAGCAACACCTTAAACAGGATGTAATGAAATCTGTAGCCCCATGGATAAGTGAATTGTTAGACCATTACTATATTGTTGTTTACAGCGGTCAACTAGACATAATTGTTGCATACCCGTTAACTCTAAATTACTTGAGAAACCTAAATTTCACTGGGTCAGATGAATATAAATCTGCTAAGAGATATCAATGGTATGTGGATGAAGAATTGGCAGGATATGTGAAGCAGGGTGGGAAGTTAGTAGAAATTATGGTAAGGAATGCTGGACATATGGTTCCAGGAGATCAGCCAAAGTGGGCTCTAGATATGATCACAAGACTAACCCATGAAAAAACTTTCACTCAAGAATAAATTTCGAATTATGCTCAGAGGGATTTATGTTTTAATTTTGGGAACATTTTTACTTATCAATGTTAAATATGTAAAAGTTTGATTCATTATTATGTTTAAATAAATAAAATGTGAATAAATATTTCTTTCATTTCATCGTATTATCTTTATAACTACATTAAATTTATGGGATGGGCAAAGAAAACAGTATATTCACAATATCAAATGTCACTTTAATCACATCTTAACTCTAGTAATTAATTTTTTTTGCCACAGTTTTACATCTTTACTTTCACTTAGTTACAAACAAAAAATCTACAAGAGGTTGTAGAATAATTCAAATATGAACTTCAAATGGTGACAATTCAAACATCAATTATATCAAACTAAGTGCTTATTTTATGATAACCAATACAAGTTAGTAAAATTAGGAATGAAAAATATTCTTTATTATTTTATCGTCCTTCAATGTAAGTGGACAGTTCAATTTCCTCGGGTAGCTCTGTTATGTTGACATCAAAACGATCTTGAACTTCGTTAAGTATCTTTGCATCATTTTCATCTGACACCATGGTTATGGCTAATCCTTTGGTACCGAATCTACCAGCTCTGGCAACTCTGTGCAGGTATGTATCAGAATCTTCAGGCATATCATAGTTGAAGACGATGTTAACTCTTTCAATGTCCATTCCTCTTCCAAACAAATTTGTGGCGACTAATATCCTCTTTTGGAAGTCCTTAAATTGCTGATAACGGGAAAGACGTTCATCTTGTGTCATGTTTCGGTGAATTCCAATAGCCGGGAAATTCTGGTCAGTCAGAAGTTGAGCGAGTGCTATGCATCTTTGAACAGACTTAACAAATATAACCACTTGATTAAATTCTAATACATCCAAGAGCTCAAACAGCTTTTTGTTTTTCTCATTTTCTTTAAGCTTAACATAATGTTGTTGCAGACCGTGCAATGTTAGTTTTGCTTCATCGTCAACATATACTTCCATAGGATCCTGCATAAACTTCTTACAAACTGGCCTGATTTCCTTACTTAATGTGGCCGAAAACATCATAACTTGTTTTCCGTGAGGGGTGTTGCGGAATATCTCTTGGACGTCACGTCGCATGTCAAGGGATTCCAGCATCTTGTCACACTCATCCAGGATAAAATGCTTCAAGTGTTTCAGATTTAATTTCTTACTGTTAACTAATGCTAAAATTCGACCTGGAGTTCCGACGACGATGTGAGGACATGCTGTTTTTAACACATCTTCATCTTTCTGAATCGGCATCCCTCCGAAGAATACTGACACTCTGACACCGGACATATACTTCGAGAAGCGCTCATATTCTTTGCTGATCTGGAACGCCAATTCTCTTGTGTGGCACATAACGAGTACGTAGACATGATTATCGGAAGGCTCCAGTTGTTGCAGCGTTGCTAATACAAAGACCGCGGTTTTTCCCATACCGGATTTGGCTTGACATAATATGTCCATACCAAGTACAGCTTGCGGGATGCACTCATGTTGTACCTCCGAAGGATGCTCAAAACCACAATCAACAATGGCTCTCAAAATTTCAGGTTTGAGAAGAAAATCTCTGAAGCCTGAACTGTGAATCGATACATAGGATCCCTTAACCTCTTTTTTTGGCGCCGCTTCGGTCGCTCCATCAGCGATCTGCTGATCCGCCTGCTCTTCATCTTCGTAGTCGAGAAGATCGTCGTTATCTGCCATGTTTTGTAAGTTGGATATATTAAAATCTATTGGAAAATAGTTACAATAGGTTTAAGCACGTGAAATATTTCTTTAAAATTATATTTCCCAATAATGGCGTCGGTTGGCTTAAAACCTAAACGACAAAATTACCACAGATAAGAAATGTTGATTGTTGTTTGTTTATGGGTAAGCATGAATAGCACAGATTGTGATTTTCTAAATACAGACTTAATATATATAAAGATACAGATTTAATACATGTACAGTTGCAATTTTTTTTTATAATTATTTAACTTATTTAAAGTCGAAGTCGTAGAAAAATATAAATTATTATTAAAGGTCTTGCTATGTTAATTTTAAAATGTTCGCGCACCAATATGTCAAAATATTTTTTTTGTATTATTTCATTGATTCTATTAATATTATTAATTTGACGTCCATTGAATATAAAATTATATTTTTAGCATTAATATAATTATATTTTACATGGACCAAAACGTTAAACTAAACAATTTGTTTAAGTACTAGTAGGCCTTAGAAGTAGAGGTGTAAAAGTAACGGAAAAAAACGTACCCGTATGTATTCGTTACTATAGCAATCAGTACTCGTTACTATCGTATCGTTACTCGTTACTTCTGATCTCTCATATCATGCTATGTTAGAGCAACGAATCGATTCGTATTGCGTATGCAATTCGAATACTGTATATGATGTTTATTGTTTACATTACATACTTATGTTTAAGTTAATCTAAATTTAGTTTGATTTAATAGGTAAAGGGTAGAACTACAAGTGAACTGTTGATGGAATCTAGTTGAATCTACCAAATTTGCAATGGATATTGGATTTACTATTTTGATTTTTTTCACCGTGAACTTATTTTATATCTCAATAACATCACAATCGATTATTATATCGATTATTAAACAGTGTAGGTACCAAAGATACGAAAAATGCAAGTAATGAAACGCATTCGTGTGTAACGTAAAACGTTTCGTTACTCGGTACTAGATGGCGCACCCGTTCGTTACTCAGTAAGTATTCAACAAACACTGGCATGTTTCGTATCATACGAAACATGCGAGTAACGAAATGTATTCGTGAGTAACGTTTCGTTACTCGGTACTAGATGGCGTACCCGTTACTCAGTAACGAATACATACGGCTTACTACAGCTTTACTTAGAAGTAAAGTTCGATGGAGCAATAAGTTTTCATTATGTCAAATAATCGAACTATTAAAACATACAGCGCTTCTAAAGAATAGTTTTTTTGCGACCGTTCTAAACGTTGGAAATTTCGGCGATTATGCTTTTCGTTCAACAGAGTGAAACAAATAACAATATGTCATGTCGTCCTCATAGATTTGACAGATTGTAGATGGCTTCGTATTCTCTTCATCTCTTGTAGTTCATTGAAATCGTTATACCTTGCATTTCTCAGAAGACGCAATTTTATTTTACGGATGTAAGGTCAGTAGAAGCTGAACACTAAGTTTGTGGGGTTGCAACCCTTGTCCCGCGGCCTCCATCTCAGAAAAAGAGGTGCAAACGCCTTTTTACTATATCTCGGTAACTACTGATCCTACAAACAATTTGTTACAAATTATCACTTTATATTTTGTAACAATTTGCTTTGTCCACAATTACGTTTATATTACTTTTCACCGTAAAATCAAAAATAGAGAAGCAATAAGGTGCAAAAATTTCTTATAACTTCTTTTTTTTAATTTTACAAAAAAATACATTAAATTAACATGGAGGATCTCTTGACGAAGATTTTCCTCAACTTTTTTTTTTTATTTTATCAATTTTTGCGGTTTTTATATATTTTTTAAACATACTTTTTCATATTGTTTGCAACATACCTATACTATTTATTATTAGTTATTGACTCTCTTACATAGGGTTATAAAAAATGTAACATTTCAATGGACTATTGTTGCATTACAATATTAAATTAGCTAGGTATTTAATCACTTGAACTACAAGTAGTTTAGCGTACTTTGAATACTGAATTGTTATTTGGGTCCAGGTTCATAATTTGATTCAGGTTTTCCAATAATAAGCGTCGCTCCGTACGCGCCCATACAGAATGAATGAGTAAGCCACATAAATGTCAGGTGAACATGAAAGTGAGTCTTCAGTACAGTCGAACAGAGTTATTGTTCGGAACGTTATATAATATAAGACCAGCGTTTATTATTTCATATATTTATGATTTTTAGTATCTATTTAAAATAGGCCCCAAAAGTTATTTTCAACAAGGTCAAATATTAAAATGTTTATGGTAGATACTTACAACTTTACATATTTACTTCTTTTATCAGACGTTACTCGCGTGATAACCAGCGCGATATTAAGAACTTGATTTAGAATCACAATTTATTGATGTTTTAGTTTGTGATATCGATGAGTCTCAAAATATTTGTTTTTTTTTTATTTCGGCATAAAGATAGATTTCATACAAAAATCCTATCGTGACCGTACGTAAACACTCTTTTAGAGTAGGTTATTCAAAGTGTTCAGGTTACATATGCATACGGCCCGTAACTGCAGTCCGTAGTCGCTGTTGAAGGTTTAACTTTCGCTAGCCAGCTCTATCAAAAATATATTGTAACATAGAATAAGCCCATGAACTATATTAGTAAACACAGATGAATTGTATTTGTACAAGACCACACACTCCATCTCGTAAATGATTATTTATAAATGTAAATAGGATATGGATAAATTAAATAATACGCAAATAATTTATTACAATACTTTATTAAAATGCATCAAATGTATTTTTTTTATTAAACAAACTGATCACAGATACAAAAGTAAAAATGTAAAACGTCTACTCATTTGTAAGAAAACTACTAGCTAACCGATGTAGAACTCTAACCTCATACATGATCTATTATAATAATCGATCGTCTTTGCTAAAATCAATTTCATTACAACTTGTTGAAAAATTAAATAAAATGTATAAATATCAAAATAATAAAAAATAATAATTACACAATCTAAATCTTTTCTATAAATTTATTTAATTTTGAAAGTAATTAGTTTTATTTGCACAACTTGTAATAAAATCGATCGTACTCTCGTAATCACTAATGACTATAAAGTTATAATTATAATACTATGCTTTAGCCACACTTATGTATGATTGAACTTAGCGTTTCCTTTCAGGCAAAAATGTGGCAGTCGCATTACATAATTATGTTAACTGGAGTACAGGTTATAAATAGTTGTACTAGTTCTAAAAATAATTAAATAATATATGTAATTTGAATACTAACATAACCCGTGTCAATAGAATATTTATAAATTGTGCGGATCTCGTGCAATTATCGCATACTGTTCGCATCTCTGTAGCACTCTATTTGCATATCTCTTGCACACTTTACAGTTAGAAACAAAGTTCGCGATCACGAACATTAACAGGTTTGAATTTAAATATTTATACGAAGTAAACATTACAAATTAGTATAGTTACGGCACATAGGTAGTTTAATTGATTTATTCGACAGAATATTAATATTAAACTATTTTTGTTTGTTATGTTAATAATATTACTCTTTGTCATTTATAAATTTTCTTTATTGACACGGGTTACAAGCTTTGTGTGAAGAATTGACTGACATTTAATGATTTACTATAGAATACTCCCTAAGGCCATTAAGGTCCTATAACTACTGAGTTTCTGACTTCAATCAAGTAATCTAATAAATAATTCTATATCTACGATTTTTTAACACTACATTAAATATATTAAAAAACAGTATCGATGAATTTTCTGTTCTTTTTAAGTTAGGTAATATAGGTAATTTTTTGTTAATAAATAGTATCAAATAGTATGGAATTCATTAAATTATCGAAAGAAAAAAGCTAGTGGTAAAAAATATTCCTCTAAAAAAATTAAATGTCTTAAAAATTAATAAGAAATTGAGATATTCAATTTATTGTTGCGTAATGTTGATAAAAACGCATTATTGATTAAATAATCGCCCTCACTACATTAACTTTGACATTAATGTTTAAATTTCGAATTCAATCAAACTAGTAATAGATAATAAAGATTTTTGTAGAAAATCGTGTAATTCAAAATAAAAAACCTATATTTTTGTTTTCTTTAGATTCAAAAGATGTCAATGTTCCTACATTGCTTGTAAGAAATATTGAACAATCTAAAACAGAAAAAGACCTAACTCTCCTGTCCCCCTTTTCATCCGGAAGTACATATAAGACTGAAATTAGGTATTTGATCAATAAAGAAATCATTACAGTCATATATTTTTTTACAATTATTAACTGAAATTTAATGTCATTAATTGAGAATTGTATGTTTTACAAAACTGGTTACATTTTGTAAACTATCTTTGCTATTACTAATTTGTAACAAATTGGTAATGCAACCTTATTAAGGTGGTCAAGTTACCTTTCGCCTATTCCAATCACATATCACAGGGCAGGATTTTCTTTAAAGAAACAATATTGACAGTATATTGTCATGATATAATTGGTCGAGATCTTGAATGATCTCTGGTATTTATTTTGGATTCGCGAAAAAAGTGCCATTTTTAATATCGACGAAGTTGTTATGGGAACTTTGGAAGTAAAATTATATGTAAAAAGATACGTAATCAAGAACCGTGCATAATAAAGCAGGGCGTTTAGCAAATCGCATGGAATACATAAATCTAAGGTTTGTTTTTTGATAGAACAGGCTATAGCGACTCGTGAATTGCTCATGACTCTTACTGGTTCGAATTCAGTTTCAACATGTCTAATAATTATAATTTTTTCCAGACCATTGTTTTATATACTGCTGTGAATTTTGAAAGCAGTGTGGATTAAATTTAAATTTCATTTGAATAAGATTGTTGCTGGTTGTAAATGTCAATAGGATGTAAACGAGTTCGTTTAACACTTTTCACTATAAGGCTTTAAAGGTTTAAAATCGGCATTACCACTCAGAAAAGCGTCGACGAAATTCTGTACGGAATCTGTTGTAATTTCATCCCCATTTCTCATAGTGACCATACGTTGTTTTGGGAAATCTATAGCAGTGAGGAGAGGTACCGCGTCATCCAGGCCTATGTGTTCTCTGATCATGTCAGCGCTATCCGTTCCATCAATGCCGATGTAGAACATGACGTGCTTGAATGATTTCTTCTTTCTGGTGGATGATTTGGTGGTGCTGTAGTCGAAGTCCATTGTCTCATCGTCCGATGAGTTTTGATAGGGGCAAAATCCAGGGTACTGGATGCTGCATTCCTCGTAGTAGGATTCGGCGGATGGTGTTAGGACCGACTCCGAAAATTCTATTTCAGAATCTTCATCGTCTGGAAGACAAAAAAAAAATAGTTTATCACTACTGAAAATTGGAACTATCATTGAATAAAAAATAATATATGTAATAAATATATTGTTGATAATAAAACGACATCTTATTTTCATTATATATGAAAAAAAAAACAAGAAAGTAAAATATTAGTAATGTAAACAATCCCTGTTTCTGAGTCATTTTGATAGCAAGAATAATTAAATTTGATATCAGAGATCCAAATTCATAGAATATATATAGATTTAAAAATATACCTATAAAGAGTACGACTGCGGGATGACGCGCCATCTTTAGCAATGCCTGTTCAGTCAACACGGACACGGGGCGCGGAGCCCATGGGAAGTTCTGTAAATAAGGTCATAATTTATCATACTTCTATATAAAATAATTTTATAATTATGGCTGTCCCATGGCAATAATGCCAATTCAAAACATTCGGAGAAAATTTGGTTGGAGAGTCAACGGCTTTACGTTCTTACCAAGGGACATACTTGTGTTTTCCACCTTCCGTTTGCTACTGAAAATTTCTTGACAAAAAGAAATCAATAGCCCAATTGATTGCACTTGATTAATTGATTGGATTGAACCCTTCAGGATTTGATTTTAGTTATCCCTCTAGACCAACAAGGCAGAACAAATGCTATAAATGTCTTAGTCAGTGTAAAATATAACTTGAAATTTACCAATCCCATAGGATCAGCTGCTAGGTTTTGCCTTCCATTTGATGTAAGCACTTTGCCAGTGCCATCCGTGATAACTAGTGCCGGGATGCCCGCTACACCGAGGGCCGCTGGCAGAGCAAGTCGAGCTTCGCTGGCCGACCATGGTATAGCCAGCGCGTTTCCGGAGGATAGAGAGGCCAGAGTACGTGCGTATGACTGCTCGGATCTGATGAATAAAAAGACAATTTTTAAATTTATTATATTATTTTCTGTTTAAGTACCATATATAAAATGTTACAGAGATTTTTTAGAATCTATATTTTAGCATTAATTATATAAGTAGAGCAGAGAAGCCAACAACAAGACTCTCCAAATTGCGTATCATAAGAATTAACATTAAGAATAACATAATGGGCCGTACGTATATATATTTTTTTACAGTAGACATTGTCGCTGTAAGAATATCGCCATATTCTATCGCCAATGAGCAACTAACTTTGGGAACAAATATGTCATGTCCCTTGTCCCTGTAGTTACACAGGCTCATTTGCCCTTCATACCGGAACACAACAATACGAAGTATTGCTGCAGAATATTTGATGAGTAGATGGTACCTACCCAGACCTTTGACCCAGGTTATGTATGAATCGCTACCACCACTTAGATAATGTATATTACATGTTTTTTTCATAGTTTGATTTTAAGAAAAATTGTTTAATAGTAACTAGCTGCCCATGCCGGTAAACTAGCTGCTAATGCCGACTTCGTAAATCGTAGAGGTAATATCTAAACTCTTCCATTACCTCCTTAAATTGAATTTTCCAATGATCCTTTTTGTGCGGATGCTAACTTGGCTTACATCACAAGTTTTTATTAGCGTTATCTTTTAATTATCGACTGTATGTAATTATGTTTGCGGATTAGAAGTCAATTCGCTTATGCTCTTATTCGTCATGGCAGTATGAGCAAGCGATCCCGTGATGTCTCACCATGACGATGACAATAACGTTGGTTTATAGTGTGTTTTCTCGTACTTGGTGAAGATTTCATATCCTCTGTCTGCGTTGGAAAGGATGCATAAATGATTTATATAGTGAACAGTGGCCGCCTGCGTGGGTTCCGCTTTCTTATTTTATAATACTTCGTTTTGCTGTATTCCGTTTTGATCTAAAATAGATGCCCATCCTTGCATAGAATCAAATGATAAATTATATTAACATCGACAATTAATGTGTGCTCCGTGGCGATAATACCAGGGTTATATTTTATGACTCTCCTTATATCCAAGTAAAATTATTGTAGAGTATAATTTATTTTTGAGTACCGATGAAATTGTTCAGGAGAGGCATTTTTAACTTTCATCTTTGCATTATAAATATCCTTATAATATTAGGATATTTATAATTAAAGATTATATTAGTTATAAAATTAAGGTGGAGCAAGCATCATTTGATCATAACAGGTATATTACAGTTCATTTTATAAATTTCTGTTTAAAAAATTAGGTTGTAGGAAAATACGATTACATTTCCAATTACTCATTAGACAATAGTTTAGCGGGTAGTTTAATCATGAGATATAAGCATTTTGTAACCATTAGAAGTTACAATTTTGTTCGTTATTAGATAAAAAATTAATCTTTTTTTTTAATCATTTGAAGCTGAAACTGGCTTGATCTCTAAACAGATAAAAATATAATTATACCGATACAAAACCTTTTGTAGTCAGTTTTTTTACTTGAAGTTAAGTGGTTGTTAAAATTAGTCAAATGTTAAGTAAATAAGTAAGCGTCGTAAAAGGAAAACGAAAGTCCGTTTATTTACGGAGTGCGGGCGAAGTTGTTGAAATAGGCTTATAGCGAAAACTTTTTATGATAAGGGTTGTTTTGTTTAAAATATTTTACCCTAAAGACTTGAAATCGTAAAGAGCAATAAAAAAATTCGAAATAACAATTTTTTGTTCCTATTTCATCAAGTTATTTAATTAAATGTTTCTGTTGTTGGAGGTTAAATTAATCATACATTCATAAACATTTATTGTGACGTAACACAATATGGAATGAATATTTATTATGTAAATATAAATTTAGGCGTTAAATCTTTCACTGTATAAATTGGTTTCACTGTGATCGTACAATAGTACGATTTAGCTCCTATACCAGGAAACAGGCATAGGCAGACTAATCCAGTCGAAGAACAACGCAAAAAACGTGCTACTAGCGGTTCTTGATTAATATGCCTTTATTTATAATACAGCAATATTCCACTTAAATACTTCTGTCTACTTTAATTTTACTCCCTAAGTTGTTATTTTGTTGACGTTCAGGTCGCCATTTTTACCAAAATTCCATGATGTATATAATAAATTACGTAAGCTCTCAAACGATGTCATCACGTTAATTCGATGTTAAATGTTGTTTATTTGACTATTGTAATCTTGTGGTTGGAATATACTATGAGTTTCGTATCGTTTGTAATCCATAATTCGGCAAAAACGAAAAATATTCGAGTCTGTTAGGAGGATTTGTTAATTATAAAAATAAAATTTAAAAGTGTCCAATTTACAAGGAACACAACAAATTAGAAAAAATATTAGAGCTTGCCTGCATGTTGCTTAAGATTTGCTTAAATTGCTTGTATTAAGAGACAATAAAATATAAACAGAATATCTTTAAGGAAAACATAAAATTTATTCACTCTTTATTGCATCAATCGTAGTATAAAGACTTTTTATTTATAATCATGTTTAATAATTTGAAAAAAATATATGTTAAAAAATTAACTTTCAAAAACTGTCTACAAATAAACGAAGTTGTAACATGTCTGTGTGTATGTGAATAAATAATGGTTATATTGTTACCAAAGAAACGAAAACAGAGAATACAGCGAACGAAGCCAAGTGTTACTTAATTTATACCATGATGTTATCGCATAGTTTAGCTCTCCCGGGTGCAGGGCGCCGGGCAAATAAGGTCATAAAACCTGGAAGGGTGATAGGCATCCCAGTAATCCGGGTAAGGTTGTATAATAAACGGAACGTAGGCGGTTTATTGAAACGATAAATCTTTTGAATTCTGCTGTTTGCTTATTTTGATTAAAGCTGTGTTGATTTTGAGGATGTTTGTTATTTAAATTAAGTATGCGTTATTTACTTATATATATATATTGCGTGTTTTATTATGTATCTACTTATAGAAATTATCACGTTAAAATCCTTAGGTAATAAGTATTTGTTTAATGAATTGACCAGTTAAAGGATATTATAAAACGAACCGTTATTAGAATAAGAAAAAAATACTTTTAAATATCTAAAACTAAGTACAAACACATAATAAGCTTCTGCAATTCATTATTATATTCAAGTATATGAGATAAATATCAATATTCGAAGACGGAAATCCCGTAGGGTTAGGCGCCAGAAAATTATATTATAGCCTTACGACGGTTCCTATATTCGGATATCGATTTATTCATTGCTGAGTAGCGTAATGGTCTGTGGTCAGTTAATAATGAGAACCCTTACTTGTTCTATATAACAAAGAGGTCTTATATATAATTTGCTAGAATGTTTTAACAAAATATAAAACAGTAAGTGTACAAACTTAATAGCGTGCAAACAAACACCTAAGAGGTAAAGCGAAACAGAATGAAGTTATATATTAAGTTAATTAATAATTAATTAATTAAGACAATTTAAGTCCCAAAAATATTAGTTCGGCAACGGATATATTTAATAAAATTGCACCTAACATAAAAATTCTTCATAAAGATACACTTTGCCTCCTTGTTGCACCACTATTTGATGAAGGCATAGAGCCTATTCTTAATGATAAAATTAAAATATTTTCGGACAATGTCGACAGATTGGGCATTTTAAATTCTCATATAGCTTATACCATCTTAAAACATTGCCTTTTTGTTCGAAAATTAATGTACATTCTACGCGCGAGCCCAATCTGGAAATATCCTAGTCTTACCAATCAAATCGACGCCATCCTTAAAAAAACTTTCGAAAAAATTCTAAATATATCTCTTGATGAATATTCTTGGACTCAAGCTACAGTTCCCATTCAATTTGGTGGCATCGGCGTGAGGAAAATTTCAAGTGTTGCCCTTCCGGCCTTTCTTTCTTCTGTACATAGCATTTCAGGCCTTTGTTCACAAATTTTAAAATTAAAATCAGACAAAATCACAAATGTTACTGAGGCGATAGAGACCTGGAAGGTAAAGTGCCCTAATGATGATATCCCTAAGGAAGTTACAAAACAAAAACTTTGGGATTCGCCATTGGGCCACGTTACACTACACAGTTTGACACAAAATTTAACAAGTGCCCAAAACCGTGCCAGGCTTCTAGCGTTATCAACTAAAGAGCCAAGTCACTGGTTGAATTCATTACCCTCTAAAAATCTTGGGACACTTTTAGATAATGAATGTTTCTGTATAACAATTGGTCTCCGACTGGGAACACCGCAGTGCACTGAGCACAAATGCCCGTGTGGAAAGGAGGTGGACTCTTTCGGTTTAAATGGTCTCTCTTGCCCAAGGAGTTCAGGCAGGCTTTTCCGCCACGGTTCTCTTAATGATACAATAAAAAGGGCTCTTGCCACCATCGACGTTCCTGCTCTCACAGAGCTTCGTAGAATTAGTCGTGATGATGGTAAGAGACCTGATGGATTAACATTGGTTCCATGGGAACGACGACGGGCCTTTGTGTGGGACGCTACATGCGTTGACACGTTGGCCCCGTCTCATATCCAAGAAACAATGTTAAGAGCCGGTGCTGCTGCGGAAAAAGCTAAAGCAAAAAAAAGATCTAAATATTCGTGTCTTATGTCAAATTACTTTTTTGTCCCATTTGCTGTCGAAATACTTGGCCCTTGGAGTAATGGTGCAAAAAGCTTCATCAAAACTATAACACCTCGGCTTATTACCTCCACTGGTGACAGGAGGGCTGGTTCGTTTTTAGCCCAGAGGATCGGAATTGCGATTCAACGGGGAAATGCTGCTAGCATTCTTGCCACCATTCCACGCGGTCAAGATTTATACAGTAACTATTTTTAATTCATATTTGTATATATATTTAAGCACTTAATGTTATTATTGTTATATTCAGTTTCTCGTGTTTGTATTTGAATAAAAGAGTGGATTTTGCTATTGAAACATGCAAATACATATAATAAGATTTTCCTCCAGTTTTCTATAATGATTATAATCGAATTTCGACCACAATGCGAACACTAGCCATATCAACTATACTTACTTATTATGTTTGAGAGAACAAGATTGTTATAAAATCCAACAAAGTATACTATCTAATATTAGCAGTTAATTAAGACAGGGATTGTATGCACTTAATTACCTTTGCAATTTTAACTAAGGATTGTTCCAGCGGAAGAAATTCCGTCCCATTGATCCCGCGTTTTATTTAATACGAAAAAGATTCATCGCGACTGGCAATGTTTCTTGAAATGCATTTAAATTAGTATCGACCAGTTTTGTGTCGTTAATTTATTATAAGACTATTCAGAGTAAGTACTTTTACTAAGATATGTATAAATTGTATTGAATCTGTATCTATACTGATTGTATCAAATAAGGTTTTCGTTGTTATAAAATTTCATTTCAATTTCGTATAATCTAACTGAGCCGGCTCTGTTGGAATTGTTTTCTGTTTGAACTCGACAAAAAATGTAAGAAGAACTCGGACATCGAAGAGACTATATGATTTTGTGCTATTTATATCAACTAGACTCGAGCTTGGCATATTTTTTGTAATGAAAGGTTCATGATCCTGATTGCAGACGACGGCGTCAACACGCTTTGGACTTTGATGTCTATTAATTGCAACCCGTGTAGGGGGGCTTTATTTGCAAGTTTCAATGGGCATCTTGTAGACTTGGCTTGAGGGGTGACGATTTACGATTTACTGTACTTTTATTACAGGCGTTTGGTAAATTATTATAGTTGGCTTTGTTCAATAAATACAATGACACGAAAATTAAGTGACACTTATATATATTTATACATACTATTTATACATATAAAAATGGATGTTATCTGTTTGAGATGAATGGCCTTCGATACCGTTTGATCGATCGACATGACGATTGCTACAAATGCACAGGACGATGCAGGACAAGTTTGCCGGAATCATTAATCAATTTCCTAGAACTATAAATTAATTATTTATATTATTGCAACAACGGTACATAGGATTAGTCGGGACGCCGTATAACTTATTACTATTTAAACATTATTGCGAATTATATCTTGACCGTAATTTCGCGTTTTACGTAAAAATAACAAGGAAAATATTTAATTAACAATTAAAATGTTATGTTAGATGTAGTAGGTATATTCGTAACAAACGTGAATTCTGCGATAAACCAGACTACAAGCCCATTCTGTGTAAAATTTCACGTTAAACAGACATAATATGTAGCTCCAATATCAAACTCGCTTCTAATTCCGAGAGAAAGTTTACAAAGCTTCGCGTTCACAGTTCACTGCCAAACGGCAGAGCGGCGCCGCAGACGAGATCCTTTCTCTGCTCCTATGCTTTGTGCATTTCTTTTTTTTCGGCTACAGCCCAACTTTGTGCGAAAAAAGTGAGCCTATGTCGAAATAGGTGATTACTTAACGTATCAAAAGCAACGCCTAGAATACCACGCTTTTTAGAGTATATTGGCAAAACGTGACATGGTTTTTGTTCTTTACGAATTTCTTTTAACTATTCTTACAGAAAAATGCAATTGCAATACAAAAATTCAGATCGTGCTGCTGACAATAAAGTGCGGGCACATACCACAATAATATGATATGAGAACGGTACGGATAGTACATCTGCGGAAAAATTATAATATATAAAAACCACTATACATACATATGACTTAGCGAACGAAAGAGTCTTGATGATGAACAAGAAAGAAAGTCCCTATACATGTAGCAATATGATTGTCGAACAGATTTATTTAATATATTCTATAAATAATTCTGTAGTAGAAAAAAGAACCAGCTGTATTGTTCTCGATTATATCCTTCGATTGACGTCAATAAAATTTCATAAGCATTTTGAAGGGTAATTTAAAAATAGGTACCCAATGTCATATTCCGTGATATAATCCACTTCTAAGTGATTATATAATTATTATTACGATTCGTTCGAACTTGACCGAATAGCAAATTACACTCACAAACACAAACTTTCCCATTAAAATGTTAATGTGAGTCTGATTCAAACATATTGAACTTCGAAATCAAAAGGTTCTATAGAGAGTCGCTATTCAATTAAATATAGTCAACAAAATAGATAGCTACTATATAGTCGTGCTCGATACAGCAGTCGCGTGACGTCAGTAGACAGTCGCGACAGGTACTCGCAGGGGTGCATACCACTATCCAAAGTAAATAACCCATATCAACTCAACCAAGTATAAATATTCCAATGCATTATACAGCGGGATGATATGAACCTTTTATATCAGAACTTTGGATTGGAAATATGTTTAATTGTCTTTATGGTTTGTGTCTAGTTTAGTTTTGGTTTGATATACATTTACTAATTGGAATGGAATGTATTGTGTTCCTAGATTTTACTTGAAACTTTAATGGTAAAGTCGATTGAACATGTCCGATACTTGTTAATCTTAATCAAGATTTTTTTATTTTAAATAAATACCTTGGTATATATTTTACAGAGACAAATATTTTAAGCAAGAAAAAAATCTGAGAATAAAAATAAGTTTGAAGAAACTGCAGTTATGTGTCTGTTTATTACCACGTAAGTGGTAATTAAAAAAAGAAAATTAAGAATTATCGGTAACTCCGACACCTGACGTCATATACATATATTACGGCTACATTCTATTTCACTGGAGAATTACAAATGTAAATGAAATTGAAAGAAACTAAACTAAATGTAAGCTTACGACTTTATGCTTCGGACGTTTCGATTTAATGTTCAATCAACATGCAATAGAACGTTAGGTTCTATAATCACCTCCACTACTGAAGGTAATAGAAAATTCATTTTCTAATCTATTGTAATCATCACGTTCAATTTGGAACAAAGATATTTATTTCTATAGACAAATGTTATACTTGAACACGAAAACCGCAATTAATTAATAGACATATCAATTGGCTATGTACGCCAACACGCCCACAGTACTTAATTTGTGAGTATATACTATATCAGATGCCTTTATAATAATAAAAATATTAAAAGAGTAATAAAATATAAAATCTAGACATAAGCATAAAAAAACTGCAGTCATGTGTTTGTGTCTTCACCATATAAGTGGCAATTAGTTTAAACAATGTAGAATATGAACTCGAGTGAAATGCTGTTGAATGTTTCAGGTAAGACTTTAGATGTTTTACGCTCCACTGAGCTTGAAACTGAAACAATGGACATAGACGTATTGTTTGTTTTCGGTACAGGAAAAACTGTTCTGGTTGGCTTCCCTTATCTGCTATTTAGCGGAGAATGCTTAGTCTATGAATGGTTTGTTTTGCATTTTAGTATTTTATTTTAATTTTAATAATGTATTTTCTCTTGCAATCATTTTGGAATTAGTCCCTGTGTCAGTAGCTGTTTATTAGTTTCATTCGTTTTATTGTCTTTTTATACTAGTGTTTTATGTGGAGGTCAGATTTTGAAATATTTTTGAAATATACTTGTCCCAAAAATAACAAGAATAGGAAGGAATTACCGAATTTGTTTTGTCACGCAAAATACACAACATAGGGCATAGGAGTACGTACGAGGGAGATACCGACTATAGAGAGTCGGAAATGAAAAAAATACACTTCGAAACCATTTCCATCGTTAACGAAAATATTGGTCACAGGCAGAAGGACAAACAAACTTCTAAACTTTATGTAAACTCGTATAGCTGTGGTATATCGATTTTTCCGACCGTCTGCTCAATTCCGAATGAAAAGCAAGCTGTTACAATATTTCTTAACGACGTCCTCGGCATTACAATGAATTTTTCAAATTTGTCTCCCCTCATTTAAATCGTTTGCAAAATTTTAACTGTTTTAATAATTTAAGCTTTTAAAATGAATAATAAACGGTTTTATCTATAAACTTTGTTTAAGGGAAGATTAGTTAAACAACTGTGTTTTACTAAAAACATTTACAAGTAGATCTGAATTTTTAAATAAAATTATTCTGAGTTATAGAAACGTAAAAGCCCCTCGGGCGTCTTAGTTCTAGGTTAAATTTCGTCTGCTTCGCATTTTTTAAAATTTAATAGTAAGGTAATGGTAATATTTAAATTAAATATAATTTTGGAATGAGAAAGTGTTTTAATTAAAATGTATTTGAAATTTGCATCAGTATATTATAAAATAAAATATATTGATTTTATAATAATACATTAAACGAAACGCGTGTACTTAAAAAATTGTAGTTACAAGTAATGTTACAAACAAAGAATATCTAGAAATGACTTTAATTCGTGGAGAGTGTAACTAAATTACAAGCGTAAGGACGTGGGGTAAACTATGTAGTGTTGCTGCTACGGCGATATTTTCCGCCATCGCGCCGCGCACTTTTCACTTTTCACTATCACTCAAACGGAAATACAATTAAACCCTTTTGAATTTTTAAGCCTAATAGAAGTAATTTATAATTTAATTTAATTAAGAAAGTAAAATACCATTTTTTTAAACTTATATGATATAAATATATGTAAATTTATTTTTGATTTTTCTAGTATAATATTGATAAAATGATTAAATAAATTACATTTCTTTTTTTTTGTTTTGCTTGCTCTTACGCCCCCATTCGTCTCATTTCTCATGTGTTTTTTTTTCCTCATGCGTTTAATCATCATCGCTTAATGACTAAAAATGTCTTTTCCGAAGACATCGCATGGTATCTCTACAAGATCTTGAATCACGACTAACATATTAAAACAAAAATATAACCCCAAAATTTTGCAACACATACGTCACATACAATCATAGTATTTACCCTATATCCGTTCTGACACTGTTAACTATCATAATATTGGATAACAATTGGATTATAGTATAGTTCACTCACAGGACGAGCCCTCCACGTTCAATTATAATATTAATATTAATTATATAATAACATTTTTATTTTATTGCTATCTGTTTTCTTATGTAAGTCACCTCACGCACACTAAGGCATCTTGTAAGTACGAGCGTTACTCATACTAATGCATTAATTGAACGTGGCAGGGCGCTCATTCGTGAGTGAACATATCTTTAATCGTTTTTATGTTAATAAACAAAACTTATGTACAATATGAAGATATGTTGAATAAAAGAACTCGTTTACTTTATTGTAATCTTACACTTTGAACAGTCAGCCTTCGTCGTCTATACTGGTATATCGAAAGTTGCAAGGACACTCCTGACCCCTGGGGCTGTTGTCGTCTTTGAATACAACCCAATACAATCATACTAATACGTAAGCTGTATTACATCTTAATCATTATTAAAACGCTCTATTATTTAAATATAATACATACATATATAAACCTAATATGTACTCGTAAAGTCCTGCTATAACGATGTCCTTAACTTTTGAAAATCGAACATAATTCTCTTATATCACACGACATTTATACACAAGCTGTCTCCAATTACGGATTCATAGATTCTTATCATTAGGATAAAATTTTCAGCCTCTTGACATTTCTCTCATTCTCCAGTATAAAAAGACTGTTATTATATATTTATGCAGAATAATTATATCGGGAATTATACCTGTTGTATGATTACATTGTTGTGTTATTATGTCACCTATATATTATTGAAAGGACAATAACTATATAGCTCGTGAAAGTTAAATTCAGCGACTTTGTTGAAATGTAAAGTAATATTTACGCAGTCCACTCAAAATTAAGAAACAATTCATAATCTTTGTTGTAAACTCGGCTTAAAAAAGATATATATTCTAAAACTGAAATTGTATATCTCCTCCGTTATCTTTCAGACCGTAAAACTGTTTTTTATTTACTTATTTTCCTATTTAAAATAAGAAGTATTTTAAATAGAAAGCAGGAAAGCGAAATTTTTCAGAGTGTCTCTCCTTTCATGGCGGCACTTCACGCGGTCGGTTCGTATCAACACTTGACGCTAGTCTTTGAAAGCATGACAACCACGACCGATAACCCATTATAATACTTATTCCAAAGGTATAGAAGCTACTTTGCTACGAGTTTCTAGGTGTGTACAATCCGTACCACTTTATCCCCAAGCGTTTCAGATTACCTCTCAACCCTAGTATTGTGTTTTGCGAGGGTAGCCTGTAATTATTTTCGAAGGGAACGTACGGTACAGAAATGGATTTGGTACGAAAACGGTGTAAGATATTTCATTTCTGACAAATATTTTGTTAAATAGAGTCTGGTGTGTGATTTCGTCGGAGTATAATAACACCACTTCGTAACAATCGGTGTCATGAGAGACAGGGATATTTTTGTCAAGCGCATCTATTAAATCCATTGAAAATTTAGAGCGAGAAAAAAAACCACCACAGCAGGCAAGTCGCAGGTCATTCGAATCTGCAAAAATCTACTTCATACAGCGATAAAAACACAGAACCGATTTTTTTGCAAGGATGATGATGAGCTGGCGTTTTCGCTCCGTGTCGCGTTTGCTTTGTAATTTCTCTCAAGGCGACATATTGTCACGAAATTGAATTCAATAGCGACAGCCCTAAAGTATGAAGCTACTGAAGCCTATATATATATATAGCTAAATGTTTAAAAATCAAAATAAATGTTTCATATTAAAACTAGCACATAGCATATATGCACATTTATATAAACATTAAATAACTGTTACGTAATACTCAATAAACTTCGCACAATCATATAAAAGCATTGTTACACAGTTTTATTGATATGGAGGTTTTATTATTTTTTAATCACATATTTTTAGCTTTATAATAAAATTTTGTTTATGCAAATAATAGTAATAGATGTTACAAAAAATGCATACAAAACATTTATTTGATTAGGGACGGATGCGTATGTAACGTATTTTTTTGTAAACAGCTGTTTATTGAACTTCTATTGAACGATGATATTACTGTTGTTCCATTCAATCGGAGATTAGATTACGATGAATTATGGATCGAAATGGATTAATACCACACAAACGAATAAGCCTTTATTTTAATGTGTATAATAAGACACAAATTAATTGATGATTTATTTGAATGGTTCGAAAGTGGCCAGGAAATAAATCATTATAATATGAATAATAGTGAAAATGTATTTCAATAGAAAACCTCTTTTATATATTTTCACGTGAATAATTCCGAGAACTTAGAAACAATGGTGATAGCACAATGCTAATATAACAATGTGTTCATCAAGAGAATAGAAAAGTATATTTTATTGTTAGTGAATGGGAATTTTATTTTTCTTTTAATTTTTTTTTTTTAAGTAAATAAAATTTATATTACATTATATGTTAATAGCGTAAGCTGATTTTTGTCCCAGTGATTAGAGCACGATAGCTGCACATAATAAGTAAATCGGTTATTTTGAAGAGCTCCAGCCGTAGATGGGCAGAAAATTAAAGAGGATTCTTTATTGCGCTTTACTAAATTGTTACGATTTAACATAGAATTAATTTTAGAGAGCGGAGAAAAGTTATTTAATGTAAAAATTAACAATCAGTAAATGTCCAATAGTTAGGCTAAGACTTCCTCTCCATTTGAAGAGAAGGTTAGGAACTTATTCCACCACGATGTTTTCCTTTACTTACGTTTTAGTACAACCAGATGAATTATAAAGACAAATTCAGTACATGAAAATTCAATGGTGCTGCGTTAAAATCAACGATCATCTATCTTTTGTTGTGCAATAAACTTTATTTATTGATGTTTTTTTTTAATTTGTTTAAATATTAATAAATTCATACGTAATCAGATCTTGGTATTTCGGTACAATGTTAAAAATATACATCTCTATATAATATTAGCTAGCTCATCCGCTTTGCTGAGTGTTGGTAAAATATATCTTCATAAGAAAAATTACCGTATACATTTTATAGTAATTAACTGCTAGAGCGCAAAGATAATAATTATTTAGTTTTTTATTTTTAAACCCTGCGAAGCTAGTTAAGTTAGTTACTAATAAGTAAGAATAAATAATAATCAGTGCTCAAGTACAATGGAAACATGTCTTATCGGAATGAGATTTGATATTGGATGAGTTTCACCTCTGATATATGTTAAAACCAATTTATATCATACTGAATATTATTAAAATCGTATAACAGTTAAGGAGCTCGATGTTTAGCACGTATGATTTTATATTATTCTACATACCTAACTCTAGATATAACTATATGCTCAAATATACAAGCTACATAATTGAAACAGGGAATTTGATTAACATTTGGTTAAGCCCTCCAACAGATATAATCCCAAACCGTTCAGTCGTTTTAATGTAAAAGAGGAATTACAGAGATATCCTAAATAAATATATTTATAAAATAATGAAAAAAAATAACAGAAATAACACTGTGTGGTACTGCAAATTAGGATTCCTTTATATTCAATTTTATCATAAACATTTACCCGTTTATTTTATAATACAATTACGATAAGTTACTATCTCACCGGGCCCTGATATTTCACTGAGATAAAAGTATTCTGTGAGAAGAAACTCGAAACTCACTGCAGAACACGAGCGTGAAATGTCAGAATTGTGATATAATAATTCTAAGGATTCTTTGAATAAATATAAACACTTGGTAGTAGGGCTTTATGCTAGCTCGTCTGGTACCATCCACTCATTAGATATTCTACAGCTAAACAGCAGTACCGAGTATTGTTGTGTTCCGGTTTAAAGGGTGGGTGAGCCAGTGTAACTACATGCACAAGGCACATAGCATCTTAGTACCCAAGGTTGGTTGCATAATGACGATGTAAATAATGGTTAATATTTCTTACTATTTGCTCGTCCGCATATCTTTATCATAAAAAATACACGCATTAAAATGCCGTATCAATCGTAAGTCGGTTGTCAAAATTTCACAAGTGAGATTCGACGTAAAAGATTCTCAGAGCTGTGTTGAATTTAAACAAAATACGTTTCTGCACGAAGCGGTGATAACAATTAAATTTGGGATTATTTAACTAATAAGTTGAATAATTTTAACCGGAACGTTTTCTGTTGAAAACAAAACCTTTTGTCATAAAATGATAAAATATTTTTTGTCCTGATTCTATAAAAATTATTACACTATTCAAAATACTCATTCATATTCAACTCGCATAAAATCACAATGCGGAGCGAAGTGAACGAAAGAAATGAACGATTTATTTCGTCTTTTATCCGCCGAATTGAATTTTCGATGAATAAAGTTTCGGCAAATTTAATTTTCATTGCTTATTGTTTAAGTAACAGCTGACGAAACACGTTAAAATATTTTAAGAAAGTTTACATATTCGCATTTTTATTCGAAATTAGTAACTGGAAATTGATAACGTGATGGTAAGTGGTCACCACCGCCCATAGACATTAGCGGTTTAAGATTTATTTAACCATGCCTTACATCGCCATTTGCACACAATAATAATCTAAAAACAAAACACTATATGTTTAACGGTAGAATAATGGTAACATTACAACGTAACATTGAAGCGGAAAATGGAAACCTAAAAACTCATAATTAACTTGAAAACATATTCATAATGCCAGTCCTGAAAGAAACTATCACCTCACATATAGACAAAAGAGTGATTTTATTATTTCATAAATAATATTGTGTTCATTAACAAACCTGTCACTGGAAACCAGTATGAGCTGCGTGTTGGCATATTTTGATCGTCGCTTGCGCACTGCTGATAGAGCTGCGCAAAGACTCGGGGCAAACGACCGGCACGGTGGGCACTGGTGGAAGAAATATACTTATGTATTTGTGTTTTACGCTTTTGACATAATATTATGTACCTACGAATTGAAGACATCATTGTTATCATAAGTTATTTTATTTAAAATAAAAACATGTAATGTAATTCGACATGCCGATGCCACTTCTTGAATAGAGCTCTGCGAAATACTATAAGAATTTTTCTTATAATATAATTATTGTTATATTATTACATATTCTGAACATAATATGTTGTGAAGCGATAGCAAGCATGTTGCGGAATTTTCCCTAAAGCTTTGTCTAGACTGATGTGAGGTAATATACTTAAACTGCGAACAAAATTGACAGCCGCTTAATGGCACATGCGTGGTAGCAGCTTTATATAGGTATATTACAGGGTCACGCTAGCTTTTATATCTATAGCACTTAGCACATTATTTCGGTCATTTATACTCTTGTAATATCATTACTCGTTTCGTACATGAACAACCACTTTACTAAACAAATATGATTAATTAATTCGTACGTATCTTACCCAGTGTGCAGCGAAGTAGAAGACCCTAACAGCATCAAGGGGCAACTGCTCGTAGAGTTTCTTATTTTCTCCATCCAGCTCTACTCCTCTGAGGACCTCATCTAGAGGTGGTGCAGGCCACGGAAATCGTTCCCCAGAAGGATCACTGAGCAAAGCGTCTCTGACCGCGCGACCTCTGATCACGAGGGTAGGGATGCCTACTGCTATACTGTATTTTTGCGTGAGACGTCGCTGAAAAGATAAATACTGGATTGATATAAAAAAGTAAAGTGACAGTCTGTAATTGTCCCACTGTGTGCTACATAGGGGAGAAGGTGTGGTTAATGACGTCACCGTTACTGGACTGCGGTTTGTTGGATACAAATGTAGTAAAAATATAACCGAGACATGTATTTTATTTTATTTGATTTATTTATTAGATCATCAACAAAATACTCACAAATACAATCTGATACACATCCAGTAAAAAACCAAGTGGTATTTTAATAATAGGTGATATCGTCATCCAAGCGAGACAGGCAACAATCAAATCAAAATAAAACATTACGTTACGTTTTCTACGTACGAAGAAAGGTAAAAGGTATTAAGTTAAGGTAAGTTTGAACGCGATGTTTCCATCTACGGTTTAGCACGAGATTAAATTATAAACACAAATTATGGAATTGAAAGCCGTGACTTGACATGACTTGATATGTTTTATCCATTAGTGAGGCACTCTCGGCTCGTAGACTTGGTATATCAAAATTATATTACAGATGATATAATCATTACTCACACACACATATGCACGCGCAAACGTATTATTAATAGCTTTGTCTTTTTTATTTTAATGATAAGAAAATTATTTGCTTTGGTTATTATATATTATTTGGTAGGACGTAAATTTGTATACTTTTATATTTTTATTTTTCAACTCAATTACGTCAACTGCGGCTCGGCACGAACTCATTGTCTCTCGAGAATTAACTATAAAAATAAAACAATAAAAATGATAACAATTAATTAAATAATGAAATATTGACACGAGTATTATATTTTCTATAAGTAATCATACACTAGTTACCCGAATCAGCTTCGCGCGGGGAAAATTCTGAATAAAGAAAATGAGAAATGCAATAAAATTAATAGACCAAGTTAATGGTTTATTTATTTTAATTATTACTTTATAAGACTTTCGTAAATGAGAAATATGAATAATTTAAAAATTGTTTTGAGTCAATAATAAAAAGAAAATGTTATAGATCAAAAGTTGTCCACGGCTTAAAGATTAAAAAATTGGATAATTTTAACTGCAAAGTTCAAAATCCAACCTCTCGTTTCGCATCGTACGATCCTTTTCGTTGCACACAATTTGGACACGATGATATCTTCTAAAGTATTCATTTGAATGTAATAATAATAAACAATAATAAAAGACAAAAAAAGACAATTGCACGGCTCAGGATGCGAAGCATCGGAGTGCTTTATGATAAAACTATCCAAAAACTACGAAACGATCCAAAAACGTTTCCCTTAAATTAAGTGTGAAAAATGAAAATACCGCAACTTCCGAAAAAAAAGAATAAATAATTTATTAAAAATTCTTATCAGTAATTTTTTGTGCAATATTATAAATAAAATATACCTCATGTACCTAAATAATGTAGCTTTCCATAGGTGAAAGAATTATTAAAATCGGTTAAGTTTTTTTTGAGTTTATCCGTTACAAACAATCAAATCTTTCCTCTTTATAATATATGTATAGAAGCGTAGATATAGATAACCTAATCATTCCTTTTCACTTACTGTTAGCTTATCTGAAATGATAAACAAGACATAAATCGTAGCTGACATAATGATGTTTCATACAATACGTACAATGCCGCAGCATCCACAAATCTGCCGCACGTTACTGTCTCGTTGCAGATATACAGCTACATACATAACTCAATCTCGCATAATAAACGGATATAGTAGACAGTGTTGATTTTAGGTTGGATGGTCAGTTTACGAATCATTACATAATCTATACAATGTGCTAATGACTAATGCTTATGTTTAGATATTGTAGTCAAATAAATTATTGTTACAATAATCTTCGGTTCGGTTTTGCTAAGTTTGTCATGCGTAACCATTATTCAAATTTTTTGTTTATTAGATAAAGTCTAGAATTTTCTATATGACATTTTTTGTTCGTTAACTTTAATATGTACACTATTCATGAAGGTTATACTAAATCAAGACGTTATTGAACTTGTGAGGAGTTACAAAACTGAATTACAGTGTCAGATTAGATAATTTTAGTAAATCATTTTGGAGGCACATTCTTTATTAACAATAACATACTAAAATTATAACCATATACGTATATTTGTAAAAAAGTTACAAATATTTGAAATAAATACAAACAAAGGCAGATCTCCAGTAGAGTTTTTACAATTGAAAAAGTATTAGCTATGTTAGTCACGTATAATATCTGGTGAGCGAGCCAGAAGTGACCAAGTAACATTAGGTGGCCCATTTCACAGTCTGCCTTCTTGATATTTCCAAAGAATATAAAACTCATTTCGGAATATTGTATCACTCGCAACAGTCGTGTTCAACGATCAAAGTAAAACGATCCTGCTCAAATCCGAAAGAGTACCGGCTACTGCACGTTATTACAGTCGCAGACATGGCTAAATCAATACGGTATACTAAGTTGTAATTCGATTCGTTTTTTGCAATATGAGAATGGAATGGGCATTAATAACAATGGCATTCTATTTATTTAACTTTCCTTGTATTCGTAGACAATTTGAGTTGTTTTGTGTCTTAAGAGTTAATTGACCGTAAGTTTAACAGTATTTTAAAGTAATAATTATATGTTTAAATATATAGGACCTATAAAAATATTTTCTGGATATTATATCCAGTGACACATTGTTAACAGTATAAAATATATGTAGTTATTTTTTTACCAGTTTAGAGATATAAGTAAATTTAATTAAGATAGGTACACGGTATCGACATTTTAATAGAAAATTCAAAATCATTTTTCTTTTTGGCACTTTCATCTAAATCTCCATCCGTTCATTGAATTATACATATATATAAAACCTATAATTTCATTAAGTCATGCAAATAAATGTGAAACAAAAAAATATTTAATTTTCTTTTTTATCCCTAGTTAAAAGTGATAAATCAAGTATCGATTTTAAATTATTTTTACCGATAGCAAAATGACTAACAGCTTAATAATTATTTACCGGCATAAATAACCGCCTGGTACACGGGTGGTACCGGAAACGAGAGATATATTTGGAATTGTCCCAACGTTTGATCTCAACCAGTCAACATAAACTGCCCTACTACAACTCAAAACACTAAGGATTTTCATAACACAAACATGTTCGCACAAGATTGTTCGATTGTTTGTATGGTGCATACTTGTTTTTAATATCTGAATTCCATGTACAAATTATTATATATATAATAAACAAATGGCTGGCATAAAATTTTATCCAATACGACTCACGCACCCCGAATAATTGCATCATGATAATACTTTTTATCAGAAGTTATTATTTATGTGCTAACTGTGAAATTTTTCAGCGTTTATAAAACAACAAAAGCAAATAATTATTTTTTATATACTCGTGTAAGATTGCGCGTACTCAGGTTATTGGTATTGCGTATTCTCGTAAATGCTACTATACTATACATATGTGTAACATACTTCACTATAAATAAACTACACAATTAATTTTTAAGTTTAATTTTATTCTAGATAGATACCTAATAACCTAAAAGTAAGCAAGACGAGATATAATTTTAACGCAGTCAAACCGTAAAACGTGTTACGTAATATTTTACGGTTTTAAGGTGGTGCCCTAGAATCTATTTTGTTTTAGTCTCTCATGTAAATTACCTTGAATATATTAAAATGAACAATAAACCTATGTTATGTCGATCCTCGAATGTTTTCTAAAAAATACTTTAAAATGAGACATGCTAAAACATATTGAAACAGAAGCTGAAGCTCCATAAAACTGTAATCATATTTACCAGAGCATAATACAGCACATAACACTTAAGTACATCTACAATATTATTTTTAAAATGGGAAATGTTACGCAGTATTTTAACTAAAACATTTTACAACGTGAAATATAATATCTGCATTATAATATCTGCACATAATCGCGCTTGCTGTGTTGAAGATGAGTTGCGACATCGGGCTTTTAGCTGATTACTCCAGTATTTTACTGCGACCCACAAACGAGAGTGCTCCTAAAATTAAAAAGCTACGTCATATACTTTATTTTTAATATTAATATCGAAATTGAATCTTTTGAGTAACATTGTTAATATAATATTTATATGTAATACCAAACCCCTTACTTACGAATATTAAAGACTGCATTAAAAAAGTCCTAATTTTGAAGTAAATATATGAGATGATATAAGATCCGCAAAATTCTGAATAGATTCTGTGATTTTAAAAAGGATAAGAAAGAGTTATTTAGGGGCGTGTGCTTGTTTATGTATATATATATGGATTTACGTGTAGTAGTACGTCGTAGGTGTATCTTTTGTTTCAATTATCTCGTAAACCAAAGATGATATCGACTCCAAGCAAATTTATCTTGCACTTCGAGTGAAATTAACTTGTGCTTATATGATTTATTTTTGTATTAAACTGGATGTTCGTTAAATTAATAATAATAAAACATTGAAACTAATATGAAAATATCTAAATTAAATTCAAAGCGATTATGTGTAAACGAAACAAACGGATCGGTTTTAGGCATTGCACTTGTATTTGCAACTAACACGCTGATACTGATTACTCTCAAAACAATTTATGATATCTGCGGTGTTATATTGCTTTAAATGAAATATATTTATGGAGCTTACTTAAATAATACAATCGTCAATTTGACTAACCTGTCAGACATTAAAAAAAGAAATGACAAATTATTTGTGTGAAACATTGAAAGTCCTTCCACCGACGGTTAGAAAGAGATTTTTCTAGCAGTTTAGCTAGAAAAATCTACTTTGGAGACCTTTACATAAAATTATTACTTCGAGAAGTAATCTTGTCTTAATTTAATGTACTATCATTTATCTTTGCAATATTCGTAGCAAACGACTGAGAATGGCATTTTTTAATGTCATAAGAGTAACTTGTAGCGTCATTTTTTCGAGTCTATTACATCTATTTACTTATGAAGCATAATTAAAGTTACCCCTCTTCTATTTAGAGAATAATAAAACAAGATTTACGGTCTCAATCACACGATTCAATAACAATAAATGCATAAGTACATATATTTCTCTCAAGGCAAGTCTGTACAAATAAAAAACCTTTTTTAAAATTTTTAATATTGTTTAGTTGTATTCGTTCAATTTATTGCTTGTATCTTGCAAAGGTTTGCTGTATTACCCACCTCATTTCCGAGAAGAGAAAGTGCGGCGCCAGACAAGGCCCACATAAGGGGTGACGCTGACGCTTCGAGGGGTGATATAAAAAATTCACTCCGCTAATTCAAACAAGGACGAATTTTAAACACAAATTAAGAGTCTTTCTTTACTTCGTTGCTAAATTGGAAGTATTTGATACTTAAACAATCCAATTATTTTTGCTGAGCTATTAATTTTCTGTCAAGAATTACCTTATTCTGTGTTTTATTTCAAATTCTTACCAGTTACTAATTTTAAATAATACTTTTGTTTTGTTTTAGAGATAATTAATTACGGAATATACATAACATTTTTTTCTTTGTTGTAAAATTGAAAATTTATTTAACAGGAAAAGTTACTTGTTGGATTTTAACGTCAATGTGAGATAATCATATAGATTACCATTTACCTATATTAGAAAATGCTACATATTTTACTACGTATTATGTTATATGGGATTTTACTTTAGGGTAAGAGAGCAATCCGTTCTATTTATAATCTTGGAGCTAGAGACTCTCTTCAGGATGTTTTTAAAAAGTAGGAATACCCACTGTTGCGTCACAATATATATACAACAATATTATGTATATTCACAGTAACATTGATGACTTTGATAAAATCAGTGATAATCATTGTATGTGCATAAGAAGTAAGGATAAGCTTATAACGCCAAGTTTCCGATTTCCGCAAAGTCAATAAATCCTTCTTGGGGCAAGGTATCACTTTCTATAAAAAAAATCCGCAGACATTTTTAACTTTGCCGTTTCCTAAATTCAAATCATTTGTAAAAAATGCATTGGTAAATAAGGTTTATTATTCGATACAAGTTTATATAGATGATAAAACAGCATGGAGTTAATACTTGTTGACACTTCCAGGCAGGATATACTACATACATGTATAATTGTATTTAACTAACATGACTGTATTTTTAAATGTTGAAAAAGAGCAACTACTGAGTTTCTTGCCGGTTCTTCTCGGTAGAATCTACATTCCGAACCGGTGGTAGCTTCACTTAATATAATGCGGGTTCATAAATATCTGTAGAAGCTCGGAGTATGGAACTTCGCAATGTGTGGATTGTCGAGTCGCAGAAAACGCGATTTCGTTGGTCAGATTGCCAACCCATCTTATATTAGACCAAAGGAATTAACTCCAAAAATTCGTTTGCGCACATACTTGTGCTTTAAGTCTTCTAAGAAGATGGTTTGTCTTCATTGAAAATGGCACCGAGGCCGGTATCGGAATAATTATTGTTTTGATTTTATAAGTAAATATTAAGAGTTCCACAGACATAATATATCCATATATTATATGTATATAAAATGATTAATGTGTAATAATACTAGTTGTATTTCAAGCAATCAAGATTAAGAGCCAGGCTAAGTGGCGATCGGAGTGGAAGCGACCGTTTCCCTTTTATTGTCCCCGTTCCACTTGCTTGCTCACCCCACTGAATTACTATTGCAACAACCCTATCTCCGCTTACTGGATTACTGTAAATCATCCCAAGTCCTTAGCGATATAAACTTCGTATTATATTTCGGACAATCTTGTTATTTACGTTTATTTGCAAATCTGCGGTGTGGTGGATTGTGGTGTTATGTGGATTTTAAAAAACAAACCATGAAATATTTATAATGAGCCATATAATGCAGAATATCAAAATTACAGGACCGCTAGATTTAAAACCAAAATATAAAGAAAGAAATTTTGAGAGGTTATTAGGCCGTTTCCTTTACGTCTTATAACTTTTAGAAGCACTAACTGCAGAAAATACGTCCTTTAAAGAGGTGAACCTCATTTAGCGGGTTGCATTCGAGGTTTAATTATATGGCGTATAAAAAGCATGTTTAGCATGAAAGCGGTGTAAACGAGCTGCCTCGAGAGGTCGAGGTTGAAGGGTGCTCGTGAAGACGTCAACCTAGCGGGTTTTAAGTATTTTTGCATAAAACATTGACGAGTGAAATTTTATTTTAAAATTTTCGTAGTTTTGTAGCCATTTTGGCGGATCTTAGACTTAGTTTCATTATTCACATTAGTTAATGCATTATGTTGGTCCGTTGGTTGCGTGTAGTTGCATTTGTGTTTTCTAACTTCATCCATTTAGTGCGTCATTTTGGATCGTTCTATCTCTGTATGGCTATTAATTTTCATTAATATTAGATTACATTTAAGCTTGTAAACCGCTTTACCTAACCCTCTTATGAAAATAGCTTACATAGATTTACTCCAGAGAAGAAATAATGTTTTATTCACGTTGTTCTTATGTTTCATATTTTGATAATTAGTATTTACAGGTGTGCACCTCTAAATACTAATTATCGAACGAACGAACAATAAAAACGAAAAATTAAAAGCATTCTTGATTGCAATTTAAAAAATTGATACCATTTAAAAATTGTTACCATTTAACAAATAATTAATTTTAGAGAGCGGAAAAAAGTTACTGGCCGGTTAGAGAGCGGTATTAAGGCTGTATAAGAAAAAAAAAATCATAAACCAAATTAAAGTAAATTGTTTTCGACAAACTCCAATTCTAACTGAACGAATGTATACTATTTGATATTAAAAAAAATATTTAAAAGAGGTTTCATAATTTTGGCACCAAATGTAGATGAATGACTTGCAGTTTATAATAAAAACCAATCAAAACAAAACTTCGCATATGTTTCGAAGCTCCTATTTTTTTTTTGGATTAACCCAATGTTTCGCATGAGACTCACTAGTTTTTTTTTTTTATTCTCAGTTTTAAGAGCTGAGTCACTTGGGCGACTATGTTGCTCTGGTAGGTTACAAAAATCAGACTCACTAGTTATACCTTATTATTATTCTTAATTCATTCGGAACAGATCACCCTCTAAATTATCACTCACTAAATGTCTTCAAGATAGACGATCTTTTTTGTAGAATGCCTCCACGTCTTTCAGATCTTGAAGTTCAGTGCACTGCTTGTAGTAAAGTAAAAATTGTAATATTAATTTTTAAAACAGAGGGATTGCAAAAAGTGCTGTTTATTACGTTTATTTTGAATAATATTCGATTTAATAACCGTTTTATAACGAATTTATATGAATCTTTATAATTCGTAGATATTTTATACCTCAATGATTACTACTCACATCGTAAACTAACGTCGAGTTAATAGTAACCAGGTAATCCCATTTGTAATTATTTATAAGAACATTTGCAGGCATTATGCGTTGTACGTATTTCACTTCGGGCTTAGGTACCTATTAACTATTAATAGTAAAGACTAGTCAAGAATATATTTAAATATTATATTCGATTAATGATTCTGAGCCTAAAGTTTGTGATCGAGGTATTCAAGAACATAGTTTTATTTGTTTATTTATTTTATTTATATTATTTTGAAAGCAAATATAGTAATATTGATATCGAATAGTAGCAATTCCTCTTTTTAAGGAATTACTAATATTCCTATGTCCTCCAATAAAGCTTAAGGCTTGTGCTAGTAGTGAGTTAGTGGTTACTTGTGACGACAATAGCATTAGGGATCAGGATCGTACCTGCAACTTTTTAAATTGCTAGGCGGCCATTGAACCATTGTGGTATTGACAATTAATGATTAAAGCTTACTGAAACTTACTACTAAAAATATTTATATAGTGTACATATCGGCACTGCTGTGTCAGGGGACCGTAGCTACGTTACATACTTTACATTTTGTCATTGCACCACACTATCACAGGTAGTAGTTAGTGTTGTATCTTGAAAATTACTCGTCACTGCGACAACGAGAGTGTGTGTCAATTAATCTGAATGTATCGGCATCACACATGGATGGCTATACGTGTATGTTACGACGCGTGTGATAGCTTTTCGCAATTAGTATTACGTTTTCAATAACGGTATATTTTTAATAAATAAAAATCGGTTTTTTTATATTTCGACAGTGTTCGTTTTAATTTAAAACGGAGTTGCTATCGAAAACAGGAGATTAAAACATTTGGAATTTTAGTTATGAATATTATGTCAGCATTTGTGTGAAATAAACGTAATTTTGAAGTATTCTTCCTAAAATTATAATTTAGTATTTTTAAAAAGAACAGCGAAAACTTGGATTTTCCTATTGTTAGAAGTTTACCATAGGTTTGGAAAAAGTGCAAATAGAAAAAAAAATAGCCGAAGTTGTTCATGTTTTATTTTGGTTTCTTTCATTTATACAAAATATATTAATGTTTGACCGATGACGATGAACGTTTGCACATATAATTATCATTCATGAATGAGTTGGAGTAGTAGTGGTAGTAGCTGTATATACAATATTATAACTCGCTAAATGGCGCTGCAGTTCAATTTAAATCACAACCTCTATATAGCTAAACTAATACATACATAATGAGCACTATTGAGAATACTTTAATCTTATGGGATATTAGTAAACTATTTATTATAATCGTCAAAAACAATACTTTAGGCACATTTTTATAATTTAAATTATTGGTATCTGCTGTGTACTTTTATAAGTAAATAAAATTAAAACATAATTTATTCGCGTATACTAAATCGTCATTTTGAAGAATTCAACGTTATAAAGCCAAGGTTTTTGCAATGCGTAAACATTATATTTTAAACTATCAAATGTATAAATCGAGGGAGTAGTTTCTTTGATTATAGCACGATATTCATCTGGTGTTCGTGAAAGAAGCTTTAATATGCAACATTCATCATAACTTATCTCTTCGTTGCGGAGTTCGAGGCAGCCTCCTTGCATTGTTCCTGTGACGTCAGCCCATTGTGTGAACATCTCGGATCTGACTCGTATATTATGATAAGATGCTCTGAGTCATAATAGTGGTTCTTTAAAAGCTATATTTAGTTCGTTACTAATGTTATGTCAGAATTTATTCGTTTCTTAACCATGTTCCTTAACATATAATATAAATTATATGGCTATTTTTTAAAATCTCGAGCTACGTTACAAGTAAATATCAAAACATATGCGTAATGAAAGTTTTTTTTTTTCGATAAATTAATCTTTGACAACCATATAAGGCTTATTAACCCATTTATGTACAAAATGTCATAAGTTTAATTAACAGTTTTTTTTATAAAAAATATGCTTGTCATTACTATACTGAAATAAGTTCCTGATTCGCTGTACTTAATATGTATTTTGTCAAAGTTAAAGACTGTTGTAAATAGTAGTTTTTCTTATTTTAGATATCCCATCTTTATAATACATTTCAAATGTAAGGTGGTGTTGAAAATAAGATAGTGAAGGCCATAGCTAACACCATTTACCATAGTAAATGTTGGTAGCCGATGGTAGCTACACCATAAATGCTTGCTCTCATCTTAAGGAGGATTTTTGAAGTTTACTTCAATATACTGCGCTTGGCTTTGTGAATGCAGATGTGATGTGGATTTCACCTGACACAAGCAAGTCTCCTCACGTTGTTTTTCCTTATCACCAGGCCAATAATTAAATATAAATTTTAAAAACATAAAAACTCAATGGTACTTATACGAATGTTAACCCGCGACGTCCGGTTTAAAGTCTACGTGTTCTATCCAACGGGTCAAGTCGTTTCTAAACAAAGAATACTTCGTTTATGTTATGTTGTTGGATTTTATCTCTGGTATAAGTTTATACGACTAGAGATTCGGATGAATAGAGACACATAACGAAAAATAAATGGGATAAGATTAAGCAAAATATGATATCGCGTTTGAAACGATCGTCTCTGTTTTTCTTTTAGGAATATTTACAATATTACAGTTATTGACTGAAACAGAAAATTTATAACTTATATTTTACAAGCTTAATGCAAGCCGTCTAGGTATGTTCCACCTACATCACATAGACTACCGTCAAACAGTAATCTACTTAGTATTGTTGTTCCGGTTTCAGGAGTGAGTGAGCCAGTGTAATTACAGGCAAAGGGAATATAACATCTCATTTTGCTACTACTATACTACCCATTTCAGTACATAAAATAGGTTATATTTTTCATAATGTTTATTGATGTTTTAGAAAAGAAATTGCTTAAAAAATCTTCAAGACGATTCAAAAGTTATTTTATGAGCCTATTTGATTAAAGATTTTTTCGATTCCGATAACATATTATATATAATATTTACATATTTATTCGAGTACTTTCGGAATAAAATTGGATGTAAGTAATGTACTACTTCCAGAGTCGCCGAGTTATTAGTTAAATAATTTAATATAGTTTCTTTTAAATTAAAAGATAAAACCGAAAGAATTGTAATTAGTTCTGATTTAACGTTTGCAGACAAGGAGTATCTACTTAAAGTAATTGCTCTATAAAAAGACAATTTTGTTAGATCGAAAAGAGATGAAAGGACGCCGATTGGCCCGACTTATTTGGGGTTTCAGCCAAGAGGGAGACATTTAGTATCTATATAATTTAGTAGAACAATCACCAAAACATATTTAGCAATTTATAAATGGAAGGAATATTTCTATTTAGGAAATATACTTATCAACTTAAATATATAAAATTGTACAATGGAAGTGTCATACTTGCTTTTACTTATTTTTTTGTTTCAAGCTTCACAGCATGATACCTTGCAGTTACAATAATTACACGATGGGTATACATAGCCTATGGATATTATATATATATATTGATAATGTTCATTACAGACAAACACATCGTTATGGTACTGGATAAATAATAATTTATAAGCGAGCTAAGGCAATCTTATCGCTATGGCGATCTCTTCCAGGCAACCTTTGCGATGCAAACTTATGTATTAATAAGAATTGAAATAAAAGAGTAAATAAAGTGACTTAAAAGATTTAATAAAAATCAACTGACAAAACGTAAATGTAAAATGAGATGTTGATATAAAATACTTCTAATTAATAAATATTTTTCAAAGGTATTTATTTCTTCTTAAGGTACTGTATTTACTTCAGAAGCTCGACAGCAGGTACAATTCGCTCTATATCATTGAGTACGGTAAATAGCCTGTGATGAGTTTATTGTTGTCATGGAAGCGAAGATTAATCTGGGGGTCAGGATGAGAATCAGGATACGAAACAAACATTTTTATATTATAGATTTAGTGTATAATTAATGAATAATTATGATGATAATAGATATCAATTAGGATATTTTTAGACCATTTATAGTTAGTATTATATGTATATTATTTATACTGAAAAAGAGTAACTACTGAGTTTCTTTCCGGTTCTTATCGGTAGAATCTACTTTCCGAACCGGTTGTAGCTTTAAATTTAATTCGACAATGTAACATAACGATTCAAAAGTGCTATTATGAGCCTACTTGAATAAAGAATATTTTAATTTTGATAGTAATATTATAAAGTATGTTCATATTACGCAGCATTATACATATTTTATTGTATGAAAATTAATAAATATAATTAAATCAATATAGTGACTCCAAAGAAAACGGTTTATTTCTTAAATTACCATGGGAACTCGCCAACATTATAGGCAAAATTATTAAATATAAATGTCTGAGAATTTTATTATATTCGCGTGAGGTCAAGTAGCGGTTGGATAGTATCTTATTTTTTGATAGTGCTGGTTTTTACAGTACCATGAACTTTATCTTACCTATTTTAATCAAGATATCCTTTGTATATGTTACGCCGGTCTTAGTTTTAAACCATACGTTCAGTAAAACTGAGATCGATTGCGGAGTCGAGGCGTGAATAAATAAACAAACTCACTTTAACATTCACACATTATAATGAAACTGTAACAAGGTGTTGACCGTGTATATAAAAAAATATCTCAATATATAATGGTAACAACTGTATACATACTAAATATACACAACTATATTATATATATAATTTTTCATAGTCACAAAAAAAAAAAAAGTACTATTTGGTCTATTTGTAGTTACTAAGATTAGCGCGTTCAACCAAAGACAGATTATGTTGTCTCAACATAATATTATTGATCTTGATAGTAATTTTCCAACTAAATAAGAATTTAGTATAACAACCAAGAGCACTGCTATTTAGAACATTACTTCACAAATACAATCACGGCCAGGTATCTCCATTTCTTCGTATGTAACTCCACGAGTTGCTCTTCACAAAACAACATTAGAAGTTTATATTTCTTTCGATCTGTAGAATGTGTAGATATTAATTGAATTGAAAAAGAAAATCATATAAATCGAATAGTTGGCTACAGAACAAATTATTCAACTTTGCTTCCGACGGCAGACGTATATAAAAAATAAAAAGATACAAACATCTGTGATCCTCAAGCTGAACCGTCGTCCTTTCGTTAGTTATTTTAAGTTCAGTAATAAGTAAAAATAATTTTCTCCACCTTAAATTTAATGCAAGGATAAATGTACCGAGTGGAGGGCAAAGACCTCTAATGAAAGCGTTTAGAATAATGAACGGATCCTTGACTGCTAGCCGGTAGTGCTGTTATTAATTTCTTACGCTAGGTCTAAATGCGAGCATAAAAATATCAACGAGTAATAAAAATATGTTCTTTATGTAAGCGTACAATATATTCATTTCAGATTTATATGATTTGAGTATTATTTGTTTAAACATTCTTATATGAGTCATATAGAATCACTAGTGTATTTTGTATTTGTTTATGCAATATTTATAAAAAAACATAATCACTGAAATTCCAAACTTCAAGATAATAATTAAAATAAAAGTGTCAAATAATTGTATTAAAGATTATAATATATAAAAATACGACTATTCTGAATAAACAATATTTATTTTTATAATTTTTCAACGATTTCATGTAAGCACAAATAATTCCAAACAGCATTTTCCCACACTGCTGTTATGAATACCTAGAATATTTTAGTAAAAACATACCCTAATCCTGGAGCCATCGTGATTTCGACCGTTCATGATAATTGTTAGCATACGAAATTGATTCCAATATGTAAGTTATAAGGTTGAAAATTCCGTAAAGTTATTTCGATGTAACGTTTTGGAGGGTAGTCAAAAATGCGTCAGTCATCGGTTCATGTCTGGCGCGCACAGGAAGTTATTGTTCTACCGAGTGCACTCTATTGACTAACGGACAATGTACTTGTTTTAAAACGACTGTGAAATTTTAACTTGAATAATTACGTTTTAATATATGGCTTTAACAATATTCTTTTTTAAAACGAATTAAATTATCAAATCATATTTTTAAGAATAAGTTTTTAAGAATCAGGTACCTCTTTGGTAGATATAACATGATAATAGATGAAATATATCACATGAGTAGCTCAGCGGTGTGTGAATCTTAACTGAAGATTGTGGGCTCAAACCCAGACCGTTACACTGAATTTTTATTTGCTATGGCTTTCAGTTATGGAATAACCTCCAAACCTTCTTCACAAACGAAGGGAAGGCCCACAAGTAAGACATTGACAAGTTACATGCATATGTGAATACTCATCGCTTCTCGAAATCAAAATTGAAGACAAATCATTATTAATGCATTACACTTATTGATTGTCTAAAGTCTTCCGCTAAGAAAAAGATACATCTGATCGTAACGAATAATGGCAGAAAGAAGCTTTAAATTAACTATTTAAGTGTATATTCAAGGTTATGTTACAATTGTTTCAAATGTATTACCAGAAAATACCAGTAAATATTACTTTATCGGTCTTATTTAAAATTTGTTAAGTACAAACTATGCAAAAAGATATGACAATACAATCAAATCACTATGAATGAAATCTCAAACCTCTTACGAATGGCGTTTTGTTATGAAAAGCCGACAATGTCGATAGGACATTCAAATCATAATACGAAGCCTCAGGCTTACAGACCTTGCATAATACACAGATCTGCAAGATCTCGGATATTTCAAATGCGCAGTTAGCAAACATACTAACAATGCTCTAGTTTCATACCTAGCGAGCCATCATTCTCATTCATCTAGTGCATTAAGGGAATGACCTGAGATCACTAACAAAGAGTGGGAAAAGAATGAACTGGCAGTATTGCGAGTGTAGCCTCTGGATAAGGATGCCTGTCCAATGGATAATAAGCGCTAATGCTGAACTACCGCAATTAAATATTTCTATATTACTTTCAAGTCTTATATGAATTAATATCCAAATGCAAACGTGTGATTTAATTTAAGCGTTATTTTTAATTATATATTAAGTAAGAAGTTAACTTTTAGTGTTATATAAAATACCCTGTTTAAATACTATGAATTGATGTCTATTTACTACAAAGAAAACGTAATGTCTCAAAAAGTATGCATGGCGTAAATTTAAAGTATATATGTATATAAAAACACTAGCTCCTCCCGGCGAATTCACCCGCTTCAAACATTACTGCTCCTTCCCCTGGGTAGCGTGATTCTGTGTATTTAAGATATTTCTCAATAAATGGGGTATCTAATGCTAAAAGATTATTTAAAATCGCAGTCGTAGATCTTGAGATCTTGAGCTTTATATAATAGTGTAGTATATCTACATAGATGTAAATTCACATGTCTTTATTAGTAGCTTCCGATTTCGCTGTGTGTACGTGTGTATGTGTGTGAAGTGTCCGTACAAAATTTGACTTAATCAGTATAAATGAGGGATGAATTATGATATGTAAAGGCCTTTAGGAAATACCTATCATCTCATACGGTGCAACAAAGTTGACTTGCTTGAATAGCTTTTATTTGCAGATTAATTTGCATTACATTGGATATGTTTATGTATAAAGGTTATATGCCCGCAGTTACAAAATAATTTACACATTCAAAACCTTCTACCAAATCATTAAACTAAAATAAATACCGCCTACAACACTCGAAAATAGAAAGAAAATTAACTTTTCGTTGGAAACGATATTTCCACTGCGCCCAAAGAGGTTTTATTTCGAAAATCGCAACCTTGCTTTACGGTATTTTCAGTGGAGGATCAGACTGAGATTGATAGCTGTTGATGTTCAGAAACAATGGCTAAAGTACAATGCAAGCGGAAGCAGAAAATATTGTACTGTGTAAAGGTAAGCTATCGGTCGGGTGATTTTAAATGACTTCGCTGTTCACTGAACACGACGCAAAGGGTCGGTGATAGAGTTTTATTACGTCAAGATTACATTTATTTATACGTGATATCCTTGCTTTGTTGTTTGTATGTAAGTTATCATATGAGCTAATTTCACTTGACATAGAATACAATAAAATATGAAACATAAAGTAATTAAGGACTTCGATAGTGTGATAACAATATGGTATTTTTTAAGATTTATTCTCGTTTCTCTTTAGTCTTGAATTTACTTATGTTCCCTAAATATCTTTGTGCACGGTTACTATTGAAGAATGTTCATTTGATAAAATATTTGATAAAAATATTAATCATGAACGTAACATTTTTTTTTAAATTCTGTGTCTGAATTCTTTATAATTATGTTACGCATTGGCTGGAATTTTATGGAACTCGTTTTGCGGTTGGGTTTATTTTAAATCTATGTTAATCCAATATTTTTCTTACTACTATGCTATCTATAATATTATGAAGAGGTAAAACTTGTTTGTTGTCTGTACAGGGGTAATCTCCGGAACTACTGACCCAATTCTATTTGGTTTTTCACTGATAGAAAGCTACGTTATTCCTGAGTGCTATAGGTTAAGTTATATTTATATCATATCATTTTTTTATTTATAAATTGCATCTGTGCGAAGTCGGGACGGGTCACTAGTATTATATAAGATCATTTGTATTTCGAAAATGCGTTTGACAATTTAGTTATGTAAAATTTTAAACGTTTTTTCAAATATAACAGAAACAAAGGGTGGAACAGTTTGTATGAATTTTAGACATTAATCAAATATAACGAATGTATCCACTTAATTATTTTAGTATTTCAAACATGCTATCTCGGTCTGTTTATTTTAGCTATTTGCTTATGTTTAATAGCGGTTAACATTTGAAATTCTATGCATAATATACAGCTAACTAACAAGAGAAAACAAACTGAACGTACATTCATTGAAATAGCTTTTAAATGAAACACAACCCACCCGTCTCGCACTGAGAAACTTCGTAATATTTATCAATATTTAAACTTGCAAAATTTTAACACAACTTTTTCAGAAAATTTACTTGTACTAAACAATTATTATATATATAAATTATGAGAAAGATTTTTTGGGTCGTATTAATTCAAATAAAGAATTTTATAAGTCGGTCTGAAGTAAATATGCATCTGAGTGACGAACTTTTCATTTATAATAATAATCAATTTTACTCAGGAGCATAAATAATAAATTAAAGTACATTTGATGTAACTTTGTTTCGATTTACAATGTGCCATAATGTTTTTATTTTCAGGCAGCAATTTAATAAAAGTTAGAATTACAATTTTCTTTAATTTAACTGATTTCAAATGGACTATTGATATTCTCTTAAACATGTTTGTTGTTGTTGTTGTTGTTTGTGTATGTAAGCATGTGTTCTTGTGGTTTTTTTATATTTATGTTTTTATCATTGAGCGAGAATGTTCTGTGGCAGTTGTCTTTTAATTGCAGTGTTTCGGATGACGTTTAAAGAATTTTATCAATAAATTTGTACCTGATTCTGTAGCGGTGTTTTAAGCAGATATTACTGCCGTCCTCAGGTATTATCAAATGACTTATTTTTGTATGTTTTTACATTAATCACCTTCGCTGATATACACTATAAATATAACGCGACACCAACTACAGAATTTAAGATGTAAGTCATTTTAGCTTAATTATTTAATTTGTGTAATGTTTAATACAAATCAAGTAATTAATAGCTCATCACACTTAAACCTATAAGAATCAAAATTAATGTTGGCATATTGTTGTTGTCTTTGCACTCTTGTTTCAATGTACATGCAAATTATTCATGATACCAACTTGCTTTATTAGCTAAATAAGTCTTTTCGGACTTATTTCCATCGTTGCATATTTTGCACGCGCGCAGCGAGGCATCGCCCCAGCCAGCGGCGTGTAAAATTTTAATCGTTATTGGCATGTGCGTTGGTCAGCCCCACTTTATATGTATCTATAGTAGAGTCATGGTTCTTTATTTTGTTTGAGGTATTTATCTTCAATGCAGCAACAGCAGTTTCGTTCGTCTCTCGTTGGTTTTTATTTATTATTGTTAGTTAAGCTAATGCGCAAATAGGTCAGCTGATTGGTGAAGTGAGTAGTTACTTCTGTCCTTTGATATCGTGATAAACGTAAACAATTACAGTAGCGAAGTACAATGCATGAGATCATTTTCACTACATGGGTTATCTGTAGGGAATCTGGCCTAAAGCCTGCGTTAAGCATTTGGTACAAACATTAGAAATAAATGTACCGTTTTGTTGATAAGCCCTAAAACTTGAGAAGCCTTTACTTTTTGGATTCAAATTGAAGACAATTTAAATATATTGTTAATAAGGATTACACTTTTCAATATTCATTAAATTCATAAAATGTCGTTAAATATACAACCGTTTGAATAGGTTCGAAGACAATAATACTTTTTTTAAATATGTTGCGTCGTTTATTAAATCACTTGTGTTATAATAGATTTCCATTTTCTTTTGTTTAACTGAAAACATTTACATTTGTGCAAGCACTTTTCACATATTTAATAAAAGCTAACTTAGCGACAACAAAATACGACACAGCGAAGGGTAACGCACTTAAACAAGAACCTGTGTCTAGACTAGTCTAGAGGTGTCGTTAGATTCCAAGCAAAGCGCCAAGTGTCACTCAATTAAGTAACCGGAAATCAAGTCTAAAGGAAGGTATTCGTGTAGTAAAACTTACTCAGGGTTTGTTTGTTTACGTTTTGTTTAAAATTAAATATTAAAAATTGTGTCAATACATCTTATATATTATAGTTTCTCGGTTATTTTGTTGAAAGTACTCTATTTGTCTTGTTTATCCAATGTATGAATTATATCTTCACTCTTAATTATATGCATTCAAATAAAAAAATACTAGTCTCATTCCAATTATTTTCGACTCTACAATCAGCGGCAGTGTTATAGGAAATTAATTTATTATGCCTTTATCTTGTTAAATAATTAAAAAAGGGAATAACATTGTTTTAGACTTTGAATAATGTTTACAACGAAACCAATCAATGCACATTGCCTAATAATACTTTTTATAATGATATATAAGGCACATTAATAATGTTGCCATTATTATAATTCATGCAAAACCTCTACTTAAATCGTAATCTACTTTGTTCACGGAATATTTATTCCGAATTTATTTTCTCATTTGAATCATTCTCATGAATAAAAAGTAAATATAATATTTTGTTGGACAACTGTAAGTAAAAGGTTTATATGATAAAATCATATTGTACTTATATAATAAAATATTAAATACTATTACTATTTTAAAATTAAAGAATTGTTGTTATTAATTTAGTTATTACTTCGGGTATTACTTTTGCAAAAAAAACATTGTTCAATATACGTATGTATATACATATTTTTTACAAATAAATATGTGTATAAAAAGTATTAAAATATGCTAAGACAAGTCTGCAGCAGTAAGATGTACTTTTCTACGTTTTCTTTTGCAAAGTACCCCCTATAATACCGTCTAAGGTGGGGTTGGAGCATATCGTCCTAAATCACTCCCTCCCCGTAGGGGTGGTATTTTACGGCTACTTTAGAGCGCAGCCATAAAAATGTCATAAGCTCGGCACATTTGCGGCATGCGCGATTAAGATAATGCGTTGTATTTATAATTAAAATGATTATTTATTTTTTACCAAAAATATTGATATAAGGACGCAACAACGCCAAGGTAAATTGTAAATAAAATATGAATAATCTTTTATCAAAATTAATATCTTCAAAAATTATTACTTAAGAGATTAAGTATTTTTACATACTTTCTGCCCGTTACGATTAGTGAATGTTACCTATATAATTTATTTATTGAAAACGATATTCATCAAAATTGGTCCAGTATTCTCACTAAACTCAGTGACATACACACGTACAGAACAATTTTATATATATAAAAATTGCAAAGGATTGCTTGCCTCGTCTTTCATATGAATTCAAATCAAGGATTATTTTAAAACGTTCTCTAGTCCAAAGTCTTTGCTGTAACAGGATTTAATTAAAAGTAAAAATAATGTTTTATTTCAAACATAAATGTTTAAAAAATCCGAGACCTATTCAGTATTTTAAATTAATGGAGAGACATAACAAAGGACAGTTTTTATATTTATTAAAGTTATCTTAAGAAGACTCCTGGTTTCTTTCACAGAGTTAGATGTATAGTCCATTGTAATGTTACATTGACTGAACATTTTCTAGAGGATGCAATTTTATTTGTGGGACAAGTAGGGGGTGTCAATACAACCTTAACCCCAAGTTTGTGGGGAGGCCGCCCTTGTCCCCCGCCCGCCATCTTGAAAAAAAGTGTTGGAAACAAATTTTTAACTATATCTCCGAAACTATTAATTGTACGGAAAATTTGTGAAGACATAATTTGTAGCAAATCGTCGAGTCTACAATTATGTTTATGTGACTTTTTAGCATAAACTTAAAATTTAAAAAGTTATAAGCAAAAAAGTGAGAAAATTTGCTCAAAAATTTTCTTTTTTGCTTAATAACTTTTTCTCTGTACATTTTAGCACAAAGTTAGATCAGAACAAATTTATAGAACATGTCTTTCGTATATCTGTTGAGATGCTGTTGCTATTATTTTGGAAGATATACGCTCACGGCGCTATGAAACGAATAACTATCCACCTTCAGATGATTTTTTGAGAAAACTAGAGATCATAAAAGTAAAGTAAACATGATGTTTTGGCTAAGTTATCATGAGCATTGATGAACCTGGTCGACTGTAACAGCGTGTAAAATTGACCAAAATGAAAAATTTATAGAGCAAAATTTTCAGAAAGACGTTGAATAGTATAGTATTTATAAAAGATATATTATAATAACTAAGAACTGTTATTTAGGATCGAAATTGCGACTCAACGCGGAAATGCTGCTAGCATTCTCGCCACCATTCCACGGGCTCATAATTTCTACAGTAACTGTTTTTATTTGTATATAATTAAGGCCTTAATGTAATTATTGTTAGTGTAAATCATATTTTTAGAACTGTTCGTAGTGCATAATATAGCCTCTAAATCTGAAGTCTGTATATCTTTGTTTCTTCTTCGATTGGAATAGGTACTAAGGATTTATAATTCATAATACATATCCTCCGAATTGTCTATTCGTCGTATAGATATATATTTTCGAAAATGTAAGCTTTTCAGTACTAGGTAAAAATACTTCAGCCTAACCCAATTTTCGTGTTAAGCTCACATTAGCAACGTACGTCGTACACGTGCGTTATGTATAGAGGTTTTAAACGAAATAGCGATTTTATAGTTCAGTGTTGCGTAACCTAGAACAATTTAATTAATCCAAAACACGTATTTTGCAGCTGACGTCTCTCTCTCCGCATTAATATTATTATTCGTTACGTTGGCAAGTAATGTAATTAATTTTGTTCACGCTTTTCATGAGGCCGATCGCGATATTAGTGAATGAAAAGTTTACTTTTATTTATAGTTTTTTTTAATGTTTCATCTGATTACAACCTTCGAAGGTAGAATAGAAAACCATTTATTTAGTATTAAATCTAATTACTAACAAACCATGACCGATATAAAAAAAAATCGTCGGTACCTTGATTATTTTTACTATTTGAATTATTTCCCATAACAATCCAAATCGATACTAATATTATAAATACGAAATTATCTGTCTCTACACTTACATGGCTAAACCATTGAACCAAATTTGGTACCTTTTTATATCTAACATCTGACGGCCAACCCCTAATACGTGAGCGAAGCTGCGTTCGACAATTAGTAGTAAATAACGTTATTCGTATTTTTTTTTATCCGTTCTTAGGGTTACTCCAGGCAATCAGTCAGGGAGACAAAAGTAAAAAGAATGGTTGTTTTGGTATATGCAATATGAACATAATTTTTTTTTTCTAAAAACATAATATTTAGTTACGAGGATTTGTTACACCGTCTTGTGCCGCTAACCATGAATTAAATGTTAAATCCCATAAGCTTGTAATTACACTGGCTTAGTCACCCTTGAAACCGAAACGTAGCAATACAAACTATCACTGTTTGCGGTAGAATAACTGATGAGTAGGGGATGGTATCTACATAGACGAGACTTGCTGAAGCTTTAAAGCTCAACCAGTTAAATAAAGAAATGTAAATCTTATGTATTAATAGCGTAAGCCGATTTTTGTCCCAGTGATTATGGGACGATGGCTGCAAACAAAAAATCAGTTATTGTCTCATTTTGTAGAGTTCTAATATTAAAAATTTCATTTAAAAGAGGTTTCATCATTTTGGCGCCAAACATCCTAAAAACTCTTTTAGAGAGACCCGCGAAATTTCGCGGAGTCTTCAACAATTTAAAGAAACATTTTGATTTTGACTTATATCGTAAGTATATATATATGTTTTAATAGTTAAGCGGACTACCAATTTTGCATGCTGAGTTAGTGCCGCTGTAAAAATATTCACAATTTCTTACATTGCCAATACGTCATTACCCTGGGAACTAAGATGTCCCTTGTGCCTGTTATATTGGCTCACTCAACCTACAAACCGGAATACAATAATACTAAACTATTGCTGTTTGGTGGTGATGAGGGGGTCGTATCTACCCAGAATATATTACACACATATAATTCCTATTACAGTATGTATGTACAAAATGAATCTTATGGTTTTAACCCCTACAATCTTTTCATATCCTGTAAAGGAAACTCAAACTCAAACTCAAATTCCTTTATTTAATATAGAAGCATTATACTTACTTAGTCGAATTAAACACTACCACAGGTTCGTAAAAGGAAACACCCTGACCTGAGAAGAACCGGTGAAAGAAACTCAGCGGGTCTTTTTTTTTGTCAATCTAATAAAACGAAACTTGGACAGAATGCTTCAATATCACGTATATTACGGTTATATAACAACTATGTATATATGTGTTCATCGTTTGTAAAAAATCGTAATGAGGTGCTTACTTTAGAAAATTAATAACGGTTAGTGTTTACTTGTTTTTTTTTAAATATTTTGTCTATGGGCGGTGGTGATCACTTAACATCAGGTAGCCTATTTGCACGCCCACCTACCAATATTAGGTATAAACAAAACTGTTGGAGATATCCAAATAAATCTAATACTAATATTTTGCCCAGACACGCTTTCGAAATTTATTTGTAATATGTATTAAGAGCAATGACCGGTTGATTCTATATAATTATAAAAACAAATATTGCAAAAAATTTATGAGAATTTCAATACATAATGAGCAGAGAGAACAAAGGAACTTAACCACGTGCAAATTGTATTTTTAATTAACAAAATGCGACGAAGTACATTTTTACTTGTGGTTTAATTCGATTGAAGATTGTTGTTATGCATTGCCCATAATTCTATATTGGAAAAACATATATTATAAAAAAATTAATATGAAGATAACATACATATTTGTTTACATTTGACATTGCCTAGAAGTGCCTTAAAAGCGCATCCCTAATTAATTATGCACAAAAAAGATTAATGTTTTCAGTGTTTATATATGTGTGTGAGTTCCACGATAACTTTTAAATACCTAAACAGATTTGGATGTATAGTTAGAATCCTTACATTAAAAAAATATACTTTTGACTTTTTTTTAATATTTTTGGTCGTGCAGTCATGTTTTTTTAACAAAGGGATTAATGATTTACTAACGACTGTATATACTGAATCGGAAATGTAGAAAATTCAATAACCAAGCATTGTCAAAACGTTAGTTAAGTTTCAATGGCCGAGGCAGTCCAAGCAAAGAACAGCCCGTTAGTAATTACAGGAGAGGTCAGCTGAAAAGTTGAACCAAATAAAATAACTCGAAGTTAGCGAGACATGATAATACAAAATGCATTCTTACATAATTAACGAAGTATTGTCAAATTATATTCATAGAATAACACTTGCCTTTAAATATATATTTTTTTCATAAGTCTTGTATATTTACTTTAAATTAAATATTTTATTAAAGCATAAAATATACATAATCTAACTAAAAAGTAATCCTAAGCAATTTTAAGCAGTATTTCTAAAACATTTTCTTGCAAAGTAGTTCAACGAGTCACATAAATTATAGCGCTATCAGCATATCACACATGCAGGCTTAATAAGGAATGCAACACGCTATTATGTACAGAATCTGCACCAAAACAAAAACTTAAATTGAATAAATATGTAGACTATAGTTACGTAACAAAATAAATTATTGTTATGAAGTTGTTAAAGAAGTGAAAAAAGTCATACAAAATACCCTAATGAATATCATAATGCTTTCAATTGAATTATGGCCGAGGGGTTGATGGTTTTGTTGACGTTATTTACGCAATTATTGCATAAGTGCTTCATTAAACCGAAGGCAGCAAGACTTTGTGCATTTATTATGGAATATTAAAGATTTAATATGTAATGTCACGATTTGCTTTATAATCACTAGCTGAACCCGCGGCTTCACCTCGTAGAATTCAGCTTGTCATAGAAATCTATTGCCATCGTCATATTTTAACGTTTAGATTAGTTTACTTGGTGGTAGGTCTTTACGCAAGCCCGTCTGGGTAGGTACCACCCTATCATCAGATATTATACCGTCAAACAGCAGTACTTAGTGTTGCTGTGTTCCAGTTCGAAGGATGGGTGAGTCAGTGTAACCACAGGCACAGGGGACATAACATGTTAGTTCCCATGGTTAGTGACACATTGGCGATGTAAGGAATGATTAATATTTCTTACAGCGCTATTGTCTATGGGCGGTGGTGACCACTTATCAGGTGGCCATTTGCTCGTCCGCCTACCTATATATATATATATTTTTTTTTTCTAATATTGATGCATATTAAAAAATGAAAATGTATTTAACGTTTATCTAGTGTAGAGACTGTTTTGCCAACCAGCACTTGTCCAACGTGGCTGACTACGGCCTCACTTTACCAATTCTAAGAAGCCCGTAACATACTAAGAAGGTCCGTGCCCAGCCTTGCTAATTGATATATTTAAATATTATAATTTGTTATAGTGAATAATTTAAAAACTTATCATACTTTATACATTCTGTCTATAAAAAAGAAGGAAAACATACCAAGTAACTTACATCCATTATTTTTATTCTATTATTAATTATTTAAATTATTTCAGAGGTAAAGCTGACAACAGAAAGCTTTAAAATGACGTAATGTTTTCAAAATTCCTTCTTATATAAATTAATTTTGCACTTTAAAAATTAAGATTACTTAATTCAGCTAGTTTCATCCCCTCCCTATTTAATGACCCTTACTGCTTGTTAGTTTTACCGAAAAGCATCCATATTAGTGTTTAATTTTCTATTTTGACAAATACGGTAACATCATATGGGGTCAAATATATTTCATTACTTATTACTACTTATAATAGGATTATGTGTCTTTTTTTCTTGTAGACTATAGGTACTCCCATTTGTATATTATCACTAGAAAGATCAATTAAAAATGCCTATATCCTTACCTTAGATTTCTGTAACGGTTAAAACTTATAAATTTTAGTTTTACTATTTTATTTATTATACATAATATAAAATTATACAATGTGCCTTTTGTGAACTTGTTTATACATAAAAGTCATAAGTAATGAAGTATTCTATATTACCGGGTGATTATCATCTCTCATTCTCAAGTATGTTAAGAGCGATCACATTCTTAGCCGACTTCAAAGAAGATAATAAATAAATAAATAAATATTCGACAACATCACATACATTACTCTGATCCCAATGTAAGTAGCTAAAGCACTTGTGTTATGGAAAATCAGAAGCAATGACGGTACCACAAACACCCAGACCCAAGACAACATAGAAAACTAATGAACTTTTTCTACATCGACTCGGCCGGGAATCGAACCCGGGACCTCAAAGTAGCGTACCCATGAAAACAGGTGTACACACTACTCGACCACGGAGGTCGTCGATGGGTTATTGTTCTGCTTTTTTGGACGAAATTTGGTAAATATGTTTTTGTGTATGCTATGAGACGATTTAAATTATAGAAATTGATACAAACCATTTATAATAAAGTTGCAAAAAATATATATACTTACAATATAGATACCTGTATAACTCAGATTATAGAAAAATAGGCAGAACAATAAAAACGAACGACCCAGTAATGCGAATCGACACGTCTTTTTGTTAAAACGTCAAAGGTGTTGTAACTTTAATTAATAATGATTACAGGCGTATGAACAAATTATTTGTTACTACACACGCCACCGGGAATGTTCATTAAATAAAGTTTCGCGCGTTCCATCTGCCTTTTATTTTATAATCTGAGGTATATAATAATATATACTAGCTGAACCTGCGGCTTTGCCCGCGCGAAATTTAGAAAACATAAACTTCCAACCCCCGTTTAACCGCTTAGGTGTGGAGTTTCGTAAAATCCGCTCTTAACGGACATCCTATAAAAAACCTGCGAAATTTCAAGCTTGTGAGATTTCGTGATTAAACAGTGAGTGGTATTTCGCTTTTATATATAGATTATTTAATAAAATTAATCAAGTTTTTGTAGTGTACGTTTTGCTACAAATCTTTGCGTTGCGTGGGCTAAAATTAGTTTAATGCAAAATACGAGGGTACGAATAGTATAAGGGTAGCGACTCGGTAAGGGGGAGAAACAGCGTATAATGGTAATATAATTTCTTATTAATCTAATTGATTTATTGTATTCATATAATTTTATATCTAATGCTTAGATTAAGTGGTATTTACTTTTATAGGCAGCCAGCCAGGTGTTAAGTAATTTTTTTTTAAAGTTTCTTTTCACGATTTTTACATTAGTATTAGCTAATTTTAAAAAGTTAGGGCCATGTTAAGAAACTTATAAACAAAACGAATATGTAATTTAGATTTTTAAGTACTTACGTAGGGGCAATTTCTAGTATGCACATCTATTATATATAATACTAGCAGTTACCCGCGGCTTTGCCCGCGTAGAATATGAATATATTTACAAATTAACTTAAAATGTTACGTTAATGTAATACCTCTTTGTATACCACATTGGTGTGTATTTCAGCCCTTAGGGTAGAATATCCAGAAACGCTTAACTGCGAATCAACTCATTTTTAATCGGTATCCCAAAGATGTCCTTTCTCAGGCTCTAGACTATATGTGTACTAAATTTCATTTAAATCGGTCCATTAGTTTTGGCGTGAAAGCGAGACAGACAGACAGAGTTACTTTCGCATTTATAATATTAGTATGCAAGTATGGATCATTATTTGCCTCGCTAGAGAGCTCCGATAATAATCGCGTCAGATCGCTGCTAAATTCAAAGTGCTACAGGGAGAACCGCGGCCTCTGACGCCCTATAGCACGCTCCCGCCGCCCCGGCCGGCCGGTACCACCGCAAACGCTACGTTCCGCAATTTTTAAACATGTAATATATTCGAAAACATTCATTTAAATCATATGCTGTAAAGGGCCATATAGATCAATATTAAATCAACAATGTATTTAAGGTATTTCATTGGATAAAGATTAATGCTGTATTGCTTAAAATCGCTTCGAAAATAAGCCATTATTTCTCGTAAAAAGTGACCGATAAAAAAATGTTTATTGTGGGTTATCTTTAAGGGATAGACATATACCATCGCGGACTTTTTGTAGACATTTTTGAGGTGTACAATTCTGTAGTACATTATTTTGATCTATCTAGTAGGGTTCAGCCAGCGTTTACAATGTAAGCGCAAAAAATGTATAAATTTACGATATCACATTAGAAACTTTTAAAATTATCAGTGTTACTTAACTACATTGTCTATGTATTATATACTAAAACCTTCCTCTCGAATCACTCTATCTATTAAAAAAACCGCATCAAAATCCGTTGCGTAGTTTTAAAGATTTAAGTATACAAAGGGACATAGGGACAGAGAAAGCGACTTTGTTTTATACTATGTAAAGATAAAGATATTTATTTTCATACGATCTAAGTTTCATCCCCTATTTACTATATAATAAATATTAAGAACGATAATTTTCAAACTTTGTTTTTTTGTTAAAAATTAAATATATTCAAACGACAAACCCAAAAACTATATTTAGTTAAAAAATGGTAAAATTTTAATATGATTATTCAGACTTCCATTGAACCAATTCTTACCTTTGTATCAACATCATGAAAAGGCACAGCGAACCATGGTTTCCCAGTTAAGCTTCGTCGAAAGCCCGCTTCTCTTTCAACTGGACCTTCGGGAGTACCGACATGAGCCCACAGCACTACTTCTACGACCTTCAATCTAGGAAACACTCTTTTGTACACCTCTTCCAGGCGAACCCCGAAATCGTCACTAGTGTCACTAATGTTTGCAAATGAAAAATAAATACCGCACACAGCACCTTCCCCATCCTCCACACAGTCGGATAATGCTTCTAATGTGGCCACATTTTCAAATTTGCCGTTTTTTGTGCCCGGCGAATCGCATTTGACGAGGAAGCGACCAAAAAGTTTTTCGCGCCAATCCATCTCTGTAATTTTTTATATTATTTTTTTTTTAATTGCTAACGCGTCTCACATTTTTAACGTACGATTCCTGATTGTTTATTTTTCTGGGTATGCGTTCGAATATCTCGACGCGACTGGTTTCGATGCTAAGTATTTATTTAAAACATGTCTAATAATAATACAATTTGTAAAAACTCAAGCGTAAAATGATGAAATAATACTATGAATCATCGATTTTTTAAGTATCACGGAATGTTATGTAAAGGAACAGGATACGTGTACGCGTTAAATAAGTTTTATTTTTAAAATTCGAGAAGCGTGCCCGGCACATGCACGCGGAGCAACGGCCGAACGCCCTCGTAAACAAAGACGAACTGGAGGTGGAGGGAAAATGAGGGAACCCTCCGTCATAGAATAACGACATGTATTTACCTTTTGCTTTGCGAAAGAAATAAATAATTATTATATTTTGTTAATTTAATATGAGTGATTATTAATAGAAGCACCATTTTAATTTATTTATAAAAAATATAATTCAGTATTAACACTGTTATTCTATTTCTATTAACCTAACTTTTTACTATGTGATCAGCTCTTGTAAGTAAATATTAAATTATAAATTTACTTTCTTTCTAATATAATTTTAAAAAGTTTTTATTTTTGTTTAGATTCTTTACTACCACTGTACGTTCTATCCCGTGTAGGTATTAACTTAATTAAAGACATATGTTTATTCTTTGACCGTCTCTCATATCTCACGTAGAGTTCAGATTGCAAATGGTTTGAATTAATTCAGCCAGGTTTGAAACAATCCCTGGTTAAGGGCAATGCAAGGGCAAAAAGCCTTATGTTTCTTTTTCATAGCCCGGTATGTTGCTATAACTTTGATTATAATAATAAGAAACTAAATTTTAATTTTAAATGCTAACCAATCGAACGTATTGATACGTTTTTAAATGTACATAATTAAAGTTCTACCCCGTACATGTTTTGTTATTTATTTACTTTTAATGACATAGTATTTACATAAAAATGTATTATCAAAAATAAATTTAAAATTTTGCATGGATATTAAATAACTAACAGAGGGATAATAAACATAGGATTCGACTGAACCAATAAATTAAAAAAAAATATATGCTTTCTTTTACATGTACCTATGTTTTACTTTTAGAAACGAAAGTACTTGTAAGAGGTCAACGGTTACTGTTCTGCCAAGGAGACTGGAGACGTGCCTGAAATGTGGATATGATTTATGTGACGGATTTATGTAAAATCAATAGTAGCGTGCGGGTTTTGTAGCCTGTTCACAATCCTTTGTGTTATTAATATATATCTTTATTTTAATTAAATCTGTTAAATTAATAATTGTTAAGTAAAACTTTTTATGATATTTTTGGAGTTGTTTCGTCGGGTATTGCTATAACTATTTTTGAGTAATTTAATTATTTTTATCCGTCCTTTAATTTAGACTTCTTAGTTCTTAAACTAAACACGTAAAAAATATGTTTTTTGTTTGCTATTATTATTTCAAAAACAAACCTTTCTCATATCATATTTAATTGATTTTAATAACCTTGACACGACATAAACGAACGTTGAAATATTTTTGTTATATATTTCGAAAAGGTGTTTTATATAATAATATACAGGCCGCGGCCGTACCAATAAGTTTGATCTTTTTGCATAGCTATTTGTTTTATAGAATAAAGATTTAAAAAAATCACAAATGTATTAATCAATGTGTATTTAGATATTTATTTAAAATAAATATTACATTATGACTATAATCAATTTATCATGTATGTAATTGTTATTTAACTTTTTATACAAAACATATTTCGCTATAATGATTTGATTTCTTGCGTATAAGTAAATGTTAACTTTTGCAATGTCACAATTACCTTTTGTGTTAATTTGTTTGAATAAAAAATATAATATATTGACAATTAATATATATGTACATTATATACTATATTCCAATGATAAACAAACCTTAGAATTCATGCAATTTGCTTATAATATTTTAAGATCCACAATTATTTTATTTCCGAAGTTCCTAAATCAACTTTGGGGACATTCAGGACGCAATTTTTTCGCGAATCCATATTTTTCGATTTTTCAATATCTCGAAAAGTATAAAACTCATTGCGGCAAATCAATGTCATTTTTTTATTTTGTTTAAACTCCTTTGTGCTTGGAATATACTATACGATTAAATATTATAAATATTGTTTATTTGTGTAAATTATTTCAGGAGATAGCCACACTTTTTTTCATTTGTCATTTGTCACTGTCATTCATGGAAAATTGAAAACAAAACTCAAAAGTCAACATAAATAAAATGAATAACCGTTTTATATCGTTAATATTTAATGTTTATAATTATAACACTAAATAATAATAATTACAAAATCAACAAGTCTATACTTAGTATATAATGAATGTAGATACTATTGATTTATCTTGTGAAGACAGTAATCAGAATGATTCAGTGCCGTATTGGTTGTCGACAATGCCTTCAACGGTAATAGATTTAGAAGGTAAAATTAAGACATTAATGTTTATTAATACTATTACTAGAAACCTGTTTAAAAAACCAATCTAATAATATACATAAGACCTAATTATATGGTTTTATTTATGAATTTTACCAATACTTTACAGAGGAGGTAGAACCATATTTTTCTGCAAGTGGAATTAGCGATGACTCCGAGAAAATTAGTAAAAAATCAGGTAAGAACTGTAACCTACGATTGATAATTTATTATCTATTTTACTGTTTGTGTTACAAAATAAAAAAGTTAAAATATAAGTAAATCACATTAAAAGATATGAGTATATTTTTATATTTTGTGATGATATTTTTATTTTTTTAAATAATACTCTCAATTTCATGATTATATCTTATTGCTAATATTTATTATTTAATCTTATTGTAGGGGTGGAAGTTGAACAATCTGTATCATCAAGTGGCGTTAGTTGTGGATCTAAAAAAAAGAGAGGAAGAAAAAATGGTAAGCAATATATTTTGGAACTTATTCTATACTAATGATATAAGAATATATATTCATTTTATTATTTATCTGCATGGTTTCTGGTCAGTCATACAGAGCCGTCTATTTTAATGTGTTTGAAATATTTATTTATGTAGTTATGTTTATATTATAATTAAATATTTAATAAACTCATAATTTGTTTAACTTCAGGACTATAATATTTATAAAATTAAACAAATAATATATAAATATTCTGTGTACTGGTGTATTTATTAAATGTAAGATTTATTGTAAGATCTGATTTAGGATCTTTACCATGTTAAATGTCAGTCAATACCATCAACCCTTTGTGCTTTGATATCTAGTTGGTGCTACAACAAACTCTTAATGGGCTTTGGCTGTAGGCATGTAGCTGTAATATTGTAGCTGTAATTGTTAGGTATATTGTTCTGGGACAAAAACTATCCTATGTGCCAAAATTATATAATTCCAGACTTCTATCTATGTGCCAAATTTAATTAAGATGCAAGAATATTTTCTTTTTATATTTTTACAGACTGTGTTGACAGCGAAGGTAAGAAAACAACAGCTAAAGATCGACAAGCTTTAAAGAAACAGTTGGCAGAAGAAAGAAAAGCAGCTCAAAATGCTAACAAAATATTTAAACCCGGAGAGTGCATTAAGGTTAGATAATTAAATATTATTCATTTTGATATGTTACGTATTATATCCATTTTATATATAAAGTAATAATTATACTATAGCATTTAATGAGATTTAAGGCCATGAAATAAAAAAGTGAACTCATCTTATAGCATCTCATCAATGGGTAACATTGAGCAATTTTCCTTGTTAAGCAGATAATGTTAATGTATATTTATATATGAGGAGACATTTTATTGTTTTCTTCAATGGAAAAAAAATACTAAACCAATATTCATAAAACTTATACCAGATGATGTCATGACTTTGGAAAAGGGTTTAGCATATAATACATGGCAGATATTATCTGTCAATGTTATTGTTTAATATTTAATAATTAATATCTTAAACATTCCTGTAGATATTTTAGTGATTTACAAATCTTTGATACATAGCTTTTGTGAATCAGTAATAGTTTAGCATTGGGTTCAGAATATTCTGACCGGTCAATTTTCTCTATTGCTATTTGAAAAAGTCTGGAACATATGAACATATTTATATTTATTTATTACACAACTTAAACTAGAACTATGGTTTAAAGTAATATAAAAACACTTTTCAATTAGTACTTTTCTATGAAACGGAATAAAACAAATAAACAAACAAAATTAGTCTCATTGCAGTATAACAATTAATTCTAGTATTAACTTCAACTTTACAGCACATGACTGTAGAAATTCACCCAGTACTGCTGGAAACATGGTTTTGTGCAGATATACAGCGAGAAGTGAGTGCATGCGGAGCACGTCTGAAGACTTCCTCTACACTATGTGATACTGCACTTGTGCTGTGGAACAGAACAGTACTGCCAACATTGACGAGCAACAATGGATTGGTAAGTTATGATATGAAGTACAATTGTACAAAGGCAATGACAACTAAGTTCCAGTTGTAAAATTCCAATACAACACAGTTTACCTTTTCTCTTGACTGTGTGTTTCGGACTTAGATACTGGTTACTTAAGTGGAAACGCAAATTTCGGTGTTCTATGCTTGACAATGATTTGAATATGTTCGAAGTATTTGTTTTGCATCACTTACCCAGATTGTTTGTATCAGCTGGTTACAAAAATAGATTTCTATGATTTGTAATTTAATCATTGGAAAAGAGTAGCCGTTTTTTCCCGGTCCTTCTTGATAGTGTATGTGCAACGAATTTTATTTAACCTTGTGAAATGATTTAGGAGTGACTAAATTTAATAGATTTATCTCATTGTAATAACATAGATACAAAAAAATGGACACTCACCTAGCCCAGAGCTGTACTACTCATATCACAAGTTGTATTTATCATTTAACAATGTTCTCTTTTGTATTTCTAGGTACAACTGACACCCTCTAAGCAGAGATGTTCACACGGTCTGTACATACAAACGGCAGTGGATGTGGAAAGCCTGGTCGCTTCACACACTCTCGCAGATAATGTGCGTAGAGTAAAGGAGTTGGCGGGTTGCGAACTAACCCTAGTACTGTTCGGTGTTAAGGAATATTTCAAGTAATTAGTTCCGAAATGTTACAACTATGTGCAGATATTTTTATACTAGTAGTTCAGTTACAAGGCTATACTGTTATTTAATTTGTATAGTTATGGTATGGATATATGTTGAAATGGTTTTCTTTGAGTTATTTTGTTTTTTTTTACAGTAATGGTTGCTTGAAAACTTAAAATATTTTATATTAACCTACATCATATATAGTATGATCCTCTTCCTGAAAATAATTAAAACCAATTAGATTTAATGTATATAAATAAGCAGCAAGTATCCTCTGAATTTGTTATAATGAGCTTTTGTCCTAAACTATTTATTATAAGATTTTTTTATTTTCAATGTAATATTAAGTACCACAATACTATGGGAACCTTCTGCTTATTTTTGTAAAATATCTTTTTTAAAGCCTATGATAGGGTGCCTCGTGAAGTGTTATGGTGGGCATTGAAAGAGAAAGGTTTGCCTGGGAAGAATGTGGTGTTAGTCCGTGCTATGTATTGTGTATCCTGTACCTACGTCCAATCGTCTGCCGGCAACACCGACCAGTTCAGTGTGGCTGTAGGGTTGCACCAAGGGTCGGCTCTAAGTCCTTACCTCTTCCTGCTGATTATGGACGCTCTAACGGCGGACATTCAGGAGGAGGCACCCTGGTGCATGTTTTTTGCCGATGACATTGTACTGGTTGGTGAAGATGGACGTGAGATCCAGAGCAGATTGGAAGATTGGCAACAAAAACTGGAGAATGTTGGCTTGAAAATCAGTAGAACGAAGACTGAATACATGTTCTGCGATTTCGGCGGTCTCTCCGGTCCTGAAGCCATAGCGCTTGATGGCGTGGCCCTTCCAGTCTGCTCCGACTTCCGGTATCTCGGTTCACTCATTCAAGGCGATGGCGAAATAGATCGAACGGTGAAGCACAGGATTAACGCAGGGTAGATGAAATGGCGGCAGGTTACGGGAACAATTTGTGACCCCCATATTCCCCTTAGACTTAAGGGCAAGATCTATAAGATCATGGTCAGACCAGCTGTTCTATATGGATCAGAGTGTTGGGCTATAAAAGGGATGACTGAAAGACAATTGCATGTGGCGGAGATGAGAATGCTGAGAGGAATGTGTGGTGTTACGCGAATGGATAGAGTAAGGAATGAGTACATAAGAGGAAGTTTGAAAGTGGCACCGGTAACCGAGAAGCTATCTGGAAACCGGCTGTCTTGGTATGGGCATGTTATGCGGAGGAATGAGGACCATGTTGTGAGAAAGGTTTTGAGAATGGATGTGGATGGATATAGAGGTAGGGGACGACCCAAAAAACGATGGATGGATTGTGTGAAAGACGATATGGTTAGAAAGAATGTTACTTGTGAGATGACGTCTGACAGAGAAGTATGGAAGAAGAAGACATGTTGCGCCGACCCCAAGTAAAATTGGGATAAGGGCAGGAGGATGATGATGATCTTTTTTAAATATTTTATTTAACGATTTGTTTATGTAATCGATCGCAATGCAGCTCTGCTGTCAGCTTGTGCGAAAAGAGACGTGCTGAATGAACCTGTGACACTTTACTTTAATCATAGGGCACATGTGTGATTTTTGCATGGCGTATTTAACGATAATGCCTAATCGAGCTAAGTCAACGACATATATCCAGCTCTTTACAACGCACTTGCTATTACAGTATTATCAGTACTGCTACCTTGACTAATGTCTTATGGGCATAGAAAAACTTAAGTCACTTAACAACCATCTGAAGTTCATCAATCATCAATTTTCTGTTGATATAATATATATTAAAATTATTCAAATATGAATTTTGACTGTCAACATTTTCTCATTTTATATATCGACATCGTCATTATAGTTAAAAATAAGAAAAACTGTGTTTCACAAATGTGTGAATGATAAATTAAAGACTACCTTCATTTTACGAAGTTAGATATGTCTTTCACTGATTACACATTTATTACAACTGTGTTTCTTCAATTTGCTTCGATTTTTCTCATAATAATTACCAAAAAACTTGTATAAGAATCTTATCAGCTTATAAAAGCTTACTTAAATAAGTCAATTCGACTTTGTTGCAAAATTAAACACTTTATTATCGGAGTTATTGTTATTTCGTTAAAATGATAACATTTTTGCAGAACGTCCGGTCGTAAGACAACTAACAGCAGGCAAAAACTTATAACCGAAATTGATCTGGAGAAAGCAATAACAGGTACGATTATTTTGCTTTGTACTGTAACTAAAAAGACAGAAAATGAGTACATTCTATTTTAAAGACTTTAAATCGATTGTAGTACATTGTCGAATTATAACTTTCTTAAAACAAGTGGAAACGTTTGTTATAATAATGGCATAAGTGTCATGAATATCTCTGGTATGAATTATCAAAATAAGAATGGTATTCATTTAATAAATATCTTGATTTATATGATTTACTAAAGGTATATATGTGCTCGTGTACTCATTACCGTCTTTACCATAGGGCACACGGGGCACGTGGCCAGGGACCCCATTCTTAGAGGTCCCCGAAGAACCAATAATTTGTTTCACACGTTTATGCTCGCGTTGACTGCTATACATTATATTTTCGAAACTGTCATATTTGTAAGAAATAACTAAGATATTTATCAAAAGGCTAGTGACGATAGCCGATATTAAAAGTAGAAAGCTATAGACGTGCTCTTCATGATAGAAATAGCTATACTATAGCCATAATATTGTACAACCAATCAGATTCCTACGAATTTAAGAAAATTACCGCGCCGTTTATTTGAAATTATACTTAAGGCCTGGCTATAAGCAAATTATTTGTACATGGTAGTAAATATCTACTAAAAAGGCCTCAAATTCATGGGTGCTCAAGGGACCCAGCATAGCTTGAGACGGCTCTGCGTGTATTGTGCTTGCTCCAGCCGCCTACGCATAACCGGACAAAAAACTTACAATATAATTATTCAATTTCAGATCTGTTAGTGAGTGCGAATTGCGACACAATAATAGTGAACACTCCAAATGAACTGGCTCTTACCATCGTTCAGTTCACAAAGGCTATTGCTGAGGAACCCTATAAGTAAATATATACTTTTGAAACAGTTTTATTAATTTTAATAAACATTTAAAGTAACATAACTTAGAGATATAAAATTTCATATATTAATATATTATTTAGTTTAGTTGCTCTAATCACTCTCATTGGGCCATCTCATATTTTTTGTTTGGTCTTTTATAAAAAATTGGAATGGCATTTTGTTTATTAGTGGTTATTGGTAGGCCTGAATAAATGACTTGCTTGATAAGGCGCCAATGTTACATTTTCTTTTATATTGTATAACAATAATATAAACTATATTGCTTTGTTTCGCTGAAAAGATTGAGTGAGCGAGTGTAATTATAGGTATAATATAATAATCATGATTTTTATATTACCGGTGCCTTTAAAATATAAGGAATGAGTACCATCTTCCTAATATTATAAATGCGAAAGATTGGGTGAATGAATCTAAATTAAATTTGGTACAGAGCCAGATTATCCCCTGTCTGCCTGAAACTTGCTTACGAGAAAGTCTATTTGCATGTTGGTATATCTGTAATATATATTTATGCTATAATAGCATAGCAGTTTTCGTATTTATAATCTGCAAATAATATCTACACTTCGTTATATAAAGTTTTTTGTTTTTCAGAAAATCGAAACGAGCCTTAGACGAACAGGCAGATTTTTACATGAGAGGTGACAATAAGAAATGTGTGGCGGTAGATAAAGATGGTAAATATAGTTGCTATGTGTAGTATGTCAAGATATTTTCATGATTTTTATTTTTATCAGTACTGGTATTTGTCATGTCTAAATTATAACAGTAAAAGTAGAAGCTCTACTATTATCTATGACAAGTATATATGTTGTTAAATATGTAATTTTTAAATAAAAACAACAATATCAGCAATGAAGTAAAACATCGGGAGGAGACTGTTGCTTAGCAAATTAGAAAATTCCTCGACCTACTAAGATTAAAAATTTTAATTATAAATCAAATCAATGCTAATATTAAAAACACGAAAATAATTCTCTTTGTTTGTTACCTATTTGGTGACTTATTATTGTTGTATATATGTATGACAAAACTTGATAAAAGTTACACATCTACTCTTAAATTTCAGGCAATGGTCTCAGCAGATTATGGCAACAGATGATTGCTATTTTACCATTGTCCAGCCTGGAAACATCTAGAGCGTTATGTGCACAGTATAAAACACCATTAGAATTATATGAGGTATTATTTAATCTGGCAACTATGTACTACATTATTTATTTATATTTGTGCTCTATTCATTTTATCTTTGTTCAACTCTGTTATATTCATTTGTCATTAGCTAATTCTTAAGTTTAAGTCTATCGTTTTAGTGTATTTATTTATTCACTTGGTTATCAAGCTTTATTCGAGCCTTTTAGAGTAGAGAAAGGTACCACCCACTCCCACTCATCGTATTATATTCCACCACAAAACAGCAATACTCAGTATTATTTTGTTCCTGTTTGAAAAAAAATAATGTTTTTCAGAGTCTCCAAACACCAACTGGAGTAACAGATTTAGCCAATGTTGGAGTTTCAAGAGCAGCCGTCCCTGGTTCTAAGGCACGACGTATCGGTCCTGAGTTTGCCCGAAAATTGCATACTTTGTTTACTGCTGAAGACGGAAACATTTTGTTAGACTGATTTTTAGTTACATGACCGAATAAACTTATGTTCATTAAAATTCCCGCATTTTATTAACGAATATTATTTGAGAATTAATATTAATATATGTATTTTTTGTTTTTGTTTGATTCGAGCTTTGGACCAGAGACAATAAGTAATCATTTTATTTTAAAATAAGCATAAATTTATTAAAATGGTACATACGTTGACGTAGATGAGTTCGTCATGATGAATTGTCATCAAGGCCAAACCAATTAGTTATGACTGATTTTTGCGCTACACGCCAAATAATTTAATCAAATAGCATCATACTGTCGTGTCTTTGGACCCATCGACTTTCGCACAGGGCAATTACCTTGTGTCTAGAATCTGGAATAAGACTTTTTATTGATTCTGTCGGTACAGTAGAACGTAGTGCCAATGCGTGAAAAATAAATCCCGATACAACTTATAGTACTTAAACCATTAAATATGCTCCGAATTTGGCAAGTGTCTGCAATTTCCAAATTAAGTATTAGGAAAGGAAGAAATTTTCTTCTTATTTCAGCTGAATTTTGCACTCATCGCTGATGCACCATCATAGCCTTGACTAAAATAACTTGTAGGATCTATTCCATTGATTCCCAACCGGTTAATACGGCATGATGTGATGTCTTGTCCAGTAAGATCAGAAAAAGCGAAAAAATTATAAAAAGTCCTCAAGCAAAAACTTTTTATCAGGATATATGTATCTGAAATGTTCAGTTCTAGAAATATCTATTGTTTCATCAATCAGTACTGACCAAAACTGACGTTCCACACACTGGATATCTTGAAGATATCCTCGTAAATATTTACAATTTTATTTTGTTCAGAAGCGCTGGTGTAATGAACTTTTTTGCTGCCACTTTTCAAAGGCAACTTCAGTGTTTGATCTCCTTTGTCGACTCTAAATCACAATAGGGCACGAAATGTACGTTATTCACCTGTTTTTTGTCCGAAATATTCCCATGATTACATGTGCCTCACAAGGGCACTAAAATCGGCACAATCTCCCGTCTCATCATGGGATGCGTAATAATGGATGGAATGAAAAGAGTTTAATGATTCATTTTATTTCATTTCATTAACAATACATTACACTTCGCTTTTACTCGTACCAAAAAACAATGAATCCAATTATCGTATTATAAAACCGATGGTAAGTACATACATATAAGTATATCTAAGGTTTATTTATCTTAATTCCTTCTTTAATTAGAATTGGCTCGACATATTGGATTAAAAAACTTTTTTTTTTAAATTTAAATTAATTAGATTAGTACTAACACACAAGGAAGTAAACTTATAATTTGTATGAGATGCAGAACATTAAACCGCATATATTTTATTATATGCATTTAATTATTTTATTTCAGTTATAATAATTCAGCCTTAAAATAATATTAGAATACCGTGGTGTGACTAATTATTGTAATTATATAATTATACAAACAGCTGGATTGTAAAAGACTCGAATCTAAGACCGATAAATTATTTAAAAAAAAATACTGTCATTTGGAGTCAAAATAAAAATATTTGATTTGATATTATCTAAGCGTAACCTTAAATGTGACTATTTTCTGCAAAAATATATTAAATAATACAGTGAATTAAATCATTGGAACCAGTATGACTGTATTTATATCAAAAATAGTGTCAAGGTCTTTGCGTCAAGTGTCTAAAACAATTGTACCATGTATATCAGATTGTTTACCGGCAAGAACTTATTCATTTCAGAAAAAAAATGTTTTATTTCGCAATGGACAGCCCTTTTTTAGGAAATACTCAAATGATAATATTATACCAACGACAATGGCGATGGACAACACATGCTTACCATTAAAAAAGAAAACAGTTCACAAAAAACTCGAACTCGATGATTTAACTAAGAAAGAGGGCCATTTCTTAACTTTAGCTTATGCCACAGCATATTCGTATGATCTTAAGGCCTTAAGGGAGGGTTTGTTGCAGCAGAAGCTCTACGAGCCGGGAACGTGAGCCTTTATATTTAATACTTCATTTGTATAATATGATGTAACCTTATGAAACATATCATATATTATCTACATGTCAATCTATAACATCATTAACATTGACCTTGGTGGAATTATTGTAGACTGAAATAAAATCCATTAATAGAGAAATACCTCCATTATTTAAGAAAAAATTGGTGGGGTAATAAATGAGACGAGCAATGAAAATGCATACATACTCACATAATTTTTTGTACAAATTTAGGGTATTAGAAGAAGTCGATGTTTGTATTCAATCAAGTACAGACTTCAGTTGTTAAATTCAAATTATTTATTTATCAATTTGTTTCTTAAAGGTTAAAAGCTCAAGAAATAGGTGATGTAGTGGTAGCTAATGCAGTTTATGCAATTGGTGATGAACCACGTGAGATCATATTTTTCCGAGAAGGAGCAGTCGTTTTTTGGAATTGCACAGAATTGGAAGCGAATAATGTACTGGAGTTTGTGAAACCGTAAGTATTCTATATTTGAAAATAAAAAAAAATAGTTAAATTAAAATGGATCTTTACCTGTCCATTCTTTCTTCATTCTTTTCAAGGAGTGCCACACCATTGGTGTATAAGAGGAAATAGCTCTTGTGCCTTGTTATAATACTCTGCTAAAAATGAGGGTGCCATAGGGATAATTTGTAGGTATTTTTTTATTTTTTGTTATAGGTGCGTTATACTGTAATAGTGGAAAAGTGTTTATGATATTGTATTTAAATATAAATATAGATATATAAATAATAAATGATGATAATCTGAAACATATATTAGCTTTAACTTATTATACAAAATAAGCAAACCAATCATTTCAGATGTTAATAAATGAATGATATTTTTGTAATAGTTCAGCATAATAATAAATAGATTTATTATTTACTTACCTCAGTTTTACTATTATTTAGTACTACTTAGTAAATAATAATAAATATGAAAAATGCTCAATATCCCTTCTTATTGTAGTTATGAAGAAGAAAGCTATCCAACTGATGTGGTTAAGAAGGAAAGAGAGGTGATGTCATATCAATACCAGCCTACAGCGTAAGTTATTATTACTTTTTTTTTTAAAGGATAGTGTTGCCATGCACCTTTTCAGACAGTGCACGTAATTACTACTACCAACATATTTTACTTTTTTGACTAAGCTCCAAATTCGAATTTGTAAGAAATATTACTGTAGATTGTTTGCGATAAAAGTCTTAAGGATTTAATCAAAACAGGTGTTGTTGACTTCACTGAGTGGTCTATATGCTGTTGATTTATTAAGGCCTAGTTAATTTCAATTGTTTATATATTTTACAGAAAGAGATGTTATCTTCAAGAATCATGTTTCGTTTTGGTGCCAAATAATGACAATTCGCTGGAGAGATATTCTTTCAGGTAATACTTTCTCAAAAATATTTTATTGTAACAATATCCTAAGTTACTTTTTCTTACTTTATTATGGTCTTTGTTTACTTTAAAGTTTTATTAACAAAGAGTATTCGCTTAAGTTAATTATTACTGGAAAAAACAATGTGTTTGATTGAGTGTAAATATTTAAAAAATTGCTGAACCCTCCGATCCGAGTAGCAGTTCCCCGTTTGCTCATTGTGCGAGTCCGCAGCCACGCTATGGCGCAGTCGGCGCGGCTGGGCGCGTGGGAGGCGCGGCTGGCGGCGCTGGCGGCCGACGTGCGCGCGCACGCCGCCGTCATGCAGCGCGACGGCGCCGCACACGTCGAGAAAAAGGAGGTCGCTACCCGCATTTATGTCATATTTTATATGTACATGTTTTTTAAATATTTTATTTAGGTTCTCTTGCTCTTCGTCTGTCCGATAAGAGACTTAATCATTTTATTTATAAATAAACGATGTGGTTTTTATCAGGGATGTTAGAGGGTATGTAATTTCGGATTTGAATATGGATAAGAGCCGAGATGGTCCAGTGGTTAGAGCGCGTGCATCTTCACCGATTTCCATGTGCTTAATTTGTGTTTATAATTTATCTCGTGCTCGGCGTTGAAGGTAAACATCGTGAGGAAACCTGTATTTGTCTAATTTCAATGAAATTCTGCCACATGTATATCCACTAACCCGCATTGGAATAGCGTCGTGGAATAAGCTCCAAACCTTCACCTTAAAAGGTAGAGGAGGCCTTAGCCCAGCAGTGCAGTGACATTTACAGGCTGACTTTACTTTTTTATTTGAGTACTATTTTGTTTATCTCTACTATGAAATTTAAAAGCATGGGCATATCGAATGCGTTAGTAATGTAATACTCTTTGGGAAAGTACAAGGAGAAAAAACGGATACTTAACGCAGTTGACTTCGAACTTAAACGATTGAACTTTTAATTTTAGGGTTTTCAAATGATGCTTTTATCTTACGTTCACTGACATATTTTATATTGTTTCAAAAATTAGAACCAGACACGTTAGTTTTTGCATGATTTATTAGAATAGTTATTTAATTCCAGGTGGTGCGCAAGCTGGGTGAGCTGTTCTCCCTCCGGCATCGACTGAATGTTGAGTCCGATCTTCTCGACACACCCGACTTCTACTGGGAGGAGGAGAGACTGGAGCGACTGTACTCCAACACGGTGGCATACTTCACCATACCGAGGCGCACCAGGGTTAGTCGTGTTACGTTTAACCGTGATGGAACCCTCAGGGAATTCATTCTAAATACCAAAACCAATAGAATTTCCTCTTTAAAATTGTAAGATAGGTTTACTCTTCTGTACGAATCCCGCTTCAACGGAAATTAAACTGTCTATACAATTTTAAAGTCCATAATTGCATGGAACGCGAATATCTATTCCAATGAGAATAGGAAACCAAAACAAATCGTACTTTTCAATATCACAAGTGTTTTATTGATAAGTCCGCTATATGATTTACTACAAACAGTTCTTGATTAATATATCTTAATTTTTAAAACAACAATATTTCACTTAACTACGTAAATCCACTTTAATTTCATTCAAACTTTATTCAAATTTTATTAATTATTAAACTTCATTTTTCGATGAACGAACAATTAAAGCGGAGGCCTCACTAAGGATGTTCACTAAACGAATGGAGAATGAATTGGTTATAATGTGGAAAATGAAATATTTGTAAAAGAGCGGTGGCGCCATAGCCGACTGTATTCCTATATTCAAATACAAACTAAATATTGTGTAGACGCTTTCCTTTACCATATAATACACTGAAGGACTGACTGACTGATTCGGCGCGTTGATGAGATTACCTTTGTGTCTTGTTCAGTTACTTATTTTACAATTTATAATAAAGAAATTACATGATCAGTGTATGTATCGCGTTTCTGTCGCCCGCCAGGTGCTGAACGAGCGCCTGTCGCACTGCGTGGAGCTGCTGGAGCTGCTGTCGTCGTGGGCGGCGGACCGACACCACGTGCGCCTCGAGTGGATGGTCATCGCTCTCATCCTGGCGGAGGTCTGCTTCGAGCTGCTGCACTGCTGCGAGCGATACTTGTTCGACTCGCATCAGCGGTAGTCTTGAACACCCATCCAAGTTTTAAAACGGATCTAACTTATTAGAGTATGTTAATTCTTGTATATGTATATCAGTGGCTATGTGTGATCAAATTGCCAGCCATTCTCACCAAACTGTTAATTTGGTTTTATGATATATTATATGAACCGAGATCTTTTGACTGTTAGAAATGGATCGTTACGATTGTAAATTCGATATTAAATAAGCTCGTTTTTAAAAATGTAACTGCTTTTGTAAAGCTATATTATTATAACTAGTATAGCTTTTAGTGGTAACTTGTCACTTTTTTTTCACGAATTTTTTTTTTGTTGGATACTTTCGACTTCTGTAATTTTTATTTATTAACCTCTATCGCGATTTTCAATATTCACTTTTCAATCTTATTGGTCCGACATTCAGAGTAAACTTTTTTGTCAAACCGGTCAGTCTCGACTGATAAATGTAATCATTACAAAGAATATGTTGAGCTGTCGTTTAATATCCAATACGTTTTACTTCGACTACAATATGTCATAAAGTAACGATCCGTCAGCTATTACTATCTATGAATAAGTAATTTATTGTCTCTGGCATAGAGGAGGCAATACGCAACTAAAATATTCCAGGTAAATAAATTAGGTGATATATTATTGATATTGATTGAGATTAAAAAGTTCGTTTATATGTTAGGCATTGTGCAAGGCCGAGTAGGCCCCACTCATCACATATCCTACAGCCAAACAGCAATAGTTTGGTGAGTGAGCCAGTGTAACAATAGGCATAAGGGACATAACATCTTAGTTCCGATGGTTGGTGGTGCATTGGCGATGTAAGGAATGGTTAAAATTTCTTACGGCGCCTATGACAACTTACGATAAGGTGATCTATTTACTAGTTAATCTTTTAAAATTAAAAGAAACCTATTGTACTAGGTCTTCTTACAGAAATGGCTTAGAGTCTATTCTTTCACTCTTTTTCAGTGCGAAATTATTTATTATTTATAATCTATTAAAATTATTAAAAGTTAACGATAGGCCTGTAGTGAATAAGACTCACAGGCTGTTATTGGTAGAGCACCTTGGACGCGATGTATAATGCTCGGAGGCCGTAGGTTAAATTCCGACAGTTAGGTTATATTCTATATGAATCAAGTAACTAAAAGCAATTCAAGTATCTTTAGCAGCTTTTTATATCATTAGTTTTTTAAATAGAAATTTGACTGTTATTTTTAATTAAAAATATAAAAGAAAAGCGTTACAAACCAAAGTTTTAAGTAGAATAGCCTGCAGTTGGTGCCATTTATGAGAGAAATAAAAAAAAAAAGTTTTTATGATAAATTTTTCTTGAACGCGTACTTTTTTGTCCAACACGTAGTAAAGGTTTTGCGCTATTATGAATTTACTGACTAGTCGCAGTATCACCCGTTCGACGTGACTGTACCGTCGCCATGATAAGTTAAATGTTATATATATACATAATTGCTCAATATGTGGTCAATAACGCGAAAAGTTTGTGTTGATAGAAGCTGACGTTGGCACGTTAAAATAAACAGCACTCTTCAGCTTTATTATACATTATAAATATTCTTTTGATATCTGAATGTTACAAAAAATATAACATAAATAGTATTTATTGTATAAACTATAAATAAAAGAAACGTTATAAATATATATGTATATTAATTTGTAAGTTGTTAATAAATAAACATTTGAAATGAATAAGTCTTTCTCATTTCCCCATTTTACTTACAATTTAACATCATTCTACAATATTATAAATCAATTAAGCTTATGGTGTATGTTTAAATATAAAACCGGCTAAGTGCGAATTTTGAGAAGGGTTCCGTATCATTATATATAAAAACGGCAAAAAATGTCTGTTATATGGGAGCCCCATTGAATATGTAGGTATTTTATTCTGTTTTTAGTATTTGTTATTATATCGACAACAGAAATACATCATCTATGAAAATTTTAACAGCCTAACTCACAATTCATGAAATACACCCTGCTGACAGACGGACGGGCAGCAGTCTTAGTAATGGCGTCCCGTTTTAACCTTTGGATACGCAACTCTAACAATTGCAAAAATCATTTATTCATGTTCATAGATAAGTAATATATTTGTATTTAGTATGAGGAGCTACAAAGTTAATAAATAATTAAATACTTTAAGGTCGGAGTACACGTGTCACGTTGACTGTCACCTTCATTAATCGACCGATCGCCGTAATTAAACAATGATCCAATCAAACTTAACGAGCAAAAAGTGTATATCTTACACTTATAACAAACGGCCATCGGCAACTTACTGAACTCAAATAATATTAATTGATGGTTTTAAGGTGACTAGAAATTTGGAAAATACAGGATAAATCTGGAATTAAGAATATTTATATCCTTTATAAATTAAGGCACGCCACATAAAGATAATGTGCAGTATTCGTCTACTTTCCTGCATTTGTTTGTTGTAAAAATACTTCGGTTTTAAAGACGACGTGGGGGACTACTAAAGAAACGATGGAAGGATTGTGTGAAAGACGATATGGCTGGAAAAAATGTTACTTGTGAGATGACGTCAGACAGAGAAGTATGGATGAAGACATGCTGCACCGACCCCAAATAAAATTAGGATAAGGGCAAGAGGATGATGATGATGACTTCGGTTTCAAATAATACTTAGCCAATTTCGATCCATACACATTCAAATTCAAATTTTGGACGAATTTACAAACAATTATTACCGACTTCGCTCTGGGGTTGGTCGTTAGGTGTTAGGCATAATAAAGCGTATGTCCTTTTTTGGAGTTTCATACCAAATTTACGGACCGACTGACAACAGAATTACTTTCGCATTTATAATATAAACTTTTATTATATATTCTTTTTGTCAATAATTATTTTTATATGTTATATAAATGTTTGTCCCGGAAAACTAGTGAAGTGTGTGTCAACTGTTGTAATGTTACCATCGGAGATGTAATCGCGAGATGCAGGCGATAAGGCGAGAAGGCAGGCGGCTTTTTAAAGATTAATTACATACAATTGTTCATTAACGATCGTTACTTTTAATTAGATCGGGCTGTATTGCTTGGACGCGCTCACGGCGAACTATGTAATGTACATTTTTTGTTTCGACTCGTAACCTATATTTGAGAAGTCAGTACCAAAAGTTTACTTAATTTCGAAAATATTTTTGTACTTTAATTTTTGTTAAATTATCTTTTTTTTGTTAAAGATGAATTAAATATTATTTATGCTTTAAGATAATTACTTAAATTAATAATCGAATTATGTATGTTTTTAAACAAACTATGTTTGTTAATTTCTCATCATCAGAATTAGAATAGCACCTCATTTAAGACACCAGTGTTGACAGGACAGGACTAGGACAGCAGTCCTATTAAATAATTACTAGAATGTAGTAAAAGTACTAACATATTAGAATATATTTTAGTTTTGTTATAAAAATATATCAAAACCATACTTTAATTAGGCTAGCTTCAAATATGAAGTAAGTAGTATGTAATGTAATTTTTTAATAAAGGTTAGTAACGAAAAAAGCTGATTTAGGACATTTTTCTATTCCAGAATGTACGAACGGACGATAGTTAGACATACCATATTATATTGCAAATTTTATAGGAAGTTTTGTACATACATATAAAATCTTAAATAAAAAATCAAAAGATATTTTTTTATGCCAGCTGTTTCTCACATTCCTTTGCCTGATTCTAGGACAATTAAGGACGTATAAAATAATACATTATGATATTTTAAAGACGCAAACGCAACCGCGTCTTTTAAGTTTTTATTATGATCTACCCACATTATTAATTATTATAATATATAATTGTCCTAGTTTAAGTTGCATTCACGGATCTGCTAGATATTTAGGTGATATACGAGTATCTAAATAATGAATTCTAATTGACTGACATTATAAAGTACCTAAGTATTTTAAGTTACAGCCTGTAAGTGTCCCACAGTTGATCATATGCCATCTCTTCTCTTGAAGGTTTAAGCACAGCTCTACTATGCGGATTGGTGTATTGATATGTAGAGTGTAAAGTTCCCTATCACCAAATTTAACATAATTTAATCATAAAAAAATATGTCAAGCAAACACAATAGTTTAAAATGTATCGTAATAGTAACTTATTTTTTATTTATAAAGCTCTATTTAGTGGTACGTCAATTATCACTAATGAGTAGTGGGCTCACACTGTTATTGTTATTGTTGTTCTTTTGAATTAAAAGGTTCTTATTAAAATGGATACTTGTTAGTTTTAGACCCACGTGTTTTATTCTGAGACATAATGGATTGTTTGTATGATAAAGCATAATGTTCTTTTAGCGGCAGACAGGTATTTGTGTTAATAATTTATCATGTGCATATTACGAACCGTGCTCGTGTTGGATGAAATTCTGCCACTTGTATGTTCACCAACTCGCAAAGGAGCAACGTGTTGGAATAAATCAAAAGCTTCTTTGACGGAAATGCTCAGCAACGGTTATTAATTTTTGTATTTTTACTTTGTGAGTGATATAAAAAGTTTTAACTGTATTAAGAAAACATGAGTTTTATTAGGCGGTTGTATGTATTGTTTTTTTTACAGTTGCTATTGTCATATGATTGTTTTTAACAGCTTTATAAATAGACACGAAACAAAGGACTAGAGACAATACAAAACTACCTACTATTGTCTATGCTTGAACGGCTGACATGTTACCGTCGTGACGGTAGTGTCACGAGGTTATCATATCAACCTAAATTAATCTTTATGACCCACATATAAGGAATAAAGTTGTGTGGTGAAAATTATAGCGTAATCGTGTGTGGCGCCGGAAGTTGTATGTAGTGCTTTTGTTTTTATTAACGTTTTAAGTTGTTTTAGGTTTGACATAACATGGTAATAACCTAATACGTTAATATATCTAAGGTAATATATTCGATTTTATGTAAGGATGAATAATTTTGTTTTTTCATACTTAAAGAGAGTTAATTGTATTTTAAAACTATTAGTTTTTTCTGTGATTATACCTAATACTAAATAATAGCCTAAAAATAAAGTCATATGAATATCTTTTTCTTTTTTAATTTCTAAATAATCTAATATCCGTAACCGAAACTATCCGAAACAATCGGATAATCTGAAATAATTTCGTACCCGTAATCGGTAAAATATTATTCATATATCCGTATCCATATCTGAAAATTGCTATCCTAATAGTATCCTTGTTAAAAAATGAATTAGTTTACATATAACAGTTATCAATGTGTGTACGTAGTTCTTTGTCACTCTTACAAATAGTAAAATAGTTTTGACCAGAAAAGAGGTTTTACTGTATTATGTAAAGTAATGAAGTAAATAAATATACAAGTATTCAATTGTTCCTTCCTGGTTGGCTGGCAGGCAACGACTGCCTTAAGTATCTAATACAAGAGTCTAAATTAAAACTCAAAAATAATTTGTGTTGTGATAAGAGGCGATATACATTTTACTTCCCCGATCTAAAACAAATTATTCTGTTTGACTAATAAAGTCGTTAAGTTTTTGGGATTCAAGGTGATACATGACAAACGAACATATGGATGGACTGTCTGAGGAATAACAGGCTTACGAAGGGAGTGTAGATGCGAGTAGAGATAGAGAAGAAGAAAGGAAAATGGGTTAAGGCATGCGAATGATGACTAACATTATTATTATATTAACGATATGTTTAATAAATCTATTACATAATACATGTGACATAGATATGAACACATACATTTTATACATACAACGGATTAAAATGCACATGTACTTGACAGTTTACAAATTAATAAAATAATTAATATGTTATATAAAATAAATTACAAATAATACAGAAACAATATGTTATACAATATAAGACATTGAGGTAATTGTACTCGTAGAACCACTTTTAAATGTTGTGGAAATTAGAAATAAACAATAATGTTTCATCAACCCATATTGATAAAGTGTGGTGGAGTAAGCTAACCTTCTTCTCAAAAGGGGAGGAAACCTTGGTCCAACTGTGGCTATTACTTCAATTTTGAAATGAACTCTTTATTAAAAAAAAACACTTTTTAAATACATATTTATTATAAATTATATCAAGTAAACATTTTTTAACTTTTAATCTAAGCACATTAAATTTCATAATACTTAACGTAATCGGTCATTAATCTTACCCGCATTAGAAGAATTTGAGTATATCTTATTTTCAGCCCCTATTCCTACGAGCAGCGATAGACCTACCGCGACGTATCAGAGCGCATGCGCGGGAACCTCTGCATTTTTTTTCAACAGTCAGCTGTCAAACGTCGAGGGTGGTCTGACGCGTGAATATTTCCAATCTTTATTTTTTTCTCAATAAACCCAGAAAGGTTTTATATTAAATTGCAATATGTCACAATATATGTTTGGGTTGTAACTTGTAACTAATGAAGTGTAGATACAATCAATACTGATTCAGACCACGGTGCGCTTATATTATATCTTGTATCAATTACATATAGATAGTGTTTTGTTTATCTATATGTGAATTGGCGCTACGATACAATTGGATTTTGAAAATAGGTAAGTCAGCCCATGTACTAAAAATGTTTACACATAAATAAAATTTCATATTTACAAATTAATCAATTTCTTGGGAAATATTAATTGGTTAATCAAATAAATAAATAATATAGATTGATATAATTATATACCGTAAACATGATAACAGCATAGCAATACCGAAGAACGATATTCGACGACTTTTAGTTCTTGATTTAAAAAGAGATAATTCAAGGCAAAAATGTGATAAATGTCTTTTTCGGTTAAATTTTGCGTTTGTAAATAAGGCAAAAAAAAAAAAACAAAAATCTTTACGTGTTGTATTACCTTATCTCTAAACGCAATATACGATGAAACCGAAAGAAATCGAAATTTAAAATATTGTATTTAATATAATGAGTGCGTGTTTCTTATTATGAATTTGTTTGTTACTCTTTCACGTCTTCACTTCTCAAACGATTGTTATGAAATTTTAAAGCCGAGAGATGGACATAAAAAAGGGCGATAAGTAGTACATGATAATGTATCGAAAAATAGAAGTAAATAAACTTTGTCATATCAATATTATGAGGGCAGTGAATTTATTTTACAATTTCGTCTGGGTAGATAGCACCGTAATCTAAATCAAAATAAACTTTATTCAAGTAGGCACAAGGTAGTACCTTACACAGCCAAACAGACAACTGTTTGACCGACACCGGAACCGAAACACAGCAAAATATAGTAATGACTTTTATATTACTTTTGCTTTTTCAGCTCTATGAAAATATTAACTATTTATTCAATTGTTCATTTGATTTTTTGTCATTATTATAGTGCTCAAGTTATTGCAAATACAGGTGCACTCCTGTTTCCCTTATTCTAATAATCAGATAGACAATCTTATGTCATACGATAGAGAGAGTTAAAGCTTTTACCTGTAATTCAAGACAGAAGTTGCTGCTGCTATTGAGTGTTATTTATACTTATTCTTGGCCGATTTGTACTTAAAAACCAGAAGTATCCTGATTTTACGAATCTGCTATAAGCTAGCCTGCTGGCCAACGACTGACTTTTTTTAATTACATGAGTCATTGATGATTCATTCAATTGTTATTCTGTGAGAAACAAATGCTCCAAACTGTCGCGTATTTTTTATAATTTAAATTATATATTAGCCACTGTTTATTTATTTTTTTAACTTGGAAATATGAGCTCTAGAACATTATATTGAAAATATTAAATTCAAAATTGTATCATGTGGGATATTTTTACTTTTATACGTAGGTTCTTAATTTAAAGAAAATAAAAAGTGGGTAACAGTAGGGGACAGTCTAAGTCCCCTTTTAATGATTCTAAGCGAAATAATTGTAGATATTCCCCAACTCTAAGATAAGGGGCGATTTGATAAGGGTCATTTTAGTGTTTAAAGAGATAACTGGTCTTTATGATATAAAGTATAAGGGTCAGTTTTTTAAATAGTATATATAAAATAAAAGTTTCGAATTTGGTTAAGTGAACCCGATTATAAAGTATTTGTGAGCAAAGAGTAGACCTTATTTTATTAATGACAAATAACGTAAGCAGTTGTGTCGTATATGTTTACAGATTTTATCTGTGGTGATAGTTTGACAACAGATAATTAAAGGACCTGTCCTAATACGCACTTCATTCGCAGATCATTGACAATTGTTAACATTGTTGTATTATTGACAATGACAATTAAAAGCAATGACATTAGTAAGGTTATATTATAAACTAGCTTTTTATATTTGAGATTTCAGTAATCGACTAAGTAATTTAATTTTGTCGACTGTTATAATTAAAACTCATGAGAAATGTTACAGGCATTTACGTGTTTACGATTTCGAATATTTTCATATTAATATAATATTATAGTATTTATATGACACATGAGAACATGTTGTTAGTGTTAAAAAGTAAGTTTCTTTTTTAGAAAAGCAACAATTAATTCCTTATAACTATTGGGATTTAATAAGTGTGTCATATTTTTTTATAAGATAAGTAATAATAATTTGTTTATAATTAATTGTTATTAAGATTTCGAATAAAATAAATAACCCTTATTAAAAATATATGTACATAAAAAGAAAAAAATATTAACGCGACCCTGCCAGGATTCGAACCTGGAATCTTCTGATCCGTAGTCAGACGCGTTATCCGTTGCGCCACAGGGCCGATGATGTAACGTGTGAATTTGTTAAAGAGATTATAATCTCAAACATCGAGTCGACCGAAGGTTATAAAAATAGTAATAAAGTATTTTTAGAATTCCTCTAAGAATACTTTATTACTATATGTGTTACGTAAGACTTTAATAAAAAATAATTTCAAACTTTTGAAATTAGCTTAAAATCTCTTTATGTGTTTTGATACTATTTTTATCGCTAAATTAAATTGACATGGGGTGCGTTTCGCCTACTTTTCTTAATTATAATTTATTTTGAGATATGGCAACATTAGTCTAGAGTTCTAGAACCATTTGGTTTAATTTTATTTTTATATTTTAATTTCATACATCACAAAGCGGAAAATCGGCCCAGTATATGAAATGTCGTACTAAAATAAAATAATTTTATTTACAACCATCTTTTATTTATTCGGGGGTAATAATTATTGTTTTACAATTTAACAATTATTTTTCCATTTTACTGTATTCCAAAAAATAATATGTTATGTTTACCACTTAACGACACGACGACTTACGATAACGTATCGTTTACAAATAAATTGTGTTAATTGAATTATATGATTACGTTCTGAATATGTACAAAAACGTTGATAATTTTCGCGTATCTGTTAGTCTCGGTAGCGTTCGTTTGGAAAATCATTGAACCGACAATTTTCTCTCCGATTATATTGATATAATGGGCTTTATCTTTAGAGGATGTATGATACATAATCATTAGGTATTTTATATATTGTACATGTTCATTGTACAATTACACAGATACTGAGTTCCAAGTCAAGTGTATTTCGGGGTCTAGGTGTTAATTACAAATTGATAATTTATATTTGAAAAATGAAAGGATTTTTTATTTTACTTTAACAAACTCAATAATTCATTAAATTATTTGTCAGTTTATATCTGATATCATTTAATGACGTAATTATCTCAATAAATATATCATACGAATATATTGTCTACTCTTCATAGTTTGGTACTAATTCTCCATATCAATAGAATCAGTAGTTATTGCGTGATTCGTTATAAAAAAAATTGCTTATTGAATTGACATTAGTTTGAATATTTTTTTGCGAAATAAACTCGTAATAATATCGTACAGTTCTTTTATAACGGTGTATAATTTTATTTCTATTTTATAATGCGTGCAAAGTAAGAAATAATTGCAAAGGGAGACTCGAGGGAGCTTTAGGGGCACCATCAATTTGCGTGTTATTCTGCAATAAATGGTAATCATATAATATAATTAATAATAATATATGTTGGATTAATGACTTCCACTATACGTTACAACTTACCTCTTTTGTTGCCAAAAATAAATTACAAATCTATTTAATTAAAGTAGTTCTTCAGTTAAGGAATACAAAAATAAATCTCACAATTAATTGGTTATGTACCTATAATATCTGTATTATATACAGGTATATAGAAAGTTTTTAAAAATCGAATAAGAATATTATGTAGAAATAATAATATTCGACAACAAATACTAGTTACAAGTAACAATAATGTTTTATTGTTTACCGAAGAATAAATTAACATGCAGAAATAAAAATAAAATAAAATAATTAATAATTTGATTGGCTTATAAACTGCCTCGTACGGCTGAAAATTGCTAATCTATAATATAATAGTCAATATAATATCTATAAAACGAACAGTTATAGAGGAAAGAGCGATCCAGTTGTAGTGCTTCCGTTTCATTTTAAATTATATAATTTCCCAATATCTTAGCATTAGTCAAGGGTTTTTCCCGAAGATACCAGACAAATCATTAATTAACTAACTGCTCTATCGTGTATACTCGTACGAGTCTAGCCTGGTCACCCCAGTCACGCGACCGTCTGTCTGGCAGTAACGATTTCTGCTTATTCAATACGAATATGACGGAGTTATTTCAATTTAAACGTGGTCGGGAATATTTTTAATTAACACTTTACAATTTTATTTTATTTATAATTCTTCTGATTTTTTTTTCTGTATGACTCTTGACATTATATTAAAAAAGGGAATAAAATTTGTATAATACTATATATCTGTCATTTTTATCCTGGCTCTTTATATTTTTATTAAACTTAAATTTGTTAACGAAATGACTTCCTGTTACACATACATTTTTTTTTTTATGTTAGAGGTGGCAAACGAGCAGGAGGCTCACCTGATGGAAAGTGACTACCACCGCCCATGGACATCTGCAACACCGGGGGGTTGCAGGTGCGTTGCCGGCCTTTCAGGAAAGAGTACGCTCTTTTCTTGAAGGTTCCCAAGTCGTATCGGTTCGGAAAAATCGCCGGCGAAAGCTAGTTCCACAGAGTGGTTGTGCGAGGCAGAAAATGTTATGTAATACGTAATATATTGATTTTGTCTGATTAGTCAAAATCTCTTTATTTATTATAATAGTGACTAGGTAAATTAATTGTTACACACGACGATAAATCAAGGATTTATTGAACTGTACGGAATAACTGGTTAATATAATGGCCTACTAAATATTTAAAAAATATTATTAATCATAATGTAACTTAAACTATAAGATAAATTATGTTCGAAAGCTTGTATCGAGAATTTATCAATAATATGATGTTATGTTTTCATAAATAAGAATTATTTGAAAAAAGCAATTAATTATAAAAGCTTTAAGACCTAACCCCATCTAAGCGTCTTCAAAGGGCATTTAATTGGTTCCACACATCCGCCCGGCGACTGTAAGCCCTACACTGCATTCATAAACGCGTTTCCGCCGCGCCCAGAGACCAGTGACGTAGTCGAAATATCGATAAAGTTATTATCAATTTTTTAAATTGGATTTTAATTTTTCAAATAATAGTAGTTATTTTTTATTAGTTTATATTCAATTTCATTTAAATACAAATATAAAAATGTACAATAATTAAATACTATAATTTTTAGGTGGTATAATTAGCTTAATTATAAGCGATAAATCATGAATTTGTTGCCAATTTAGTCATTTGTGCTGGCTTTCTTTTGTTTTCTAAAAAAATAGATTAAATATGACACTCTTAGCATATATGTTTATTGAAGTACAAAACTCATTCAATCTCTGGAGTAGGAGTAGGGTCAGAACTTATTCCATTACTATGCATCTATGCGCGTGGACATACATCTGGCAGAATTTGACCGGAGACATGCAGGTTATCTCACGATGTCTTTCTTCCCTGCCCAGTACGAGTTGCTTGCTGAGTTTAGAGGTCATATTCTTCGGTTAGAATCAGTGACTTTCATTACCGAGCCCTTTTCATCTCGACTTCTTATTAAAGTAGGAAGAAAGGAAAAATAGCTAATAGGATTACATTTGAATAATGTATAGGTTTTAGATTGTAAGCGCCTAAGGGTATACGTAAGTGGTAGTTATTTTATTAACAATAGTGTGTCCTGTTAAGTGCCCGATTATTATTTATTGTTTGTGAGTTAGTTTTAACAGACTTAGGGACATAACAAATAATAAATTCTTAGGTTAACAGAGTATAGCACTGTTGGCTATAGAGAACGAGAGGTGGAAGGGATTGTCGGTTGTTTTGTTATTTATATATTATAATAATAATAACAAATTATAAACATCTATTCAATATTATGAGACATGTTTTACACCCAAATCTGCCATTATCAATGCAATTCAACCACACCTAGTTTTACGATAAACAAGATAATTACTTGTTTCATAAGTAGGTAATATTTTACCTTTTTGTGTCATATAAAACGGTGACTCATAAAGCAAAGTTTAATAGAACTAGGATATTAGCATTTAATTATTTAGGTTTTTTAATTCGTAAAACTTATAAAATTATTTATTTTGTCCGACTCTAAGCATACAGCCACAACAACTAAGTTTAGAAAGTTGATCAAATGATTACAATAATTAAACTTTAAGGAAAATGGGGAAATTAAGGGGCAACATTGGATTCATTTTACCCATACGAAGGTGGCTTGCTATATGCAGCTGTTTAATTATATGTTAATTTTGATTTATAGTACTGGTTTATTTAAAGGTGTATGCCATTTAGTTTGTTTTAGATTGTAAACTTTTTACTTGAAATTATCTGTTCAAGGTTACTTGTGGTATCTAGTAGCTACTCGTATACCGAATTAGTTTATAAGTTTTGCCGTCAAAACTTTATTAACAGACTATATATTATATCTCGATAGTCAAACTGTAAAATTTCAATTTTGTTATAAAGATGGCCAATAAACACAGATAATTGTAAATACTACAAACATTCAACTAAGAAACACTTATCGATTGAGACTTTTAATGACTCGTAGACCTTGACAATGACACGGGTATGACGTCATTATCGCATTATGAGATTAGTAGCTTATATTGAAACGCCGACACATGAATAATGTTACGGCGAACTGTTCATGGGGCTTCACTTGAGTGGAATTAAACATGTTCATTGTTATTATAATCAATATCATTACATGTAGTTGATATAATAACCAGAATTTGCAGGACAATGGAAACTTTCAAATTGTTTTAGCAGTTTATCGGTTAAACTAAATTGTAAATTTATAGTAAATCAATCGAAATAAAAATATGATAACTATACTTTATTCAAGTAGATGCTTACGAGAACATTCCGATCATATTTTACAAAATAAAATTAAATTTAAGAAGAACCGGCAAGAATCTATGTAATTCGTTTTTCAAAATAGATATATAATTAAAAACTTATCAGTAACATTCGCGTTTATTAATAGGAATTCAATAAAACACTAACCGTTTCAATAGAATAAGATCGTTTAAGTCACACACAGATCGATAAATCGAAGTATGCGTAGAGGTCATACAAAGTCGAAACTGTTGACTAAAAGTCATCATACTCCCTATTTTACTCATAATACAAGGGTCAAGAATAGTTTTAGTGTTATATTATCGTTCTGTTCAACTTATTAACGAATCTAAATATTCTTTTTATCAAGAATGAATGTAATCAAATAAACGTCTAACTTTGAATTGTTACAGATAATGGTTTTTCTATGACGATTTTGTACGTAATATGAGCGTCTTTAAGCGATGATTTTATATGTAACCTATTTTTTAATGATATATGATTAAAATCTATATAATAAATGATATATGATTTTCGTCATATATCATAGTTTATAGAGCAAAGTGATTTTTTATGATTTTAGTTAATATAAGTATTTAACTGAGCTATAAAAGACATTTAAAACTTTTAAGTAACTGTGTACCTCTTCTAACGAAAAATAACATAAAAAAATCTGACTCATAAATTTATATTTAATTGAACCAGGTACCTTTTTAATTTCAATAATTGAAACAAAATTATAAATGAAAAATTATCGAAATTACAACATCCCATCTCTATAGGAAACGGCCGATTGACTCTGATGCTGGGGTCAGATAGGGCGAGTGCACTACATTGTCTCTATACCGACAATATCGACAATTACCACTCGCCTTTCAATAAACAACTCATTCAGAATTTGTAGTGGATTTACTTATATCAATTGAAGCACTTACACTCTTGTATTTCCTTGTTTATGTGAGTGAAAACTGTTTGTAAGATTTGAAATCAACATGTTATGTTTAATATACTAGAAAAGAGAATAAAAACTACAATATAAATAAAGTAAGGTTATACATTTTTTATATAAATTTCTAATCTAAAATTTTACAAATGTTACTATATGTTAGCATTTCTTTATTGTTATACGATTTGCAATTTAAAAAGATAGATCTGTAGTCGTATTCTGTAAGAAGAAACTTGAAATCACCGAACCACCGCGGAACTCGAATGTGTAACGTTACAATGATATGCGATAATTGACCATAAAAATTATAAAATGTTTAGGATACACGTATCAAAATGGTATATCACCGAAATTCGGTTGACAATATCTGACAAGTTAGATTTCTTTCAAGCTAGAATTCTGTAAGAATTCACTTCGTATAACGTTTTTTAAATCTGTGGTAAGAAATTTAAAAAAGCCGCGACTTAATGGTTGGTTTGATCGAATGTAAGAAAAAAACATGCTAGATATGTGCCTCTCAAAATTTATTTAGGATGATCCCATAGACAATTACTACTTTTTATTTATTTAATAAGCAGTGATAAAACTTATAGTGGATTATAATAAAATTATTGAGATGAGTTGGTTGGCGATGAGTCTATTACTAGTAAATTGTAAATATGACTTTGACTGACCGATGATGTGTGTGACCAGTGTGACCCGTATGACCTTACTTGTCTCTGTCTCATTTCCCTCTCTATTTTTAGTCATTAGCGTAATAATATAGAGTTGGAGAGTACACTTGAGTGTGTTCAATTGAGAACAATCAATGTATTGAAGGGTACTTTTATGTCAGTAAAAGAGTCTTTTATTAGTTAATACCACGTTAGCACTACGTTTGTTAACAACATTATGATTCAATTAGATTTTGCTATTTTAATAGTAAATTAAAAATTATTTCATATAAATTATAAATAAATTCGAAAAAGGAATGTTTTTTTTTCCATTTACTTAATTCTTTTTCTGTGTATTGTATTTTATGTTATACTTGTGTGTCGAAAGTAACAGGAGTTATATGAAAAATGCACAATTTATACGTTTGATCAATTAAGTTTGTGTAATATTAAAAAATATTTACTCAGAAAAGGCTACATACTATAAAAAAATAAGGTTTGCGTTACACACGCTATGGGTTTCAGGTTGTTTGCATCAGTCACCGTGGCAACGACCTGAATATTAATTACCGTAGCTACCTGAAACTATGTTTGATTATAGACTAGGTTCCTATGTACATACGAGGTATGTGTGAATTATTTTTTCAGCATTTTTGTTATACGGGCCTAATCAAATAAACTGTAAATTTTGATGTTATCGTGCCTTAAGGCGAGGTCCGTCGTCGATAAGGCGTCGTGACCAACTGACCGGAATATGGGATCTCCGGAACAGCTTAATTTGAGCGCATATTATTAGATTTTTTTTAATAGAAAAATAAAATAAAAATATTCATTGAAAAATATATGGTCGTGCTGTTCTAAAGCAATAAAGAATGAGTTCTAGAGTGGTTAAAGTCTGAAGATCTGATGGTTTTCATAAAAGTATGCAATATTTTTTATCGTACAAATTTTCTTGAATCGTGTATCGATTTCTTTCAAAAAGCTTATACAAAATTTCAAGAATCCCAGTGAATATTTTACTATGTCAGATAAATGTTTAAACTATTTTTAAAATGCAATTAAAATATGTTTGAGTAGTTGCGATGGCGATTTTCTAATACCATTTTACCTTAATAACGTTGATAATAATAATTTTAATTGTTCCTATTAATTAACATTATCAGTCTGATATAGCTCTCGAAATAGTTTAAGTGTAAATAATGAATTATTTTATTAATATCGGTTTGTTTATTTCCTTAAAGTTGCCTGGAAGAGATCGCCGTGTTAACAATAAGGTCGCCTTTTGAGAATTTTTCTTGAATGTGACTTATGTATGTGTTTATTGTTGTACAATAAAGAGTATTTTGATTTTTAATTTTGACTTACAAAAAAGGTTGGGTTTGCTAAAATTAAATATACTTTTAGTTAACACGCTATCAAATATATTTCTTTACGGTTTTCGTTTTTTAAGCTTATTACAAGTGATATAAAATGGTTATTAATTTATTGTTATTATTATAAAATATGGTCGTAAATACTGTATGACAGTCTTATTAAGCTTGTCTTAATAGGATAAGATGTGGGATGTCTCATGATGCCAAATATTATCGATAATCACGCAATAAAATGTATATATTATATATTATGCGTATTATCATTCATTCATAATTACATTTATGTGTAAGAGTAATAAAGAATTTATAATCAACTGTTAACTTTATTTTCTTCGATATTATTAGCTTTAATAAGTACTGCAGTCATATTCTATAAAAACCACACTTCATTTTTCACTCGCGAATAACTGACGTACGCTTTTTTATTTCTGCATGTGCCCTTTAAATGTTATAGTCAATGGCGCATATCACCTTCTGATAATTTAATTATTTTTTACCATGATGGTTGTAACTAGCTTCAAGTTAAGAAGGCAAGTGATCTTTGAATCAATTGTTGGTTTAAAATGACAATATGTATTTTTTAATTGATAATAATTAAGTCGAAGCTTCCTAAAAACGGTTAACCGATACCAAAATATAGATATTGATAAAAAAATATGAACTGTAAAAATATAATCTACATAGTAGGTAACTTTTCTTTTCCCGCCTTTTTATACGCTAAAAAGAAATATTTAATGTACCTAATATGTTATCATTTGATAATTGGTAATCGTCGAATTGGATAATTTTTTACGATTGCTGTTATCGGTTATTTTATTCTCATATTCCGATGGGCTACGTGCTTCTAATCACATAGCTATATTAACCGTGCACAGAAAAAGATTTGACATAAACATATGAATGCTGGCGACACATAAATACTTTTTTTTTAATTTTTAGTGGCTGTAAAGTATTTACATACAGATCTGTTATTTTTATTAAAAAAATATTTCATTAATATAATAGGTTTTTTTTCGGAATACGAATACAAATAATTTTTTTGGTATATCTCTGTGTATGTAACATAAAGTTATGCTATTAAAGGCTAAGATTAAATTTTAAAAAATATATGATATTTCTTAATTATCGATATCATTTTTTTACCTCAGTGATAACTCAACTTTTAACAAAATATTGACATATTATTATAATTGTTATTGAAAACAAGAAATCGTTTTCTGTATGTACAAAAACATGCAATTAAATAAAAAAAAAAAATGACATCTATAAAGAAGCAATAAAGAGATACATTTAATAATAAAAAATGATAGCACGTTGGAACGATCAGGAAATATTGTCTTACCATTTACGATACAAGTTTTTTTAATTGCGTACAAATTATTTAGATTATTTTAATGTCACAATTAACTGAAAAGCGATATATGTTATTAAGTGCTCAATACTCGAATTGTTATTAAAAAATACTTTTGCAGTAGATAAATTGTGTTTTATAGAATCGGTTTTGTGGAGGTCGGTGTCTGTGTTTTTAAAGACAATTTTAATGAGATTCCAGCTGTAAATAGAGACCTGACTTGGTCTGTGTACCTGCACTTTAAAGTTTGTCGGTTAGATATTGACCGAATACAAATGCACCTCCGTGTCAAAATTTATGAAAATATTTCATTTATGATTTGTTTTGCTCAACTTGTTGCAATCGCTAGAAGATTCTTTGTTATTTTGACTTTTGTAAACTGAAGAGGTTTTACCTTTTTCATTAAAGTAGACCAATTGTTCTTTTTAAACAGTCCAGAACCCAAAAATATTCTACTATACATATAGATTTTATATTTTATAGCGTTACATATTCAAAATATATGTTTTTTTTATTACTATAAATAAGTAATATAATAAGCTTATTAAAGATAAATGAATCCTCAAGGTCGGCCATCTTGTCGACAGAACTTACCAAATAAGGCTTAGTTAATAATAAACAAATATTTCCTTATAAAAAGTACAATAAACTGTTCTGTTGATTATATACAATTCTACGAACCGACAGCCATATGTAAGTCTACATTAATTAAATTACTTAATACGGGCTCCGTGGCTATCTGGAATGATACCTGTACCACCCACATAACCTGATATTCCGTGATATACTTGGTGGTAGGTCTTGGTGCGACTGTCTGGGTACTACTCACATTCTCAGTGTTCAAGTGCACTCTCGGTTTCCTCACTTTCATAATCCGATGGGATTATACGACTGGACAGAATTCAGGCGTCGCACCAAAGCGTTTACGTGTTTTTTAAGACAGGAGAGTGTTACCATCGCTTTGCCAGGTTTGAATCCTTGTCCTAAAGATCTGCAGTCTTATTTGGGTACTAGAATGAGGTTTCCTACACGAAAAAGGTGCTAAATCACAAATATTTACTGCTTTTAGTTTCAAGTCATAAAAAGATAATCATAATCTTAGAGAAAATCATAAATCTTATTTTGGTGATCTTTTTACCGTATCGATTTGTTGAATTCCAATGGTCCATCTGACGACGAAATAGTACTTTAAGAAATATTAATCATTCCTCATATTATATTACGTAAGCGTCATCAATCTTAGGTACTACGATGTTTTGTCCCTTGTGCCTGTAGTTACACTGGCTAACTAACTCTTCAAATCAGTACCATACTAACATACGAAAATGTTTTCGAAGTGTTTTCGCAAGATTCTCTATAACACACTACTTGGATCAAAAGTAAAAAAACGATTGGACTTTTATTGGTGCTTTTGAAATACATATGTGAAAAATGCTATCGATAAAATGCAATTAACATTTAATTTGAAACTCATATGAAATAAAACGTCTATGTATTGAAATTGCTACTCGAGCATTTCGCCCGAGGTTCTGTGTCAATTAACTCACGCCTCCTGACGATCAATGTGACGAAATTATTTATATGTTGCATCTAAGTATATGTGGCGTCATATGCCGTGTATTTATAAAACATTTACTTATTTTAAAATATATATTTTTTAATAATTAAAAGTTAATTATTTTTCGATGGGAATAGTGTGCACTTACCACAATTACTGTCAAACTAACAATAACTTATATTTATATACGTTTTAATGTCTGATCTAAAACTATTATGGTCTGGGCGATTTCGGTCTACTCAACAGCTTATTAAGAGACATTGTGCTTTACAAGGTGCTCACTATTTTCTCAATATCATAAACGAACAGGACGGCAATTCGATACGACTGGGTAGAGTTCAGGTTTGGGATCAACAGCTATACTTGGTTTCTGAGGCACAGGAGTGTCAACTCTGATAATCCAAACTTCTTGCTACTACTTTTAATCTGGAGACCTATAAGCTAGCAACAGTAATATTGTGATGTAATACAATATCGAGTTTTCAAAGTGTAGGTAGAGGTTTTCTCTATGAACAAAATCGAAATAGACTTGAATTGACAGAATGTAATATGCGACATTGACTATAATTATTATAAAATACCTCACTCGTGAAATGTATCCTACATTTCACGAGTGAGGTACGAAGTGAATTGTTACAGAATCGCACTGCAGATGGCAGTGAGGCTATCATTAATAAAGTCGCGTCGAATGATGACTTAATTCGTTAGTAATATCAATTCATCAATTTCATTATTCATTCAGAAAGACAGACAGTTTTCTTATTTTTTATCTTCATCTATGTAATATAACGTAATTCCAATTCTAAATTCAAAAAGATCAAAGACACAGTGGGATTAAGCCGCAGGTTTTGGATCCTTAGTTTACTTATTTTTTTTATAAAGCTTAAGTATATAGGCTAAGTAAATTGAAGTTACGAAGCGTTTTTAAATTAACATATTTATTATTGTTTTTCCATTAATTGGTTGTTTCTGCAGACGGATATAAGTCTAAACAAAAAAAGAATAATTACTATAAACAGCGTCCTGTCGACGCGTGCGCTCCAAATCTATTTTCAAAGCAAGTTCATTATCGCTTTTATTACGATAGAGATGTGTATTAGAATCTCCAGCATCGATAATAATTTGTATACGTACTGTACAACCCTAATTTATTTTTAAACAGGTATTAATATCAAATTATTATTAATGATACATACTTGTATTAGTTAAGGTATTATACCTTATTACAAATAGATTTGTAAAGGGCAATGTAATTTTTCTATTCTAAGAATAATATTAAGGCATTATGGATTAGATTCTTTCTCATGATTCTGTTTTTTATTTTTTTTAAAACAAACACCACAATGAGTGGAATAGAATTTGTCACTTACCAAACGACGTATGTCGGATATAATAAATAAAATTAAAATTTTTAATTTCCCTTTTTTCAGGTCGACATTAAGGCGGCAACAATAACGTAAGTAAGTGTATCAGAATTACTAAGTGTTTTTGATTTTTTTTTAGTTAATGATGGTATAATTTATCTTATTAATTTCGTTGTAAACAATATTGTTTTCAATATACGTTTTTTTGATAACCCAAAATAATGATCCATTATTATTTTAATCGCTGTTATACTACAACTGATAGCAAAAATGATCTAATCATTAAAAATATTTATTAAAAATAGTATTTGAAATAATATGCGTGTGTGTCATTTCGTTAGACATGGCAAGTTCATTACCGATGCTCATATCGCTAGTGAAGTTTTGTATCGATAAACTTAATGGAGGCGTCACGTAAAACTAGTTTGTCATGGACCACTTATTGTAAATGTTGTATTGTCTTTATCTCAAATATCACTCTATTTATGTGCACATTGACACTGAACGCTCGGAGATGAATTTAAAAATGAATTTATCCTCAGAATGAAATCATATTCTGTATAAAATAAATAAAACTTATTTTAAACATGTTTAAATTTATTATAAATTTGGTATGAGTTATGTATATCAGATTTTATTGAAAATTTTATGGCTTTATTACTTAGTAGGTGTACAATACTGTAGTAAATACATTATTTTGATCTATCTCGTAGGGTTTAGCCAGTGTTAGCAATGGAAGCGCAAAAACGTGTTTATTTACGCCATCACTTTAGAAACCTCTTAAATGATTAGTGTTTCTAGAGAAACACTAATAATTTATATAGTAACTAGAGTATATTATGAATGTATTATACATATAAACCTTTCTCTTGATCTCTTTATCCAGTCCAAAAATCGCATAAAAATCCGCTGAAAACTACTGAAAGTTTAATATCTAAAATGATCACCTGACTATATACATTACAGCTACGAGAATTGTAACGTATTCTAAAGAAACACTGTAATTGTCCAATATACATTTAAAAAATAATTACATTTCACTTAGCATGGTAAGAGTACAAAATATTATGTCATTGCTGTCCTTTGCTATATTAAAACCGGATCCGGAAACGTGTGCAGGAAGAAAATAACTGACAAATGGTTCAATCAATGTTAATTATATTCACCATTTGACTGACAGCCGACAAGAGTGTTGATTAAGTTATTATATATTAGTTATTATATATAGCTTTATATAAAAGACTTTTACATATATGGTTGTGACAAATATTATTAGTGTGATTTTTTGGGGTTTTTTATGGAGAGTTTTTTCGTAGTCATTTAGGTGATACCACGCTCTTCTCGTACAATATATCGTTTAGTATAATTTGCTGTATATATATGTTTATTAGAAGTTCAGAAATATAGGATGGTTCCAAGAATTATAATTCTTCTTTCCATGTCTACATATATATCACCATTGAATAAGCAGAGCTATTCTATAAGAATTCATTTCACATTTCACTCGTGAAATGTTAAAAATCGACTGAAATGCTATTTCAATGTGTCCTTTAATGTTTATAAATCATTTTTGTCAAATCATTTTCTGACATATGACGATCGTGTCCTGAAGACTATTATAATTGATTCCAAAGGCAGAAGTGAAGAAACTCTTTGACCTTGAATTGACATCATTGGATGATATCTACTCTTAAATAGGTAGAGAAATACCAATACAATACCAAAGAAACTAAAACAAACGAACCAAGTTTATTATCTTGGTTTGCATGACAGTTAAGCTTGATGCTCGCTAATCATTCTGGTTTCTAATCATTGTGGTTTTAAACATGTTTAAACTTTAGTATTAATGGTGTTTTGATTTTTGAAGAAGTTGCTATCAGAACTTTGGAAGAAAAATTGTAAAAGTAAAAAAAGGCTTGTATAGTATTTAATGTTTCGTAACAATATTGTTGAGTGTTGATGAGTTACTTCATCTAGAGCCAATTCAGAGTATACAATTAAGTCATGCTTAACATAAAAGTGCGTTGTCTTGGGAACAGAACCGACCTGTAAAATTCCAACACTGAGGGACCAGAGGAAGTGTTCCTAATACAACTATCTTTCAACAAACAAACATTGCAAGTTTATTAAAAGCTCGTCATAAAGATATCTCAATTTAGAATTTAGCAGATTTAATCACAAATCGTCTGGAATATGTAAATCTAAGGTTTGTTTATATTTACTCCTTCTGCCATCGGAATAACCATACAGTTACCCTTTTATTATCAATATATCTAATATCTCACTAGAATTATAGCAAAAGTTGACATTAATTCAATTTTAATAGATTAAATAGAGAAACAGTAACTGATACAGACAAATGGAAAAAACGTGTTACATTTTCATAAAAGAATTCCCACATTAGCGTGGGAATACCATTAGGAGTTTATGTCGTTTAATATATACGTGAGATTACTTGTGTTTGTTTTAATGGTACAATTGGTATAGTTAAAAAAACTGACACTCAGCGAGTTTTAACCAAGAATTTTGTTGTTTACTTCGCTTTGTAACTTTTTAGACGTAGGTAATTAGCAAGGTTAGCTATGATGTATTAATGGTTCTCTATCAGTATACGTGGTTTTCCTCTACGATCATTCTAAATATTATTTTTTATTATATGACTACCTCGTTGATGTAAAGTGTGATTAGCTATTTACATAATGTCTATCTAATAATTATCCTGCGTTCCTGGTTTAAACCTCTAATGAGATTCTCAGTAGCTACCTGACGTTTTGAATTTGGTAGTATCATGGAAATCTCGTAAAGCCGTTGGTTATGCGACCGAACTCCCCCCAGTCGTGTCGGATTGCTGTCCTATCGAATTATAAGTCTGAGAGAATAGATAGTGCATCTGTATTTGCCTATTCACTTTAGCACTTTAATATCTAATGTGAAATAGACTATTCTCTTTGGGAATGGATGCCGTGGCTGAAATCTGTCAGCAGGACATGGTCATTATCGAATGATCCTAAATACGTTAAGATCTTTTGGTTGTAATTGTGAAAGTCAAGGTTTGATATTATTGAATTGCACGTTTTATGCAATCAATAATCTTTGGGTACTTTTTATAAAAGTGGAAGATCGTTTGACGGGTAATTTGATGGTAACTGGTAAGTTTTGCTAGAGAATCTTACCAGAATTAAGAGCAAAGGCCATTAAATAAATTTCTCGATACAGAAATGTATTTTTTTTCGGCAACCAAAAGAAAATTTAAATATAGAAAGTCCTTCCGTACGAGTTCCCATGACGGCATATTCAAAATGTTTACATGTGTATTTAAAGGCCCACTCGGGGCGTGGTTGACATTACGAGAGGCACGCGAATGTCTAGCAAACAGCCGTGTGGGAGCCCGGTCAAGTGCGTAGACCTCACACGTGCACGTGACTTTTATTACCTTGGTAATAGAGTACAAGTTGAGATAAATTATGAAGCAATAAGTGTTGCCATAACTTGATAGAATCCATCGATAACGTGACACGCAATCGATAAACAAATAGAGCTGTTGGTTTATTTATTGAGACTTTAAAAGGTTGCATCATTACATAAAGTGTCCGGCTTAAATATTTAATGTGTGAAGTTTTACATGATTGATTAATATTCATAAAAAAAAAACAAAAAGTTATGCAGAATTGAAATTGAAAAACCATATTGAAAGTTTCGACGCGGCGCGGTGGTTTCGGAATGTAGACGTCAATTACCGCTTTGAAGTTGAGTTGTCAATTGCTGTTGCGTTATTAATTTATAAATAATTACTTGTCGCCGCGTCTTCGATCTCATTGGTCATTAGATATTAGGGATAATGCCCTGAGTCCTTCCTTGGAGCTTCAACTTGCTTTATACCGAATTTCATTAAATTCGGTTCGGCAGTTTATACGTGAAATAGCAACAGTCAGACAGAGTTCCTTTCGCATTTATATTAGTAATATAGTTTTTAAATTAAAGATATAACAAAAAGAAGTTGTTATTTAATTAAAATTAAAAATTAAAAGGACGACGGGTTGGTTGATCTTTTTTGTCTATGATATTTGCGTTTGCTAATGTAATCATCATTATTCTGTTTAGTGAAGTATAATTATACTTACTCTTTTTTGTATTGCATGACAAATTTATAGATGGATAAACTCTAAAGAAAATTGTACATCACTGATTTCTGATTATTAAACTAAATTATAGGTATAATAATAAATTCAGAGACTGGAGAGACATTCATTATGCAAATGAATATTTCGTCATGGGCAGCAAATATATATAAAATAGAATTTAAGATAAAAATTGCTACAAAGAAACATTCTTTCGTCGATCACAGCGGACACTGAAGTAAACATTTTATAAAATTTTGCCGAAATCTTATAGTTCGCAACGATCGATCATCGTTCGTATCGTTCCAGTCATTTAAAATTCGTATCGAGATAATTGAACGAATGATTGAATGACTATGATGACAGGTGCACCAGTGCTGTTAGGAAATAACAGCCTAGACACACCTGTGGTTGCCAAACTAAATATCAATATTAATTTGCACTCATGTTATTGAAGTGAATAGGTGTTAGATTTTAGTCTCGTTCCTTTCTATTCTGCTAATTTACATCTTTAATATTATAATTAAATTATTTTATTACAAGTATCTATTACTTATTACACAAATTGTCGAATGCTTCTCGCTTGTATATTTCTCATAAATATCCAGAATATGTATTGCGCCATTTGTATGATGTGCTGTGCACGATGTGATTAGTATAATATTACAGGATAGAATTTTACCCTTTGGTCTAGTATCGGTATAATTCCTTTTCTTTTTTTTTCAAGCAGAGGATACTTTTAAAAAGATACCGGGACACCTGGGGATGGAAAATGGGTGATGTTTGATTCCTACCTGCTAAAACCAATGTGATGGCCGTCCTCGGCATGAATTGGAGAGGCTTCGGGCAGTGCAGTGCATGCTCGAGGCTCATCAGAGCTCTCTTTAGGGGGCAGCGATGATCTTGCCTCCCTGCATACCTCGCTAGTGTGGCCATTATATATATAGCATTATGAGGCCATCCCGGATGCTATTATCCTCTGAGCTATCTGAAATAGAAAATTAGAGACCTCATCATGTGTCCACGGCCCCAGGGTCACGTTTTATATTTTAAGCCCGGACGTCGGGGCTGATCAGTATAACATCTATCTATCTATCTATCCATCCCGTTATTCAACTGGTAGAATTAGGGTTTAACTTCAATATACTATTTTATCTTTGTCTTAAGCACCTTCGGTTAATAGTAATAGTTAAACCTGAGAGTAAAAATGTATTTTTTTTAAAAACAATTATTACCTTTCGAGGTGGCAGGAGGCCGGTTTCATTTTTTCTTCGAAAATCAGTAATATAAGTTTATACAGGAGCTATTTTTAATCTTGATTGATGCGTGAATTATAAATATAAATATCAGTAATAATTAGGCGTAAAGCAAACTATTCCATTGATCTTTTCGCGGGCGCCATGACTTTTATTCAAATATCTTGGCGTGTAATTGTACCGCTGGTCTAAATTATAATTTTCGTAGCATTTTTAAGGTCTTTGTTCAAATTATTTTGCAAATAAAAAGTGTTAAGCAATATATCATTTATTATTTTCTTTCATATTAAAAATAAAAATTGTAAATTTGCCTGATATATGTAGTAAATTTATTTCGAATAGTTTTTAGTTTCAGCCGCAAATGCTCGGTTCTACAATATCTAAATCTTACATCGATATAATAAATTATAGTTTTAAAAAAACGTTTATACAAATACTTATTTAACAGCCGGTAGAAGAACTCATTACTATCAAAATATTTTATTTTGAAAAAGTGTTGTATCTCATCAAATTGTTTCTAGTATAAGTATTGCCAATTATGAAATATGTGTTCTTAACTAGATCCCCGAAGAAGATTATAACACCACGATTTTGTATTATAATAGCAGTGAAAAACACCTACAGAACATCGAAATATCTCGTAAGAAACATTTCAAGTACATCAATACAAAATAAATATAAATATAATTTAGCACATAGATATCGATAGATGCAACATCACTTGTAACTTAAGTCTATATTTACAACACGCAGTGAGCACACATGTACAAGGAAACACTGTACGTTCTTTAATCCTACTGATATCGACTACAAGTTTTCTTCATGAAGAGTTCGGATCAAATATTTACTTGAACTTGTCATTTGTGTTTTATTGTATTCTAGAAAGAAAATATTGTTTAATATTAATAAAGCACGTGAGTAATTTTAATTCGACGGACATTCATTTTTATCTTGACATATAACTGACTCGCTGGTTTAGTGGCTATCTTATGCGGCTGTTAATCATAAGTGCTCGCTTTGATAATTCCTGAATTTTAAAATATATTGGAGTTCTTTGTTAAGAAATTTGTGGGGTTTCATAGTTAAAAAAATTTGTATTAGGGTTATTGCTATATATTATTTATTATATAAAACTTGAATTTCACTGCAAAGTAATGTTGCCGTGTACACTGGACTGAAATTTATTCTGAGATATTTTGTAACGATTTAATGATTATTCGTATCGGTATAATTTTATGTAACTTGTGATTTTTTCTTGCTTGTAAATTTCTAAATGAGTAGAATAAATCATATTCTATTTAAATATATATTAGGATAAAGTACCGTTTGATTTTAACTTTTGTTTATATGAAAAAAGATATTGCACGTCAAATCAATTTAGCCGATAATTAAGGGCTATCTTGATTTATTTAAATTTGTCGATATAATAAAAATGCATGGAGCATCACTAGTGATCTATGTTTACACGTCGCGGCGTCGCGTCGTCGCGGCGGTCCTGAGTCATGTGTGCATCTCGCTTTATTAGCTTAGAGGGTGTGTTTGTTTGCAACTTGCAGTTATCTTCGATTGAGGGATTTTACTAAGTTTTTAAACTCGGATTAGATTAGAAGCAAATAGTTTTATATGCCAGAGCGTAGCGAACACTATATGCGTTGTAATATGGAATTTATGGATCCAATCTAAATCTAATCTAATCAGAAAGCTATTCGGAATAGTATAATATCCGAATCAATAAAAGAAAAACATAAGGATTGTTGTGTTTAATTTTGTATAGTTTTTAATACATATAAACTGTTATATGCTGTAAAATTGAGATGAACTGCTGTTTTTAGGGGTTTTCTCAGTGATGTATACTTTTTATTTTACCTCATAATAATATTGTAAAATAAAACTCGTACGAAGTATTCTTGATTTCATTCTATTTCATTAAGTGTAAAAAATAACGGTTAATATTACGTTCGTATTCTTTTTTTTATTATGCTAGAAAATGTATTTCGTAATAGGCAACCCAAATTTGCCTTGTAACGTTTATTTATGGCATTAAAAAATTTACGCCCTGCATTAAATTTTATCGTACACAAAACCCTTTCTTGAAAACATCGTAAATCCGTTTAAAGGCAGACATCCTTAACAGTTCATTGACACGACGTTGGAATTTAAATTTATATTTATCGTAAGATTTTAATTGAGTTAACTATACACTATATTAAATAAATAATAAAATATTCTAGGTATATTTGTAGTGGCCGTTTTTAAAAATAAAAGTGTTCCAAATAATATTTTTTGGAAGTTATGTCTTTCTCAATATCGTTTTGGAAACGAAATTAAACTTATATAAATAAAAATGAATGTTTCTACTTATATAAGTTCTCTATGCGTTCCTAAACCATTAATCCGATTATGTTTAAAATTTGTTGAGTTATTATGAGTACGCCTGGAATAGTTCCTGGGTCATTTTTTTTGTTCTTAGCGTTCTTGTATCTGATATTATTTAAAAAAAATATTTTAATTTATTTTAGTTGAATATAAAATAATAATTATTTTTTTGTTATAGTATAATGTAGATGAGTATACAGGCATTTCTATGCTTAGTGTTTAATTAGATCGATATTGCTGAAATGTATGGTTTCAATGTACTTACAAACGAAGACAAAAAAAATAAATATTCTATTTCTATAACAATGAAACTTAGTAATCGTCATTAAAGAAAAGTATTCTACGAATAGATATGGTAGTAGTAACTATAATTAAAAAATATATGCAAGTACTTCAGCTTAAGCAAGTGCATTCAACTTCTTTAATGTAGCACTTCAGGCGAATGCATTAAAATTGTCCATAATTCTAATATCTGTGACGACAGAAAGTAAGAGGCGTTTAAATTTAGAACAATATAAAAAATCCGTAAAGCGATTGGAACGTCTGTATTCTTATATACCACATACATATATGTATGGTAATACTACGAAACAAGCGCTGTGTTCGTAATATTACTAACTCGATAATTTACGGGTAAAAAAAATATATTTTTGAGTCAATCTATTTTTGGGTTCAATCCGAACTACCATCTCAAACACTCACTCACTCACTCTGCTGGTTTTATTTACGTTAATGTTTATTATATTACGCCGGTGAAGTCATTTCGACGTCTTTTTTATTTGATAAATAACGTTAGGGAATTAATAATAATATGGCATACGGATTATTTATATTTTAGAGTAAGCTATTTATATATGTGTAGACGTAGTTAAAAAAAGAGAGGGATATTTTTTTCGTTGAAAAGAGTCATATTTGAAATAAGTATTCCTTTATTATTAGTGATTTTTTTGTATGATCAATTAAAATTAAAAAATAAATGTACTTTATTCAAGTAGGCAAATCTTTATCTTCTAAAGTCAACATTTGCACAGCGGATGCGACAAATGAATTATAACGTCCATGTAGATGTACGTAGCTGCATCTTACGTGCGTTCATCTATTTTTCAAACACATGCGGGTGATAGGGCTGACAGCAGTTGGTCTTACATTTAAACTAAAATTTATAAAATATAAAGACCAAAGTTTGATTGGTAAAGAAATTCAATATTATAGATTACTATTTGATAAATATATTTTATGTCAAGAAGGTTTTATATTAATATAAACACTGATACAAGTAAATTAATAACATTTTATATTTCTATCTGGCCACACTGAAAACCCGATAATGTATTATTGTTACGCAAGGTTCTTCATCTAAGGGCTAAGGTGAAGTTAATTATAATACTGATTATTATTATATCATTTACACTAATTATTTAAACAACAATAATAATATTTGCACGAATAATAAATGTAACGGAGAATAAAGATAAATATCTAATACAAAAGGGGAAACTCAAAAAGGCGTTGACGTAAAACAAACGGTGTGGGGTTTATATGGATTTACAATCGCCATCTTGAGTGGACGTCTACGTGTTAAATCCAATTAGATATCTCGGTTCCAATTTTAAATTTACATTAAGTTGCGGCAACCCTAGCACATATATCGGATTACGCAATGTCATGGACTGCAGATGGCGCGGATATTTTGGGGCTAGACACGACCGGGGGACGAGCTTGTATTGTTATGGGAATTGGGATGCATTAAATTTGTTTTATTATGCGGGTGGCTGTAACAGTCACGCTGGTATGAACTAAACGTTAAATTAAATTTTCCTTTAATTTTTTATATCCATCAAATTTAAATTATTATTAATTTGATTAGGTTAACTTATGTCAATAGGTTATGAACTACTTTGTTTATTCATTTGTTTTCTGATGGTTGGGCTACAGTCACTAGTTATTATGCCATGGAAGAATGAACTTTATTGTTAGCGTTGACTTCTAGGGTAAATTATGGATGAGCAAATATTGATACAAATACAAAAAAAAATTGAAATTCCGCATTTAAATTTTTAATTACGAAATAGTAAATGGTCTTCAAATTTGTTTACGGGCAGAGATAACTTACCGGCACGTGGTTCATTTCCACATCTACTTCTTTGAAATCAATAAAAATAGTACGCTTTAAGCGCTTTTAGTGGTTGGACAACCAAACCGTAGCTATCGAATGTATAGCTGACGGAAAGTAAATTTGGGGAATCAAAGCTCTGACATGCTGTAATATGACATGACGAGTAATTTTGCAGGGCTTTGTATAAGTGTATAAATTGTACAACGTATACTATATTATAATGCACGGGGCATTTAATGTAATGCAATTTGTCATTGCAAATTGCCAATTTTTTTCGTCAAACCCGGCCATTCTAATTTCTTCTGTGAATAATTATTTTTGTGCGGCGTAAAATGTCCCGTTCCTCAAGATATTTCTTTCGGATGTCACCTGTTTGTATACCACCAACCTTTATTTGGACCAGCGTGACGGAATGTGCCCCATTATCCATGAGGTGGACGCCTTGGCCTAGCAGTGACATATTGAGTAGCTGTTACTTTTTACTATGTCAAGTTAACTAGATCAACAAATGTGACCGACGTTATTTGTGTAGTAGGTTTCGTTAAATATTTTGTAATTGCGTGTAGCCGCACCATTACACTGCACGTAGTCAATATATCTTATCAAAAGGAGAACATTTTAATAAAGATACATTATACCTGTCATAACATCGAGAAGTTTGTCTCAATACATCTCAATGGAATGCGCTAGATCATCATGTTTGCGCGTGCGCACGTCGTTGTATCAATTAGAATGGACTGAATCAACGGCATGCTTACAAGAATTTATTTATTGAAATTATTGTAAATTGTTTCATTTATCCAATCCATAGTCCGAAAATCCATAGTGCAAAAATAGTCCATACAGAAATGTACTAGCTGAATACGGTCGGAGTACAATTTAAACTTTAATTAAATGTTAAGGAAACGAAACTCAAATATAAGACCTTTTGTTTTACAGTTGACAGATGCATTGAAAATAATGAAGTAACATTTAAAAGGTGGAGCTGAGCTTCTTCAAATAATCTTCAACTAGATCCATTCGACTCGTTTAAAGTATTTTTCTTTGTCACTGGGACCGAGACAGTTAATATGTTTTTTGTATTACACGAAAATGCGCTTCTTTGATTAACTCTCTATATGTATGTACGTGTTGTTTATGTTATGGAATTGAAATATACTATAAATTTTATTTAACTCGTGTATATGTGTATATATATTTAGTATTATATGATGAGTAATAGGTATAAAGTTTCTGTTCATTAAGCGCTCAGAGTCAATGCACAATTATGATATATCGTTACTGTCGATACATAAGGTCGTAAGTGTAATGGTGTACATCAATACTTTATGTCCATAGCGTCGTTTTTGTCACACTAAAGAAAATATTCCGTCTTTAATCTTAAATCCTTTTATATCTTTAATAAACAGCGTTAGTTGTGAAATAATAAAAAATTGTCCCAAAATAAGTACTTGGCTTATAAAAATATATCCTTATGATGCTATTATTGATATGTCTAAATAGACTATCAAAGCGGAGAACGTACATAAGAAGGAAAGTCGTTAAGTCGATAAGTCGAAATATAGTGGGCAACAGTTGGATACTAATTTCACGCACACTAGTTTGGCGAGTATCAAGCGTAGCTATCACGCACACCAAGATAATAACGTTGGCCTGTTTGTTTTAGTGTGTGTAACATTAAAAACAAAATTCCATAATGGTTCTGTAACATGCCTATGTTTATTTGTAATTTTAAATTTGAACTAAGTTTTTAAATACGACCTCTTTGCAATGAGAAGCAACACTAAATGTTCTGTTCGCTTTACTTAAAAATATATATAATAGATCTCGTAAATTTTCGGATGAAATAATTAAAATCAATCTAATTTAAAATTGTTAGAATTAAGAGATGATATAGCTCCTTAGTTCGCAAGGTTGGTGGCGCATTTACAGCACCAATGTCTATGGACGGTGGTGACTTCATACCATCAGGTGGCCTAGTGTCAGTCCGATGCAACATGTCTTTTCTTTCCATTCTCTTATATTATTTTTCATCAGGTCGTTCACATATCACTTATATCCCTGGCCTCCTCTCCCTCTGAGGAGAATGTTCCACCACGCTGCTCCAACCCGGGTTGGTGGAATACACATGTGGCAGAATTTCGTTGAAATTAGACACATGCAGGTTTCCTCACGATGTTTTCCTTCACCGCCCAGCACGAGATGAATTATAAACACAGATTAAGCAAATGAAAATTCAGTGGTGCTTGCCTGGGTTTGAACCCGAAATCATCGGTTAAGATGCACGCGTTCTAACCACTGGGCCGTTTATTTTCGCTTTCCTCTGTGATGTCACAGGAACGCTTGAGACAAAAAGGATTGACAGATAATCTGTAGTTTGGTAAATTTATGACATTTGTCAATTGCGACCGTTAATCTATACTTAAATTATAAATGTTAATGTAACTGTCTGTGATCTCTTCACGTCTAAACCGCTGAACAGATATAGATAACATTTGTTATAGAGATAGTTTCGAGTCCCGGAGTTGGATATTAGGCTACTTTTTATAATTCATCCTTCGAGGGCTTTAATAGGGGTGACGGCTTGTTTGGTATAGGTGAAGTTTTATAAATTTCGCCCGGGTACAGCCGCAGGTTAAGCTAGTTTAATATATCACGCAAGAAATTAATTGAAACAAGTCAAATTATAATAATTCAACAGAAAAGAATACATGGTCACAGAATTTAAATAATACTACAATGTAGGTACATGCAAATAAATAAATAATCAAAGAAAAATGATTGCGTTTAAATATGTATGTAAAACGATGTCCGCAATAAACATTACAAAGTAATTGACCCCCACTGCAATCACTTACGCTGTAATCGAGAACTGACTGACTGACTGCTTTATAAGCTTTTAAGGATCGTAATGAGTTACATTGATTTATTCAGTTGCATTCATTTATTTACATTTAACATTCGTTAAGCGCACCTCGCGTCACATCTTAGGGGTCAAGTAGGCAAGAATGCATGCGCCCGACTACACGTCCAAAGTGGATAATGATTTTCATTTTTGTATGCAATGTAGAAAGATAACCTTTCAAACTATCAATTAAATTTTGATTGCAAGGTCTTCTGAAAAATTATTATCTATGTTTTGATTGGTTTGAATTGTGTAGTAAGTACATTAAATGCAGTCGCTTCGATTTCGTTACTTGGAGTGTATGGAATATTTAGAAAATAGTATATATAAAAGCAGTCCAATATGATAAATATTTGATAATGAGATTTTAGAAATTGAAATTGCGTTAGATGTCTCATAGAGAAGAAATAAATACTATCCGACCAAAGACTATCTAGGGGAGGGGGTGGATTAGTAACTTTAAATACAAGTGAAACCCCGTGAAACAACTAGTTATAATTATAGGCTGCTTATATTAGCACTTTTACCTGACTTAAACTCGTTTTAAAAAAAAAAAAACTATTTTTGGAACTCATTAAATATCACTAACGTAAACGTCAGTAACGTTAAGTGATTTTGTATTTAACGATATATTCACATATGAATATAGATTAAAATCATTACATTAAATCTTTAATCAACTCATTATATCGAATATTCTTAAGTGTTTTGATTAGTCACCATTACAATTTTTAATTTAGACGATACTTTGACTAGAGAGGCACATGGAAGTGATATGCGTTTACGTATATTTTATTATTTGTGGAATTAAAACTATAATTACTATAATCTATTCTATATAATTGACGCGATGTCATTGGTCGAGAGCTTGATTTACCATAGATTTGCGAAAAAATGGCGTTTTGAACGTCAACAAAACTGTTATCGGAATTTTGGAAGTAAAATTAAAGTGGAAATAAGTAGTTAAGTATTTAGTGTAATAGTGTTGTATTATAAATAAAGATATATAAATCAGTAACTCCTATCCGCAATATACGAGTCGCTGAGTTATTAGCAAATCGTATGAAATATGTGGATCTAAGGTTTGTTTGTACTACTAATGCTAGCACATTGTATCGAAGTATGTCGTGTGGGTATATTTATTATAGTAAATTTATTTTATTTAGTTATTGTTGCCACTTTTAATTCTGACATATGTGAACTACGGGCCTATCAAAGAACATTTTATTAAATAATGCTTACTATTTGCGAAAAGATCTTGAAGTATTCGTTGATTTTCATACAAAGAAAATGTGTAATTGTATATGATTTACGAAAAGATGATTTTGAGTTTATATGCCGTTTCTCAGTAGAGTTGATATTCGTAACTGGTGCTGATGCTAGTTTTATATTAAATTCTGTTCTGTAACATGATTTAAAAGTGCTTTTACGTGTTTACTTGAATAAATAATAATTCGATTTGATTAACATATTTTAAATTAAATTAAATCGCCGATTGTATTTTTGTATTCTAAAATTATATATGTCTTAATTAGTTCCATTTTATGTCCCTAAGTGTGGAGCAACATTATGTACACAGATAAAAAAATAATAAAAATCGACCCATATATTTTACCTCGTTTATGAGACGTGTCATTTCTATATATGCCAAGATATGTCTTATACCTACATGACATTATTTAACAACCACGCCGCCATAATTGTATTTTACACACAAAGAAACCGAACTATTATAATGAATTATGCTCGATTATAAACGAGCCAATTACATTACATTAATGGCTTCCATGTACATGTATGTACATGTAATGGAATCTAATTCTGTGATTCACGTCAACAGTACTAAAGAATACCTATGTATAAGTTTTTTTTTTTAATTTATTGATCATAGTTTATAAATTAAATGTCAACATAATATTAGATTAATAGCACATTTAGCATTATTTACATTTTTTTTAAGAAGATATTTACAACAGCCACACTTCTTAAAATGTAAGGAAATATTATAATTCGTAGTAATTTTAGTTATTAAGAAAGATCGTAAGAGTTTTGTTATTTTATTTTTTTTATAAAAGTCAATCAATAATAATTTTGCAGCTGGTGTGCGTGATAGCTGTACAGCTTTAAATGAGCATATCAGAAACAGCCAAAACGAAATGTTGTCTTTAAAATGCCACCAATACATGAAATTAACAAGATATACAGTAAGTGACCTATATAATCCACCACATTATAAAATATTTAAACATTTTAGGAATGTTAGAGTTATCAATACTCATATTATTATAAATACGTACATACTCTAACTTGACGTGTGTTACACTTCGATGAAACCTCAAGAAGACTTGCATTTAACCATCGAGGGTATGAAATTGGGGATGAAGATATGTTTATGCTATAAAGTTACTGTTAAATAGTTACTAAAAAAAAATGTGTAGTGATATTATGATTAAATAAAATATAATTCTTTCCGGTACCGAAGAAATAGGATCTGTCGCCTCGCAAAGTCGTCACGAGTCCGCCCACCACACTGGTCACATTTCGCCGGGCGGGTGCCGGTGGGCGATGCGGCATTCTCAACCATTTTGCAACTTGATGGAGTTTCGTAGGGCTGTCACTACTCTATAAAGTAGTGCGTAATATTAAACTGCGCAAGTGAATAACTTTTGAAGTTCGTGCATTACATCTAAATAATGCAATATGTGGGTTTGATTGTGTGTGCCCAAATATGGAATTGTTCTTAATTGTAAGATATACTTACAATTGTGATATAATTATTCGAATATCACAGTTTCTTCTCGATATTATATATTCAGAAATTGTTGTAGATTTTATAGTTCCCAAGGTTGTTGGCGCAATGACAATGTAAGGTTTTTTTTTTACGGTGCCAATGTCTTTGGGTTATGGTCACTACTTATTGGGTGGCCTATTTAACAATCAGGCTACCTAATCCAAAAAAAAAACTAAGATAAGTCAAGTCAAAGTGTAGTTTGTAAATTATGGTATGTATTTTATTAGTAGGTTAATAAAGTATGAGAACCCTAAGAATCTAAATAACACTAAATAGTCCTTTAAATTGCCACGTGACTTAAGTATGTGACACATTAACAGTTGCACAAAGAAAGTTGCGTTCAATTACCAATTAAAAAAGCCACAAGTCAATGCCCTGTGCTTATAGTGTCTCATTATGATCTGACTATATTTCTGGCTGTATGCGTCGAATTCTTTTATTCATAATTTAAAAAAAAAAAGGTCGTATTCCATTGTTTAATCTATATTCTATATATTCTGTGAATTATTAATTGTAACCCAATATGCTCACACTGTACCTACCGTACAAGACTACTCGAAGGTTTAAATACAAATCCATGAAATATTACAATATATAATATATGAAGCAGAATCAAACATATAATTTTTTTAATTAATTACAATTTACCTAGACATCGGAAATTTTTGAATGTACACGAATTCGAATTTCTTTTTCATACAATCTTGCGTACCCACGATGTTCCCGGTTTTCACAAAACAGTAATTGATTGAAATAACTCAAATGTTGACCAACTAGAACACGCAGATAAGTGTCGTTAATACGTAGTTTGTTTTTAGATGTATCTGACATTACATAGAGCCTATACCAATCACAGGAGGAATAAATAAATAAGTTTGTTCTTAACAACATTAAATTGACACAATATCATTGGTCGAGACATTGAATACAATCATATATCAGTATTAATTATAAATATAATAATCTAATACTGTAATGTAACGAATTTCTCACAATTATTATAAAGTTGTCATAGGAGTTTTAGTAAATAAAAGTAAGGTAAGGTAAATAAAGATATTTAATCAAGAACCATTTGTAGAGTGCAATATAGCAGAATTATAAGCAAATTGCATGCAATATGTAAATATAAGATTTGTTTAGCTGTGCTCTTTCCTCGATTGGAATAGACTTTATATGTTTTTTATTTTTTATTTTATTATTATTTTATTGCATAACCCGAACGCTGACATTCGTCAACAAACGATATCTAGTTATCGTTGTCTATGGGTATTTAAAGAATTAGTGGTTTTCAAATTGAGTAATCAACATTTAAATGTAAATATTTATAAAACTGAAAACGATATTGTTATTTATAATTTAAATGCCATTCAATAGTTGTTTGCGTGGTTTAGCTCTAGTTAAACCTTCCTGCTCTGTTTCCACACAAATTGGGATATTAAATGCGAAAAGTATTTTTCAAATCCGACAGCTAAATCCAGAGATTAGTCCGTTAAAATAAAACTATTCAGATGAATTATTAGCTATTTAATTTTTTGTGACTTGTTAAGATTTTTCAAACTAGACAAACAAATATAGATAAACGTAAAAAGCAAAATTTCTATTAATTTCTTATCTAAATACAAACTTATTGAAGAATGCTCATTTAATATTAATTATTACTTTGAAAATATTCATTTAAATTACATGCTGTAAAGCAGGGCCATATTGATCTATATTAAATGCACAATGTATTTAAGGTACTTAATTGGATAAGGATTAATGCTGTATTGCTTAAAATCGTTTCGAAAATAAGCCATTATTTCTCGTAAAATGTAAAGGATAAAACATGAGTTATATGGGTATATTGCTATAGTGAGTTATCCCTATGAGATAGACATACCATCGCGGTACTTTTTTGAAGAAATTTATAAGGTGTACAATACTGTAGTATATTATTTTGATATATCACGTCGGGTTCTGCCAGCGTTTGCAATGTAAGTGCAAAAAAATGTGATTATTTACGACATCACCTTTGAAACCTCTAAAATTATCAGTGTTTTTCTACTATATTGTGCATGTATTATACATATAAACTTTCCTCTTGAATCAATCTATCTATTAAAAAAAACCGCATCAAAATCCGTTGTGTAATTTTAAAGATCTAAGCATACACAGAGACAGACAGCGGTAAGCGGCTTTGTTTTATACTATGTAATTAATATTACTTACTTAAAACTGTTTCACTAAACTCATTTATAGAAAAAAAGTTAACGCTCTAAATGTGTGTTTATTTGTAACGTCTTTAATAATAAATTCAAATCTAAAAATAATCATAAAAATAAACGAGGAATCTTAAATAAGTTTAGTTTTTATAGCAAGCAACTATATCGTATTAAATAAACAGTTTTTGCGTCTCAAGCGCGCGTGGGCGCTACCGCCATATTCGACAATAATAATGGTATATAAAATTACATAATTTACTTGTTTGTTCGGCCCTTTATTTGACCTTAGTACTTTAAGGTCACAATTCGCAAAAGTTATTAGGTAATTGTTTATATATTTTTCCTGTGAGTGATGTCATGGAGTACGTTTCTCCTTATTTGGAGTTGAGTAATGAGGGAGGGATATTCTAAGAAAAAAAAAAAAAAGAATCAAGATTTTTAAGAGCCGAGATGGCCCAGTGGTTAGAACGCGTGCATCTTAACCGATGATTTCGGGTTCAAACCCAGGCAGGCACCACTGAATTTTCATGTGCTTAATTTGTGTTTATAATTCATCTCGTGCTCGGCGGTGAAGGAAAACATCGTGAGGAAACCTGCATGTGTCTAATTTCAACGAAATTCTGCCACATGTGTATTCCACCAACCCGCCTTGGAGCAGCGTGGTGGAATATGCTCCATACCTTCTCCTCAACGGGAGAGGAGGCCTTAGCCCAGCAGTGGGAAATTTACAGGCTGATTATGTTATGTTATGTAAGATTTTTGTAAATATTCGTAAACCCAATATGACAGGTATTAAATTATATCATAAAAAATATAAACATATAATACAAGAGATTAAATAGACTAAAATTAAATATTTTCTATAAATACAGTAGTAATACATAAAGACATATATAAAGACATAATACATAAAGAAAGTGATGATATTTTTTTCTTAAATTATTATTATTCATTTATTAAAGAAGATAATTTAATACGAAAAAACCTTAACTACTATTGAAAAATCACTGAAATATTAATTTTAAAAAAATATGTCTTCTGGCTCTTTCATAACATATCGGTATAGAAAGAGCCACTAGAAGTTATGAAAGAGCCAGTCTGTTTTATAAAGTATAATTGTGATAATAATGCAAATTAATAATAAGTACACTATTACAAATAAAACTCAGAAACATATTTTTTAAAAACTCATTTTTAACTAAATTATTTTTTAAAGTTTTTTTAATTCTACCAGATATTTTTAATTAAATTCTAGCTAACGCTTTAATTTCAATACATTATTTAGTCATATCATAAATGTAAGGAACTTAGGAATACATAATGTATTTTTTTTAATATAAGAAACATGTCTAGCAATAAACAAAAATTTTTTTAAGCCACAGGATTTCACGAGCAAAATCAGATTTTTTCTGTATAGGAACCAATGTTATCACTGTTTTCATATGACTTGATTTGTAATTTTTTTACTGTCTTGTGGTCATTTTTTTAATTATAATTTTGTTTCTTTCCATTAGCATCTTTTTCTTCTATTTTTTTCTTTTTGGGAGTGTCAGCCACAGCCAGCTCTTTCAAGGCCGAATCACCCGGCTCTTTCATAACTTATGCTTTAAAAAAAAATAACCCTTAAAATAACAACAATATCAAAACATTTGAGGCTTAGTTTTTACGCAGGTGCAAGGCCAAATATATGCACAAACTCAATCTTTAATCCATTTTCCTATCATTGTTTACAATTAAATACCAAAAAATAAGTTAAATGAAGTAAGTAAGATACTTACTTTTTAGTACTAAAAACTTTGACTCGATATGCTGCCGTTCGTTGGTTTCGGCGGACTTTGAAATGTTTGTGGGTGACGGGAAATCAGTATTGTCACTTAAAAATTAAATCACCAACCATATCCGTTGATAAACTACTAAAATAATGCAAGTAGCTCTTTCAAAACTTGGCTCTTTCATGCCACTTCTCTCGTAATTTTCTGGAGCATGTCTGCATACGTTTCCATACATATTTTATTAATATTATATTTTAAGCGTATTAGTAATGTAAGCGTAACAAGAATTTCACACAATTCTTAAAACTTTACTTGTGGGTAGAATTATTTCATTGCCTATTATTATGAATTACTATAGACCTTGTTCTAAATAAATTATAAGAATTTGAAGTCTACGCCACTATTTTTACACGACTGCCCAAAAAAGGAGTGTGATGTTTTCAGGATTATGTATGTGAGTTAATTCCACGAATACTTTTAAATTCCTGAAAACATTTATAGCCTATTCCAATGGTAGTTGGAAAAAAGCTTAACAAACCTTACATTTAGGTAAATATATATATATTTACCTATACGACGTATATGACGGCAGCCCAGCAATTCGGTGAAGATGGTCACTCGATAGGCCTTCGCTCGTAGACACTGGTAATTCAAGTATAAGCCACTCCTTATACTGACCTAGTGCCACCAACCATTAGATCTAAGATATTATTAAACTGCCACACACATCGCACTACAGCTTTCAATATATAATTCTATATATTTATATGAGCTATGTTTATCGCTAATCATATCGCGCATGCGCTTATCCCAACAATTTAGGGTCGACGGAATGTGTATGTTGAATACAGTTTCAAGCGAAAAAAATTGTCTGATATTTACGTCATTCTTAAGGTACCCAAGGATGCCCAGGATTTGTATGTCTTGCTACTTTGTGAATTGTAGCGTTGCTTACAAATCCACTCAATGGATAGATGTGCATATTATTTTACCTGAATTTCCTCTTATAACCAATATAAGGTTCTATTCTACCAAAACCTCACAATGATTATATAGAAGTTACTCGTTTATTGTTCCAAAAAAAAAACTAGGAAACAGATTGAGGGCCTTTTTTTAAGTGCCTCTTATCTCAACAGCTGCCTCTTATGACGGGTGCGTGATAGCCTCGCCTTATATGGTCATACAATTTGCATGAATATGTATATCTGGACGTAATTTTTTTTTCAACTTTAAATATAACAACTAATTACATAGAAGATATAACAAATCATTTAAATTATACGTTTCTTCTTAATAGTGGGTGTTTTGCTTCTATAAAATGTGTGAAATAGCCCAGAGGTAATAGCCAAATTTTGCAACAAAACCATATAGACAGGTGTATGAAATATGGTCGTGGTACCATTTTTGCGAAATCGCGATGATAAGATAAGTTCTGACGGTCATAATACTAATTTGTTGTTAAGAAATTGTATTCAAGTCTGTAATTGAGAGACGCCAAATACGTTAGTTATACAGGTGTGGCCGTCTGTATGTTTGTACGTGCGTGTCCAAAAACGTTATCTATATCTAAAACTACGGTAGTTTTATGAGTCGAGGTTAGGGTGGTGTCTGATTGCGAGCTATATTGATACTTAAATTTAAACTTTATTAAACAAGAAAGAAATAATTTAAATTTTGAAATAATTAAAACAAACTAATATTATTACTAATTTGGTGGAAATTTATCACTTTTAGCCGACTTAAAAAAAGGGAACTTATCAATGTAACAGATTGTTTTTGTTTGTTTTTTGTTCATCGATAATTTCAATTAATGTGAAAGGATTTTAATGATTCTTTTTGTATCAAATAGTTTTTATTATAGGTGGGGGGTTATCATACTATTTTATATTTAAAAAAGGTACGTAACGTACTATTTTATATTTATTCTATTCTCGAGAGCTGTGGTGTTACCATTATTTAAAATGAGAATTAGAGATTAACTTGTAACAAAAATATTTCGACTCATTTTTCATCGCGAGGGCGAGGTATTCGTTTCTAAAATAAAATACCGCAGTTATTCTATACGTCGAATATATTTAAGTACATTTCTAGTCAGATATCAAAAAGATTAACAACTAAGCTGTCAACATTCAGATTTAAGCTGTAATCCCAGGGGCTAAGAATTTATATATGAACCCCTTCTTTCCTCGAGGGCAAACTAAGAGGGATGAACAAAAGAACGTGTCAAATAACCCTCTTCAAGATCTAAATTCCTTAAAATGTTAAACCGCAACCCTTACTCATTTTGGAACCTTTTATATATAATACATGTAAACAAACATCTATCAATTTTATAGTATTTTTGTTACAATTCATTTCGTATAAATATCTCAATTTGTTAAAATTTTTAAAGTTTGTAGATTGTTTTTTGTTAAAAGTTAAGGCATAATTTAAGATTGAATTGGTTGTGTAAAACTAATTTAAAAATTAGTTGCAAGTTTCTAAACTATCTTAACGGGACTATGATACTACTGTTTATTGAACATATTTCGTAAATTCCTCACCTCAAGAACCTCAAGAATAAGTATTTGTATAAAAGTATTGAAGGTTGTATAATTTTCGATCCTTATGCATATTATAATGATTTTTATTTTGATTGATCTAAAATACAAATGCTTTTCTACTATTTCAATTACAAATGTATTTCAATCAAATACGGTATACACTCGTATCAAGCAGAAAGACAACGAATACTAAATCCACGCTTTTTGATCATCTATATAATAGTATTGAGTAATTTATACATAAAAGAAATATTCTGAGCGTAAACTTATGAAGAAGTTAACGCTCTTTATTAGCGGTACAACTAACCACAGCGTGTCAATCAATCAGCCAAAAGAAACATTATTTGTTTATTCAAAGTCGTTCGTTCTTCGTTCGCATCTACGTTAGGTATAAAATAGTCTATGATAGTATGAAGCAAGCTTAATAATTGTAACCTATTCGGTAACGGATTCATGCTTGCTTCATGCCAAATTCCATCAAATTCGGTTCAGTGGCTTGACCGTGAAAGCGTAACAGACAGACAGGCAGAATTATTTTTGAATTTATAATATTATTATATATTCATTAAATGTATTAATCGTTTGAAAGAAAAAATGATCGACTCGCTTTCTATTTTATCGCTTAGCTGCATGTCAAGCATTACCCTGCACTATCTGAGAAGTTCCCAAAGGTCAGCTTTGTAGATTAATTGAAAATAGTACAAGCAATAATGCGATCTATGGCCTAAGAATTTGGGAACAATTTAGCATGATTATGATACGTATGTTTTTTTTCAATAATTTGTGCTTTGTCAAAGAAGGACAAAAGGAATTTTCTTTGTGAATGGCTTGCGAAATGATAGCTTGTTAAAGTTGAGACAATGGTTTGTTCTTGTGCATGTTTTTGCCATTTCATTGATATTTCAAATACCCATTCATTTTCATTCATTCAAGAAACAGTCTCAGGACGAAACTTTAACAATAGTCTGCAGGTTTTGCCTTTATAAATTTGCATTGAAATATATTATTGTTAACACGGATTTTTTACTTAAGACCCCGATGGGCAGCAATGCAATTTACTTAGTTTATTTTATACCAGCAGGGAAATTACGGTTATAGCATAGCAACTGTTGCTGTCAAATATTTGTTGCGGATTGATATCAAATCAAGAAAATATAAATCATTATTATGGACCTATGCAGTAGCACAATACTCCATAATACATAATTTATCGACTGCAACATTTAACAATCCGCAACAAATATTTAATAGCAACAGTTGCTACGCTATAACCCTAATAGCACCACTGTGTTCTTAGGGCTTAATGTTGCCACGGAATTTAATGTCTAATTTATTTATTTGTTTCATTATACTGGCTCACTGTTATTACGCAAAGTATTTATGTGTGGAGTTACAAGAACTGATTGTAATTTTTATTAGGTTTCCAGAAGTCCAAACCACCAGTAGATGGAAGTAGGCTCATTAATCATTTTACCATATTTTTCCATAGGTTGCTATCCGTTTATTCATAACTGATAAGAACTTACTGTCGGATGGGTCGCCTCGTATTTCGACCCAGAAACAACTCTCTTGTACCGACATTCTTATGTAAAGAGTGTCAACGCATTATCAGTATTGCACAGGCGGCCTCAAATTTGCATCGCTCGCTCGCTTGATTATAACACGAACCTTTTTCTAACTTTCATCTAAAGATACAAATTTTATTTTGTATGAAGAAGTTTAATCGATTATCATATCTGAGACGTTTCATTGGATATTGGTTTTTTCAGTACTGCATAAAGGTACCTCGTCGTGCGTATCATGCGGCTCCCGCGCAGTTTGTTCGTGTATCCGATCGTAATTTGCTCGGCTTTCTTTCTACAGATAACGCAGGAATTAACCTTAGTTTTTGTTGACTTTTAAAACAGTTTTCATGATACAGATTTGTAATGTTACTATTTTCTTTTGAACCACCGATTTAAAAAGGGATTTGTTGTAAGTTTATTCTTTGTCTCTGTCTGCTGCAGTTGCTGTCAGTTTTTCTTTATTTAAAGGTTTAAAATCTGTCCTGCAGTTTCAAGATCATCATTATTATGCCCATTATATCAAATATATCTATTTGGAACTAGACCTGCGTACTGTGCTGTTAAGTCTCTTATGTATATTTTATAACATACGCAGCGATTAATTCTAATAAAAAAAATGTTATACATTCAAGATTCCATATTCAGTTTTTAATAAGTGTAATTATAAAGTAATTATTTATCATTATCGCAATCCCGGAATGCGACTCGTTCTCTAAGGTCTAACACTAAGGTCAAACCTTGACCGGAGCTGATGAACTTAGCTCTACGCTAGGTTTAGGTAACCTAGAGTAGTTCAAACCGGTAGCAATACAATACAGGAGCAAGGACAGTGAATCCGCTAATAGATTTCTAACGATTTTTATTATTTTTTCTTTTTCTTTATGAGTTAACAATGACTGACAGTGATTAGGAACATATATACGTCATTACTAGTTTTCATGTTTTGAATAATAGTAAAACAATTCTACCCTATACTTGTGTGTGATTGAAGACGGTATATACTATATAAGAATATACATATGTACTTTATTCTAATAGTCTCTTATTAATACTTATGAATCATTATGTTACGAGATAAATTAAAAGCTGCTTGTTCTATGTAGATTCTAGAGGATCGACAAGAAACTCAGTAGTTAGTCAGTTCTATTTACATGTAAATTATCATAATTATATATGCAATTCAATTTTCTGTATAGATAAAGTAAATACTTAGAGAAGCTTAATAAATTTTTTTTTTAAATCTTTTAATTGAATTTCTGGCAACATTTTAGAGCCCGTTTCTTTAAAGTTAAAAAATTGTGGGAAAATGCTTCTAAATAATGACCTTTGTATTTTAGTTTCTTTTTAATGTTACATAGGTAGGTAGGACTGACAAATGGGTCACTTGGTGATCACCACTGTCCGTAGACATATACGCTGAAAGAAATATTAATCGTTCCTCGTATTACCAATGCCCCACCAACCTTGGAACTAAGATGTTATGTCTCTTGTGTATGTAGTTACATCAATTCAAATCAAAATATTCTTTATTCAAGTAGGCATTTACAAGCACTATTGAATCGTCATTTAACAAACTATTTTAAGTAAAGGTACCACCGGTTCGGAATGTAGATTCTACCGAGAAAAACCGGCAAGAAAATCAATAGTTAGTCCTTTTCAACATCTAAAAATACAGCCATGTTAGTTAAATACAATTATATATGTATGTTATGTCTCCTGCCTGGAAGTCAACCAGCATTAACTCCACGGTTTTTTATCATCTGTATAATCTTGTATCAAGTAATATGACTTCTTTCCCAATGTATTTTTTACAAATTATTTGAATTTATGAAACGGCAAAGTTTAAAACATCTGCGGAATTTTATTATAGAAATGGATAACTTGCCTCAAGAATGATTTATTGACTTTGCGGATTCGGAAAAGTGGCGTTATAAGCTTATCCTTACTTCTTGTGCACATACAATGATTATCACTGATTTTATCAAAGTGATCAATGCTACTGTGAATATACATATTATTGTTGTATACTGTAAGTAGTCCATAATATTGCAAACGCGTTGTTAACTGCGAGACTGGATTTGGATTGCCTCTAGCTACATTGGCACCCTTCAACTAGAACACAGTATTATTTGACATTAGCAGAGCTGCCAACTATTAAAAAGAGTTGTTTCTTTAAAATAATCTATAATTTTGTGACATTAAAATACCAGGATCTAAAAGAATGAATCATACTTTATTACATAATTAAATGGCATGTAAACTTAATACATGCTTAATATTATTATTGTATTAAATTATTCACACGATTTCCGCAATTTACTTCGTCGCTAACAAACAGACGATTATGTGCAAATAATTTATTATATATAAAAACTATTTAAATGTGACCTCTTTTATTAAATGATTTATATATATTATGAATATGTTTGACAGACAAAAACTAGATTGATTTCGATGATTCAAGTTATGAGGCATGTGTAGTTTTCAGAAAATCGGAAAAACCGTGTTTATTAGTCTGTCATCAGAAGAATATGTGATGACCACCAAGTAAATCACTCAATAAATCACACAGTTTCGACGCGATGATTTTTACTCATTTTCAGTAAGGCCTCTGATGTGACGGAATAAAAGTTTATCACTTTGTATATACGCTTAGGACATGTCAAATTGCAATTTGACACAATTATTTTATATATTTGGACAAGACTCTGTTAAGTTTTTATTAGATTATCCCACACAGATGAAATTATTCGTATTTAAATTCGCGCGCAGTCACCGACGCCATTTTGTGAAAGATAATTATATTTATAGACTAGAAGAAATAATTATAGAGCGATATAATTTGAACAAAGCAAGCTTTAATAATATATGACTAACTCCTTAAATTGAATTAAGTCTAATTAAATAAAACATAACCTACAACTGTTGATGACACTAAGTCTTATTTAGTTAAATACTAGACACACGCTGGTAACATTACATCGTGTAGGTAGATAGACGTTTTTACGATACCTTAAATATTTTTATACAACTTTATATATTAATATTAGTAGAGCTCCAAACGAACGTTGTCAGAAGGCTATAATAAATAATAAATAAATATTGGAGTACATAACATACATTACTCTGATCCCAATGTAAGTAGCTAAAGCACTTGTGTTATGGAAATAAGAAGTAACGACGGTACCACAAACACCCAGACCCAAGACGACATAGAAAACTAATGAACTTTTTCTAAATCGACTTGGCCTGGAATCGAACCCGGGCCCTCGTAGTGGTGTACCCATGAAAACCGGTGCACACAAATTAAACACTTCGAAATTCAGTACTGGTTACCTAGATTTGATTCTACAATCTTCGGTTTCGCTCCGTAAATTAATACAGATTTTCATAAAATAACAATCTCAAGACAGGAGGGTAATATGTTTGTTCATATGTTGCAGTGGTCCAACCCTAAAACGTCCACCATGTAAACATTGTAAAGCTACGAACCTATTTATAAACTTTATCCCCAAGCAATTGTTGCAATAACAATGCTCCGTTTATGGTGTTTCAAACACACACAAACAAACGTTTTAATATCGCCCACACATGGTTGATTATTTATATGTACGAGTACATAGATATTTTTTTAAATATTGTTTATGTTATTTATACACACGAGGTATATAATTTTGAGATGATATATTGTTAGATGTTTTTTCACCACAGTAAAAAAAAAATGAAGAAAATATCTAATTTTATACAGTATCACAAGATTTTCAAGTACTTACACCCTTTTATTTCCAAGGATAAAAGTGTTCTACACAATGGATTGCATCGAGTTCAATATAATTGTTATTCTTAATATATAAAATTAATGTTTGTATGTTTGATCTCTATTCGTTCCTAAACTAATGGGGTGAATAATGAATAAACCGATCGTGATTAAATTTTGATAACGTGTTCTACGTAATCCAGCGATGTTCCTGACCAAAATAATATAAGAAATTATCTTCGAAATATTTGCAATATGTTTTACAATATATTATATTAAATAAAATAAAATAAACCATTAATAGTCACGTCACGTCATAACAAACTTAAAAATGGATAACACGTTTTTATCTTTCGAATTAATGTATTTTATATTTTTTTTAGCAATCAGTTTCTACCGATGGGCGACCTCCTCCTGCCCTTATTCCAATTTTATTTAGAGGTCGGCGCAGCATGTCTTCTTCCATACTTCTCTGATGACGTCATCTCACTAGTAACATTCTTTCTAGCCATATCGTCTTTCACACAATCCATCCATCGTTTCTTTGGTCGTCCCCTACCTCTATATGCTCATATCCATTATGATATTTTACTAATAAACAATATTCTGCTAAAGATTATTTTATTTGTACACAAGGCTTTATGATATATATACATAGGACTATTACATTAGAATTTTAACTTTAATAAGCTCTGTGCTTAAAGAGATAATCGTAACAGCATACGATGAGAAACTATGTTGTTTTGATCATTAATAAATGAGATTATTCCACAGCGCTGCTCCAATGCAACTTGATGGATATACAGGTGGGCGATTTTTGTTGGAGATTCCTTTTACTAACACGAGATACTTGCAGCTCCTCCCTGCAAGGTCGTCCAAGACTACTCATTATCTATGGTTCGGCCTGTATATAGGGCCACCCATACACATCATCGGATGATAGTTCTTAGGAATAATGGTAGATAATCTAGAAGTCAGACCATTAGGCTACAATATATTCTTTTGTCGTTGAAGTCAACAACCAAGGCCTATATCATATTATTGAACTTGGCTCTCATTTCACATTTATGTTTTGATGGTATTTTTTTAATGACACAATCTACGATTGTTGTTACCGATTTTTATGATATCGCAACAAATCGTTAATTTTGACCTTTGATTTCGAAAATGTTTTTAGCAGATTTGTCAGTGGAGTTTAGAGCATTATGACGACCTCCGTGGTCGAGTAGTGTGTACACTGGTTTTTATGGGTACGCCACTCCGAGATCCCGGATTCGATTCCCTGGCCGAGTCGATGTAGAAAAAGTTCATTGGTTTTCTATGTTGTCTTGGGTCTGGGTGTTTGTGGTAACGTCATTACTTCTGATTTTCCATAACACAAGTGCTTTAGCTACTCACATTGGGATCAGAGTAATGTATGTGATGTTGTTCAATATTTATTTATTTATTTATTTATATTTATTAGATTTTCAGCTCTATGCGAATGATTGTTTGTTCAAATGTAAACACAGTAATTGTTAATATCCATTTCACACGTTCTCTTAGTTTTAATAGGTTTAAGTTTAACGAGGATCGCAGACACAGACGGTCACTAAACTGACACGATTGGTGACACATCCTCCAAGGGTTGCTACTCAGGTACATGTATGAGTAATATTTATATCTCTCAACATATAATTAACAAAAAGTTTAATCAAACTAGGATTTTCATGCACTTTACATGCATTGGAAATATTATTTTACCGTGAAGACATAATGACATTTACAATTGGCAAATTCTAAATCGAAATATTCTTTATTCAAGTAGACTCGAAAGCATCTTTTGAATCGTCATATCACAGTGTTGAAATAAATTTAAAGCTTCCATTGCTTCGGAAAGTAGATTCTACCGAGAAGACCCGGCAAGAAACTCAGTAGATACTGAGTTTGGCGACGGAGCTTGGCGCGCTTGCGTCAGTTTTCTTGAGGTTTATAGTATCGCATCATTTTCACATTTCATATATGATTGTTCTTTACAAGATTCATGTACTAAAATTTTATATTGGTAAAATTTTTGAATATCTCTTCTAAATTCAAGCGCGCTAGACCGTCGCCTAATATGCATATAAGGACGAGCCAGCCCTGATATTTGCACATATCATTTTTAATCAACTAGCTTCTACCCGCGGCTTGGACTCGTCGACTTTTTGTTATTTCTCTGTGTCTCTGTTTTTTCATCCATTGGGTAATTTTTTTATTTACTAAGTTAAACGTAATTTGTCAAGTTCTTTAAGTATTCGTTCGAACTCAAATATAACCTATTCTAGAGTCTTACTTCTTAATATATGAAATTCAGTACAAAAATAAACATTAACGTATCATTATATAATCTTGTTCTATACGAACTCGGCCAAAAATGATACTCCAGTTTCCAGAATTCGACTATTTCTTGTATTGAGTGTTAAACGAGTGAATTAAGAGGTATTTTGGCAAGTAAGTAGGGGTGATGACCTCTTGAAAAATGTTGCTTAAGACTTTCTGGATGACAAGTTGGTAGCCCTAAATAGAGCAAGCTGGGGGAGCTCGAACATGTGTGCACGTGTACTTGTTCAGGAATATGTTATTTTATTTAAATATACACTCTATTTACATGTAATAGGGTTCAAATAAGAAAGTCGGCCGTTTTCTTATTTAAGGCAGTTAAAGTTTTATTGTTCTTTAAAGAAAGTCGTGTAATGTATTCATGCTTTTGAGAGCGTTTAACATTAATCTGTACTTCCTTATGAATGAAATAAAATCAAATGTTGATACGATTACGGGTGTTTTGGATTAGTATTGACTGTATATGAGTTTCTTGTACACAATACGAAGGCAAATTAAAGTATATGTCATAATAATGTTAAGTAGTTTTGAGTGATTTGTTTGTTAATAAATATATACTAATTAAGACTACTAAAATCATACCAAATAAAAAAGTCTTTTTAAAGTACTTTTGAATCGTCAAGGATTATTACAGATTCGAAAAGCAGTGTTTTCAGATATATATATATATATATAGTATATTTGCCCGTGGCTTGTGTTTGGTTAGGTTAGGTTAGTAGGTAGAATTAGTCAAAGTGGAAGAATCATTTTATGTTGATCAGTTGAGTAGTTGAGTCGCGAAAGCTTAACAAACAAACAAATAAATAAACTCATTTCCGCATTTATAATATAACTCACATTTCAGATATATCTTATATTATGTTTCATTTAAAAGGATTTAATATGGCGTCGGCGAGATGGCCCAGTGGTTAGAACGCGTACACCTTAACCGATGATTTCGGGTTCAAACCCAGGCAGCCACCACTGAGTTTTCATGTGCTTAATTTGTGTTTATAATTCATCTCGCGCTCGGCGGTGAAGGAAAACATCGTGAGGAAACCTACATGTGTCTAATTTCAACGAAATTCTGCCACATGTGTATTCCACCAACCCGCATTGGAGCAGCGTGGTGGAATATGCTCCATACCTTCTCCTCAACGGGAGAGGAGGCCTTAGCCCAGCAGTGGGAAATTTACAGGCTGATTATGTTTTTATGGCGTCGGCGTTCGGACAAGCGATTAGGTCACGGAAACGAATCTACTAGCAGCTTTAAAAGAAATATCGAAGCAAGACACCGATGTGTTAGTGACAATCAGTTCATCAAAGTCGATATGAAATTTAGTTACGTCTTAGTACTTTTTACATCTCTCTTAAACATGAAAATAACAATATTTTAATATTATATGATATAATGTTCGAGCTTTATTCGCGATCGTATCTTATTTATTTTGCTCGGCGTTTCGACCGAGACGCCACCTGTCGCGGTCATGACCTTGGCTAAAAACTGGAATATAAATATAAGAATAATACATTAATACAGGGTGCATCGTGAACGTACAATACGTACGAAAATAATATTTCTACTATAATTATAAAGATTTTGGTTAAAAGAATGAAATATCGTAAACAGCTGTATTCCCGTGGTTTTTTTTTCTAGAAACTATCCAAGTAGCTGATGGAATATCCCATGAGACTCTCAATACTCAACAATACTCGGTTTATCTCAGGTGATGAATTCAAAAAAAATCAAAACGCTGTAAGAACAGTCTTTTGCTCATAAACCGACTTCCAATTTTAAACAGTCATAAAAGGTAAACTTTATTACAAATTATCTTCCCCAATTTCGTCCTCTTGGTGATGAATTTTCTAAGTCTTGTATAAGTTGTCTTTTATTCTCAAATAGAAAACTAAACAGCAATTTCCACATTTCTAATATACCAATTATCACCTTCCATTTGACACCCTTAGTAGATGAATTGTGAAAAAAATCCTTTCTTAGTGCTAGTACAAGAATTCCCACAAAAACATAGGTGATGTGCAAATCATTTTTTTTCAGTGCCCAGGAGTGGCGCTATGGTTGAATCCGGCACTATATACTGCATTGTATTCTTACGTATTATAATATAACTATATAAGATAAATTATTATATAAATTATGTAACATAAATAGTCCCTGAAATCATGTTTGTTAATATACCGGGGTCGTTGACACCTCTTCAGTAATCAGATAATGGTGCGAGTCGTGACCCACTTCCGTGGCCCCCGATAAAGTAGACTAACATTGCATGATCATAATATGTAAGTACATTTAATGTGAATTCAAAATAAACGAGGAGTTTTTGGGTCCCAGGATTTAGGAAGTTGGTGATGCTATACAGCCACGAGGAGTAAACCTTCGGTACTGCGTCTGATCTCTCTACTCGTACTACTCGCAACTTTGGTCAGGATTAAATTATTTCATGCTTTTGGCTCGCTAGTCTTTGACTGTAACATAGGTTGAATATGATGTACAAAATAAAAAAAAAATATGCGTTTTTTTTTTTTTTAATAACTAAGTACTTTTTAAGTGCAAAATACAATGTATTTATAATTCATTGTTTCTAGAATGATTGCCATTGTTCTGCTGTAATGTAGAAATATAATATTTGTTAATTAATTTAAAAATAAATCCTATTATATTTAGTAAATAAAATATCGTCGCCTCGTCTTCGAATAGTGAACGAGCTCATCAATATTTTGGTCAAGATAAATGAAGTTTGAATTTTCATGCAAAATTGTCTCCCGATATTGCTATAAAATGTTCAATTAAAGTAATTTGATCGTTTGTCTTTCATTGTACAGAACGGTTTAAATGTATTAGGCTTGTCCCGGATGTGGCTTCAAATTACCGTCTTAGCCTCGGTCCACACTATATGTTTTACAACTCACCTTACGTTATACTCAGAGTTATTTGGTTTTATTTTAGAAAAAGAATTTATTCGTCTACACGAAGCCGCATAGTGAATAGTTAATAACTGTAGATGGTATCTGCCTAGGTAGATATGTAACTTTGTCTACCTGGCTTCATTGCATGCCTGATATTTTTTTAGTAATGATAATAAACACTTACCATGTATAACAGTTATAATATTTTACACTAAATAGTGAGTGTTCTATCCTTAATTTAAAATCCAGTCGAAAAATGACATTTAAAATCAGGTAGTGTGAATCGCGCCGGATAACGGGCCATGTATACAAAGGAACGTTTATAAGGAAGTTCTATTTTTTATTGTCGATCCCGGATTTATTGGGTCAAGTGGTACCACCGTTTGGTTATCGTCGTTTGTTTACTGGACATGTGGTCGTGTTATTGAATTACTATGCCATGTGTAGGATATTTTTTTGTGTTTTTTAAGCGAAATGTAGTTCAATGGATGAATGTGAACGTACTCACTCCCTATATTTGGTAAGGGTTATAGAATTTGTAGAAGTGACCCAGTTTAATTATATGTAAATACTACATTTATTGACAGTCAGTTAGAGGTGAGAAATTTGAATCTTGATACTTAACGGAAAGTTTATTCGAGTTGTAACGATAAAATTAATATCTATAAAATAAAAATAAATCGACCTCAAAAACTACGATTATTTGTATCGTCACAGTAGCATCCGAAAGCGATCCTGTGGCGCCCGCTGAAGAATGAGAAGGTACCGCTGGTTTTTTAGTGGGTATTCCGGTGTAGGGGAGGATGGGGGAATTGCGGACGCTGAAGGGAAATAACGCACAACATTCGTACTATTAGTAATAATCAGTCTGTCTTTATTAATTATTAATCTTTAGTTATACATCTACAAAAACAATTATACTTATTAAACGAGATCAATCAACAAATAGAATATTTTTAGCAAAAACAAAACCTTGTCTGTCCGTAATTACCCGTAACGCTCGGGGTAAATTCGGACTGACCCTGGGTTAATTACGGACAGCATGGGGTATTTACGGACTAGGTCCAAATCATACACAAAAATCACAAGTAAAGCCTTTAGAAGAACTTCCTGCAGTACAGTTCTCATGAGCCCACTTGTTACACTTTGAACACATAATCCAGTCTTCGGCGGGTGGATCTCTGTACTTTTCCTGACAATAAATGCAAAAGTAATCAACATTTCCTTCACTTTCAAAATTATTTAGATTTTTTAAGCCCTTTGATCCTTTTCCTGTAGAAAGTTTTGACTTTTTTAGCTTATTAGATGTAGTTTTATTTTCTTTTTCTTGAGCTTTTCTTTTCTTGTCTAATTTCTTTTGTTCCTTTTCTTCTAGATTCTTTTTTTCTGGTGTGCTGGTAAAAATGATGGAATGCTTTTTGTTTACTGACCGTTTGCTATGGTGAATTTGTAGAGTTGGGACCTTTATTATATCACTAAGCGGTACTGATGAACATTGACTTGTTTGACTTGTCGTACTTTGGTTTAAATCAGCTTCACTTATAGCATTATTCTCATTTATTTCGTCTTGATCAGGTACATTGGGAACGGATTCATCGATAATGTTTATGTTACTAGAGGGCTCAGATTCTTGTTGAGATCTTACTACCTACTTAGCGCAGTCCTGGGCTCCGGTGAGTCCCACTTTACTGGGGTATTGTATAGGGTACATTTTAAATATAATATTAGTTCATAAATAATAAAAATTATTTTTTAATTATATTAAAAGTAGCCGTGTTCGTGCTTTTACCTACAGTGTATTACACGTGCATATTTCATTCAAATAAATGAGTTACAAAAAAATCAGAATCTGTACTATTATGAAATAATCGACGAAGCAAGTTTAAACCTCAAGGAAGGGGACAAAGTTTACTTTTAATACATTTTTACTTTTTACGACTAACTCTTAAAACGTGAGAGAAACAATTAGTGTTTTATACGTATTGAATAGTAACAAAATGTACAAATAATCCTATCATCATCATCATCATTCATCATTATGAAATTTGCATAAACTTTGTCAGGGTTCCAAAGTTGACAAAGACTAACTAAAAACCCCACTCACATGCGGTTAAGCTGCCTGCGGAACTTGTTGCTGTAAAAATATCATGACTCTGTGTAACTGTGTGTTACCAATTACGACGATGTGTAAGTCATGTATATGGTGTGTTTAATGTTTATCTATATTAATACTATGAATACGAAATTTATTCTGTCTGTCTCTCTGTTACGCTTTTACAGTCAAACTTCTGAACCAAATTTGACTATTTTTTATACATAACATCTGACGACTAACCCCTAACAGAAGCAAAGCCGCGAACGACAAATATTAATTGTTTTTTTTAATGTAATATGTAGGCAGGCGGGCAAATGGGCCACCTGATGGTAAGTGGTCACCACTGTCCATACACATTGACGCTATAAGAAATAATAACCATTCCCTATATTACACTAATGCGCCACCAACCTTGGGAGCTAAGATGTCATATCCCTTGTGCCTGTAGTTACACTGGCTCACTCACCCTTCAAACCGGAACACAACAATAAGTGTTAATGTTTGGCGGTAGAATATATGATGAGTGGGTGGTACCTACCCAGACGGGCAAGCAAATATTATCGAATAGCAATTTTATTGAGCCATTTAACAATTCTTCCATCGTTGAATAAGCTGGTGTTGAAGTATTGTCACATGCAATTACAGTAGCTATACACTTGCTATAAAATAACGACTGCAACAAATTATGATGATGACATTTTATAGATATCACACGAGCATGATGTCACAGCGTGTTGCCCGAGTTGTCCGCGTGTTATCAATGAATGAGTCTAGATAATCCATGTAATATACAAACTGTTGACAAACAAATCGACTTGTGGACAGATAAATCGTCCGACATGGTTTACAGATATGAAAATATCTACAGGCGAAATGGCTGAGAAATAAACGTATGTGTCAGAAATGTTTCTCTAAAAATGAACTTATCTATTCATATAATAAAATTGGAATATCTGTTTGTAATATTAAAATAACCCATTTTTACTAAATGCATATGTATGTACACACGGTACATATACCAAAATAATATTTTTTACAATTTTTGTCTGTCTGTCTGTTTGTTCTGGCTAATCTCTGGAACTGCTTAACCGATTTCGACGGGACTTTCACTGGCAGATAGCGGATGTAATGAGGAGTAGCTTAGGCTACTTTTATTTTAGAATTATATATAGAATAAAAATAAAGTCACGTCACAATATCCAAATAACTTAAATTCAAACAACGCGCACGAAGTCGCGGGCACAGCTAGTATTAAATAAATTTAATAAGTCGAGTGGTTAGTACTCCTAAATCGTATCCGAAATTTGAGGGTTCTTACCTTGGTATTGATCACCATACATTGCAACTACAAACAAAACTTTGGGAACCGAGATATTATATTGTCTTGGTTCCCAAAGTTGGTGGCGCGTTGGCTTTATGAGGAATGATTAATATATCTTGCAGTACAGTGCAGGTGGTTCATTAGCCAGACCACCTATCTAAATGACCTAAAAAAGCTTAGTTTGTGTTAATAATTCAGCTCGTTCTGGGCGGTGAAAGACAACATTGCGAGAAAACCTGCATTTTTTTGATAAAAGTGTACCTCATTTTGTATCCATAAACTCGCATTGGACTTTCTTCAAGAGGAATAGAGGTTTGAATCAAGCAGTGGGACACTTTAAGTGCGTTAGTCTACCTTTTTTTAGAAAATAACTTAAGGATAGGACTATGACTGGGGCACTTAAAACATTTAAAACACATAAGCACTTATGAGTTTTAATCGATGTGTTCAACAAAATTTTCCTTCAGTTGGGTTTTATGTCAATGAATATAATTAAGTTTTTTTTTTTAAATACACAACGCTTCAAATTTCTTGTTTAAAGAATCCATGCTGTTCATCCAAAAAAGACAAAATTAAATTATTTTACGATTGAATTGTTTCTTGGCAGTCAGTTCGGAAATGGGTCGCAAGTTCAAGACCCACACGGCGATACTTTTTACGATCTATTATCAGTTTTAGGACGGAATCTAACCAACAACTTCTATTATATATTTTTAACGTTCTGGATTTTGAACTTTGATATTGACTTTTCACTATTTTAAGTTACAAGTTGTAACTTGACCTAAGATATGACTTATCATTACGATTTGTTTTAATAAACATTACGTAATTATATCTGTGTAATAAATGCATAAATAAAGTAATTATTATTTCTCTAGATATAATTGTTCGTTAATTATATTTTAACGAAATAAATAATGCTGTTCTTATTTAATATACGTGTATTTTAGGTAGACAGACTGACAAATGTGCCATTATATTTTCATCTGTAAGGGATAACCCACACAGCCAATAAAAATAGCGTGATTTAATTTTGTCATTTCTGTAATACTTGTCATCGTATGAATTTACAAGCACTCGCCGTAAAAACGTGTGTGGTTTGATACAAATTTGACGCGGTGCGGTGTAGACTTAAACCACAAAAATAAAAATGCGAAGTGATTTCACAGCTAAACTAAACAACCCATTAGAAAAAAAAATTAACGTATCCCAACTAAAAGTTAAGTAAATACCATGTTTTTAAGTATTTGTATATTAGACAGTGGTGTGAAAATGTGAGAGCCGAAGACGCGCATTTAAACTGATTAACAAACATTTCGACTGAATTTTCATGTGTTTAAAATTCTTGGCGTCGAAGAAATCATCTCTAGGAAATTTGTCATAGAAAAATCTATGACATAAGTTTTCATACACATTAGTTTAGAGTGGTGGAGTAAGCTCTAAACCCTTCCTATCAAAAACGAAAGGAAAGGGACCTTAATCTAGCTATGGGACATTTACAAGCTCATATTCTAATATTTACTACCATAAATTAAATTAGTTATCGACTTAACAAAAATAAATCAATAAATATTTCGTTTCATGTATACAAAGTAAGCTTGAAGGAACTAGCGCCAGAAATTTGATCCCTTATTCTAAATGTGGTTTTAATTACATAACTTCAGGGCATTGACCTTTCATTGCGTCCTGAGCGGCGCCGGCGCAAGCGTAAACTATGTTAGCTGGATCTTTGCCAAATATAGCTAATTTAAATAGGGGAATGAGCTACACCGGAAATGATTAGCAAACAGGGTGTTGCTTAAGTATAATTGGAAGATTTATACAGCTTGAGATTTAAAAAAATAATTAACTGCATCACATAAACAGTTCAAACTTCATATTATTATTGATATTATTTAAGCCTTTTCCCAAAATACAGGAGCCATTAACAGACAGAGACAAATCGAATGCACAAATATTTTTCTCTAGCGGAAATCAAACCGACGACTACTGCGCTATATATTGCAACGTTTCACAACGGCATGCCGGTGAAAATTTTCACCGAGCTAAATGTAATAACCGATGAGTAGCGCTCACATGACACACTATGTCAGACATTCATGCGATTTCGCCCCTACTATTGGAAATACTATTTATTACGAGTACATAATATTCCGCCGAGATGGCCCAGTGGTTAGAACGCGTGCATCTTCACCGATGATTTCGGGTTCAAACCCAGGCAGGCACCACTGAATTTACATGTGCTTAATTTGTTTATAATTCATCTCGTGCTCGGCGATGAAGGAAAACATCGTGAGGAAACCTGCGTGTGTCTAATTTCAACGAAATTCTGCCACATGGGTATTCCACCAACCCGCATTGGAGCAGCGTGGTGGAATATGCTCCATACCTTCTCCTCAACGGGAGAGGAGGCCTTAGCCCAGCAGTGGAAAATTTACAGGCTGATTATGTATTATGATTATGTACATAATATTCACACTTGAATAGTCTAATTTAAAAGCGGATGAAATTGCGAAGCGCAGCTACTTATTATATTATAGATATATAATATATTATAATATTATACACTAACACCTTCTCCGAATTGCGCTGCATATTCTTTTAAGTTTCACGAAGAATTTATTAGTATTTTCAGTTTTGTATTACAAAATAAGTCTCTTCTTATTTTATTAGATTGTAAATGGCGACTGTAAGTGATTTCTTTGTGGGTGTGTGTGTGTGTGTGTGTGAGTTAGGTTATCTCTTGTAACTCAGTTGGTCCATTATAAATATTTTTAAGAAATCTTTTGGTATAGTTACTAAGCGATTGTGAGTATTTGTACTTTTTTATGTTTATTTTAAAAACATAATGATATGGTTTATGTCAATAAAACGTTATATGGAAGATAAAAAGCGCGGAGGAGGATTCGTGGATTTTAATGCTAGATATTAAATGATCTCATTGTATTTAATTAATATATCTTTGTAATTTAATTGGCGGAAAATATTAAATCAGTAGAAGTTTCGTGCAAGTCATTTTCGATTCAATTTTCATTTTACATTTATTTGATATCGTATAACGAAGATTCAAAAATGTTTGTCAGGACTTATTATTAAATAATCCTGTTAGATGAAGACATACATTACGTCACTGTGATTATTTAATGCGCAGCAAGCGGTACTGAGTCAAATAAAGTTCCAACTTCAGATAATTTTCAGATAATTGTAGGAGGTTCGTTTTTAATATCGTTTACATCTCGAAGTGAACTCGATAGATGTTATTCCAATGGTAGTGGTCCACATATGTTCACCGGCGCCTCGTTTCCGCGTTACTGAAAGCTTCATAATAACCTGTAGGCGCTTTGAACACCTTGTGGCGTTCTCAGAAATAACTATTCGCAAATATACTTTGTTTAACGTTATTCTTCGGTCTGTTTTTGTTTAATTTGATGAGATCTGATGCATTTCGTACGGTTAGAAGCGACATAATTGTTAAATTAAATTAAATTTATTATTACCGCGAGGTTTAAAATTAATGTTTTCTGTTTAAAAACATGTGTACACACACATTAAATAAAAAAAATACAATTAACGAGCACGTGTACCACCTCGAGTAAGTTCTAATAATAGAACAACAAAAGATAAAATAGATAGAAAAAGATAATATATATCTTATCCATAATATATGTAACTTAATATAATTTGATAATGTTATCAATATCTTATACTCTGATAACATATGAACAATATATTTACACGAATAAAATTATGTTAAATTTTATTGTAAATAAAATGCTGACAATAGAATTAAACCAATATATGCGTGTCGAAGAAGGTTTTATTATATAATATTGTTATATAAGACTCCGCTTTAATTAAGACCATTCACGTGACAAGTGTGTACTTCAAGACTTCGTAAACTATATTGGATTTTTAATTTTTGTTTGAATTAACAGTTCAATTATGTAAGAACTCACTTTATATATCACTTGGGAAATGTTCAAAAGTAATTTATATTGGTACGGTATTTTGATACGTGTCTCTTTTTAATGTTATAGATCTCATCACTTATGACTTTTCATGATCGGTTTCTGTGGTGAGTTTCGAGTAAGTTCTTACAACAAAATAGTTACAGACTTGTGGATTGAATATAGCCGAAGTCTTTATTTATGACATTTTATGTAATTCGATATATATAGTCATTTCTTTTTAAAACGATTTGGTATCGAGTTTACTTGTGATATAGAGACAAACATTACTTATTTGCGTATGTGTGCTAACTGAACTTTTCTTTGTGTGTTTACGTAATGTCATCTATAACAATATCTCATGTATAAAGTTGTGTCTCCACAAAAGGAAAATTTTATTACATCTGTGTTTCCACTGCAAACAAAAAAATTATAATCAAGTTAACTTTTTTATTTAATTTAAAAAATTGACCACGTGGTCCATTAACTGGTATTAAACAAAAATTACTGCGTAATATTATTCTGTATGAATTTCTTACTGTCATTCGTAGGATGCTGCTGTTGTTTCCACACTATTTAATAATAGGTCAGATTTACACGATACGTCTTCAACCCTATTTATTCGTCAATGTCATTTTTTAATATAATTTATTATGGAGGACTAACCATGAATCATTTAAATGTTTCTCTTCATTCTGGCAATCGTGCCAGTGAGTTATATATAGATATAAAAACCACTTCTGTGTCAAACTACCAACCATCTGATGTATATATAACTTGGTGGTAGCGCTTTGTGCAATCCCCTTTGGGTAGGTACCACCCACTCATCAGGTATTCTACCGCCAAATAACAGTACTCAGTATTGTTGTGTTCCGGTTTGAAGGGTGAGTGAGGTAGTGTAACTACAGGCACAAGGGACATAATATCTTAGTTCCCAAGGAATGCTTAATATTTCTTACAGCGCCATTGTCTGTAGCGGTTTGCGGGTGGTGGTGGTGGCTCATAAGCTTCTCCGTCAACCAATGCCATAAAAAATGATATCTCTTGTAATTAAACAAGTTCCCTCACCCCTCAAAGCTACTCACAACAAATTACGTATTGCTATTTGTTGGTAGACTGAATGTTGGGTCGTTTGCACAAAAACCTACCACCGATAACGTGTAATATTTGGTGAGTTTTTAAAGAATTGCGTACACTTGTTTGCAAAATCGTGAAATTTTAAACTATTCTAGTGGAAACACTCCCTTATATTCATAAAACAGAAAGTGATTGAAGATCGTAAAACGTAAACAAAGAATTAACGACTTTTCATAATTCTCTCACGTAAATCATGATTTCTACTCGTACAATGGTAAAAGCTGACTAATAACTAACTTTTACGCGTTTACTGAGATATTATTATTACTTTTATATACATGGATGAATTATTATATGTACTGTTTGTTCGGTAATTACTTAAAGTTATTTTTTTTTTGATAAATAATCAGGCGTAACGACTGAAATCTTAGTGGCAAGCGGTGCCGAGTCACCAATCACTTTTGCTTATAAAAAAACAAACAATAGTATTAACTATAAAACCTGCGCTACACACAAAACACTGGGTTGACAATCCAGTGTTTTTATAAAAAAAAATCTATATATGTTTTTTTATTATCTGTATAATTATCTAAATTGGAATACTAGCTGCTTGATCGAGGTTAGCGTATAAAAATACAGTTATCATTTTTATTTAAGGGATGTCACCGTATTGCAATATACTCTCGCACGTTGCGCGCAATAAAAACGCAAACAATCATTCTGATTGACTGTTTAATCTTCACAGAACCACTACAAACCAAATATCGAAACTAGCTGAATAGATAGTCTTGTTTAAAGAAAAAGTCTATTAGACCATGATAGTTCTGGGATTTGAGTGCTAGTCAGTATTTTGGTATTAAATTTCCTAGACACGAAACATCAAATTCATTTATAATTTAAAAAAAATAATAATAAATGTACTAAATATAATTACTTAATAATAAAAAACGAAGTATCTTTCGTTGTTTCCTAATTAAATTACATTAATATCATTTAATTTTGGATTTTTGGTTATGAGGATATTTTTACAGTCAACTCGGAATTGAATGCATCATTTGAAAGTTCACATTTCAAAAGAATATTCGTTATATAAAAGGAATCACTGTTATCGTATTTAAAAAATTAAAATTAACTCTACATATTGCTACATAGACAAAACTGAATTTTAATGACTCGGAATATTACGTATTATAGTCTCTTCCGATCGAAGGAGGAATAAAGATAAACAAACCTTAGTTTTACATATTTTATGGCATTTGCTAATAACTCGGCTATATTGTGCATTACTAACAGTTCTTCGTAATATTAGGGTTGCCAGTTTGTTAAAAACTATTACTATATAGATTCTATGCGAGAAGTCAAGTCGAAGTATGGTTGACATAACCAGATGCTAATTATAAAGCTAAAATGTCAGTTTTGTTTATTTAAATTTATGTCATTGTGTGCAATTGAATTGCAAATTTTAGAATTATGTTATACAAAGTTATGACATGATTTGTTATTTACTTTATTCACGTCAACTTTTAAAAGAACTTTTGTATCATTTACTCATATTTTAAAGTGATCATTATTAGTTTATGTTTAACGATATGAACTGTGTTTTATGAATTTTTAATACAAATGTTATCTAAACACATGTAATGATACATTTGTAACTGCTCCTAGATTCTATTAGAATCAATGAGAATGAAGGAATAAATTAGGGATATCTTAGTCCAGCTCTGAAATATTTACAGTGTACTTCTTTTTGTATCAATGTTTGACTTAAGCTGTTGGGCTTATTATAATAACTACTGATTTGACTTTGAAATTAAAAATATATATTTTAAATATACAGAATAAAACAAACCATAGAATAAATAATAATATGCAAACGCAGCTGTAACATCCAGTTTGATATACCCTAAAATATTCTAAGCAAAATGTTGATACTTCACACTACCATATACAAAATCCCTATCCAGGTAGCCACTAGAATAAAAGGTGAGTCCAAGGCCATTTCTAAAACTTGTTTGTATGAAAAAAAGTCACAATATTAAGATAAATCTCGAAATTGCATTCTTCAAGGCCACCTGCGCCTGCGCGCGCGCATCACATCGCGCGTAGCGAAGTTACGTTTTCAAGTTAGTATTCGATTAGCGCTCGTCGCGGTTGCACGCGAACTGTCAACACTATCAACAGATAGAATAGTGCAGACGCGGTTTTTTTAGTGTTGTGTTTTAAATAAAAGTTTCCGATTTTGTGGGTGTTGTGAGGGCAAACAAGATTCTTTTTTATTTAAAGGTGAGATATTGTTTGTTTTTTTGTATTATAATAAAATATTTCGATAATTATTTTACAGGACAATTTTATGACGAGCTTATATTTTACATACATGCGGATATTTTATACATCGATATAATGCGTCAGTGTTTAATCTTTTGATTAATTTTTAAATATTAAATGAAATTGTACTATATTCTCATAATTAAATTAAAGTATATATATATTAACAAGCGAAACATGTTTAGTCTATTTTATGAATTATATATTCATTTTTAAATAATACGTATAATATAAACAAATATTATATAATCTGTACTTTTATTAAGGAAAAAATAATATTATAACTCAAAACAGATCAGCTTTCTTGTTTTCTTTTAAGAGTGAATGAATATAGGTAGGTAGCTATTATCGTGAGAATGTTAACATAATCAATTGTGCGTAAGGTTAATTAAAAAACTAATAGACACTTGCGACTTTGTCTGAATTTAATTGTAAAGAAATTATCACAAATTTATATTTTTATGCACAACATTTTTTCATATTTCTTCACTCTCATTAGTTAAAAGGGTCGTAAAGTTCAGTCGTATTATTTTAAGTTTACTTGAAGGAAACAATAACAAATTAAATAATATTTTTATTTGATCACCATAACTGTGTATTTCAATTGTTGGAAAAAAGTAACTACTGAGTTTTTTGCCGATTCTTCTCGTTAGAATCATTTTGAACCGATAGTAGCTTTACTTTTAATACAATTTTGTAAAATGACGATTCAAATCTCAAACTCATGTTACTTTATAAATAACATATTTGCTGTCTGGTTAATATGTATTAAATTAGATTTAAGACGGACAAGGTGGTTATTATAAGAGAACCTTAAAAGATAAATCTCTGCATATACACAGTGGGAAAACTTGTTTTTAAAACATTTAAATAATATACATTTATGTTTATGCATGTCAAGAAATCATTGTTCGCTTTGACAATCTTAGTGTTGTAATTTTAAAAGTTTATATTTTGACATAACGTTTTGAGGTCCCGAATTCTAATAACTTGATCGTAAGTGTTTTAACGGGATATTCGGTTCTATATGTACTTGTATATATGTATGTGTACATACGTCTGTTAATTTATCTTTTGAGTCGCATATCTTAAGGACAAATGTTGATGTCGATTCCGAACTGATTCAGTATAGAAATAGCCCCCTTCCCAGCGGTTTCAAAGTTCCTTAAAATAGTGTTGCCATTTTTATACTTCCTTTTGAATTCCAGTGAACGATGACGGGTTGCACGCACAATTAGCTTCGTCACGGAATTATGTTACACTAACTCCGAGTCGATTAGTATTTGTTGGTTCTATGATTGTTCTTTGTATATATGATTGTACGTTATTTAATCATAATCTTATAAGTAACTAATACATATGTTAATCCTGTCTCAACCCTAGTGCGTACATTTTATAGTATTTTTACTTCTGAACTTGAAAAAAATTATAAATAAATTATATTTTATATACGTGCCTAAAAAAATTGACTTTATTAGTATTGGAGCATTGTAGATTAAGAAGGTTGGCAGTGTTACATTCTCGTGCCTAAACCTTAATGAAACACAGGCATTTGATCAGAATGATCTTCAGTCGGTCGTGTCAGATGGATGTCGCATCGGATTATAAGAGTGTGGGAATGAAGAATGCGTCTGTGAACAACAGCCTATTCCTTGAGATTGGTAGCTGTGTCAGAAATTCGGACAGGAGCTTAAATATAGACTATATTTTGTAAAGAGTAATATTTGTAAATATGTTAATAATATATTGTAATACCTCTAGTCTAGACCATCAGTTTGAATCATCTATTTGTGACGAATAAGCGACTGTTTTTAGTCACAAAGAGAACTTTAAATTAGTAGGTATTTTATTTGAATGAAAAATATTTTATTATATCCCGTTTCTTAGTATATAAATGGTGCCTGTGTATATATATCTATTTTTATTCTACAGTTACATTGGCGTTTACATAGAAAACGCTAAGACTGTAAATTTTCTCCTAGACTATATCGATATCGTAAGATATAACTCATAGAAACAAAAACTTACAGACAAAGTCTTAGCGTGATACTGAAAAAAAAATTTAACAAAACTTACTACATTTTTATTTAATTTTTAAATTTATTTAATTCTATATTTAAATTTCGTGTGTGTCCTCTATGAATTAGTTGAAACGAAAACTTTAAAATGAAAGTTTTATTCGGCGGGCCTTTTATAATATATTTTGTTTATATAAATAATTGAAATTCAAATATCCTTATTCAACATAGAAGCATTATACTTAATGATTGTCTAAATTCTAGTAACGGTTCGGAAAGAAATAGCTAGAATAGAAAATCAGCGAAAACTTCTTTTTTTTTTATCAAAAGTATATTTTTACAATAATAAATGATAAATATTTCAAACGTCCTTTATATGTTTGATTATAGGATCAGCGAGAATGTAAGCAAAATTTCAGCTCAAATGAATTGTCGAAAATGGTTTGAAATTCAGTTGCAAGATTTATTACACAAGTACGTGTTAAATTAATTGGCTATTATAAGGAAGACTTTTAATAAAAAAAGTATCTATTTGCCAAATTATTGGCAATAACAACATAACATTATTAATTATTTGCTTCCCTTACATAATGAATGACATCGAAAGAGTGCAAACTCTTCCTGTATTTTTAAAATATGTTCATGCGTTATCAAATAAGAAACGAATATTGACAACATTTACAATTATTAATAATAATGTAAATAATATTGAACATGGCAATAAAATAATAATAATATGAATAATAATTAAAAGGTTAATATGCAGTAAAATTTGAGAAAGATTATATAATTAGGGTATTTTCAATTTAGTTGCAAATGCATAGAAAATGAGTACAACATATACCTTTGAGTACAATATATTTCTACAAAACGGTACAAAATAATAATATGATTACCACTGGTTTATGTACTTATTTCAATTTCCGTGTCATTTAAATATTCATTCATATTACAGAAAATTTTAATATTAAAAATTAAATTTCATACGATTAGAAAAAAAAAGTTTCAATTATTAGATTATCTTAATTAAAAGAAAAGTTATGTTATCTAAATCGTTTTAATCAAAGTATAAAATATAAAATTTCCATAAAAAATTACATTTTATTTTTAAATCACATCTAATAAATAAAACAAATGTATAAATTTAATTTATCAATTGCGTGCATTGAACATATTTCGAATTAATTATTATTCATCGAGTTTTTTTTAATGGGAAATCGTACAGTATAAGTCTATTTTATTATCTTTTTAGGAATAATTATTTTAAAAAAATAAGTACATATTTTTTTAAGCATAACATATCAAACAAGGAAATACTTTCAATAGAAGATAAAAATAATTAATAAAATCACGTTTTTTTGTAATGTTAATATTTGATTAATAAGTATTTATTTAATTATTATTTGCATATCTAGGTCTATATTTAAATTTTGACTTCGTCGCTCCGCCATATTGATTTGACAATGACGTCATATACTGTTGTTATTTAAATGTATTCGTGATTTCAATTAGGATCACTATTTAAGCTACGGAGTTCAATTTTAGTTCAGTACTTTTGATAATGGATTTTTATGCTAAGCATGACCTTATTTTACATCCAGGATCGGTGACGAAGGAACTCAAAGGTCAACATAACACATGCAGATACACGAAATTTTGAATACTTTAAAAGATAGTTTTTCAAACATATGTTACTAGTAATAATATAAATCTATTTTTAACACCTTTGCTTCATAAAATGTTAATAAAATCGAAACATCCTTGCAGGTTGTGCAAGGATGTTTCGTAATCGTTAATAAGATTAAGTTATAATTTGCCAATGTGTATTATGTTACGAATAATCCCATTACTAGTGAACTATATTTACGAATGATGTCAGTACGAATAATAGGATATTTATTTAATTTAATTAAACAGACACATTAATTAAATGTACAGACGGACAGACGAGTAGTTGTTATGAAGTATTATGATTATTATGATAATCGTAGATTTGTTCTGACTCCTTAAACTATTGTCCTTTACTCTGTTCCTAGCAAGAGTTTATAAATCAAAAATGAGTTAAATGATAAAGTTGGATTGTTATTAATGTAAAAAGTTTTCATTTTCAAATAAGAATATTAGCTGTATTCCGTGAATTAATAAATAGTTTTTCTTATTATTGTCCCTTGCATTATGTCTTTGTTGGGACTGGGTGCCAGGAATATTTAAATTTGGGTCAGGGTTGCCTCTGAGACATTTGTAATGACGGGTAATATGTAGGGCTTTGTGCAAGGCCGTTTGGGTAGGCAACAAACCCATGTTCCAGTTTGAAGGGTGAGTGAGCCAGTGTATCTACAGGTACTAACTACAAGGGACATAACTTAGAGCACTCATAATCAGGAGGCCGATTTGCCCGTTCGCCTCCCTATTTTATAAAAAACATACAGATAACCTAATAAGGGTTGAATTGAAAAAACATTCATATTTTATGTATACAAATTTACACAAAAATAAAGCCACTGGCACAGCAACACGAATTACATATCTCAGAATAAGCCGAAAAAACGCAAATAAAAAGTAATATCTTTAAGAAACTGCTATCGATACAAAATGGCGATATACGATAAGATTTTGATACGAACATTACACTAACGCGATAATCAGTTATTGTTTTGAGTATAAATCAATTTATTGTTTTATGTGCTTATTTTCAACCCATTTTATACAAAGCCTTTATATAAAGGAATATACAAATATAAAAATTCTCAATTAGCACATGCCGTATAAATATTGACTATTAATATTTTGAATGAGATTACTAGAGATAAGTAATTGTTCAGACGTTTGTAGGCGTTAACTGTGAAGAAAAGTGCTAAGTCGAGAGAGAAGCATTTCCTAAATGTTGACTCCTGGCTTCCTGTACTTTTAAGAAGAGTGAGCCTAATCCATTATACTGTCAGACTACATTGATGCGTGTTTCTCTCCAGTGGTGGGGTATTGTGAACCCAATATATGTAGTTTTAATAGATTTATAATCGTCATGATTATGGAAAACCTATATGATACCGCTGTATTAAATATCACGGCTCATTTTGTTATTGTAAAACTCAATGTTTGCGATTTTAATTCTTAATACACTTTGCTTTCAGCTATTTTTAATATATTGACAGTAGACTTTAAGCCTGAATAGGCGTTAAGCACGTTTGTCTGTCCGTGGCATATTGTTTCCTTTTAAATATTATTAATCATCATTAAAAAAAAAGTTATGTCCGTGTTGGGAAAAAGATACATATTAAGCTGGAGACTGACCGAAAATATTATAGTAATATTTGTAATGCGTGCGATGTGTTATGGCGTCTCGTAAAAATGTCGAGCATGCGGTTCAAGATTAGTGGTTTGGTTCTCTCTACTGATGAAGTCCTGCTGACTAATTTTGGTAACAGTGGCCAGTGTCAACGGATAGTTAACTGTGCACGAGATATAAGGCTCAAGAATGTGCACAAACACAGATACTCTAGCTAATTTCTTATTCAGACGGCAGTCTGACACGATCGGACAGATTCGGGTTCAGATACGGTTTTTCCTGCTTTTCGAGGCACGGGAGTGTTAACGCTTAAAATTTTCAACTGCTACTAAGAGTTTATTACAAAAAAATCTTTTATATAATGCAGCCCAGTCTCCACCTTTAATTTGGACATTCTATATTCCATGTTATGTCAATAAATTTAAAGTTTAGAGTTTATGTCATGTTTTTTGTTGTGATAGATCATCAATACTCACAATGTATGTGTCCAAGTTTTGATCTTTCGACCTTTAACAAAAAATATATGACATAATACTATGAATAATCGATATAAATAAATATCTTGTACGTGCGATATCGCTGTTATTGTCAGCAGATTTAATATAATATATTTTATATGTATCTACATATACATTTATATATATTGATAGACTTGGACACCGTGGTACTGATTTCTCATAAAATTTGGCAAATCTGTGTAATTTTTATAGGAAAAGTTTTCATACTATTTACTTGATGGTGGATTAACCTATCGGTTTGATAATTGCTACAAAGGCAGGATAACTGCCGGCTTTTAACTATTAAAATAAATGACGTAAGCCGATATGGTCTAGGGGTTAGAACATTTTTATTTTAACTGTAGATTATCGACTCAAACAGGCAGACACCATCGTGCATTGATGGAAAACATTGTAAGGAAACCTGCATGAGTTGGATGAAAATCTGCCACTTGTGACCACCAATCTAATATAGATCCTAAAGTTACTATAGTTTATATATATCGTTTATATATATCGCTCGATATATCGTTTTATATCAAAGCAGTATATAAGAACGTTACCATGTCATTGTTCGGGTTCCAAATGCAAAACTCAAATATAAAAAATTGAAGCAAAAAGTTATGAATGTGATTTTTTTTAAAATATGTTTTATATTCTCTTCATGTAGTTTTAAGCCAATTTCCGTAATTCAAAAGAAATATTTTGTATTTACATAAATTATAACACAGATCAACACGTGCGCGTTCGTTAGTGAGGGTATTGTGTGTAGCGTGCGCAGTTGTGGGTTGTAACTTCTTTAAAACATATTTAAATACATATTACAATACACATTATATAATATACTTGGTTTCATATAAATAACAATAGCGTTCAGCTACTATGCAATAGTAATTTTGAGTGTGAATTATGATTTTATACATTAATAGTAGTTCCTATTGTCATGATGGCAAGTAAGTTTTTTTTTTTAATTTCATAGACTGTATGGCAAATGTTTTAAGACCATATATATAAAAAAAGTGAATGATGATTATATCCGTTGATTGCTATTATGATACGGTGCATTTTGGACACTTGAATACCGCGACCTCGACAACCGGAAACTGACTAGCGACCTCCGGTGTTGACATGTCTTGATATAACGCTCAATATCAAGAGTGTTCCAGTGAAGTTTATGTTAACAGGAAGACAAATTGCCTAACAGTGCTTGACAATGAGCGGTCACTTCTACTCATGAACATTGGCGTTATTGAATAACTAATATTATAAATGAAAAATTCAGTTTGTTTATTTGTCACACATTAACTACTCGTCAAATTTACAATAAACGTTGTCAGGGGTCCAGAACAGGACACACTGTAAGCACCTGGATCAGTTTCAATTATTTAGACCGGTACACTTAATAATAGAACACGCCGGTAGATCATTTTGCTGTGATGTGTCAAGATTGGTCTTACTTAAAGTTGCATAAATTAGGCTGTATCGAATTATTCTTTGCATAAACATTTCTATTGCATATATATTTAAAAAAAAACTCTTGTGCTCCTTGTTGCTATCATTAATTTATTCAAACTATTCTAATTTCAAATATGCTTTAAAACTACTTCATATCAAGCACGTCCTTTAACTCTTAAAGTCGATTCTTTGTACCAATATAAGTGTACAATAGCAATAACTCTAACACTTTAAATGACAGTGCAAAAAGTTTTAATTAGATTAGTGCAAACCTTATCATAATCGATTCAAGCTAAAATTAAACAAATATATGTTTCTGTGTCTAGTGCGTGGGCGACGCGTGCGGAACTTAAATACTATCCGTGCCGTTGGATGACCGCCGAGCCGTGCGTTGTCGCCCGTAATGATTATAGTAGCCCACTAAATGTACCGTCGACAAAACACACTAATCTTTATTTACATTTAACATATTTTTTTTTATTAAAATCGAAAAATCCTTTGGCCGATCTTATAAACTTGTATAAATTTAATAATAAATAAGTATGTATGTCCGTTTTTATTAAATTATTCAAATGCAATTTAAAATCGAATTTAAATAACTACAAGTCATTTATATATAGCCATTCGATTTATAAAGAGTATAGTTACCTATATACTATATCTTTAATAAGTTATAATCATAAATATTCTTAGATAATCATCATCATTTTTGTTCACAAAATTCAAATTACGAATTATATTATTTTTGTGCTAGTATTTTAAAATTAACATGTACATATGTTTATACTTTTACATTAAAAAAATCGATAAAAAAATACAGAAAATATATTTTTTATGCTTACAGTATGTAGGTACTTTGACAACGGAAGTTAGCGGAGCGTGGTGTTGCGCAAGCTTTTGTCTTACACGCTCGAATCGTGCGCATGCGTTGCGATTAATATGTACCTGTCGACTTATATATATACTAGTCTATAGATTTGCCCGTGTTGAATGTTGTACTAATATTAATATAATTTAATAAGGTTTTGCTGACCATGGTCACGGTGTGCATTTTCCACGGAAGTTAACGGACAGGAGTCATAGCCGGATTATCTGTTAGATTATCTATTAACGAAATTAATTTTAATATGTCTTTTGTCAAATGATTGTACGCTTAAAAATACTAAGCCGCTTGCTGTCCTTAAATATTTAAATACTTTAAAACACAAATTTAACGAGCGATTCATCTCGTCTCCATGCGTAACATACATGCGATTCCGAAACGTTTAATATCGGGATGATTTTTAAAAAAACGGTACATAACTCTCCTCTTTACAAGCGAGCGAAGCTGCGGGCTAAAACTAGTAGCTTAATAAATTAACATTTCATAACAGATTCTAAAAAAATAGTTAAAAATTTATTTGATTCAATCGTCATTTCATTTCAACGTATTAATAATGATTCATGGACATTTAGCACTGTGTGTTTGTAGGTCAGTGTCAAGTATGCTTAAAATGATTGCATTTATTATTGAAGTGCGCTATTAGTTTCAGGTACCTTTTAATATTATGTTCGATCCAGGCGATCCGACATTATTTTATAACTTTCTATGTCATGTAGATTAATTATTTGGTGTCAGGGCTCTGTGCTGTCTGGGCAGGTACCCACTCATCAGATATTTTATGGTTGTGTTCCGGTTTAAAGGATGAGTGAGCCAGTGTAACTACAGACACAAGGGATATATTACCTTCGTTCCCAGGGTTAGTGACGCATTTGTAATGTTACGAATGATTAATATGTCTATTGGTCCATTGTCTATGGGGAATGGTGGCTACTTACCATCAGATGGTCCATTTGCAATCCTTTTTATTAACAAAACAATACAAATATTTCTCTTTGGTTTTAAAACATGCCTATTGCCTATCTTCTTAAGTATCATTTTGTTCGATATGCTGTAAAAAGGGTTTGCCAGGATGTGTTCCGGACAAACAGGGCATACCTACGCTGAACCGTTTCAGACACCTGTTTGCAAATCTCGCTAATATAAACAAACTCATTTCGCGACTCGTTAGCGAATTGCAATTAGTGTCGCTAGCTCTTGGTTCAACGACCTCACAAAGTACAGTGTTTTATGGTGTTTGTGGTCATTCATAAACATTAACACTGAGTCACGTGACTATGGAAAATATTTGCACTCCTGGTAAAATACGGTTTAAGCATGTAAACATATTTAAGTACATATGTAGTTATGTTATTTGTTCAAAAAATAATAGTAGATATTTAATTTATGTTTTTTCGTACTTTCAATATGAAATTAAAGGTATAAAAAATAGAGTACAGCTTAAATCTTTTGTTGTTTTTTATACAATGTACATGGTCTCCAAATATTTCACATTTAGAGTTCATATTGTGAATGTTCATTTTTTTAAATATAGGGCAGTTGTATAGAACAGTGTACATTTTATCAAGATGATTATTGGTCTAGCTTGGCATTGAGAGATATCTATATAAAATTGCCAATCACTATATAGATAGATATCGAAGTTTTTTTCTTAAAAGTCATATAAGATTGTAAATGACACAAGAATACCAAAGAAAGATAAAAGATAACAGTTCTATCTAAGTATATCTTCAGGAATTAAATAGCAGATACATAGATAGTTACTAATGAATGTCTTCGTAATCAATAGCGTACGAATCTAGCGTTTGTTTCAAACTGTCTAGACTGTAGAGGTTTTGATTCTAGGAAATTGGCAATTTAGCAACGACAGATCGGATCAAATACCTAGTTCAAAGTATGTATATTGATGATTGGATAATTTAGAAATCTTAAATTAGAAATAATTGAACATTCAAAAATGCCTTTGAACATTCAATTGTTTTAATGAAAAAAGTAATAATAACAGAATGACAATTTGAAGAAGTGACAAACTCTTTGATACTGGTTATAATAAAATCAGGTATTCCAAATTTTATTTCTTTTACTTATATAATTTTTAATTTTTTTTTTGTTATTTTAAGTTTAACGCAGACTATAGATATTGCATTTTATGTTTAATGACATACGACGAATGATAACAACACGGCTGTAAAGAATATCGTGTTTGCCACCGCATCAAAATTGGACGCGAGCAAAAAAAAAAAAACTTATTGATTAGTAGAATAACGTTGTAGGTTTTGATCTTTAGTTATACAGTGATTTATTATACTGTTTGGTAAATAACAAATCAGGAATGATTGTGACTAGGCCTCATCCTCATTGACCCCTGTCTTGTCCAATTGTCAATTAGTATAGACGATAGTGCTCAGTAAATTTAGCACTTAAATGCGATGGAGACATCCAATCTTTAATTTGTACAGTCTCATTGATTTTAATTTGTCTGTGCGAATAATTTTGTCATAGTGACTATGTCAATTAGCTTATAGTATTATATTTTCATAAACTTTATATTTATGTTGTTTCTCTCTAAGGTTTTTTAAACGGGTATGTAGTTAAACAACGGTTTATCTCTCTGTGTCATCATGTGACAGTCGAATGAATAAGACGAAACATTGTTTACTTATCAACTTAAACATCATCATATAAAGTCATTTTTTTCTATACAGCCAATAAATGTTTCACTAATGGGCCAAACATCCTGTTCTTTGGTGCTCCAATTACTGTGTTCTTTGTGGTTTTGTTTCGTCGTTTGTTTATTACAAAATACATCAGTGTATATTTAATTAATATCAATAAAATAATTAAGTTCTTCCTCTAACTTATTGTTTCATTATTACAGATCCAGATAATGTCCTGTGCCCATTAAGAACACCAGAAAAAAATGGCGACCGCCGGCGCTGTTCTCCTCGAGGCTCGGCCTTTCAGGCCCTTTAAGTCCTCTGAGGAGTACCTCTATGCAATGAAAGAAGACTTGGCAGAATGGCTGACGGTCCTTTACCCTGAACTGCGTATCAATGCTGATAATTTCTTGGATAGACTGGACACAGGCGTCGCTTTATGCAGGGTAAGTTTTTAACAAAATTATGATATACTTTTACTGGACGAATGTGTGATTTGACACATTTGTCAATATCAAAATCAGAGTTTATTATATAAATTAAGAAGAAGACGACCACGTACGTCGTCTTCTAAATATGACTTCACTATTTTAACATTTAGACATTTTTCCGCTGCAAAAAGTTTAGTTTACTTTAGTTTTATTTCTTCACAGACTTTTTGCATTTAATGATTATTTAATTTCGCAAGTCACTAATGGATAATTATATACAGCTTTGTTACGGATGAGCAAATTAAGTTAAGGTGACTTCGGAGCATAGCTGATATGTTTACCGATACGAATTATTGGAAAACTTTGTTCGTCTGCTAACTTACTCTTTAAATGCGAATTTCAAGGCGATTAATAATTGTATTTGTTATGAATTGAAACGTACAAGATAATAATTTGATATCGTGAATAATTATTGTCGGCTTATTCCATAATGTGGCCATGTCACAGATTAAAATTAGGTAAACAAATGCCACTTGACTTTTGTCGTACCTACGCTTATTAGTAGCAAAGTTATGGTATGTAGTTATTATGACATTAATCGTTAGGTTGGCTTATATCGAAATTTCTTGTCACACATTGAAAATTAAGTATGGTAATGACATCTTACTATTTGTCGTACCTATGAATAAAACAAATATATAAGCCAATATTTTCATTTGTAATATTATATAGCATTTTTTCTAAATCTGCCAATAAAAACATTCAATATTAAATCCTTAATTTCTGATTGGCGAATAATATTTAGCTCTTGGTTGACTCAGTTGTATTCAGGTAAGGATGAGTTTATCATGTTTCGGAAAGAATTATTTAACTTCGGGTATTACTCTGTGTGTTAAATGTTAGTTTTCATAGATAATCTTTAAATACGTTTCGATCGTATTGTACAATGTTGTTTTTTTGTCAAATATTATTCCGGAAATATTATTGTAGTTAATTTGTAGATACGATATCTGTGGTACCTTATCTTATTTGCGTTCTGTGTAGTTTTTTGCGAAACTATGTAAATAATATCCCTTGCTTAAGTAGTGTGACTTGTCACACTCGTACTGGTCACTTAAAAACTCACTAGTTCCAATATTTTGGTTAGATGCGAGTTTATTTTAATTGTAGCGTCATTGTAACGTGTCGATACAGTAGAAATGCTTTAAAATTTCAATACAATTAAATTACTATAAATTCACAAACTAAGGCTATCTAAATGTCATAAAATAATATTAATTAATTCCAGTTTCAATATTACGCATAAAATGGCTTACCTGCATACGTCTATAACATTAATAAGTACTATTATTATATTACATAGAACCACTACTTTTTACTACATCTAATCAACTTTCGTTTTCTTCGTGAGGTTTTATATGCGTTCGCTATACGTAAATTGGCCGCTTAGTTAGAAAAAAATAAATATAGGTATTAAATTATTAATTGTAATCACAAAAAAGGTGTTAGTGTTTTTAGGAAATTACCATTTTGACAAGACCCCAGTAATAGCGTGCGTAAGCTTTATTTCGGACTAGTTCTTTTCTGATGTATTACTATTAGTTGTTTCATGAGTAAATGGTGTAGAATTACCTCTTATCTACAGATAACATAAAATTGTTGCCGAATACAAATAATCTTTTGTACACGATTATGAAATAAAAATTATGAAAATCAACAAAAAGTATCCTTTAATTTTACTGTTTTAATCTCGGGATCGGCAACGTATAAAAGATATATTTTTATTTGTTATCAAGTGTATTCAATTTTATTTTGTTTTCAATTATATAAGTCGAGCTTAGATGAACACGTAATAAACAAAAATACATTGTTTATTGTCCTACTAGATGCAAAAATAGCATGAAAAATGTAAAAATTTCACTCATTAGCAGAGTTTATTAACAGAGAATATCAATAAATTAAAACAAATTTCCGATTTGTGTTTGACAAGTTCTCAGTCATTAAACAAACAATATCTAGATTTGTTTTTATTTCATCATCGCAACAATAATTATATACTCAAATAACACATACGAAATATAATATTTTATTGAATGAATTATGTTAATTGCTAGTCTCCTCACGTACGTGTTCAAAAAGGGACAATGCAATGTACTAAAATTTGTCCTATTGACGTCAGTGAATATGACGTATTTTGCTTCAGCGGTCAGATAGTGGTGCTTATTTCTTATTATAAAGAGTTTTTCCTTTAAATTGCAATGCAAATGTGCATTTAGCATGTATTAAAATATTTATTGCTTTGCATTGCTCTCCTTAAATATTATATATGAAGATTTAACTCAATGTGGTGTAAAATGCATGGACGCAAATAATACGCATATAATGAAGCGTTAATTTAAACATATATTACGATAGGCTATTTGCAATCTTTTTAATTTTATAGTGTTATCTTTTATATGATACTATTCCTAATATTTTAGATATTAGTACTGTTAATAAATATTTAAGGTAAATTGTTATTATTTTATTATCCGTCTGTTAGCTTTTTGTGCACAATATAACGTGGATAAACTAGATGGATTAAGGAAATTTGCATAGTAATAGTTGAGTTGTGAATGAGTTTGCCTGCACCGTTGGTTGGCTGGCTTATAAGGCTGCATACCCCGAGGTCCTGAATTCAACCCCGAACAAAAGGCATTGGGTTTTTTGCCAACAAAGACTTATACACTATCTTATAGCTTGCAAAAACGGTCACGGTTGATACGTCATAGCGGAGTATACTGTTTCACATATAATGCGTTACGACATTGCTTCATCATCAAAATATGTTAATGTTTTGATAACATGTATCTTAATTGACACTGTTATCAAAAACTATTTCATTGGCCTCTGCCCACGATAAAACGATACACTAAAGAAAACGAGCGTACATACGTTATTAATAAATACAATTATATTGATAACAACTCAAGGAAATTCGTTATCGAATTGTGTTACTGATGAATGATGAATTTATAATTAAGTGCCATGTTGACAGACTAAATGACGTCATAGATATCTAAAATGGCGGACGATAAAAGCTAAATTTTGCACTTTGTCAATTCGTAATTATAAAATGTCACTGATGTGTGTTTTTGTAATTATTAATTATGTTTGTTTAAAGAAAAACAAGATACAGCGCGATAGATCGATTTTAAACGTCAGGAAAATTTGAAAAAATGTGATCACCACTAAAACTTAATTACATTTAATGTAATCTATATTAAATAAATTTATTCTACTAATCATATTTGCAACTATAATTCGAACAAAGTCAGTATGGACCGCTAGTATTGTTATAAACAACAAATAACTAGTACATATCAATGAATATTTATATATAATTTGAAAATATCGTCCGATTTCGCAACATCCCGTGACATTACATTAAACGCCTGACAGATTATCAAGCGTTTGTTTGTCAACCACTTCTTGGAGTGTTGCTCAAACGCATTACTATTCGGAATTTAATCGCAATTGCGTAAACGAGGAATGCGTTGTGATAACTGTAAAGGTCACGCTTTGAATAGTTCTTATTTATTTATACTGAATATGTATTTATAAATACAATCGTTTTGCGTTAATTGCAGGAATTGTTTTGATAGTGGAGGCGTTTAAAGTTAATTCGAACATCATCATTGCTTTATCTCTGCATGTTAAGCAACGTACGTTTATTATTTTTATGTTTTCCTTTATTGTACCTTTTATTTTATTTTTAATTGACTTGCAGTCTTTTCAGTAAAAATAACTGAAAAGATATTCTATATATTATATATAAGTACATATATATATGAATCTTTATTTCCGACTAGACTTTATCGATTGCATTCATCGTTTTTTAAAGGTTCCAATACTGTGTAGGAGTTTCTAGTGGATAGAAATACTAAGAAAAAAGCAGACTATTGGAAATTTTTAAAAACCTTAAGAGAGCTTATGTACAACCCGTTTACACGGGTTTTCTTTTTTATTATTTAATTCCAGATCGAATTAATTAGTTCATAACTGGGACAGGACAACGTATGTCAATTTTATTTAATAAAATTTCATATAAAATTGTTATAAACATTTTCACATCTTTAGCTTAAGGAGCAATGTTCGATAACTTTTGCATTGTTTTTTTTTTTATAAATCTTATAAGTATTAATGTAGTTATTAGGTTAAAATTTTTAGTAGTTTGTTTCAAACGGAAACAAAAGTGCTGTGAAATTTTTAAATGTTACGAAAGTTTTTACACCAAAATTATTTTAAAAACGTAAATATAAAATATTGTACATAATTTCGCACTACGCAGTTATGACACGTACCGAAAAAACTTCGCTATTCCATTATAATAAAACCATTTACATGTTTCCTACAAAAATACTTAAAGTGCTATCTTTCTAGTCATATCCTATAAAGATAACCGAGCGTCGAATGAAAAGTCGGAGTGAATGAGTAAAATGCGTGGGCGCGCGCATGCGTCAACTTCTGAAAACCAAGTGAATCATGTTAATGGACAACTTTTAATTGTCTTCTAAAAACAAAGGAAGATATCTTTGTATCTGTTTATATTTATATATGACTATATGTTTGTTTGTACACGTAAACGTTTAACGAAATATTTTGACTTTTTCTTTTGTAATGCCTAACTAAAAATACTAAATCAATCGCAGTATTTACTACTTAAAACTTATATCAGAACATGCAGTGTGTTTCGCAGAAGGATTTAGTATATAATATTATTATATAAATCGCTGCGTTTCAGCCGCTTTAAATCTAGACAGTTTACGTGACAGGCGTTAATTTCATGTTTTTCGTTGATTCACGGGGCACACAGTTGTGTTTTACGGGTGAAACACGGACGTTATTTTAACTGTCCAGACGAATATTTAAGTGTTGTCACATTTTAAACAGTATAATTTTCATATAGTATAAATTATGATTACAAAATATTTAAACCTTTTTGCTAATGTCAGGATAGAGTTCGTGATTTATTTGTAATCAACCGCATTTACAATTATATGCTTAGGGTTAAGATTCTCTTTTTACGCATAGCTTGATGGGACGTTTTTTTAATCAAGTTCGCGTTAAATATATTGCAAAGCACATTATGAAATATTTTTCGTTTACGGCCTTGCGTACTCGGCGTCTTATTAGCGCCCGTCGCAACCTCAGCTAAGCAAATACAATTTTGTAACAGTTAACTTTTATTGTTTTAAACAGTTTTGCAAAATTTGTAACAATACGTTAAATTATAATGTATTTAAAGAGTAACGTATTTTATACATTCATTTAATATTTATATTATGCGCAATTACTGTTTGAATGATACGTATGATATATCTCTCCGTAAACGATTGTTGCTGAAACTACCACAAAGTTTCTTTATTAAATTTACGTTTAAAGTTACATTACGTTTATAGTTAGTACGTATATAATGACTATAAACATATTATAGTCATTATATACGATTCTTTTATTCCTAGAATTTCAGAAGGTGTCTTTTAGCAAAGAGTACATTAAATTGCATTCCATCCAAACTCCACTCAGACAGCACGGCCCCTTCAGCTTTTTAACTCTAAATATCTTCTTAACATGTTCAAAATACAAGGCATTTCCAGTGAAATTGTTGACATTTATATATATATATTCTCAACTGTTTGCAATGTAGGAGTTGATTTTTGTTTGCGTAAAAACTTAACTGATTTTCATAAGTAGTTGGTGCACGCCCGTTTGAGTGTACCATCCGTAAATCGCCAGCGCCCTCTACCGCCACACATCAGTACTTTCTATTATTGGTGCTGGAAGGAGGATTGAGCTCTTAAAATTACGGGCATAAGTTACATACTATGTTTGTTTCCGTGCTTGTCGGCATATTATAAGTATTGTAAGAAGAGGTATTTTAGTTTCTATAGTACCTACTAACTCTATGGGCTAAGTTTATATCTATCGGTACAACCGTTTGCTTGTCTGTCTACAAAAAAAAATCTTCCTATATATGTGAACTAGCGACCCGTCCAGCTTCAGGTGTAATTTATTAATAAATAAAATTATATTATATGAATATAATTTATAATACTTATATTTATAATTAATTTATAATCCTACAGAACTCAAGAATAATGTAATTTACAATCGGTGACAATTTTTTTGTGATTGGATCATTAGTTCCGTACATTACCCCTTACATACAAACAAACAAAAACCTCTTTATAATATTAGTATAGATAAATGAAGCTGAGGAGTTTGATTTTTTTAACACAATAATCTCTGTATCTAAAAAAAAATATTTTAGCATTTGATAGCCCTATTTTTGAGGACTATTTGCTTTACGCTACGACCCAACACCAGAAACCGTGCAAAGCAGCTAGTCTGTAAATAATATCCTATTTGAAATGCTTGACTAATTCACAGTAGATAGTACTTAGTTTATGAAACGAAGTAATTATTACATTGAAAACTTTATATTTAAATCTTGTAAAACTGTTGAGATAATAATAGCAGATTATTTATAATTGGTCGTTCACGCGTAGGTTCCGTTAACTATGTCACTCAATATAATCGCTAAATTCAGTATTTATTGTAGCAATAAACTTAAATGGAATGAATAATCGTCCTTGTCGATCAGTTCGTACGGTGGGCGACGAAAAATATAGAAAAATAGCTCTTGTGATCATTGGATTACGATGTGTAGACGTTTCATTTTGTTCGTTGTAATTATAGGTGGCAATTGGCAAAGCGCGGGCGGAGGCGCCGGCGCAGGTTACCAAAACGTAACGTGTAAGATTATGGGTTTAACGCTACAAATAATTTATGATGAAATTATATAAAATAGCGTATTAATGTTGAACTCTAATAAATAATGTAACATTAGTCGGAGGTTTTTAAATGGTTTCCATATATTTCAATTTTGTTATGATTCTCCTTATTCGCTAGCGGTTTCGCTTCAAAATACCGACAATAGTATTTACTTTAATCACCTAACATAAAGTATTTAGATCTATCTGTTTGATATATTGTTAGAATATTTATGTATACAATTGTTATTGAACTTAATCTATATGGTTCAACAGTATTCAGGTCAACTAGCAGTATGATAGTCGCAAATATGGTCCAAGCTTTAAGAGAGCTATTTTCGTATTTAAAATCGCTATCACAAGATACATTTTTTAAACTTTAGTTTTAGATATATGTCCATATGGCTATATTCAACATATGGGTAACTTATTCTATGGCACATATACATATAATTGAAAAAAAAAACATATGTACATCATAATTCATACAATTTACATTATAAACGCGTTGATGCTAAAATTAAATATACTTTTTTAAAATTTAAATTAAATTCTTGGTCAAATATGCCGTATATCAGCTTACACTCAAAAATCAGTGTGTATAAATAAATCAAAAAATAATTAAATTCCTACTATATTATGAGTAAGACATATTCAATCGAAGATTTGTCTAGGTGATAGTGGAGTTTCAGTAAACATAGGTTTGTCTCTTTCTGTTTTTATTGATTATAAATGCGAGAGAGAAAGACATCGCATTTTTAACGAATCACCCCTTAAACAAAATATATAAATCTTGCCGTATGTTTACAAATATAAAACAAATTATGTGCGCAGTTGTTTCGACTGCTTGTTTCTGCTAACGTGTTCTAACTAAAACAAAAAAAATCCGCTCAAGAAACAGCACAGCCGATTATGTTTGTTCATTCAAGTTGCGTAGCAGATGTTTGCGTGTCTGAATTCGATATAGTTTTCGCGAATCCATTACGATTCAGACCGTTGTCTGTCTGTTCGTATATCAATGGAATCCTGTAGATAATTTCCCAAGCCTCGTTTTCGGTATTGAATAAAACATTATTTTAAGAACTCGTTGAAAATATTATTGGTTCTTTGTGGTCATTTCGTTTCAAAATTAGCGATTGTTTTTAGGAAGTATAAAGGGCATTCAATGTGGTCGTATTATTTATGTTATTGTTTATATTTAATATATATAGTTTCATGTTTTATTATAATATATACAGTAGCTGTTGATAAGTTACAGACCTTCTGAAGAGGAGAGGTAGCGTTGGCCTATTAGTACAGATCGTTTTTATTATTCGACTCTTATATATTGTGTGAATCAATCACTTAAAGTAATCTTTAGTGTCTACTAAAGATTGTATTCTCTGATCTGTTTATGGCGGCAACACAGAGTATTTAAAAAGCCTACAATGACGCTTAATTTGAATTTATTTTTATGTGTTTGATATTATGTAAAGTGATTGCATTAGCCCTCAGTGTATCAAGAATTGATCAATTGTTTAGCGTGTTTGATAGAAATTCCTATTGGTACGTCTAGCTCGAACATGTAACCTAGGTCAGCGAGGCTTCTGGAATGCGGGTCCGTTGTGCATTGTTAAATACTAAGTTATATTTATGGATTTAGTTGACTACGGTCAAGCTAAGGCTTTCAACCTGTTTGTATATTATTATTTTACTTCAGTTACTAAAAAAATAAGAGTCTGCATTCAATAAGACATACATTTATTTTTATTATATTTACTAGGCGTGATAATACTTAATTAATCCAAATTTAAAATAGTTGATGTGCTTAAATTTAAGTTTACTAATATATATTTATACAATGATAGTTTTATATGTAATTATATTAAAATGATAACTGAACATTATAATTATTACGCAGTATGTTTTTCAAAGTTTTTGTTGTAAACAGTCAAAGTATTTAAATATATAACAATTTATTAGTCGATAAAACCCTCTTAGTAATATATTAAGAGGGCTTTATCTGTGGAAGGTATTTGTGCTGCATTGTCTGGGTGGGTGCCAGTCTCTCATAATTTACATTTCGGCAAAATATTGATAAATTGTATCGTTGATTTCAAGGATGTGGGAACTAGCGTAACTAACTAAATGAGCAAGGGAATTCTATAACAGTTAAGATACAATCGTTCAAAACGCATTGGCAGTAAGAGTCTTGTCCCATAGTGTCTTTGCCACAAACAGTTAAATAAAAACAAAAAAATATCAGATTTAATCTTCTGTTCATATCAACTTGCCATTTAATAATATCGAATATTATTATAAATTAGTATTCATTAATCGTAATACGCATTTGATTGTCGATGTCGATTATAAAATCGATAAAGCTATACAATTTAAACAAGCGAATACCAAGCCTATAAACAGCCTGGCCAATGGCGAATGACATTTGAATCGTCAAGTTCATGAGATAGGATTGGTTCCCACGACCAAGACCGTTAGTTAGGTTCGATATGTTTAGGGTCGATAATATTACAATTGAATAACTTATATATTAATAGCGTAAGCCGATTTCTGTCCCAGTGATTACGGGACGATAGCTGCACATAAAAAAAATCGGTTTTGGTCTCATTTCGAAGAGCTCCAGCCGTATTTGCGTGACAAAAATGAAGCTGAACTAACACCATTTTCCCCTCAATATATTATGTTCTTGTTAAAATATGACTTGTCAGCTTGTGTAGAGGATTGCGTACCATCAAATTTAATTATTGGACAAGTCAATGACATGGCGAATTTGTAGTTTATCATTTAAATGGATGCGCCTAATATTACCAAAAGTGTCCTATTGTTGGCTAAGATCTTCTCTTGAGGAGAAGATTTGTAGAGATCGACGTGAAGTGGTCATTGTAAGACTTTCGTACGACACATACTTACACATATAGGGTCTACATGTTCTCACTAGATCATTGATGAATTATTGTTGACGTTTTATATAAAATTAGGAAATGTATACTATTCAGGATAGTCTAATATTCAATATGTACTGCCTGTAAATTTCTCACTGCTGGACTAAGGCCTCCTCTCCCTTTCACTCACTCACTCACATGCAGGTTTCCTCACGATGTTTTCCTTCACCGACGAGCCCAAAATGAATTATAAACACAAATTAAGCACATGAAAATTCAGTGGTGCTAGCCTGGTTCTGAACCCGCAATCATCGGTTAAGATGTACGCGTTCTAACCAACGGCCATCTCGATACTATCTAATATTCATTTCATTAAAAAAACTGGATAGTTTATTAGTTAAGTTTGGTGTGTTCTTTTGCGTACACCCAAGAAGGTTTCATGCTGAAAGAAAACAAGATGTGTTTCTTTGTATATTTGTACTTCATTAACTATTTTTAGATAGAACCTTATTGTAACCGGGATGTGAAGTTAGATTCTAAAATTTCTAAGATTAAACTATCTACTTAAGAAATCTAGCGCAGCGAGTCCTTGTATACAATAGTAACAAATAACACATTACAAAAGCAGTAATTAGCGGAGCTGTATTTAAACTTTTTTAATAACTTAATGATATATCCATATGTTTTATGAGCCACCCTCATAAGGTGTCGACAACATTGTACAATAACATTTAGGGTAGCATTGTATCCGACCTCGACCTCCATGAAGAGATCACTTTTAATTGACATTTCAACTGTACCACCGGAACATGACGGTGGTCACCGTAATTACTGTCACCATATAAATGATGTGACGATAGCATGCCTTTGAACTTTACGTTTTCGTAATACAATGAATGAGGTGTTGATAATTATAATTAAAAGATTTAAGTGGTATTGTTACTGTTGTGTTTATACAGTGTTGCCATCTTTTAGTGTTGGAAACTAGGGCACGAGGACGAGACAATAATTAGAAACAATATAATAGAAATAGTGTTGTTATTATTTCCAACAATGAGATGAATGAAGATATATATTTTTTTAATTTTTAAATTATTCTAATGTGTGTTTCGTTATTGTATTTAACTATTACGAACGCGCCTCGCCTTCGCACACAGTACGTCGAGAATATATTAGTTTATTTTTCAGCGCGACTTGTTTGTCTATTCCTAATGATGAAATATGAACATATTTATTTGTTTTGGTCTGCTAAAACTAATAACAGAAATAAGTTAAAGTTTCGCAGTCTATGCTTTAAACTCCACTCTATAAAATAAAGGAATCCTTTAAAATTTAAATGTATGTACTTATTTTAATCTGTGTGTTCATTTTTAATCAGTTCGGATATTTTTTCGGTTTTACTGATTATTTAAAAAAAAAAGTATGATAATATTTATCCTGTAAATAAAATCAAGATAATTGAAAGTCCCATATTATAGTTATAATTTTATTGGATGCTTACTTTACGAAGCAAAAAAGTATTTTATTAAATATTACTTATTAATTAATACAAGAGAATATGAAACCACTACATTTGTATCACTTTTTTTTTATTAAACTCATCAAGCATAAATACAAGTTTAATGGTCATGAAACACAATCGACGTTTTTGAACGACGTTTGTCAAAAAGACAAGAAACAGAGGGGCCGGTCTTGACATACCGTCAGATGTCAGATCTCCTGTCACTAATGTCATGTTTTGTCATTTGTTGTTGTCATGTGGCTATTGTTATCAAACAAGGAAAAGAATAAATTATATAATTCTGGTCACAAATATGCATATCTATTTAAATATTAAGAAACAAAAAAAAATGTGTTTTAAATTTATTTAAGTAATCTCTGTAGTTAATATTGTTGATAATATACAACAATATGTAATGATTTTTTGTATTGTATAAAATTAAAACAAAAGAATTTTAGATACTTGCGTATTAAAGCCACCGCAGTAAAAAAGAAACTGTTATTAATTATTATTATTAAAAAAATAATAATAAATACAATCTAACTTATATTGACGCTTTTTTTTTGCTGCAGTGGCGTTAATACAAAAGTACCCAATTTTATTTTTGATTTGCTGTATGAATGTTTTTATAGCTCTTGTAATAGATGTCAGGAATGACTTCAACCATTCATTTTCGAATGTCAATAATTATACCGCCATTTTGATTAAATCAACTTCCGAACTTCCATTCATTACATTCGCAGTCTGTTTGCACAAATTATATACAATTATATGTTCTTAGTTCTTACCTATATAAATTTGCATTTTTAAATACATTTTGACACTGCCATTGGTTATGGTTGACTATTAAAATGAGATTTTAAGAAACCAATTATAAAATACTTTACATTTCGACATTTCCTTATAATACGATCTGTCATTAACACTTGTGTCGGAATAATTTTGCCATTAACACAATCACTACTCATTACCCCTTTAATGGAGATTATTATCGCTATGCATCACTGTCAGTAATGTGTCGCCGGTTCGATTCCGGTAAACGATATCGAGGCAACCTTAAACGCAACTTCGTCGAATGTAATGATTGATACGTTTATACAGAAGGCTTTGTGTAATGATGTGTTGATTGAGATTAAATACTTGACAACAAAGTTGTAGTTTTAAGTACGAATTTTAATATTTCTGGTGAAATCCGTACTTCTATACTAAATAGGAAAGTTTTTCTATGTGTAGCCTGTAGTTAAATGCAACTTCTCATCTCATACAAGTTTTATTTATATAGGTTTAATAGTTTTTTTTTTAGTTGGGTAAAGAACCTGTCTTGTTATTTATTAATACTAGTAGATCTCCCGCGAAATTTCGCGTTAGTTCAAAAGATTTTTTTGGAATTTCGAAGTCTATGACAGGTACTGTTTTGATTTCATTTCATTGTAAACAGCAATGATACTCAACTACATTTGACGGGAAAAGGATGAAACCTATTTCAAATGAAATCTTAATGACAAATCTTAATGACAATTCATACCACTGGGTCCATTGGATCCTGACCCATCGGGCTAAAATAATGCGACACGGTAGCTCTGGCTACCGTAGAGGACAAGCCCGGGCAAGGAGGTTTGCCTCGAGGCCCGTACCCAGCTTGGCCTAGGTCAAGCAGGAGGAACCAACTCTCTCTCTTAATGACAAATAGTATACATTAGTTCAGTTAGAATTGGAGTTTGTCGATAGCAATTTACTTTAATTTTGTTTGCGTTTTAAAATTTTTTTATACACCTGAAGTACCGCTCTCTTACATGCCAGCAAGTTATTTCCGCCCTCTGTCATTAATTAATTGTTAAATCGTAACGATTAAGTAAATATCAATCAAGAATCAACTTGATTCTTCTTCGCATCTATGGCTGGAGCTCTTCAAAATGAGGCCATAGCCGATTTTTATGTGCAGCACCCCTAATCACTGAGACAAGTCGGGACGCTATTAATATTTGACTTATTTATTACCTAGTATATAATTTAAGCGTGAATTTAATGTTCTTGTATCATATATTATATTAAAATGTACATTCTCAAATATTTCGTGTTATAAAAGTAAATTATTAGTATGTTTAATTAATATTATTAAATTCCGTGACTCTTTTATTGTGCAAATAACCTAAAAAGAATAATTAAAATAAATACACTATAAAATATTCAAGTAATTTATATTTTATTGTTATAACCTCATAATATTTATATACTTAATATTATAAATGTGAAAGTATGTATGTTCGTTTGTCTCAGATTTTATGTCAATATGTGCTTCTTGTAGATCGTTTATGCACGGGTGTTGCCACAGGAACGATCCGTTTATTATATCCGGATAATTATTGTGAATTATTTACAAGGATAGTTAGTGTGTTTTGGTAGAGAGAGTGGTTTTTTACGGTCGATATGGAATAATTAGAATTACTTCAGTTCAACTCAAAATTGAATGATGATATTATTTGAAACAAGCTTTTAATTAGTATACTTTATGATAATATTTAATACAGATTATTAATGCCTAAAATTAAAAAGGTAGTTGCTACACGCGGTTTCTGTTTGAACGTTACTCTTCTCTCACCGGGGTTCGTAGTGTAATGTTTTAAAATAACCAGAAAACTCATCAGATTTATAGATTAGTATTTCTAGAAATAAATTCTTGATTGAATTGGCATTTGTTATCTGTAAAGAGTAAATATATGAAATGTAAATCATAAGATGTTAATGAAGACGACACGTACATGTGTAAGTATGTGTATAAAATAACACATTACTCAGGAACCTCTTTATTGCGTATTTGTTTCGCAGAATCCAATTGAGTTCAGCTAAATAAAATTTTAAAGCCAATTATTTGTATTATATAGTCATAAAGGCGTCCGATATTTGCTTAAGAGAGCTATTAAAATAAAGTGTCCAATGTTTACTTGTAATTCAGGACGCAATATGTGCAGAACCTCTTGACCGAATGTCCCGTACAGAGGCCATTTTAAAAGTATGCTAGTCACCTTCATAGGAGAATTCAGATACACCCTTATTTATAGTCCGATTGCCTGGCAATCCGACAGGAGTGAGAGAAGTCAGTTAGGACTTACGTGCTTTTCGAGCTCTGAGAGTTAAACACCGCCAAGTAGATTAATCTGTGTTAATATAGAATCAAAAGAGTATCGTGCTCCGGGAAACACGTAAAGCTGTTGCTGAACTCTCTCAAGCCGTTCCGGGTTGCCTTCCTATCGAATCATGAATGTGCACCTTTATTATTTAATAATAATAATTTATTTTTTATTAGAAATTACATACAATGCTTTGATTCCTTTAACTCACACTAGTATTCTCTGTGTCGTGAGTTCCAGGCTCGTTCGTTTCGTTGTCAGTTTTACTATTAATTAATACACAAATCATATGCTCATCCGTTACATTAAATTACTTAAACTAGATTAGTTTGCGTTAGCAACTTAGCATCTACTCAAAAAGAAGTAATAATAATGTACTAGGTTTTAATAATACTATATATACTTTAAATATAATAACAAATTTTAAAAACAGAAGTTTTTAATTCCTTAATATTTACGATCAGAGAAGCATTGTCTTACATTCGCTTATATACATTCCGTGTACGTCGTATCCTGAAAGATGTGATTTAAAGATAGCACGCTATTTTAGCTCTTATAAGTTACAAATAAGAGTCATATTTCAATAATTTGTTTATCGTTTTTGCACAATACAAATATGGTACCCTAATCTATTCAATTTATCATAATGTGCGTTATGCAAAACAGTACTTTAATTTAGAGGAAGAGACTTTATTTTGTAATGATATCTTTAAATTGCAGGTAGAATTACGTATCTCTAATCGGATGTACAGTTTGAAACCCATATTAGTCTGTATATGAAGCAGTCTGTTTATATGCCACGAATAAACTTTACAATTAAAACAGTTTTGATAAATTAATATTTTTTTTCTTTTTCGTTATATTGGGTTATGTGTAGGTATCACTTTTCGTTATAATAATATTATTATTGACGTATAAAAGTAATATAAGTGATTTTCAATATATTAAGTAAATAGTCAATGTTCTTACTGTACGTATTTGATTTGAAAGCCTTAAATATTCGCGAGTGAATTCAAACACGATTTGTTATACGCCGTTTTCTTAGTGGTAGAGTTCTGTGCGCTTGGAGACGCTACGTGCAGTTACGTAGAGATACATTATTGATTCGCACGACAAAAGGTTCTAGTGCATTGCTATTACGTTTCTGTGACTACAATTGTATGAGAATCTGTCATTTCTATGTTCACGAGGAAAACGATTATTTATGTCGCAAACACAAATCTACACAGTACATACCATACATAAAAACATTATTTTGTAGCACGTATGTACGTGTAACGCAGAACTTATATATTTTTGCACAAGTAGCGCCGCGTAACAGGATGTGCGCACACGCAGCTCGAATGTTTATTTTATCACTGTATTAAGGATTAGACAGGATACAATTTATCATGAATGCGGATTGAATGAGGTCAGATGACTTCGAATTCGAATAAAGATAACATGATCTCAATCATATAACAACTCGTGAATTATAATTTGAATTAAAAAAATATATAGAATAGGGTGGCAACTAAGCTATTGCGAATTTAAAATAATCAATCATGTGATCAATCAGTATGATAAGTCAGTAATCATTTACGTAGTTGTCAACGATGCATCTTTTAGACTCACTATAATGTGAAAAAGAGAGGGATAGAAATAATAAAAAAAAAAATTAACATGTTGAGTTTTTCTGTTAAGTATTTTACTGTAGCACTCCGGGGTTTGGAAAGTGACAGTGCTATGGTCTCGTGCTTTCGAAATCATGTTCGTTCCTGCGCTCAATATCTTCAGTTGCGTCAAATTGCCGTTCCATCGAAGAAACATATGTGGGGGATGAAACGATAGGGCCTTTGTGTTTGTGCGCACACTCGTGCAGTAAAATATTACCGCGATGTGCTAATCTCTGGCGTCGGTCCGGCCAAAATTACCGAATTAGGTCAAACGGACATCATCATCGTGTGAACTTTAAATTTAATAGTATCAATAGCGCAATGGTTTACGGGCCGCCTAGCGATGTAAAAAGTCGCAGGATCGATCCTGACCCCTTGGGTTATTGTCGTACCCACTCCTAACACAAGTGATAAGCTTAAAAGGAGGGGTAAATAGGAATATTAGTAATTTCCTTAATTTGGGGCATTGCTAGTATCCTTTTTAAATAAAAAATACAACGCATAAGACACGAACCAGTTACAAATTTATTATATACATTTGAGTGTACAATCAAATGTTATACAATTATTTGATAAATTCAAATAAATTAATTCGTATCAGCCGCACGTCAACACGACTTTTTTAGATTTCAATACCGCCTGACGTGTGTAAGATTTGCTTGGCAGATAAACTTGTCCACAGTCGACAGTTTGCGATAATCTGTTTGAGTTTCGATTAAAAAAAAGTGACGTGTCTCGTGTCTCGTTTGTAACTTTTAATTAGTTCCGTCCCAAGTTCCTACACACAGATAGTATTGCTACGATCGTATTTATGAAGAGTTAGATACTTATACAGGGTTATTGGTAATTCGACGTATTCCCGTTAGGAGGTGATAGGGGTGATTATTTGCTATAATTTTAACCCCCATATGCAAAAGTGAACCATTTTTGCGTTTTTTAGATTTTTTCAAAATAAGTCCAAAATGCAACTTCAAAAATTTATTTAAAAAAAAGCATCAATTAAAATCTGTTTTTTTCTTCTGATTTATAAAAATGATTAAACACTGAATATTTTTCAATATTTAAACAATAATTATCGGTCCAAATTTAAAAATGCGAGACGGAAAACGATATTATTTCAATATATTTTTTATTTTTTTCCCTCAAATATGCCTGAAAAACAAAAAAAAAAACATTATGAAACTTGTTTTGCAGATTATTTTAAAAACATAATCGTTTACTTAGCTTTTCGAAAATGTATAAAAACTAGGAATTTATTTCAAAGCAACCGAAATAAAATTATCAGAAAGGACGCTGGTGGAAATTCGTATTCGAACATGACCGAATTCGTACTAAAGGTCGCTCTGTAAAATTACCACAAAATTGATTTAAAATAATAACCAATGTAGATAAACTTACTTATTTACATAAATTACTTACTTAATACAAATTTAAAATAAAATTTAGATACATAAACTGGTTCACTTTCTGCATCATGCATATGGGGGTTAAAATTATCGCAAATAATCACCTCCTAACGGGAATACGTCGAATTACCAATAACCCTGTATAATCTGTATTATAAATATTTGATCGATTTCTACAGCCAGTATGATCATAAAAGTTAAATCTACGAATAAACATAGACGTCAAAATCATAACCTTCTTCTTCTTTTGAAGACGTTTAAATATCAAGATAGTAAAGATGAGTGAGTCTTTGCAGATCAAGTAATAGAAATCGCTGTCAACGTGAATGTTGGCTACAATACCGATTCATTCTGCAATAAAAAAGGGCAACATTATTGGAGGTCGGTACAAGAAGGTTCGTATCAGAAAAGTTTTGTAATATCTAGCTAATAAATAAATGTATGAACAAATTAAATCAATGAATCATAGCTCTAATATTATTCAAAAAGAGGTACGATGATCTTTCCAATTGTATTTTAAAACAATGCCTTCCCTACAAGGAAAGCGCCGTGAGCGAAGTACTACTGCTCTTTCATAATATAGGCTTTAACTTAAAGGAATAAGAGTTAGTTTCGTTTGTATGAATTCTGCGAAGTACATCATAGCCTCCATAGATACGAAATGTCAGCTTTCTTTAAATCCAGAATAGAAAAGTTTAATTGTAGCCACCGGTTTTGATGCGTCATTTTGTATTTTATTGTTTTAAAATTTCTAATCACGTTGTAACACATTTTTTAGATAAAATTTTTGAGTTAAATGAGTTCTGGTTTTCTTGAATTGTTTTTACAGTGAGATTTCACGTAAACGTGCTATAATCTAGATAGAGGGATAATCTAGTTAGAATGGATGGAAGAAAACATTAAATATTCATTACCATGAAGTATGTCATGTTTATATAAAATGTTATTGTATTTTAACTCCACTGTTCTTGTCTTTGAGTGAGATTGGTCAGGCGTATATTCGGTTAGGAGTTTTAAATAAAATATGCATGTATATGATTATATATACTATATGAATAAATACTCAAAATACCATATATTGAGTATTTCTTATCAATAAGAGCAAACACGAATTTAAAACAAAATAATTTTCATTAAATGAAACATTTCAGCTTAATACGCAGTAGCCAATAGCACATGGCCACGTCATCGTAACTTCTTTATAAGTACGAATGCGTCGTAATCTAAATATCGTTACCAAATTAGCATTTTACACAAAAAATCACTTCATAACCCAAATAATCAAACCTTTAACAGCGATGTAAGTAGGGCTGACGTTTTTTATCTTCATTGTATTATTTTGATTATAATTAAATCAATACTAACACATGTATAATATCTATAAATGTATATGTATATGTTTAGTCAAAAAGTTAACTACTGTGTTTCTTGGCAGTTCTTCTCGGTATCTACTTTCAGAATCGATGGTAGCTTTAAATCAAATAGTCTTGTAAAATGACGATTCATAGGTAAAGGTCTATTTGAAATGAATTTTTAGTATATTTTCATTTTTTACATGGTACCACTCTATAACCTTACTCAATACAGAGTAAAAATAAAATATAAAGTCCAAATTTAAAAAAGTTGAAAGTTGGCTACTTATGTATATTGTTTAAATGTCTTGATTAAGTCTCGCAGTACAGAATAACTAAATCAAACGAGTCAACTTTATTATCTTAGTGTGCGTGACAGCTACGCTTGACACTCGCGAAACTCCATACTTCTATAGGCGCATGCGTATTCTGAGTGGCGAAGAGCTGCCCACATTCTTTTCGATGCGTTATCAGCTCTCACAGTCTAACTAAACTGTCACATATAAATAATCTAAGGCTGCCAGTACCGATATTTTTAGACTTATTTAAAATATGTAATATGTGTACATAACATTTATTTAAAAAATAATTTTCATAAATTAAATTGTATATTACAAAAAAAGTCTAAATAAAATAACAGTTACACACACGCACTTGTTTATTTAAGAATATAAATATGTAAGAATGGACGTGATTATGAATATTTTAATCGCCGTAATAATTATTTTTTGCAAGTATTCGCCAATTAGACTACAATGTAATAATCACGTTACTTACTTAATTAGTTTAATGTGCCAACCCTATAATTTCGTTAAAAAATTGTGAAAGAATTCAATATAAATTGTATGACGGTTACATTTTAATTTCTCAGGGAAATCATGTAACTGAGATGAAATCTCATAATTGTTACCGATGTAACGCGTTTCTTGCGTTGCTTCGCTTCACGGCGCGTGATAACTGTCAAGTGTGAGCTGCTTGAAGTAGCTGCTTGTAATGTAGTTTTCAAATCGAATGTTTGAAGATTATAATATTTAATAGCAATTTCTAATATGTAACCTAAGTTAAATATACGATAATAAGCGTAGTGTACAAGCAAAGTAGATAAAGTCGATAAGAAACAACAGTTCTAAGACTCATAATCCACGGAAGGAATATTAATTATTATTGCATAAAATTGTTTAAATACATTTTATTAGATTTTCAAACGACGCTTTAACTTTCTGTTACGAGGTAATCCAAAATTCACCAATAACGATTTTAAGACACTAGCGAATCCATGAATATTCTGCTGGCCTGGATATTTGTGTAAAAAAATTGATATCTATCTGTGCTTGTGCTTGCGATTTTTAAATTATTCGGCTTATTGTTTGTTAATTTGGTCGTGGGTTTGTTAACCAAAGACCTATTAAATAATATGAAAAGTAAACTCGAATAATAAGAAAAATGATAATGCTATAAAAAAGCATGGTTTTATTATTGTCATAACGGAACTCTTGCAATAATTCTTTCATTGTTGTCGATTTCCCACAATTCTTAACGTTTTAAAGAAATCATGTTTTTTTTAATAACACCTCGTAACTTGTGATTTAAAACGTGGTCACTGAACTCAATAGCAGGTCTGTTGATTTACCATTGTGCTCCATTAGATGTTGAAGCTAATGATAAAAAAAAGCAAATAGAGATTTGTAATTGATACTGCTAAACTATTTCATTGTTATGATTGCGTGTTCAATCCCATACAAGCACTACTAATTCCATGAGCTTAATTTGTGTTTATAATTCATCTCGTAATCGGTGATGAAGGACAACATCGCGATGGAACCTGCATATGTCTAATTTCAATGAAATTCTGTCACTTCCACCGATCCGCATTGGAGTAGCGTGATGGAATTACCTCTGAACCTTTTAATTAAAGGGAAAGAAGACCTTAGCTTAGCAGTGGTACACAGTCAGGTTGTTAATATTTTTTGACTTTAAACTATTTTAAAGGACGAAAATACGTCCAATCCTTTTTAACCTTCTTTATGAGAAAGATAGATAAATTAGATGCACTTAAATTATTTGGAAATAAATATAAAAAACCGGAATCATGGTAGAAATATTTTTCCATGAATTATGCCGTAACCTCCTTTGAACGTATGGTCAACGGAAAGGTTTGAATATCACCCGATTCGCCTAAATTTTCAAATGATTTTTCCATTAATATATTTCTTAATTTATTTATTAATTTTAGAAATACGTATATAGTACAATTTTCGTCGATTCGGTTTTAAATACCTTTAACAGTAATTGTTATGGATTTGATTACTGCTATATATTTTGTTATATCATATATTTGTTTATATATGTGTGTACAAAAGGAAGCAACAGCCAGCACGCTAGTATCGTGTGCTTGGGCAACGTCCCGAGGTAATTGGGCAATGCGTTACACGATCAGGAAGCTCTATATAATAGAGTATGATTGAATCATAATTGGAATAATTATTAAGTATGCAATAAAATGTAACTGGTACAGTGATAGGTGATTGTAAAAAGATGTTCGGAATATGTTAATTTGCTCACATTGCTCGCGATATAAGAATCGACTTACGTTGGACAAAGGAGATGTCTCTGTCAAATATCTCAAAAATATATTATAACTGGTTACATTATCAGCCTGTAAATTTTCCACTGTTGGGTTAAGGCCTTCTCTTCCTTGAGGAGAAGGTTTGGAGCATATTCCAACACGCTGCTCCAATGCGGGTTGGTGGAATACACATGTTGCCACATTTCAGAATTTCGTTGAAATTAGACACATGCAGGTTTCCTCACGATGTTTTCCTTCACAGCCGAGCACGAGATGAATTATAAACACGAATTAAGCATATGAAATTCAGTGGTGCTTGCCTGGGTTTGAAAGGGAAATCATCGGTTAAGATGCTCGCGTTCTAACCCTTGGGCCATCTCGGCTCTCACTAATATATATATATAACTGGTTGTCAAGCATTATTTACAGGGTATCTTTATAAATTACAGCCTATGTGTTATTATGATGTATAAGCTATATTATTGTAAAGTTTCATTAAAATCCATTCAGTAGTTTTTGCGTGAAAGAGTAATAAACATCCATACATACAAAGTTTCGGCTTTATAATATTAGTAAGGATGCTAGACACGCGACACGGAAGACGTGTTGTCCGTGCTTTTGGTTATCTATCTATTATTTTATTCCCGTTTAGTAGCATGTTCCTGCATTTTTCAACAAAAATCGAACTCTATAGGTTTGTTGATGCATTTTCATCCGTGGGGAGATGTTATTGATTTTCCTGGAAATCTGAATTCCTCTTATGTCATCTTTATAATACTCCAAGCCTAATTTATACAATCGAGAGAAGGTGGTAGTTTGGTTATTTATTAATAGTATTCATATAAATAAAATATGTCGAAAATATCCGTAAACATATATCAAAGTGGCCTTTGAGAGACGAAGGTTGATTAAAATTCTTTACAGTACCTTATTATGGGTAATTGTGGGTTAAAAGCCGAACTAGTAATTTTAAAATTACTTACAACCAATATTGATTCAAGTTGTGATCAACCTATCATTTAAAGTAATTAAATGATATATATAGATTATATAGTATCGGTTCCGACATTGCATATCATTTAAGTTATGGATGACTTCATTTTATTTTCATGCTTCGAAATACTTTTTTTTTTACTGCTTCGTCGCGGTAATGACTAACGTATGAAGATATAGAACCTATGTCGATCTTTAGAAAATAATAAAGTTTTTCTATCAAGTCATCGACAGTAGTAGCTCAGTAAGGCTGTGTTTACATCTCTGTTGGTTGTTCGGCTCTTGAACTAACTTCAGCCGCGTTGAAATCTACTTAAAAATACCGTGCACTATGAAAACTGCGACGTTGGCGAGTGTCCAATGAGGGTTGCCGGCTTGGCTGAATTTATTTTCTTCAGTCCTGCAGCAACGATCGAAAAGCAAATGAGTACACTTTTTCATTTTTAACAGTACTTTATGTAACGTTAATTTAATAAAGAAAGAGTGTTCTAAATATAATTAAAAAATGCTTGGTGGTAGGGCTTTGTGCAAGCCCGCCTGGATAGGTACCACCCACTCATCAGATATTCTACTGCCAAATAGCAGTACTCAGTATTGTTGTGTTCCGGTTTGAAGGGTGAGTGAGCCAGTGTAACTACAGGCACAAGGGACGTAACATCTTAGATCCCAAGGTTGGTGGCGCATTGGTGATGTAAGGAATGGTTAATATTTCTTACAACGCTATTGTCTATTGGCGGTGGTGACCACTTACCATCAGGTGGCCCATTTGCCCGTCCGCCTACCGATATCATTAAAAATAAAAAAAAGATGCTCAGGAATCGATTGATGTCTTCTTTGGAAGATTAAAGGGCGTTCAATCATTTTAATTAAATTTGTGAGTGAAAGTAAGCACGTATACAGAGCACGCAGTAGATATAGAAATTTTTAATATTATTTTTATATTCAAAAGTAAATTTTATTAAGTACTTATCAAAAACTATTGGAAAAAAATCTAGACGGAATAAATCTGTTTGATATATAAAAGTTATATAAAAATGGTTAACAAAAACGTTTTGACCATTTCAATGTACGTTCAAAGGAAAAACACATCGTTTTTGATTCCGTTGTTAATTGTGATTGTGTTCCTTTTAGTCACAGACAATTAAAATCTATAAATGTTCAAATAAAAATTTCGTTGCAAAAAAAGCTTACCTAAGACTATAAGTACATTTTATTTTATAGTGTTAATATTCAATACATGTATTAATAAGGTTTAAATACTGTATATTAATAAAAAACATCAATCCGTTGACTATTTAAATAAGTACCATCACTAAAAAAATATTATTGGTGCAATTATATATTTTTTGGAAAAATTTAACAATTATATAATTTTTTTTTAACATAAGGTTTAAATGTGTTTATTTGAAAATCTAAAAGTACCTATAAAATTTAGTTATATAAAACTAATACGTTGCCAAAGGAAGAATGAATTGATTTTTCGATAGTAAAAATACGAATATCGCTTAGTCGTTTAACCGGTACCGTAATTAAAATTTTAACCGATTTCTAACTTTAAAAAATCTATTGCATAGGTTTTGTATTAACACTTTTCTTTTAATGTTTCAATAAATTAGGTACCAATATTGTAAACTCTGACAAAAAAAAACGAATGTATTTTTTTTGCTGTCTGTACTGTAAGAAATCCATTAATCACGCAGAAATCAATAAATGTACGGTCAGTTCAAAGCCGACCTTGACACCTGTCTGTGATGAAGTCGCTGGTGAGATTGTTGGACGCTGTGATTAATGTATCATGAGGGAAGCTGTGACGAGTGTTTGGAAGACTACAAATAGAGATGCAGATTATTAAAATAATTATGGGTTTGGTCCTGTATTTTCAATAATATAAAGACATTGTACTCTTTTTACTAACAAAGTAAAATTTTAAAGTTTGTAATATTCAGTTCACAATTACATGTTATGTAATTAATTAATCAGGAATTAAGTATAAAAAAATTAAGTTTATATTTAATTTGAGACAGTACTTATTTTTTTTTTAAATTTAAGTCGCACTTTAGGTCTGGATAAAGTACACTTAGTTAATACAAATATCATCTTCGTCAGCAGCATTTATGTATCAAAAATCTTTAAAATTCCACGAGGACAAGGTTCGAAGACAAATGACAAGCACTTCATATAAACTGCAAATTGTCTTAAGCGTAATCAGTAAGCATTAAAATGTCAAAATCCATAACGATTCGCATATTACGAGTTTTTACCGCAATTTTTCTTTCTTATTCGCGAAACGAAATGACTTGTAATGATGATTTAAGCGCCATAAAAAGAGCATGTTTATTCATATGTCAATTACATGACATTGGGTATTTTATCTCAAGCGCTTGTGGCGCTACCGGCGGCGGTCCTGAGATTTACAATGACAGCTGTTTGGGGATTTGTATTAAGAATTGAGTTAAGATGTATTCCTACAAATATATCAACAGTGCCTCGTTCGCCTTTGGCGTATTGTATGACATCTGTATACACTTCACGCGAATCTTTTCAATAAATAATTTTATAATGATTACGATTTCTTGCCGCCTCTGGCGTACTTTAACGGGCGCGGATAAAATCTTCACTCGTTTATCGACGCTTATGATCGTTTGTTAATATCAATGATCAATTGCGATTTGATAAGAGAAAGTCGAATTATATTATAACTATTAGAAATTAGTCTTCTACATGCAAATATTTGTCATGGACCATTATTTCTATCTGTATTTTTCCTTTTTAATGTTGGGTCTCTTTATCTAATAAATGATCGTTACGTAACAGCAGTAACAGCTTTATTAAAATAATTAAATTTCTAACATAGTTAACGACTTTTCGATATAATACAGTCTTTCACCGATGTTGCCGGAGGGTGCTCTTAAATATATAAAACTTAGCGAATTAGAAAGTCATTTGAAAGGAAAAGTTACTTAAATATTTATATATATGTAGGTACATATATATGTTTTCACTTTTTAAATGGACTTAAACTTTTTTAATATTTTATTATTTTAAGATTAAAATACACAAATATATCATAAAAAAATAGTCAAGTGATGTTATGATATTAATCTTTTGTATTATTATAAAAGTTAAAGTTGTTTTCAATTTCTGGGATACTTTCTCTAAAAAAGTTATATTATATTATAGGAGTAAATAAAATTCCGTTGCGCTTCGAATATTAAGTTATGTATGTTTCAAATGATCTGCGTAGCTAAATTAATATTGAAAATAATGGTTGTTATCATGTTAATATGCCACTTAGTCACTCATATACATTAGGAATAAGGACAGTCCTAAAATAAAACCTTGTGAAACACCTTAGTTGATGATTCATGGCGACGGATTTATTTACTTGAAAGTTTTAGTACAAAAACTAAACAGCAGTTTAGTTAATTGTATCTAATTTGGTAATAATAGATAATTTCAGGTTTTTATCCGATTGTTTTATTTCAAACACGATAAACGACCTGTCCGTTTATGAGAAGTGTTTTGTATTAAATCTAATTTAAGTAATATATAACAATATATCACAAAGCTTTGTTGCAATACTGAATAACGTGCCCTAGGGACTTACGACAAAATGGAGGTCGTACAATTTGACCTGTATATTGTTAGAGCAAATTGCTAACTCACGATTTCGTCAAGAATCTTGTCCTTAGTACGTACATATAATACGATGGCCAAGGTAAATTATGTTGCCTGCATTTCATTTTTTTTTAGATAATTCTAGTGAAATAAGTGATATTTCAGTTTTGTTCATTGTTATAATATTTCTAATCTCACTTTTTAAAATGAAAAGGTAACCGAACGAATATTTTACCTGATGGTAATTGGCCGTTATATAAATTGATTTTACGAAGAGTATTACAGAAGTATTATACATACACGGTGTTTTAATTGCGATTTTAAGTTTATTTGTGGAATCGTTGACGTTAAGGTAAACTTTAGAATAAGCTTCGTACTCATTTCCAACATAGACTGTTTTAGTTTGCTTTGTCAGCTTGTTTCCTACCTTAGAATCGGGGAATGTTCCATAACTGTGCGATAAAATAATTTATGTACTGTATTAAGCATTATTGGCATAATTTTACATACAAATCTCTCCAGTTATAAATGTGTGGTCCAACTATAATTTTTTTTAAATGAATTATTTATGTGCGTTAAGAATCGTCTTCGTTTGTACAGAATTTTAGCTATGGTCGTTTTACTCTTCATCATTTTACTTTTGCTTTGACAGAAGAAAGCAGAAGCGATTTAAAAAAATTAATTGAACCTGTGTTTTTAAAAGTACAAGATACGAAAAATTTATCGTCTACTTTTAATTTCGTAGTACATCAGGATAATATAGCAAATTTTTTAATGAAACTAATACTCATTTAACAATTCATTCAACCGTTAATATTATTTATGACATATCTTCTCTAAGTATTCATATAATTTTCGTTTTTTGTTTGTCTGCGCGTGCATGGTTACTATTTGAACTAATTTAATTAGAACAAAGTAAGAAAAATCATGACTCCACGTAATTATAAAAACTTTGATTTCAAATAGCTAATTAAATTTACTGGTTTAAAGCAATGAATTGTTAGTTAACTTAATTAAAATGTGTATCACAGCAATGATATAGCTATAGACTAACAAAGCACGTTGCACCTACGCAAGACCGCCCACTGCGTAGGCGACCTCGCTCTAGCCTGTATTTTTACTATATGACAACTTAGAAGGTCTAAATTCTATCTATAAAAGGTCAATAACTACATACTTCGAACTCATTTGTTTTAAATTATAAATTGATTTAAATGTTATTGGAATTGGAAATAAGAAATTAAATTTCTTACTGTTATATTCTATCCCATCAAAAACATAAATGTAAAAATGAGATCCAAGTCCAATATTATCATATATACCTTGGTTGTTGACTTCAACGACAAAAGAAGTGAGATCTAAATGGGTGCCAAGTTCAACGGTCCTTACTGAAATGTATTTATAACTACTTAAATATCATTTCTTCTTATAACTTAGGATAATATATTGTAACCTAAGGTCTGTCTTGGATAGTTCTTATATGTTCATAAACACAAATTCTAGTTTGTGTTTATAATAACAAACCATAACTCAGAACATCTAAGAAGAATGGAGGACAGCTCAGTGCTCAGCTTAGTTAGTATTAACGTACATTAAGAGCATTATTTTCGAGTTATGAGGAGGTCAAAAGTGGCTCCAAATGGTTCGTGTAATAGTACACACGGTGCTCCTCGCCAGTTCTGTTACTTGAACTTGGCTGACACGCTACCGCGTGTCTAGATTGTGTAAATATTTGCTAGGTTTTTGACATTTTGTTTTTGTTACATTTATTCTACTGTTGTGCAGTAATGTGATGTTAGTCTGTTCAAGTAGGATAGATCAATCTAATACATTTAAAAGGTAACAAGTAACTAGTCTAGGTCTTATCAACTTAATGTCTAAAGCAAGAAGAGTCTGATTACAACCAGGTGGTCGTTTCGTTTCGTTTATATTCGATTCAGTTACTATTATTAACCTAAATTCTGGTTAAATTATTATTGTACGATTCTATACCTACTATATATAATATAAAAAAATGGATGTTGGTATATGTGCTTTTGATTAATAGACTACTTTACCATATGTATTTTTTAATGGTGGTCAGTAGAAGATTTTGAACTATATACTCTGTAACTCGCCGCTAGATGGTGCTGCTGTATATCGAGATCTACATTGTTCAACAGATTGCTATCATTGACATTTATTATATACGCAAAACGTCAGCTGTCGGGGTTTACTATTATCAAAATAAGAAGAATCAGTATGAATTAATCAGTTAAGATTAACTGTGTCGCAGATACAGTTCATTTTACATTTACAAATTTTTTTAGAGCGATTTTGTTTACTATTTGTGGCCAATCTAAACTGACTGACTTTTATAGAGCACTCGATTCCTTTACGACGTCTATTCGATACGGCTGACGAAAGTTCAGGAACAACGGGTTTATGTGCCGTTCGAGGCACGGGGCTCACTTCAAAATTCGGGCTATTACTGAAAATTTTCTCGGCAATACTTTCCCACCTGGAGATTGAATAAATTGAGATCTGCAGCCTTATTAAGCAATATAATATAAAACGAGCAATAATATACACGCATTTATTTTTATTAAAACTTAAAAAATTAACATAGCGACCTTAAAAAAAATATATACGAATTATTTCCATTTATAGTCGTCGATTTGACATCACTGTAATTGTAAATTGCATATTTTCGTAATAGCTAGACATAGTTCAGATGAGTAATAGGCATAGTGCTAAACGATATAACCTTTGTGGGTAATTATGGAGCCGTGAGGCGTAAGGCTCGTGGAACGAGAACATTAAGGCTTTAACAGATTTAATAGTTGGAAATTGATTGTAATTATTTATATAATACTATGTAATAATTTTATAATCTAGTCTAGTTTTATTGCTTATATTAGTCGTAAGTTTTCAATTTATTAGCGCTTTTTCGAGAAATGTTTTGCGAATAGTCTAATCGGGTTTGTATTGTGGAGCGGACGCGTCGATATTTTCGGTCGCCAGTCGGATATTTGGGAACCGTGGTACTTCCTACGTACTTTACTGAAACTTGTCGAACTTTCCTCGATAAATTATGTTTGTGAAACTGAATTATTTAATAATAATAATAATAGTTGTCTATATTAGAAACAAGCCTCTTGTGCAGAACATATAGTTACTATCTATTGCTATCGTCTTATCCGACGTCAAATCCTACACGACGAAAAGGAGTTCAAAAGCACGTTAACGTCATCTACTGGGCTACTCCTAAGAATTTAGCCCAGGTTGAATCCATTATCTCAGGGTGTGCAGCCTTATAAAATAGCACTAGACTGCCTTAAGCTATATTCGGTTATTAGCAATCCAATATGGCGGATGGTGATCCCCATATATTAATAGAGGATGTACCTATTTGCGTACATATACAATAACTGAATAAGTACGGAACCATAAGTATGGTACTATAAGAAATTGTCGTCTGATGTTCTCTTATGCGGTATTTAAACAATGGAAAATATTCTTACTCTAAATTAAGATTATTAAATTAATTATGCATTTCGAAATAATTTTCTTTGATTCCGCCTGATAAATATAACTGAGGATAAACAAACAAGTTGAAGCAATAGGTAATTTAAAATAATTCGAGTTTGATTACGAAAATTTCATAAAATGTAAGATATTATTTCACGCTTAAATGTTAAGCAAACAGTTAAAACCTTGTTGTCTATTACGTAACATATTATCTTGATTTTAGTAACTTCAGTAACGCAATCATCATAAAGTTTGTATATTAATGTCACCCTTCATTTGTTACAGGTAAGCCACAGTACTATATATTTAAATAAAATATATATATATATGGATAATGTAAGGTAAGTATATTTTTATTATATAGGGGGACATATGGAATTGGAGACTCGAGATACGTTTCTGTCATGATCTGATTTGTTGAGCAAAATAATATCAAAGATTTTTTGGACAATTATTAATAAGCTAATTTCAAATTGGGCATAGTTTTATTATATTTTATTTACACAAAAACATAGCTAATATTCCTTAAGTAAACTTTGTATATGTACAGTAATACGATTATAAATATATTGTAGTTACTATTAAGCTTCTAACATTTATACAAATTAATGACCATATGGAATGGTGGGAGGAAAAATCAGTTATTCTGGCACCAGGGGATGCAATAAAAATACTGGTCTAGTAAATTATATAGATACATAAAATTAACATATTAAGGTTAAGGTACGTGTGTGTTCGTCAGTTTCTAGACTACCTTGTTTGTTTGTCAAAAAAGGCTTTTTATTTAACTTAGACCAAAAATTTTCAAGCATAATTTTTTATTTTATTGATTAAGATGGTGCTTAATAAAGAATTAATTATACTACACAATAAAACGTCACGAAAGTTAAAATAGTGATTTAAACGTACGGAAATTGACTTTCGAAACTACTTAATGTTTCAATTGTAATAATATCAGTTAATTAAAAAGACGCAAGTAGATTTACTAAGGCGATGTTATTGAACGTTTTTTGGGTTAAAATCGTTAAGTTACACGTGACGGTAGTCTTGTATTCATACCTTATTACGCGATCAACCTAAATACTACTAGTATTAAATGTAAAAAGCTTGCGTATTCCATTGCGTGACAATTACACCAAATAAACAAATATATTTAGAACTACTTTAAACTCTATTATCACACTATTGTGCAGTTGTACTAGTTTTAATTGTAATTAAAAAAAAACTTTAAAAGAGTTTATATTCTTTTTCTTTTTTTTTCTGTCCCCAATAAATGGATATTTCTTTACCTATTCTCTATTTCGTGTTACATAATAATTAAAAAAAAAATTATCGCTGCATAATTACGACAAGACGCCTTGACTCCAAATATATCCAAATACTTTGTATTTAGGTAAATAATATTCGTTGACTTCAGTATTTTCTGTTTTTTTTTTTAATTCTCAATAAATGAGACCGGGCCTAGGGGTCTTATTATTTTTACATTGCTCTGTGCGATAACATATTAGTTTTCGAGGTTGGTTTGGCGCTTTGACGGTATAAGGAATGCTTCAATATTTCAACGCCAATATCGATGGCGTTGGTTACCACTTACAATCAGGTCGTTTTTTACCAGTATTATAAATAAAACATTTTGTAACATCTTGTCCAACATCTACTGGGATACATATTTTTTATTATATGTGTTTATGTATGCTGCTCACATATATTTTCAATTACATAATTGCAATTAATAAATATGGTACTAAAACAAACACGTGACCATAAAATACACAGGCAAGATAATACCCTTTACAACATAATAAAAACATAAAAGAATATATTTCTATGTAAATTTTTTCGTAATTTCAATTCAAGGCAAATACATTTGCATGAAGTATCGGTAAAAATCTTCTTTTAATTGAAAATATTTCCGTCGATACTCATACTCGCAATTTTAACATTGAGTCATCGGCCTCGCGTACAACACACCTGTACCTCCTAAACTTAAAAATATCTCTACATAAAAAAGTGTGCAACATTAAAAAAAAAACTTTATTTTCGATTAATTTTTAAATTAGACATAATGTTATTTAAAAAATATATATAGTAAGTGAGTAATTGTTGTAATTGTATTAATTTTAACTTATTTGAACTTAGAATAGTAAGTGGCCAAAACACAGTTACATTTTTTTATAAATTATCTGTTTACAAAAATAATTTAAAAAGTTTTTAATCTGTATGAGTTGATTAAAAACTAAAATTTCATTATCTAAAAATATTAACGTATTAATACGATCAAAGTCGTAAAATAATACAAGCGTAATGAACATGTGCTACGCTATGAGTTAATACGATGTATTTGGTCACAATTAATATTGTAATTGCCCCTCTCACCTTGCAGCGAACAATTCGCTTAATTGGATGAGTTACATACACGACGCCATCTTTAAACTAATCAATGTCATGGTATGTATTAAACAGGATATGTTTATTTTCAGTGAATTCAATAGTATTTTAATTAACAGGTGTATATCCTGTTTAATGAGGAATAACTAGTGAGTTCCTTGTCGACTTTTCTCCGGGATTTTAATTTCTGAAACCGTTGTAGCTTTCCTATTTACTCGTATAATAATTGTTGAACATTTCGTTTACATATTTGCATATCAAAAAAATACATATTATAAATGAAAGTCATCTGTTGCGTCAGTCTGACTGAACGCAATAAACTTAATAATTTGCAAAAGACTTCGTACGATTTTCACCAAAGGATAGTGATTAAAGTATCGTTAGACATCGGAAAAACTGGCACGCATCGCGTACACAAAGTTATGAATTAGTTATGTCCAAAAAACAGGGAACAGAACAATTTGTGAGTCCCAATTATATCGATGTATTGCAATCACACTTCATTTATAAATAATATTCGAAAAGAATATTTAAATGTTCGTAGAAGCCTACTCGAATATATTTTTTTTTAAAGTTGATTGATTTGTAATTTATTCATTCATCGTAAATTAGGTCTCGCTGGTCATTGATGTTTATTTTTTATTATATTATATATCTCAGTTATATTTTTTTTTTCAACAATTATATATTACGATTTATTTTGTATATTTTTTGAGATGTAAATTAAAATTTTTGTCATATATCGTATAATATAAACATAAATAATGGACCACTAAGGTATATTAGGCTTAATATTTATTTATTTATTAACTTATCACAAAACAATTAAAATTAAACGATTCACGTTTGAAAATAGCGGGTCACCCTAAAAAAACCATTCAAGACATACGAAGTTAGTTTTTTAAGAATAGCACAGAACATTTATAAAACACTTCGTGTGATACTTATTCATATAATATATAGTGTACGGATATTATGTCTATATATGTATTGATTGTTTTATAATATGGTTTTTTTTTTATAAATTAATAACTCGTGCGAAAATATCATGGGATATAATACTTATTTGCCCCTTGTTTAGTAGGGAGACAACAAAATCTAAAACATACCTAAATATTAAAAAATATTCAAACTCAAAGTCATAATATTTATTCAATAAGAAGCGTTAAGCTTACTTATTGATTGTCAAAAATCAACCACGTATTGAAGTCTACATTAGGTGTAATATTCATACAACAAATAATATGAACACAGGTCATCGTTGTTGTAATTGTTGGAAGCGTTTTGGCTCTATGTGGTACATACAAACAGTTGGTTCACTCACTTGAAGTTTTTCTCTACGCTTATCATAACTTGGATATGAGTCACTATAATAATTTATATGTCGTTTCGCAGCAGGAAATTGCAGCTGACATAATGTTATGGTGTCGTAAAGTAAAATGTACTGTTGCGTTTCCTCTGATTGTCTCTGCGACAACCTAACTACTAACTGGGCTGTGTCCGGTCAAGGTTGATTCACCAAAAACAAATTAAATTGGTGGAAAATTAGTATTAAATTAAATTGATATTTATAAACGTTAAATTTTTTCAATAAGATATGGACTTATCTTTTTGTAAGAATTTGTTATAAATAAAATTGAGTGACGAGTCAGGCTGACTGATAGGTTTAGTACTCATTTGAGAATTGGGTAAATTCATTAGGAATAATACTGAGAGAAACAGAAGAGGATAATCCTAATAGTTTCCCCTTATAGCGATTTAAACCGTGCAGCGAAACGTACGAATAATATAGTATTAAACATATCTCTATCTAATTTTGCCTTCGGTGGACAATTTCAACTAGTACAGATTTTATAGTGCGCAAGGTTGGCCGCAAAAGTGAACCCTCTTCCCTGAATCTCATAGTTCGGTAGATATAACTGCAATCCGACACGTGCTTAGACCGCTACCAAATTGTTAACTCTAAGCTGCTACTACAACATCCATGATGAAAATAACAATAATGGCTCGAGGCGGGTTTTGAACCTTAAAGGACTTAAAAAGCTACGGTTTTTTCTTTGAAAAAACTCTTAAGAGCGTATATAAAAATACTGCTAACCCTTCACCTGCTAAACCTTCACTCGATTTGCATGTAAATCTAGTGCAAAGATAAATAGTTCGAGGGCTCATGAGAGACATAATAGGGATTAAAATATTACGGTTGAAAAATTACGAAATGTTCACTAATTATTAAATTTTTTATTCATACACGATGTTAGGTTGTTAGAACAAAAACAGTGTAAGTAATTCATTATATTTACAGCAATATTATAAGACACAAATTTGTTTAAAATTAAGTATGTATTGCACAAAACATTACCAATAAAATATTAGCACTGATCGTTCCTCGCAGCATCTATTGTAACGTCATTACAAATGGCCCTTAATATTGAATTATGCGTTCCCGCAGTGCGCCTGACGCCGACAAATTCAATAGACTCTCGAATAAGGATTTGTTTACAATATTGTATAATAAAATTTGCGAAATTTAATATTATAATAAAGCAAGTGAAACTTCGATAACTCCGACGTAAATGGATTAGAACATAAATATATCATTGTTTGGTATATGCTTTGCTTGTCAACGAAAACATTAACGAAAACCGACTTACTTTGTGACGTTTGTATGTGTCATAAATATATCTCAGAATTTACCACTTACAGCGTTCTGACGACATTTTCCTATATATGTAAACTTTGGTAATTTTAGTGGTATTTTCCAGGATTTAAAACGAAAATATTACGTTTGATTCATATATCATTTTATCCATATTCCTATCAACACACGACTATCTAATTCTGCGATCCTTATTATTAAGGGATATTTCACACGACTACAAATAATTAGTGTCACAAATCTTGAATAGGAAAAAACTATTTTTTGTTGTGTAACTGTTTTGTTATACTCATTACGAGTAATGATCAACAATTGTTCTGTGTGGGGTCTTTCTAAACTTGGTCCACAGAGCACGTTAAACTATTCCGGTTATTACCGAACACCACGAAGGTATGACTACCGCTTTTGAAGTATAATCTGTGCCAGTGAGATGACACTGAGCTAGTGTCCTCTGCTTAGACTATGACGGTGGCCTCCTCATCTCAACAGATTGAGCAAATGATTGGAAATATTTGTATTTCCAATCATTAAGCATATAGATATTGTCATAAGATTAAGATAACATTAATTGCTATGTCATAAAATCTGACGTTATTTTCTCATCCATCGGTTTAGTTCCTTAGAATTATTACAAATTGCTATTTCGTTTCAATTCTGGCAACACAGTTTTGCACAATCTGTATAAAAATATGCAGAGGTAAAACGGCTCCTTACCCTTTTCTCCTCTGTTTGTCAACCGATTTTCTTTTCTTTTTTGGAAGCTACTCACGAGGAACATGTAAGGTTTGATAAAAAAGAGGGAAGAAAATTCATGAGAATGTTTTTCTAAAATTTTTAATAATGCTTACGATTCGAACATACGGGGAATAGAAGAAATAAAAGATATATTTTATAAATCAAATTTACGGTAAACCAAATTCCGAGCTACTCAATGAACTTTCAAGACTAAGCCTAAATTATGGGAATTGTGCAGGTGTTGCTTGCTTAAATTTAACAAACTATGATGAAATTAATATCTGAAATACGGCAACAGGTATACTAAAAGTGAATAACAGAATTCTAATCTTGACAATCAGTTTAAATACAAATTAATGGTTCGATTTGCTGAAATTGTCATCCGTTTTGCAATTTGGAGTTTGAATGTATATTTGAGAATTTAGAACATTAACAATGTTGTGATTGCAACCATTGCACTGTTTAAAGCTATCTTGATAATAATTGTATTATTTTTTTAGTGATGAACGTTGACACGTCCATTAAACACAGTGTTAAAATGTTATCTGTTTATAATTACTTTGTTTTAGTTTCGTCACTTGGATCATTTGAAGTTCTTAGGGTTACATACGGGTCAACAGAAGTATTTTTTAAAGTTACGTACTTATGTAAACAATTTGTACCCACCCTGCTTTGCCAAACAAAAAACCAACTGTATTTATCAAATTAATTAAGTATGTTAAATGGGAAAACAAATTTATCTTAATATTAGATATTACAATATGTTTTCTTTTTTGGGTAAAAACATCGGTTAGGCTATGACCATCTTCAATGAAGACGTCGAAATTGTTAGGAACTTTCTGTTTATATTTAAATATTAGTCATATGTGGCATATCTGCTGTACATATGATTGTAATTTATTTTGCTCTATATTTTATTAAAACTATATCTGTATATGATGGTACTTTCCATCATGGGCATCTACTACTAACAACCATTTACGTGCCATCAGTTATTTGTCAGTTGTTAGCAACAATAACAGCTTCAAAGACCTTACAGTCTACGCTAGACCTAGGTCATTTTGAGTTTCCCTATTGTTCTTCAAGCTAGGCGCCACAGCCGTTTGTGGCTAACTAAGGACATAGGTCAAATCTGTCGTGGGAACGCTCGCCAATTATATAAGGTCACGGGTTTATCTCGCGTTTGCGACAAAACGTGCCGACATGGGGTGACCATGAAGTAAATAACTCGTTTTTTTATTTTGTTTTTAATATAATTAGATTAACCTGGGAGTAAACTAAGTAACTCAGCAACATTTGGAATTTCTTCGATAAAAAAAAAACGACTGCTCCTTTTAGGCCATTGATCAGGAGATTCTCATCGTAAAATAGAATTGTTTTATGTTCTCCTTTGTGTTTCAATTATACAACATATCTAATAATATTTGTTTCGCACGGTTTCCCCCTATTAAATGTTACTGCTACATCTCCACGGATCGTATGTGTGTGGGTGATACTATATAGCCTATAAACTATATATATAACTATATTTCTCAAAATATTTTATAGAAACTGAACTGATGATCCATAGATTAGCGCAAAAACAAACGAACTAAGTGATTAGCTTTATAAGATAAGATATATTACTAAGTCGAATGAAGTAAGTCAATCACAAACATATAATTACTGTGAATATCATAAAAATTCCGGCGTATTGAACGCCAAGCCAAAGGCAAAGTAAGACAAGTTATTTTAGACGTTTTAATATAACATTATTAGGCGTTATCTAAATCTAAAACGAAGTGAGCCATATGGCTGTTAAACCGATTGAGATTTGATAATATTGATTGATTTGATCGGTTGCTTTATATCGTTTGAATGACATTATGAGAAACAGTCAACACAATTTACGATATCTTGATATTATATTTGAGACATCTATGAGTCATATGATTTCTTAATTTATTGGATTGTCATTTTAATAAAGCTTTAGATTTTAATGTGTTTATTTTTATTCACTAGAGGAAAGCGAACTCGTAAATGGTCCATTAATGGTTAGTGATCACAGCTACCCATTGACATGAGCGCTGTGAGAATTAATACTATTCCTTACATCGCAATTGACCCACCAACCATAGGAACTCAGATTATGTATGCCTACTACTTGAACGAAACCACACTAAGTAATGTTCTTTAGCGGTAGAATATTTGATAAGGTACTCATCAATCTTTCTAACCTACCCAGATGTGCTTGCACAAAGCCTACCTAGTAAAATTATAGACGAGTACTCTATCCCCTATTTCTAATATTATTCTCTTTAAGTTTTAATTATATTCTTATTCTACGCATATTTTTTTATTAATATTGGAATCCTATTATATGCAAATGCGTGGTAACAGTCGCGCAATCTCAACGATCACGACCCACCGGCGGCGGTCTACAAAGTAATTGTGACGCGCCCGATGCGCCGGCGCACGCTCCTCAGGGCTGATAAAATGCTTGCTACATTTATAATAATATATGTATTTTTATATGTGATATAAAAAATATTTTAATAGTTTTTAATTGTATTAACTTTATTTACTCGATTGTTATTATCGAATCACATATGTATTTATATTTTGGTAATTAAAAAGAAAATTCTGGTCTTATATGCAGATCTGATTTTGTAAGCTCTTATCCTAAAAAAATATATATTTTGCAATAAAATGGCGTTTCAGATTAACAGTTATTATATGATTATTACACTTCTTTGGTTTTATAATCACGTTACGTTAATATATGATAGGTCTTAATGGAGCCAAGACATTCAGTGGAAAGAGTGCATAGATCTTCAACGAAGTTTGCCGGTTCAAATCCAAGCATCCAATATACGTTTTAATAAGTTTAATTCGCACACTTTAAGCGCATTAAAGTGCATATAATACATATTTACCAAAGTAAATATAGACAACCCTATTCCTAATGCCTTTATTATTCAGTTAGGCAATCCGTGACGTTTATGTCGATAATCGTTTATCGATCAATTAGTTTGCACATCATTGCTTTATACGCTCGTGCGATTCGATACAAAATATGCACATATTTAGCACCTTGTCGCGCTTACCTATCACAATATTATCTTGCTCATTGAAATGAATTCGTTTCGTTTTATTCAATTTTTTATACTACATGTCCTAACTGACCATCTAGAGACATCTTAACTTAATGAAATAAAATTATTGGCCAGTATTTGTTGGGGATATCTATCAAACCTCCATTACTCCCCATCAACCCGTTCATATTGTACTAAAGCCTATCATCCGACACATAACCTTATGCATAACTATTACGATGGTTTTTTTACAAAAATTAAGTGCGGTTGCACTGTATTTTTTTTTTTATTTCTTATCTATATTAATAATTTCGTGCAAGACTACGATAGACCCGATCGAAAGATATCCACAATTATATATAGTTAAAAAATAATGATATTAAATCCATAAAATTCAATGATATGACAGTTCAAAGGGCGGTCATATTTGACGTTTACGGGTGCGTTCAGAAAGTGTGTTCCAAATACATAATTTCGTGCAGGGGTACGGTAGACTCGATGGAAACTTATCCGTAATAAATTATAGATCACGTTCACGAAAAAGTTATACTATGTTATACGAAAGTAAATAATAAACCGTATTCGTTTAGTTTAGTTATTTACTCTACCCGAACGAAGCCAGGTTTTCAACTAGTATATGTATATAATTTATCACATACGCAATAATATATCGTTAATTTGTTTGTTTAATATATTAAGCACGTTCGATTTATATACTATGAATGGAATGCCGTTTAAGTATATCGCGGAAAAACGATCTGTACAAAAAATACAAAAATCGATACATTTCAGACAATTCTAGATTATTTTAGAACTGGTATTACTATGACAATGGATTTTTTTCCTTATAATAGGAATAAATATTTCTTCGTATCAATTTAAATACCTACGCTTAGTTCTAGCTTGATCGTGATACCGGATTCGAATGGAAATATGAGCATGAAGAAAATCGTAAAAAAAATATCTTAGTGTATGCACATTAATTCTACGGTAAATTTAAATATGTAATTTAATTATGTTACATGTTATCATTGTTTCCGTTTAACATATTTATTTAGGTTTGTAGTGTGTTTTGGTTCCCGACTAAAGCGCACTTTTTTTGTTCTTAATCTTAAAATGCCGCATATCTGCCTAAAATATTTTTTTTTTTTGTGTTAAAAACATGTGTAAAAAAATGCTAGTGTTTTATAAACAAAAAGCGGAATAATGGCCCAGTAACTGGTTAGGTATGTTGATAAGCATTGTTTTTATATGAAACTGTTTTTATTATTCATAGGTCAATGACATTAGATTGAAGCGAAAAGATGATAATGGCTGCGTATTTTGTCAACTACAGCAGATGCGATGGTGGTGTAATGGTCAGCATAGTTGCCTTCCAAGCAGTTGATCCGGGTTCGATTCCCGGCCATCGCACACTTTTTTTTCTCAACTTTCGTTTAATTTTCTTAGTAGTCATACTTATTTTAAATATCTATTTGTTACACTTTTTGTATGAATGTTTTTTAAGAAATCCATACGAAGTCATTTTATGAAGTAACACACTAGAGTTTTAGTTTTTACGTATAATATAAAATTTGTATTGCTTACAAATGAATTTTGATGTGTTTTTTTTGGGGTAATATTATACTCTTTTTGAGGACTTTCAATAGATTCTTAAGTCGGATTTAATTCTTACATTAAAAAAAAACAAGTGAGGTTTCCTAGCAAAAGCATTTTAAATAATTTTACAAGATATATTAAATCCAAAGTTAACAAGCTAATAAACTTTTTATTGTGGTATTGTTTTCCTTTCTGGAAATGTTACAAAACAGCTTCTCTAGTATGATGCTGGGAGGCATCAATAACCGTTTTTTATCAGTAAAAGACATTGAATTATAAATTCCTTAATACTAATAGCAATCGATATATTAATCCTCGAACAATGTCAAATGAATACATTTCGCAAGGATCTATGTCAGTTCCGTTTCCGGTGCACTCGCTGTGCCAACCTTGATATAACGAGTACTAAGATAAAACTTTGACGAGCAATAACTTGTTGGACCTTAACACGGTCACATTATACTATCGTAACTACTCTTAACATAAAAATGTAATAAAACTGTAACAGAATTATCCGTCTGTAAACATTTTGCACGCTAACAACATTGAAATTAATTATATTAAATAAATAAAAATAAATATAGTTATTGTGGTATTAGATTTATATTTTATGTAAAATATATATTATCTGTATTTTTATGGCATCTGTCATCTCGAGTGACAAAAATCGCGGGAAAATGAAAAATAAAAATTGGCGTGCGGTGAAGGCATTTTGTGTGCAGCGAGCTGATATTTGAACATAGTATATATTAAATACAATTTGTAAATCGACCTTACATATAAACATTAAACTTATTATTTAAATCTTCAGGAAATCTGCATGTGTCTAATTTCAATGAAATTCTGTCACATGTGTAATGTGTAGCCACCGCGTTAAAGCGCCGTTGTTGAGTAGGTTTCAAACCTTCTCCTTCAGCAGCCCTTAGCCTGGTAGTGAATTAAAGGCTGTTTATTTTATACATAAGTATAAAATTTAATTATAGTATTCTGATATATAGTTACTTTTGGTAGCTAGAATAAAAGTATATATATAAAAAGTCAGAAGTTTAAACAGACACACATATACGCATCTTCTTATTTTAATAAAAATGTCGTCATATTTTAAGTCTCAAGACTTCAATTTAAAATTTAGGGAATTTTATAAAAGAAACTTGTTATAATATTGAAGTATGTTGTTGTAATTTGCATATAAAATACTAGCATCTGGCTCTGACTTTGCACGTGTATTTATATTCGAAATCGATATCGGCACATGCGAGATAAAAATAAGTTCATACGTATTTGTTTTCTATTTCTTATCCACTGATTTAATGTTTTGAAAAAACTATCGTAATTTTAATTGCTTTATATTTTTCATAATGTTTTCAAGAGTCATGGAAAAATTACGTACGTAAAAGTACTTAATATATGTATATAGCATGATAATTTAAAAACAGAAATGTTGACTTAGATTAAGGAGTGAATTTGCATGAGTTATTAACATATAAACTAACATATTAAACATTCCTCTTTATTATATAGTACTCGAAACGAGTTACAGGACACGTCAAAAAAGATAATGAATTAACAAAAGTACAACGAATCGTCGAACGCAGCGTGACAATTTTTTGTGACCAAGAAGAAAGATTTTGATAAGAGGCTCCTTGACAGGGGTCAGGAGCCAAAAACAGGCAGAATGTCAGAAAGACTAATTTAATATTATAATTACGAGACCATGGTCGTGTCGGTTATTAAACCTTTAACGTAACGCAAGGACCGTACAAACACGTAAACAATTTCCTGCTGACAACGATAAATGCGAAAATTTAGATGTAATTAAAGTACCACGTGACCTGGAAGCCATCAAGTGTCGTGCGCAGGCGCGAGACCTGCCATATAAGGGCTGGAGCGCGCCGCCCCGTGCCACTCGAGGTCGAACGCTCGACAAGGTCACAGGCCTTCCTCGTCGTCAACAGGGGTGACTGACTCATAAAAATTCACACTTCAACAGATTTACGATTTTGATAAGACGCGGAAGAACCCTTAATTTGACTTTACCGTGATGAATGAAACGTATTAAAGCGACGACATCGCATAAACGGAATTTATTTAGCCGTTTATGGTGTTTAAGAACACTTATCGGGAGTTCGATCAACGATAATAAATGTATAAAAACAATTTTATAAATTTAATCAACCATTTGTCATTCTTGCTTATCGACGCAGATTGCGAGTGGCTGCCTCCATAAAATATGTAGGATCATGATTAAAATATGAGACGAGAACGATGTTTAATAAACAACTCGCCGTGACCAGTAAATAGATACATACATAAACCCGGATGTAGTTAGTCAGTCGCTGAGAAAATAAATAAAAATGGTCTACTATTGTGTCCCGTGAAATCGAGGCATGGTGTAACTCAAACACTTCCTGAATAGGCGGTAGTTATGATCCACCGTTTTGATGTTGCTAAAAAGGTTGCTCATTAGTCATTTGTCAAATAAAAGGCAGAATATAACTGCTAAGCTTATATAACTACTAATGTATCTGAGCATCGTAGAAGATGTAAACATATTTGGAATAGTGGCGACAAACACCAGAGTGTAACGGTATCAAATTTAATTACATTTATGACATAATTAATTTATTATAAATACACTGCAGTGTTTTGCTAAGTTCGAACGCAGGGTCAACTCTATTACGTCCTTCTCAGGCAGTGGACAGTAAGCACTCCGAACATTCAGAACATTCAGATGAACTGCTAATGAGAGTATTTCGGCGGAGCTAAATAAATTTCTAAAGATACCTGAAATTTTAATTCAGAACCTCCGAATCTCAGTCTTGTATCAAGCCACTAGACCAACGAGCCAGGCAAAAATTATAAAATAATTTTAATAGGAAGCTTCAAAAACCATTCCTTCGGTAATGGGGTTTCGAAGGAACTTTAGATAGCCTCGTTACAAGTCCCCTGACCATTTAGGGCCGGTATTGGCATTGCCTTGAGATGGAATCTTGATGATTATGACCATTAGTCGATTATACCTCGCCGTATTAGGCGATTCCGTATTTGTTTCAACGCCTATTTGTCGTGTTGAATTTAATTGAACCAGCCAACTTCCTGGTGCTAATAATATCTTTGGGTCTGGACGTAGTATCTATATATAGACAACTCGTTCAGGTGTTAAGAAAGATTTTCAACTGAATAGATCCTATAACGTTCGATACCGACCCGAATATATTCCGATGCAACTTGGACCGATCTTCCTGATCTTAGCTGAATCGTAACTAGTGAAAATTGATTTATTTCAGGTCTATGTTTTATTTTATTTATTGCAGTAAAATTTTCATGGTTTTTTTATAGCTTTTATTACAAGATCATGATGATTATGATAAACGACATAACTTTTCTCATGGGACAAGTCAGATGTATGTGATATTTCCATGATTTATTTATCCTCTTGTCATACGTTATATCTGATGATATAGTCTGATTAACTCCTGAATATAAATGATACTTCTAATCAATTTAAAGACAACGTTATTTATTTATACACAACGTTAAAACAAGTGAATAACAAATCTTATTCTTCGTCTGCGTCGCCTTTAAAAGCCGGCCCAGTATTTAATTTAGGGAAAAGTAACCTTTCGATACAAATTGTCTATCCAGCGTATGTAGCTGATGATTCAAAATAAAAACGATATATTTTAGATACATCGGCTAAAAGCATTAATATAATATAGTAAATAGAAAATCAACCGCCTCTTATATGTTAATATTAGCCTAGAATGTATTGCTATTTTTTTATATTTTTTTATTTGTTATTTTTCTAAAGTAAGCGACTAAGATACCTAAAGCGCTTAAAGTACTTAGCGATAAACGAAAAGTTCCAGAATACAGTATAATTAGAACCAAAGGATACATATGTATGTTTAAAATAATTATATAATATGACGTATTAAGATTGGAATATTACAAACAAATTAACACTTATTTACATATTCTCTGGTGTTGTTAATTGTATCGTTTTGTAATCGAGACACGTGCTCGAGTAAGTGCTGTGATAACTTCCTCATTTAACACAAATGGGGTAACCATGATTTATATAAAAACAGGACAATTCCTAATTAAATCGTAGAACAAATGGAAATTGTTTAAAAAGTTTCTTACATAAATTATTTGTTTGTAGGTACATTTTATGTGATAATTCTTAACTAAATAATAGAACGTTTTATTTATTGCATTTAAGATTTATATAGGTATCTCAGATTTAAAAAAAAAACTTTAACATAGTTCTTATTCTGGCTTTAATAAGAGCATAATGTAAGAAACCGGAAATGTCTCAACGCCGCAGAAATACTTTTTCTGCTGTCGAATAGTATAAAACCGAGTCCTAGTTGCATTGAGAATTAGCAAATAGCTGAATGAATTTAATTCAACAAAAAAGGCAAAATTTTGTGTCAGTTCGAGACTTGTCCTGAGTATTTACCATGAAAATGTTGACACATTACAACGAAAGATATTTTTCTTTTTTAATTGTGCTTACCACTGAATTGATTAAACCGATATTGATACTTCGACTTAATGTAGTTTATTTAATTTTATTACAAGACAAGCGTCTAGACTTCGGAATGTTAATTTTATAAATATTTTTTTACATATTTCAAGGAGGGTAAACATAAAATATTGATTATTTTTTATTGAGAAAATATGAAATCATATTTTAAATTATCGTGCTATTTTTAAATAACAGTAAACTTTGTGGTAGGACAAGCTCGTTTAGGTAGTATAAGTACAACCCGGTCATCACGAATACATACTTATGATCTTCCGGTTTTAAAGGTGAGTTAACCAGTGTAAGTACAGGGGACACACAATTTTAGTTCCCAAGGTTGGTGGCGGATTGTCAATGTAAGAAATGGTTAATATTTACGGTTATACGTTTGACTGACATTCTCCCGATTTAATAAAAACAAACGACATAAACGGCCATATCTCATGATGGCGTAGACTTAGTTCGATATTTTCCCAGCTCCAAGGAACCGCAGCCATCATTATTTGGTTTCAATTTCAACTTTATACCCCTGCGCGATCCCGAAAAAAAGATGTCTCGACTGATAGACAGGCAGAAGGAAAACAAAGTGATCTTATAAGGGTTTCTTTTTTCATTTAGAGGTACGGAACCCCAAACAAACTATTTTAGAGTGATACATATTCGTTCGAGTGGTATTTATGGTAATTACATTTATGGCAATTCTCTGGTAATGTTTCAATTCAATTAGATGTAATGGAAAGATAAAAACAAGTAAGTACTAAGTCTAAGGAAGATGTATTCAGTTGTGTGCGTGTTATGCATACAAAGATAATAATATTATTATATATTTATTAAAAGGTTTTTTTTATTTTTTATATAATTTCATTATATAACAAATGTCAACTATAAACATCGTGGAATCGGAACGGTACGGTTAGCAGGCACGTCGTTTTAGTAGTTTATAATTATAACATATAAAATGGTCAATGAAAGCGTGTATGTTAGGTATAACCAATATCTCTAAAATATGGACTATTCGTATTTTGTTTCATTATTTTATTTGTTATATGTTATAAATAAATAATAATATTATTAATCATTCCAAAACCCTGTTACAACGGAACGATAATTTCTGTAATATATTCAGACATTCCTAGAATGTGAGTTTAATGCATCATATCTTTTACTTTCGTAGAAAATATTAATTTATCATAAAACAATTAATAGTATTATTAATAGTAAGTTTAGAAACGATCGATCGACCTTGAACCGACATGACAGGTCATCGACCTCAGCTGGTTTTGGCGGTTGTCGAACTTACTTTCCGTGCGATACTGTTTACCTAACCGATGACATTTTGTCGTAAAGATTGAAATAATTTTTTTTAAGTAGATAATTAATTTGTTATATATAATAAAATTTAAAGTAATGATCGAAACATAAGTTGTATACATTTTGTAAGCTACCCACTCGGCTGCCCTCTATGTCATTGGGTTTAAATGTTTCTCATCGAATTTTTACCCGCTATAACCTCTGCGGCGACTCAAGTTATTGTCATTAGTTGCCCAGCATACAGTTATTTTTTGAGTAAAGTATAAGAAAAAAATTGTCGCTGCGATTGGATGTAAACGGCCTACGTATTAACTTCAATATAATTCAATTTCCAGGAATTTATAAGCACAATATAATTAATCAGTCAGCTTCTACATATAGCATACTACATATACTCAGTAGATATTTATTAAAAAAAAATATTGACAGTTAAGTTGAAACTTTTCCTAGTAACACTTCCGATATGAGATTGTAAATATTTATCCAACTATTATAAAGTCACAGCGAAAGATAATGGTACAATAAAAACACAGCCAAACATTAGGCCCTAAAATTTTATGCTTTGTCTGGAATTAAATTAAAAAAAAAAAGTTAGGTGTTCCAATTGTGGGACGAAATTAAAATTCGAATAGTTCGAACAAGATTCGAACGTAAGCCGCCATATTTAGGTAAAAACAAAATAATAAATAACAATATTTAAATATTAGATTATCTGTAACGAATCAATTTAACCGTTAAACTAAATTCACGCTTAACGTTTATTAGATGAAAACATTGTAACCGGCCTTGAGGGTTGGTTCGCGGTTAGTATTGTACTAGTTACAATTTCAATGTGTCTTTTTGAATATCTATCCTTGTTTTGTAATATCTTAGATACGGATTTAGATTGAGAAAAAGGATTTAATTTATATTTTGTTTGTTTTAATCCAATATATGGACAGTCATAATACTAACAAACTCCGTTTTCAAGGAATTACTGAGATTCCCGTTTTCTGACTCAGTTGATTGTATCCTCCGATAATAGCTCGGGCAATAGATCCTGCGGCTCTCACATTGATCCATTGAGTATTAAAATTCAAGACTTGAGCTTAATCAATTGTATTTTACAAAAAATAACCGGTTGATTATTTTCGTCAGTTCCTCTCAGATCTGGTTCTTTCATTTTCCGTACATCTGGTAATTTTACTTAAACTATTAAAACGTAAAAGTATTACTATTATGTATATTTAATGAAAGTATTTGAATGAAAATTTCAATGCCGATTATACTTCTAATAATAATGCCATCATGTTTTGCAGTTTTAACCTTTGCACTAATTAATCGCTAAATTAACTACATACGTAAATACACACACACGCGCATTTATGAGTATACTTAGTAATTGTAAATCGGACAATCGGTAATAAGTGTTGTAACTATAAAAAAAAATTGATAATTTTTTTCAAATGTAAAACAAAATTATCCAGTGCGATCCAATCTCATTTAATATATTACTTTTTTAATAAAATAAAATAGATAGAAATGGCCATTTATGGGTATTGTAAAAAATATTAGCCAACTCTTACATCACCAATACGCCACCAATCTTCGGAACTAAGATGGTATGTCAATTGTGTTTTTACACTGACTTAATCAACGTTTAAATTGGAACAAAACAGTACTAAGTATTGCTGTTTGACAGTAGGACATTTGATAACCTTGCACAAAACGCACCAAGTAAATAGTAACTTCTTTAATCAAATTTTTATGCATTTGTTTTTTTTCCAGACTGATATTATTATATGTATAACGCGACTTTTATATTATTATAAAAAATATTGTTACAAAACACAAAATTAATATGGAACAATATAATTATTGTTATTTAAGCTTGATATCATATTAGCGACGCCGACCGGCGCCGGCGCATGACGTAACTCAATTATAAAATTGTCCTGTGATTTGAGCAATTATTATAGCTTGCAAGACATACGACGTATATATATTTTATTCTATTTTTTTTTTGGTTGTTGAAATAATTATTATATCTATCTTCATTTGAAACTTTGAAGCTTGATTAGTAGGTTATACTCAATTTTTTAGATATTTGGGCCTTGTTATACGTAAAGTGGGCTTATTTGGATTAAAACCATTTATCTCGTTAAAGTTATGTTAATTTGTTAATAGTATTCTTGCTTTGCTATACTTTTTAAATCAATAAATTCGGTACATTGTATGGAACAGAATAATCCAAATTTAACGCAGGTGAAACCGTAGGCACATACATATATGTACATACCTCTTCATTATATGGGAGTAGATACTATATACTTTGGAAAAGGGTCTTTACTTTCTTTGTTAAGAAACAATACGATGATTATTATATGGACTACTTGGTGCCTAGCACAGCTAAATATCCACTAAAAAACCAGCAGACCCACTCCTCTTCTCTGGAGGCGTCACGGCATCGCTCGCGCAAGCAACAGTGACAAGGACTTTTAAAACCTGGCCAAAGCAACGTTTCAGATTGTTGATTAAATGTAGATTCAACCCAGTAGAACCGGAAAGATACTCAGTAGTTACTCTTCTCGGACGATTAAATTACATACGTATTTATATTAATTTACCGTGCACTATTATTTTACCGTATTCTATTTACACTGAAATTTTATCCAATATATACATCATCCTTTACATTTATTTATCGATTGTAATGATACATATTATCTTATGTCATTAACGTAATTTTTATTCAACTTTTATTCAAACATATATAAACTATTTGATCTAATTATTTTTTGTTATGGATGTAAATTTTTTCATTGTTTTTCATTCAGCTGTTAAATGATACTTTATTTATTAATTCTTTGTATTGTAGAATAAAAACAGTTCCGTTCAAAACGCTGGTCTGAGTTTGCTTAGACTTTAAACAGTTCATTTTAATTATTATTTATTCTAAATACGTATTTTTGATATTATTTAGTTAATGTTTTGTATCAGGAATAGTTAATAGTCATAATTTTTTTTCTTATTCTTAAGAAAATAAGTCAAAAACCATAAATAATATACCGAGGATCTTATAATCAAGGTTTTCTCAGAAAACCGAGACAGTATTATGTTTTGAGCATTAACAAGTACTCCAGGTAACTTCACGTTTTCCCAAGCCCTTTCATGCGACCTTTTGTTTCTGCATCAAAGACGCAGGAACAATGAATCCTTACAAATGCTGCAGCAAAACCTAACACTTCCTCGTACAACATTAGCAAGTCTGAATTTTACACAATTGCCTTTGAAAATGCTTGCAACATCTGCGACTTAGAGAAATTTCGTTTGTGAAATTCCATTTCTTTGACGAAATTCGATCACTATTTCTCAAATTATGAAAGTTTAATGTCTATAAACAATAATTACTTTCGAAATAAAAACTATTTAACCATTGTTTATGGAAAAATCTTTGAATGAAGACCTTGTCAAGTCACAGCTTTCAAAATATATTTATTATTCCTCTATCAAATTGTCAGATATTTGCCCAAATGGGAACTTGATATAGAAAGTTTATTATGAGATTGAAAAAAATCGTTGTCAAACCAAATTTGGTATTCATTATTTGTAGCAAATATGGCAGTAAATGGTATCTGTGGCGCCATGGCTTGAAAATTTATTTCCATTTACTCATATATAGCTGTTCTCAGACATAAGTTTAGTTGCTATTAATGATTGACTTGTCTGAAAATACATTTACTGATTTTCTTTATTTGGTAAAGGCCTTTAAACTGTTGGAAATTTAAACGTATATTCTTCATCATCTCTGATCGTATTCCGTTACAGTCGTACAATAAAGACGATTCACTTAAAAATAGAATTAGCGATAAATATTATTTTATTACCGGACAGTAATTTATCTCATAAATTAATAAATAGGCACAATAAATCCATATTTAAACTTTAAGGTTCTACTTTATTGACTATAAGATAACTATCACTGATATGGCGAAAATGAGCAGTATTGGCAGTTAATATATATACCATTATTGTATTTAATTGGCGTGATACATATACAACGATTAAGATGTCAATAAATATATTAGACAAAAGGGTTTCCAGGAAGGAAAGCGGTAAATAGAACGTAAATAACATTTACTTTTCCAACATTAACACTATATGGGTACTTCAGATGATTTTGTTCAAACAAACAGTTCGTTTGAAGATATAAACAATATTATTCTATTTATGTTGAAAATATTTACGCTTAGTTGGAAATGAAAGACATTAGAGATGCTCTACCAAGCGTCTCTATACTATCATTAGAAAAATATTCACATCAATAAATTTAATCTAATTTAATTAATGTACTTTTATTTTGTTGCAGCACGCGAACGCTGTCCGTGAATCAGCAAGACTCATCCTAGACTCACCGGTTCCAGAATCAGAAGATGCTCTGATTCTTGCGAAAGCACTGCGTACCCGGCCACCGGTCAACATGCTCCCTGCTGCTAAAGCTGGCACCTTCTTCGCTAGAGATAATTTATCCAACTTCATCGACTGGTGCCGTAAAGCATTGGATATCCTGGAATGTCTCTTATTTGAAACAGACGATTTATGTCTTCGAAAAAATGAGAAGCACGTTGTCTTGTGTCTTCTAGAAGTAGCTAGAAAGGGAGCAGTTCTAGGAATGCCCGCTCCATTACTCGTTCAAATGGAGAAGCAAATCGAGAGGGAATTAGCCGGTGAAGAGTTGAGACCAGATGATTCAGCACTGGGCTTAGTGCCGTCAGGACCTCAGCCGCAGTTGGTCACAAATGACTTAAGAAGTTTGGATGAGCGTGTCAGAGATTTGGTAGAGAGATGCTCCTGTCCTACCCAATTTCCGATGGTACGGGTTTCGGAGGGAAAATACAGAATTGGAGACACTAGAATGCTGATCTTCGTCAGAGTAAGTTTATGATCTTATATTTTTGACATTTGTTTATTGAACAGAATACTAGTAAAATTTTTAATCTTTCACATCTGTTGAAGAATAAATTACTTATTATACGTTAACAGTATTAACGATTCGATAGTAAATTGTAAAGTAACTTCAAGTTTTTGAATCTTAAAATTTAATAAGTTATTTATAAGTTAACATAAATAACGCAAATTTTATACCATATTGCATATAAAGTTAAACAGGAAGACAACCTGACATTGATTGAGTTTATTTACTTAACAAGTTATTCTAGATTCTAAATGCTAAGTGAACAAAACAATAATATCTAATTGGTAGGATAAATAATGTTTATTTACTTCGCACGATTATCAAACATTTATGCTCATATTAAAGTTTTGTCCCTGACTAAGCCGCAGTTATGGCTACATAACTTTTTATTTCCGTATGTCAAAACGTGGAGGGTAATTCTGATTGTTCGAAGGATATTTTATATATGGTATGTCGTTGTATAATGTTTTTTTTTTATATTAATTGAAGACATTGTTTGTTTGTAAATTTGCCGTTATATGGCGTTGCAGAACATCTTCTGTACATTAAACCAAATAACGCGGTATGTCGTGACTACAGGCAGTTCGCGCGCGTTTTAATTTTGTATGTACATAGTCCTTTGGCGCCGGTTGATATGCGCGTAACAATCACGCGTAAATCTGCAATGCGTTAGGGCTCTTAATCGATCGTCATAACTATTGATATATTACAACATCATAACCAGGCAGTTATAATGCAAACGATATTTAATTCCTGTTAGCTTATTTTTAGGAGTTCAATAAGATGTTGTGGACTTAATAAGAAATAGCTGTTCCTTTCAAAACGCTGATCTAAGTTTGCTTAGATTTAAACAGTTTATTCAAAATAATTGGCTTTTATTGTAACATCAATTATATCTTAAATATAACTTTCAATATAAAACTTATATTTTTTTAATAAAAAAAGCAAAAGTACCTTATTTGAAAGACCTTTAAAAAAATGGTTTGCAAACGTTTTGCATCGTGAGAAAATCACTAAAGTATCTAATATATACAAAAATATCGTTTGCAAATAGTTTTGTCAATTTAATACGGTTTTGAGTCTTATTCCAATATGTTTAAAGTTTATAATCGTATTTTGTTATAAATTGTTTATCGACCTCGTTTTGAACCTTGCGTCCCTTAATATGGAGTGATTGACAGTCCAAAACGTAGAACTAATTTATCTTGAACGGTAAATTTGAACAATATGCGTGTGGTATGAGTTTGCTTTAAATTGGTTGCTACAGGGACCAATATAAGTTGAACAGTCTAAAAATAGACAAATTTTCTAATTCCATTCATGTATTACTTTGAATTGGAATGATAGTTGCAGTATTTTACTTGCAAACATATCTCTAATCTCGTTCCTCTATATGAGTCTCTTTGAGCTGAGATTGACCAGTGGTTTGCGTATCTATATATCAATCGAATATTATTGGTTCAAACCCGAGCAAGCAACACTTAGTTTTCGTGTATTTACTTGTCGTGTGTTTATAATTTACCTTTTGCTAGGCAGTGCAGGAAAACATCGTAAGGAAATTCAAACTCAGCTTCCATTATACAAAGCATGTCTAAATACTTACTCACATACCTATTTAATTTTTGTTATAAGCTGTTTATTTATTACTAGCTGTTACCGGCGGCTTTGCTCGCGTAGAATATGAATAATTGAATATATTTACAAATTAACTTAAAATATTACGTTAATGTAAGTCGTCTTTGTTGACATTGGTGTGTATTTCATAGCTTCTAACTTCAAAAATGACGGACTTCTAGACTAACCTGTATACGAAATGTTAACCCTTTTTCCCTCCTTAGGCGTAAAATATCCAGAAACGTTTAAATACGTATCAACTCATTTTTAATCAGTAGCCCAAAAATATAGTTTCATGTTTCTATCTTAAAAAATGACGGACTTCTATACAAACTTGTAACCCTTATTTCACCCCCGTTGGGGTAGAATATGCATAAACACTTAAATAAGTATCTACTCCTTTTTAATCAGTATCCCAAAAATAAAGTTTCATGTATCTAACTTAAAAAATTACGGACTTACATACAAACGTTCAACCCCTATTTCACCCCTTTAGGGCTAGAATTTCCAAAATTCGCTCCTTAGTGGGTGTCATGATATGTTAGTTTATCAGTGTACAGCCTAAAATATATTTATTTTATATATATAAGTATATATATAAGTATAACATATATAAGTTTTATGCTTCTACTCCTAAAAATGACAATACTTTCAACAACTTACAACCTTTCATCCCCCTTTTCAACCCTTTACAGCATTTTTTCCAAAAATGCCTGAATTTCCAAAGCCTATGTCCTTTCTCAGGCTCTAGACTATATGTGTACCAAATTTCATTTAAATCGGTCCAGTAGTTTTGGCGTGAAAACGAGACAGACAGACAGAGTTACTTTCGCATTTATAATATTATAAATATATAAATATTAAATATTAAATATATAAATAATACAGTAATATAGTATATATAGTATGGAAGTATGGATTTGCAAACATATTTTCTGAGGTGTGTTTTCTGAATAATTTTAATGAAATGCAGTGACACGATTTTATTCAACTTTAAACTGCAAACCTAATTACGAACTAAAAAGAAACCAACTAAAAATAAATGAAACCTAAAAGTAACTATTCAATTGAAACTAACCTACCTAATAAAGTGCGAGTCGGACTCGTGGACCGAGGGTTCCATATACATATTTATAGGTATGTAAATAGCTCATAGATCTACCAAAAGGGAACGATGCTTGAAGATATTTCCCTTTTTTCAAGTTTTTTAAATTTTCCAATGTAAGCAGAGCCCTGCTCCTAAGCAAAATGTATTGGTTTGATATATAAACAAAAAAAAATCATGATTTTCAGTTTTTTTTAGTTTATTGTGCTATAATATCTTCATGCCAAATTTCAAGTTTCTAGGACTACGGACTTTCAAGAAAAAAATACAATTCCCGTTTATTCCCTTGGAAATTCCGAAATAACCTAAAAACTGTTTTTAGTTGTTATTATAACTTACTTGCATGGTAAATTTGAAACCCCTAATAATTATAGTTACGGAGATAGAGCTACTTTTTTTCGAAAATATAAATCCCATTTATTCCCTATCCCGTGGGAATTTTGAAAAATCCCTTCTTAGTGCACCTCTAGGATATTCAAGGTATACGTGTGCCAAATTTCAAGTCTCTAGGTCCAGTGGTATAGGCTGTGCTTTGTCTGCCAGTCACTCAGTCACTCAATCACTCAGTAACGAAAGAGTTTTATATATATTGATAAATGAATTATATCATATAGATTTATCAAACCAAAAGAGTTTGAATTTGAAGTGGAAATTAAAGTGTCCACTCTCTGACTCTCAGCTCTGTCATCCGATCAGCCTGATGGTTTCTCCATTCAAATATTATCAAACATAGATTTGCAATAATAACGCTATTTTTATTAAAGACAAATAACATATAAATTGATAACATTAAGTGCTTAAATATATATACAAATATGAATTAAAAAAAATTACTGTATAAATCTTGACCGCGTGCAATGGTGGCAATATGATACATTTCCTACGTTATTGATACGTAGGCACAATGACTTTCAACATTTGTATACAAATTGTCTTCACATCCTAGCTAAGATACACTTCAGTGCTAGCTTTACTTTAAATAGTTTGTTAAATGACGATTCAAAAGTGCTTGTAAAAGCCTACTTGAATAAAGGATATTTTGATTTTGAATAAAGAGCAATATATATAAGGATGAAAAATATAAAATAAATATATATGATTCTCCAATTTTTGACATAAGTATATAAATAATTAATTGTATTTAATTTGTAATTATATATAATTAAGCTACGTAATTAGATAAAATAAATTTAGAAAGTTTCCATGAAATTAACTTATAAATGAACTAAATACACGTATACCCAAAACAGTTGCGGTTCAGTTGAAACTGGCCGTAAGTAAAGGTCATGCTCCAAACGTTTTGTACAATATCAACCGATTTGATTTGACCAAACAAGGAATCGAACGGACGTATGAATCATCGATACCTTTATGGTGTAACGTTCGCTTTTATAGACGTCTAAAATAGTTCAGAACATTTATGTAACAGCCATTAGAACATGCATTCGAAAGAGACGATTTTAATATTTTACGCAATGAAATAAACCGTTTTTATTTTAGGATATTCATCCATTAGAAGAAGTTGAACTGAAATTTTATATTGCAATCTCATTTAAATAATTGCAGTAGGTAATTGTTTTAATCTAATAGTTACTATTAGTAAATTGAGATCAGAGATTTAAATGAAATAGACCATAGGATGGTACGTATGGACTATTCCCATCGAAGATAGAATGAAAATAAACAAACCTTAATTTTACGTATTTCATGCACTTTGATAATATCTCAGCTATACTGTATGCACTACAGTTCTTAATTAATATTATCTTTATTTATAATAGAACACTATATCATATTTGTATCCACTTAAATTAAGCTTCGTCGACGTTCAAAAGGCATCTTTTTCGCAAATGCATAATGTTTATTCAAGTTTTTAACCAATGATATCGCGTCTATCCCGTAGATTTGACGCGATGTCATTGGCTATCAACCACATTTGACATCTCAGATGTTATTTATTTGGCTTTTGTCATCTTGGGGTTGGAATAGGCTATAGCTACTTTTGCTTTTAGACATTGGAAGTAAATGATGTATTCTAACTTAATTTATTTTAAAATCTTGTTTCTTGTCGAAATAAAACAATTCAATACATAAAGCTAATAATTGATGATTAACGATATCTACCAAAATGGTCCAACATTGTCTATCACTCGTTATTAAATTTAATTATTTTTACAGATTCTCCGGTCTCACGTTATGGTACGCGTTGGAGGCGGCTGGGACACTCTAGCACATTATCTGGACAAACATGATCCCTGTCGCTGCAAAGCACAACATCGGACATCCCTCTCTGCCCGCTTAGCTCGCCCGAAACACGACCTCGCTGGAGCCACAGTCACATACGAACGACCAGACCCTGGACCTACCTCGCTCCCATATAAAGACTACAAAGAAAATAAGAATTACGAGCCAATGTCTTTACCATATACAGCTAAAGTGTACAATGATGAACCAAAATCTGGACAGTATTTATCTAACAACAAATTAGACGCTCCAGCAAGTCTTCCATACTTAGGAGATATGGACAGAGCCTTATCTCCAAGCAGGAAGCATCTTACAACAAGAAATAATAGCCCTGGCAGACATTCGTCATCGCCAGATCGCAGGACAAAAATAGTTGCGTCAAACCACTTGGTACCAACCCCTCATGCCGTCAGGAATAAGAGTCCAAGACCGGTATCTCCAGCACCAGCCGCCGAGAGTGCTTCAGATAATGGTTCAGAGGTTTCCGATGAGGGTTATAGAAGCTTGGGAGTAGTGGCAGGTTCCACGCAAGGGTCGCCATCTACGAAAACAACGAATAGATATTCGCTGCACAGTCAAAACTCCATGGACGACGCTGATTTTAGTGGTAAATATATTTTTACTCACATATGACTTCGCTTTAGTATTTTAAATTGTAATATAATAGGACTTTATAAAATTCCAATAGTTACTTATTCGTGTTAGTTACATAAAGTCTAGTATATTTAAAGTCACTAATAATATACATTTTTAGTTACAACAACTCCGTGTTAAAGTGGACCAATACACTTTACTTCACAATATGTTCATACAACCTACATGCAAATATAAATATTATAAATAATATAATATTTTAAAAATACATTTATTTTTATATTAATAGATATTTCCTGAGGACTATAGACTGGATCTGAATCATTATCAGTGATAGGTTATTTTGAATCTACTAGATGTAGTATACCAAAATCTTATTTAATATTTTGGTCAATTGTATCAAATACTTTATTAACGATACGTCAAATAGAGCGAAATGGAAGCAAAATACTAGGAAGGCAGATCCCTTCAGAGAGAGAGAGAGAGAGAGAGAGAGTTAGTATCAAATACTTATTCAGCACAAGACGTGTAACAAATAATCTATTTAATCAACTATATTTTTCTTGGTAAGGAAATAGAAATTTTATGTACGCTTTCTAAAATTGGATTAAATGAGTAGCACAATCATTAAGAACCATTAGAAGACTAAACGATGCATTGTATTTTTTGTACGTCCGTATGTAATGTTATAGCCATATGTGTTCCGTTATTGGACTATCTGATTGGTCAGTTTAGTTTCTGGTGCATAGGATAATTGAATTGGTTGGACGAAATCGATGACTTTAGCATTTTTTTTTTGTATCGATTATTTTGTCATCAGACTTAACAACAAAAATTACTTCATAAATTTGATTGAAAGCATTGTTCTAATATTTTTAAGGAATATTATTTTAATTGTACGAATGCAAAGCACATGAAATCAGACTTTTCTATAAATAACCGATTTAATTATATAATTGATACTAGCAGCTTAACTATATTAGCTAGTGGATTCGAAATCTATTGCATGATTTATTTTAAGAGATTGAGTTCTATAACCATAAGACCAGTACATTACTTAAATATTTACGGAAAGATTAAAGATATTGTGAAAATATTGGCGTCGGTGGAACAGTACTGTACATCTCGCGTGTCATTGTTTACATATACGATCTTAAGTGTAAGAAATGGTTGCTTTCCTCAAATATCTAATTGTTTCTCAAGTTTCAACTTTCTTCAAATATGTATATATACGCATGTGACAGAAGAAAGTTAATATAATTTACTCAGTACGTATTTGGACTACTATTATTTTTGTCGATATATTGATACCACATTGAAATTAGGGAATTATTGTAACTTTTATTCCGTTATTTGGTTACGGTTCGTGATAGTTTTTTATAAATACGCGACATATGATTTTTTAAAATACTATAATAATTGGACATTATACTCTATCATGTCGAATAGTGATGCGTTAAAAGGGCAGTCGCTGATTTTTCATAAGTCGCGCGTTATTTTCTACTTAGTCATCAAAACCTATCGATCGCGTGACATTTTCTAAAATTTCTTGTCTTTCTCGAGCAAGCATAATTCGAGATCTTTCTAGAATGTGAATTCCATTCCATATCTTCAATACACATCGCACCTAATGTATATTTCGATTAATCATAAACATAAACAAATTATAGTTAGTCCGCAATTTATCAGCTGTCTACCGATTGTTGGACTCTGTTTGGACAGAATGGAACTATTGTTTGATTTCAAACTTGGTTGCAATCGATTGCTGTTGCCATAATAACTAAATATATCTAATGTCTTCTTATTTTTATAGTATCGTAGTCAGAACAGTACGAACAGTAATTTCGTCACGTCTGTTTGACGTTAATTTGATATTTGATGATTTCAGTTTTTAAGTAGCCAATTTGAAGTAGTAGTTTTTACTAGACCGGGGGTAGGCCCGAAGCCTCGATTGCCAAATATCGATACTACTACGATCATAAAGAAGCACAGCTGTTAATTGGGTGATCCTACGTCCTGGCCATTAAAAACGAAATGTGTTCATAAAAAACAACACAATAACTTTACTGAATGTATATACACCTAATATATACAAACTGTTTTCACTTTATATAAATAAAAAAAACACTTAGTGTAAACAATAGCATTTCGAAAATCATTCATCAAGTGAAAGGATCCCAATCGAAAGCAAAACACAGGTCCTTGATAGGAACAATGCACTACCGATTTAGAACTCAAATGTTCAGCCAGTAAAATTTAAACTATATAAATATATCATTAAGAGTTAATTTAGCATAGCAAAATTGAGAATAAGTGAACTCGTTCAAACGTGAGACTATTTGAAAACATCGAAGGGTGAATCGACATTCTTTTGGAGAGCACAATGCGGTATACCAAATATAGTTACGAGAGCATGGCTAAGAGCTATCGAAAGTCAAACTAAGATTTTTGCTTGAAATTAAATACCAACCAAAAGTATTTGTATATGTTTTGGCGATTCGTTTTTGAACAATTTTATTCTACTATCTATATCTAACTTTAATACATTATATTGATTTGTTTTAGTAAGCAGGGTAAGAGAATCAGTGTAATTTACTAATTACTTCTTTTTGAAGGACGAGCACGAGGAACATAAAGTCTTCAATTTCTGGGGTATTTTTTAAAGAATAGTTAGTTTATCTCAGATAATTTATAAAATCGAAGCCACGATGAGAAAATGCCTCCAGTTCTGTTTAAGATCTGTAAAATGTTTCGTTTAACGATGCGTCATCAATGGTTTAATTTCGTCGCCATATTAAAATTTTGGACATGTATCAACCTTGCGTCGACCTTACATTATTTGGCAAGAAATGAGTCCTCGCATCTCATAAAAGTTACATTTCAATCACAATCAATTATGTAGGCGTGTTGGGCCAAGTTTGTACGATACCTTTTACGATTGAAGAATGCGTCCAATTCGACGCTAAAGGGTTATCGTATTAAGATGAATATCGAAACGCTGGTTTGGACTATCATTAGTAATGTGAATAATTAGAGCTTTTTGTTCTCATTAAAATCATGCATCTAAATTTAAAACATTAATTGTAGTTCCATAAAATACTTCTATGAATAATGAGATTTTGAAATGAAAGAGTTAAATTTTTTTGTACCGTAGTAAAAATTTGTCGTATACAAAAAAATCATTCCTACGATTATTTTTTATAATTGCATATTATAATGATTTTCTCCTGTAACACGACGCATTGATGGCTAAAGTTGGAGAATTTACTGTAGTTTGTATATTTGCAATAATAGTAATACCTTAGACCGATCTTTGATTTACACATCATCTAAAATATTTGCTTATTATTGTCAGTTAGAATAGTAGTTCGATCCATTGCTTCTCTAAACGAGACATGCATCTTTATTTGAATTAGACATTAATAAACATTTTAATAAAAATAATAATTGGAGGATAATCTCATATTACTTTAAAAGGATATAATATAACAAAATATCTGTTATTATATAAACGTAAATAATTCACGTTACTAACTAGACTTGGAATTTATCTCACCTGTCAACTTTGCACACGGCTCCAATGATCCGAAGCCTCATATTATAACTTGACGAAAAAGGCAATAAGAGATACACAGTATGGCGATACAGGAACTGGAGGCAACAATAAATAGAAATAGACATGAAACGATAATTCTCATAATCTAATCTAGGTTGAACAATCGGTCGGCATAACGGCGCCTACCATTAAAGACCTTTGCTTATCTAAATAAAGTGCTTCGTAAATAAATAATCATAGAATAGATCTATAATCTAGTTACCTAATATGATAACGGTTGGTATTTATCTCGAAACTGAAGCTGTTAACGAGTTGAGAGATTCTTAATTGTGGTATTCCATTCTAAAATATATCCCGAATATTGTGTGTGTCAAAACGATCTCACCAATAAACCACATAAAAATATTTCTTCTAACGCCGTCATACTGGCGATTTTAGTGTCTCTCTTAATCTTAAACGTATTCGACTAAAGTTTTTGTTGTTCTGTTTTTTCAGAGCGTCTCGACCACGACGACGGCTGCCACGTAGATAAAAGCGATCGCGTTGACGACTATGTGAGCTTGAACACAGGACTTCGCAAAACAGACTTCTCAGACACATTCTACGGCGGTAGGAAGAATAGCTCAGAAGATAAGTCTAATCGTACGAGTCCAGAATGCATTATAGTACATGAAAATAATGATTCGCCCAGTAAAAGCCTTAGACCGACTCGAGATGCATCGCAGTCACCGGTCAAAACCATTAGGAGCAGACAGGCCAGCCGCATTCCACACTCTCCAGTCAGAAATAGAACCCCAAGTAGAGGAAATACCCCGAGCCCTAAACACACACCCAATCTACAATCATCACCAAAGTTGGCGCCAAAATTACCGCCAACAGCGCGCAATACTTGGGGAGGCAGGACTGCTCCTAATCAAACAAAAACTAAATCAAGGCCGACTATTGGAGCCGATACATTTGAAAATCCGAATAAATCACCTAAGGTTAAGCCAAAAGTTCAAAATGAGGCGTTTAAAAGAAATTCGCCACTTAGAGCTAGTAGTGCTACCTTGAGATCCCCAACTCATCAGAAGGCTTTGAGCCCCCTCTTGGAACAAATTTTAAGATCTACTGAGACCGCAAAGGATGATGCCACAGTTCTGGAAAAAATGAAAGAGATCATTAGAACTTATTCGAAAGGGGAAGATTCTTTATCAAGGACGAGCTCTAAAGACTCTGATTATGCTGACTTCACTTCTGCTTGGGTGATGTCTGATGGTAAATTGGAGAGGTCGACAAGTACTAGGCAATTGGCTGCGCCTAGAAAAGACCCTAGGAACGGGGCGTCTAGGATACCAGCTCCAGTATCTATAGGCTGCCGGAGGTCTACATCAACATCTCAATTCCAATGACCTGGTGACTAAATTCAGGAATGAAAAGACTTATATGCACCAGATTCCTGTTCGAATCAAATGTGATCAATCAAGCACGTGAGTTTTGTGAATTCGGATAATGTTAGGAAAAGTGAATGTATGAAATGTGATCGCAAAGCTGGGCTTTAAAGGCATATATGTAGGCTATCTGAGTATTTACAAATAGTAAATACAACAATATCTCTATCATATCTTTAATAGTAGATGTTTTAATGTGAATGATAAAAATAATATCTAATTTCATTAAACGTATTCTTTTGTCGATTGCAGTTTTACTGTAAAGAAAAATTAATTGAGTAAAATTAACATTTTGTAGTTTCTCATATTTTGACATATAATTACGAAAATAATACAAATAAAGACGTGATTATGATAAACGTTGACAGCGTTCCATTGATATATCACCAAATTAAAAAAAGAAACTATAAATATAAAAAAAAAAGAAAAGATTTTTTATTGCTAGTTTACTACAACTGACAAATAAATTTGTCAATTGGAAGGCTGTCAAAAGGAAATCATAAAGTTAGATGGTGCTAATTATTAATTGAAACTTTATTTTAAGTTATTTTATTTAACGAAACACGAAAGAAAAAAAAATAAGTTAAGTTTACCTAAGATGTTTAATCTTTAATAGTATTATTCAATTTTTCAATGTTACGTTACTTTAAAATTAGTAGATATATTTCTACATTACGACAAGTTATATTTTTAAGTTATATTTAAGTATATCTAACAATGATCCCGGCTTTCAAGAGTCAACTTACAAGCATTTAAAAATTCAAAAGACGTCAATGTTTATTGACTTTTGTTCTTTTCAGTAATCTCATTTTTAAAGTAGGATGTAAAGGGTCTGAGCTTATAATTGCAAATTTTGTTAAAATTTAAAATAATAGAAAAAAAATAAGGTAATTTAAAAAAGAAAAAACCGGCACAATAATAACGACATCCGTTATCGTACCTCACTTAGTTTAAATGTAGATTAAAAATATTTTTTCACAGTATATAAATTTAAATGTCATCTAAATAATAAAATGACCGTCCGTCAAAATGACGTATACCATAGAGTTGTTACGTTCGTTGTAAATAAATAATTTAATGTTAATTAAATTAACGTTCGTATCGACTCTTATGTACGAAAATAGAATTAAAAAAGTACGGTGTCTATATTTAACGGTACATGGTTTATTATTAGTAGATTTTGTAGTAATTATATCCAAAATAGTTCATACTGAATTTATAGAAATTTATTTCCAAACTCCTGATACCTATTGTAATAGTTTGTATCAAAAAGGTTAAATGTATTTTTTAATCTATTGGCATTTTGTAAGCATCTGTTGTCTCATTAGCTATGAATTATACTGCTTAACTAATCTGCACTTTATAATGCTCTGCCCAGTACCTATACTTATTAAAAAATATATAGGTAGTCACCAAACAATTTATTCTTGATATTATTTGACATTGATTTTTATTGATGAATATTACTTCCTTATCAAATAATATTCGAATTAAATGTTTGGTGAATATAAGTCGCTCATTTTATATATTTCAATATAAACGTTTTTAGTTCAGAGGTAATTTTCAATAATTAGATTTAGTTAAGAAATCATTTGCGATATTTTATATAATATTATTTTGACAATAATAGTTATTTTTTAGAATTGAATTTAAATTATATGTCTATGATATATTACCTCTGAAAAATATCTAAAAATTTTTATAAGCTAGCTATAATGCAATATGTTTCTACTTAAATGTCATAAAATTATCATAGATATTTATTGATAAGAATTATTTTAAGATTACATATAATTTTCTACATTTTTTTGTATGTTTTATTATAAAATATGGTGATCTTATGACAGTTAAGAGCTCTTAGCTACTTTAGAGGCTAAGTTTATTAGAATACTGTTTCTTCTACGTATGTTACCAGTGACTATGCCATAGAAATCGTTATAACACTCCGAATAAAGCGTTAAGCATTTAATGGAATTATCATTCTTTTTATTAAGTTACTAGTTACTTCTACCACCCACCCTCTACCCCCCGCTTTACGGAAAATTCCACGGTTTTTAACTTTTATTTTTATTTGAAGGAACGACCTTTTCTCTACTTTTATCCAAGCGAAATTGAAATCAAACCTTAGATTTACGTATTCCATGCGATTTGCCAATAGCTCAACTATATTGTGTACGACTAACAGCTCTTGATTAATATACCTTTATTCATAATTCAACACTATTTCAGTTAACTACTAATATCCACTTTAATTTTATTTCCAAAATTCTGATAGCAGTGTATTATTGAAGCTCTCGACCAATGATATCGCGTTAATTGAATATCAAATGTTGTTTATGTGAGTTTTGTTCAATTGTGTTGTGGTTTGAATAGACTGTACGCATTATACGTACGTACGTACGACTATATGCACGAAACATGCGTTTACACAGCGGCCCCGTTTCATGTTTAGAAAACAATAACGCTAAAGCGAAGAAAGGTCCAATTATTTATATCTTATTCCAATCGACATCTGTGCGCAGTTTGTAGTGTAAAAATATTACAAAAATTCCAACTGTATTATTACTTCGGTAGAATCTAGTTTCCGAACCGGTGGTAGCTTGAAATTTAATTATACACTGTGACATGACTCAAAAGTGCCTTTATGAGCCTACTTGAATAAAGAATATTTAGATTTTGATTTTTTGAAAGACTTTAAACCTAAAAGTTTAAATAAAGCGCCCTTAATCTCAACATTGGTAATTTTAATATTTGCTCAAGTATTGCATATAGGTATCATCCTATACATAATATCAATCCTTCGAGTAAAATAATATTAAATACTAGCTGATGCCCGCGACTATATTCGTGTGACTTTAAGCCTCAAAAGTAGGGGTATTAAAGGGTTGACATATATGTTTATCTTTGCGTCTGTCGTGGCATTGTAGTTCCCAAATGGATGGATAGATTAGGTATGTTTTTTTTTTTTATGATACGGCTCATTAGTGCTTTGGCATCGATAAAAATCAATCTACAAGCAACCAAACGTTTTAAATTTATAATTTAGTCTGGTAATATTAAAAAGTTATGATGTACTTGTCTAACTGCGAAATGTAGATATATTACACGATATTACACGTAGTGCTGTCGAGGATGAAAGTATAGATTTTTTGTAGTTGCGAACACGCGACAGAGCCACAAAAGGCTAGCCGTGTGCACTCGAAACTGGACTCGCTTAAAAGTAAACGCAAAGTTTTTTGGAATGAGAAGGAACCGGGGTATAAACATAAAATCATCTGGGCCGTACCTATTTATATTTATTTTCAAACGCAAAGGGATGATGTAACACCACTGGAACTCTTTAAAAAGATTTTAACCTCATCAGCCCTGGTTCCATAACATCCCGATTTTAATAAAACAAAGCATAGGATTTGTTTACTTTGCTAACATATAGATGTTACCCCGAGTTTACTACAGAACATCAGTGAAAACCGCATCCCAATCAGTTAAGTCGATTCCGAAATTAGCGGTAAAGTGTACAGATTTCGATCAGTTACGATTGTATTATTTGTATAAATATATATCTACTAATATTATAAATGCGAAAATAACTCTGTCAACCACTGCTAAGCAATAAATCGAATTTGATGAAATTTAATATGCTTAGATCCCATGGAAGGACATAGGCTAGTTCTTTATTACCTACCTTGATAAGTGGAGGCAGCCGCAGTCATAAACTTATCTATATACATATATATATATAAAAGTGAAATGCCCCTACTGATTAATCACGACCTACAAACTTGAAATTTGGCAGGTAGGCTCCTTATAGGGTGTAGACATCTACACGCGTATTTTATAAAACCGCAGGTTCATCTAGTATTCTATATGTTGAACTTAATTAAATGAATCCTGTGCGCAGGCATTGTGCTTGTACAAATAGTCATTTTTAAATACTAAAGTTAAGTTAAGTTACGCAAAGTTAGAATAATCTAAATAATATTCTAATTAAACTAATAATATCGTTGCTGAATATTTTATGGAAACTTATTTATTGAAAAAAATTTAAAAAGAAATATAATTGACAGCTAGTTTATTTTAATGTTTTGACAGCCTTAATAACATTCACTTACCATGGATCATTAAAACCCACTCAATTTATTCTAATTCTCAAAAATAAGGCACCAGTTGCAGAAGATGAGTACTCGTTTGCTGATTACTCATTTCTGGGAGACTTCTTTCTTTCTCCTGATTATCTTTGCTGCCTTTTTGTCTCTTAGAGGCCTGATCAGAGCTACGCGAAATTCTAGAATACCTTGTTAGTCACACAAGCTTACAAAAAGGGTATTTTTTTTCCTTATAGAATTTATTTCTGATCTATATTTTCGACTAAATATTTCTCTAAAAAGGTGCAAATGTAAGTTGAACAATTAGAATCGGAGTTTTATCATAAAAACATGGCTTCTGACATATCATGGGATGCTATAATTTTGGGTTTGATCCTATATTTTCTACTTATAGGACTGTGTAAGTATGAAATTAACTATTAATAAACAATAATACTAATTATCAAAGTGGCGCCATCTAGTTTGCTTATTGTAAGTTATTTCTTTCTTCAGTGTTCATTGTAAACGAAGCCTTTTGCAAGACCGCATGTTTGAACAATGCTAGACGAATCCAGGGCGGCGAGGTTGTGTCTGACATCGAATTAAATGAAAGAAAACCTCAGGCGAGACAAGGAAAAGAAGATTTCAAATACAACAATTCGTATGTAATTTAAGTTTCCATCAAACTGTCTGTTATGTCTTGAATACAAATCAAAATCATCTAAGTTTTGTAAATGAAACACGATTTTATTTGTTTTTAATATTTATTTCCTTAAAATAATCCCTATACCTAATTAATTAATTAATTAAAGCAGTTTTCAATAAATACAGTTCTTACTGCACTTGAACCAGTTTTGTTTTCTTAATTTTAATTTCTTAAAAGTATAACGTTAACAAACACCATTGCTTATCACCTATATTTGGATCACAGATTCTTATTCTTCAGGGAAGATTTTGTTCATCGGTACTTTGTCGAATATTTTGTTTGTAACATCTTGGAATACGGAGCTGAGACTCTTTTCGTACGAATCCTTAAGTTCGTTGAAAACGAGTTCGGAATTTTCATTTAAAAACCTGTAATTATTATATGATATAAAGGACATTTAAACTGGGATATGAAAAATGTATTTGAGTCCATATTTAGTCTCCTATAAAGTATGGTTTCGTGAATATTGAATTAAAAACTTGGTTATTTCTGTTAGATACAAGATATATACAGATGTCACAGCCAACTGGTTCAATTAGTCATTCAATGAAACGCCTAGCCAAACTTAACTAGTTGCTAGACCAACCAAGACTGTGTAGAGTTAGAGTTAACAGATTCGGTTCTTTGTACAAAACTAAAAAAGGGGATTCTTATGCAAATGACCTAATGCATCCGTGCGTGGCTGATGTAATTCAGACCGTTGGTTGAAAGGCGCCGTTTTGTAAAGTGGCTAGGAATTTCATCGAATGGCTAACTTTATTTGTTGGCTGCGTCATATACAAAAGAATTATGGTATCATTAATAATGAAGGAAAAATATAATTGACAGTTATTAATAATAAGCAACCAAAATCGATTCATATTACCGTCCGTACTAATTTAACTCTAAGGCGGTAAGAGAAAATTAGTCGATCGAGTGTTACTAGATACAAAATAAGACAGGCAAAAGTTACACGCTACGTTCATAATTATTCCAATATAGTGGAATATTTTTTATATAATAAACATTTACTTTATTAAAAAATGCAATACTATATTCATTTATATATAAACTACCTATATTACTTTTTTAAATACTTATTGCTATATTTAATGCATTTGTGTAATATATCTTGGCTAGTCTGCCTTGAGATTGGACACCGTAACCGAAATGGATCTGTGGGGAAATTACGGTTAGAGGATAGCAACTGTTGCTATCAAACATTTGTTGCGGATTGATATCAAATCAAAAAAATATAAATCAGTATTAAGGACTTATGCAGTAGCATAATACTCCGTAATACTGATTTATCGGCTGCAACTCAATCCGCAAGAAATATTTGATAGCAACAGTTGCTATGCTATAATCGTATTAGGTCCACAGGACGGCATCAATTAATTGTAAGCAAAATCCTTACATTATTTTAATGTCTAGATAGACTCACTAATTTGAGGACGCGTCGGCACAAATAGCGCCCAACACTTGGCCACTAAGTACACGCACACTAATGTAAAACAATGAAGTTTCGCGAGTGTCAAGCGTAGCTTTCACGCACACTTTGATCATAAAATTGGCCTGTTTCTTTTAATTTTTTTTTAGTGCGTCACTCAATCTAAACATATATATAATCTAAGACAAAACTATTTACATTAACATTAACAGCCTGTAAATTTCCCACTCCCTTTGAGGAGAAGGTTTGGAGCATATTCCCCCACGATGCTCCAATGCGGATTGGTGGAATACACACGTGGCAGAATTTTATTGAAATTAGACACATGCAGGTTTCCTCACGATGTTTTCCTTCACCGCCGAGCACCGCCGATTCATCTCACATGAATTATAAACATCAATTAAGCACATAAATATTCAGTTGTGCCTGCCTGGGTTTGAACCCGAAATCATCAGTTAAGATGCAGGCGTTTTAACCACTGGGCCATCTCAGCTTACTGATTATCTATTTTACTCTTTATAACGTTATTTTCAGAACCGAAATACAAGTGCTCGGCGAGCACGAAATGAATTATAAACACAAATTGAGCACATGAAAATTCAGTCTTGCCTGGGTTTGAACCCGCAATCATCAAAACTATTTATACCCCTACATTTCCAACGGTAAAGGCAAGAACTATATCGTTCACTATTCACTAAGCAAAATTAAAATAAATAAACTACACAAAATTATGATTTGAACTTAAATATTACTTAAGTTATTTGCCAATAGATGGCGCTTATTGCGCGAAGTGCTAATTAAATACTTACAAGTTCATTTGATCTCCGAGCCTTTTGTCGCCGTTAAATAAGTTTGAGAATTGTAAAGAAACCTTTTCCGGTATAAACTTAACTTTGTAATCTTTTATATGCATGTATGTCTCACCATCTTTTTTAATCGGTTCGCCGATTAAATCGTGCTTGACTATTAGATTCACTGGGAAAATAAATAAATTATAATACAAAACAATTAATAATCATGGTTTAAGTATAGTTCTATCATTATGCAAACCTAATTACAAATAATTTATTTTGTTTCAAAATGTTTTCACTATTCACCGCACGATGGCGTAACACGTTGAGAACTATATAAATAATATTTTAGTTATTCTTGTTTCTACAAGAAGGCGTTACAATTTAAAGTCTTGAATGTTATAATTTTATTCGCAATCTGTACAAAGAGGAATTAACATACCCATTGTTATATTAGCGACTCCTTTTCCCTGAATTGGTAACACAAGAATTCTTCCTTTCATAACGTAATCAGCTATAAATTCCATTTTTGGTGTGATAGATTCCGTTCGTAACCGGTAATGTTTGAGATCGGCTCTGTAAATATTAAGTATCCAAAGTTAAGACTTAATAAATATTGTAAACTATATTAACACACACAAACACACTAATATCTTTATTAATAAATAATTAATACTTAAGTATTTAATCATAATAATAATAATTTATAGAAACTGTAAAATAAATACCAATTTATTTTCTGTTAGACTAAATATTCACAGATATTAAGTTCTTGGAATCAATATAAATAAATATAAATATAAATATTGGACAACATCACATACATTACTCTGATCCCAATGTAAGTAGTTAAAGCACTTGTGTTATGGAAAATCAGAAGTAACGACGGTACCACAAACACCCAGACCCAAGACAACGTAGAAAACTAATGAACTTTTTCTACATCGACTCGGCCAGGAATCGAACCCGGGACCTCGGAGTGGCGTACCCATGAAAACCGGTGTACACACTACTCGAACACGGAGGTCATCAATATAAAAACTGAATTATAAATAAATTATACATAAATATTTTTTAAGGTTTTAAACAAATCTATTTGTTTACTGTTTTTATTGCAGACAGAGTTTTTATTCGACAAAACTTTTAAACGACATTAACAATTAATATACTATTTGTTACCCACAGCGTTATACCACGCGTTTAAGGGATTGGTCTTCAGGTGGAGCATAAAAAATAGTCCTTCCTTGGAGTTCAAACTTACTTCAGCAAATTTAACAAAGAGGTTTGGCGGTGAAATAGCAACAGGCCGACGGGTATACTGACAGATAGAGTTACTATTTATAGTATTAGTAAAGATTCTTACTTGTAAGTTGTAAGGATGGAGTCGGTCAAGCCATGGAGTTTTATTCTTCGGTAGTTTTGTGAGATGACCACTGGCCCCGATCCAGAATCAATGTCCATACCAGATACTAGCAGAGGCTCCAGCGCCGGCACTTTTAGCGCGGGTATACCTGGAATTGTAATCATTAAAATAAATAATGATTATTATAGAACTGTTGGATGTAGTTTCAACTCTAGTTGTTTAAAAATAGCAATGATAGGTTGTTAAGGTATTATTTATAAATATAATTGACCATCTGTAATTCCGAAATAACTACCCTTTTAATATTGCCATACGAGGTAATCAAAATAAAAAAAAAAATTCTAATTCGAAGATTCCTTTCCCTGGAATAATCTTCGAATCTAAACTAATGTCTTGCAGTAATAAGATGGTGAAGAACTCTGTAAGATTACGTTTGATCACGTGATTATATTTTATTTGGGATTCTTGCGTAAGAATTTCAAAAGAACCTAGTAGGTACTTATGGCCATTTTGTTCCTTGATACAACATTGAAGATTATAAAGATTTAAATTCAAATATTTAATCTAAATGAAGGTACATTTGTGAAAACTATGAATAAAATTGTGATGTCATGGTTTATAAGATAGTTTGTTTCCGTGTTTTTTCTCAATGTTAAAACAAAAACCTTGTATAATATGTGACTTTATTAGGTACACAACCAGTCCTCGTTTAAGGGAAAAAAAAAATTGATGTTTGAAAACTTAAATATACATTCAACGGGTCCGTCGATCTAGTGGCTAGCTTATAAGGCAAGGCAATGCTAAGGTGGAGGTTCTAATTCCAGGCCGGAAAGGTAACAAATGTTGGTGATGAGAGGACAAAAAAAACAGCTTTATTTATACACCTGTTCAATTTCGCACACACCTGTGGGCTTGATCCAGTAATATCTTTATATACATGGAAGACATTACATTACCATATAGGTTAACCAGCTACGCTATATACGTTAAGTCAACGTATAAACTCTCTCTATTCCAAATTTTAAACGTCGTTACAAAATGACGTTTATAATATTAGTAGCAAATATATCGGAAGAAAAACGAAAATATATCATATTATTTTTATATACAATTTTATCTCATTCTTAATTTTATTAATGATTTATACAATATTGTGATGGAATATTTAAGTCGACGACATCGATTCGCGATTCTTCCTGAACATTAATTGATGAGGCTGTCCGAACAGCCATTAATTTTATCGTTTTGATCGCACAATAAGAAAATAAAACATTTTAATGACCAGCTTCTTTTATCCGGAATTGCCTTAAATGTAATCCTATGGTGAAGGCTCAATGATCAATTTAATTATATGAAATGGCTTCAATTTTATTTATTTATTTTTACTTTTTACTTTATAACGTAAATAATTCACAACAAAGTAGTAATTGTACGAGAAAATCGACGAGAAAGTGGACAAGCCGACCTTATCGCTTATAGTGATCTCTTATAGATAGCCTTTGTTGAAATAAGTCTTTTTTTTGGCTATTTTATTATTTATATGAATATGAATAGAATTAGCCAGGAGGCGATCGTTTCATTCCCAATGTGTGGTATCAATCATAAATTCACTATTTGTATCAGACAATAGGGCTTATCGGGAATCAGTAAATTATTTTTAAATATAATTAGTTTTTTTTATTGTGTTTTGAAAAAGTAATCAATTAGCCTATTAAAAATACCTTATTTATCAAGTTAGAAGATAATTTTATTTTTATATGAAATTTCACCATTGTTGTAGTTAGTAATATTAACATTTTGTGGGAAGATATTTTGGAAATCCCCATTCGCCACAGCTAAAGGGTAAAACATATTTAAAGATAATAGATAAAATATATTTAAAGTATACATTTGAAAGAATTCGAATGCTTACTGAGACAATCAGGCACACGGCTATCAGCCATCTATACAATTTTATATAGAATTATATAAGTCATACATTAGTAATGTGTTTTTTCTAAGATACGTTTTAACTTTATTAATAGTATGTATAGCCAGTTCCAAGAATAGGAAGAGGACGAATAAACAATTTTGACATTGAATAGACGCGATGATGGTCAAGGTCTCGAATAATGTATGATATTCATTAAGGATTCTCGAAAAAATTACGTTTTGTATGCCGATGATGTTGTTATCCGAAATTTAGCAATAAATCAAAGTTAATACTAGTAGTTGTATGGAATAGTGTTGAATTATAAATAAATATACTTATCTAGCAGTATTTTAGTGCACAATATATTCCATATGATTTGCTAATAGATGTATATTAGCAAATCATAATATGGAATATGTAAAATTATAGTTTTTTTATCTACTTCTACGATTGGAATAGGCTATAATTGGAAAACTATACATGGAATTAACCATTAAAAGGGATTGTCACATTTGATCAGAACGATTAACAGTTCTATCAATATTTGACATATAATCATTCTTGTATAATGTACTACCTATTTCATGCGATTCCACTCGAGTTAAACATTCCTGCTCCCGTGTTCCGTACGTCGTAGTGTTTTGTTATATAATCTAAAACCTTATTAAATAAATGGGCTATCGATATGAAATCTATAAATATAATTGTAATGTCATATTTCATAGGATAGGTTTATGAATGTACGAGTTCTTGTCAATACTAAAACATATATTATGCGTGTAACTCAACTAAGTCCAACCAAAATTTTTACCCTTAATAGGCTAGCGTTTGACCGTTGTCTTGCCTGATGTTAAGCATCTCAAGTCTCTACGATTTTGCACGCTTGCCTTGAATTTTAAGACGCCAAGGTTGTAGCTATCGGGAAATACAGACTCAGGCAAAGTATTCCACAATTTAGCAACGCGAATGACAAAGGTGAATTCGAAGCGCTTTGTACGTAGACTCGTATCCTCGTGTAAAGAAAAAAAAAGCACCTAAAGCAAATATATCTTAGAAAGATAAATTGAAACAATAAAATTTTTCAACTTTATAAAATCAGTATGTATTATTACAATAATTTTTTTTAGAAACAATATTGAAGAAAAAATACAATTTTAAAATGTATATATATTTACTCGTACACCAATAATTTTAAGCGAGTCTTGCTTCGTATGTTTATGGTGTTACCGGTGAGAGAGAGGTCGTCGACCTTGACAGCTGATCGCGAAATCTTTCACTCTTTCGAAACGACTGAACTAGAGTCTTTCTTAATGTTATTTGTGATGTTCAAGCGAGGGGACGATATAAAAAGACAAACACAATATACGTGTACATAGTTTAGAGATTTTGATGAATTGTCTAAATTTTATTAAAACAATAGACCATTAGGGAGTCGGAATATTCGGGCATTGAGTTATTATTATAGATAAAATCAGACAATATTAGACAAAAAATCTAGTATTTTAAAATACTTTCAAAGTATTCGTTAGTATTTTTACTTATCAGCCTTTAAGAAAATTAATTCCGTGTTGTTTTGGTCTCTATGCACATGATTTCAGGTTTCTAGAAAAGATTTTACATTTGTATATTATATTAACATAAAAAATCAAATTTACACATGAAAGACATAATATAACTACCAGATAATTCGAGATCGAGACCACATACACTATGTGGTACTCGCGCCTCGTCTCGAACATTCTCGCTTTTCTTCGTTACGCAAGACCGTTCGTGAATATGATTCTAAAATCTATCTCGTTTTGTTGGAATAGACTATAAGGTAGATGACAGGATGCGGAATAAATAGATGGCTTGATGAGTTGGTTGCAGTAATTTACAGCAATTTGACGCCATGTCATTATTCGAGAGTTTGATTAATCTATGATATTTTGGATTCTTTATGGATTTGCGAAAAAAAAATCGTTTTAAACGTCGACGAAACTGTTATGCGAACTTCGGAAGTAAAATTAAAGTGGATATAAATAGTTAAGTGTAACAGTGCTGTATTATAAATAATGATATATTAATCATAAACTTTTAGCAGTGCACAATATATTAGATTTATTAGCAAATCGCACGAAATACGTAAATCTAAGGTTTGTTTATCTTTATTCCTACTTCGATTGGAATAGACTATGGGTAGATTTTGAATTTGGTATAAGGGTGAATTGGTGGGTCGGTAATCAATCACCGGCTAGGAATGGCTGGTAATAATGGATATATTTTTATCTGTAAAAACGTATTATATATGCGTGGAAGTGCGAATCTAAGATAAAAAAAGTTTAGTGTTACCATATATATAAATAAATAATAAATAAATATTGGACAACATCACATACATTACTCTGATCCCAATGTAAGTAGCTAAAGCACTTGTGTTATGAAAATCAGAAGTAACGACGGTACCACAAACACCCAGACCCAAGACAACATAGAAAACTAATGAACTTTTTTCTACATCGACTCGGCTGGGAATCGAACCCGGGACCTCGGAGTGGCGTACCCATGAAAACCGGTGTACACACTACTCGACCACGGAGGTCGTCAAATATAATACGACTGTTCATTAAAATGTACTGTCAAATCTGTTATGATAAGTTGTTTTTAAATATATTTTTTTCAGTTATATTATGATTAAAAGGCAAATATTTTTTATTTAAAAATATTTGGTTTTTTTTTTATAATATCTTAATAATATATGCGATGGATCATTGAGTAGATAATTTATTCTTAAAAAAACATATCCTCAAGTATTTGGTATCGAGTTCAAGAACGTGTCATACGCGGCGTAAATAGGAAGGCCGAGTATGTAAAAACTTCCATCACTGGTTAATTTAAGCTTGCTGCGAGAATTCCTTAATTGCAAAAAATCACCTTATTAACAGAGATTAATTCGTCTCAATATAATTTCGATATTTTTTCCGTGATTGTTGTATAGTTATTATAAATGATAATAATGTGTTTGTATTGGGTCTGTAGTATTATTTAAATAAATAATATATAATTTACTTGTTGTTAAGTTGACTGATTATTTTTCAGATATTTTAATTTATACATAGTTTGCTCTATAGCTGTATGTATGTATGCAATTTTAAGTTGACATATCAATTATATTTTAAAGGATTTTATTATGTTATAGCAAATGATATTTTAGAGATCATTTATTTTAAATAACTATAGAAGTTTAATTTAAAATATTTGCAAAAGACTTGTTTTATTAATAAACATGGAATCCGTTGATCTAATGGAATGCATACTAAACAAGGACTGTTTTAAATTTAAATCTACTGCTACAGGTATTACCTTATCGACACTATAATACTTATTAATATAATCAAATAGTACTATCACAAATACATTATATTTATAAAGACTAACTGGAAGTATGTTCGCTTGTTTAATATATAAAAATGTGTATCTTTAAGTGTTTATCTAAGTGTGTGTATCTGTTTAAAAGTTAGAAAAAATATGTGTCCAGGCGTTCATTACCGACTAAACTAGATGCATTAATAATGTGAAAAGCAGAAGATGCTTAAAGCCTAGTTGTGTAAGAGGTCGTCGCCCTTGAAAGCAAGTCTTTCACTGCGCATGTGTCGAAACGAACATTTCAAACAATCTTTGTTAATCATTCATAATTATATGGAAAATTTTCATTACTTAATACGCGTATTCGCAATAAATTTGAACTTGAGTTCGGTTTGTTTATATTACGTTCACTTGGTAACAGTAATTGTATTTGTTTTTTTGATAGCCCGATAAATAAATTATCGAACGCTGGGTAAATATTGTCTTAACCCATATATTATTTTACCAAGACTTATTTTTTTTTAATTTAAATACAATAACGCCAATAGCGCAAGGGTCGACTCATGGGCTATTGTCATCCCCACTCTTTTTTTAAATTTATTTTTTAAAAAGAATAGTAGCAATGCCCCAAATTAATTAAGAAATTACTAATATTACTTTACCCCTCCTTTTAAGTTTATCACTTGTGTTAGGAGTGGGGACGACAATAGCCCAAGGGGTCAGGATTGATCCTGCGACCAATCCATTGCGCTAATGACGCTTAATACAAGCTTTACGCTTAAATGGAGGGGTAACTAGAAATATTAATAATTCCTTCTGGGCATTGCAACTTTTTTACAATTATTATTATTTTTTGCAATTAAATATATTTTTGTTATAACATAATGTTTATTAAATAATTTAAACTATGTCTGTAGTAGTCATTTGGGGCCAAAAGTCTTTTTTGGAAGGCGAAAACGACTCCTTGGACAGAAGAAGGTTAAGGCTTATCACATTAGGCTCCAGTGAGGTTTCATAAGGATCATACCATGGTATGATCAATTTATGTTTATATCTTATCTCTTCCTCAAATGTAAATAAAACCATCGTGGATAGACACGCATGTGTTGGGTGCAATTCTACCTCAAGTGCACCAATTGAACGGCGCGCTTAATGTGGGCTGCGCGGCGAAAAGTGATTGAGATTTTCTCCTTAAGAGGAAAAGAGACTATAGCCCCGAAGTGGCTGCGGCTTTTAATTATTTTAATAGTTTGTGACTTACCTTCTTTCATTCTCCGTAGTGCGTCGGGTACAGCACCTGTTAAGCATTCGTTGAGTTTGTTGTCTTTTTGCCGACACCGAATGAAGTCGGAAGCTGAAAAAAAAAGATTTTTATATATAACCTCATACTAAAAATATATAATTCGCAAAAAATATATAAGTACGTAAATGTAATGTAAACCTGTGGAGCGCATTAGATCGCTAATCCCAATAACATAATGAATAAAATTGGTATTTTAATTTTATTTAATATTAAAAAATTTTTTTTTTTTTGAACGAATGATTAATTTAAATATTACGAAATATCAAGAAATATTAGGTCCAATGTAACTTAAAAAATATTTTGTTTGATTTCTTCTCGAAAATGTTAATGGCCGAATGGCTTTGGAATGTTTGTTATCAGAATAATCAACAGAAAAATAAGTGTTTAAATAAATATTTTGTAATTTTTTTATATAATAATACTAAATATTATTTGATTTATTAATACATTAATTTTTAAATAGTATTATCTGTAACTTTTGTTTTCTGTTTAATGTGGTATACAAACATACGTAGGTATATTTTAATTTTTTTTTTTGGTGGCAATTCCGGCTGTCTGACAATTGGTTGGGGCTATATTTCGAAATAAAATGTAGTGTAGTGTAATGTAGCAGAGTTCTCAGTTGGTATATTTGTTATTATTATTGTTATGTTATTTAATTGCGACCTAAATTTTTCCACCACTGAATCTAAAAACTATTATCGATAACTTTTTCTTGTTGGTATAACTGCAGTATGGATGGTACCGTCCACTCATCACATCTACCGCCATATAGAGATTGACTGTCCTAGTGTAAATGCAGGTAGAAATTACAAGGGCGATTTAAAAAATGGTTAATATTGTTGACAGTGTTAGTGTCTATGGACAGTAATGACTACTTACCATCAGGTGACCACCAATTTCCCAGTCTGTCTGTCTAATTTTAAATCAAAATTCTGTATTTATTTATTTAAATTAAATATATATAATCCGTGAAATCCATCACCATTAAAGATAATATTGCAATTTGCTTAAGAAAGTTTGCGTATGTTTACAAATCTTCAGTTGCAAGAGTGTGTCGCAAGTTAGCCTTCAGTATACGCAGGCGCCGTTCGTAAAAATGTCACAAGCTAATGAAGACAGTTCAGATATTATGAATGAGTTCCGTAGTTTATTTTATAAGAACATAATAATTATATGCGTTTTGATAATGACCTGTATATTTAAAAATATGCAACTTATATTATTATTTGGTGAGCCGTGACGCCCAGTGCTTACAAGTCGTGAATCTCAATCGATAATTCTGGTTAAAATCCCGGGGCAAGCATCACTGATTTCATTCGCTTAAATTGTATTGACTATACACTAGTTGTCGACCGCGGCTTCGATCGCTCGACAGCTGTGTGTTCTTTAAGTAAGTGCTTCGTACCAAATATCAACAATTTCGGTTTAGAGTTTGTTCGTGAAAACAGAAAGACAGACAGACAGATTTATTTACGCGTTTATAATTATAGTATAGATTAAAAATACCATCGGCAATGGCCGTAAATGTAAAACCCATTCTTAGTTATTTAAATATTTAATAATTCAAAGTAAACATTTGTTATAATAATCATAAATCACACTGTAGAACTGAAGCGCTTCTTTTAAGAAGCGATTTTTTTACTAACAAAATTATGTAGACTTAAACATTTTACATATTGAGTTGGTAGTAATATTCTAAATATAATTTTATTTGTAGTTGAAGAAGGTACATCATTTACATGATTTGATGACAAGTCTAAGCCTAAACATCTTTCGGAGAACTTGGATAGAACTGTATTATGAAATTGAATAAAACGTGTATTTAAATATTTGTATACTTATTATAATTTTAATATGTCTGTCTGTCACACAACGCACCGTCTAAATCAGTGGGCCCAACATAATTATTTTTTGCACAAGAATTCCTTTTGGAATGTAGGTGAATAATAAATAAGTGAAAAAGGATTTTTCACTATTAATCTTCTAAATAGTTTAAGGGGTGATGAAGTCCGTATGATAATTTATTATTTCTGATGTTAGAAATATGAAAATCAATATCAAGGTTTTCATTAATGAGTTAAAGAATAAATCAAATGTTTAAGTTTTTTTGAAAATTCAGAGGGTGAAATTTAGAATGAAAGTTTGTATGGAAGTTTCGAATATAGAATTCGATGTTTCTGCTCATAATGTAGTTATATCGTTATTGAAAATTACTCGCTAGGGAGGATGAAATTGGGGATGAAAATTTAATGGGAGTTTTCTGTTAAAAATATTTTAATCAGTATGGTGATATGAGAAAATAAGTTCATTACAGCGTTTTAATCATGTAAAAAAAAAGTACAAACTATCAATCATTTTTCCCTTTTTAATACAAATGGTTTCTGCGATTTATACGTAAGGTAAATACATTTATTATTAAAGTTAATTCCACATCAAGTGGATTAGTAATTTAAATGTGTGTACGGAAGTTATAAACAAAGAAAACTTCTAAACGTCACTGTGAAATACATATGTTAATGATTCATACATAATAATACCAACGTCTTTAGGACACTAGCAAAAACATTAAGGACATGCATATGATTGATTAAGCTTGCAAAACCCTTCTCCATATTCGCTAAACCTTGGTACTATAATAATCCTCGTAGGTCATCGGCCACCATTGTTAATGGTACCATCTATAAACATTAAAGTATTTCAAGGATTATGGCATAAACGTGTAATGGCTAGTGGAAGTTCAAGGAACCATTTAATAGTTTTTTCGGGGAAATAAAAGAGTATGTGTTAAAGGTTAAGTGATTTTTGTTTTAGGAAAAATATTTGCATAAAGCTGTGTCTTCACAGGCGGAATTCGCAATGTCTGTGTTGTTAACACGCGTTGTCGTGATTAAATATTTCTGCAATAAATATTTTACCTTAAGATATTAACAATAATTGATACAATGTTGAGTAATTGGCGGTGACTGTCTGAAGGATTGCATTCAGTTGTATAAAGACAAAAAAAATGGCACAGGGAAACGCATCATTATTTATGTTTGTTTGGTCTTCTGCAAAGATATAGCTACTTTTCACTGCTTTTGAGAGCTATGTAAAAGTTTTTTGCCGTGTACGTAAACCTTTTGAAATAGCCATAAAGAAAAATAAACAGCACTCAAAACCGATGACATTTAAGATCTTTATTAGACACCTGGGAGGTAGTAGGGTCTCTAAGTACCTTCTATATAGTACGGGTTATATATTTTTATTACAATTCAGCAAAAAACATTATGCATATACGTATGATAGTGTCAGCGTCGAGATGGCGTAATGGATAGATGTTAAAACCTTGAATGACAGATTGCGGATTTAAATTCGCGTTACGTCTTTTCATTACTTCGAATGGCTACAATTTACCTCGTTTGAAACAAAAAAATATGATGACGGAGGACAAGAGGACACTATTCATCCTTCACCCTGGAGTATAACTTGGAATTATCATTCCATATCATTGACGTATGGCGATGTAGTCAGTTTGATTTTATCACACACGGGCAAACACTAATCCCTACCATCAATTAAAATGATTTGTTTATTTTACAAGTTTGCGTTAATGTTTATTTTAAGACGAGGTATTAAGAAGTTTGCAAATATTTACATATATTCGTACTAAACATCTGTAATTTCATATTTAAAAAAAAATTCAATGTCAAAACAAATTTGTATTGCTAAGAATACTTTCCGGATATCAGAAAGATCTCCATTAGTTTGATTTAACGTGTTAAATAAGAAAATTATTATATAATAGTAGGTATTTTTATTACTAGTTTTATAAAGCTGACAAATATTTTGTTAAGTAGAGTATACGTACATTGAATATTAACTTTGTAAATATTATTTTCATTCTGTGCTTTAACTATTATATGTCACAAAGTATAATAAGATTTCAAGATACTACTCAGTGCGATGAGAGTACTGTTTTGGAGAATCAATTTATTCATAAAATCAATTAATTCATAGAAACATATTTGTGTTTAAAAAAAAAATAATGACTACTTTTCGATTAATTTAAAAATAAATCCGGTTTAAAAATAGAATAGTAAGATATCTGCAGTTTAGAAACGGGGTAAGCGATTTCAGTATTGGGACGCTGATTGAAGAACAATCTGTCGATAGATATGTCTATAATAGACGGGCAAATGAAGTAAGTATGAAAATATTACATATTATACTTAATAGTAAATAAAAAAGGATTCCAAATGCCAATTATTTTATATTTACATTACATTAACAGCCTGTAAATTTCCCATTAATGGGCTAAGGCCTACTCTCCTTTTGAGGAGAAAGTTTGGAGCATATTCCACCACGCTTCTCCAATGCGGGTTGGTGGATACACATGTGGCAGAATTTCGTTGAAATTAGACACATGCAGGTTTCCTCACGATGTTTTCCTTAACCGCCGAGCACGAGATTAATTATAAACACAAATTAAGCACATGAAAATTCAGTGGTGTTTGCCTGGGTTTGAACCCGCAATCACCGGTTAAGATGCACGCGATCTAACCACTGGGCCATCTCGGCATTTTTATCCAACTATTTTAAGATTACAAAATAAACGTCAAGGATATGAAATTACATTAAGAAAATATTTCATTGAAATTCTATTTTTGTTCATTAAAGAATCTTTGACAGAATGAAACGACTGTTTTAAAATACCTTCAATATTTATGAAAATAGCAATTGTGCATCTTTTAATTACAAAAATATAAACAATATACTTTTAAATAGAAATTACTAAAAATTACTGGTGACTGGTAAAGCCACTCAAATTTTAACTTTGTTAAATTAACAACGTACAATTAAGTATATTTCGGACACATAATAGATATGTCTTTTGGTTTTCAATGAGTTTAGATAAGAGTTATTTGGCACAGCTAATATTTCCTTTGGTAGTACCAGAAGTTTTGTTTGATTTTTTGATTTAATTTAGAGAGTCCTAATAGGGAAGAGGGATTTGCATATGTATATTGTGCCAAGTTGGCCTACGAATATCGGTCATCAGAAGACAGTTTCAATGATTTGACGGTATTGACAATCTCTTCAGATCGTTTGTTGGGTGGATTCTCTTTCTGATGATGTTCGTGCGCTTTGATATTTTATCTGTTTTTTCTCGCACTTCACTTCCTTGTTCTTCGTTATTGCGATCCGTTTCTCGTAATATAGGTGACGTGATCGTTCAAATCTTCCATTGTCTTTATAAACATTTACAATTCAATTTGATATTATTTGTATTAGCCATTCCAGTTTTAAGTGATAACCACCGCCCTAGACATTAGCATTATAAAAAATATTGACCAATTACACATCACCAATTCACCAACACCCTTGGAGTCTAAGATATTAATATGTCCCTATGCCTGTAGTTATTACTCATTTACCTTTCAAATCGGAACGTAACAATACTAATTTTTGCTCTACAGAACAATATATAAATGATGATGGGAACCAATCTTCGAATTACACGTATAGTAACAGCCTATAAATTTCCCACTGCTGGGCTAAGGCCTCTTCTCCCTTTGAGAATAAGGTTTGGAGCATATTCCGCCACGCTGCTCCAATGCGGTTTGGTGGATACACATGTGGCAGAATTTCGTACAAATTAGACACATACAGGTTTCCTCTAGGTGTTTTCCTTCACCACCGTGCACGAGATGAATTATAAACACATATTAATGAAAATTCGGTGGTGCTTGTACAAAACACATGCATAGTGTTTCTTGTTAAATACCTAACGTAAGAGAATCAGGAATCCATTCAATAAAATTATAAAATTCCGCTTCATTTAGTAGTAGAACGTATTCAATATATCATAACGATGACAAAATTCAAGAAATTGTTCAAGAAATGTTCTCTTATAAAGTGGCATAAAACTAGCATTCTCTACTTTTTCCCAATCAAAATTTTCTTCGATCATGTAGCTTCTTAGAAGGAACTTCTAAAGCTAAAACGTCATTCTCTTTGTCATTGTTTCGTCAGCCAATTACTATCCACTACTGGATATAAGCCTCTCGCAAAATGCACTAAAACTCTCAGTTCTTCGCTTTCCATATTCAATCAGGTTCCGCTACCTTCTTCAGGTAATCGGTGCTCCTGGCTGGAGGACCTTCGTTGCGTTTGCCGAATCGCGGTCTCCACTCTAGGACTCTTCTACTCCAACGGATAGCAGTTCTTTGACATACGTGACCAGCCCATTGCCACTACCTGGTAGGCAGGTAAAACTTTCGTTTTCAAACATTAAGGTACAAGCGATAGAAGGGGTTAACAAAAGTTGCCAAATGCCGCCCATCCCGAGCGATGTCTTTGATCGGTTTCCTTCTCGAAGTTGACCTTATCGAGTTGTATGACTTGACCCAGGTAGGTATATTTTTAACGTCATTTTATAATATATTAATTCCAACAAAACGTTTAGACCTCGTTTAATAACAGGGAAACAATATTAAAGGCCGGAGCCACAGCTGACCCGAGCAAACAGCGCAAATATTTGTCGCTAATTCTAAATTGTACATCATTGCCGTTTGCGGTTGAAATATTAAGGCCCTGGAGTAACTTATGTATAAAGTTATTTAATATATATGATATTACGAAACATATAATATCCCGTTGTGTTGTTACTACTGGTGATAGGAGGGCTGGTTCAATTTGCCAAGATGAAATGCTGTTAATATTCTTTTTTCAATTCCGGACACAGAATACTATATGTGCTGTATATTGTGCTGTATATATTGTGAAGTAGTTTTTTTTCACAAAAGACCTCTTCAAAATGCTTCTTAATGCCAAATTATGTAATAAACTTATACTCATAGTATGAATAGATATCTTAATGTACCGAATAATTTTGGAAATATGCTTATTTATAAATATAACATTTTGTATAATGTCTTGACTATGTATTATCTAATGACTCTAACAATGAAATTGAAAGCTCATTAAGAAACAAGTCTTTAGTAAATATTATTACCTCGCAACTTTTTTTGAGTAATCTTTGAGAAAACTTTTATCTACTTTCAAAACAAACATCGCTTTGTTTTATTAAAAAAATAAATCGCACGTTATTCTGTTTTATAAAAAAAGTACATTCGGTTTTTAATAACAAATAGCTATTATGTTAACTGGAACGCGATCCTAATATTAGAAAGAGATAGCGTTCTCGTAACATCGAAAGTGAATTGTGTAATAAGAAATTGCTTCGCGGCAACTGCGTTGCAATTTATTTTATGATCTTTATATCAATGGTAATAAGGTCTAGAAACAAATTAAATATCTAATTTTACGATGTAGAATAAACTATATATTGTATTACAACGTACCTAAACATTTTTGTTAAAGTAATTTGAACCTTGTTTGTACTGTTGTATAATATAAGCCGAGCTTTTTATACTTTTGCCTTCGTTTATTTTGTTTATGTTTCCTATCGCATATGGCCAAAATTCTAATTCAATATTATTTTTGTTTGTGTTGATGAATATGTGGTTGGACGTTGTGTTGGTAAATGATATAAGGAGGTTGGACACAACTCTATAAAAGGCATCTATTGATCAAGCGTTGCGTACACAGACAATATGGGTCAAATTATATTGCGCAAGACGAGAAGGTAACCAAGCGAATATTTAAAGTGAAATTTTTGGTAACATTTATCTGTATCACTATTGAGTTGGGCGAAAATCTAAACTTTTAAAATATATTGTTCGACTCGCAATTAATGACTGACAATAACTCTCTACTACTGGCTCTAGAGAGCTGAAATTCAGATCGTAGGTTTATTTTATAATGTAATATCAGCTATGAAAGTTTTTTGTTTTAATTTCAATAGGTATAATGTGGAAACTTTGTATGGAAATCGGGATGTACAGCAAATACAACAAATATTGTAAGCGCGTTATTCCATGAATTGTCGATCATTCTTCCGAATTCGCGTTAGTGTTATTGTTGCTAGCTGCGTCGAAGGAATCGACAGGAAGAAGACAGGGCGTAAGGACCAATACTGATGCGTCAAACGTCAAGAAAATCTTTAATAAAAGTTCATTCAAAAAATAATGCTGGCCAAAAACGACGAATACTATTCTTCCGAAAAAGTGAGCGAAAATATCTTCAACAAGGCGCAATCTTGAAAATCTTTAACGTCCTTGGACTTTGCTTGTCTTCTCGTGTATATGATTATGATTGATCTCTCTTTCTCATCAACGGAAATGTAAATTGAAATAATGTTTACAGCTAATTTATCATTGAACTTTGGAATATGTTTCCGTAAACGTTTCCATAACGTACCCAGCGATCAATCTTAGTTAAGGACACAGTATTTTTGTAATTTTATTTATTTGTTCGTGGCAATTACAACATTAATGATTTATCTATAAATAAAAAACTAGTTTTTTATTTTTTGCTATTCAAAATTCGTGTTTTGTTTGTTTTTTTTTTTAAATTTCATTTGTTTTACCAACTACAAGCTACACTTTGTATCAATTTAATATCAGTAATCATATTATATTTACTAATATTAACTAATTCTTAAATTGAGAAAAGCATCTATAGAACTATTCAATCACGAAGGCGCGTCCCTATAATGCTAAATTATAATCGGTGTGCATTAATGTGAGTCAGTGATTCTCATGCTTACAAAATTCTTAGTGTGCGTAAGACGGCTTAGAGTAAGGACTTCAAAAAATCCATATTTTTTTTGTTACGCTTATTATAGTCAAAATGAATTATTTTAACGTGGATATCTCCTTCGTGTCTAGATCTAGATCTGCAATATTTATAGATAGCATATGTAATTGTTCAGTGGTGCAACAGTCTACACAAAGTAGCCCTTATTACGATAGCTATAAGACTATCTCACTTGACCCACTGAATAAGATTGCCAAATACTTGGAATGTAAAGCGAAGGTCAAAAACCAGTACTACAATAATTAATAACGATGCAAAAATGCACAGCGGACTTATTTACGCCACCGACTTTACCCGCGTAAAAACACGTATATATATTTCATTGTTTGACCAACAAAATAAATACATTACATGTATAAATTTTTAATTTCTATTTTTACCTCCCGTGGAAATACATATCATTAACAAAATAACAAAAACGAAGTATGCCGTCTATAATTACAATAATACGTCAGTAATTAAAAAATAAATAAAAAATAATACAGATTATAAATAAACTTGTAAGTAAACTTTCATCTCATAAGGCGTTAAATATGAGGCCTATATAAATGAGAGATCTTACGCAGGTAGGTAATGATTATCAAAAATAACTGAGAAGTATTTTTTGTTTTTAATTAAAATACAAATTTTTATATGTCAAAAATGACAGTCTACGATAAAAACTATTGATGGAATTAATATAAGTTGTCTGCGTCATAAAAGCAACCGTAATACAGTCTACATAAAACCGTCTTAATTAAATTTTAATGATGGTAAGAGAACTTTCGAGATGAGAGCGAGCTTGACAGTGATATCTCAGTCTAGATGTTATTTTTGAAGAAAATATTATTTGTTCGATATAAAGATGACTATGATTTTGGATGATGGAAGAAGTGCGCAACGAAGCCGTTTTTACACCTTATCTTAAATGCTTTTAAGGCGTTTTTTATCATCTTAATTCAACTAGATATTCCAACTGTAGGTCATTGATCAATTAAATTTAAGAAAAAAAAAAATATATAAAAAAAAATGTCTAATTCATTTTAATAAAATATGTTGTATTTATAAGATTCTATTATCATAACTTTACATGTTTATTTTGTTTTTTTGCTTTTTTTGAGCGCTAAAATAGTCAAGATTCGCAATTACATTATTTTATTAGTTTGTATCTTGTAATTCCTCGATATGTTTTTATAAACATACTCATCATATATCGTACCGTATAACCACAATCCTTAGTATTGTTGTATTTCGGTTTGTGTGAGCCATAGTAACTAGAGGTACAAGGGACATAATATCTTTGTTCCCATTGTTAGTTGATGACGAAGTACTTGATAGCCATGATATAAGTAACCAGCCGCAGGCCCGTATTTTTAAAAAAAATTACTATGACCTATGTTGACAAACAATTAGTTATCAAGTTGAAAGCAACAACCTTTGAAGGTTAGCACAGTTAAGGCATCACAATAGCACTTAAACAATCAACAATGCACCGTTTATATTCAGGCAGGTTGCCTGCAAGGGCGGACTTTGTAGCCTAAACGTGATAAGTTAAAACTACATTGACTTGTTTAGTTTTTATATATATGTAATCAAGGTCAAAATTCTCAAATGGTCGTAGAGTAATTAATCTTGTTAAGAGCAGGTGCCGCTGCGGAAAAAATTAAAGCAAATAAAAGATCTAAATATTCGTGTCTTATGTCAAATTACTTTTTTGTCCCATTTGCTGTCGAAACACTTGGCCCTTGGAGTAGTGGTGCAAAAAGCTTCCTCAAAAGTATAACACCTCGCCTTATTGCCTCCACTGGTGACAGGAGGGTTGGTTCGTTTTTAGTCCAGAGCATCGGAATTGCGATTCAACGAGGAAATGCTGCTAGCATTCTTGCCACCATTCCACGCGGTCAAGATTTATACAGTAACTATTTTTAATTCATATTTGTATATATTTAAGCACTTAATGTTATCAATTCTTATGTTAGTAAATAGTTATCGTGATTATTATATTTTTATTTTGAGAGAAGATTTTTCCACGAAATCGAAATGTCAAAATTTTGCTGATATAAGTGATTTTATTTCAGAAAATTTCTCTTTATATGATTATGATATCCATCTTCTAATTTTAGTCACTAGTAGCTAGCTTATAAGAAGGCGTGTCCAGATTATTTTTTTTATTTAGTAAAAAAAATCTCAGGAGCAGTTGACAGTATTTATGGAGTACATACCTTTGCAAGTATGTATAGTGGTTAATTAAACGCCTGAACTCTTTCCAATCGTGTAGGATTGTCGTTCTAACGGATTATGAGAGTGAAGGAAATAAGAGAGCGCACGCATCTTTTCACTACATCTTCTGTGCAGTCGACTTATCTTTGGAGTTTATCCATCATGGCAGAAATTCAGTCTAGACTTCAATTCTAGAAAAAGTTTAATTGTGGCAAAGTTTACCTTACCTAGTTTTATTAATTTACATATGGTTATTAACCTAATGAGGATCCAGATTTTACAACTATGTTTATCAATTGGGATCACATGTACGCCAAGGATGAAATTAACGTTATTTTAACATGTTTTAATATCGACAAAAGTTGACCGAGAAAGCTAAAGACATCAGATTACCTTACTGTATTTGCTCAATCGACGAGGAATTATTACAAATCTTAGAATTACATCTAAGTACATTGATCAAGGTTTGATGCATGGATAATGTATAATAGCATTTCTTTACGGAAACTTCTAGAATATCAATGGGGACCTCACTCATTGCTTCCGTGTCGTAATAGAAACGTGATTTGTATTTATTACACTATTTTCTTTACTTATACCACCGAGTTCCTCTATGGTTACACATGTAACATTTAAATAATTTACGTTGGATGATCTAAAGCTTACTTAGTCATTCTGAAATAATCTAACTTGTCGCAATTCATTTGAATTTGTCCAAATGGAGATTGGATGGTATTATATAATAAAACCTTATATTATGATAAAATACAATTGTTCATATTTATAGTAAAAATTAAGAATGCAAGAAGGTTCACCATAATTGTTATTATGTATAGAATAGCTAATTAACATAATATATGGTTTTGTTTTGCATGGTTTTGTAATAGATATTCTAAAAACTAAGCCATTTTTAGTTACGCTTGTTTTGCCTTCGAATGATATAAGTTTAATTGTCTCTTTAATAACACATATCAAACTGTACGTCAGTACGAGGTTTTCATGTTAACACAAACATAGTTGGTATTAGCTTTGTAATTTACTTAAAGCCCGGCTGGGCAAAAAACGTCTGCGTGCTTTCTTTCAAGAAAAACATAGTACCAGTTTGGAGTCTTGAAGTAAGAAGTGGATACATGCATGAGGCATGGGAGACTCCGAACGCACGTAAAGCCGGCGCCTAAAATCTTCCTGGTCGACCCCTGAGATTGCGCGCACAAACTTATGCATAAATATCATCTGTGCAATTGTTTTGGCAGAACATCGTCAATTTATTTAATATTACTGTGTTGTACTGACTCTTGTCAAATTATTACTTGTTAATCATCAACTAGGTGACATATAAAAAAAAATTTATTGTACTTAAAGCTATAACGTATTTAATGGTGCGAAATTTATAAGTATTTTTTTTTAATTTCAATAAACATTTTTACAATTTGTTTATGTTAACTGTAGGACACGTCCTAATCGTTTCCACTTGAAATAAAACCAAAATATAGAGTGTATTGATATTTTATAATTTATTTCGTCATATTTTTGACTTCATTATATAATATCCAATAAAGGTATTTTTAAATAGATATAATACAGGACATTATTGAGAAACATGTATCTACTAACGACATGACCCGAAAGAGTTCATATACAAGACCAAAGGCTTTACGAGCTTTCCGAGGCACGGTAGTCTACCTACTTCCAAATTCGAAAGTCGGGATTAATACCGAGAATTACTCGAAACAAAAACTTTCTATCCGGGATCTGCGGCTTTATATCTAGCGGCCTGTCATCAGAGTAAATCGGTTTACAATCACAGGAGAAAACGGATTAGAATTCTTCTACTCTACTCCGGACCTCATTTCTGTTAAACAAACCTACCAAAGCTATAATACCAAGTAAGAGCAGACTTGTTATTCCTGTTCATAATATACGTTGACCTATTCTACCATATACGTATAATTTTCACATGCATCCGGCACGAGATCTAATGAACCGAAACGCATTACGTAAAATTTGTTATTAGATATTTCTTATGCATTTGTTACGTTAGCATTTCCTGCGCATAATCGATCGTAAGAAAAATATTTTTTAATTAAATAAATTTTCCAATATAATTCCAATGATTTTGTAATAAATTAATCCGACTACTAGATTATTTAAGATTTCATATATTCATTCAATAACGCCAAAATAATGAAATAGTTCCAAATAGCATAAGTTGTCTGTGGAACAAAGGATACGTTTTGTTTGTTTCAAAATAAGAACTTAAACCAGTTGAACGGTTTTCAATGGATTTTAGTTTAATTAAATATTTAATGTATATATATATATTTTATAGAGAAGACTACCTAAACGACGTAGAATATATGTTAATATGAACTAAATATTATATAAATTGTATGTACTAAGTTAATATGTGGTGAATTATAAACACTAATTAGTGATGAATGCAAACATCGTGTGGAAACCTGCACATATAGGATGGAATACTACCTACTACACATGTAGAGGAGATGAAGCGTTAGCCCAACAGTGAGTCAATTATTAGTGACAAGTATTCTAAATCAAACCTTTCTGCGTTTACTATATAACATAGTAACATGTTTAATTATATTTTTATAGTTTAATTATATTTTATTAAAATAAAAATATTATATAATATATTATATAAATATACTATATATTTTTTTGTATTTTGAACATAGCTAAAACTTAAGCTTCAACAACAACATTTAAATGCTGTCTGGGAGATGTGGTGAATGTTTATACTAATACTAATTCTGTCTGTCTGCCTTCCTTTTTGTCTGTTACGCTTTCAGAACCAAATCAATGTACTGAATCTGGTATAAAGCGAACCCAGAGGAAGAACATATTATGATTTTTTATAAATAACACGAACAAAGCGTACTAAACATAATAGTACAAATAGTGAAAGTGAAATAGGAGCCAGTAAATGGCTAAGCTCTCCTCTTCCTTTGAGGAGAAGAATTTGGAGCTAATTCCACCACACTGCTTCAAATCGTGTTGGTGGATATACATGTGGCAACATTTTGTAAATAGACACATGCAAATTTCCTCACAATGTTTTCACAAATTAGGCAAATGAAAAATCAGTTGTCTGGGCCTGAACCCGCAATCATCGGTTAATAAGGGTGTGGTTTATAATCACAAATAAACAAAATAAACTAAACGTGTAGATGAGTAAGATATGATAATTCATTCAGTAATTATATGTTCACGTGTTTGATATATTATACGTATTCCCATGAATGTTGTATGTAACCGGATGTAGTTAACATCTTAGTATTGAGATTTACTTTAATTTAATAAAAATTATAGTTACACAATTATGTTGTTTTTATTTATTGTATATTTTATTTATGTTGTGACTGTTCAATTGAATACTTAAGTGAAATTTATGTAAGGATATCAAAAATAAAAAAATAAGTGCGGCTTTTTATTGTTATGCGGTTATGAGCTCTTTCCCGCTTTCCTTCTAAATAGGAGGGGTCTTTGTCCAGCAGTGGATATTTACAGTGGGTTATCGCTTTTTTCCTAGTATGTATAAAAACATCTTTTTGTGTACATAGTTTTTATTTCTTTTATTTATTGTATTGTTATTTTTTTTTAATGGCCAGTTACTATTTTAAAGAATTAAGAAGATTATTATTTAAATCAAATGCAATATTCTTATGTTCTATTTTACATTTTTTTTTAATAGTAATAGAGGGTTTTTCGGGAAAGCCATGAATTTTTCATGTTGTCATTTCGAAATGATTTTATGGACTGGCAATAACATCATTTTTTTAAATTCATAATTTTAATTTTAGTATATTTTAAACATAATTGAAATTTTTCGATATATTTTTTTAAAGTTTATTAGATAACAACTTTTTGGTAAACGAGCACGTCTTGAATATTTGGAAACATTTTATTTTAAGATCTGTTATGTAAATTAAATTTCATTAAGTGGAAGAGGTTCATTTACAAAAACCATAATCGAAACAAAATTAATGAAAAGATCGACATTTATTGAAGTTCCAAATACATAAGGTTTATTGTATGCATTGGATATGTCTGTTAACGTAAATCACCCGTTAATCTCAAATAAATTCTTTGGTTATAAACTATAGTTAAAGGGTATGCTTTCACAAATAAAACTTTCATATTAAAGGCAATTAAGATATATGTGTTTTCGAGGTTTTTTTTCAACATGAGTTAAGTATTGTACTGTTATCTTAGTATTAAAATAGTATGATTCATATTCATTATGACAATATTAATGTTTTTGACAATATATTTCTCAACAAACCGCAACTACCTTCACCTCATAAAAAAACATAAAAATTACTTACGCAATACATTCTCAGCGATCACTAACGTTAACGGAGCGAAGAGAAAAATTAAAAACATTTTTATCACTGTAAAACTTTTTGGAGGCACTTTAAAAAATATTAAAAAAAAAAAAGTGAGTGCGGTCGCAGCGTCCGTCATGAACTGAGTTCGCGCGCAATTGTCGCTCGTATATATTTATTTTTCGCGCTCCGATTGCAGAATGTTTGACGATCGGTACAAACGAGTTCTTGTGAGATATTGATGTGACATGTTTCGACAATGGATGCAACTCGTTAATCTACGTCACACTTAAGACGAAATCTAATGTTTAACGGAGTAATGCTTGTCAAGTATTTAATTTACTTTTTCATAATATTTAAATCTTAAAAAATCGCCTTGTTAATGGACCGAAAAGATATATTCAAATTACATCTTCAAAACTGTTATATGATTGGGTGTAATGATAAACATTGCCTTAAAGGTATTTATTCCGCGCGGCTTTACCCGCGTAAGACGTCACTGTTCCGCCCCTGCCGATCATAATAGTTTATAATATATTTATATAATATATTTTTTTTATATATATATAATATATTTTTATAATTTTGTTTATAATTCTTTTTTTTATTTCTTCTGGTCATTTTAAATTTATGAAAAAATATAATGATCATACATTTAAATATGAAATTTTATTTTTATGCACATATAAAAGCCTCGTTTAAAAAAATAGCATACAAAGCATTTCATTAGGTTTATACTTTTACGTGATAGTAAGTGGACACCATTACCCTTAAACATTAGCACGGTAAGAATATGTAAGTATAATATGTATGTATCCACTCCTATCACCAGATGTTATGTCCCTTGTGCCTGTAGTTACACTAGCTCACTCACCCTTCAAGGGTGAACACAAAAATACTAAGAATTACCGTTTCGCGGTAGAATATCTGTTCAATAGGAAGCCTACACACTACACAGACCGGCTTGTACAAAGCCCTACCACCAAGTAGATACTTTATATAATTTAATTAAATACGATACAACATATATATAACGACGATATCCTAATAATAATATTTATCGAATTAAAAATAAATAAGATCGTGAATCTGATTTCTTAATTATATAAAACAAAACACCTGTTTTTTTTATATGAGTTTGAAACTTTTATTTTAAAAGTTGTCATGTCACCTTGGAATATTATTTCTACATGACAAAAACGAACCATTCATTGTATGTTTTCGACATTCGGAAAAATACAGAAACTGTTACACATATTTAAATTAGTTTCGACGGATAATAAAGGACAAGTGTAGGGCTGATGTTCACGGTTTCTATATTGCGAAAACATTATTTGGGAACTTTATACCTAAGTTAAGTTCTGTATTTACGCGAAAGTAGTCTCTAAATGGGTAAGTTAGGTACTATTATCTGATTGACATAAAAGTTTTTACATCTTACATCTTTTCTATAACCTTCCTGCAATCTGTCGGAGTGATTTCGTTAAAAGGGACGGAATTGTAACAGAAAGAGCAGGCGCGGTACTAGAGTTGGCCATGTGATAGTGGCACTATCTGCACAGGCTTAGAGCTGGGTAGATAACAAAAGCCGTCCGATCTAGCTTGCTTGAAGTTTGTGTTAATGTTGCTTACGAGACATATAGATTTTACATATGCGACTACTGAAAAGTTCATTTGTAGTCTTATTTAATAACGAACTACACTATATACCAACGATTATTACCTAGTCGTCTGCTATAGATTATACTTGTAATAGCTATAGTGTACACAGATCTATAATAACATATTCATTAGTATTAGATTTATATTTTATATAAATATATATTATCTGTGTATTGATGCATCTGTCATCTCGAGTGACACACATCGCGAAAGCGCGGGAAAAGAGGAAATATAAAATGGTCGCGCGGTGAAGACGGTGTGTATGCACAGCGAGCTGATATTTAAATATAATATTTATTTTATCTAATTGGTAAATCGACCTTACATGTGAACAGTACAATAGCCTTCGGGCATACTGCCAATTATTATAGATACTAATCAAAGATAATACGATTTAGACATAGACTATTGTACTACTTTTTAAAATAATATATTCCTAACAGGACCTAATATGGGTTGATACGTAAATACATTTTGGTTTTTACCTTATACGAATATTCAGCCGAATTTCTGTAAAAAAGGGATCCATCGTGGGAAAAGATTGTTTTAGTTATATTATACTATGTATTAAATAAAAGACACAATAAAATATATGAACATCGTTTGAAAATAATTAAATTTCAAGAAATAAGATTGTTATTAATTATTTCAATTCAAATATTAACAAAAAGTAAGTTTGAATAAATTTATATATAGCCATATATAAAAAGAGGAGGGAAAGGCACCCGGAGGGGGCATAACATAACAAATCAAAATATAATTTATTCAAGTAGGCTTTTACAAGCTCTTTTAAATCGTCATTTTACAAACTACATTAAGTGAAGCTACCACCGATTCGGAATCTAGAATCTACCGTGAAAAAACAGCAAGAAACTCAGTAAATAACTGTAAATCATTTAAAATAACTCAATCACGAATTAGTAACTATTGTTAAGATATTAGTATTTTTTTTTTTATTAGTGTCAATCGTTATATGCAAATTTCTTCACGATGTTTACTTTCAACGGCGAAACGCACGCACGAAACGTATTCTTCCATATCTTTCATTTTAAATTCACATGCATGTACATTTCATTGCCAAATTTGCCTAGACATATTATTGATAATATTTTGGTAGAAAATTAGTAAGTAGTAGGTATACAACCCTGTGCGCAAATACAAGTTTTCCTTGCTCTTATAATCCGACATGACCGGCGAGAGTTCAGCTAACGCGTCCTAGTATTTAAACCCAGGAACCGACTATATACAGACCTGGTCCCACTGGACTAACTGGACGTTTATCTATAAGTATCCAACCTAAAAAAATTTACTTCTGAGTTATTCAAGTTAAAAGTTTTACCAGTATTTGCTTATATTTGTGCTTGTTTGTATTTATTGCTTCCTGGAGAAATATTTGTATAAATGTACCATATTTCATACAAATAAGTTAATCTAATCGAAAATATCGACCTTTACTACTGTGGTATACTTAACTCATTTTCGATCAGGTTGTGGGTTAGATCCTTTTTGAGAAACTACGTCCAACTAAGCTGTTAAGGATTGTGATAAAAGGATATAAGTAACACAATGGCATTCATTTGTATATTAATAAATAATTCATAAAGTGAATAAAAACATAAACTTGATGTAGTTAATTGCATAATAAAATTATTTCAAGGCAATAATTAATCACAATAAGTATCTATTCATGTTTATTTTAAATATAAGTAAGAATCCTTGTTTCAATACTTACCTATAAATTTTCAAATAATGAATAAGGAATGTTTATAACATATATTAACGTAACTGCATTATACAAGATTTCATATATTTAAAAAAATGTTTATATTATACAATAATATGTAGTACTTTTAAATTTACAGTACTAAAACAGTGTAGAATGTATTCCACACTAATATTTAGTCATACAACCAATGTTCAAAAATTAGCTTTTTATTTTACATAATATATAATATTAATTTAAGATTCTATATATCAAGGAATAAAAACTTATACAATAAAAACAATAGACAAATATTGTATTAATGTAATATATATTTAACCAAAAAACTCATTAATTAATAAATATTTAAATAATAATGACATCATTTTCTCCAACACTTTCGTATGTATATCTTTCTTCTCTAGATAATTCTTTATATCCTTTTTGATATCTTAATGCTAAAGAATCTTCTGGTAATGTTCTGTTGAAAATTGAATCTCCGTTTATATCTAATTTTATTATCCCAAAGTATATACTTTCCTCCTCATCATTTTGGATCTTACTCCTTTGTTCAACTATTAGGGAGTCATTAACTGGCAACATTAAGAGCATGTCTTGCACTTCATCGTTTAACTTAACTTTAGCTTGTATCATTCCGTTAATATTTGAACCTGATATATTTTTATCCAGAGGCAAATAGCATTCTACACAACGTATATTATTTTTGTGATCAGTTGTAAATGGGACGGGAAATAGTCTTTCATTTAAGTGAAACCTATATATGCATTTATGTTTTAAATTAGGAACACTTGATTTTGAATTTACCCTTGATTTCGCTGAATGGCATTCAAAATAATTTTTATTTCTAAATTCTTTGATATTTTTAAAATTATTATCGCAATCCATAAATCCTATTTCCTCATCAGGATCTGGGTATATTTCGAAAATACTCTTTTCTGTGTCTGCCTGTGATTTATTTTCAGACTGTTCTAAAATTGTATTAAGAGATATTTTTTTTAAATTATCAATAGCATTGAATGAGTGAGTTGATTGACGAAAATTTTCATTTCTATAAAATTGTTGTATTTGTTTTTTATGATTGTTTGGATATTTTTTTGAAGTGGGTATATTTATATTATTGAACGGGACAGTGTGAGAGTCTTGTACCTGGCTTTTTGTAATTTTCGCCGTCGAGAGAGTCCTATTGTCTGATCTCGAAGCCACATCGCCGCATGTTTTGCAATAATCAAAATTCTTCGACAAACACAGACCAAAATCAAAGTGGGATTTCGTTGTTTTCTTCGATGTCGTAATTCTACTGTTTTTATTATTATTCATTGTACCCGTTGAACAACTTTTTTCACTACTCGAACATATAATTTTCTTAGTAATAACTTTAACAGATTCATTTTTGTCTGTTTTGGCGAAAGCACATAAATGTCTTTGATATCGTTCACAGTATGTTTGAGGAAATAATTTATGCGATTTGGACATGCTTACTGTATCTTTGCCCGATATTTTATTCGGTTTATTATACTTGAAGCTTCTGGTTTGTTATAGATATTAAATTATATGTACAAAAATAATGGAATCAATAATTGTAGTTTTTGCGTATAAAGTTTGTTTCGACAACGGTCTGAATTGTTTTCAGGAGTCAAGGAGACGTTATGTCAAAACACTGTCTTGTCACTCGTTGCTATGGAAACTTAACGTATCATAAAATATTGATATTCAACTCAAATAATTATTAGTCTGTGAATAAACAGATGTAACTTTCATTTTCACAATATATATACACTCATATATAAAGATTAGTAGCATATATTTTTAACAATTAAATGAAAACAATGCAAGCTTAATAATATTTTAAAATGATATATAGTGTAGTGACACCTAGCGACGAATAGAATGACTTTTTTTAAATTTAAAATATAAGTCTTCGATACTAACATAGATGGCGTTAACCTTTTAAATAAGAGTACTTTTTTAAATGTTGAATAAATATGTAAAATAATCTTTTTTTTTAAATATAACTTTGATAGTATATATTATTGTTAGAATTTTATTTTATTTCAAAACATTAACAATTAACCTGACACTTGCACATCGCTTCGTGGTTCATATTCCGTTGACGGCTAAATAGTTATTAGATTCATCACAAATTTATTATTATCATCTCATTAATACAAAAGGATATCCATACATAAACATTAACGTTTCTGGAATATATTTCATGTTTGTTTTTCTATATTGTATTCAATAAGATAATTTGCTGTATGAAAATATAAAGTATTACGAAAAATATTCTAATGAATTTGACATAAAATAATTGATTTGCCTGCGTTTTCCGGAAGGAACTTAGTCCATATTAACTACACGTTTTAAGGTTTTGTTGCAGTTTTACAAAATATACATCAACATAAAAAAATAATAATTAGCAAGCAAATAAAAGCTCCAATTTCTAATATCTTATTTGTTTACATTTTCAACAAGTGTAATAAAGTCGCGTATATATTATTTAATTGTGTATAATGTTAAAGTGTCTATGAATGAGTTCAGTGATGCGTCTCATTGATTGTCAGATCACGGGCCGTTGGAGGACGCGGACGAGTGTGACCATGATTTCACCTAAGTAGGTACAAACGAGTACAAAAATGTCTTCATATAAACTTTGTGTAATGTATTGTTTAATTTAATACTACGTTAAATAATACGTATATATAAAGATTATTAGATATAGGAAACTATGCAATCTAAGCAAAAAAAATGCTAGTGCACTATTTTAGATCATTATGTGGAACCAAAAAAGGTGAACGTATGAATAAAATTTCTATCAATACATTTTGGAGGTTCGCCTTCTTACAAAAATGTATTCATTTGATACGTACTAAAACTAGTTGTAACACTGATAATTAAATATAAAAAATCTTTAATATAACGCCTATTTATTATACATTTTCAAATATAGAAAATTATTTAATATTTAATTTGCAAAATAACTAAAATCTAACTTAATCCTTTTGTTGGTAGGATAAGCATCAGGCAACAGTGTGTGAATTTAGCTAGAACCTGATAACCCAAATACAAATTTGGGTTCAAATTATATATTAGAATAAGCTTTTAAAAGATTTTTGAATTCAAGCAATCTAATCGGATTACAATGTCGGTTTTACCGAAAAGATCTCGCACGGCTTAGTACATACGATATAATAAAGAGTACAATTACTACAGAAAATACATAAAATAATTTACAACCAGCCGCCAAGTAAAGTTCGAAGTTTTCTTTGCACGAGTTGACTGTGCGATTTTCTTTAAGATAAATAATATTTACATTATATTCTGATACATACCAGGAAGGTATACCTTCCAGAATATATTATATGATAATGGGTTAAAGGTTAAATTATTGCAATATTTTATTTACAAAATGTACAAAATTGACTGTATTCCATAGAGAAAAATGTAATGAATTAAGCTAAATATAAGCAAAGCGTAAAAGAAGTTTTGAAGAAAAGCAAACTACAACAATGTTTATGAGATCCATAATAATATTTCATGTTAATTATATATTTACTAAAATAATATAATGTAATTTAAAAAATATAAATCTGTGCACTCAATGAACACAATCTATAGGTTTTAGTAAACTTGGCTTTTCAAGCTCTATCAATATTTACGAAAAACTTTATTATATAAAGATAAAATATCTATATTACACTCCAGTATCTCGGAAAGGTGTAAGTTCAACGTCGCCTTTACTAACTAGTCGTTGTTGGATTGCTACTGGACTATGATTATAACAAATTAGATTTTTACACATTCTCGTACAGTTGCTTTGTGATTGGTATCAGTGAAGTTGATAATTTCAGCCAAGAATACATTATTATTAAACTGTATTTTTAAAAAAAGAATATGATATTCGCATGTAAGCGTACATATAATTTTAAAAAATGAGTATATTTTGGTCGAATTAAACACATTGCCACGCACGATAAACTTCTATTCACCTCACGTGTTTATCAATTTATCCTCCCGTCGCCAAAAGTGACCTCACCGTACCCCACTGACTGACACAAGATCACCGATGTGCGCGCGCGCAGTTCGTCTGTACAGGCTTTGGAGGTTCAAGCGCAAGATAAAAATATTTCGAAAGATATTCCGTTAAAATGTCCAGAATTTTAATAACAGCCGTGATTTGTTTATTGGTGAGTATTTGATAATTATTTATGTTTTTAAAAATACCTTATTAAAATACAATAACTACAATTTTTTTAACCTACACAAATAATTTAATATTATATTTGTATGTTTAATAGTTATTTATTAACACGCTTAGATATCTTAAATTTTCACTGTAATAATAAAAATATATTTTATAAAATAGAACAAAAATCGTAAATATATTTTCGTGTTTAGCAACGAATTTTAATTTCGTTGTTATGGAATTTTATATGTACATTATTTTATTATTTATAGAGATACACTTTTGTCTCATAATTTGCAAAAGTAACTAGAACTATCAGTAATTTTCAGAATATTTTATCTAAATATTGTTTTTCATACATTAATAAGCTAACATCGATATTTATCTAACATTAAATAAGTATGTACTACAAAGGGATAAAAACGATCATTAAATATATATGAATCGAAAAATACTGTGGCATAGAATACATGACAGACGAGGCATTCAAATTTCTTAAAAAAAAATTGAGTCTTAAAGTAGTCGAATGTGATTTAATATTTGACATCTCACCTTGGTAATAAGCAACATTAATATCTCGGATGATCTCTCGGAGATGGGTAGGTTCCACCTGAAACTTTAATACACGCGCGTTCTTTGGTTAAATCAAATAGCGCGCGCTTTCTTGGCTTTTCGTTACACAATTCCGTCCCACACACACACAACACACATGTTGTCTAAACACATGTGTGCAATAATGTATACATACCTACGAACGAAGTATTTACAATGTGTTTGCGAACTTTATTATTTAGATTTTTATCCCGGAAAATGTACTTAACATCTGCGCCCCATCAACAGAACTTCAGACAGAATCTAGTCAAAAATAAAGATCTGTGACTTTTATGTTTTTGGTGTAAGATGCACAACATTTTATTAATATACATATTTAAAAAAAAACATATATCAAATAATAACTTATAAAAATTAATAAATCAACAATTCGACCGTTATATTTCATGTTTAAGATAAAATATTTATAAAATGCAATTTATCACGGAATAAGAGTTAAAGACCTTCGTGTCTAAATGTAAAAAAAATGTAATAAAAAGCAAAGCGTCTTGTTATGGCCAAAGATCCGAGTTTTGTCATAAAAAAAACGATTCATAAAAAAACTGTTTAATAATTTTGTTTTAGATTAATAATAAGAGTAATATTTATTATATTAGAGTAATTGGTGTATTTCAGAACGGTTCATGTTTTGTTTTAAATATTATACTAGGTCTACTATGGGACCAGGTACATTTAGCTCGTATCGAAGAAATAAATAGAAGAATCGATACTTGATGTCGGCTGCAGTCTAAATTATTAATAGACCGACTCAGACTGTAGATATATAGACAGCCTCAATAATATGCAAATACAAAAAAAAGTACACATTATACATTGTCTAATTACCGATCAGGGAAATGGGCTACCTGACGGTCAGTGGTCACCACTGCCCATTGATATTAGAGCTGTAAGAAATTTTAACAATTCCTTACATCGCCGCTGCGTTACCAACCTTGGGAACGGAGATGTTATGTTCTTTGTGACTGTAGTTACACTGACTTACGCTGGTTGTTACCGTCATCAACGATTTTTTTCACTACACCAGCTCCCGTGCTTCATTCTGACACATGCAAGTTTCGTCACGATGTATAAACACAAAAAGTATCTATTGATAAACAAAGGAGAGAAGGTACTTGTCTTGCTTATTTGTAATATATTATTGTTTATAAGACATTATAAATAATCATGACGAAAATTTATGTTATCAATTAAAAAAAATAAAATATGAATAGGATGAAAATATTCAAAAGATTAAAATTCAGATATGTTTTCCTTAGATTTTCAACAATGATTATAGTCGATCATCGACTACTGTGCGAATGTTAGTAATTATAAATTTAATAAAAATCATTTGCACGGTTAAACTTTAATTTTATAAACTTATTCAACCACAAAAATAATACTAGCAGTAGTATTTTCCAGTTGAAATGCAATTCCGATTTACTGGGCGAAAAAGAACCATGCGCTCGTCACTAGTTGAGGCAATAAGGAGCTCTATACATCTTACGTCTTAAAATGAAATCTTTTATTATTTACCTTTAACTTATTTGCGACCCGCTCCGGCTTCGCACGGGTGCAATGTTGATCCTAAATATACTACAGAATGTCTTACAACGTTCACAGTTTTTCAGTCCTTAGACAATACAAACCGTCCCTGCGTTATAAGTCTATAATATCTTCGAAAATATTCATTTAAATTACATGATGTTTTATTAAATGCACAATGTATTTAAGGTAATTATACCATCATGGACTTTTTTGGAGACCTTTTAAGGTGTATAATAATCTAGTACATTATTTTGATCTAACTCGTAGGGTACAGCCAGCGTTTGCAATGTACGCGTATAAAAATGTGTTTATTTACGGGATCACTTTAGAAACCTCTAAAATAATCTGTGTTTCTCTACTATATTGCGCATGTATACATAATATTAACCCTTCTCTTGAATCAATCTATCTATTGAAAAAAAACATCAAAATCCGTTGTGTAATTTAAAGATCTAAGCATACACAGGGACAGACAGCGGTAAGCGACTGTTTTATAATGATGACTAATCGTCGCCTACTGCTTTGCACGATTTTAAAGGATTGGTTGTAAAGGTAAAGGTAAAAAGCCACTTATACCACTCCTTCTCTAGAGTTCAAACTTCATACCAAATTTCATCAAATTCGGTTCAGTGGTTTCTTCGTGAAACAGCAACAGACAGACAGACATACAAGAGTTACTTTTGAATTTATAATATTAGTATAGATATAGATTATACAAACCAACACAAAATCTATTGAATCGTAACAAGCATATTTACGCGTGATTAATTCGGTCAATGGTGGTTAGAGTTTTTCTTCCAATCCGTTCGCAATTAAAAGACAAAGGTGATCGTTTATTTTGATTTCATATACAAAATAATAATTATGTATATTTTATATATTACAATTCACAAAAAAAAGCATGCGTGAGAATTTATTATAGTTTACAAACGTGCGAGCAAGACAGATGCACTATGCATCACTATCATAGTTTGATATAAAAATATTTCGACAGGACCAACGTCCTATGTGCTTGCAACGGGGTCTAATGCTGCCAATTTATTATCTCCGGGCTACTGAGAATTATTTAAAGGAATCCTTATAGTGGCCGATTGGAATTTAAGCCCAAGAAATCTTAATTACATAATTAAGCGAATAGACCTACGAGGAAGTCATCAGAAGACATAAGAGCTGTAAGAAATATTAAACATTCGTTACAACGCCAATGCGCCACCAACCTTGGAAACAACGGGAACACAGCAGTACTAAGTATTGCTGTTTGGCGTTAGAATCTGATGAGTGAGAAAATCATAACTAAAGTAATCTTATAAGCGAGCTACTAACTTCTCGGCCTCCGTGTATCGTAGCGTCAGCTTATATATTTTTTAATTTTCAATAGGCAATACGCAAGAATTTTTAAAAGAGAATTATAGTTGTTGAGCACACGAAGCGCACGATGTAGACGCACATGTAAAAATCCATATATCAAATTTAAAGCGTTTACCGTTGATTTTTAAATTTGAACTTATTATGAAGGTTCCATAGCTCGTGTAAAAGAAAAACATTTAAAATTTATCGAATTCCAAAATGGAAGACAAAATGTAAAAATTATACTCAAATTAACACATGAAAATGATCTATTATTGTTCTCTCGTGTGTTTAATATTAAAATGTAAATAGACATAAATTATTTCAGTATTTCGATTAAATATTGATATGTATGTACAAAATTATGCTTGCTCGCAATGGTTGCAATTCACAACAACGCTTGCAGCATTTGCCCCTGGGAATTGTGATTTATTTGCACTACTGCTATAATATAAATAGGAAATTTATGTGGCTCCCTCGTTGGTTTTGTGGTTAGTTTATTAGAACACATCCTGAGGTTCTACTTGTGTATTATACAAGTCAATAAGTTACATGTCCTATGCAGTTGAATAGTCACCTTTGAGAATGGCCGCCGTAAGCTATGTCAAAACGAAAATACGAGCGGACAAACAGAAAAGCTGTTTGATTAAAATAGTGAATACGTATGTTAGTTATTTTTGTAAAAATAATGACAAATGTTTATATTTACGGAACTCTAACACATGATACATGGTTATATGATAATGTTGCTTATATGCATTACAACATAAAGAAATCCCACAAATCATCTTAATCATACGTCGACCAGGCAAGTTCAAGAGAGTCAATGAACTAAGATTTTAATGGAAGATTTTGGAAGCTCATATCTCAGTATTCTAAAAAAATCAAAATGAACTTTATTCAAGTAAGCTTTTACAAGATCTTATATCGTTTTATATTACTTTTTATATAAGTAAAGCTAAGAAGAATCGGCAAATCTCGGTAGTACTCACATATGTAAAATAAATAAAATGAAATATACATATATATATCTATCTGCCTGTAAATCAAAAACTACGAACTCCACGCTATTTTATCCATTATATTTTGTTAATTATATTTTGTTTATTGTTATATTTAAAAAAAATGATATTATTTTAATGATTTAGGAAAAGTCAGTATAACATCCGTGCGATGACGGAAAGTATTGATATTTATATTAGATTCTTAATATTCATTTTATTTTTGTTTTTTTTTTTTTCAAAAAATGTATAAGTTCTTTTTTTAAAATATTTTTTGGTTAAACTTCCACACTTTGTGCAATATAATCTTCTGCTGAACTTTATTATATTGATTTATAAATTTACTAGCTGAGTCTCAGCTTTACCTTCGCGAAATTTATGCAATTTTACCTATAGGACATAACCTGTCAACCCCCATTTTACCCCATCGAGGGGTATGCCTATTTCGTTCCCATGGACTCAAACTATCTCCATATCAAAATTCATCTAAATCGGTTCAGCGGCTAGAGCGTGAAGAGGTAATAGACAGCATTTATAATATTCGTTTTTTTATTTATGACATCTTTCAATAAAAAAAGTGCGTGAGCAGTTCTTCTCGGCGTAATAAAAAATATAAACTACTAAATAATTAATAAGTTAAGGTTCATTGTATTTGCAAGTAACTTGTCTCTCAAGTTTTGAAGAGTTCAACGTCTCAGTAACATGGTTGGTTAGATTATTTTCGGATCAAATTATCAATTTTTTAATTCGATGTGTTTGTTTTTTTTTTATAAATAAAAAAAATGTTATGAGTTGGAGATGACGACAATTTTGGTCATTATTTTAAAATGTATACATTAGTGTTGGCATTTCTCGAAACCGAATAATAAGATGTTTAGTCCATTATTTTCCAGGCAACGTAATATGTTGAAAGATTAATATTATAAATGTGAAAGTTAGTCTGTCTGTCGCTATCATTAACAAACAATGAATCGAATTTGTTGAAATTAGGTATGAAGTAAACTTGCAAGCAAACCAAGGAAGGACATCGGCTACTTTTTTTGCCTAACACATGACAACCAACCCCCTAAAACGCGAGCGAAGTTGCGAGCGACAACTAATATTTTGAATAATATAGTTTTAAAAGCTTATCAATAAGCATTTCCACCGAGCAATAAGCTTAGGAGAGAGAGGTAGGCGGACTGGCAAATGTACCTGATTGTAAGTGGTCATCACCGTCCATAGACATTGGCGCTGTAAGAAATAATAACCATTCCTTACATAACACCAACGATCCACCAACTTTGGGAGGTAAGATGTTATGTCCCTTGTGCCTGTAGTTACACTGGCTCACTTTAAACCGGAAAACATCAAAATTGAGTATTGCTGTTTGGCGGTTCAATATATGATGAGTGAATGGTACCTACCTAGACAGGCTTGTACAAAACCCTACCAACGAGTGAAGACTTGTAGGTCTGTTTTGGATTTCTTCAGCTATAGTCAGACTCTATCTGGTTCATTTTTGTAACCGTCGTCTATTTCTTATAGAAAATGTATATATGGCCCTCTGTATGAAAATCAATAGATTTAATGATAGATTATTATTAATTAACAAAAGATATAACATCAATAAAACAAATAGAAGCAATAACAATAGTGCAATAAACTGCAAATGTGTCATTGTCGTATCAAGACTACGTGTGCGGACTAAACCGGCATTGACATCAAGGATCAAGGCGTCACGTCCAGCTTGATTGACCGATGAATGTTAATTGCTTGGAATATATCGATATAAGATTTTATAAAAACAAAGTACGTACCACCTTACAGTTACTTCCTAAGCACCGGCTATCCTACCGACAATCACAAATGTTTCCGGAATGTAAGGGAAATATGAAACCATGCTATTACGAGGCTAACAATTCGGACCCTACAAACGTATCACAGATTAGAGGCCTATCTCTACTCCTCTTGATGACAAGGCTTGAATCTTATTTGGATGTCCATCTCTTATAATCATCACGATGTTTTCCTTTAACTCCAAGAATAACATATATTATGTACACAAATAAAGCATGTGCAAACTCAGTGATGCCACTGAGTTATCTTTGAATAAGATACTCGTGTAAGCCACTGGACCATTTTGACTCTAGAGTTTAATTCAATATCAAAAAAGACCTTAACTGATGTATACTTTATGTGTTTACGTAATACTAGCTGTCATAAAATCGTGTCATAGACATTATTTTCCCAAAATTAATTCATGTCAGGTGTTTGCTTTGAGCCGCCGAAAATTTCACCTCCAATAGCTAAACCACAGAAATATGTTTAACTAAGATCATCATACAATACGGAATGGAGAATATTACCTCTACGTGATATGAGTTTAAGAGACGTATTAACATTGGAACTGCCTAACTTATACTTCGTAACGTTATGTTTTAAGCTACTGGGATTCGAATAAGCAATCAGTATTATCAGAAGATTATATTTAAATTATTTTTTTGGTCTAATAACAGCAGAAGTTTTTCTAAAATATGTGAACTTGTCTGATAACGCTTGGTGGTACGGATTTGGGCATCGCATCATATCGCAAAATAGCAGTACTTAGGATTAGTGTGTACTGGTTTGAAAGGAAAGTGTCTGGCACACTGGACATGCACAAAGTACAAAATCTATGTACCAAAGGTAGGTGCATTAGCGATGTAAGGGATAGTTAATATTTCTTACAGTACAATGTATTTGGATGATCAACAATTAGGTGCCCCATATTCAACTCTGTCTTGCTTTAATATATATAAATGAATTGTAGAAACTTTAAACTTCGAAATAATTGATTTTCATTACTTGAGACTCGGGGTCGTCTCCGCTTTCCATGTCAAAGAGATGACTATTTATCGCTGTTTTTAATTTTATTTACATTCGTATAAATGTAATAAAATGAAAATTGCAAATATTTTAAGAAAACGGTCGCGTTTTCTTCTACAAGCAAAATTGTAGAACGATCTTTTCTTAAATCGACAAAATATATTCAATTCGAAAACTAAATGAAATTTGCTTTGAAGTTCTGAAATCATTTGTTTGAATTATTATTATATTGTTTGTAGAAGTTACAATAAATCAACTTTATTCAATTAATTAATCGCTTTGACATTCAAAAATGTTTATGAAAACTAAAATTTCAATTCGAAATCAAACAAGAGACTATTGGCTTTGATTGGTTTAAACCAACAATAATTTGAGATGTTCCTCGAATTTTGATTAGACAATAATACAATGAGCAATTTGTATTCACTATACAGACTTCAAAATTGGTTCGAATGACGTGCGAAATATGACGTACGAACCTCTGTGATGAAATAAACTTTACTTTAAACACAAATATTTACAATTAAATCTTGTAGAAATGACAGCGGTGATACTGTTGGCAAATGCCTTCTCATTTCTCCTTTTTAGAAGAAAATTTGGAACCCATTCCATGAGATTGTTTTATCGTGGGTCTGCATTTATGCTCTTATGACAGGATACCATCCAACACGTGTTCCCTCACGATGTTTTCTTTTGCCGCTGACCACAAGATGAATTGTAATTATTATTATTATATTGCTATGCTATTTCAGTGGTGCCTGGACTCGAAACTGAGTTACTTAATACAATCCTTTTTCGCCGCGCTTTCAGGTTCGTAATTAGAGAATTTTAATCAATCTCCGTCTTTCCTTCCGACTCCTCAAAAAGTAACGTAACTAACTTAACTAAGACTTTGGTCAATTAGACCGTTGACAATTTATTAAAGTAAAAATACTTACGACCACGACGAGCAATGAAATGGTTTTGTTTATGTTTAATAAAAAAACGTCACTTAGTTATGTAAGGAATACCTCTGGTGTCGATGACCCTAAGTAAGTATTTGAGGGTTACTAACAAACGACTCAAAGAGAGAGCATTACAGAGATGGTGATGGTCGTTGAGGGAACGATAACATTAACCCCGGCAAATTATTTATAACTTTAACTCGCCAAATATTCAGGCATGTCTGAAACATTGTTAATAGACTGTAGCTTAACTCTGGTTAAACCATTACAAAATAACTTTATATTAAAATTAATACGGAACAGCTGAAGGTTTTAAGCGATTAGTCTACACGGCTTTCACAATAGAGATAATGGGTTCAATTTCTTTTGACGTATACGTTTTGATAAACTAACCAATGAAAAATATAATATATTTTATTCCACAAGAATAATTTAGACCTATAAATTAAATAATTAAATCCTATTATTCTATTTTATTCAATAAATATGATTTTAATCTTAACATTGTCCATAGACATTTATATTTGCATTTTAATTATTTTATTTTGATACCAGTACTAAATGCTTCACGTTAGAATGAACTTGGGTATTTAAATTTTTTTTTATAGGTCTCAAGAGAATGTTCACTACGCACCCTCCCAGACGCAGAGGACTCAGTCGTGAGCGTGTACACAACACAGCCTTCCACCTCCGGTGCCAGTATCGATGTTTACCATCAGATCGCTAACAACATTGCTGAAAGGATAACATCGCCCATATACAGGTGAAATACAAATTATTTAAATATTATTTCGGGTTACTCGACAATTTGTAAATGTTAAAATATTTTTATATACATATCTATATATAATATAATAAATGCTTATGTAAATTATTTTAATCTTAGAAGTTTACCGGAGAGAAATGTTTGACATTTGAGCGGCTACCGAAGTACAATGCAATATACATAGATTTTTACCTACGCACACATTAAAATTTAAAGACGATGGTAAAATATTTATGCACATACTTGAAAGATTTCACATTTGTTCATAGTAATAATAAAAACATGAAATTCACATATGGGTGCTACTGAGAAGTTTTTACTGTTTTTTCCAATAATTTATTTACGATGAACTTTAACTTTAAACAGTTTACTTAGGTTAACATGATGACCAAAACAAAATTTTATTTAATCAATTTTCATAAATTCTTTGATAATATTTTACCAATCAAATACTTGAAATAAATATTTACATCATTCTTCTGTAAACTAAACACGTTTTATGTGTTTTAAATGAAAACAAAAAACGGCAAAATTGGTTTGTCTCGTTGATTAGGGCGCTACTAATTTAATATAATAGGCACTCTTGTACCTTTACATAAATAGGTACTGCTACAACCAGTTGTCTTATAAAATAAAGGCTTAGAAGACTAAAAAATTTAAGACAAAAATTATTTTATATAAACATACAATCAAGAATAATTTGTATAAAGCACTTGAATTAATGGTTTTTCACGACGATTTTTCAGGTTTTTGGGTATTGAAAAGAATACGACGCAATCTTCAACAACAAAACGCCCATGGGACAAAATCGAACTTCTTGAAGAAGCACCAGAAGACGTCAGTAAATTAGCGACATCCCCAATCGGTAACGACATATCCAACGACAAAGATGTTGAGGAATTATCTACAGATGCATTAAAAAAGATTAATAGGAAACCAGAAAAGATAACACTATTCTCCAGTTACCTACCATTTGTAAAAGAAAAGATAGAACTCAACGAGACTATTAATGAAGTTGGTGATGATGATGAGATCTTTGGTTTTGAAGATGTTGACGATGGCGAAGCCGAGCCAAAACCTCGTGACGGACCTTTTGTTTTTGTTTTAGAAATACTTGGTAGTATTGTACAGTTATTATATGGAGGTGTTGTTGCATTATTCTCGTCGAGTAAATCAACTTAAGATAATCAATATAAGTCAGATTAGAATACATTACCAATAATAATATTTAGGCCGTATTCGTAACATAATTGAAGTAAAATTAAAATCAAGTCATTTTCTACATTTATGATATACCGTAATAACAATACGTCGTAATAACAACTGCACAGTGAGCTGATCTTAGAAGCTGTTATTCAACATATGGACCTTATTTATCAAGAATGTTGCGTCCTGCTGTGGTATTAACAAATATATTTGAAGTTACAAATATTTTAATTGTTATTTATTACAATAGCGACGAAGATAAAGATTTTGTTGTTAATAATTTGTTTACAAAAATAAGCTACATGATTGTAAGAAATCGAGTGCTTTTTAATTTTTTTACAATGTTCATAATTTATATTAATATATTAGTATTCTTCATATAATCAGGAAAGCATCGATTTTAATTTTTGATTCTGCATATTTTTCGTATGCAGTTTTTAGTATATAATGATTAATAGTGATAATATTATATCAGTGGGGCGAAGAAGTCAGTGAAATAATAATAATTAGGTATATTATTTGTTTATTATTTAATGATGTACGTATTGTTCAGAAAATCCAAAAAAGAAAAATGCTCACAAATGTTAGCTAAAACTCACGTCGGCTCAATCTCTCTAGCGCAATAAATATTTTCATAGTTGTCATTCATATGCTCATATTTGATAAAAAAAAAAAACATCTCTTACAAAATCTTTGCATAACATAATTTACAAACCCCGATTTAGTTAAGATTTTTGCTTATATTAGGTATATATACGAATCACATTCTAACATCAAGTTGATATTAAAACATAAGGTTTAATAAATGTTTTCATTTGGGAGCCGACTCATCGTACTTATCCGGCTTAAATAGGTTATATTGACTGACTAATGTATACAACCAATATTTTTAATGAATTTACTGATTATAATTTATGTTTTGCGTTTATTAATTATAAATATAAGTGTGATTTGATTATTGTTTTAAATTAATTTTAATTTTTATTATTTATATTTAATTAGTGTAATTATGATGACTTTGAAATTATAAACTAAATAAAATCTACAGTTTATTTTCTTAGTTTTATTTGGGGTAGGTCTTTGTGCAGGTCCGTCTGAGGAGGTACAAGCCATTTTTCAGATATCCTTCCGCCAAACAGCAATACTTGATACTGTTGTTGTGTTGTAGTTTGAAGGGTGAGTGCCGTTTAAAATCAAAATCAAAATATACTTTATTCAACTAGGCTTTACAAGCACTGTTGAATCGTCATTTAACAAACTATATTAAGTGCAAGCTACCACCTGTTCGGAATGTAGATTCTACCGAGAAGAACCGGCAAGAAACTCAGTAGTTACTCTGCAAACCCGTCTCTTTCACACTGCTTTATCACCAAGTAACCTTTTTTCTTTAAATGTTAATAAGAATTTCCGAAGAAGTCATGATATGTTGTATAATAGATAATAATATCACAAACTAAACTTTGTCCAATTATTAGAAATGGAATAAAATATATTATTTTACGTCCAAAGTAGCCGAATAAAGTTTACCTCTGTATTCTTTTAACCCAAAGCAATAAAAAAATAATCGTCCACATTTAATCGTGGATAACAAATATCCTGTCCAGACATGTCATGTTTATTGCTGTCTGGGCTTTGAGCTGGGACGATTCGCCGTCTAAAATAATACGGATCTCGAATGAGAAAATAAATCTTATTATACCCACTAAACCGAGTTTACTACTGACATTTGTGTATCACACGTAACGAATTTAAGTAAATCAAAAATATATATACCAATATAATTCAAAATATTTTCAAAGTAGATTTTCGTTTGAAGTACTTTAGTTTTTCTTAATTATATGTGCAATTAGGTTTGGCTGATTACTGAGTTTCATTTTATTACTGGTTCCCATTTAACTAGGGTAGGATAGGGTTTATACGATGGTATACCGCTTTCATACCGCCTGGAGATACATCGAACTTATGTGGCCTCTATATTAAAACTACGGAACCAAATTTGTTTGGACAAAAAATGATTAAGGATTATCATTGTTTTTTAAATTAATAATATTTCTATGTACCCTTCCTTTTTAGCTTATCATTTGTGTTAGCAGTGGGCACGAAAACAGCCCAAGGGGTCAACATCGATCCTGAGACTTTTTATATTACTAGGCGGCCCGTAAACCATTGCTCTATTGACGCTTATATTTCATAGTATAAGTAAACAAATATGTCCTTAAGTGGAAAATCTCTAAGTACCTTACCTCAGAAAGGCCATTTATATGGATGCCATAAAAATATGTCCGTAATGTGACTAAAGTGGTCCCTACGCGTATCGCCATTTGATTTCAAAGAAAACGTTTTCTTTGCATTAGCAATATCAAGTTCACTTTTCACAAAGCGACTGGAAGTGTTTGATGACGTGAAGTGTTGGCTTTTAGTGGAAATTGACACAGGAAATGTACTATCACTTAGAGAAAAAAAATTCAATTTGTCTTTAAATTCAAAGTCAAAGACAAAATTATTTATTCAATATAGTATTGATATCATCAATCTTTAGAGAACTGACGATAGAAACATAACTACGGTGCTGTATTGGTGAAAGTTAGTTATTTTTGTACTATAGCATGAAATCTCTATTTTTTTTATCTTGCTTCAGCTTGTACGTTACTTACTATATGTCGTGTGGACAATTAACTTCATGTTTGTCCATCTGGGGAGGCTCCACCTACTTGACTGATGTTCTACCACTAACAAATGAAGTCTTGCCTTAATCTTAAGTTCATTTTCAGAAATTACATAAACTCAAGTTAAGTAAAGATTTGCTCACAAATACTACAATATTTTAAAATCTGAATTCAAGTCGTTCCAGTCATAATAGTGTGAGCTATTAATTAAAATGTATGACCATAAATAGTGGAACTATGATAATAAAAAATAACAAAGGATTCTTTATAAAAATAATATCCAATAAGCTCACTCCTAAATTTGATTTATCTAAACGAACACTGGCTAAGTGTTCCGCTAACGCGAAATGAAATAAATAATCCTTCGATTCACTAATGGAAAGAAAGTCAAGAATTTGTCTGAAAATCGTATCTTGCAGGATCCCTATTACACAGTAGATGTTTGTTTTATAATAATGGCATTATTTAAGTGGAAATTCTTGTGTTATTTTTTCTACTATCTTAACAGTAGAATCTAATCACCAATTATCAATTCCTTTCTTCCTTCTGCTATTTCTATTAATATTATTTAACGATACTTTTAAATTTTTAGGTACCGTGTCAGGAAACTGCGCGATTTTTAAGACATTTTCTGCCTCGCACAACCACTCTGTGGAACCAGCTTTCGCCGGCGGTTTTTTCGAACCGATACGACTTGGGAACCTTCAAGAAAAGAGCGTACTCTTTCCTGAAAGGCCGGCAACGCACCTGCAAGCCCCCCGGTGTTGCAGATGTCCATTGGCGGTGGTAGTCACTTTCCATCAGGTGAGCCTCCTGCTCGTTTGCCACCAATGACGCATAAAAAAAATATATATAGTGAAACTGCGACGTTGCTTGACATACGTTTATTTACAATTAATTACGTTGCGCGACTGACTCCGATCGCGTTATCGCACTTAACTTATATGCACTCTAACCACTACAAATTATAAAATTTAAGAATAAATCGAAAAAATTGAGGTATATTTTCACTTCTTTTTAATGATATATGTAGACGGACGTATGGGCCACCGAATGGTGAGTGTTTACCACCGCCCATTGACAGTGGTAAACCTTGCGAACTAAGATGTTATGTCCCTTATCCCCGTAGTTACACTGCCTCACTCACTCATCAAATCGGAACACAAAAATACTGCGTACTGTTGTTTGCTTTGTTTGGCTGATACAAAGCACTACCAACAACTAAATTTTCATATATAAGAACTTTTTTGCAGTCATATGTCCTGATAATATTTCACAAACGCCCAGATCAAACCAGTAATCGTTAAAAAACCAATATGTTCTTATTTTAATTCTATCCCTAAAATTCTGAAAAGGGCGTGGAAGTTTGAATGGTAGCGCTGTTTGTGATATTGCCAATTTCGCACCATTTTTTATGCCCAGAAAGAGGATTTTAGAGTTGTAAAAATCCAACCCTCAAAGTGCAAAATATTGTTTTAAGCTAAGTAAAGGATTACTATTCGTTTTTAGGTGGATTCCTGACATTTTGTTATATATTCTTTTTCTATACATATAATAAAGTTGGTATGTCTGTTTATAATATTAAAATAATCGTTTTTTACTAAATGCATGTGTATGTAGACACGGAACATAAATACCAAAATATATTTTTTTTACAATTTTTGTCCATCTGTCTTTGTTTTTGTTCCGGCTAATCTCTGGAACGGCAGACCCGATTTTGACGAGTCTTTCACTGACAGACAGCTGATGCATTAAGGGGTAACTTAAGCTACAACAATAACTTTTTTGTTAAATTCAAACGCGCACAAAGCCGCGGGCACAGCTAGTTTCAAATAAATCTAAAGCTATTTGTGGGGTTAGGTATTTCAACCCTACAGGAAATTAAATGGAGTTAAAAGTTTGTTTACTGTATATCGTTAGTTTACAACTTATTTTAGCAAATATTGTGACTTAAAGGACTGTCTGTCTGATTCCACTGACACTGGACGGACGGGAAATCCGACAGGACCGGAAAAATGTTCGTAACAACGGCTGTACATGCGTTACGAGTTAAAGGACGGTTGACACTTCTAGAATACGTGTTGTTACTGAGAAAGTGTCCTTGTTGTTTGAGAAAAACCCAGTATATATACCAAAACATCGTGTTATCGGCCAGAAATGGTTTGAACTCAAAAGCTCGAGATCTTTGGCGTTATATTAAGTTACTAGACCAACGAGGTAGTCGCGTAAAATAAGACCTATTTATGACGTCATACTTAATAGTACTTACTAAATAGCTAGCTAGTAAGTTGTTATCTAAAAATAAATAACTCTCAGTTGCCATTAGTACCATTAGTACGGGGTCAATAAACTGTCTCATCTGACTGTCTAAGCTATATCTGGATTATAATTAATGTTATTGCATCGGATTAATTGCCAGTACACACATGTTACACAACGGTGTCATAGATATTTGTCTATAAGGTTTTGATAAATAGCTCTGTCTACGAATTTGATATGTCGTTTAGGGTCGAACCACAATTTGTTCTTGCGATGACGTGTATGATATAGGATGACAGGGGAGTAGCCGAGCGATTTATTTTGTCGTATAACTTCAAAAAGTTACGTGTAGTAGTGTGATTTTTACTTGACTACTATATATTAAATGTTGTTGACACATTTGTCTTGTGTACAATCATATTTTCGATGTGAAAAATTTAGTAACGCTCCTTGGGGGGAAGAACGACTCAAAGGCCGTGACGGCAAACGTTAAGTGTGCGTGGTTTGTTTATACCTACTTAGACTTCGTTATTTTATATTATAAGTTGTCGCCCACGTCTTCGCTTGCGTCTTAGGGAGCTTGGAGTTGAGTTAGGAAACTTGCTTCATACCAATTTTCATAAAGTTTGGTTCAGACGTTTGGCCGTAATAGACAGACAGACAGACAGAGTTACTTTCGAATCCATTTAAACTGATCATACATGACGGGAGCCTACAGGTTGCCTTGTTCGTTCAGTTAATTGATAAATTCGATCATACTACGCTTATTAAAGTGTTGCCATTACGAAATTGCTTATAAAAATATTGAGTGTAAATGATAAATATCTTAATCCGTTCCTCTTTAACATTTATGCGTGATCGAATTTCGTCGCTAAGCGTTGGTTGGATTTGTAAATAAAGAGATTATTCGGAATTGACATTTGTAATTAACTAAATTGTTATAAAGTACATTTTAAAAAACGTGAAACGATTATATTATTAATGAATAATTTTTTGAATTAATTAATATAAGTTATATGAAATAAGTTACAAACAGTTTTGGTACAATTCAACGTTATGCTCACGACATATAACTTTTTTTAACATTTTTTGCATCGCGCATTTGCTTTTAGCCTTATTTAGAAAGGCAAAAAGAACAATAAATACTTTTTTTTTGCTACTGGCTCATCATTATTTTCTTTGCATATACCAGGTGCTTAATTTGGCAACATATTAGGTATGTTATCTCGCAAATATCTCTTCAAAGTAGGTGAGTCTAAACTACTAAGATTTTTCATAATTTATTTCCGAATCAGAGGCTTATCTCCTTTATTATTAACATTATGGCTGTAAATTACAAAGGCGTTTATGCAATCAATGTTTAAAAATCCATACAATAAAGCCATAGGCTATCTATTTGTCTTCCTACTACACGACATCAGAGAACACATTTGGTCTAGCGTGTCAACTCCACCTTTTGTTTGATTATAATACATAAACATTTCTGGTTTGCCAGTTGCTTCGTTGATGGTAGCAATAGTTTCGGCTTGTATGAGACAAGATTACTCTCGGGTTTCCGACAAAACAAAACATCGATGTCCCCACTGGCCTAGAGCGACTGTTCTTCGTTTAAATTTCTATTCCCCATTGTGTTATATATTTGCTTCAAGATCTATAAAAATGAAATCATAATATTAGTTATGATATAAAGTACTGAAAGATCCGAAACACAATAAAACTGTCATATAAACCAAAACCATAAAAGTCACGTTAACGATCATGCGTAAATTTGACTCACGCGGTCGTTATATTTCAAAATCGGTGGCACTTACCTCATTGAGATGTTGAATGAGATGTCCTAAACGCACGGCTATGATTCGCACTACTTACGTTACTACTGAAGTGGAGCAATCATTCGAAAACGTATGCATAAATTTTACGCAGAATATCTTTCTAGGGATAATAAATAAATAAAGGTGGGGTAATCGTTTAATTTTGTTGATTATAGATTTTACTTCGGTTCTACTCTAGACTCGACTTATACCCAAGCGAAGCCACGGGCGGTAACTAGTTTATTATAAATAGCACAACCTCGAAGGAACTACTTTAAAACAGAACTCAAATTTCGAAGCATTACAACTTAACAACTTGTTTCCAACAATATTTATGACTCTCTAGTTTTTAAGGGTGAATTTCGTTAGCGAATATATAAAACGTTAGTTAAATAACATTACGAAACAAAATCCCCAACCGTGCTTGTCTATCCGTCTGTGAAAAAGAGTTATTATATTAATATGTATAATTATATTCATTAATTCAAATCATTTGTAAAAATTATATGAATAAAAATGGAACATTATTCAATACAATATTATATAGATGATAAAAAAGCGTGGAGCTTATACTTATTGCTTGCCAAGCAGGATATATTATATACGTATATTTAATTGTAATATAACGTATTTAACTAACATAACTTTGTATTTTAAATATTGGAAAACTTAACTACTGAGCTTCTCGCTGATTCATCTCGGTAGAATCTACATTCCGAATTAGTGGTAGATTCATTTAATATAAGTTTGTAAAATGGTTATTCCAAAGTACTTATAAAAACCTACTTGAATAAAGTATATTTTGATGTTTGATATAATCATTTTAAATAGACCCTTACTCTGTCCGTGCGTAGAATCACCTTCATATACCTGCACGGTGACAGCTGCGTGGTTATCAGAGTGCATAGTGAACGTCTACGTTTTTCTGGCTGGGATTTTAGCTATTTCCTTCTGTTATTTAAGTAGGTAGCATTATTTATCACTTCCCGTTTATTCTTCACGTGTCATATTGTGTTCATAAAGTTAGAAATGTAATTCACGTTTTCTTAAGAAATCCGCTTTTTATTTGGCTCAACCAGTAAAAATCTCTGTTTTCTTCGTATCCTTCAGGTATTTTCAGAAATAATACGATCAAATCTATATATATCGGCTTGACTTGTATATAAATATGATTGTGTATTTTTTTGTACATGACAATTCATATGGATAATTTTTCTCATAATTTTGCAGGTGTTAGATTACTTTATGAAGACACTTAATTGAAATTTTCGCTTTTTCAAATTACTAACAGTGGTTCTTTAATTGGTTCTGGCACGTCTTACAAGAATGAGATAACTTACGGTTAAGATGTTGAGAAAATAATGTCAAATAATCATTTTCGTATGGCACAATTAAGATATTTGTTACCTTGTGTTCTTACGTTCGTTATTCGATATAAGTCATATAATTTGTCGCGATAACTTTTCTGAAGGTATGCCGGGTTACTGCTAAGGCTTTGACGGCTGTTTTATCCTCTTTTCAAAACCAATGAGTTAACTTTCGACTCCCTACGACCCTGTAACTTCGTTGTGGACAAAGCTAGTGGCCTGAATTTTTATTGAACAAAGATATACACTATAATAGTTAATCATAAAGTCTATTACATATTATTCAAACAAATAGTTCACAAACTATCAGTCGATGTTTGCTAATTTAGTCGCTCTCTCACCGATCATCGAAATTCTAAGATTACGTTAGGACGTTGCGTTGCCTCGCCAATGCGCCCCCAATCTTGGAAACCAAGATGTCATGTTCTTTGTGCGTGTAGTTACCCTGGCTTAACCATCCTTCAGATCGGAACACAACAATTCTAAGTATTGCTGTTTGGGGTTAAAATATGGTGATGATGAATGGGTGGTACCTACTCAGTATAGTATATTACCTTCTTTATAGAATATACACTAATTAAAATAGTGTTATAATTACTTTACCCCTGGACTAGATGTCAGCAATAATATTAAATAATTTAAGTAGAATTTGTCAGAAATGTTATTACTAAATGAAACCTGCCGAGATGGCCCAGTGGTTAGAACGCGTGCATCTTAACCGATGATTTCGGGTTCAAACCCAGGCAGGCACCACTGAATTTTCATGTGCTTAATTTGTGTTTATAATTCATCTCGTGCTCGGCGGTGAAGGAAAACATCGTGAGGAAACCTGCATGTGTCTAATTTCAACGAAATTCTGCCACATGTGTATTCCACCAACCCGCATTGGAGCAGCGTGGTGGAATATGCTCCATACCTTCTCCTCAAACGGGAGAGGAGGCCTTAGCCCAGCAGTGGGAAATTTACAGGCTGATTATATGTTATGTTTATGTAAATGAAACCTGAGTTTTCATAATATTATTATTATTAGTTATTCCAGGTTTACTTCTGCCCTTTGTCGATAAATACTCGACGTGTTGTGTTATAGAACGTGATGATTGGTATTTTATGTTCAGTAAAACTTCGAAAATTAATAAAAGTGCATCTAAAAGAGTTAAAAATAAATAAATTATTTTTTCTTTCGTCGCAATAGCAAGTCCACACAAACTGACCAAGATATGTCAGTAGGGTGCAGTTATACGAAAGTGGTTCCATAAATAAGCGCTCATTTCCGCTGGTTCCCGCAAGTTATGTGATCCTAGTAGTAGCTACCTTAATACTTGAATATTTCTAGGTAAAATAATCTAACTTTTGCTTCAAACTTTAAATTATATAAAATATGTTATATGCAGTAAAATATATAAAGTTAATATTGACCTCATTTTGTTTATAGAACATTTTTTAAATCGTAACTTCAGAAGTTTTGAAGTAACCATTGGTTAGGAATGCAGGTTATCAAGAAACTGGGAGATCCAAGAATTTTACTAGTTATTCTATTTGTATTGATAATTAAATATTACATAATTAAAATTAAATAATTATATTATATATATAACATAAAACGCTAAATAACTAATTGTAAATAATTATGAATTTATCGTATCTATTATGGATCTCTTATTAGTGATGGAAGAGCGAGGTTTACTACAGTTTATTAAGAGGTTCTCAGCGTGTACATTAGAATATAAGAAACTTAATATTATTATATTGTATAATTATAGTGTTATTCTATAATTTATCTTCAATTACAACCAAAATCTATTATTTGGGATGGAACTTCAGTTAATTTTTTCCTTTAAGAAACGACAATAAAGTAAGTAATGATTCTACTACTTTGCTTTTGATATAAAATAGTACCATCCTGTGGTTATTCCATTGCTGGATTTGAATAAGTTTTAAACGTTTTCCCAGACATGTGTTTACATGGATATGTAGCAGTTACAGAAATGACAATAATTATGATAAACTGCATATCGGATATAGTGTTTGGTGTTATTTACGTGTTCCAATTTAATGCTGACGATATTACAATTCAATTTACTGATATTGAATTATTCTTTTGAGATTTTTTAAGTTTGTAATAATTTATAAGTAAAAAATTGTGAAAAATTGAAGTTTAGTTGGTAATTGCAAAATTTCATGTTATTACGCTTTATAAGTAATGGGATAAATCAAACCCAGATATATTAAAATACCATAATTATAATTAATTGTTATATAAGGCACATTTCAGACTTTAAATATTAGAATCTATAAACGAGAGGCTGTAAATATCTCAACTCTGACGACAGAAGCGATTCGTCTTTGGCCAACTCAACGACCATTTCCTTGGCCCGATTGTTGGCGTATTCGTGGCCGCAATCGTGTCGTTCCACCATCTTTGACAAGGCCAGGCTCAGTTGAGCCCTGGCGCCGCCGTCTGATGAGTCTACAAGGGACTTCATTACATCTGGTGAGAAACCCTGAAAAAACATATACACATGTATATATATTAACAAATTCATTTTATAGAAATAAATAAATTATATTGAACCAGCAAAAGTGTTGTTTAAGAAATAACATATTTATTTCTTTATATTAAAGTTTATACAACTTAAAAAAAAGTACAGAAAATGCATACAAGTAATTAATCTGTAGTACAAAGGGTGGACTTATGGCTATTAGCCATTTCTTCCAGACAACCGAAAAGAAGACTTTAAAATAGAAACCGGTACGTAGTGTAATAATATATCTACATAATATTAAATTAAATTTTCATAAAAATATCTTGAGTTTGAGTTCGCAATAAAATCTTTTATCACAAAAAAAAAAAAAAATAATAACTACGCGAATGAACGAGGAAACTTAGTAAATATAAAAGTTTGGATTTAGTTCGTCATTTAAAACGTATTCGTCGAATCTTACTGAAATAATATCACAATTAAGATTGTCAATGATGTGCGGCTAAATTATTAACAGAGAGTTTGCAAATGTGTCTTCAATTTCCATTTGAACAAGACACTTTATAAAAGTGTTAAAAATCAGACTATTTAAATGCAATATTAGTCATTTCCCTGCATTCACTTATTAAGGTCATATTAAAAGATTTCTCTCTTTAAAATTAATGCTCATCAAAATTGCCTGTAAGAGATCATTAAAAAAGTTTTCTGTCGCCGATATTTCTTCAGTCTGTGGTGTTTCTTTCCGAACCGGTATTAGATTTATGAAAATCAATACTTAAATTGGCTACATATTAAATAAAGATTATGATTTCGATTAAGTTACTAAAGTTATTGATACTCGAATACATTATAATTTATAAATATTTACATTGTTATAATTTTTTTATTCTACGTAATTCAATAAACCAGCATTTTAGCAATTAAGTTATCCTAACAAATTTTTATGACCTGCCTTATAAATACAAGTTTGGTGCGATAACCCTGTTTTATTTGAAGTAATCACCAAAAGATATAAGCCTTCACAAATCCCTTGTGACCTTCAGCCGAAACGAGATCATTGGCCATTAAAATACCCATAAACTGAGCCAAGAAAACAACAATAAAACGTAGTGCTTGCGGTCTTAAGCCCTCTTACTCCGCATATTCTCCAAATATGTTAATTTGTGATTTATTCAATTCAACAATATTAACATTTATTATTATTATTAATGTTGAATGGAATATTTTTCAAATCAAGACAAATTCGTTTAATCACTATAGAATAAGTTTACTAACTCATTAATAGTCAAAGAAAAAATCTAATACCGGTTCGGAGATTAAATTCCGCAAATCTTAGAGAACCAATGAAAGAAACTCAGCGGGTTTTCTTTGTCTTATTTTAAAATCGATTGCATTTTCAATATTAATGAATTAGGAAAGGAATAGCGAGGAGCAAATAATAAATTTCCAAGGTTCTATTCCATACTGTCATCTATGACGTCACTAATTATATGTCAACATTTTGCACACAAGCTTTTTTTTCCAATATAGATTACCTCGAAATTTCGACTGCCAAGACACGTGGCATTGTTCTATTATTACTGTAAATAAAAATCATTTGTTACTTAGCTTTTTTTCTTAATTTAGCAACAGTTGCGGCTACAGTTTTTCAGTTTTCATCTTCTAATTTAACTATGATTACTCAGACAGAAAGTCTTTATATATAAAATTGATTTTTCAGACTTTGTATCGATTCTCATTAGTCTTCTTAAAATAAAATCCGCAGATAATATTTTGTTAATGTTTTATTAAGTGTATTGATTGAATGGAATTTAATGGAGGTCAGTGAACTTGTGGCTCGATATCTGGATTACGTTTTAAGTATTTATTACATCTTTAATGCCATTATGAAGGACCACTTTTTTCTTAAAATCTTTTGTAAATAACTTATAAGCACTCAGGTAGATATAAAATATAGTAGATATACGAACATTGAGATAAACAAAACAATGAAAACTATATACAACAAGCTACTGTAGATATGTACATATTTAGGTAGTTTCTCTTTGATTGAAAATGATACATTTATGTTTATTAGTTTTCAAAATATATTTTAATCATAGCAGAGCCATCAATAAATGATTTAATAACAATAGGTTCGAGAGTACATGATCGAAGTACACATCGATCGAAGAGCTCAAGTAAATTCTAATAACCGAGTTGATTGTAAGCATGATTAAGGGCTGGCACTAAATTTTCGTTTCTATATATGTACGTCCTCATAAATATTAAGTTATTGTCACGTCAAGTATTTCAAAGTAAAATAACTTTTTATTGCTGGTATAAAATTGATACCGAGAAATTATTTATTTATTGAGGATAATGTCGGATTTACGAAAGGACTGTTATTGAATGTGTGAGCTTATTTTATTTTTTAACTGAATGATAAATTGGACACTTAATTATAAATTGTCGCCATCGCCTGTAGATATTGATGTTGTAAGGAATATTAACCAGCCATTAATTACATCGCCAATGCGCTAACAACCTTGGGAATTGAGTAGTTTTGTCCCTTGTGCCTGTAATATCACTGACTTGCCCGGAAACAGGAACCTAACCTAACATACTAAATAGTACTGTTTAGTGGTAGAATAAGTGACGAATAGGTGGTACCTACCCAGGATTTGCACGGAATCTTACCAAAAAGTGATATTAAAACACTAAAAACTTACACTGTAATCCGACAGTTTCTGTCTTTTCGCGTCTCTGCTCAGAAGATCGTACAAGAGAAGCAGTCTCAAGTTAGAAGACGATAGCTTCCCTTTAGTAGATACTTCAGCTGGATTTGCCCTCAACCCCTCCCAAACATCAACAAGCCTTTCATCGTCAGGATCGTGAGCCATTCTGATCATGTCCCTGACATTTGGTGATAAGTACTGCAAGCTTTCTTCATTTATTTCGTCATAGCCATCAGAACGACTTGAGACCTTCAAATCAGTCTCATAAGGTAAGAGGTGATGGGGTACGTTTGGCAGAGGTTCTAATATTGGTTTTACTTCTTCATTATGAGCTGCTAGTAGCGGTTCTTCTGTTCTCTTCTCTTGTGGTTCTATGATTGTGTACTGAGAATTGTTTTCAAGGGGTAGGAGAACGTAATTGTTTTGTGATGTTTTTGGTTTCACTCTGTCTGATGGTTTGGGTGGTGATGTCGGTGCGTATAATCCAGGCTTGTGGAATGGTGTGGTAACGTCTCTGTAATTAAATTCAATATTATTTGCCACCATTATTTCCACGTTATAAAAATATCTCTGTTATATTCTCAATTGAATTGTGTGTCATTAGACTGGTTCAGACGCCTTCTAGGTCCAAACACAGCAATATCGAAGATTATATGGTTTTTTAGTCTGTCGACCTTGATGTTGAATTTAGATATGAATAAATATAAATTTCTTAATTATAGTTGTGTGCCGTTTGGTTATAAAACACTTGCACCTTGGAATAATGCAAAATCATTTCTAAAAGATTCCATCTTATACTGGTGACAGTAGGGTGTTTCATTTAAAGCGGAAATAATCGGCATTACGTTTCAAAGGAAAATGCTAGCATTACGCGCGCTCCTATCATTTTATATACATAGTGTATACATATATTTTTTATTTAAACTTTGAAAATCTTATATTAAGGTTAGAGAAATAAAAATTTGAGATAGAGTAAGATACAAAATTAAACAATACAGTTCCTCAAATGTATACTTTGTTAAAGGAATCGGAAGTTACATACAGTGGTTTCCGAGTGGTGGTCGTGGGTTTCGTGGGGCGCGGCGTTACGTCGTCTTTCACCTCAAAAGCCATCTGGTCCGTGAGGTGCGCTATCACCTGCATTGCGACAGGGAGATAGGAATCCGAAAGCTGGACCTGCTGCTTGGCTGATTGCACCTGTAATTTATTTAGGGCAATGTCTTATACCAAATGCTGATATATTAATAAGATTTTTCTTGTAAATATAATTACGTTACTCTTTGTATAACTCTGAATAGATTTTGATTCACTGTGATATAAATGTTGAGACAAATATTTCGAAACATCGTAGTAGTGGCTTTATGTATTTGTTGCTATTTTATAGTCAATGTTTGTTTAAAATAGCTTGGCAGACTAATAAATGGGTCCATACATACTGATGTAACTTTAGGAACAAAATGTTATGTCGTTTGTAAGACTGGCTCACTCACATTTCAAACTGGAACACATAAAGCTTTGCTGTTTGGCGGTAGAATGTGTGGTGAGTATGTATAATAATACACGAATATATAAGTTTATTATTTCAATAAAAGTTATACTTTTCCGCTATAAATGCCAAAAAATATGTTATCGTTGAAATCAAATGATATCTATCATACATCATCAAACTTAACAAAAACGCTACAGAAAACAAAAAAAAAACTTAAGTAACATTTGCGTTAATTTGTTTATTAGATTATAAAATTATGTCATTATCATAGTAAGCACAATTTAATCTCGATACATTTCAGGCTAACCAGTTGACCTTGTCAAGGGTTAAATGAGGAAATATAAACAAAACATGCTTTCCGTCAGAACCAGCGTTTAGTTATCACGCGACCGCCTTTGTTACATGGAGCTGGTCGGTGATATCGCTACTTATATAAATGTATAAATATAATATTGTATACTTGTATATCTTTATTCTAACAACTAGCTTATAAATTCTCCGAGTTGACCTCAGGTTGGTCCAAATTATATTAATAATAAAAAAAAAATATTGGATTTTTCTGTCGAGCTATTCTCAGTGGCAATTCGAAGTTTTTAAGTTGACAACACTCGTGCCTCGGAAAGCACGTAAATTTACTCATCACTTGTGTCGAATTGCCGTCTTAAGGATTCGAATTAGTACACCCGTTTTCGCCTACAAATGTGAACACAGTAATATTTGTTGCGAGCGCCAATAATATCTGCCAATTGGTGGAGTGTATCACCATAAATATCACACAGGACACCTTCGATGTTCCCTTTTCAAAACGTCTGAAAATGATCGTGACGATGACAATAGATCTGATATTATTATACCCTTTTTGTGGGACCCATGATGCCTTAACACAGTGGATTTTTTCCCATGTATCCAAGTACCTTAACATCTATACTAATATTATAAATGCAAAAGTAAATCGATCAGTCTATATGTCTCTCTGTTGCCTTATCACAGTCAAACCAGTGAACCAGATTTGAATAAATTTTATATGAACTTTGGTTTCCAGAGTTACATAGTGACTTACACAGTTACATAGTTTGGTTTAGACAGGATATATGCTACTCTGTTATATCGAACACCAGACGACCAGTACTTTGCTTCTTTTATTATATATAGATAATAACTATGACATTTGGAAAGTGTTACCACATGGAGGTGCTGTTGTTATTAACATTAATGAGAAAGCGAAATCTTCATGAATATTCATTATGTAATCATCGAATGACCTACAATGAAATAGGGGCTTTTGAATAATAGCCTTGTGAAAATCACATGTGTTTCCAAATGACATATGAATTGACGTGACGTTTGAAAAAAAAAAAGCAAAGATGTTGTGTTAAATCCGGCTGGAACGAAGATCCTTTTGTTGTATGCCTTTTTGTTTTATGAATAGGCGCAATAAACAAAAATAGCAACACATAGAAAGTATATTTTTTTTAAATAACGAAAATAAACGTTTTCATAACAAATTAGTAACAATATAAAATAATAATGAAATAATTGTTATAACCTCTGTTATAAAATAACATACATACATAAAATGTGTAAATAAAATCAATATACCAACGCTACTATACAAAGACTTGTATACATACTAACAATTTAAATAAATAGATTAATAAAATGTCTTCGTAGACAAGTTTTATTCGAAGAAGTAATAAGCAGACAATTACTCTTAAAAAAAACAAGCTCACTTTTTCTTTGTCACTGGTTTCCACTGGGGACAAGCCAGCTGACTCATTTTTACCTCAGAGAATCGTTATTGCGAACCAACGGGGAAATGCTGCTTGCATTTTTATCCATTCGAAAGAATGCTTCGTTGTAATTATATTTAAATCACGCTTGTATTTTTGCTATTTGTAAATGTTGTACGACAAATAACGTTATTTTTTCGTAACGTTTCACTTACCAGTGCATTTCTTGTAATTTGCATGAATATTGTAAAAAATAATACTCGTCGGATCATCGCTGCGATCTGAAACAAGTGTTTTAGAATAAAAAAACTGTTTTATTTCATTAAAAAATATATACACCAAACTTATAATTAACAAATACAAATAAACGAATTTCTGTGAGTTGCTGGAATAAAATTGACTGAGTTTCTTGCCGATTATTCTCAATAGAATTGAAATCACGAACCTTTACATTACTTCAACACTGATTTATGTATAAACTCTGTTAATTAGAATTAATATGAATTATTAGGAAAACAAATTAATTACCGTAGAGGTAATTTCATTCCATTTTATTGATTCAAGTTTGTAATTTATTAGTCAAGCGATTCGCCAACTGTGCCTGTAGATGGCAATTTTATACGACCGATATAATAATTCAGGCGCAGGTCTTTACGTGCTCTCCAAGGCACGGAGAGCGTAACCACTGCGAATTAATAAACTCTTACTTGCTATTGAAGATTTTTTGGCCATAAATTCCAAATTTCTGAAATTTGAATGCAGCACGTCCGGAGCTATCCCCTTTTACCAAGAAGGCAGTTAAGTTCTCTGTTACTAAATTTGATTTATTTTAGTAATTAGTTTGAATAAAGTTTTGATTTTTTTTTCACTTGATGTCTGATGATTTCCCAAATTTAAAAGCACGAGTATTTACTATGACTTATCTAATATATAAAGTCGGTAACACTGTATACAATTTTATTTAGTGATACATAAAATATCCTCAAACCGTCTATCTGTCTTCCTGACACCCCCTCACACATAAATAAAATCGTAAAAGGCAAAATACTAATAAAGACCGAAGATATATGCAAACTTTACTGCGAATATTATGTCAGTTTGGTTTATGACCGGAATTTACAAAATCGTATACACCTGCACGTCATCCGTCATAACCAACACAAACAGAAGGATGTTCGGTGTTTCGGTATCAATATCATTGATACTTTAATTCGAGGAATACATTTTGTTTATTTATATTTATGATCGTATTATAAGACTGGCTTCTAATAATTGTTATGCTTATATTGTTGATGATAAGTTGAATTTGGTTTTATAACGATGCTTGGTTATCATGGGTTCTAACCTGGACTATCACCACTGACCGAATGTAAATCGTTAACGTGTGTACTCCTAACCCTCAATAAAGCATCGTAATGGAGTGAGTCCAAAAATTTCTCCTCACAAAAAGAGGAGGCTCAGCAGCTAATAAAAATACCAGGTAATAAAAAGACAGTCATACAACGTGAATCCAGAGACATAACAAAAGCACAAACACCACTAGCGTTCGTGTTTGAACGATTTACAAGCTGGTTTTTTTTTTAATGATACCGGTAGGCGGATGAATAAATGGGCCTGATGGTAAGTGGTCACCACCGCCCATAGAAAATGGCGCTGTAAATATTAACCATTCCTTACATCACCAATGCGCCACCCACCTCGGGAACTAAGATATTATGTCCCTTGTGCCTGTAGTTACACTGGCTCACTCACTCTTCAAACCGAAACACAACAATACTGAGTACTGCTGTTTGGCGGTAAATAATTTGATGAGTGGGTGATACCTACCCAGACGGGCTTGCACAAAGCCCTACCACCAAGTATGTTAACCGGTTAAGTGTTTTCTAAAAGTATTTGCAGTATATATATTCTATTTCGAATCTACGCCTTCTATAATTCTCGAATCCAGAAACCGATAATATACATATATCTTGAGTAAAAAAATCGGAGATTAATGACAAAGAATTAATTACGACACATTATACTATTTTAATTTACGTTTACTTTGTCTCTAAGTTTGCTGCAGACTTATTAAGACAGCGTCTTAAGAAGAATAACGTAAAAATACACCATCTGATTGTAAGTGGTCAATAATGCCCTTAGATATTAGCACCGTAAGAAATTTCAACCATCCCGTACGTCGCCAATGCGCCACCAAACGTAGTTAAATTTAAATTCAGATTATCATTCGCTTGCAATTATCACGGGCTGACGGGGCGATCATCCAATTAACATATAAATCACAATATTTATTCCTATAATCTTAAACGTTTAGAGACGTGTTTTTAAGGTTGTTTTGGTAAACTGATTTAAACTGATTTTGGTAAATTGTAAGGTGATTTATATGTTAAATATTTAATTTAATTTGTATCAATGAGGCAGTGATAATTACGGCACCCGAATCTATGCAGATTTACATGTAACTAATCGTATCTATTATTCTTTATAATTCATCGCGTCACCTCCTCGAATGTGAAGGAAAACATCGTGAGAAAAACCTGCATGAGTCAGATTAAAATTTGCCGAATGAGTATCCCCAAGCTTTCTCAAGGCAAGGAAATTTTACATTTTAATTTACTCCCACAGAACCAAGTCAACGCTATATCTAGCGTTAAGTAGTATAAATTTAATAAAATATTCCAGCCTTTTTTTACTTGTGTTGTGGTTTGAAAGATAAGTGAAACACTGTAACTACAGACACATCTTAGTTCCGAAGGTTGGTGACATTTTGACATTTTAAAATATGATATAAAAGTACCAATATCTACGGACGTTGTAGACTTAGCATCGTGTTGCAAATATGCTAGTAAAAAAAAAAAAAAAACCTTCAGTCATATAATAAACGCAATACATAAAATTATATCTTTAATCTCCACTATGATAACACATAAACACGAACTACAAATAAACAAATCTATTAAACCTCCTTCAATGTTTCCTTACTTGTCATTCGTTAACACTGGCCTGGATTTACGGAACTTACAAGTAAATCTATCGGAATACATTCTAGATATAGAGACTTAGATAAGACCGTTAGTCGGCCCTTGAAATGGGAGCGACTGTACTAAATATCTATAACAAAGTCGACGCAACCTTATTAGACAAGGAACATCCATAAATTAGAAGGGAAAGGCGATATAGAGCCAGCCTCATTCTAGATCGTGATAAATATATATTTTGTCGATAATAATTGTTTGTCTTAAGGGTCAGCGAATAATAATCTTTTCAAGGACAATTAAAGTACAAGATAGTCTTCGATGCAGATGCTGGTTTTATACACGCTTCAGATCATAGGAACAAATATTGCGACTTATACAGAAACGGTACTGATGCTAATTAATAAATTTAAAGTTCATATTGAAACTGCTATCATGATATACATATATATATATATATCCAAATAAACTTCATGCTTTTCTATCTTCTATATAGCAACTATTTAGTACACAATTACACACACATAGATATGTACATATTTGATACCATTTGTTGGCCGCGGCTTCGCTCGCATTCAAGGCGTTCTAGGCATTAGGCATAAAAAGGCTATTCATGTAATTGCTATCTTTATGTAATTTGATAGACTATAGAAAGTAATTACGGAGTTTCTTGCCTATTGAATAATATGAATTCTATTTAGCATATCGTTTCCTTTACTAAGGTTTATTTGAATTTTTAACCGATTAAAAAAAATATTAGGTTATTAATTCGCATTTTTTATCTGGCACTTATGAAACGTTTTGAAAATTATTTTATTTAGATTGGTTTACGTCCCGTTTGGCCTTATTTAAACTTGATATTATGTCAATAAGTGATAAGTGACCACATAATTAAATCTGTCGGTCATTACAGACTGCTTATTATTTTAAACAAAATGTTTTTCAAATTTTTAATTCGTCGTATTGTAAAAATAGGTTTTTATGACACATTTTAATACTCATCTATAATATAATACCTTTGCTTTCATGGACCATACATAAACGACCATATAATTCATACCTGTCAGAGATATTTAAATGCTACTTATTTTTTATTTTTTAATTAATTTTCTGATTTATCACTTTAATACAAAACGTAGTAAAATGAATTCTATTCATCGATTACGGTAATTTTGTAATGGAAATAACAAAATAACCATCGCTTTCATTTGAATATGATTATAATAATGTCCGCAATGATTGAACACCGAAGTATTATTAATATTTAAAGCTATCAAATTATCTATGCGAACATTTACCACTATGACGTATTGTTAATAATCAAAAATATTTATTATTTATTTTAAAGATTTATTAAAAATAAAATATACGCGTATTGTAGGTAGAAGTACAAGTGTTATAACTATTCATAAAATAAATTAATGATCGATTCGAGTCCGTAACTTTTCAATATTTTATATAAATGTTTTAAGGCTTAAATTGAACTAAATGTTATTAAGCCATTGATGTATGGTAAAATAGTTATTGCTTTTTTTTGCAATGCAAGGAGGCGCTTTGGTGTTGTAAGAAATATTAACTATTTCTTACAACGCCAATATACCACCAACCTTGGGAACTAAGATGTTATGTCCCTTGTGCCTGTACACAAGCTCACTCACCCTTCAAACCAGAACACAACAATAATTTGATATTTAAATTAAGTATTTAAACAAATTATAGAATAATAGAATTAGATAAGTAATAAAATAACTACGTATAAATCACGAGCGCTTGGAATAGTAACACGGACATTTCATTATTTAAATTAATTGTATAACTTAAGGAAACAAACATTCCAGCAAACATAAATGTCAGTATTTACGCTGAACAAAAACTGGCTTATTGTATAGTTGAGAAGCAAAAGTGAGCAAAATACACGCAAACTTACGAGTGTTCAGAATGAATACCCCCCTAAGCGAATTACACGTTATTACTGTGAACATATAATACGGCGCCATGTTTTACCGTGTAAGTACATAATTATATTAATTTACTTAAAACTAGATACTGACATGTAACGAGCTTTAGTAATTACATCATTTAACAAATTAATAAGCTAAGCGCTGTTATTTGACGTTCAAAGGTCAGTGAACCAGGTTCGTGTTAGCGATTTTCGCGTAAGGTTTTTAAAATAAATAACACGTTAGAATTAACATTCTCTTTTAGAACCTATTTGAGAACTGACAGCGGAAATTAATATAAATTCAGAAACAAATCTAAGGAAGAAAATTGTAGCTTTAATATTTAATATTTATTAAATATGCGGAGTTTAACAACACTTTGGAAAATAAATCCTCGTATATCTCTTATGAAATGCCATAGATATGAGAAGATTCCGCAATATAAATTTTCACGAAAAAGGGTTACAAACCCAAAAAGTATAAATATTCAGACTACGACAGCAAATTATAGAGCCTAGAAATATAAGCATGATATGAAAAAAATTTTTTTTATCTATTTTCGCAGAAGTTCATTACACGGCTTACGCTTTTACGGTCTTTGTTCTTTGGCATGGGATTATTGGCACTACCAATTTTCAAACTTCGACCTGTTAAGGATTTAAAAAAAAAACTTTATACTCTACCTGGGGTAGAAGCCTGGATCTCGGGATTCACCTTATAAGCTGGGCAATTTTTCCAGTGAAGCGGGCACGTGTCACCGTAATCAGTATAAATGATTAAAAGGGTAATAAAGTAAGAACATTTTTCTTTTAATCAATATATAATTTTGAATTTAAAATTACTATTAAATTTTCGCTTATATTTAAAATTTGACGACCTCCGTGGTCGAGTGATGTGTACACCGGTTTTCATGGGTACGCCACTCCGAGGTCCCGGGTTCGATTCCCGGCCGAGTCGATGTAGAAAAAGTTCATTAGTTTTCTATGTTGTCTCGGGTCTGGGTATTTGTGGTACCGTCGTTACTTCTGATTTTCCATAACACAAGTGCTTTAGCTACTTACATTGGGATCAAAGTAATGTATGTGATGTTGTCCAATATATTATTTTTTTTTATATTTTTTTTTAAAATTATCTCATTGATTAATTACTGTTTTTATTGAAAGATAAAATAAGTAAAAAACATGTATGTAAATTATAAGAACACAGTATAATTTAAGCAGAATATGCGAGGCAAAGATATAACAGCTCAAAATATTTTACTCCTTTTTTGTCATATATAAAAAAAGTGTTCTACACATGAAAATAATATAAGAGTTCCTTCGATTCTCAATTATTATTATGTTCGAATTTCAACCAATGGTTGGCCAATCAAGCATAACCAAACCAGAGGTTGAGTTGACTTGCATTTTAGATTGACAGCATGACAATTGCTTTTAGAATTGGAAACATGATATAATACAAAATAAACCTTGTTTTGTACAAAATAAAGATGCACCTTTTTTAAATCAGTATGACCAAGGCACAATTAAAATTTTACATGAAAATTCTATTTAAAAATTATAAATACCATTGTGAACAATTTAGGCAATATGTGATAAGTTGACTTACGCCCAGTCAGTATAGCTTAAAAAGCGATCCATTTTGCTTAAGGATAATAGAATTGGCCTCAAAACATTACAAAAAGCGTCCTTACATAAAACTATCGAAGTCTTAATTATGTGACGGTAACAGTTAATCGTAACTCAAAAACGGTCAGTTACAAATGCACAATAACATTTTTTGAAATATGGGAAATCCGACTTAATTGTGTATTCATAACGTGTGAGTTGAACTAGCGCACTGAGTGTTCCGTACCACCAGACAGATAGATAAGCAAACCCTGATGTAAAAACAAATGTACGGTTTTCGCATTTTTTCCTATATTTATGCTACAAGATATTGTTTCTTGCCGAATTTAATGATTCTAGGTCAACGGGATGTACGGGAAATGCGACATAAACGACCAGTTTTTTTTTGATTGCGTTGACTTAGAGGTTTGAGGTTTGTTTTTTCACAGCTCCAAGAAACCGTATACGGTATCAGTAGTTCAGTATATGGTATTAACTTCTACTTTATACCTATCCGTACTTGAGAAAAGGGTTCTTGACGGAGAGACAGACAACGAAGATATAGGGATTCCTTTTTCCTTCAGAGGTACGGAACCCTAAAAAGAGTGATCTATACATCAAATTCTCATTAAGAAATAAATATATTAATTAAGTTTTAATAAACCTTTTAATCGTGTAGTCAGATAAAATGTGTTTAAGATTAGTCATTCTCATCATCAAATATCATTAAAAGTTCAACGCGATCGTAAAGTGTGTGTTTATTTTTATTTTTTACGTTGCGATATATTTATGCGATTTTTTTGTTCTTATTTAATATAAAACGAAATTGATAAAATCATTTCGATTTAAAAAGTATTCAAACGATATCGTAAAGCATTTTAAATATATGTATCGATAATATTTTCGTAATTCCCATTTAAATTTAATAAAAAGAAAATATATTTTAAACATAATCTGTTTAAAAAACAGATAATGTTTAAAATAATTAAAAATAATTTAGTTATGGTAAAGGAATAGTAATGGTACCGTTACCGTATCGTATAATATAAAAGCTTTATACAGTAACTATTTTTAATTAATATTTGTTTATATTTAAGCACTTAATGTTAACAATTCTTATGTTAGGAAATAAAATAATATAAATGAATATTCCATATTTTTTATCCCAGGAAACGCAAGGATTCTCGGGTCAAAAAGCTATCTATCCACGTCTAATGCTATCACGCACATTATGTCATAATTAATTCAAATCACACTTATTACCAATAGCCAACTATACCAAAATATATAAAAACAAAAATTGAAGTCGAATATAATATATTAATTCTTAAATTAACTTACCATTAAATGAGCAGCACTTTAAATCGCATACGCAGATAACACGTGCGTCGACAGCGCGCGCGCAGCGTTACTACAGCCTCCAGGATACTGACCCCGAGGACTGAGCGGAGCTGATACGAAACAAGTTTGTGATGTCAAGTGCAATGTCGTTGGAGGTTCTAACTTACTTCGTGTAAGGAGAGTTGGAACTAGATTGGTTTGTTTTTTGTGAAAAAATAAGTTAGTTTTGCTTATAAATAAGAATAATATATATCAAAAAAAATATATTTATGTAGAGACTTGTTGCAATATAAGCCTCGTCCAGATTTGAATTTGTCCTTGATTTAGTTTAAATCAAATTATAATAACAATTAAATGTTACTTAATACACTGTTTATAATACATTATGCAGTTTGTTTTAACTTTTTAAAATTATACAATAGATAAAATGAAAACACTTTTTTATTCAATTTTAATTTAAGGGCGTATTATCATCTCCATGTTTTTATCTAAGCTGGGCGATCCGTGGTTTCGCGTTCAACGACCACATATTAGCATACTTGAAAAATTTAGCCAACTTTAGATTTAATATTGATTCGTAATGTTTTGAATGACAGAGGAAGGGCAACGTTTCTGGTATTTACTTCGTTACATTTATTATACTACTTTGAGAAGATTGGGGAGGGATATAAATAAACTATACGTATGTTTTTATAGCTTTATTAATAATATCATCATAATAACTACCATCACTGTTGGTATTTAAATTTAGTGACGTATAAGAAAATGTATGTTCATAATTAAGACCTTAAAATGTTTTATTAAAAAAATATACATCTTAAAATAATTAAGCTGTTATCAAATTGAATTTAAAAATATAAAATAATGTTATTCAAATTTAAAAACAAAATAAATCGATTTCACATTTATCTACTAATTTTATATATCTAACAATTAAAAACTAAAAGTATTATTTTTATTAGTATAACGTAATCGTTTTACCTACCCAAGTTCTGTAAATTCCGCCTAGATTGGAGTCAATACCTATAATTTTGCTTCCAAACATAAATATTTTATTGTATATATTACAAGCAAAGACAAAGACTAGATATTATAAATGTCGATAGAAGGATTTTTAGACTTATTGTAGTGCAAATATTGTAATGCAATAATCACTAGAGGGTAACTAGATAAAAACTAATTATGACATTTTAGAATCGTATTTACCGTGGCCTTTTGTATTAGAACACTCTGTATTCTCACTTTTTTATATTGCACAATATTTTAATAAGAAGGTACACTTGTTTCTACACAAACACATATTTATATAGTAAAATGTTAAAGATATAGATTGTTCTAGATCAAAACAGTATCTAATATCACCACAAAGTAGATATAAAAGCAAAAATTACGTGTTCCACGCGTGTTCCTTAAGTGAGGAAATTTAAAAGAACATTACGTATACATGTGGTACGTCGACAATTCGTCGTATTTGCATTCGAAACACGTACATACGAAAGTATTCGACATCGTGAAAGTTTTACGTTATTCAATGAATCCGATTCGTTCGCTTATTTTCACTTTCCTTGTAATTTGGGTATTTTAATTTATTTATTATGCATATTTTCTTAGGTTTACAATAGCCATTGATGCTCAAAAAGATTAAGACCAAGCCGTAGGGCTTGGTGCAGGCCGGTCGGTGGATACCGTCCTCTCATTAATAAATAAACTTTAAAAGACGAGCAAATCTTGCCAGTGTAATTAACGTCACAAGTGACATATTTTAGATTCCATGATTCGTTGTGTGTTGAATGGTTTATACTATATATGCTAAATTCTATGGTCGACGAGGATCATCTACCACCAGGTCATCTGCTGATCTGAATCCTTCAAATATATAAGAAAAAATAAATAAAACAACAATTTTCATTTGTTCTAAGAGCTGAATCTATTCATAGTTATTAGCATTAAAATAAATAAGATACAATTAAAAAATATCGTCAAATTTCGGTCCAAATAGCGTACTGTGAAATTTATGTCCGGAATCGGAACTTTGTTTAGGCAATTTGCTTAAAAAAGATAATGGTCCTGCATAACTACGTACATGATCTACGTTATTGCTTTTTTCATTTACACGAACGATGCTATTGAAACCGTCAACTATTCCTTTTTTGATACTAAGGAAATATTCTTTGATCTTTGGCACAAAGGGCAAGTTATCATATGGATCAGTTATTTTATCATCTTTATCATTTTTGTTTGCTGTTATTTTATTGTTATTGTTACTTTCTATTGTGTTATTTTCTTTTTCAAATGTTGTCAATGTAACATTTGTTGGAGCTAAATTCAATGGTCTTGCAATTGAATAGTTAGTTATAATAGGTCCCTTCGTTCTGTTATCAGGTATATCGATTACTATTTCTGTCACTTCGTATTTTGACACCGGCCTCGTCGTGACTGATTCATCTTTTTTTGTAAATTCCTCATCGGAAAGTGTGTTTTCATATTCATCTTCATAATTACTGTAATCATCGCTGTCATCGTATGCTGCGACTATATGCTTGAGAAGAATCTGAAAATATAATTGGAAATATTTAGGTTTGCTTTAGTGTACGGAAGCAGAAGTTTGGGGATTCTAAGATTCTATAGTTTACAAACGAATTTCCACACAAACGAAAGAGCATCATATATAAATCTATATTGAAACAAACTACTCTCTTATTAGACAAGTAATAAATTTTTGTTTTATAAACAACTAAAAAGCCGTCCATGTATTTATTTATCCATTTGATTATTTATATGTCTAGATATACTGTCAAATTGGAGAACAAAAAAAAAATAGTAGCCAACTGTTGGTCATGATTTATTTCACGCAAACTAATAAAGTACTTTGACGTTTGGCGATGATCAAGCGTACCTATCAAGCACACGAAGGTAATAAAGTAGGCATATTTGTTTTAGTTCGTTTGCATTGCGACTGTAGATAAATTCGCAATACAAAAGAACTAAATATATACTTGATATACGACGGCTCCACTGAATTTCGATTACGTAGTAGTTATTCAAATACGCAATTTTTTGCATTTTTAATGTCAGTTTAGTTTAAAATATGTATCAAGTTTAAAATCTAAGCTCGATTCATATTTTAATGGAACTACGTCGTATTCAAAATATAGTTATGCTAAAGTATCTGTTTTCATTTAAAGCATTTTCTATTTAATATTCTGAACGACAACAACAATACTATCACTGGAGACGATATTCCATTGTTCGAGTCGGTCATAATCACACGGAATTTTGGATAAAGCTAGACAAATAACAAGTTTTTAGATACGAGAACACCGATAAAAATATATTTATATTTATTTCATGCCCGAAATACGTAAAATAAAACTTTGTTTTCACAGACCATCTAAATATTTTTAGGTAGTGCGTCTGTTGGTGATCTCGTATCTTTTGAACGAGTTGACCGATTGAAATCTTATTTTCGAATTTTCTAGGCGATGCATGTTAGCTATGTTAGGATCAGATAGGTCGAGACAGACTGGTCGAGTTATTAATTAATTGTGTTGTGTGACTCTTTCCGGTCGGATTGTGAGAGTAAAGGAATTGAGTGCACACGTGTTTGCGCACATACTTTTACACCAGTTATCTGTTATGAGAATATCATCATCATCATCAATTAAATGCTACTAATGGTCGGTAATTCGATTGTCATTAATTGCTTACAAAAATATAAGATACATTTATTCGAGATAGGAAATATGAGGCCCGGACTATACAATTAAAATGTCAAAAAAAGGTTTTTTTTTTTAGTTTTGGTTTTTATTTGTGCCAAGGGGGCACAGATTATTTCGCAAATGTCACGTGCGATGGGGAAGACACGATGGAGATTGTCAAAAAAAAGGTTAATTGATTTTTAACTTTGACATGAAGTGTGATGTCATTAGCAGTTTAAACGTAAACTATGAATGAATCATATTATCTGTGCCTGACTAGGCACAGATAATTAGCAGCAATTAAACTAGGAATTGAATACTTCATATTAAATATGCATGTGTGTGTGTCAAACGCATGGTAGTGTATGTAATATTACCTTCATTACATTAATGTATTATATATAATATATATGATATGAAAATATTAGTTTTTTGTACTCATTCTCCGAGTAATTTAAAAATATTTTCCATAAATATAGGCAATCATGAATGGAACAATATCTTATGATTTTACCAAAAAAAACTATTTTACTTCAAAAACCTCAAAATAAAAAGTAAAGACTCGTTAAAGCGTGTTTAATTTTAACTAGTTTTTATTTTATTTGACCTCAAAGAGTGCATATCGAAGTCGGGTCATAAAAAATATACCATTCTATGACGAAGGCTGTCGGATATCAGTGTACTAACCTCTGAATTGCTAAACAACCAAAACATGAACTACTATAAACAAATGACTATTATAACGATTTTATTTAATCATACATATTATTATTTTACTTTTCTTCAAGTAACAGTCTGAAAATGTGCCACTTCTGGATACAGGCAACATTTCATCTTGAAGAGAAAGTTTGGAGATTATTTTACAACGCTGCTCCAATGCGTGTTTGTAGATAGATGTGGAAGATTTTCATCAGACCCCATGCAATTATTGACGATGTAATCTAGAGATTCAAGATGAATTGTAAAAAAAGCAACTTCCTTCCAACAATTTCAAATAAATAATACTGAATCAAAATATGTAAGACCTACGAAATTATAATCAGTATATTAAATATAATAATCCCGGCATTATTTGGTTTTCACAAACATAAGACAACACATTACATTAGTTGAAAGAGTATTCTAAGTAAGTCATTCAAGAGTTTTCACGATTCTTACTGTATAAAAAATACTGTAAAGAAAGCTTTATATTTCCAAAATAAAATCGAGGCCCCAAAAAATTCAATTTTTAACCTAAAATTATGATTAATTTTGTAGTATTCAAAATGAAATAATTAATTATATAAGTTAAAGCATAGATATATTTATATATATTGCCAGCTTCACGTTACATATAATAAACTAATATATTATAATTATATTAACCTCTACATAGCTAAAAACAAAGTCACTGTACACTTAGATTAAACTACGCAACTGATTTTAACGCGGTTCTTATCAATAAACATAGTACTTCAAACGGAAGGTTTATTCGTATAATACATGCATATTATAAAAGAGAAAAGCAAAGAATTTTAATTTTAAATAAATTAGTATAAAAGTTGTATAATTTACGCTTATAAATTTACCTCTACTGTAAATTGTCCAGGACGGGTAGTTTATAATAATAAATACTGTATACATCAGTATTATTTAATAGACATCATGAACAGGCTGGCCGAATACCATCGAGACCAGCTGAAGAATTTAGAATACGGCTAAGATCAACTACAAAAGAAAGGTAACTATCACACAACTACAAATATCTAAGACTACAAAAACAAAAATTGTAAACCAATATTCTGATTGTGATACCTGGAAATAAATACATGCAGACACATAAAACTACCAAAGTCAATGAAATAATGCACCAAAAACAATAACAAAATGCTTGTGAAAATTAGAAAGACCGAATATAACAATATATTATTTACTAACTGAAGCCGTGGCTTTGACCACGTGGTGTTCAGTTTGAGACGAATATCCTTTAAAAACTTGCATGCAACCCTTTATCTGGGGTTCAAGCTTCGTAACACATTTCTTCGAAATTGGTTCAGTAGTTTGAAAGTGTCAGACAGACTGACAGCGGTACTTTAGAATACATGATATTAATATAGATACAATATTTACGTCTCGCATATAACATATTTTATTATAATTAAGATTATTTTTCAAGACGAAAAAATAAATTGCTTTGATTCTATACCTGCCAAACGAAAGTTATACAGATTGTTAGATGAAGAGTGAGTGCGTGTCTTTGCGCGTATATCTCTGTAATAATGTAATAAATATTGAGAAAATGACGCAGTAAATAAGCTCTTTAATAGGAACTGTCGAAACCGATAAACCTTAAACGGAAGACAACGACGCACTTAAATAACAATCGCTTATACTACCGACTTCGAAAAGAAGTAAGTTCTCTGTATATATCTGAACACACATAATTATGTTCGGCTATATTTTTTTGTTTTGAATAGTTTTATATTATTTTTTACTCAGATTTATCAGTAAATTAACTAAGAATGTGTAATTATCCAACGTCGACTCAGTAGTTAAAACAAAGTAATGCAACAGCCTGTAAATTCCCCACAGCTTGAACACCTTAAAACAATATTCAAAAAAGTCCTCGATGGTATATGTCTATTTCTTAGGGACAATCCACATTGCACCCGTGCGAAGCCGGGGCGGGTCACTAGCTATTTATAATACAACACTATTTCACTTAACTACTTATATCCACTTTAATTTGAATTCCAAAGTTCCGATAACAGCTTCGTCGACGTTTAAAACGCCATTTCTAGAAAATCAACAATGATTATCGTAGATTACTCAAATTCTGGACCAATGACAATTCGATGTCAAATCTTGTTTATTTGGATTTTGTTAATAAGCGTGACGTTAGACGCGTAATATTTTATCGATGTTCAAGAACAACACTGCTGTAATACCGTTATGCATAGTGCAGAAACTAAAGCAATAAAATTTTATTTGTACCTAAAAATGTATCTACTGCTTAAAACCCTGTTTAACTTTTGACATAAACATATACATTATGTATATAAACAATTATTTTAATTATTATATGTATGGACTATCGAAATGTCTTAATGTATATTTAAATAATGACTACGAAAGGAAAAATTTACATATCTAATAAAGTAATATATTTTTCCTATACAATTAAATATGAAATAGTATCCACATACTATAAATTTGATATTGTGTATTAAAAATAATATTTATTTTCTCTTGAAAGTGTTGGAAATGAAATTATTTCCAGCAGGTCATTTCTGGTACAAAATTGTCAAATTGATAATATCGTAAACCATAATTATGATATTAGGTTCTCTTTGTTCAGTCTGAGATATTATATAGATAAGAAAGTGTTAATGCTTCTATAATGTATTAAGATTTTGACTGACTTTGTCTTGGTCAACCTTCTAAAGAGGACGTACTGAAACGCAGACGTGAAAAAATTATGTAAAACATATATTTTTGATTTTTTTTTTTTTTTTAATTATTTATCTGCATACAATTGAACTCAAGTTGCAACATCTTTAATTTTAAATACCATTTCATCCTTCATATTGACAATCAAATAACAAATGACAATCAACTATAAATAAATCCTTAACACTGTTTAAGATCTTATGTCTTACTCTTTAGACATTAACCAAAAACTCTTTAAAATAGTTCATAATATTACAGATTGAAAAATCGCGTTTCGCATAAAAGATAAAAATTTAAAGTCCCGTTAAAAGCAAATAAAGTTTATAAGAATACTCACGAAGCATAAAATAATCTTATAATCCATGGTTAAATTCACAAAGCAACTATTTCGTTCAGTCCGTCTCGTCACACTGACAATAGTTTTGTTCACGGGGAACAAATGACAAAAAATACGGGCCTTTTTATCAATAGTAATAAAAGAAACGATTTTACATTCGATACTTCTGTAGGGGAAGTGACTGTAATTAGCGATTGCTCTTGTTTTTATAACCCTCGTGACTCAGCGATATAGGCATTTTTGTGATACGTTTTGGTTCTGTACTGGGACTATGCGCCGAGATAGCTCAGTGGTTAGAACGTGTGCATCAAACCCAGGCAAGCACCACTGAAATACCATGTGCTTTATTTGTGTTTATAATTCATCTCGTGCTCGGCGGTAATTTCTACGAAATTACCGCCACAAACGTATTGGAGCAGCGTGGTGGAATATGCTCCAAACCTTCTCCTCAAAGGGAGCGGAGACCCTAAGGTCTCCGGGCTAATCCAGTAGAGTGAAATATACAGCCTGTTAATGTAAAAAAAAAAACTGGGCCTACCGAGCCGCCTTTATGATTAACTAAGAAGCTCGTTACCGCCTTTCCTAGTCGAATTTTATAGGTTGTTTTTTTGTGTCATTTCATACCTATATCCAGATCCCTTCATAGTAGTGACATACACATTGTACAAACATACTCTTTAAATATATGTTAATGTCTCAATCAGATGTGATTCCTGTATATTCCGAAACTTTGTGCACACCCGTCTGAGTAGGTAACCAGTCATCATATATTCTACCACTAAGCAGCCATATTTAGTACTGTTGTATTACGGTTTGAAGAGTGAGTGAGCCAGCGTAGGCACAAGGGACAAGCATATAAGTTCCCAATGTTAGTGGCGCATTGTCGATATAAAAATGGATAACATTTCTTACGGCGCCAATATCGTTGGGCAGTTTTGACGATATGCCTAAATCAGATGTCGCATGTGCTTGTCCACCTATTTATTTATTATATATATTTATTTATTACATTGTATTTGGATTTTAAAATTGAGCCCTTTACATATTAAACTTGTGAAGTAACTATTTAGAGTGACTCATTTATTTAAATCCTCGACGGTTGTGTTGAACCCTCATTATGGTAATTTAAACGATAGCTGCAATTATATAAGAAAGCGTTGTGTTTTTTTATGTGATTCGTATCACTATAATGGATACATACCGTCATTAAAATACGGTATATTGTGACACGTTGTTAGGTAAGACATCGTGTCATCCTAACTTAGACCGAGGTATAAAAGGAACTGTTTAATACTTTATTTGATTTTGTATGTCGCACGTGACATTGGAGAAATAATCTGTGCCCTCTTGGCACAAATAAAAGCCAGAACAAAAAAAAAAAAGATTTTGTATGGGTAAATTCAGTTCAAAGTTCAAAATAAAGTATCGTATGTATATCCAGGTTATTTTCGCGAGGATTGTGTTTGCCAAATAAAAAAAAAGAATAAATTAAATTTGAATAAATGCTCGATAGAAAAGGCACGATATTTTCGCATGTATTACACTTAAATAAATAAATTATTATAAATAAAATTACTGTAAGCCGCGTAAACAGACTTCATTCCAAAAATAATCTAAATGTAATATTTTTTTTTCAATAACTTTTAATCAACGTCATAAGTAACAAACTAAGTATCAAAAAAAAAAGTATATTCGTAATGCTGCGGATTATGCAGATCGAGTAATTAATTAGGTAATTAAATATATTTATAATCTAGGGCTGCCTTTAGGGTTTTTTTGGTAAAAACATTCCGTTTCATTTTGATAAGGATAACAAGCTTTTTGCCATTTATTTCTTAAACCCGTCGCTGCAGCTGAGACGGTAGGATTATGTTTTATATTAACAATTATAGTTAAAACTCTTCAGAACACTTTTTAATATAGCATAGCAACATGAAAGAAAAGATGGAAAAAGTTTTTTTTTTCATATCTACGCACCGAGAGTAGCGCGTTAGAGACGCACGAGTAAAATCCAAAGTTATTATTGATGTACATTTTTTGAGTAGGTCAAAGATGAACATAACAGATATTTTATCTAAAGATAAAAGGGAATTATAAAGAAATAAATTTCTGTATAATTCCCATAACGAATTTCCAAATATTTTTTTTTAAATAGTTGGTAATTGGACAATGGTAATAATTGATCCAACACCAACTTTGAGAACTAAGATCTTATATCGCTTGCGCCTTTAGTTACAATAATATAATGTTATAATATTCTATACTTAAAGGCTGAGAGCAGAGACTGTTTTCTTCTATACAACATAACACAGCCTCTATTTTACTCATACGTTTAAATGATTAAGTCATCATTATTTCAAATTAATTGAGGCATTTCAGTGTCGTTTGTGAGTAATACGGCGGCACAATGCGGATACAAAATTACTGGAGACCTCACGATTATTTCTGCGAATCGGATCATTATGATGACGAATGAATGGAATTGATACAATTTGAGTCGCACCTGTCCGCGGATTTCTGCGCCTTTAAAAGCATTTATCATTTCGATTTCGTATCAGAAGCTGCGCGCTCCAAGGTTAATTTCTAATACGGAAATATTGCTTATCAATGACTAACGCTATCATTATTGTATTGGATAGAAAATGAGTAGTCGAGCAACAAATTTGTGTGCTTTTACAATAAGTTAGTATTGTTGGAATTATAAAATGTATTAGATTGAAGAACAAACATAGAAGGAAAAGATCTTGTTTTTTTTTTCAGCCAGGGTATTTAAAATTCGGTTATTTTCTATGCGATAATGTGTATTAATAATACATACTTATAAACCTTCCTCTCGAATTACTTTTTATATTGAATTAAAAAGGTCTAATGTGTTAAAACTAGTTAACTTACCTAGTTGTACGCCTTGTTTCAACCCGGATGAGTAAGTAACACACTATGTTGTGTGTGTGTTGTAAGGAATGGTTCATATTCCTTACGTTACCAATGTGTACGGACGATGGTGACCAATTACCTTCAGGTGGCGCATAAGCCCGTCCGCCTACCATGTGTAAAATACTAAATAAAAAAAAAAAACAAAGTAATTCTCTATCACTAAGATATAATTAAATCAAGATTAATTCCTTCATACCTTTATTTCTGCGTGCAGTGTGAACGTATATATAGATATAATATAGATCAAAATTAGATATTGTTGGATTTATGGAGAAAAACATTTATCAGGGAACTCTTTATTATAAACATCCTATACATTATAGTTAGATATGTTGCAGTATATGATAGAACCAATCATAAGCAGGAATGTAGCGTGAACCGAATAAGGGTTTTTTTAGTAAATGAATCCAGTTAATTCGCATGAATGCGAGATTACACCAACATGTATAATAGGAAAATCTCAATGTAGGTTGGTTTTTAGTAGGGGGCAGCCATAAAATTTCCCAAACCCAACACTTCAGCTTGCACAGAGCGTGGGAGGAAATGAAATGAGACGAAGCAAGAGAATAATGCTTAGTACTTTAGAGCACACTTACAAACAGGTGGCCAATGATGACGTCTGATTTTCTTTTGAAATAGAATAAAGAGCACGATTTGAAAATTTAAATGTAACAATTTCAATTATATGCGTTTTTCGTGTGCACATTACCTTAGTATAATTAAGCTAAGTCCATTAACAATTTACCAGGTTGACTAGTTGCATAGCTTTGCAGTAAGGTGTTACCAAACTTGGGACCGCATCCAATATATCTCAAATATCTGATCAATACACTGAATATTATTTTTATATATCTGATGAAATTAGTCAAGACATTGCTAATACTAAAACTATATTTAATTACGTGTTACGCACCTCATAAACTCTTTTTCTAAAAAAAGTAGTTTTGTCTTATTATAGATGGGAAAGTAACTGTCTGTGAATTTACGCGTTCACGGCCAAACTATAGAACTGGATTTGATGAAATTTGGTATAAAAAATCCTCAACCCCAAGGAAGGACAAGTTTACTTTTTATACCTAACGACACGTAGGCGAAAAATTAGTTTTGTATAGTTTTGTATAAATTTTTGTTTTTCTCTCTCTTTCTAATTTGTTCTCCCAACATTAATATTGTTGATATTGATTACAATTTTGTATTTCTATGTTGTTGTTTTAGCTTCACTTCAATGTTAACATTTTCAATTGACAGCTTACAGGTGTGTATATGGGTACATTGTGTTGGTGAGGGCTGGAAACAAAGCCTTCGAAGCTGAATCGACGAATTATATATATATTGTTTTATATATCTTTTTGTGTTGTGGTAAATAAACATTTTTTTATTATTATTACCACTGAAATTCTGATTCAAATTGTATTAATTGAAATATATTGTAAAAATATGATTGCCGCTGAACAAAAGTACAACTAATTCAGTGTGATGAACAGAACTGGCAAATAACTGTGCAACTAAAACAAAAACTCTACCTCAGATCCAGCAATACTATAACTACCCTGTCAATTTTATATTTTAAAATACCCCCTTCTCCATTTTCACCCCGGCTTTCCATCGGATAAATTTATTATTAATATAAATTTAAATTACACCCTGTAGCCTCCAGAATGATTTAGAATTAGATCGTTAGTTAGGGAGATTAGGTCTTACATACAAACAAACTAATTTTACCTCTTTGTAATATAGTATTTTGGTACAGATTAGTATATAACCTTACTTAATAGATGTAGAGGTAAAAGAAAACCGTCGTGTAGCAAAGGAAACATTTGAAATTATTGCGACCCTTTATTATTAAAATCGTATTAACCCCAAAATGCCTATGTGAACCAAATTTTTATCAATCATTCCCTGTATAAGCCATAAAGTAATGAAAAACGCACTTCATATATTCAGTAAGTAACATTGTCAAGTATACATTACATTATTACATTAACAGCCCGTAAATTTCCCACTGCTGAGCTAAGGCCTCCTCTCCCTTTGAGGAGAAGGTTTGGAGCATATTCCACCACGCAGCTCCAATGCGGGTTGGTGGATACACATGTGACAGAATTTCGTTGAAATTAGACACATGCAGGTTTCCTTGCGATGTTTTCCTTCACCGCCGAGCACGAGATGAATTATAACATAAATTAAGCACATGAAAATTCAGTCGTGCTTGCCTGGGTTTGAACGCGCAGTCATCGGTTAACATGCACACGTTCTAACCACTGGGCCATCTCGGCTGAAGTATAAGTATGTATTATATTTGTATGTAAGTTGCACACACATTATGTATTATTATTATTATTTTTATGGCATCGGTAAGTGGACGGGCAACGTAATGATAAGTGGTTACCACTGCCCAATGCGCGACCAACCTTAAGAACTGAGATGTTATGGCACTCGATGATAGAGAACTAAAAGTTCAAAATCCAAATATACTGTATTCAAGTATTTTTGATTCAGTTGTTACTCTTTTCCAACGTATAAAAATCTAAAGTTATATTACTTAAATACAATTATATATATAATATATCTTGTCTGAAAGTCAACAAGTATTAGCTCCATCCTTTTTTATCATCTATATAATCCTTTGTTGAATAATATGTTTTATTTGCAAAAAAAAAAAAAACATTTTATTTTAATTTCTGAATTGTATAGATAAATATAGTTAATGTTTGGAATAAACGGATGTTACCTGTACTTACTTTAAATAAAAAAGACAATTAACAGAAAATATTTCAGTAAATGACATAGATATGTCATTTACTGAAATATTTTCAATAGGGACCTATGGACTTTTAATTAAATCAATAATTGCGACCCGTTAAGTAAATATTTAGGAATCCCTGATCGAACTCTTAACTAAATAAACTAAGTTTACCGTTCGAACTAGTTTCATCTGGTTTCGACTTTGTAACTAGACTTTCAACGAAATATGGTTTATTTAAGCTTAGTATATAAAAACGAAATTATTTTCTTAACATACTTAATTTTCTGACCAAAAATTTATTTACAATATAGATTAAAATGTTGATACAAATACATATTTTTTAAATGTTTAGTATTCTTTACATCGTTTCACTGATTATGATTTTTATATATGACGGCGCATGATGCGCCATCTTGTTTATTCATACTGGTTGGAAAAGAGTGTCAATGGGAGTTGAACGGCGCTCTAGTGAAGCGTCGCGTCGATGGTAGCGAGGCAGCCATCTTGAATCGACAGTTACATTCAAGATTTCCCGCGCACCACGTTTACGATGAATCGCTAATTTCCAACATTATCTTTATTCTTTTGTAATAGATTCAGTGATTTATGTGTGTTTTTGTAAATGATTTATTAACGAATCCATATTGATGACTATTGTGAATATATCTGTGTAATTGATTTGTTTAATTAAAAACTAACTAAATTTGTGGATCGTTCATATAAAATCGTTTGAATATACGGCCACTTATCTCGAATAATCCTGATATTGCCAATAAAATGTCTATATATATAATTCTTATTTAAATGTATGTAGCATAAAAATATATAAACAGAAGTCGGAGAGTGGATGAAAGGAAAGCGACAACTCACCTTCCAATTTACACAGGGAATGATCACGGTTGCTTTGGTCTATGGGAGCATGGCGGAGGAGGGCAGCGGATGCGTTTGTTTCGTTTTATTTATCCGTTTCCGATTTTATCCGGAAGCCACAAGATTACCTTCATGCCTATATTGCTTTTAAAGTAAGTAATGCTGTTGCTTTCTTTGATGTCCAGTCTTATTAAGTTGCTATTCGATCGGATTAAAAAGGTGAGGAAAATGAAACTCTACATGTGGTCATGCACACATTTGTGTAATATAATGTACACTAAACTATATTTGCCACAGTTTACCTAAGACTGTCTTTAAGACTGTCGGAATGACGAATAAAAGTTATGACTTAGTAGATTTTGTGTGGAATTAGTACACAAATAGTAAATTCACCATTTTGAATCACTCTGGGGAAGAACACGCATACAGTGAAACCATGTATATATATAACAACACAGCAGATGCATACATATCGTAAGGGATATAGAAAAGGACAGAGACATGTCACAAATATCAACAAGATCTAACATCTCACTCATTTACACGCAAGCGAATCAGAGAGCGGAAACTATTTATTCATATTTTTAAGCCATTCTCAGATCACTTACTGCAAACGCTAAACATTTACAATTACTGCTCGGGAGAAACGAACACAAAGTTCTGGAACAAGAAAAAACCCAAAAACTTGTTATATATGTAATGCTGAACAGCCTTAACCTGTAATAATTAGCCAAATAGCCAAATATTTATTTCATTTATTACATTAATATTTCATTTAAAAAGTTGTCTTGACAAGTCAATATTGAATGATTCAAAATTTAAATTGGTATTGACATTTAAAAAACGAGTTCATAGTATCGAAATACCTCGTGTAAGATGCTTTGCTAAGCGATTCATACCTCCCAACACATTTCCGATCTAGTTGTAGATCTCAAATTCCGTTAAGCAAGCGAAACTTCGAAAAGTTAACTGGTTTCATGCAATGTTTTAGCATATACGGAAGGAATTCTAAGCATATAATAACTACAGTACTTATATATATATATGCTGTCCTATTTATATATGTATTGATTATTTTATGTAGATATTGTATTATATACCAATTGTTATATATTAAAAGTCAATGTAAATAATGCATGAAACTCATACTAGCGTTATTTCCGCTAAAAGCTCTGTCTGCTTATATACAGGATTATTGGTAATTCGACGTATTTCCGTTAGGAGGTGATAGTGGTGACTACTTGCGACAATTTTAAATCCCATATGCATAATGCAAATGTAAACCATTTTTAAATAACAGAAAATGTTTAATTGAATAGTAATCTCATTCATCTATATTCGTTTCTCCTGAAACGCTTTCACCGATGTGTCGACTAGCTTCCTCCACACCACTCTGTCCTCGGCTAGTCTTAGGGCAGTCGGAATATTAAGTCCCGTTATATTATAGATATATAAAATAAATATGAAGATTTAAAATGATTTTATTTATTTTTGACCTTAAATGTGTTATTATATTTGTTTAGTAATCACTATTGTACTATACAGTGATTCTACAATTACACAATTCAAATAATAATCAAACGAAAATACAAGATATCGTAGCACTAATATTGCATAATACGTCAGATGTATAGTTATAGAAATTCTCTCATAAAGCATGTCGGTGACGCGAACCTATAAGATTTTCCTCTACCAAAATGTGCCTAACGCGACTAAAGAATTTTATACTTAAAAAAAAAACAGAATGAAATAAATATTTAAGTGTGGCTCCAAATATAATACATACCACAGACATGATTTGTTTGCCGTTTTTATAGATAATGGTACGGAACCCTTCGTGCGCGAGTCCAACGCGCACTTGGCCGTTTTTTTAATACTACGTACCTCTATATCATATTTCCGCCCTTCATCTATAAAAGTATATTATACGAAAGTTGAAACGAAATTGTTATTTCGGTGAAATTGGCGCATTGGGGTAAGATTGACTCATACATCGTGACGGCTAACGATAAAGATTACGCACTTTTATACTATCGTTGTCTGTACGTGATACGTGTTCTATATGCTTTGTTGCTTTTATTGTTGTATTTCCTTTTAATGATTCTTAACGTTTTAATATAATAAAAAATAAAATATGGCTGTGTTTGATGAATCTCGAAAAAAGATTTGAGAGTAAGGAATGCTATTGACAAGGTACCCAAATAGTAATACTTAGTATTGTTGTCTTCCGGTTTGAAGAGTGAGTGAACCAGTGTGCCAACTACATGCACAAGGGACATAACATCTTACATGCTTAGGTTTGTAGCGCATTGGCGATGTAAGGAATGCATAATATTTCTTACTGGGCTAATGTCTATGGACATTGGTGAACGTTTACCATCAGTCCCATTTTCCAGTCCACCTAACTACACTATGACATAAATAAATAAAAATAATAATTAACAAAACAGTGTAAATTTTTTTCTCGTAAATTTTCCTAGAAGATAATAATCAATGTTTTAACCCACACACACACACACACACACACTACATATACATTATTCTATAGTAATACGTATCAAACGGGGATCGGATATGTTATTCTTAAAAACAGACTATTTCATAACGTAACTGTAAACAGTACTTTATTCACCTGATTGTTGAAATTTAATTTAAATCTAAATTATATTTGGAAAATTGCTATAGAATAATGACGATTAATAAGGTTTATTACTACCTAAATGATAGGATCTACCAGTTCGTTTTGATAACCCATATATCAAGAAAAGTTATATACTGATAACGACTATATAACATCATGTCACCCAACCAAGCGGTACAGTTTAACGCGGGTAAAACCACGCGGAACAGACTGTATTATTCATATCGACATACGACAAAGGTTATATAACATCAAAGAATAGAACTCTGAATATGAAGATATATTATTCAACCTGTGATGCAGCTCAGCTGGTGACTCGCTAGTGAAAACAATTGTATCGGTTTACCTTACTCAATCGTTATAATTCGAATTCCTTACCTTTCTTTCAGCTTTTTCTTTTCATACTCAATGTCACCTGTCAACCAACCAGCCAGTCAGAGTCTAAAGCGTACAATAAAAAAAAACTTTAAATAAAGAATTATAGTAAAGGTATAAATTATTTTAAAGAGATTTATTTATATTTAATTTCTAAGTTTGATTGTTATTGACGAATGATGCGAAGCGATTTTTTTTCCCGCATATATTTTTATTATTATACTCTTGTTAATTTAATGTATACCGTTGTGAATATAATTTAATTGTACTTTATACTCTGTAATTAAAATGTGGAAAAGAGTAACTACTGAGCTTCTTGCCGGTTCTTCGGGGTAGAATCTACTTTCCAAACAGGTGGTAACTTTAGATTTAATTGAACACTAACAAATTCAAAAGTGCTTTAAAGAACAAAGTTAAGTAAAGAATATTTTAATCTTGAATTGAATGGTGATAAATTCTGTACTTTTCAAAAACACATTAAAATATGTTATTTTCAATAATGACTGTCTTCCTCAGTATCGTTTAATTATAAAAAATGAAAACACTTATAACGTCTATATACTCGTATATTATATATATAAATCGAAAAAGATGTGTTATTATTATATTCTCCCAAAAGTAAATGCCCACAATAGCGTATCACATTAAACTGCCTTACACTACAGTCGTAATTCCCTTTTTTGTGAAAAAGCTGATGATACCTATTTCTTATAAAAAAAATTACAAACGCGTAAACAATAGCTCATATCAAGGTCACTTTTAAGACGATCTTAGGATAGATAAACACTATATTAAGGAAAACATAAACAATGCTGATTCTGCAAATCCAATAGACAGAATTAGTACGCTCTAGCACATAAGATGCTCAAGTAAATTGTGTGAACTTCGACATTCTTGCGATAAAGTGTAATCGGCTTAAAGCGTATTCTATTAATGAGACCATACAAATCCCTTTACATTCAATCGATTATTATATAAGCACTACTCTTTAAGAACTAACACTTATCATAAGATAAAAAATAATTGATGATTATATCTCCCACGGCTAAATTCTTCTACGGTTACTCAACCGTAGAAGAATTTCATAGATAATATTACTAGCTGCAACCGAGGGCTTACCTGAATTAAATTTGTATCATACATGTAATAAAATAAAATTCTGAAACAGAAATATTAACAGAAGCAAAACAAAGCTTTAAACAAGATTTTTTAGTATCCCGAGGAAATATAACAAATTTGAAAATAGATTTGAGGCGTTATAATTGCCTACCTTCTAATGAGTGCCTAAGGCGTAAAATGTATTGGTGGTAGGACTTTATGCAAGTCCATTTGGGAAGGTACAACCCACTGATCAGATATTCTACCGCCAAACAGCAGTACTCAGTACTATTGTGCTCTGGTTTGAAGGTTGGTGGCGCTTTGGGGATGCATTGAATAGTTAATATTTTTTGCAGCGCCATTGTCTATAGGGGGTGACCACATACTACTTCTTGGTTGCCCATTCGTCCGTCCGCCTACATTTGTCATAAAAAAAAATGTACGTAGACTGTAAATTCTTAGACCTAGTGATAGACACGTCTATATTGTTAAAATTATTACTAAATACTTACATATAGATGGATAAAGATGTTTTTGTTTTGTTTTAGATTTTAGTAAGTTGAAACTATTAATTTATAATTTTTAGTTTTTGAAATGCATTAAAAAGTAGTAGTACCTCTGTACCGCCAACTTCAAGGGTGACGCCAAAAAATCAAGTCCTAGAGTTTTCGACTTATGAAGTCGACCTAAGGAAATATTCGACATGCAAAAGGGTAAATTCATTAACTATTTTTGAGTTAGATGTGTGAGAAAAACAAAAACTCTGCCAACATTAATAATAAGAATATAGTATTTAGTCCGCTAATATTCTTCTACAAAAATTATGACGTACTTTGTTGGCCAATTCTTAAACTTACTTAGCTATTTTTCTTCAAGCTATCAACTTAATTATTTTCAAATGATATTTCAATGATATGATTATATAGGTAGTAAAATCATACATTACTATGATCGTGATAAAGAGGTACAATATATTTACTGGTACTTATGTCGAATTAAAAAGCTTCAAGGGGATGGAAAAATATCATACTGTCGAGCTGTCGATGTTTTTAAGTTATCGAGATTCGAGAGCTTAACAAAGATATTTAATATAGATTTATTAGAAATAATTACTTTTCAAATCAAAATTACAAGCATCAAATGTTAAAAAGATAAAAATTTGTAGGTATTGAAAAATGTACAAACTTGCTTAAAGTACATAATTTTGAAAATGGAATATCAGTTTGACTAGTAATCACTCGTTGTAGTGGTGGCTGTTTCAAATAATTAAACGTTATAATTGTGAATATAGATTAAACATATTTATTGAAAAAGTTTTTTTAAAGCAATTAGTTGTGACCAAATCATAAATCTTCAATTAAACCGCCGATATTTTAATAAAAATCAAAGCCAAGTAAATAGCGTTTTTTTTCTGGTGATAATACAGCACCGCCTCTGCATGCAAGTTGTGCAATATTCAATGGGACATAATGAATTTATTAATCTAGATTACCTTATCAGTTTTTTGAATACACAACCTACAACTTACCCCGTGGTCACCATGGAAACGGGACGGCGCGCGCACCCAGTCTCTGCCAAACTTCGGGACGAACCAGTCGCGTTTATAATTCGATGTAAACAATTGCTTGTAAACATTCGAATTTCGAATTCGTTCTATTTTTTTGAATTCAAATCGGTTGGTGTTCGTATTTTTGAGACACAGAATGTAACGGTACATAATTTTGTGGAGGATTCTCTTAAGACATTGAATTTTTATTTCCATTGTGTTATGGTAAACGTTGCAAAGAGTTCCAAATGGCTGAGGATGTTAAGTGCGGAGGCGGAACGGTGAGTTAATACGCTTTCTTCAGTAAATCGCTTACTTGCTGCAGGTCTATTGAATATAAAGATTGATTTACCGACAGGGGACGAGTTAGTCATTTGTTCGTACACTTCTAAAAAGTTTAATTTTTTTGTTTTTTATCTTTTATCTTTACAAAATGTTCTACTACAGCAATTATTTAAGATCACTTAAAATTTGTAATATTATAAATTTTTCTTTTGAGTCAACTGTGTATTCAATTACTTCTAACAGTTAACTTCTATAATTTTAGTTGTAGTTTTTAAGGACGTTGAAAGTTTTTTTTTATTTCTGAGCCATGAAGACTGGTTAGAAAACATTAACATTAGCCTTAACCGAAGGTTGTGGATTTTAAGCCGACAAAGTCACAATTTTTTTTAATATTATCTCACGCTCAGTGGTAAGGGTAAACAGCATGAAGAAAATAGCATGAGTCGGATTAAGATCTACCACGTATCAATCCACCACCTCCTATTGGAGCAGCGTAGTGGAATAAGCTCCAAGGCTTGATTTCAAAAGAAGATGAGTTTTTATCACAACAGTATCAACGATCCTCAAAATCAAACTGGTGACCTAGTTTCAAGTTTCCGCAAATTCTTTAATCTTTAAAGAGAATGTATTTACGTGGATACATCTGGTGGGGACAGGCAGGCACAGACAGGAGACACTGTGGACAAAGGAGAAAAATAACAAGAAATAAGGAGGAAAAAATAAATAATAATAACTAAATTACTTCTGGCTTCCTAATTAAAAAAATAATCTAAAATGAAAAAAAAAAAAACGAAATAAGTTTTTATAACTTTAAAGCGATGTTTATCATATTTTACAGTATAATCATTATACGAAAAAAAAAAATACCCAAATGTGTATATAAATGTCACTTTTATGGGGTTTTTATATAACAACTATATCTATTTGGTGATAGGGATTTTTGCAAGCCCGTCTGGGTCCGACCACTCATCTTATATTCTACTTAGTATTGTTGTGTTCCGGTTTGAAGGGTAAACTACAGGCAGGATCAAGGGTCGTAACATCGTACCCAAGGTTGGTCTCGCATTGGCGATGTAATGAATGGTTAATATTTCTTACATTTCTATAGGCGGTAGTGTTCACTAACCTCTAGGTGACCCATTTGTCCGTCCGCCAATTTATATCATAAAAATAACAGTATTTACGGGCGACGTCATCATGACCACTTACCATCAAGTAGTTCGTTTGCCAGTCTGCCTAACATTTCGAAATAGAAACCTGACATTTTATAGATATAAATATTTTACACTATGATTGCCGTCTGGCAATTAAATATTATTACAGCTAAAGATTTTCGAATATAGAAGCGTAACGACTTTTCAAAAGCTATTATTTAATGAGATACTATAATTATGAGGTAATTTTAAGTACAGGAGATGGCGAAAATAACCATCAAAATTAACCCTAAATTTTCGAGAACAGTCCGTTTAACCATGGATGCGTCAGACAGACAATTGTCAAAAATACGTATACACATACGTATATGAATAGATATATACATATTGTATCAGTAGTAGTATACTACTTACTGTATAAGTAGAGTAAAAAGAGAGTAAAGTACTGACGATATCAGAGAACTTATGTCGTTTGCCAGTCTGACCCAAGGCAACATATATGTATTTCAAAACAAGAAATACTCCTGCTTCCCTATAATAAAACAGGATTACTTTGCTTACGTTAATTTATTATAATTAAATTTAAAGTTGAAAGATTAGCAGAGAGCTTAAAACTTTATTAATCTAAAATTACAAAAGCTATTCAGTGCCTTAACGACGGTGGGTGGACAGTTACACATCGTGTTGTCTCTTTCCGTCGTCAGTAATTTATCATACGAAAGAAGATGACCGTTTTGTGTAGCTATTCAGCCGCTATACAAAGTTTTTTAGTAAGAAATAAGCAGGCTATTGTTTATCTTGAGTACAGCGCTTTGTGCTTGAAAATATTTGTACGATTAATCAATCAAACAATCGAATAACGATTCAAGAAGAATCAAACGAAAATAAAAATCAATCAATAAAACGTACCACCTACTTCAATGGTAATATATGTAGATAGGACCACCTGATGTTAAGTTGTGATCAGCGACCATAGACCGGCGGTTTTTCCGAACCGATACAACTCGACCTTCAAAAAAAGACCCTACACTTTTCTTAAAGGCCGTCAACTCACCTACAAGCCCCCCGGTGTTGCAAATGTCTATGAGCGGTGGTAGTCACTATCCATCAGGTGAGCCTCCTGCCAATTTGCGATCAACAGCATAAAGAAAACCATTGGCACTGTAAGAAATATTAACCGTTCCTTACGTAGCCAATACACCGCCAACCTTGTAGGATATTTGATAAGTAGGTAGTACCTACTCAGACGGACTAGAACTGCTTAAAGTCCACCAAGTCAACGTACATACATATGTATTCCAATTTAAGGAAAATTTTAGAAGATAATTTTTGATGGATTTTATTACTGCTTAATAATATTTTGTAATTAATTATATTATAAAATCTTATGATGAATAAGGCAAACAATTACACGCCTTACATAGATATAAACATACTATAAACAAGTAATAAAATTAGAATCGAAGTATAATAAATGTTAATACGTAAGTTAAACATAGATTACTTTATAAATTACATAAATCTTTTCATATTATATTTTAATAAAATCTTTACTATTTTATTTCGCCCTGTATTATTTATAAATCGATACAGATTTATTATTGTACAGCCACTTACCACCAAAAGTAATGGTGCACATCAAGGTTGGTTGAGGACAATGTTTAAATTTATTCAACCACGCTGCTGCTTTCTGCTTTCTAATTTAGGATAGGTTTAATGGAAATTTTCGCGTATAATTAATTCGTTCATAACATTCGCGTTGGCAATGCAAGGAATGGTTACTATCTCTTAAAGCGCTAAGGTCTATGGGCGCCATCCGCATCCGCCTAGCTTTGTACCCCTTTTTACCAAAAAGACGCGGAAGGAAATGTATGAAATTTGGCACTATTAAAATTTATGTGGAGAAGGAGTGCAGAAGGCTAATATTATTATAAAATACTCATTATATAGAAAAACATTAAAATAATTAAAAAAAAAACATTACACACACTACGAAACGTTTAACACATACATGTTTATCGATATAATATTTAATATGAAACATTCGTAGTTTACGTTTTCGCAATTCCAATGAGAACACACGTCATGTCAAAGATGAAAATCAATAACATATTTATTATATTTGATTTTATTATTGTAGAACTGACAAGACATCGTTGAGTTCTGCCTCATTTTTCCTACGTATCTTTCAAAACAACGCATCTAATATTTTATTAACAACGTATTACAGTCGAATTTCGACCAATGGGCGGCCGGCCACTAGTAGGCCACTTTCACATCAATAAATTGCCCCCGTGCGAAGCCAGGGCGGGTGGCTAGTCTTTAACTAAACCAGCATCTACTAAATTATAAAATACTCCGCTTGACGGATTAAAGACGAAATCCAATTTTCACTTCGCATTTCTTAACGACGCGATGTTCGTGCACTCGTCGCATTACTCCAAAGCTGTCTAAAGTTCGTTCGTGTGAGAAATCATTGTGTATTGTATGTTTCTTTCAAGGCCCTATTTTTAGTTCATATTGTACTCAGGTTGAAATTTTAATATCATAATATTTTTTGTAATAAATAAAAAAAAAACTTCTCAAACTCTATTCTCTCTATTAAGGACTTTCTTTTTTGCCTAGACCTCTAAACCCAGCACTTAGAGGACACTATTGGGACTAGCATGTAAATTTCCCAATGCTGGGCTGCCTCCTCTCCCTTTGAGGAGAAGGTTTGGAGCATATTCCACCACGCAGAATTTCGTTGAAATTAGACAGATGCAGGTTTCCTCACGATGTTTTCCTTTATCGCCGAGCACGAGATGAATTATAAATACAAGCACATAAAAATTCACTGGTGCTTGCCTGGATTTGATCGGTAAGATGCACGCGTTCTAACCACTGGACCATCTCGGCTACTTGGGACTACTAGGACTTCTTTAATTTAAAATTATGAACAAAACAAATAATTACGTCTAACAATGACGACTAGAGCAATATCTAGCAACATTAAATGGAGGGAACTGTATGTGTATTTGCTGTATTGAGATTATCAACCGTCAACATTGCTTATCAGCACGCTTCGTTCACTGATAACACGGATTTTGATTGGACATTGCGGAAAATACGATAGAACTTAATTTATATTATTAATACCGCAAAAATGATTGGAATCGTGACAGATTATGAGTTTTAATTAAAGGTCCCAATTGTACACTGAAACACGGACATGTGTACCTCTACTGATATATATATATATTATATTTTATTAGACGGAGTTTTATCAATCGTTATTATAAGTAAATCGACTATTTATAAAACATTTAAATAAATATATCAAATACTTTTTTATTTAATTATCACTCCACTGAATTTACATAATAGTAATTCATAGCGAATTCGTTGAGTATCGATTAGAGTCTGTTTAGTACTAGTGTACTAAATTTCTTAGGTAATTTATTGATGTCGTTTTATTAAGTTGATTCAATTATATTTACTCTTGGAAAAAAGAAAATCAAACAACACAAATTAGGGCGATCCTTCGGTTCAGAAACATTTAAAAATGGAACGTTGATTTTAGCAGTGTTGTAATAAAATTTTGGCCTAGTACAAGTTAAATTACAATTACAAAACATGCGATGTATGAATTATCTGTATTAATATACACAATATATTGTTTTATTTGTATACCAATCATGTCAAAACCACTGAACGTGACCAGTAGTCACACAAGACTATGACCAATAGCCGCAGGACCGTCCGTAGATAGATTTTTGAATCCCGTATATTCTTCCTTAATTTTTTTTTTAAGTTTTAATATTATTATATTCAAAAATATAAATATATAAGAGCAATCACATATTACTTTGTACACTTTAAGCTGTATCGTGTTCCATCCATTTTATTCGGGATAGAACCGCAAGTCATTTTTTTTTATTTTACTCGATTGACGTTTGGAAATAGAGTTTCAGAAAAGATTGCTTTTTCGATTTTCACTTATATTGGTTACTAGCTGTGCCCGCGACTTCGTGCGCGTTTGAATTTAATAAAAAAGCGTGACTTTATTATTATTTCACACATAATTCTAAAATAAAAATAGCCTAAGTTACTCCTTATTATATCAGCTATCTGCCAGTGAAAGTCCCGTCAAAATCGGTCCAGCCGTTCCAGAGATTAGCCGGAACAAATAGACAGACAGACAGACAGACAAAAATTATAAAAAATGTTATTTAGGTATATGTACCGTGTATACATACATATGCATTTAGTAAAACGCGGTTATTTTAATATTACAAACAGACACTCCAATTTTATTATATGGAAAGATTAATATGTTGTTACTTATTTATTCTGTTCAAATCCTTATTCGAACGAATAAATAATAACGCCAATATATATTTAATGCTGGTTCAGATTTGTTCCATATAAAAAAAAAATGAAGTCCATTCCACCATCTTGCTTCAGTACGGGTTGTTGAATATAAGTGTGATTTAATTTAAACCCTTAATCTTCCGTCAAGATCACGTGCTCTTACCACTGGACCATGTCAACTCTTCAAATATTAAAAAAAGAATATTACATTTCTTACTTAATAAAATTTGTACTGTAGATGTATTTAAATATCAACGTAATAAAAGGATGTATTTAAGTATTTATTTAATATTAAATAAACTCTAAATTTAATATTTTTGTAACTATATATATAATAAAATGAATTACTCGCTTGAAAAATGTTTTACTAGCATTATAAAATATTATACGGTTTTAAAATATGATTACAAATATATCTATCTTCACTGTTTCAGTTCGCTGTTCACTACGGGAAAACCTATTTAACAACCTTTATATATTTTTAAAAATACCTAAATTTTTCTGCGTAACATTTTTAAAAAATACAGCCGGAAAAAAGTGAAATAAAAATATCATTTTTTTTCATTGGTATTCCATAATAATATATATCTCTTATTGTATATAAGAACAGAACAGCTCATGCGAATACTTGTAGAATAAATAATTTAAGATGAATTATATATTTAGATAGAGTATCTTACTACAAAACTAACGAAAAAACTAAAACAAACGAGCCAAATTTTTTATCTTAGTGTGCGTGACAGCTACGATTGACACTCGCCGAACGTCATAGTACTATTCTAGTGTGCGTGTATTTATTTTTTTATTTATTCCGACGCGTTCACTGCTTTGACAGTCTATCTATGCATATGAATAAAATCAAAGTAAATACCAATTCATATAAGACAATCATTTTCAATTGACCTCCTAGAGGGAAACTCTAAGGAGAAGGAGCTTATTGCAACACGCTGCCCCTATGCGAGTTGGTGGATACAGGCGTGGCAGACTTTTATTGAAATTAGACACATGCACGATGTTTTCGTTCACCGCCGAACTTGCCTGAACCCGCAATCATCGTTTAAGATGCACGCGTTCTAACGAATGGGTCATATCGGAATTCTAAATTGCTGGTAACATATTTAGGTAGAGTATATTTATCACATGAAACACTTGGACCTTGGGGTGGTAGTGCAAAAAAGTTAATTAAAAGTATAACACCTCGCCTAATTGCCTTCACTGATGACAGGAGGGCGTTCGTGGTTCGTTTTTGCCCAGAGGATCGGAATTGCGATTCAACGGGGAAATGCTGCTAGCATTCTTGCCACCATTACACAAGTTCAAGATTTGTATGTGACTATTTTAAATTCATATTATAACTACACATTTAAGGACTTAATGTCAACCATTCTTATGTAAATAAGAATACATATATATATTGTTTATGATATGTAAATGTACATGACATTACATTGATTACATTACATTAGCAGCCTGTAAATTTCCCACTGCTGGGCTGAGGCCTCCTCTCCCTTTGAGGAGAAGGTTTGGAGCATATTCCACAACGCAGCTCCAATGCGGGTTGGTGGAACACACTTGTGGCAGAATTTCGTTGAAATTAGACACATGCAGGTTTCCTTACGTGTTTTCCTTCACCACCGAGCACGAGATGAATTATAAACACAAATTAAGCACATGAAAATTCAGTTGTGCCTGCCTGGGTTTGAACCCGAAATCATCGGTTAAGATGTACGCGTTTTAACCACTGGGCCATATTAGCTTATTGATTATCTATTTTACTCTTAATAACGTTATTTTCAGAACCGAAATACAAAGTTGTAAATGCTGATATATATTAACGGAGCATAAGGTTCGGAGCGCGACTGATATCGCCTATATCCTCTAGATACTGGACCCTTCAGTTTATTATAGCTTTCGAGCTATAGATATTATATAAGACATTTATTATATGAGCGATCGTCATCTAGTGGATCTCAGTGGCCTATTTGATCTTTTGGTGCTATTTTTATATATTTTTCGATGGCCACTTCATGACGAGTGTTTTCCTAAGGATTTCATACTTAGGAAATTCGTATAACGATATTACTTCCCTTACAATTTAATGGAGAGAAGACAACTTGTTTATTTGAATATACGAGTAGATATTATACTGTGATTGCAACATTATCGTGATTTTTTATTAATTAAGAAATAATACTTTAATTATTACATCGATCAAATATATGTTTTGCGGATCGCTGGTTTAATTGGTCGAAACGTGAAACGCAATGGTTTATGTGCCGCCTAGCGCTGTAAAAATCGCAGGATCGATCCTGACCTCTTGGGCTATTGTCATCCCCATCCCTAATACAAGTTAAGCTTGGAGGGTAAAATAGTAATATTAGTAATTTCTTAATTTATTTGGGGCATTGCTATTATTATTTAAAAAAAAGACCGATGATAGAGAGTAAGTTATATTTAAAATCAAAGGAGTTTTTACTATAACTTGATAGTCTTATATAGAACTAGCTAATGCCAAGCATACGATGCCTCTTTAATTTGTTTGTAAACTACCGAATACTTGCACTAATATAATCCGTGCTTAAATGGATTCCAGTCGTTATAGAAAAATTGATGTTCTGTACTGCCATCTAGTGGTGAGTTACAAAAATTGAATGGTACAAAAACTCCCTCTATCACATATTCATAAACTTTCGTTATATCAACAATCAAATATACTAACATCCATTTTATGTATAAGATGGATGAGTGAAATTTGCTCTAAATATATATCATACTAGTGTCCACACCCGGCTTCTCACGGGTGCAATTTATGTGTTACTGGTGTACCCCAGCGCTCAGTGATAATTTAGATTTCGACCAGATTATTGAATCATTACTTGCAGATATTACCCCGTACATACAAACAAACATGTTTTACCTCTTTATAATATTAGCATAGATTGTTAATATTAATGCAAACGAGATACGACAATTTACACAAATATATAATTATTCACTAATTTAGTATAAATCCAAAATCTATCGTCGATATATTAAAATACTTCAAACTACAATAAATATTACTTAACCTCTAAAACAATATTCTACGCTCAAATGGCAATACTTAATATTATTGTATTCCGGTTTGATGGGTGAGTGAGCCAGAGAAACTACATACATAAGGAAAATAATATTTAAGCTTCGTGGCGCGTGGCGTAAGCAGTGGTTAATATTTCTTATAGCGTCACTGTCTAGGGGCAGTGATGACCACTTACTATCAGGTGGTCCATTAACTAGCCTAACAATATCATTTGAAAAAGTTAATTACTTTTCTATTTAATTCATTTATTTATCTTTTGCTTACGTTCTTTCTCTGAACTTAAAGCGCATAGCTCGCCTTTTATACGATACACACTTATATGTGTAGAAAACATTAAAAATAGCTTAGTATTTTATAATTTATTAATCCAGAAACAATCATAAAACGGATAGCTAATTTATTTTATTAGACGTAAGTAAGTCCTATTCAGATTGTCGGAAAGCAGCACCCATACTCAAGAGACTAAGGAAATATGTTTATAGCCCGAAATACAAATTACCGAACTAAAATAGTCTCTGAATAAAATCACTTAAATAACTAACAACTATGCATATATAAATTTACATGTTTATTTAAATATACATAAGTCAAAACCTTGATTTATGATTTTAGTAATGTCTGTACAAATAAAATTAGTTTTCAATAAAGTTTTTTTAATAAAATTTGCAACGATAAATCGATTCTATTAAAGCTAAAACATAATACAACGTACACCTCGAATGGCCCAAATACCTACCAAAATTATATTAAAAAATCGCTTTGAAATAAAAACCGTTCTGTCTTGCAGTTCACGTGTTCACGTGTTCACGTGTTCAAAGTTCATTGAACAAGTCGTACGTTAACTTTATTGACTTGTTTACCGTATCTAGAATGTTATCAGCAACACGCTTACCTAGAAAGTCTATAACCAAGGAAGCGTTCCAAGAAACCCTTTACATAACGTCTCAACAAGGAAAAAAATATACGACAATTTAATATAATGAGGTAAGTGTAAAGAAACTTTGAAGTCACGAGTTTCAAAGAAGGAGTTTCAAGAAATAGTAAACATCCATTGGCGCCTGTTGGGGGTAAAACTGACTCGCATGCTGCAACGACAAAAAGCATGCATTAGCATTAGCAGCCTGTAAATTTCCCACTGCTGGGCTAAAGGCCTCCTCACCCTTTGAGGAGAAGGTTTGGAGCATATTCCACCACGCTGCTCCAATGCGGGTTGGTGGAATACACATGTGGCAGAATTTCGTTGAAATTAGACACATGCAGGTTTCCTCACGATGTTTTCCTTCACCGCCGAGCACGAGATGAATTATAAACACAAATTAAGCACATGAAAATTCAGTGGTGCCTGCCTGGGTTTGAACTCGAAATCATCGGTTAAGATGCACGTGTTCTAACCACTGGGCCATCTCAGCTTTCTTTTTTCTCGGTTTTCTTTCATATCTTACTCAGTGTCTTTAAATTACAATATATAAAAAGTATATTATAAGTAAATATTAACCATTCATTACATCGTCAATGCGTCACTAATTTTGGGAACTAAAAAGTTATATACCTACCTTGTGCCTGGAATATACTAACATAACAAAACTAAATATTACTGTTTGGCGATAGAAAGTGATGAGTGGTTATTAGCAAGACGAGATTTCGCAAAGTCCTACCACCGAGTGAAAAAAAATATCTCCTTTACTTATCAATATTATAAAATCGAAAGTAACTCTATCTGTGTGGCCGTTTGTTGCTCTTTCACGGCCAAACCACGGAACGAAATTTGATATGAAGCAAGCTTGAACTCTAAGGAAGGACATGGCTACTTTTCATACCAAACTCCTGAAGGTCGTTCTATATACCAGACCTCTTATAACTTAACCCTTATTACTGGAGCCTATGTCACAGGTGGAAATTATCCTCAGGTTGCCAGTTTCACCGATATATTATATTTAATGTAAACATTAAAAATTTGGCTTCGCGGTGGCAGATTGCCAACTGTATTCGTTATTTAGCCATTTTAATGAATGAAAATAATTCTTATAAAACGTTTTTACCTTGTTTTGCATTTATTTTTAGCTTTCATTGCTTTTTTTTTGTTCCGACTTATTCTAAAGCAAAAATCGTAACTTTTATATCAGATTTTTTAAAATTATGTTAAATTTAATTTTCTATTATATGTGGACAACTGTCTCATAAGTTTATTAGCTAGCTTATAATTATATAAGGTTATAGATCCAATGACCCTGGGAACAAAACCCTTGTTGACCCTTGACCCTTGGACAACATTTTTGTTATTGGGTTTTTATGACGAGAAATGATTAAGAGCAGCCTCGAGGGCAAAGCAATTGGTCTTACGTCTAAACTCTTTCCGATCGAGTCGGATGTTGTCATCCCATCGGATGACTTCATCTGTGCTCATACATACTTCTGCACTATAATATATCCCGTGCAATTATCTTATCCGTGAGAATTGCCTGGAGTTTCTTGCCGGTTCTTCTCGGTAGAATCTACATTCCGAACCGGTGGTACCTATACTTAAAATAGTTTCGTCTATCACAATAATCTGACATAACGAGCAATCCTTTACCGGGTTTTTATTTAAATTGAATAGTCCCGTGATGATTGTTTTTCAATGATGAATTTGATAAAAGATTAAATTGTGCACTCAATTCATCAAGTCAATGATAAAAGCTTTTTAATACAAGCCTTCGTTTTGCAAACCATCGATTGCAGTGATCAGTTATTATGTTACTAAAAATATTTTATATTCCTGAGTCCCGAGGTCAGTGAAATTAGGAGCACGAGGAACATAGATACTAAGACTCCTTGATTTTTACCTTGACTATAACTCAAAGCTCTCTATGGCTCGTCTATAAGTTACAAAACAAAAAATGAAGTAAATCTTTTGACAAACAGAGGATAATAATAACAAAATTTACTGATTTAAAATTTAAATGGGACCTAATGGGGCATTCAATTCGGTTGATTTTTTGTATTCTCGGTACTCCATCCTTTATGAACTGATTTGGAAAATCCTATTTTCATTCATTAATATCCCGAAGTCTGGAAGTTAAAAGTGTGTACACTCCCGTGCCTCTGCAAATACGAGCCAGAACTCATTGCGGTCGTGTCGGATGTGCTGTCTCATCGTGTTAGAAGAATGAGGGAATAATGAGTATACCTGTGTTAGCGCAAACACTTGTACATTGTTCTTTGAGATTAGTTGCCGTGACCGAAATCGGTCAGGCGACATCATCATTTACAGATAAAATAATAGTCAAGTTTATCTCGCGAAGATCCCGTCCCCTGTCGTTGACTGCACGAGTGTCTTCATTCTACGGTAGATCAACATTACAATTCTACTGTCTTAATTTCCATGACGCAAACATACACAATCGGTGTGTGTTATTTACGAGTAATGGAGTATATAAAATATAGGCAAAATTATACACACAAGCGAGTTGGTGAATAAACATAAGACATTGAAATTATACCTATATAGATTCCCTCGTGATATATTCTTCCACCATTAAGAACCAGCACGATTATAAATTAAGCACATAAAAATTCAGTGATGAATTTGAACCCGCTATCATCGGTTAAGGAGCATGCGTTCTAACCATTGGACAATCTCGGCTAATCTGAGACTGTGACTATGAGATTATTAGAATAAAATAATTAAAATAGAAATACTACAATTTATAATTTATTAAGAGAGAGATGAAATTATAATTATTTATAAACAATCTATTTAACTGGCTACAAATTTAGTGTTCCTTTCGGAAAGATAATTCTTTTTTTATGTATATGGACTATCAAGTGGGCCATCTGATGGTAAGTGGTCACCACCGCCCATAGACAATGGAGCTGTAAGAAATAATAACTATTCCTTACATCATTCCAATGCGCCACCAACCTTAGGAGCTAAGATGTTATGTCCCTTGTGCCTGCACCCTGTCTCACTCGCCCTTAAAACCAAAGCACAACAATACTAAGTATTCCTTTTATAATAAAGTAATTTTATTTTCATAATTATTATTTAATGAAAATATTATATTTAATTTAGAAAGTAAATGAGGTAACTCGGTTACGTAGTTTAATCCAAAATATCATGTATGAAATGTACGACGTTCACCTCGCAAACTTTAAACTTAAAGTGTATGAACGTATTTAAGTTAGCTTTGTAGGAAGTTTTCGAGACGTAATTGGAGCGCGTGGAGTCTGAGTGAATGTAGTTTATTCAGACGAAATGTATCAATATATGCAGCATCTTCGCAGGTATTTGAAAATTCTAAAGCCACAAATATCATATGTCTGGTAACATTATTTTCAATATAATCCTGTAAAATGATTCTGTAAATTGATGATATGATGATGAACGATTCAAAGCCTACTTGAATAAAGTGTATTTGGATTTTATTTTAACGTATACGGCGATTATCTTGCCTTAAATTAAATTTTAGTATTATTTTTTTCTATGAATAACTCGCTTAGCAAAGAACTAAGACATATAACACAATACTAATTTTGAACGTAATATTTATAAAAAATTACGTCTTAAGGAAATCTCTGTATGTTAGATTTATTTAATATTCTACATACACGTCACTGAATCTTTTGTGATACAATGTATGACTTATATATTCTCATGAGGACCTCATGGGAAAATCTAGACTGTTTCGAATAAGAAAATGCATTAAAGGTAAGAGGAACCCGCGAAAGAAACTCACCGTGTATGGAATTAAAAAAATAAAAAGTTCGGATATAGACTAATTTAATTAATTTAAATAAATAATAAAAACGACAGCTAAAAAGCCAATTTTTATGTCAACGCACTGTTTTTTCTTCTTCTTTCTGCCCGGATTTCGGATTTAGGAGTATGTCAAAAGTCACCTTCGTCACTTTTCAGAATAATTGGAATTGTTAAATTGAAACTAATTTACTCGAATGTCTACTGGCCCATATTTTACTTTTGAAATTGGATTAAACACTAATTAAGGAAGTCATAATAATAATTAATAAATTATCATTACTCTAGTCAATTATCAATGTCATTACTTTACTTATGTTAAATTATAATAAAAAAAATTAATGTTTATTAACCGAGAGAATATAATTAAGAAGCCGCGACACATAAATACGGATTTTGTCAATTTTTATATAAGTATACTAACATACAATACCGTCCAAGGAAGGAAGGGCGCATCTGGCGATGTTTGAAATACATTCGGTATCAAGAATACAAGACGCTTCTGCTAAATTTTCTTATTTTACATAATATAAAAGGACGCAAGTGGCTGATGTTTAAAAACACACTTCTACATGACTGAACTAATGATGTAATTCGCAAGATGAAACGACTCAGAAGACTTTACCCGCGATAGCTTAGTGGACTGTATTCAGATGAACAGAAACAGATACACAGTTGTTACGTCGAATTCCGGCCTCTTACTCATGAACAGGGCGGAATTCAGACTCTAGTAGATTTGTTCTTCGTGGGAGCCACGAAGAGGATGAATAAGGACTCTCCGGGATGTTTATTCATGGGAGAAGAATAATAATTCGTTACTTTAAAAGAGTTAAAACGATACACACATTGCCGCGGCCAACTCGAGAATGGAACTACGTCCTACGTCAAAATCACATCAGGGACAAGAAATAACTTTCCAATATATGCATTAACATTTATAAAGCCAGACGCATGTGGGAGAATAGCCTCATTCACAGATGATTATATTATTTTGAACTTATATAACTCATGCCATAGTTTTCTCGTATAAAAAAAAAACGGAATATTAGAATGCGTAGACGTTAACGTGTAACAAAGCAACAGTCAGATATACTTACGAAATTAGAACTTATCAAAGCTAAATAGCCGTAGAGTATTGCGGAAAAAAATCCCAGTTAGCAACAACGGTGTCTCACCCTCATGGCGCACCAATTTTTATTGATATTTCACATACTTCATGTAACACGGTTATGATATTCAGCATATAGGTATGCATTTAATCTTTTTTAATTTAATCACGCTATATGTTTAAATATTTCTTACTCTTAGTGTCCGATTAATGTCTTACTTAGATGTATTCTCCTTACGGCAGCAATACGTAAAATGATTTCTAACCAAATTACTCTACTTCATGCTGAGCCTTCATAAAAAATCTGCGCAATATAATGTATAAGAAACATATAAAAATTATTGTGTTTTTTGTGTGATGAGTTAGAAATGGACGTCATGAAAGAATTATTATAATTTTGTGTTCGTTGGGTATAAAAATGATGTTTAAAAGAACTATTGAAACAATTGTTTAATTTTTTTATTTTATATTTATATGTATTTTTATTTTGTATTAGCAACCCGTCCAATTTCTTACGCTTATAAGGTTCTACATAAAACATTTATATTACCGGCAAACCTACTTCGAAAAATAATATAGTTTTGGACCAAATCCCTCGCTGACGTACGCCACATATTTCATCAAGGTATCATCATACAAAGGAATACATAGAGGACTTTATCTCAATTAAATAGGTTGGCAGACCGGCAAATGTACCACCTGATGGTAAGTCACATTACCCAAAGACATTGATGCTGTAAGAAATATTAACCATTCCTTAAAACACCAATTCGCCTCCAACATTGGGAACTAAGATGTTATGCCCCTTGTGCCTGTTGTTACACTGGCTCACTCACCCTTCAAATTGGAACACAACAGTATTTCTGTTTGGTGGTAGAATATGTGACGATTAGCTGGTACCTACCCAGACGAGATTGCATAAAGCCCAACCACCGAGTTAAATATAAAAACATTTATTTTTGTTTATTAAGAAGAAGAAAATTTTATTTTAACATCAATTAAGAAAGGATGCAGTGGCTCTCAAACTTTTGTTTTTTACTTTCGTATGAGTACAAATTTAACAACTAACAAACTTTTAAGTTGAATTAGGATCTATTTACGTGCCAAGTTACTCGCAGTTAATTCCTTAGTTTTTAAACTTACTTTATCTATCGTATTTAGAAGTATATCATAATATAATTATTACTTCTAATCGCCATTTATTATGTCAAGTTTCCAAAGCAAAGTGCTCGTGAACTAGGTCAAAGTATAGACAATAAACAATTATGTATCCAAGTACGTCTTGAGCACCTGCGTCCTTCCTACGTATCTCACTTACCTTAGATTGAGGAACAATAGAAGTACCCTGACTCTTTTATTAAAATTGGTAAATTGGGGGAGGTTTTTTAAGACTTGCCAGACTTGGAAAGTAGTAGGTTTTTGTTATTATTTTTAGGTATTATAGATTTAAATTGTATACTAACTGCTCTGATTTCATCGTTAAATATTACTGCTCTGACAAACGACGAAAGGCTCGTGATGTTATATAGTTAATATTAATAAATATACAATCTAACGCAAATAGTTTTTTATCGGATCTCCATATAAGCGTGGTCCAACAATAAAACTTTTCAGCTGTATATAATAAGTAATATACGAATTACATTACACGAATAAACAATTTTTACGTTAAACATTTAAATACACTACTGCCCTGAATTATTATGCTGAAATGGCCCAGTGGTTAGCATACGTACATCTTCACCGATGATTGCCGGTTCAAATCCAGGCAAGCACCACTGACTTTTTAGATGTACTTAATTTGTGTTTGTAATTCAGCTCGTGAAGGAAAACATCGTAAGGAAACCTGTACGTGTCTGATTTCAACGAAATTCTACCACATTTGTATCCACCAATCCGCATCGGAGCAGAGTGGTGGAATAAGTTCTAAACATTCACCTCAAATGAGAGAAGGCCTTAGCCCAGCAGTGGAACAATGAAAGGTTGTTACTTTACTAACTTAAGTTAATTAATTTATATTCAGTATCATTCGTGATGATGTAAGGATTCTCATGATGACAAACCAAATCTGTTAAGGCATTTAAAATTATGGCAGAACATACTATGGTGAACTAGGCGGTACCTACCCAGACGGGTTTGCACAACGGCTAACTCCCAAATATATAGAACCGTATTGATTAATTATACAAATTGAATCACAATTAGAATTAATATAAGTTAGAAATAACAAAATCGTCAATTAATGTCAATAAATTTTAAGGTATTTTACACAAAACCCTTCAAATTCATTTGAATATGGAAATGGGAAATTTGTTAATTACGTTTCGTTATTATAACCGTAATATTAATCGACGAACGACTGTCACAAAGGACTCTTTTACAATTTGTGTATCGGGTCGATCAATCCATTTACTTAAACTTTTATTACCAGATTTTTTGTTGTTTTCATATCTTTACTAATTCTACGTGTGTGAGGTCATGAGCCGAGATGGTCCAGTGGTTAGAACGCGTGCATCTTAACCGATGATTTCGGGTTCAAACCCAGCCAGGCACCACTGAATTTACATGTGCTTAATTTGTTTATAATTCATCTCGTGCTCGGCGGTGAAGGAAAACATCATGAGGAAACCTGCATGTGTCTAATTTCAACGAAATTCTGCCACATGTGTATTCCACCAACCCGCATTGGAGCAGCGTGGTGGAATATGCTCCATACCTTCTCCTCAACGGGAGAGGAGGCCTTAGTTCAGCAGTGGGAAATTTACAGGCTGATTATGTTATTGTTATGAGGTTTCAAGATTTGACCAATGTCCACGTCAATACAATGTCAATAGTGGTTTATCTAGCACGCGCGGGTAGCCCAAAGTGCAGATGATATGCATTAGGCCTTAAATACCCTTAGTCGTTTCTTTAGACACCCACAGGTAGAATAGGGGAGGTCCTATTCTAATACGGGACCATCACGGAATATATGCTATAAAATTTATTATGAAGTAAGCTTGAACACCAAAGAAGGGTATATGCTACTTTTTTGTGCCTGTCTGACGACAAATCCCTAAAACGCAAGAAGCCCTGAGCGGCTATTAGTTGGCTATATAATTAAAATATTATACTTGATAAATTTAGTTCAAATTAGATTAGTTGGGTTGATCTCATTACTTCGCGAAGGTGAAATGGCAATCGACGTTTTAACCTTTGAAGTGTCAAGTACTTTAGTACTATATTTACTTTATATTCCTTATAACGAATTTGATTTAAAGTAAACACAACACACTGTATCTAGTTACAGTGTGTCGCTTCCTTCAAATTTACAAGATTTATTTTTTAAATAACCACCTGTCCTCGTTTTGCACAGATATAATAAAGATCTCTATCTAGACTAAGGTTGTATGACGGTTTGGTTGCTATAGGTGTAGTTATAAAAATTTCGCGCGGGTAAAGTCGTAGGTTCAGCTAGTCGTCTATAAGTTACACAAAAAATTAATCAGCTCAATGGATAGTATCTTAAGAAAGTTAAGATCGTGGATATTTCCAATGTTGCTATTTTGTGCTCGATAAAGGAAAGCCGTTGTATTAAAAGTAACGAGAACCATATAAGTTCAACGACCCGTTACTGTGTAACGCATTGGAAAGCCCTAAATCTTACGTCATAGTAACGGGACGTCATCAGACTGTTATTTTTCAACCACAATTACTAAATGTAAAATTAATAATGATAAATTTAAATTAAACATAGGAATATTTTTTTTATCTCCTTGCTTTATTTGACAAATAGTTTTATAGCATATATCTATGTATAAGAATAATTTCGTGCAGGTCCACGATGAGCTCTATCGAAACCTATGCACAATTATACATCGTTAAAAAATAATGATTTTTAGTCGAGAACATATATTCGGAAAATTTGTATAATCGAGATATTTTGATATGAAATCCAATGACATGACAGTTCAACGAGCGGCCTTGTTTGTCGTTTACGGGTGCGTTTAAACAGAGTGCTCCAAATAATTGTTCCGTGCAGGGGTTCATTTATATTTCTATTTGTTTAGTTTTATTTATTTTACGCGAGCGTAGCCGGGCTTGCATTTAGTATGAATATAATTATTGATGTGAGGCTGACATTCTAGTACATAGCATATTCGGGATTTCCTATTTTTACTGTTTTATTTCAATTTAAAGTTTCACTCTCTAAAAAGCACTCTATATTTACAACCACATTACTAAAATAACTTATTCACTCGCTGACAATCCAATCCCATCTAAGCGCTGTGATCAAGCATTAAATTAATTGCACGTTCAAAGCTGCAAATATAAACCGTTGTTGATATTTCAAAGAAACAATGGCATGAAATTCATAGCGTATTAACAATAGGATAATAGAGCGAAACCGTTCAATGTGTTGTGTTCGGACAAAGACTTATCGAATGTCGATATATTAGTGAGAATATTTAATAGGATTTTCATCGTCATCTATGGAACTATGTGGTTACTTGGGGTTGGGGCTTTGTACAAGCCCTTCAGGGTAGATACCACTCACCACATGTTAAGCCTGAATGAGCCAGTGTTACTATAGACATAAGGGACATTATATCTTGGTTGCCAAAAGTGGTGGTACGTTGGTCAATGGTGCTCACCTACCATCAAACGACCCATTAGCCCGTCCGCCTAATGATTCCATAGAAAAACATAATATATAGGATTTGAAAGAAAAAACAATTCGTTAGATCCGTTAAATATAGGGCGTATAAAGCAAAATTGGTAATTATTTGCTTTCATTTTGCACGGGTAAATCTAGTTCAAAGCTAGAAATGAGTCATTGTTATTATAACTCCTTTGAGGACTGCATTTGTTCAAATTATAAAAGAACGAAAATTTCTCGATTTAAAACCACATTTCGTGGAAACGTTTTTAATATTTGTTTTGTCTTAATTCTGTAGAATGCAAAAAATAATAACTTCATTATATTTACACACAACCTACAGCTGACAGTAGCAGTTTTTTTAATCCCTTTCGATTTAAATTTATCACAATAATGTAGCATTTCCAGTTCACGAATAGATCTTCTTATGTCGTATGTCACGGATACTTCATTCATATCATCTTCTTCCATTTCATTTCAACATCTTCAACATATTTGTTACATATATCAATCGCTCCGAGACGATAAAACTACGAAAGAATTGTGATTGCGATTTGTAATACTTATCATGAATACACTATTTTCTTTGCAATAAATTGTTACATTTGATCAAAAAGAAAAAATATATTGAAATGATCTTATCTAATATTTATTTTTGCCGTCCGCGTCCATTCGGTTCCATTCATATGTTCGACAGTGATTTCCCGTTCTACGGTGCATTTACCGATATGCGGTTTCCATTCCAGGATTTTGAGATAAAATATATTTTAATTAATCTAGGTATGTTATACTGATATATTTGGTAAGCTTCTACTTTCGCGAATATAACAATATATGTAAATTACAACTAAGGACATCAGCCGTCGCTGTAAAAAAAAATTAAATGTATCCTCTGAAATTGTATTTTTGTTCTTCAACACTAATAAAAACACTACGTTTACACCTTTGTCACAGTTTTATAATGTGAATAATATTTAATTTGACAGCGTAACATTGGTCAGTTAAATGTAAGTAAGTGTTATTCAAAATACTTTCAAAGACCTGTGATGATACGTTTAAGAACCCCACTAATCCTTTAGACCGAAGATTCTGTTTTAGTGAAGCATATTAAGAGATTTTCACAATAATGCCAGAGAATTTGTATCTGTGTAAAACATTTTTCAAAAGTATCCTATTTCATTTGTAACCTTAACAGGTTACTTGGTAACCCAAGTCACTGTCAAGATAAACAAGTAACAATACAACAGTTTTGATAATCATTCAACCAACTTCGATGTTAAAATTATGAAACGTTGACAAAATTTCAGTATTTTCCTCTCGAAATATTTTTATACACTTACATATATAATATAACTAGTATATACTCATATGTATATATATACATTGAATAAACACAAGAAGTAGTGACAAATTTGTAATACCAAATATCCGTCTCCGCTATGTCAATTCCTCATCCTTCATCCTTCCTTGGCCAAGGTATTCGCTTCTATAAAACATTATCGTAAACTCTTTAAGGTTTTCCAATAAATTACAAGTTACAAAAATGTATGAAAAATAGATGACCATAAAAACGTAGAGCTAGTATAGATTATCATGCTGAATGTACAATAATTTAATTGTATCTAATTTATATTCCTACGTACCCTCAATTTATTGGAAGAAAAGATAACTAATTGTTGCTAGTTATTTTCGATAGCATTCCATTCCAAAGTATTGGTAACTCTAACTTTAATTCAATGTTGTAAAAAGGGCGATTCAAAAGTTTTTGTGAGAGTCTACTTGAAGTAATTTGATTTGATTTGAATTGTCAATCGGATGTCACATTTACTGGACTGTTCTTTCAATGTCGACAAAAGTAATATAAGCCTGCTTAAGTATCCAATACTATGAAAGAAAAATAGTATGTTGTTTGTCTAAGGAACAGAGTCATTGACCTTTTCTTTATCATCCCTTATTTATTACTTCTCGCATATTCCTAGCGTACGTAAGTTACTTATACAAATCTTAGAAATTGATCCTAAGATTTGTTATACGTAATAGTGAATAGTAAAAATTTGTAATTTTTATACAAATAGGCGGACAGCCAACTGTACCACCTGGTGGTAAATAATCACCACATCAGATAGACATAGGCGCTATAAGAATAATCAAATTCCCTAACATCACCAACACGCCACCTACCTTGGGAAATAAGATGTGATGTTATGACTATTTTATTGTGTGCGTATATATTAAACATGTACTTAAAGATCTGATTAAATATAAGTCGGACTGGCTAACTATAACAATCAAAAATAAGAAGAAAACACAAATTAAAGTCAATAACAGTATTAGGAAAATTTCATAAATATTACCAAAATTATCTCTAGAACTGACTTAATAATTTGTCTTCAACTAAATACTTAAAAATTTATATGGACAATATATAAAATTATTTATTTACACATTCACTTCTACAATATCAAATAAGATGTCGAATATTATTGGAGTCGGTCTTGATATCTCAATATATTCTCCTTTGCTTTGCTTTTGCAGACGGTAACATTTCTTCAAAGGAAATATCAAAATCATCTTCTACGATTAGAATTCGTTTAGTATGGCGTTACATCCTGGTCTAGTGGCTATATATAAGGCCGCAGATCCTGAGGTCCTGGGTTCAAACCAGCAGATGAACAGCCATGAATCTGGACGTTGGAACTGTGTACACTCCCGTGCCTTAGAAAGTATGTAAAGCTACTGGGTCTTTTCCGGTCGTGTCGGATTTGCTATCTATCCTATTCTATCGGATCAGGATAGGGAAGTAAAAGAGTGTGCATCTGTATTTTCGCGCCCTTGTGAACAACATTAAAGCGTGATTTGGTCCACGAAGTCTATACAAATATCAAATATCAAAAATCTAGTAGATATATTTTTTTTTTTTATGTCATAGGTGGCAAACGAGCAGGAGGCTCACCTGATGGAAAGTGACTACCACCGGCCATGGACATCTGCAACACCGGGGGGCTTGCAGGTGCGCTGCCGGCCTTTCAGGAAAGAGTTCGCTCTTTTCTTGAAGGTTCCCAAGTCGTATCGGTTCGGAAAAACCGTCGGCGAAAGCTGGTTCCACAGAGTGGTTGTGCGAGGCAGAAAATGTCTTATATAGATATGGAGGAAATATACTGTAACAGACAAAGAGATAAAAAGTGATTCTATCAGGATTGTGTTTTGTTTTTGACGAATGTATACACATATATTATTATTAAAAATGTGATCTAATATTATTCCATGCCTTACATCTCCTTCAGATCTAAGCTACAAACGACGATCAGTGAATTCACAGACATATAATACGATAATTCTCTAACATACATCTATATCCCGACATAAACGAGAAATATTTTCACAAATTGTAACGACCAACATGAATAATTTTACAATTTTCTGATTTCAAGTGAACACTTTGTTCTCTTTGATATATAAAGAACTACGAGCCATCCCTAACTCACTACGAACCAGCATCCTGTCTCAATCTTTGAATCAATTTTCTGTAACGAAGCATTCGCTCAATTATGTGTTATTTTCTTAGTTTATTCACGCAGACAATTTTATGTATAAACTTCATCTATAAAAAATGTTCAATCATAATATCAGAAGTAAGATGCAAAATACGATGTTTTCGTTTCGTAAACTCCTGGCGAAGTTCCAAGCATCGGAGAGCATCACATTACTTGTATTTTATCATGTCACGTTCTTTTGCCCAGCGGAAAATTACCCTAATAAGTAAATTACAGTTTTTCACTTGTTTGTTTGACATTTGCCCCAGACGTGGAGACACGGTTCTTTTATTTCCGCTCGTATGAGTAAATCTAAGACGTTGAAAACTTCCTTTTGTTTTTCTTTGGTTTGAAAAGGCTTTTGATTATCTCTGAGCATTTTTCTTTTCTATTTTATAATAAGCGTCTTTTGTATGGTCAATGGTCAAAAGACTATTGTTATGTTACCAGATTTGTGGTGTACGGAATGGTTAATTTTATAGATATTCAACGTTAATATATTTTCTTTACGACTGATTCAAATTATTTACGATGAAGTAATTTTGAATATAAAAGAACAAAGTGAAATCAGTAGCTGAATTTCACAAATATGGACAATGTCGAAACTGACTGCAGATCACGATCGTGAAATGTCAGTAAATTATATCAAGAGGTATAGCGTAAATGGAGGAATGAGGACCATGTTGTGAGGAAGGTCTTGAGCATGGATGTGGATGGATATAGAGGAAGGGGACGACCAAAGAAACGATGGATGGATTGTATGAAAGACGATTTGATTAGAAAGAATGTTACTTGTGAGATGACGTCCAACAAAGAAGTATGGAAGAAGAAGACATGCTGCGCCGACCCCAAATAAAATTGGGATAAGGGCAGAAGGATAAGGATGAGGTATAGCGTAAATCCATAAATCAGTTTTCACATTTCATAAGTGACGAATAAAATACAAAAAAAAAAAAAAACTGTGGTTAGGATAACTACGTCTATGGTATTATTTAAATATTATCTCATATATGGCAAACCTCTTATTTCCACTGGTTTTATATCCCGTGTGAATTAAAACAATAACAAAAAATAAGCTTCAATAATCTTATATAAAATAGAAAGAGAGAGGGAAGTCGCCTGGATCCTTGCGTAAAAAAAAGGTAGTCACCACCGCCCATAGGCGTAGACCCATAGGTACCGCAACAAATTTTAAAAATTCATCTCCAAGCGCCACCAGCACTATCGTTCATAAATCAGTCGAAATCAAAATTAATAAAACTTACTTTTAGTTACTTAATCGCCAGCAAATTGAGTAGCTTTTAATAAATTGAACATGACAATTGACGAATACTTCTTCCACGACATTTCATGATCTAAATATATATTATACTATTTGGTGGTAGGGCTTAGTGCAGGTCCGTCTGGATAGGTTACTCACTCTCAAATATTCTTCCAGCAAACGACAATACTTAGTATTTTTGTATTCCAGTTCAAAGGGTAAATGGAAACTGCAACTACGGGTACAAGGGACATCTTAGTTACCAAGGTTGGTAGCGCATTGGCAATGTAGGGAATGATTAATATTTCTTACAGCGTTAATGTCTATGGGCGGTGGTGACCACTTCTCATCCGGTGGCCTATGTTGGCGGACCAATCTATATAATAAATATATATATATATATTTATTGAATAAAATTCCTTACGTAAGGATTATTTGTTACAAATATATTTATTTTTCTTAACGTGTCAACTGACAATTATAGAATACAATATTACATTAAGAAAATATTGATTACAAGAATATAAGAGTGCCCGCGTTAGGGTCAACAAACTCTATCTCATTGTTTAAACATCACAGATATAAGAAAAATGTCAATGCCATTACACGCTGGAAATATTATTTCATTCAAATTTCATTTCAATGCTACGAACACAGACATTAAATGTTATATTTTCTTAGCGCGTTTATTCCTGGAAGAATATTTAATACTATTGTGTTTTAAAATAAGAAGATTTAATATCTCTTATTTCTCATTTGTTGTTTATTTACTTACATATGTTAAGTTACTTGGTTAATGTTGATGATTTTTGTTTATTATTTTAGTCCAATTACGTAAAGTCAATACCACGGGGTCTAGAAAGGTGAAATTTAGATGATATGTTTATTATGTAAGGTAAACTGCAAGTTTCAAGGAAAAGGGTGGAAGGGTAACTTTTTAAATTTATTTTATTTTATTTCCAATCCGGTCCGATCTAAACTATCCAGGGAAATACAAAACTAAAAATTTAATCATAGTTCATAGTTCTACAGTAAAAACCGCCAAAGTACTTTCTCAACATTCACTGCTCTGCTCAAACTATTTGATAAAATTTGAAATCTGGAAAGTGTTTTATTTTGTGTTAAAATAATATTGTTGCTTCCCAACACACTGCTATGAGCTTGCTTTCGTAAACTTGCGGATTAAGTGTAATCAAAAACTGCTTCTCCTAGACAGATGACACGCCTTCCAAACTAGACTCATGAAAGAACTCCTGCAACTTATATATTAAACCGCGAAAATAATGCTTCGTATTGTTGTTTTTATTGCGCTGCGGCAGCTAGTGTAACAATTACTAAGCAAAACTTAGATCATTTCTAAAAAAAAATATTTCGATTTTTTATAATTATTGCACTTGAGTAAACAAAGAGAGAAAAATAAAGAACATAGAACTAACAATACGTATTCACCGTATTTGAAAGCAATTAGTATTTCATACTAAAGATTAAAAAACACTTTTTAAGAATCTGTGTAAATTTTATGACTCTAAAAAGCATTTTAAATACGTTTCCCTATTTCATTTGTAATAATATATTCACTCGATTCTTTTATTTGATTGTTTGAATGATAGACGTGTGCAAAATTTCAGTTCAGTCGATTGGATAGACGTGTTTTATAATTCAGTTGTGGGGTTTCACCCTCACAGACGAATAGCTGAAGGTAATTAAAAGCAGATACGTAGAATAAAATGGCTTAGAAATATTTAATTAGTTGTTTTGGTTTAAAAAGTAACACACAATGTTTGTAAAAAACATTATTTTTTTGATCCGTGACGACCACAAAAAGGATGTTTATGTGAAGCAACAAAATGGAGGATACCATTAAAGAAAATATGTAAAAAATTAAGAGTTCAAACATATACAATGTTAATGAAGTAACTATATATATTTTTTATTATTATTATAATATACTGCAATAAAGTTTATTATAGTATATACGTTATGCACACACAAGATACCGCCTTGTGTGTGCGTAACGCGGAAGCGGCGGCGAAGTAGGCATGGTAAATTGCTGTCACGACATCGAGTTAGTCTTACTCGTACATCCCAGGCGAGTCAATAAATTTTGCTCGTCAAAATCTTTAAAAAATAACTAATACATTTTTCTTTTCAAAATTTTAGTATATTTTCTTTTTAAAACATTTTATATATACCTACTAGCTGCACCTGCAGTTTAATTTCACATGCAACACACAACACATCATCCCCTTTTTACCCTCTAGAGGGGAAGAGAATTAAAAAAGTAACCTTTGTCCTTCTACGGAATTCACTATCCGCGTACAAAATTTGGTCTTAATTTTCAGACGGAAAACAGACGTAAAGACAAATACAAGAGTGAACTAATAAAAGTTCTTTTTTTTTTTTCGGTTGTACTAAACCCTAAAAAAATCCCAGACCGACAGTTCTTTAATCTCATAACATTTGAAAGAGGTATATTTAAAATATAAAAGGAAATCGGTTTCTCGTTTCCAAACTTCATCCCATTTACGTCACCACCAAACCTTTCATTCTAGTTAATTGTTTTATTGAGCAAATGGGCTTTAGACCGTTAGGCAGCCTGCCAGAGAGCGATACGCTTTCCCTGAAATGAATTTGATAAAGCAGAAAAGTGCGTTTATACTTTTATCGGAGGATTCTTTTTTTAAATACTACCGACCCGCCCCGGATATTCACGAGTGCAATACTGATACTAAATACACTACAAAATATAATTATATACAAAGTTCATAGCTGGTAAATAAACAATACAAACCGACAAGTCCCTGCGTTTTAAATCTTTTTTTTTTTGTTGACGCAGGGTAAATCTTCATAGATACCCGACTCCTGGGGGGATGTCGGGTTATGTGAGATTTCTACTCACTAAAAACCCCTGCGATGCCGCCATCAGCACGGAAACGGAGAGGCTGGGGGATCGCTTTCGCAGCACGTCCGCTGCCTCTCCCGGGCGATTTAAATCTGTAATATTTTCGAAAATATTTATATAAATTACATGCTCTAAAGGGCACTATTGATATATATTAAATGCACAATAAGGATTAATCCTGAATTGCTTAAAATTGCTTCGAAAATAAGCCATTATTTCTTGTAAAAAATTAAAAAATGGTTATTGTAGGTTATCCCTAAGAGATATACATATGCCATCGCAGACTTTTTTGAAGACCTTTTTAAGGTGTTCAATACTGTAGTACATTATTTTGATCTATCTTGTAGGGTTCTGACAGCGTTTGTAATGTAAGCGCAATAAAATGTGTTTATTCGACACGACATCACTTTGGAAACCTCTAAAATTATCAATGTTTCTCTACTATATTGTGCATGTATTATTCATATAAAGTCTTGTGCACAACTTTCCTCTTCAATCAATCTATCTATTAAAAAAATCGCATCAAAATACGTTGTGTAATTTTAAAGATCTAAGCATACACAGGGACAGACAGCGGTAAGCGACTTTGTTTTATACCGTGTAAAGATACCTTATACAAGTAGGTTTACAAGTTAATGTTACCTATTGCGAATGTTTAATATATTGAATACGGTTTAACGGGTGCGTGAGCCAGTGTAACCACAGGAACAAGGAATAACATCTCAATCCCTAAGTTAATAGTACTTTTTTTTTTTCTTTTTTTTTATGTTATATAAATTTAGCCTAATTATTTTAAATTAAAATAAACATGACGATTCAAATTGCTCATGAAAGAATACTAATATTGAAATAATACACACAAATCATTTATTATATGTGTACTATCGCAATTACAGTTTCATGGATCGATAAATGTAAATACCAATTTGAAAGCTTATTCATTATTCAACCGCTAATATACGATGTTATGTTTCCCACTAGTAGTGTTATGGATTAACTTCATGAATAATTCTGTACACCGCGTCTATGTATGTAAGAGATAGTGCTAAGTTTAGCTCAACAAATTGTTTTCATGTTATAGAATACATGTTACATGTTTGCTGTTCTGTAAAAATACAATTCGTATCTTTCGTATATATTACACAGTACTCGACCTCCGTGGTCGATTCGATGTAGAAAAAGTTAATTAGTTTTCTATGTTGTCTTGGATCTGGGTGTATGTGGTACGTCGTTATTTCTGATTTACCATAACACAAGTGCTTTAGATACATACATTGGGATCAGAGTAATGTATGTGATGTTGTCCAATATTTATTGTTATAATTTATTATATTTAACCATTGTTCATCAAAACCGACATCTTTTAATTATTAAAGGCAATTTCGAATATCATTTTCCGATATTACCCGATTATGTTATGGTGAGTTCGAGTGTGTTTACTGAATTACCCCAGAGACTATTTGAAATCCCTTGAACAAAGAATGTTATGTTTTCATAACGACAAATTATATTAAAAAAAATCATCTTAGATACAAATTATACGGTAATTTGAAATTCTATTCGATGCGATTGAAAGAATTACGCCCCCGATAACTATAGGTTATACCGAACAGCGGCAAATATCAAACATATCTCTTTTTTAATTTGCATACTATCTATGTGCTTCATTGGAAATAATAAGCACAATTAAAAAACAAGAGGCTAGATTGATGGACCTTGAAATTTTACAACAAAACAAATAAAAACAACCTTGAAATTTTTCGAGGCCAAGCTTCGAAGACGGTGCAAGGTTAAGCACCACTCTCAGTCACTAGACGACACCTACAGCTTCCCAGCGTCGGTTTGTTTAATGAAAAATGCTTCACAAAGATTTTTAAACATATATTAGTATGAGAACTTGATGCGCTTTAATAACTTTAAATAGGTTTCAATGCATAATATTAACACGATGTTTTATTTTTACTTGCGAATTATATCCAAGGTTGAACCTTCGAATTGTTTAAGACAAATACCTACTACTTCTAGAAAAATGTTTATTGCTGTGTAAATTATGCGAAGCCGTGATGGCCTAGTGGTTAGAACGCGTGCATCTTAACCGATGGTTGCAAGTTCAAATCCAAGTACCACTGATTTTGATGTGCTTAATTAGTGTTTATAATCCATCTTATGTCTGCATGTGTCTAATTTTAATGAAATTCTGTATGTTTATCCACCAATCTGCATTGGAGCAGCGTAGTGTAAGCTCCAAACCTTCTCCTCAAAGGAAGAGGAGGCCTTGGCCCAGCTGTGAGATTATAGACTTACTGTACTGTAAACCGCAAACGCATATTTAATTTAAATTTCAAAAAATGTATCCAATTGGGCTACAACTAAAATCTTGCACACGATTCTAATCGCTGAAATCTGAAAAATTTGAATAATCTGTGTGTCTGTATAGGCTATCGATAAAATTAAAGCAAGATAGATTACGTCCATGATGAAATTGATTATTATTATTTAATACTTGCACCAGCTCCACGTGTTTAATTAATGTGTTTTGTATTGGACGCAATTATAAAATGACACAAATATTATAAATTGCAATTTAAAAACTATAAGCACACTTTTATCAGCGGTAATGTTCTAAACTTGATAAAATGACAGCTTTAGTTGCATACATGTGGAGCGATATAAAACGTTTAAAAACGAATAATAGATGAAGAAATTAAAAAAAAAACTCTTGTTTTTATCTCGCTAGAAAAACGTGTTTACGTGTTTTTATAACATAAAGGAGAAGATATGTGGAATTCACCGGCGCCGGACCACTAAAAAACCAGCGACACTTGGTTTCTTCGAGGGGCGTCACGGGATCGCTACGTAAATCACAAATCTTTTAAGATTCATGGAAGTATAATTTTAAATAATCTTCTGATATTCCTAGACGCTTTTTAAACACTAAAATATTTAAACAATAGGAGTTTAATGTCGCAGATATTCAATTCCAAATAGAATCATGTTCTACAATAGTATGTTTTTGTAAGAAAATCCAAATACATCACTTAAAAAAACATCGGAGCTAATTTCAACACGTTTCCAACCTGTTCGCCATATTTGTCGTTGATGTATAATCTCGTCCGTCACATGCAGATTTCTTCAGAACGTTCTATTTACCGCACAGCATATTCTCATGAATAATTCAAAAAACTTCTCCATGAAGCCACTATAATGACGTTAAATGTATTTCATATTGTCATGTACAATTCTGTATCATAACTGTGTCATAACTTTTCCAATCAAGAAGTAAGTTTGAAAATTACGACAGTAATTGCGACACACATTTGAATCTTCATCCCTCGGGTACTGCCTCCAAGGTGCTCTTCAAATGAAGCTTTTAACGTAATATTTCTATTAATTCTGTTTTTTAAATTCTGAAACCTACGAGATTTTACGAAAATCTGAAACCTCCGCAGGGAGATTACGAGGGAGATTACAGAATAATAATTTCACTTGTTGACTACAATTAGACCAAACTTTACAGGGATTCTTCTAATATAACGAGGAACAGCAGTGCGATTCTGTAAGAATTCACTTCGTATCTCACTTGTGAAATGTTGACAATCGACTTTCAGTGATACGCCAGTTTAATACGTGTATCCTATAAATTTTATTATTATTATAGTCAATGTCACATATAACATTTTGACATATCACGCTCATTATCTGCGGTGAGATTCGAATTTCTTGTCTACAGTTCTTAGAAAAGACTCGCTTGCATAAGAAATGAAATGGAGGTCAAAATTCATTCGCAAATACAATCATCACGTACATTTAAACAGTATGTAATATTATTTAATAATTAACAAGCAACGTTTTTTTTATTGAATTTAAAATAATATTTTTCTAATTACATGTTAATTGTATATATATGTATTTAAATTAAAGTTCTTGATGTATTACTTTTCATTTACTAGTTAATATTTTTTTATGAAGGTTACAAAGGTTACAGTTTCAAAAATTAAACCTGATACTAGAACATAATCTGCATTTAAATTAAATAACAAACGAACACGTTATAATACTGGTTATAAAAGTTACAGTTCATGTTTATCTGACCTCCAAGGTTTTTGTTTCAGGGCGAAATCGAGGGCAGTCCATCCCTCTAACTATAAAGGTCACTGGAAAGGTCAGTCAGCCGGCGTTTTAAATGTAAATAATCAACTCCACTTTGCACTTATGCAAGCTTACGATTAAAATATTCTTTAACTTTAGTATCGACATACCGTTAACGTTTTGACGTAAAACATCTATTTGGTGCAACTTGATGATAAGACGGTCATATATCCGTGAAGCGTTCGTTTGCCGTCACGGAATATGATTCAATTTGACAAAAAAAAAAAAAGACCCGCTGAGTTTCTTTCGCCGGTTCTTCTCAGGTCAGGGTGTTCCTTTTTCGGAACCGGTGGTAGTGTTTAATTTGACCATCAATAAGAAAGTGTAATGCTTCTATGTTGAATATAGGAATTTGAGTTTGAGTTTGAGTTTTGGTCTTATTCTCTCTTATGTCGTCACCCCTCTCCGTCACCCCTCTCCGTCGCTGCTCTCTGGTCCTTTTTTGCACGTGTTATATATACCATATAAGTCGTTACTATATATTTTTATTTTTAGAAAAACGAACAATGAGATGACACTTATGGCATAATATATTACACACATCAGCTAAGTTTCCACTGATACTAATTACACAATTATTAAATTAAACAAAGACTAACATACATAAAATGATATAGGTTACATTATACATTTTTTATGAGATTTTTACGCGGCTTACATTAAACTGACTGGAAAAAAATCGTCGGATAAGGAAAATGGGGGGGGGGGACATAACGCATTTTCCAGGCGACTTTTTTCCCTTTTTCTCTTTTTATTTCTGTTATAAACGGTTTTATATTTAATTATTTAAAAATATTTTTTGTTATTGTTTTAATTCACACAGAATTTCTAATAATATTTATATAATTGTCATTTAATAATTCCCAAACGTTGTCCATTTATGTTATTTTCGTCCGTTATTTAAAACATAATAAATAGCGATTCGAGCGTTCTTTCCAACCTGGTGATCTACACCTCCCGTTTATTTAATTTATTTATTTAACTATTTATAAAGATATTTTAAGTTTTCTTTTTATATATATTCTTAAATAACCATCAATTCGAATATTTCACAATAGCCAGGACGTATTTAGGACGTCTATTTTTTCTTTAATTTAATAATACTTTATTGTACACCACCGAAACACACAAACAAAAAAATATTAGTTATATTTTTATGTTCATTTTTATTTATATTTTATGGTAATACTCAATAATAACTCAACGATAATCGGTTCCACGAAACTAACTTCCAAATTAATTTCTATTTGTGGAAGTATGAAAAGATACAACTGAATAGCTATTTACTTCTTAAATCCTATATCCACTAGAATAAACCCCTAATCTTCTATTTCAATTTTTTTTTTTTTTATGTCATTGATTGGCGGACGAGCATATGGGCCACCTGATGGTAAGTGGTCACCACCGCCCATAGACAAAGGCGCTGTAAGAAATATTAACCATTCCTTACATCACCTATGCGCCACCAACATTGGGAACTAAGATGTTATGTCCCTTGTGCCTGTGATTACACTGGCTCACTCACCCTTCTAACCGGAACACAACAAATAAATAAAAAATAATAAATTCATATAAAAGGAAAAACGAGACTACCCCTGACTTAAAAAATAAAACATAATATAACCAATGTGAATATGAATTATATAAGGATTCTAACGCTAACTTATTCACACCGGTTCAGATATTTAAAAGTTATGGTCATATTAAGATCTCACATCCATTTATACAAAAAACAGTGTGATATTACCAGGGTTCAAGGTTCACGTTGTTTTTTGTTACACAACGAGCCGTCAATAATTATTACTTTTTAGATTTGACCTGTGCGTTATTTTATTGCTGAATGTAAATAAATATCGTACTAGTGAGTCCATTTTAATTATAACATTATACAAATGTATTAACATAAGAATTGATAACATTAAGTGCTTAAATATATACAAATATGAATATTAAAAATAGTTACGGTATAAATCTTGACTAATAAAATATAATAATCTTATATAATAATATTTATTATTATCATCTTTTACTACTTAATAATTGATTACTGTAATTTGATATTCAAGCACTTAATAGTGCATCTCATTTCAGTTGCGCGAAAAAGAATTCAAATGATGAAGAAATACCTTCCGTACATTTCAATTGTTAAGCTAGGCTAGTTGCGACATGTTCTGTTTTTATTATGATATATTTAGGTGGATGGGCAAGTAGGCTACCTGCCGGTAAGTGATCACGCACACTTTGTACATTGGTCCTAGAAGAAATATCAATAATTCCTTACATCGCCACCGCGTTACCAACCTTGGAAACTAAAAAATTATGTCCTTTCGGCCTTTTATAACACTGGCCACCAGACAACCTTCAGAATATAATTATAAATACTTATATAGCTTCCACGTTTAGAACAATTCAAAAATATGTTCGGATTATGTGAATAATGAATTTTCTATTACATAATTGTTTTATATTAATTGCTTACAAAATAAAATTAAAAAAGAATTCCTGTTATTTCCTGCATCATTAATACTAAAGCGTGGTCACATTATGATTTATTTCAGACGCTACTCTGATTTGAATTTGATCGTCAATTTCAATAAAAGGCTAATATAATATTGTATCTGTCCTCGATTTTTATGGAACTGTTTTTTTTATATAGTTTTCTACTATGCGAATATATATGGTTAGTGTAATCTTGTATTCTGAACATAAACGTAGATTGATTATAGACTTCACTAATAAGTATACACAATATAGTTTTTTCTCTTGTGTATGAGAATTTGGGTCTTTGTCAATATTGATTTTGTATTGAGTTTTTTTTTTTTTTTTAAATAAAGTACATGCAAAAATGTGCGTGGTTTAATTTCAAATCAAATTTAAATAGTTAGAATAACCAGCACAAGAGCACGTGTTAAGGCGTATTTATATGAAAATCCTTAATTTTAGTTATATTGATTAAATTATTTTATCGATCGTTGTTAACAGAAAACCTCTGAAATAAAAATGTTAATACCTCAGATATAGAATATCCTCTAAACAATTGGAATTATAAAGTAACATATTATATGTATAGTATTAGTATTCGTTAAATTTCTTTGTTTACATTAGATTATTAAGTCTTGGTGGTAGGACTTTGTGCAAGCCCGTCAAGGAAGGTACCACCCACTCATCGGATATTCTACCGCCAAACAATAGTACTGAGTATTGTTGTATTCCGGTTTGGAGGGTGAGTGAGCCAGTGCAACTACAGGTACAAGGAATATAAAATCTTAGTTTCTAAAGTTGGTGGCGCATTAGCGATGTAAGGAATAGTTAATATTTCTTACAACACCATTGTCTATGGGCGGTGGTGACCACTTACCATCAGGTGTCCCAAATCCGGCAAACTATACCATAAAAAAACAATACTAAAGACACCTTCGGCTCATTTTGAGATTATCTCTTGTAATGTTTTTACGTAATTGAATCGCGCAGGTCGTGATGCAACCCCTCTATTGGCATTTAAATCAGTGTGGGATGACACGTAGTGCTGAACAGACCTGACGCCTTTTTCTGCTATGATACGGTACAGGGTATGTGAGGTTTTAGTGCCAAATATTTATCGGTAACGCCAAATCAAGTTCAACGGTCTATATCCACCCCTTAACTTTGTGTCGATAAAAACGACCTCCACCCTAGTAATATCGATATATCAACAGCTGTGGGCATCTCTATTTTATGTGACGTCAAGGACCCGCTACGCGTATAATAAATCCTCTGTCCACCAACTTATTTAATATTCATTTAATTCGTAACATTTTTTTTCTCTTCTTAACTCTGTGAATTTATTGATGCTTTATTTTTAAATATATTAGGCTTAGGCTCAACCCACTAACTTTTTAAAGGTACTCATGAAGGCGTATATGGACTATTTTATGGTAAGTGGTCACGTTCACCGCTTTTATCAATACGCCGCGGGCTTAACATATATCAATTTGATGGATGAGAAATACTGAATAAGAGCAGAACAGAGTATTGATATTTGGTGGTGGAATTACTGATGAGTGGATGTAAAGGTTTTACTCAAGTAGGCATCAGTACAAATCTTGATAACGGATATATTTATAAATGACAAAAAAACGGTAAGATGGTATCCAACCGAGCTATCCTTCTGGGGCTTGAGCCGTCATCAAAGATCTTTAGATGCTAAGTCCTTAGAAATAATAGCATAAACGACTTCTTTAATGACGATTTATTAATTATGGAGCTCAGTGAGTTCTGAGCCGTTCTTGTAAATCAATCAAAAAATATAATTACAACCGTTACAATCTTTCTTTCAATGGCAACTTCGAATATCTTTACAGCTGTTATTTCCCTCCACGAGTGCCGTCACATCATTGACACCAAACTGCCAGTAACGATAAAATCCAGCACAGACTACACTCAATTGTTATTTCCAAACGAAACAATTCTTGATGTAGCCGTAAGCAGCGCCATCTATTGTTGTTGAAACTCACTGTAGAACATCTATTTCTATAGCGTTCAACTGATAGCTATTGACAATTGGTATTCTCCTCTTGAAGGGAAGCTTTATATTTAATTCCACCATGCTGCATCAATGCGGCCTGGTGCACATATAACAGAATTTCATTTAAATCATACATCAGAGCTGCAAGATTTCAGACGATGTTTTCCTTCACCGTCGAGCACCAAGTGAATTATTAACAAAAATTAAGCACATGAAATTTCAGTGGAGCTTATGTACCTCGGTTTGATCCCGCAGTCATCGGTTAAGATGCACGCGTTTTAATCACTCTGCCATCTCGGCTCCAAAAAAATAATATCACCGTAAAATTGAAAGGACTGTTAGTCTGAGAGTTTAGTCAGCATGTACACTTTCAAAAATGGTATATAAGCTTAAATAATTAAATTTACAACGAAATGAAAAAATAATCGACAGTTTAGTGTTTTATAATGTAACTGGAATTGTCCCGTTATTTTAAAACCATATACTAACTAATAATCTGCTTTAAAACAACGATTCTTATAACTATCCGGTGACATAATTATACCCAGACTGCACAGCTTCTGTCGAGTTTCGCTTGTATAAAATAAACACAATCTGAGAATTCGAAGTTCAAATATCTAGAATATTCTTTAAAAAAGTTTCATCGTACATTAAAGTTAGTCCTTATTAAATTTTATTGTTCAATTCTCAATACATCTATCTCGCTCTAACTAAGGAATTGTGGTAGAGGAAACTGGTAATTAGAAATGGATGCCAGAAATTCTATGGAGGGATTAGGACACGGTTTACTTCCAAAGCGTTTTTATATTAAAGGTTTTTGTTTTTTTTTTCATTTCTAGTTATATTCCGCTGTTTTACTTGTATAACTGGGTTACAAATAACAAAATAAAAGGGATACGTGCATTAGTATACACCTATTAGAAATTAGACGAAGAATTTATCTCTTCAAGTTATGTTATTTTTTTAATATAGATATATAAATTGATATTCATTTGGTAGATACTATATGTGTAAGTATGTGCACAGCTTAATCTTGCTGTTATAACACTTAAATCTTGAAGTAGTAGTGTAAAAAGCTTCATTAAAAGTATAACATCTCGTCTTATTGCCTCCACTGGTGACAAGAGAGCTGATTCGTTTTTTGCCCAGAGGATCGAAATTACGATTTAAAGAGGAATTGTTGTTGTCGTTGTTGTGTTTATAATTCATGTCGTACTCGGCGAAAACATCGCGAGGAGACCTGCATGTGTCTAATTTTAATGAAATTCTACCACATGTGTACTAACCCGCATTGGAGTTAATATGAGGAAATTCTGCTAGCATTCTTGCTACCATCCCACGTGGTCAAGATTTATACATAATCAGCCTGTAAATTTCCCACTGCTGGGCTAAGGCCTCCTCTCCCGTTGAGGAGAAGGTATGGAGCATATTCCACCACGCTGCTCCAATGCGGGTTGGTGGAATACACATGTGGCAGAATTTCGTTGAAATTACACACATGCAGGTTTCCTCACGATGTTTTCCTTCATCGCCGAGCACGAGATGAATTATAAACACAAATTAAGCACATGAAAATTCAGTGGTGCCTGCCTGGGTTTGAACCCGAAATCATCGGTTAAGATGCACGCGTTCTAACCACTGAGCCATCTCGGCTTTCTCAAGATTTATACAGTAACAATTTTTATTTCATATTGGCATACATTTAAGGACTTATGTTAACAATTCTTATGTTTAATCTATCTTTACTATTACATGAGAAGACCTTTATTTTGTTATGCTACATATATTGTCTATATTGAAAACTACTAAGCCAATGTACAAAAAACTTATACCGGTAGATGGAGCGTGTTTCAGTAACTATTCTATTATATAATATTATCCCACGCGTAGGTGTTATTCGCGATTTCACCTTTTTAAATTAAGAATAGTGACGTGATGAACGTAAGTTAAGTTCGTGTAATACAATAAAATCGAATATTAAACGTCATATATAAAAATCAACCCGGAGGGTGACGTGGCTTCAAACCTTCTTCTTAACTTCTATTAAAATAATGATATTATTGCTAATAATTTTCTTAACAAATAAATTAGCATTTTTAGCATTAGCAACCTGTAAATTTCCCACTGCTGGGCTAAAGGCCTCCTCTCCCTTTGAGGAGAAGGTTTGGAGCATATTCCACCACGCTGCTCCAATGCGGGTTGGCGGAATACACATGTGGCTGAATTTCGTTGAAATTAGAAACATGCAGGTTTCCTCACGATGTTTTCCTTCACCGCCGAGCACGAGATGAATTATAAACACAAATTAAGCACATGAAAATTCAGTGGTGCTTGCCTGGGTTTGAACCCGAAATCATCGGTTAAGATGCACGCGTTCTAACCACTGGGCCATCTCGGCTTAACAAATAAATGTTTTAATAAAATATCGTTGACACCGACTCGAACACGAACGAATCTATTTCTGCGCACACATACATACCTATGTTCATGTAGTAGTATAGTGTATAGTTTCATTAGGAAACGAAAAGACATTACAGCAATCACAGTTGAGAAACAATCTGTAACAAACATCGACCGCGGGAAATTGGAAAAGTCAATAAGTTGCAACTTTGTTAAACTTGTAGTTACTTGTGTCGTGCAAGAGATTTACCCTCTTATTGAAGATAAATACAATAAATCTGATAAAAAGCCTTCGTTATCTCGTCTCTTTGACTTCGGGTAAATAACTTGAACATATTATACAGCTTGGAATTAGTGTATGGTATATCTTGGTATATCTTCGTGGTAGGGCTTAGTGCAAGCCTGTCTGGGTAGGTACCACCCACTCATTAGATGATCTACCGCAAAATACCAATACTAAGTATTTTTGTATTCCGGTTTGAACTGTGACTGAGCCACTAAATACAGGCGCAAGTGTACATAACAACTTAGTTCCCAAGGCTGGTGGCGCGTTGTAAGGGATGGTTAATATTTCTTAATATGTCAATATATTTGAGTGGTCATGACCTCTTACAATCAGAAATATCATACGTTTTTCTTTTTCAGGCTCGTCCTTGAACTATGTATTTACGATATAGGTAACGATGTTTGGACAAGCTGTTCTAACAGCTGATACAACACGTGAATCTAAACCGTTGAGTGGGTTTTAAGCCGGTCAAGCACAACTGAGTTTGGATGTGCTTACTTTGTGTGTATAGGCTATATTTTTGTGTATCTTTAACATGTGTATTCCTTGGCCTTTACTAAGCTTAAAACCTCCTCATATGAGTCTATGGACTGGCAGTGGGACGTTTACAATATCTTTTTTTCAGTATATTGTGTGTATTATAAAATCTATATTATAGCAAGTGTCGTGCCTAGCCTGCCACCCATAAGGCCCCAACGAATTTGACGACGTACAGTGCGATTCGCCCTTGACACTTTCCCCCCGCGTTAGTCCCTAATAATTTAAAAAAAATAGATTGATTAGTTCGTCGCGTTAATTACTAAAAGGGAAAGGTCAACCTATATTCGTTCCTCCACTCGTGCGTTCGTATAGTGAAACATTTATTTTATTAACTTTTCCCTTATTTTTTGTTTAATAACGTGTTTATTGATAAAAGTATGTGATATAATCAATTTATTAGAATAATATAAAATAATAATAATTAATAACAAAACACTTTAATCAATTTCTGATTTTTTAATATTATAACAAAAACAGTTTAAAAGATTAACCGTATTTCGCACTGCCTCCCGCCAAAATAGAATGAATTTAAAAGCCATCCGACAGTTTGACGTATGACGTTCGGAAAGCTACACTAATTCTCCTTATAAGATATATAAAAAGAATAGCGTGTGTATATAATTTATATAATTACCTATACTAATATTATAAATGCAAATATAACTCTGTCTGCCTGTCTTTCGCATCCAAAAAACTGAATCGAATTGATGAAATTTGGTACGAAGGAAACTTAAACACCAAGAAGGAAATAGGCTACTTTTTTACGCCTAACATCTGGCGACCAACCTCTAAAATGCGAGTGACCACACGGGCGACAACTAGTAATCAATAAATGTGATTCAAGAAAATTAAAACTAAAACTATATACTTTAATGCTAGTAGCATTATAAATGTCGTACTGCAGCATAACGTTGCGGCTGTTACCTCTCCGCCTATTGTTGTTAATAAATTAAAGTATTCATACACCTTGTATTATCTTACAACATATTTCATACGATATACAACAATGTGTGCTCCTAACTAAAGATATAATAAAAACGGGGCTATACATTTTTAAATTGTCGGCAGAACATCGGCGATGAGGCTAGTAACGCATGTGTAGATACGCCATAAGGTATTTAGCCCAAGGTACCAATCAAGCCATACGTCTGAGTGACTTCTGCCGAATCAGTGACGTAGTCTAAAACATATATGGTGCTGTTACACGAGGATTTTTAAATCATCTTATTAATTCGATTTTAGATTTAATTTTAAATATTTTATCTATATAAAAAATCTAAATTATTGTTACGAGTATTTTTTAGATTTTAGTATTTTTTTATGTCTTTGGTAGGTTGAATCGCAAACTGGTTACCAGATGATACATTATGTGGTCACCACTTCCCATAGACTAGATATTTAAATTCTAATTCCTCATAACACCAATGTACCACAAACCTCGCGAACTAAGATGTGATTGTGCCTGTTGTAACATTGGCTCACTCACCCTTCTAACCGGAACACAACAATACGAAGTGTACCACAATATTGTGGTCTGGAGGTAAAATATATGATGAGTAGGTGGTACCTACCGAAACAGGCTTGCATAGAGCCCTAGCACCTAATCATTTCCACTTATCTTCAATCGGATTATTTATTTTCGCTATTTAATAAAACTAAAGATTAAAACTCAATCGTACAAGATTCCCAGACAGAATATCAGATTGCATTATATTTAAAATATAAAATCAAGAACTCTGAAGAAATATATAAATAAAGTAAATTTATGTGTGTGGAAATTTAAAGTTTTGCATCTCTATCTGACAGACAGCCGTGGACCGGCGAGCCGAGAGGATTAATATATCACGCTGGTACAGCTGACGGCGACTTTGTTTTTGTTAATTTCACACTATTCCAGAAAAACTTCGAGATGTGTGAAATGTTTTTAGTAAACGTAGTAAAAGGTATGTACCTACATATTATAAGTGTGAAGGAAATTCTTAGATTCTCGAGCGGCAAGTCGCAGAAATAATTTACGAGAAAAATACTTTTTTTTATGAAATAGGTAGGATATGCGTCATCTGGATAGTAAATGGTGACCAGTACCCATAAGCATCACCAATGCGCTGCTAACTTTGGGAGCTAATCAATCACCTCCCTTGTGCCTGTAATTACAGTGAAATATATTAATATTCATGATAATAATATGCAACAGGTCAAACTGCCGTTTTCTCCGATATAAAGAAACTTTGGAAACTTTTACATGACAATACTTTACTTGCACCTGTTATTAAAAAGTTTTTACAATTCCATCAAGTGTAAAAATAGAATAACATTGAACTGGACATCTCACTCCATCACTTAATTTTGATGTTGCTTATTACCAAAGCTGGTAAAGTTTAGAGAAAGTCATCCTTCTCTAAAGGTAGTGGTCCCGACTGGATGCGGAAGGCGGAGAACCGGGAGCTCACGCGCACTTTGGGAGACGCTTGTGTCCAGCAATGGATCGTAATTGACTAATAATAAATATGGCTGTTATTAACACGGATTTGTGAACATATCTGACATACATCGATGCCACAAACCGACTCATGGGAATTTATAATTTTGCATGAGTATCATAACACTCCCCGGTGTCTAAATACGTTATTATCGAACAGTAATTTATTTTCCTCACCTTCATCTGTGTTAATTATGAAAATGTAAACGTAACTTTTCTTTTCAACATTCCAAACTCTTACCATAAATTCGCGAATATTTCATACTCTCTTATTAAAAGTCTGTGGTAGATGCAAAAGGCTCCTCGGAGTTCCATTAGCGCGCTGTCATTACCGATTCGCTGATCCGTTATTATTATTAATTCAACTATTTTACGTTTGAGATAATAATCCAGTAATTACGGTGACGGGTAATTCGCAATAATTTTCCAGCATACAATTCCAATATTATAGTGTTTACATTTTATAATCTATTCATTCGGAAAATGTCTCCTATATTTATTTGTTTTTGTTTTTTTAATATTGATTTTGATGAAAGTCTGTTGGATACAATTCTCTTTAAAAATATCACTTATACTTAGCGATACTTTTCTCATTACACTTAAGCTAGATGAGAATCGAAAAATATGAAGTCTAATGAATAATGTTGTTTATTTATATGTCTCTTGAGTTGTATCTGTTGTTTTTCTAATTAGCTGTATTTATTTATATAGTAATATTATATCTTCTTATTTAAATATAAAGAACCAAGAATAGCAATGCTTTACGATGTTATTATGTAATATTCTTATAAACTCTCAAACCATTGTATAAAAAAATATACGTACTTATTATTTATACCAAGTTATATAATTGAAATTGATACGACTCAAAGTCGATATGAAAGTGTTTGGCTTAGATTTTTTATGTTTTAATATTAGTTTTAATATAGACAACGAAGGATGAAGTTTGTAATAAAAAAATCGAATCAGTATTATCCTGATGTTAATATAAGTAGTAATATTAACATAAATTAAATTAAAAAAAAAATTACAATTGGTTTCACGTCCCATCATTTGTGAAATACTAGTGAGTCGCCCGTGAAACTTCGTCTTTAATTAACAGATTTTTTATTAATTTCGAAACCTATGAACGGTTTTGTTTCTATTTAATTTCATTGTTAACTGCAAGTCACTCATCTACATTTGGCGCTAAAAACTCTGGTGGTTTATAACATCTTCACCAATGTTTACGCATTATTTAAAGATATTAAATATTTTTTTATAAAAATGGAAAACAAAGAACAACGTGTCGTGGTAGGTTCGCACGTATTTAGTTTTTTTTTTTTTTAAATACAGCCGTTATTAAATCATATTTATAACGGCTGTATAACGGCTATATCTTTTCATTTACCACTCCCTAAAATTAATTATTTCGTACATCGTAACAATATACTAAACTTCAATCAAGAATCATTTTTAATTTTCTGCAATTCTACATTTTAAACAAACAATTATGAAATATCCAGGAATGTTTCTTTGCTATACAAATAACTGGAATATAAAAAAAAAGTCGTTATTATTATTTTGAAATGCATGCAATAGTTGCAACTTATATATATATATATATATATATATATATTATAATCGACCATTCACGAAGAGATTTAAAATAAATATCGACGAACACTAAGTTTCAGTTATATATCAACAAAATATTATGAAATTCAACAAGAATGCAACTGACAGTTACAGATTTTTTACCACCATGACAACCCAAGATGGATGCCCCTTTCTTTTACTACGTCTCAAAGGTGACGTCACTTCCTTGACCACGTCAGTTTTTGTTCTATAATAATATATACATTGCTAAGTACCTAGTATGGGTATGGAGATTCGCATTAAAAACTTGTAAAAATTTTTATTTGTTAAAAATATTTATTTTATTTTGTGTTGTTCATCCCAAATTTTACTTGACTGAGTTCTTTATAAATCGTAAACTGCAATGTTATAAAATAAAGTCAAGGTAACAGAGATTGAACGATTTTAAAATATCTCTGATGCAACTGGGAGTCGCGTGCCGACGGCTGCAGCCTCCGATTAAATTATATTGTTATCGGGAAAATGTTTGAAAATATCCAGAGAGAATTTTACATGTTATACATGTATTGTGATTAATTATCGCTCGAAGCGGCTACTGCGTGAAATAAAAAAAAAATGTGACTTGTACTATATATGCACGTGTTCATGTAATTACGTATTACCTTTCTACTCAATCACCCCCGAAAGACTTATGACAATCGATGGATCCTAATTTAATTTGGTACAGAAGTAGAGTTTTTATGATATCGGTAGGCGGACGTGCAAATGAGCCACCTGAGGGTAAGTGGTCACCATCGCTCATAGACAATGGCGTTGTAAGAAATATTAACCATTCCTTACATCACCAATGCGCCACCAACCAAGATGTTACGTCCCATGTGCCTGTAGTTACACTGGCTCACTCACCCTTCAAACCGAAACACAACAATACTGAGTACTGCTGTTTGGCGGTAGAATATCTGATTAGTGGGTGGTAGTAGTAACCCAGACGGGCTTGCACAAAGCCCTACCACCAAATAAAAGTCAATGAATAAAATATTGTTTTGAGATAAAATATGTATTTAGTGGATAAGTCAATCTGCAATCCGATCGTAAGTAGTCACATCTGCCCAGTGCCCAATGGTAACTAAGATGTTATGTGCCTGGGGGTCTGTAATCACACTGGCTCACTCACCCGTCAAACCCGAACACAGTAATATGAAGTATTGCTTTTCGGCGTATTATATAAACAATTTTTTGTTTTTTTCAATTTGCTTTGCAAATATTACGAAGTTTAAAAAACATACGGTGCGTGGTGTACAGTCAATCAGCACAGTACGGACGAACAGATTGGTTAGCGAATGTTTAAATCACAAACATAAAAAATTCAATGAATTATATATATATATATATACATATATGCACATGCAATACTAGTAGTTATAAATACTATTGATATTTTAATCTCAGGTATTTCAATGAATTCGAAGATTTTAATGCATCTTAGCAAAATTATAATTTAATGCTTAATTAGTTTTATTATTTGGCAACTAACCTCAGCACGGATTAATTATTGCGTAGTATAGAAACCATATTAGATTACCAACTCTTATTTGCAAAGACGTTATACATATAATTATTTTAATTTTAGAAAGTTTCGAATGATTGAAATTTTTAAAATATTGACACACACATACACACAAATAATGAGGCACACTGCACTGCAATTATTATTTATGCCTGTTTTGCCAAATTGAGTTTTAATTATATATCCTTAAGCAACAATTTCGACCTACTATAACTACTTCATAAATGTTTATTACTTAGTATATAAGGTGTATTTCTATTTAAAAAGTAACAATCTATTCAATTCCACGAGCTAGGAAAAACAGTCTTTGTTCTTAGAGAGAAGATTTAAAGCTTATTTACTCTTGATGCTCCTCCACGCTGCTCCAATTAGATTTGATGGATACACGTGCTGATTTCCTCGCAAAGTTTCCTTTTAGTGATGAACACAAGATTAATTAAAAAAATTAAGCACATGAAAATTTTATGCTTCTGAGGGTTGGAACACGCTTTATTCGATTGAGAACAAACAACGTATATTTTTCAAATGAAGCGTCTTCGATTTCATTTTTACACTACATCTAAAAAATAGAATTGAGTGAAATTTTCTCTCTTCTCACTCGTTCGCAAACAAAAATTATTTTCACGCCGGTCGTCAGATTATCTTGCCGGAAGCTTAGTCGACCTTGAGGGGCGAGGTCGACTAAGCTTTCCACGTAAGCTAAGGCTTTTGATAAGATTAAAATACTATTATGCCCATTATGTTGAAAGCATGTTTTCTGTCATTTTGTAAATGGACTTTAATCTTTGATAGTTTTTATTTGAACCAACGTGAAATAAAAGTGATGAAATAATTGCTAATTTTTTTAAAGTAAGTTGCTATATTTATTGTTATAAAAACATAAAAACTTCATTTAACATAATATTTTCTATTAATTAATTAACAAAAATAATTATCTATAATAGTATTCATGGACATATATACATGGAATAATTTCAAATGCAGGTTACCTCACGATGTTTTCCTTCACTATAGAGCATGAAATGAATCATAAACACAAATTAGGCATATAAAAATTGGGCTGTGCGTCTCCGAGCTTTTGCCCGGTTGAAGGTTGAAGCCCGCAATCAATAACCACTGGACCATCACTGTTCATATTGATAACTAATTATTATAAAGAACTTCTTTGCACCACAGACTGCAAACATTAATTATACATTACATACATTAACAGCCTGTAAATTTCCCACTGCTGGGCTAAGGCCTCCTCTCCCTATGAGGAGAAGGTTTGGAGCATATTCCAATGCGGGTTGGTGGAATACACGTGTGGCAGAATTTCGTGGAAAATAGACACATGCTTTCCTCGCGATGTTTTCCTTCACCGCCGAGCACGAGATGAATTATAAACACAAATTAAGCACATGAAAATTCAGTGGTGCTTGCCTGGGTTTGAACCCGAAATCATCGGTTAAGGTGTACGCGTTCTAACCACTGGGCCATTTTTATATAAAGCATATTATTTATATAAAACATTAATTATGTTTTATATAAAAAAGGAAGGAAAATAATTAAATAGCTCTCTAATATGGAAATAATTATGAATGTATAAGCAAAGTTAACTTTTGGCCCCGAGTTGCTACTTGGAAATGGTAAAGTTCATTGACTTTCCGAAGTTAAGTTTGGGGTAAGATATTACATTATTGCTATCATACGATCAAGTCGCTTAAGCATTTTCAATTCAATTTATCAAATCGTATAATAAAAGGTATTACTTTTTCTATTAATTGAAAGCAAATAAGAAGTTCAGAAGATTAAATAAGTTCTTTTACGGTAGGTTTTTATAAATTTAAACTATTATTTTTATATTAAAATAAACGTCCATAGTTTGTCGAGCTGGTCCATGTAAAGCCCAAAACATTGTAAAGAAACTTACCCAGCCTGTATCTAGGAAACCGCATTGAATATTATTGTTAATAAATTAATATTAAATATTATTATACGTTCAATAATGAAGTTCACATATACATATTTATAAAGATACATAGATATAACAATTGTCTTTAAATAATAATGATGAAAATCCCCTACACGTGCATCGACTACCACAGGAGATCAACGTGCCAGAATATGCTACGAGTTTTCTCCTCTAAAAGAACGTAAGCCTTGACCCAGAAATCATATATCATATATGTATATGCTGTTACCAAACGTTAACAACATACTTTTCCATACTTGATTCTAAAGCAGACTAAATTATGAATTCAGAAACCATCAAGCAAACTAATAATCCAATATCTCAATTAAAAACATTTTATTTCATTTCGGAACCCTAAAATCTGTGCATAAATTAAGAATATCCAATGTTAAAAAGAGGTAACTGCGTCGATGTGGGTTGCGGCACAATACCCTTGTGTCTACAGTTCCTCGTAACAATTGCAAAGCACACAATATATTTAACTTGACTACAAATAAGTCAATGTTTCTTAAGTTCAAACCTAGAATCTAAGCTCTTTGTGACATATATTTAAAGTACGAAGTTTATTTTTATGCTAATATTAAAAAGAGGTTAAATAATTTTAATTTCTTATTCTTTAGATTCATAAAAACACTTTGTTCAAACTGACTTAATAATTATGACTCTTTATTTCATCAGCATTACAAGTATATTTTATTAAATAGTTGAGAGCCGAGATGGTCCAGTAGTTAGAGAGCGTGAATCTTAACCGATGATTGCGGGTTCACACTCAGGCAAGCACCACTGAATTTTCACGTGCTTAATTTGTGTTAATAAATGATCTCGTGTCATTTCAATGAAATTCTACCACATGTGTATCCAATAATGTGCATTGGAACAGCATAGTGGAATAAGCTATAAACTTCTCCATAGTGAGAGAGCCTTAGCCTTAGCCCAACACTGGGACATTATAAAGCAGTTACTTTACTCTATTTTTCTAAAATTAAATGAAACAATTCCGCTCGTTATAGAGTTGTATATAAATAATGATAGTCTTACAGGAATAGAGTATCATTGAAAATGTATTGACACAATCTCGCTTCGGGTAACATGACAGGGCAGAATTGAGATTGGTAGCGGGTGCTACGCCACGTTAGGCGGAGTCGCGTAGCGTTGCTTTAAATCAAAATGGCGTTACAGATACACGATGCGTACTTTATAAAGTTTTATTTACAAATAATACTTTGATTTTAAAACAAGATAACTTATTTTAAGAAAGTGTTTATTGTATTTATAGTAAGTAGGTAAGTATAAGTAAATGAAAAAACACTCAAATAAAAACTTATTAAATTAATGAGAGTCAACTAAAAATGAACGCAGCCTATACATCTTCTACATAGACCGGACCACAGCAATCGCGGGTCATTTGCTGTTTGTTATTAAATAGCAACATTGTCTATCTACAAAGATCTCCAATAAATCCTAATGTACATATATTATACAGTACAACCTTCCCTAAAAAATATGCATTTAACAACGAAAACTCTACTCAAGTCGGATGAGTAGTCTTAGAGAATATCGCGGACATACAAACTTACGTATAAACATTTATACTGGACCGGGACGGCCTCCTTTTTTAGAAGTCAGTTAAAAATATACGTTAAAAAAGCAAAGCAGCAAATTTTGCCTGGAAAAGATCGCTGCTTTAGCGATAACATCGCCTGTTGCATTTGAGCAACTTCGTACCTACATTCAATGTATTTATTGTGTACCAATAATATATATATATATATATATATATATATATATATATATATATATATTAAAAATAAATAAGCTTAATAAAACAATCTTTAACCCCTTGTGGTTTTTTTAACGTAACGTTCCTTATTTTTGTAATAATCATTTGGACTGGAACTTGGCCACGTGGTGATAAGTGGTCACCGTTCTTTAGACTGTAAGAAAACTTAACCAACCTTATAATGCGAGGACGCCACCCTGAGAGCTAAGTACCTACTTATGTTCCTAGTGTCTAATTACTCTGGCTCACTCGTTCTTAAAACTAGAACACAAAAATACTAAAAAGTTTGGCGTTAGAATAATAATAATATATATCTATACTACTATATAAATTTGTAGAGTCTGTCTGTACACTCAAGTTTTTTGTCGAATTTCGTCATAAACATTTGTTTTATGACTCTTTGTTCTATGATCTCATATGTTCAATAAATATATTCAAAATAAAAAAGTATGGCTTCCATTTATAATAATAATTATTATTATAAATAACTAATTTTAAATATATTTTAAAAAGCTAAGCAAAGCGGGCGGCATATAATAATGGAAATTGATTTGATATGATTGGATTTAAATTATAATATTTAAGAGACGATAGGGCACAGTGTGTATCACATCGGGACCTTAATCGAATATCGCTGGTTCAAATCAAGAACTGTTGAGTTTATGTGTATGTGACAAATTATTAATTTAAATTTCGTTCATTTAACTTAGCGTTAACGGAATACATTTTGAATGCGTCGGATATAATTATATTACATATAATATATTAATGGAGTAGCCTTAGTGAGCAAGCTCCAAACCTTATCCTTAAAAGCCGCCTTTTCCTAGCAACACGTTAACGGAATAAACGGAAAGTGTTTTCACCTTTTTCCGACTTTTATTTACAATTTATTTTTACTCTACGTAACTATTTTTAATTTTTATTTATATATAACTAATGCCTATATATATTCTTAATAATTTAAATACTACGGATATCGCACTATCATTTTATTGAGTTATTTTATTTGAAATCCAAATGCAAAATCTAATCTTAGCTTCTAATTAGAGTTCAAGAAATATTTCTTTCAATTATACTAATATATCAATATATACTTAAATGAACAATATTACAGTCCAAACTCGGACCTATATTTATAGAATAGAGTTTAGAAATACCTCCACTATTCGGTAATCGTTTTTTGAATTTTAATTGAACATTCCGAGCAGGTTAGCATTAACCTAGAAGAAAATCTACTGTAAAAAAATATTTTGGTGAAATTTTAAATTGATCTCTTGAATTAATTTGATTTGGAGTATTGGAAATTGGCATCAAAATATTTGGCAATGGAATACTAAAAGAAAACAAATACTACAACAACGCAAGCTATTGAATCTAAGATACTGTAACAGATATTTTTAACTTGACCCATAATACTAATACTTTTTTATATTTATTAAAATAATCCTTATTAAGTACGCGATAAGATATAGATAAGAAAGCGTATAATTTGTATTCATTTAATAAGGACGACCAATGTTAAATAGTGGAAAAGACTAACTACTAAGTTTTTGAACGGCTATTAATGTTGGAACCAACATTCTGAACCGGTGAACATTTGCTTCAATACTTTGAAATGACGATTCAAAAGTGCTACAACTACTTGAATAAAGAATTTTTACTTGCCGGCAGGGCTTAGTGCAAGCCTATCTAAATTTATGTACTAGGTACCACCATCATATGGCACAAGGCACCTGTTACAGGCCAAGGTTGGTAACGCATTGGTGTTTTAAGGAATGGTTAAAATTGTTGTTGCCAATGTGTATGAATAGTGGTGACCATTTAATAGCAAACTACGACATAAAAATAAAAAAAAAATAAAAAAATAAAAAAAAAAAAAAGAAAAGAAAAGAAAAAAAAAGAACTGGCACATTTTCGAAAAAATATCCATATATCGGTCGACGTGTAAAGGTGCAGTCATACATAAAATGACATTACATAAAACGAACCCTCATAATAAGCGTCAACATGTTAATACACAATTAAATATATCGTTGATTAAAAACACTCATTAATAATGATTGGATACGATTGCCGAATTACAGTTGGATAATTGGTTATTAGGCGTGTGTTGTCTTGGGAACGGCTTCAGAAGGAAAAAATATATATAATATTAAAGGTCACACCGCTTGTACTTCGCTTGGCGTGATATTTTTTATATTTAAACGTACATATATTTTTTCTTTTAAAGATTTGGCTAAGGAAGATGATTTGGCTAGTGGCCTAACTGATGGTAAGTGGTCACCACCGCCGAAAAACATTAGCCCCGTCAGAAATGTTAAGAATTACTCATATCCCAATCCGCCACCAATCTTGGGAACTACGTCGATATGCCCCGTGTGCGTATTATGACACAGGGTCACCATTGGTAATAACTACCCTGATAGCCATGCACAAAGCCTACCACTACCAAATGTATGCACCTGTTTTGAATAATGTGTACATAATTATAATAGAATAGGATAATTAGGCTAGTGATTTTTGTGTGTGATTTTGTGTGTGTGTGATTTTGTGTGATTTTTTTTCTTCGAAAACACGTAAAGTCTATGGTCCTGAAGTATTCGGATTTTTCGTCTCGGAATATGAGAGTGCACCAGTGATCCGTGTATTCACAAACACTTGTGCACTAAAATATTTCCTGCGTATCTCTTAAGCTTATATTATTGTCTATAGTATTACATTACTTTTAAAAAATAATAAAAGTTGGATTTGCCTTCTTTATATAATATTATATATAACCTATATATAATACTATGTAATGCTGTTTGGTAGTAGAATATCGGATGAGTGGGTGGTACCTATACAGGTTTGTACAGAGCCCAACCACTAAGTAATATTAATAGTAGATTTTGTAGCAGCTTTCCCGAATCCGCAACATCAAATTAACTGTTTTTTCACCCTGGAATCAACAAACATGCGTGACGCGATGCAGAATCAAAGCAATCAACTCACCAGAATCCTAAAGGCGTCATTATATTGTATGCGAAGAGCATTGTATGACCCCTGAGTATACTTGGCCCATAGAGCGCCGGTATAAAAGCTTTGATTATGTGCTAGCTTGGGCTTTTATAAACATGTGCTACCCATTATCTGTATAGTAAAGTACTTTTTAAAATAAATAATTAAATTTACTAAACGACAACAAGTGTTTAGTAAAACATAAATTGTTATTTGTAAATTATTTATTTATATTAACATACTTTGAACTTTAGAGTGAGATGGGTAAAGGGGAAGAGGATGACCTACGAAGACATGGATGGAGTGAAGAGGGATATGAGAGAGATGACCGACTAGATGACGAATAATAGAGAAAAATAGAAGGACAAGAAACGCCGCGCTGCCCCAGTTTAGAGATAAGCAGGGAAAATAAGTAGATACGCTTTAAATTAAAACACTACAATAATCAATAACACGGTAGTTCTGTCACAGTATGGTGTCATACCTTACTGATAACAGTGGTATTTTAATTTTACAGACCACTATAAGACTAATATAATTTATCAACACATCTTACTCTCCTGTACATCAAGGTATACACACATATTATAATTTTCTACGTATATGTTATGCGTATTTAAGCCATAACCTAAAGAAATCACGTTTATATAAACATAAAATAATTTATAACGCTTATACGCATATTTAAAAATAACAACAATATATGTAAATAACTTTTAAATATATATCATAAATATATTAATAAATTTAAATCACGCAAAACTAATTTATTATTAATGATCAGTATTGTGGTTTTTGTACAGCAGATTTTCGGTGCACTTGCTGTAATAGTTGCTGCATTTTAATATTAAACATCAATTTTAAAATTATTAATTACGTTTCTGTAACTAAATCTCATAAAATAAATATGAATGACTGCTTGTAACTCGAATTGATAACATAAATTATAAGTTTATTTTGATTTTGCTTAAAAGTAAATACAAATAGTATAAGTTTTAAGATATTATTTATTAAATTTACACGCGGAATACCAAGCATAATACGTTTAAAATGATGTTTATTTAAATAGTTAACAAACAACCAACATGATACAGGATATCATTAAAATTTGATAAGCATATCTAGTTTGATAGATGCTTGTTACATTTTTTAAATATTAAATATTAATTATATAATTTACGTATTTGAAAATACAACCGTTAAAATTTAATTTGCATATTTATACTGTCATGATCAAAATCAATCAAAGGAAACTTTATTCGACTAAGACCTAATATATCCCTGGTGCGTTATATGGTCACAACATTCTTACAACAAAAAAAAAACAGTGTACAAAAATGTTTGAAATAAATGTGTCGATATCTCGTTTCATATATGAAAAGATATTAAAACAATATAAGAAATATATAACATTTTTTTCACATAAATACCCAATTAAATTGTTCCCGAGTATGACTAAACAAACAAAGGAAATGCTCATTTTGAATGTGTCGTAGTCACGTAATAAAGTTTAACAAGCGCTTTCGAATCGCCAATTTACAAAGCGTCTATCGTATTATTATGTCACGAAGTTGCCGACTTGGAGTTTGGATTACAAACAGTGCTGGCAAGGAACTCATTACTTAAACAAACATAGACACGCCTGAGAAAATGTAGGCTATAAAATTATATGATGGTAGTTTCTTCAATCTTTACGGGCTATCTGATTGGTGGTCGGTGATTTATTAAATCATGATAGCATCTCTATCGGTTATAATAAATCTATAGCAATATTATAAATGCGAAAGTAACTCTGTCTGTCTGTCCGTTGCTCTTTGACGGCGAAACAAGTGAACCGAATTTGCAATTTTATTTTAACGCAAGCTTGATAACAGGAAAGGAAATATGGTACTTTTCCCTAAAACATGAGCAATATTACTAATTCTATCTCAACAGATTATTTTGTTTCTGTATCTTTTGTTTTTATTGATAGCCAATTAAGATGCGTCACAGATTGTTACTTAAAGCCAGCGGTTATAAGAGGACTGTTGCATCAACGCAAGTACTTGTATAATAAAAACAATTTCCTTTGTGACGCGGTATTGCAGTGCCTAGGATACGCTTTCGTGGAACACTTTCATACTTTAAAAATTTAAGGATAAAATAAATGCCGTGAAACATTGACAAAATAATTAAGAAACAATAACCAAAGACAGTTTAAAATTATGAAAAAATATTTTAATTAATATGCATAGTTTTTCTTAACTGAACAATCGTTAAATTAATTTTAATTAATAATCATAAAAAGTGTCGCGAGTGTGTGTGTACTTAGTGTCCAACAGTTGGCCGCTGTTTTTCTCGACGCTACGACACTTTGACAATCTATCTAGACATATACATACATAATCAAAGGCAACATGTTGAATGACTCGAGTGCTAGTACCTAGCAAAGGAACACTTACATTGAGGTCCTATAATGGTAAAATATTATTTTTTATTCGTGGGACATGTAGTGTATAGGGTAGTTTATAAATAGTGAGCAGAGGTTGTGAAGTATCAGTCAACTGCCAACAGTCGTAGAGAACGGTTGTACGAATCTTAATTGTCTGGTAATTATACTATCTAATTGGAGATAAAAGTTATATTTTGAGGATTTTACAGGACATAAGATAAAATACAAATCAAAATTCGTATGTTCTTTTCATAATAATATTCTGTTTATAAATCTTATACTACTTTTCTCATAATGAGGTTGTTCTACGTTGCCATCAAAAGAGTTTTAACATCTTTTATATTTTTATAAGACCATTGCTCGCGAATTCGCTTACAAAATATTTTATAATTACATAAATAGCAAATGCAGTCTTAGAAGAACGCTCTGACTTGAATTGAAGATACGTATTTATTCTGTGATAATTTGAAATACTTATAATTAGATTATTAATCAAAACGCTAATAAAATGTCGTAGTTTTAATTAAAGTGTTTACTTAAATGATATATTTAACGGAAATTACAATTACTTTAAAAAAATATATAAAATTTTATATATTTATATGTATTTTGTGTTTAATGTTGTATCTCTTAAAATTATTATCATTATTTAAGTATATTTGCGTATCATTTATCACTTATACATGGGTCGTAAATGGCAATATAAAAAAATTAATTCGTTTTTCAAATTTAAAAAGGAACAAACGGAAAGCATTAAAAAGAACATCGGTTCATAAATGACGGAATTCTAAGAAAATAACAAAAAAACACAAATAAATTGATTACCCTTTTTTTTTTAAATCGATTAATAACGCTATGAAGGTATTAAGAATAAAATTTTACAAGAAAAACCAAACCACGAGGGATGCTTGTAAATCTTACTCCTTATAGAATACGCCTTAAAACATTATTAATAATAATAGTAATTTTAAATAACTGGCTTAGCTCGGCTACACTTCATAATGACCCAGGCTGATATTAAATAAGTCTAAAGGGGAAGTCTAAGGGAAAAGACTTCATTTCTATGTTCTTCGGGCGTTTGTTATTTTAGTGTACACGATTTTTTTTTAATTATGTTCATATACAACAAAAAAATGAGTCAGCATTAGAAGTCGTAGACTTCAAACGACGTCTTCATTGGCTCGGAATGTGTTCTTATAGAGATGTTATTTATTTTCGTGGCATTTTGGATTCTTTAGGTAGTCTGGACGGTATTCAGCTAATCTGTTCATATTCAGTAGGATAGTTACGAAATGGATTCTAATGAACATATTAGATTAAATGGTCTTTACCAAATTATTAACCAGATCCTTGTTTCAGGTGGGCGTGCTACCCCTGGGTGCCGTGCGGAGGACAAGACCTCCTCGACTCGCTGACATACCGAGGTAATAAGATTACCCATTTCTTTTATTTTATTTATAAATATTATGTAGAAAAAAATATAAGGTATTTTTCGAGTCTTTTCCATGATTTCTGCTAAAACGTCATGTCACAGAATGGCCGCGGAGCGGTAACGTGAGGAAAGTTACTCCGCTGACCCTCTCCGTTGAAGAAGACCAGAGAGAAGGCGCTGGCGTTATGCGCACCGTCTCCTCCTCTGTAAGCTTTCTCTCTGCAAGGTTTCTGTGTATCCCAGGGACCTTTTAACTTGAAAACCCGTATTCGTTGGCGAACCGTCGGGGCGAAGAGATGAAGCGGTTACCGCTGTCAGTACCGGCGATTTCCACATCTACTAGTGGTGGGGTCACTTCATGTGGGAGAAACGCATAAAGGCAATTTCCCAGCGAAAAATAAGTTAACGAGATTACTAGCACCACACGCTCATTGACCAAATCAAACAGCGCGTGATTTTCGTTACACACCTATCCCTTTTCACGAAACTATTCCGACAGATTTTAACACAAAATACTCCAGATAAATAAGATTGTTAGCATCAATCAGATTAATTTTAGTAACCTTCTGCAATCGTCACTCGCTCGCGTTCTTCCCAGTTTTGTTAGGGATCACAGAAATATTTGTTTTCCCCGACTCTTTCTGTCGATTATAAATTGTCAATTTTATTACAAATAATTACCTTATGCTTATAAAAGCACAGCTATCGAGGTCCTAAATTCAAATACCGTGTCGGGCTATTAAAAAGCTGTTGGGTTTTTCTGTAGTCAATTCTTAATACCAGGCGAGAGCGCATAAGAGTCTCACATTTTCTAAAAATTGTAATCCCGTAACTTGGAAAGCACATGAAACTGTTAATTCAGATCTCATCGCTTAGGCCAAAATCGTTCAGAACGTCATCTATACAATAACTATACTGATAATAATCTTATATGTATATTAATAGCGTAAACCGATAGCTGCACATAAAATATTATATATGTATATTTTATGGTTTTATTTTAAACTACTTTAGCCATAGATGTGCAGACAATTAAAGAGGATTCTTAATTGCAATTTACTAAATTGTTACGATTTAACAAGGAATTAATTTTAGAGAGCGGAAAAATATACTGGCCGGGTAGAGAGCGGTTCTATGGCTGTATTAAAAAAAAAAACAAATTTAAAACGTGCGAACAGACATCGTTAGTTTACAATTAAATTAAATCAAATCAAAACCTTTCATGGTTTCGAAATTTGTATAAATCTGTTATAAATCTATATAAATAAACGCGTAGTTTCGCGTGCGACCCGCTACTGTATATCTGAATAACCCTGACTGAAAAAGGTAATACAGGATTTATATTACAGTAATACAATGTGTTGTCTTCTTCGTTCTAATGTCGAATTACTGAAGACGAAAAGAGATAAATCGATGCCAACTATTCACCTGCTATGAAATATACTACCTTTTAACATTAATATATTTAATATAAAACACAAATAAACATTAGCTCCTTTCGTTTCAAATGTTCATTAAACACGTTTCTCGGATGAAAATAAGCATATCATTTAAATTGAAATTTTATTTAAATATACTTACGACTGGCCAAATTGTTCTCAAAGTTCATTATTTGATAGACCCTTTGTCCCTTTGTAATCGAGTTGTTTTCTTTGACCTTCAACAGACTTTTGTATTCATGTGACATGATGCGTTATATAATCTATTTTAAATAAGCCTTTGACGGGATCGGTAAAAACAAAATTAATTTTAAATTAAGTGGATTATATTTTTATTTGTTTTTGTTCTTTTATAAAATAGGTAAGCGGCCCAGGATTTGAGGCCACCTGATGGTCAGTGGTCACCACTGTCCATAGACACTAGTTATGTAAGAAATATTAACCTTTCTTTAATTAGCTAATGCGCCACCAACCTTGGAAGCTAAGATGAATCTGTAGTTACACTGGCTCACTCACCCTTCAAAACGGGATACAACAATACTAAGTATTGTTGTTTGGCAGTAGAATATCTGACAAGGGGATGGTGCCTGGACGGGTTTAAATCTAAGCTAGATTAAATTTCGGTCTACTTAATTTCACCTTATGAATAACTTTAATAGCTTCACCCCAAAATGTCCGTATCAATACCATTAATGTATGTATTAATACGGACTACGAGCGTATTAAAGATATCTAACAGCAGCCCATATTCAACATATTAAAACGTATATCGTTTGCTTGTCTGTTTTAAGTGTAAACATGGTACGACTGCGTAGGTTCATAAAAAAAAAACTTAAACTAATTTATTAAGACTAATTAATTCTAAAATGTATGTGAAAATTGGTAGATGTGAGAACCAAAAGAGATAATTTAAAACCTAATTTAAATTGACACAGAATTACCAAAATTTAATCTCATCAATTTTATTGTTAATATCTCTGAATACATTTCATCACTTGAATCACATGACTGCACATAACTTAATCAGCAGATCGCACGAAGCGTGGGAATGTAACACCGTCACTTTTTCTTTTGGCATGGTAGCCCGACACAAAAGATCAGAAGAGTTTACGAGGCTCCCGATACAGAGAGATATGACGACACTCAACTTTCTAACAGCTTTGACAATAACTTCTCCAAAACACAATCATTAGACTGTTAACTATTTCTGCAGTTCTCTATGACAATTAAATTAGTAGTTTTTATTTTGATAGCAAAACAAATCGATGATCCATTTTCATGTTGATATTAGTATGTCTATAAATTAATATTCAAATCACAGCTATCAAGCCTTGCCCTTACTTTGCTTTTTTTTTATGTTATAGGGGGCAAACGAGCAGGAGGCTCACCTGATGGAAAGTGATTACCACCGCCCATGGACATCTGCAACACCAGGGGGGTTGCAGGTGCGTTGCCGGCCTTTAAGGAATAAGTACGCTCTTTTCTTGAAGGTTCCCAAGTCGTATCGGTTCGGATAAACCGCCGGCGAAAGCTGGTTCCACAGAGTGGTTATGCGAGGCAGAAAATGTCTTAAAAATCGCACTGTTGTGGATTTTCGGACATCTAGGTGGTGCGGGTGAAATTTAGAATTTTGACGAGATGTCCGAAGGTGAAATTCAGCTGCTGGGATTAATCCAAACAATTCCTCGGAACATTCCCCGTGGAAAATTCGTTAGAAGATGCAGAGTGAACCAACATCTCTACGCAGAGCCAAAGGATCGAGCAGATCGGAAAGGGCTAGATCGTCGATAATTCGAGCTGCTCTACGTTGGATACGGTCAAATGGAAGGAGCTGGTACTGGGGAGCACCCGCCCAGAGGTGAGAGCAGTACTCCATGTGTGGCCCAATTTGCGCCTTGTCTAGTTTTAGACAATGGACCGACGTGAAATACTGTCTTGCCTTGCTGAGCACACCAAGCTTTTTTGATGCCAATTTGGCATTGCCTTCCAATTTGCTACAAAGTTCATTGACACTTGACGCCCTTCGCCCAGTTTATGAAATATGATACTTTTGTTGACACACTTTGTCCCTTGTCAACATCCGTAACTAGACATTTATATCCGAAGGGCATTGTGGTTGTTTTGTAATAATAGTTTTGTTTACTTAATTCGTATTCATGAAAACTTTCAGGAGAATTTATTTTGTATTTTATAATATTTTACTAGGGAAATTTAATGCTATAATTTAAAACTTTTACTTTTGACTTAAAACTGAACGCTCATTGGTCACTATCATTGGTTGCAATCGACCAATGGCAAATCAGATGAAAGTCAAATTAGTTTAACTTTGTTAGATTAACTTTGATTAAAGTTTGAGAAACTAAAAGTAAAACTTTCTAGAACTGGCGAGCATTTTCTTGTAATTTGCTGATAATTTATGACAAAGTGAAAATATACTGTGTCAGTCTATTCTGAACTTCAGTTATACATACATCTTAACTATTATTATGAATGCGAAGATATTTTGCTACGCTTAACTATTCAACAAATCATCATGAAATTTTGTATTTATATCAAATTTGTATAGGAATGCTGTACATCCGATATACTACCATGATGTCAGAAATTATTATTTATTATAGTTTAAGGTACAAAGCCAAAATATTTATTTAAACAAGAGCTATTTACACTAAGATCTTAATTTTCTATACAAATTAAAATTAAAAATAGTAACTATACAAATCACGATCATGTGGAATAGTGCAAGAATGTTAGTAACATTTCTTTTTCGAATGGCATTTCCCATCCTCTTGGCAAAAATTGAACTAGTCCTCCTGTTACCGGTGGAGACAATAAGGCGAGGAGTTATACTTTTGAAAAAAGTTTTTGGACTATTCTGATTGTTATTGTCATTCATAAAAAATTCTGACGTGAGAATTTTTCTGTAGGGTCATCTGGAAGAGATCGTTACCTCATTAATAAGAACCCTTTTCCTCATCTTGTGTGATATTAATCATTATTATAGTTATTGTTATCATTAATATCTGCCACATAAGCAAAATCATAAATACTAAACGCATATACCAATTCAGCTATATATGGCTCCAGTAATAAATTATTTGACCGACATTATTAATCTCGTCCGAACAATATAAATATTTTCTTAGAAAGAATAGAGATAGAGTTAAAGTTGAATTCCTATTTTTTGTAATATTACATCTATATATAAAATATAAAAAACAATTATGTGTATTTTCTAGTGGTTGAGTAGAAGAGGTGAATCTTAAACGAAAAACTGTGTTCAAAACCGGTACCACTGAATTTTCACGCAACGTGGTCGAATAAACATCTCAAAAAGGACAGGAGGCCTTATCTCAGTGAGGAACATTTAGGCTATCACTATACTCTATTACTATTGTGTACAATCATTTTTCTCTTAGATAACATCAAAAGCTTTAGACTTAACTTGCATGTTGAAACAAAAACAGTATGATTGTCAAACATTATTTGATAATTTTTTTCACAAACTCCTCTAAAAAGTCATTGGAAATATTAAGAAAGTTAACCATTTGCCCCTAAGTAGGGACCGGGTTGTGTGGGATTCTTGCGATCGGAGAGGCGGTGGGATCATGTCGATATAACCCATCCACGGCCCCTTCCATCCTGTACTCCCCTCATGGCTTGGCGGAGCTATTCTCGGAGAGCGAAAGGTATCTTACCCTCCCTGTACTCTAAGCTAGAGCGTACAATGACATCTTGACTACCGTCCTCCTCAGATCTATCTAACACAGGTTACACGATGCATCCATTTGTCCCTACTCACCCTATCTTTTAGCCCCAGACGTCAGAGCTGATAAAAGGCCGAGGGCGGGATCCTTTCCCGTTCCAGCTCATACGTTTTCCTACAGACCATGACGGACCATGACGTAAAAGGAGGCTGCGGCCCACCACACAGATTCCCTGCGAAGCATTGACGCCATTCTCGTCCGACTTTGCGAACCAGGGTCTGTCTCTCGTGTCGATTTACTTAGAGTGCACCTCCAGAATATGCTGAACGGTGTATCGATCCGCAACTAGTATAAAAACCTTTTTTTTGTGAGGGGCCGTGGATGCGTTATATCGACACGACCCCGCAGTTCTTCAATCCATGCCGAGGACGGCCATGGCAGTGGTTTTATTGGGTAGGAATCCCACATAACCCGGTTAATCCCCCCCCCCAGGGATCCGGATATCTTTCTGAGGTATCCAGTGCGTGAAAAAAAAAACGGTCAAACGGTGTCAGATCCTATTAATCTAAAACCTACACGGGCATTTATTCATAAATTAAATATGTATAGATTACCAAGCCAATCACATTAACATCATTAGATGTTCGTACTCGGGTCTAATACTAGTTTCCCTAAACGCCTCACTTTCAGACAATGACAAACATACACGGTATGTAATTATAGTATCAATTAGTGATTTGATCCGCAACGCTGCCTTTGTGTCTTTAACATTAATTGACATGTTAGTTGTTTACTGAATCACAAATTCATACATTTAAGCTGTTTTACATTCAAGACAAAGAAATTTCCATTTAAATGCTTCGAAACTTTAACGTCCATAATTTCATATTCTGGTACAATATGCTGTTTTGGTTAAGCAGTTTTATGTAGGTATTTCGATGAAAGACAAGTAAAATCAGTTTGTAAATGTATATAAATTCAATAGTCATATCCCTTAGCATAGACTTTCTTACAATTTAATAAAGTAATTGCCATCATTGTTATATTCTAAACCACATTGTTATAATATATAAGATTCTAGTTTATTAGGCCGTTAATCGGAAACCTGTCACCTATGAATTAAATATTTTCTGAAAACTTTTTAATCTCAATACTATAAAAGTTATATCAAAAGCTGTTTTATCAAATCGACAGGCTTATAAATTAACTATTCAAAGTGCGAATGAATTGGAAAAGTCAGTTGTGTATTCAAAACCAACATTAATATGAATTGGCTGCCATTGATTATTTCTCCAAAAATATTTAAATATACTTTAGAAACAAAATTTAAATGACATAATCAAGCAAGTAAGCGCGTCTATTTTTGCCCTTATTCCGAACATTCTCTTTGAAATAGGAGTTCTACGTAAATTAAAATCGAGTTGATGTTATGTTAAAAATATATTTAAAATATTAAATGAAATTTTGATCTAGGGTGCGCGAATAACTGTTTCTCGTGAAAATAACCTGCACATTATGTACTAAATACATCTTATTATTATTAATTAGCATCATATATGATTTAGATACATATACATACATTTATGCTTACAGCTATAATTTTGAACTTAAAACTGTTTAAAACTTGAAACTACAACATTAACAGTCTGTAAATTTCCCACACCTGGGCTAATAACTCCTTTCCCTTTAAGGAGAAGGTTTAGAGCCTATTCCACCATGCTGCGGGTTGATGGATACACGTGTGGCAGATTTTCGTTGAAATTAGTCACATACAGTTTACATCACGATGTTTTCCTTCACCGCCGAGCACGAGATAAATTATAAACACAAATTAAGCACATGAAAATTCAGTGATGCTTGCCTGGGTTTGAACCATCATCTGTTAAGATGCACGCGTTCTAGCCAATGGACCTGGCCTTTTCCTGAAACTACGTACTATAACAAAAAATTTAAAAAAAATTTAATGAACTTTTTGTGCAATTCGGTATAAATGCCATAAACGCCGCACAGCGCGGGACTGTAAAAAGTTATTATATTTTATTTCCAGAAATTCACAGAGAATTTGGCTGTGTTTAGCAATGCTCCGAAAATTACGTTCCTTGTTATTATTTTTAGTTATTATAATTAATTTCCTGATCCATTGGATTATGGGAGTAACCAAAAGAGGGCCATGGCTAGCCTCCCATGAGAATGGCCGATGTACCCGAAATCGCTCAATCAGTCGGATAACATAATAAATGCTTTAAATCCACCATAAGAATAACTGTATTTCATGCGAATCGACACTATCGAATGTATTTTAAATTTTAAAATATATCTTAAATTTAAAATTCCTCCAACGATCTAGAACTATTTATATAATAATAATAATTTATTTATTTAAGCGTAATATTGAACAAAAACAAGATGTGAACGATAATATAAATTCATAACCTTTGATGGAACTTTAAAAATTTTCGACTTTATCAGCGATGCTTAATGCATCTTAACGACGTTCAAGCGTTTCAGCACGTAATGCGGTGCTCGATCAATTTCAGAAACTTTTCTGGTTTACAAAGCATTAGAATAAATCAAATGAAAAAGTATACAAAAAAAATTACGCGATGGGATTACATTGAACGAGTAAAATAAAAAATAACCTTAATGTCATATATTCAGTACATTCACATAAAAACAAAAACACACGAACAGTTTTTTCAGCATTTTTATGTTAATAGTACAAAAATCTTTAAATATTTTGTACAGTCATAAAATACATAACAATTTCTACATATTGTTAATTTTCCTATATAATCCTACAAGCCACTCGAACACGTGAATCTTACCGTAGAGCAGGTTCTAACCCAGCCAAGTACCATTAAATTTTCATGTGCTTATTATTTATCTCGTGCTCGATGGTGAAAAATAAAACATCGTATTTCACATTTGTATCCGCTTAACCATATTGGAACAGCTTGGAGGAAAAGTAACCCTCCAAGCCTTCATATTAAAATATCTCTTTAGCCTAGTCGCACATGACCGAACTGTTACGTTTATGTAATCAATGTATTACGCCTGGTGTTTAATATACCTATATAGATTTCCGCTTGTTATTTCAGCATTGTGACAAAATTTATACTAACCTGGTCAAATATATATTCGCTACAGCTCAGTTCTGTGTGCTATTTCAATATAACTATTAACATTTAATAATTTTATATAACAATTGTTTACTGGTTACAATTGTTTACTTGATTAAATGTATACAGATGAAAATTATACAATCAAGAAAGCGTGGATAAATATTTAAAATTAAATATTTTTCCATGAAAAGTGACTGTTATATACGAAATGGAAATTATAAAACTGAAATCTAATTGAACGAAGGTTAAGTTAGCATAGTATATAATATATAGTATACATACAGACGTGATAACTTTATGTAACATATAACTGTATATTTTTTGATAAATATTGGATAAAGCTTTTCAGTTTACCGTATTCCATTCTAAAATCCGGTTAGAAAATAAATTTCATTCAATCCGCTATTAATAAAAGTCAATTTATGTCACGCAAAAAAAAATAACCGACGAAACAAAAATTACACGAATTTATTTATACGAAATATAAATATCCCGTAAGGATATGACATTTATTTTAGGCCTTTTTTCATTTTCGACATATATCTTTCAAGCGTCATGGATCACGGGCGCATGGCACCGTCAGAATCACTGGTTCGATCTTGACCTCACTTTTAACACGAAGTGTGTTCTTACCTTGAGGAGGTAATATTATATATATTCAATGTTGATATTGTCCTGGAAACTGGCAAAATGTATGTAGAATGCTTACAATTAAAAGTAAAACTGATACCATTTTTTAAAAAAAAGTCTTAGAAGTATATTGTGAGTCTCAAAAATGTGGTAATTTATAACTACTTTAGTTACTATTAAAAAATCCGTATTTATAAAGAAGTATATTTTTTTCGTATCTTTTTATATCAATACATGTTGAACTTGTGTAAGATTTTCATTAACGTAAGTGGATTTCCTTAAGACTCATATAAAAAATAAAACGGTACGTGTCAGCAGTGTTGATGAAAATCATAAAACTTCTACCCAGGAATACGCGCAGAGGAACAACCTATTCACAAATTTAAAGCGCTCATAATTTTGTAAGGAATATTCCCGTCATACGCGCCCTCGCTGTAAGCGAACCTTGTCTTCTCCTTTCATAATAATTTGCGAGAAACGGTTTAATTTTAATATAAAATAAAATCTTACTCGTTAAATATAAATTAAGCAAGCCTTCTGACAGGCGGTACTTCGTCCGGAAGTTGGGAATTAGTTTCGGACTTGAATTTAGCTCATGATAAATATTCCTGGACAACAAATTTGTAAGAAACGAAAACATATACGCCGTGATGGTTGATCGACGAGTAGGTTCGTGGAGAAATTCCGATGAGCTGGGACGCACCAGGCTCTTAACAACGGCGTTTCCGACATACGGAGTGTATGGCTTTAAAAGGGCTTCATGTGGGGGACACGCATAAAATCATTTTTCCAGTGACAAATCACACTTAAAATTAATTCATAAATTAAATTTAAAGATTGACGACGTTACTTATAAGCGTGTGCCCAAAAAAACAACTCATCATTATTGATTTGACCTTTGAAAGAAGAGAAGAGAACAGAAGATTGCAGCATTGTTCGGCAGCAGCAACGAATCGCCCCGTAAAATATTTATAATTAAAGCAGTTAATTGACTTAATAGTCCTCAGCTCACAGCATTTAGATGCTTCTATCAGGAGAAGTGGAACGGTTTTGTGCTATTACCAATTCTCAGTCTTTTGTAAAAATTAAAGGATTTTTCTTATTATCGGCATATCTTCAACCGGTTACTTCCGGATAATCGTCATCCAGCCTCTTAATTTTCGATTTTCGTATAGCCTATAATTTCCATTTATAATATTATACAAATTTTTGCATTTAGAATATATATACATTTTTTTTTGGGAATGAAATCGTATTTAAGTAAATGAGAGTGAGATCTAAATCGTATTTGAATTAATGTTATTTTAAAATGTAATGATAAATTCCTGTAAAACTTTATACAGATACGAGAAAAGCCGAAAAAGCGACACTTGATATTTTACTCACGCCGATGCCCCGTGCTGAATGGGAAGAGTCGTTCGGTTCTAAGAATATTCATCGAGAGAAAAATTTAGATTATCTCTGAAGATATTTTTAGAGTGGCAGTGATTTTACAGGCAAGGCCGAAAAATTGGAATAAAGTGGCTTGCGCTTAGAATTAACACTAATTTTAGCCAAAAATATTATTGCTTATTTCAATATAGCTTAAGATAATTATAGAGTATTTATATGAGAAGTAAAAATGATCAATCTGTCAACATTGTGTAAAAATATTCTGTTTTATTATTTTTACAACAGGCTTTCCAAATGGTGCGCTGAAGTCGCCAACAGTATTTTAGCGTAGGATTTGAATTCGCGTGCCCAACCTTTTTCCGTTTTCTTTTAAAAAACTACGAGCAGAATTTAGTACTGCTACTCAGCTACGTTAGTGATTAATTTTTAATTAACATACATACATACATTAACAGCCTGTAAATTTCCCATTGCTGGGCTAACGTCTCCTCTCCCTTTGAGGAGAAGATTTAGAGCATATTCCACCGCGCTGCTTCAATGCGGGTTGGTGGATACACATGTGCAGAGCATGAGATGAATTATAAACACAAATTAAGCACATGAAAATTCAGTGGTGCTTGCCTGGGTTTGAACCCGCAATTATCAGATGTACGCGTTCTAACCACTGGGCCATCTCGGCTACATGCCAAACAATAATGACATTTAAATTTTAACTACATTGAATAGAAAAATCGCTAAATATAAAATTACGACTCTAGAAAATCTTCTTACAATAATTGGATTCGTTGATTAATATGTCATATATTTGAAATTGAATCGAATTTCTATCACTGTTTAATTAGCTGTTATACTAGCAATAATATCCGTTGAATGTCCCGTAAGTTTTTGACATGGGTAGGATGAATTCTTAATCCTTTTCGGCTTCTAAATAGCCTCATTGGCACTCTGGGGATATGTTAAGAGTTCCGCGTGGGACGTAAAGGTAATTATACAATTAGCCGAACATGACAGCTATCTGGTCTCTGATGGCCTGGTTTGTTTGGCAACGCTACGTTCGTTCTGACACTTCAAGACATAAACGTTAGCAGTAATCTATGAAATAGTAAACGTTTACTGGAATAATTTGATGATCAGAATCAATTTTATACATTACTGACGACCCGGTTTATATAGGTATAATATTGCTTTCTACCAGTAAAAATATATATATAATAGAATCATTACGTCCGAAGGTTACATATAAACAGATAAATTTTACTTATTTATAATATCAGTATATATTTAAGAAAGATTAAAATATAATTGTACTAAAACAAACTTAATATGATGTAATATTATGAATAGCAAAACAATCTTAAAGCAAATAATAAAATTGCTTGCAAATATTAAATAGGTAAATTATTTTATGGTTAATACACAGTGTCTATGGAACGTGGCACGTAATTTACTAGACTGCATACATTCTTTAGAAATTACTTGAGTAAAGTTGGGAATAGCCAATAAAAACTCGTGAAATATACATAAACGTACTGCGTGATTGGTTCATTATCGCTTTACGCTGCATGATATTAAAATATTAAGCGCATTTCGCTTTAGAAGATTGGAATATCAAGATTTATATTTTAAAGGTTAAGTTGTGAAAGATGAATTGATGAAAACAACAATCTAGACAATTTCAATTAATTACTATCCTAAAATTTTCATTTATTGTTAGGGAAAAAGCCTTTTAACTGCTTTAAAACAATAATTCAGTAATTGTTTGAAAAATAAAACATAAATCATAAAAAAAACAAACGGTTTAACACGTTTTTTCACAGTCGAAGGCAACATGAAAAATGAAGACGTTCGAATCATCTAATTCAAATCATAACCCCAGTATAGTAGATATCTTAATTATTGGTCAATCTAAGGAACACTACACTCTATTTTGAGCTCCGTAGACTTACCTAATCAAGCAACGCATTGACTAAACTTCACCATATTCGTTTGAGTTTAATTAAAAGCAAACAGATAACTTAGTTTCCCCTTTCACAGGTTTCCCCGTCCCGCTCGGACTGGATATATTTTCCTCCTCATATTTTTGTAATTATGACTATTTCATTTTCTGTTAGATTTCAACATCTACAGTGAATTTCAAGAGGGACTAGCTGAGACTAATAAATAAGTGTGTACGTAAAATTAAGTGCACTCTATTCCATGTATTTCATAAACAGATGTGATGGAACTAACCATCTATAGACGAACTATTGTTGTAACTATTGTAGAACAATACATACATAGTAATACTATTTACACGGCGCTAAAAGAATCCTTTATCTTTACGCTTTGCTATAATACAAAATAACACTATGCAATAAATAATAACTGTTAAGAAGAAAAATAAATAATTAATTGTTCGTGTATATAATATATTATGCCGTCCATTACGAATAATTAGTAATTCAGTTGATTTTGTTGTATCTGTGGGGTGTGAACGCCGTGACGTAATGAGTCACGTGATCGGAATCGTTTGAAGGGACAACTGTCACATTTTAAATTCTTTCGACAGCGATCAGTCGGAAACTAAATTTTATTATAGAGAGCAATACAGTTCGAACCTTCCAAACGGGACCGTTGGTTCACGCAACTCTGATAATTATAATATACCTACTTTATAATTTGTGATTGCTGATTACCTATATAAAATACAAGAATTGCCATACTGTATCGTTGTGGTTAATTGCCTGAGACCTACACTATGAACCCTGTACCAGAAGCCCCTACCGAAGACAATCGTGACGCTATTCTATCGCAGTCGCCGACATACATATATTTAGTACTAGCCAATAATTAGCTACACACGATTATACAAACTATTCACCTTCAATTGTTGCGTTATTTTAATGACGTAGGAAAACTTATTTATTAAAATATATATAATAAATAAAATCTAGTCCATATTAGTCACTCTACGACTTTTGAATAAAGTTTTTGAGACTTCGAGTTTAGAGTGGAATGCTATTCCACTTAAAACTGGACAGATGCATCTTATTGATAGTTCCGGTATGGCAAGTTTTATATGAAAGAAGACTTTGAACAAACTAGTTGTCTGCAGCAGCGGGGCCCTGTAACGATTTTCGATCTATGGATTAGAATAAAAATATTTTTTATTATATCAATATAGGCTCTTGTAATTAGGAAATTATATTGTCAAATATGCTGTTAACTGACGATCTCTTATTAAATGTATGTTGTATATTGCATAAACAAGTCTGAACTCTGAGTGCATTAGATAGTAAATAAATTCAAAGTAAAAATACTTTTTAAAAAAAGTTTTTATTTAAATGCTCTAAAAAGAAGAAAATAAAATTTTCCTTTAAAATTTTAAGTATATATTTATAGTTAGCGAGTATAGCGAGGTTTTCGTAAGTACATACATAGAAGTATTTAATTAAACTGAAATTAAAAAAAAATGAAACTTAGCAGATTAAATTACTAAATTATATGATAATAGTTATTTTACGCAAAGTTATTACGCGACAAGCTATTATGATTAAAGAAATTGTGTATAATGAGGTTATAAATTGATAGTTAAAATTTTAAAGGAAAATTTTATTTTCTTCTTTTAAGAGCATTTAAATAAAAGCTTTTTTTAAAAAGTATTTTTAATTTGAATTTATTTTTTACTTTTTAGTTATGACTGTCTAGGTTTCTGAGTCTATTCATCTCATTCAACGCATCATTGTTGTAAGGTCGTTTGCCGGTTAATTTCGAACAGTCTAAATCATCAATAACAAGACCTTCTAATGATTTTACCCTACTTAAGGCCACGTATGCTTGACCAGAAGCAAAGAGCTTCTAGCCTAAATAAACAACGGCGTGATCGACAGTACTACCCTGCATTTTGTGTACTGTGCAAGCCCAGCATGATATAAGTGGCAGCATTCTTCGTTCCACGGTTCCGTTTACCCTCAACAAGCCCTATCATTTGATACCTATATTGTAGAAGTGCATAAAAATAACTATTCTGCCATCTCGAATGTTCCACCATATTGGCCTTATCGTGTATTGTCATCCAAACTTAACGTGTATACAAAATTTCAGCCAAATCGGTTAAAGATATCTGCTTCAAAATTGAGTAGCAAGATTCCACCCGCACATACATATATACATACATTGCAAGTTAAATAAAAGCTTTTAATAAAATATATTTCAATTTGTTTTTATTTTTAAATAATGTATTCATTGTCAACAATTATCTCTCTGAAATGAATGAATGAGTTTCTTGCCAGTTCTTCTCGGTCAGAATCTACATTCCGAACCGGTGGTAGCTTTACTTTAAATAGTTTGCTAAATGACGATTCAAAAGTGCTTGTAAAAGCCTACTTGAATAAAGTATATTTCGATTGATTGATTGATTCTCAACAAAAATGAAAAACATGAAAATTCAATGGGGCTTGCCCGGGCTTGAAACGGCAATTTTCTGTTAAGATTTTCCTGTTTTAAGTATTCTACCTTTATTCTAACTTTTGATCCAAAAAAAAAAACCGGCATACAATTAAAAGGTCAAGCACTTACGTACAATAATATACACATCAGGCACTAACTGGACATATGCACAATAAACAAACACCATCTGTTCACACGCTCACTACAAACACACACATTTGTTCCATTATGTCTGTAACTATATAGGTCACTAGTATACATGTATACTAGTGACCTATATCGACTTTGATCGTCTACATTAACGTCGTTGGTTAGTGAGCCTAAACACATTTCGCAATGAACAAATCCAATGTTTCCTACTAAAGCACAATCATTTAATGCATGATTTACTATGCCATTTCACTATCGAATGTGGTTTATCTTGGCAAAAACTGACTGAAACAGTACTCAAAACACAAAAAAAAAATCTTTATTCAAGTAGGCTCATAAAAGCAGTTTTGAATGGTCATGTTACAGTAGAGAAGGTAGATTTTACTGAGCAGAAACGACAAAAAACTCAATAATTACTTTTTTCCGCTATTTCAAATACACTAAAGTACAAGACAAAAATATATATTGAAAATACTTAACTTTTACACAAAACTAGCTTCCGCACGCGACTTCAGCCGCATTTGAAGGAGGTATGACAGGTGTTAGGTAGCCTATACGTTAAGTTAGAGTTTTGTTTTCATTACATTTACAAATTGTAAAGCAACGAAAACATTTCACACGATATCAGACTTAAAGCTAAAAGCTGAATATAATCAATACTATTAGACTAAAAATATTTAGTGGAATGAACGATCGCTAGATATCGTGTAGAAATTCATTAGTTGTGTCAGCAAACGACAATAACCTCTAAATCACCGCTTTTGATTAGGCTGTAAATGTTATACTAAAGAAAATAATTATATTGTGTTTTATATTTCGAACCAAGAAGTATGTATATTTATTTTATTGATTGGCTTATAAAATAGTTTAGGATTTTGAATCTGTGGAATATAGGATGGGGTTTGGGCTGGCTGTACAAAAACACAATTATAATTGCTAAAGTGGTGAGATTTTTAATAATAATATACATTGTTAATTTATTGTATGTGCTTTGTTGCAATAATATCTACATTGTGATTTTTGTCATATTTAACATAACAAAACAATAAATATAATTCAAATTTAATGAATGGATTACTTATTGTGAATATTTAATTTTAGAAGCTTAAACTGTTCAATAGGTTTTATTAGAGTACGTATATTTTTTTAAGCCCATGGTTTCTTTTCGGTTATTTTTGGTGGAATCCAAATTTGAACCGATGATTACAACTGAAGATTTAAAAGTTATTGTAAAAATATTTTCATTGGTAACTTTTTATGATTTTTGTATAATATAAAATTCTTCTATATAATGGTTTTATTTTTCAAGTGAAAAATTAAATCAATCTAAATTGTCTTTATTCAAGTAGGCAAATAAAAACACTTTTACAGTATGTGCACAATTGAATTAAATAAACCATCAGCTCGGAGTATAGATTACTTTTTTCTCCAATGCACATATGGATGTTTTTTAATACAATGCAATTTTTTTTATGCGTGAAAAACAGGGAACACTAGCACCCCGCTTTCTAATCATCTATATAATGTTTTAGTAATAAGCCTTATTCTCACTGATTCTTACAATAAAAAATGTGTTATAATCCATTTATGAGTTAATAAAATAAACTTAGATCTGGTTTTAACAAACAAATTCATTTTTTTTAATTTACAAAACTCTTTACACCTAAAGCTGACATTGATTTTTAATAAACATTCTACTTAATATAACCGGCAGTAATTTCAGTAGTTAATTAAATTTATCGTAATAATTACAGTAAATACAATTAATAAATATTTATGATTAATATTATATTAAATCCAATATGAAAACCTGTATAATACATTTATGTATTTACCTAATGTTTAATTCACTTGGTTTAAGAGTTTTGTGCAAGCCCGTCTGGGTAGGTACCACATAGATCATATATTCTACCACCAAGCAGGAATACTTTGCATTGTTGTGTTACGGTTTGATGGGTGAGTAAGCTAATGCAACTACAGGCACAAGGGACATAATGACTTACCTTCCAAGGTTGGTGACGCTTTTGAAATGTTAGGAATGATAAAAAATCTTGCAGCGCCAATGTCTATGAGCGGTGGTGACCACTTACCATCAGGTGGCCCAATTGCACGTCCACTTACTTATTTCATAAATAAATAATGATATTAAAAGCTACGTATCGAATGGCTATTACCGTTAGTTATCTCTGCCAGACAATCTTAGATAGGACTTTATATAAAGGCTTACATGGATTTTCAAACTTAATATTACAATACATTATCACAAGTCCAACAACGCCGTTCATCCGAGAGCTGTAATAAATTGAATTTTCTCGCAATCATAACCAATAAGAGTGCCGATGACTGGCAATTAATATTGAGACTATCGGGTTATTAAATAGAAACTTTAAGTTAAAAACATTGTTTGTTAAGACTATGTAATCTTTTATTAATTTAAACAAGACAGATGTTTACCTGATTTATAGTAAACAAAATGCAAGAAGTTTATTGAAACTGCAAGAGTACAAATCATACCTACACTTTAAACTACGAGATCCTAAATGTCATTTTATGTTATGTTGAGCTGTGTGTATATGATGACTCTCTGTAGCATAAATATTTTACTGGTGGTATCTTTACATACTATTAATTCCTCTAAATCGACATTGATATATTATGGAACTCAAACCTATATTTAAAAAAAAAAATAACTTTGTCACAATCAGCACAAACACAAACATATGTGGTCTATACGAATACAATTACTTATCACATGGACATTAAACTATAATTTAAAAGTTTACCATTGCTTGAAAGAATGAACATAAGACGAATTGAACGTGCATTGAAAAGAGATATTATACAATTAAAAAAAAAAAAAAAAAAAAAAACAATATAAACTAATGTTTTATTTTGACATTCCATAATTCTGAATTATATAACTTAAGTACAATTTAAGAAGTACTTGTAAAATTAAAAACGAAAATAAAACAATTTTATTTAAAACATTTTCATCCAAGTAATTGTATGCAATATTATGAAACCAAAGTATTCCTAGTAAGTTCATTCCTTATCCTTTGTAAATTATACACTTCAAGAAAACCGGTAAAATATAATACGATTTATCATTTACTTTGAAGTTTCCTATATACATGCAAGTATCCGAGTTAAACGACAGATTTGCATACTAAATTTAGTAACAATAAAATATAATATATTCGGTAGAGATGACTCTACTAGCTAAACGCTATTACAGGCTTACGCAAAATGAAAAATAAAACTTTTTATTCAATTAGGCATTCGTAAATACTTTTTAAATTGTCTAGCGTTACCATGGATTCGAATGGTGAATTCCACTGAAAATAAATAATAAAACCGTAGTGACTGTTTTTTTAAAACCATTTGAGTTTGTGTAAATAGCATATAGCTTGTTAATTTTCTAGAAGGAGTCCAACAATGTATGTTTTACAAAACAGCCGTTAAGAATTAATGTTCAAATATATATATTTAAATATATCTTTTTATTTTTCATTAATAATAACTTAACGAGAGCACTGACACTGACACGCCACTTGCTTACACGGTACGCGCGTGTAAGATTTTTTATAAAGACTTAATACATTACGTCAGGATATTTTAAGAATAATTTCTATTACTTTATTATATTTGAAGGTTATAAGACAATAAAAGATTATATATGAAACACAAATATTTATTTAATCATAATAATAGCTGTAGTAATCGTAATATTGTATTAATTAATATTTAAATTAACACAAACTACCTTAATACTAACTTTGTATCTTGATAATTACAAAAAAACAATTAATATATTCATCAATAATTTAACAATTTTACTTTATCACAAAATTATATCATACCTTAAATGTTAACACCTTGCTGGCCCAGGAGAAAGTAAAGGGTAAAGTGTTCTGTACGTAGCTTCCATCACTTATATATAAGCCTCGCTACAAATCACATGATTCACAATATTGAACAGAAAAGTCAAAGTATCCCTCTTATTTAATATCAATGCTATCAATACAATTCAAAAATAATTTAAATTTAATTATTTTTATTACAGAATTGATTAAAACATTTTTTGTAATCATCTAATTATTTAATATTTTTTACTTAATCTGTCACGCGCACGAATTTAATACTTATTTACTATTAAACTTTAAAAACTTTATTAAAATTCTCACTATTGTTGTTTGTAAAGTAATAAATATTCCTCGATATCCTCTCTGGATGGGTACGGCCCACTCATAACCCATTTTACCGCCAAATAGCAATACTTAATATTTTACTGTTGCGGTTTGAAGGGTGAGGGAGCTACTGTAACTACTACAAGCACATAAAGTCGTAGTTCCAGAGGTGATGAATAGCTATATAAGGAATGGTTAATATATCTTACAATATCTACGGCTGGTGCTGATCTTAACATAAATATAAAAAATATACATAAAACTCAATTGGTGTTCGATAGTCTCGATTATAGTTCAATAATGAATATATATACTATTGAACTATTATCGAGACGAGATTTGAATATCTTTTGTCGTCACTCGTAGAGTTCGTTTATTATTATGAAAAGCATGTTATTTTTAATATAAAAAATATTTTTTATTTAATATTTTTAATTCGTATAAAGTATAATAACGTAACTGGAAGAAACTTGCGTTCGATACACAGGCTCGGCCTAGTTCAGATGCTTGTACCCCTTGAATTAAATATGCGTATTTATTATATAAAATAAAAAAAGGTCGTAGTTTTTACAGCGGTTCAAAAACATTTGAACCGCTCTAGAGTTTAAAAGCACTACTTTCATATACCCGTGGTAATAATTTATAAGTACCACTAAAAATGCGACCTCGATATTTAATTCCGAATGTTTTATGCATCGCGGAAATTAAATAAATTATATGTATTTACAATAATCGTTACACATTTACATTTATCAAGTAATAAACTTATAAAATGAATAAAACAAAACAATAAATAAAAAATAAATATATAATAATATAAATTTATTATATAAGTAAAAAGTTAAGGAAAAAGCTTGCAGCTTGATCTACCATGGTCGATTGTTATTATGATGAATTATTAACACTAACGAACCACATGAAAACTCAGTGCGGTATGTTCAGATATCAACGTAAGACATTTTCAAGAAAAATCTACAATGCGACCCAAACCACGCCTTTGTTTATTTATTTATGATACACTGGAACGCAATATAAGGCAATAAATTTAGATTTACAGTGTATATATGTTTATCATTGCAGTTCAACTGTCCGTTACTTTGTTACGTCTATAACTCAACTATTCTTCAACGAAATCTTATGGTTCATAAAAGTTTTATTTAGAAACACGCCTCTATTATCATCAGTTTTATTATTAGTAACTTGGGCGCAGTTTGACGACTCACACACTTGGTTCACTCGAGAGTTTATAGAAATGTTACATAAGAATATTTAGTTAAAGAAAATAATGTTTTAAATTAATATGTTTTTATCTTAATTATAATAGTCAGATGTTTTTAACTCACAAATTAAATAGTTATTAAATAATTTCTAGGAATTCATAACAGTCCGTCTGGGTATCACCCACTGACTACTTATTTTACAATTAAACTATGGTACTTAGGATTGTTTTTTTTTATTTGAGTGATGAGTGAACTTCTCAACGTTTTTGAAGTTGATAACCCATTTTCGTTGTAATTAATAGTTAATATTTATTGCATACAGCACCAATGTTCCTGGGCGATTGTGACCACGTCTTAAGGCCAGGTGAACTATTTGTCTAGCCTCACATTTATCAGACAATTGGAACATATATGAAATAGATGCCTAAATTTTGAAAAATACATATACCAGAAAATTTACAATAGATGTTGGTCTCTGTCTGTAATATAATTGAGCTCTTATTAAATCATATCATCTAGCTATAATAATATCAACCTAAAATATTATTGATGTTATTGCACCTTCTACTTACAATCTCTATTAGCAGAAGCAGCAGCAGCATTATAAGTTTGATAAGTTCTGGTACGAAGTTTAAATGTAACCACTTGACTACCAAATCAATCCAAATACTGAACTAATTTTAAACCGTCAAATAAGAGGGTCATGCCAAAGTGAGTTCAGATATGAAAACTGTTTCTAATCCTATCGTGGTTTTTACAGAATCGCACTACAGGGTTGAATTTAATGTAGAGCAACCAACGATTCGAAACGTTTATTATATCGCGAGCGACAAGAAATTCAGTAACTTTTTTCATCTGTAAAAAATACACATATAATAATCATATACAATTATATTCATTTATTCCATATAAATATTAATTACGAGTTCCTTTAACGATAATTTGAGCCCTTACAGTATAAGCAGCATGACTGTCTTAAGTGAAGTTCGAATAATCATAATATTTCTTCTATATTCTGAAGTACTTCTCTGCGAACCAGTGTAGCGTTTAGACAAATATTAAGCGAGTAAAATACGTATGTTTAATAAAGATATATTTACTATATTAAATGATACTCGTAATCAAACAAAATCCTATCTCAATGATATATAGAAAACACTTATTTCAGCAAACACAGAAATCCTATAGCGTTTATTTCGAGAATGTATATATGTTTGTTTGCGATAGACAGAGAACTGGGAATCGATCGATTCCAATGCCAAATATTTGAATCTTTCTAGGTTAGATTTCTATGCGAATATAAATCTTCAGAAATAACTCCAGATTTTATTGCTTTTATAGAATTAGCGTAGTTCTTATCTAACTGTGGAGTAGGAAAAAATATGATTACGTTTGTTTTGAGTGATGATATAATGTAGTTTGCATTGTTATTACTTTGTATCAAGGTACGCTAATAATCGTGAAGATACGAGTATTCCATAAATGGTATAATTATTATATTGTAAACTAGCTGTGCCCGCGACTTCGTGCGCGTTTAACAAACATTGTTCAGTTCGCAGATTTTACTATAACTTATTAATTCTGTATTAGACAGTTTTTGTGATATTAAGTCGTTGATGGGAGGCACTCAACGTAACGGCGGAGTGGTGGCATACGCGAGGACTGAGAGTGCATGTCGAGTTCGTTTTTTATAAAATAGTGCTACTGGTCTAGTCGAAAACATGGCCGCTCGCCATGTTCCTTTTATATATGTATATAATTATTATTATTAATCATGGTCTACGCTTTCCCGAATTTCCGACAATCCTAGTTTTTCCATAGTCAGTTCGTATGAGTAACTGGATTTTGTAATAGATATATTTTAATAACATTATATAATCTTTGTATGAATATATAATATTGTATTTTTTTTTCTTAATAGGAGGAAATAAATGATTATAGAAGGCCTACGTACGATATTTCGGGTTTATACCCGAATAAATAATTGTCTTTATAGACAATTATTTTAAAAATTAGTTCTTCTATTGTTTAGTTATTAGTTATAAATAATATATTGTATGCCACAAACATAGATTTAAGAAAACATTTAACGAAATATGTATATAACTAAATGAGATCCCGGCTAAAGTCGGGTAAAATAAATAAAACTAAATAAGTACAGTTAATCATTTAATTTTCAATATATGAAAACTTTAAATAACATAAACGTTGTTCCACATTACGATTATCAAATATCTATATTTTCTATCTATCTAAGTGGCGAAAAAAAGGATTTTTTACTAATTTTGGCATTTCAATCAACATACGTTCAAAAGTATTCGGAAAGTTCCTTTTGTCAAACATGGCTGCCCGTTGAACTGACATGTCATTGAATTTCATGGATTTAATATCGAAATATCTCGATTATACGAATTTTGAGGATATACGTTGTCGACTAAAATATCATTATTTTTTCAGTCTGGTCTATCCTGGACCGGCACAAAATTATTAATACTGATAACTACACAAATTAATTGTAGCGATTTTTATAATCGATAAAAAAAATAGTATATAGATAACCATTTCTTCTCTGACGCTGTTTATTTAAAGTGCACGAATCATCTATATTTACAAGTACTAGTCCTTACTAGTAACTTCCTAGGTTTTGATTCCTAACCTGTTATAGATAAAGTATTGTACACACAATAAACACTTTTATTTACTTTGATCAATTTCCATGAAAGTTGGTAAATAAATATATGTATTTTTCCAGTTAGTGAGGTCTTCCTGCTTGGCCTGGGCCGAGCTGGGTACGGGCCTCGAGGTTGCCCTCCTTACCCGGGCTATTCCTCCCCGGTAGCCTTAGCTACCGTGTTTATTGTATTTTTCCATGGACATAGAATCCACTTAATGACAGATCGCCACAAGATGGCGCTGCAGCACATACACATACCTATCAATGCTTCGCCATGACAATTTCTATCGTACATATTATACAAGACAACTACTGGGTTAAGTAATAATACCATTAACATAACGAGGAAAATATTGTAAACATATATTAGATCACAAATGGCGTTCTATTATCGTCCATTAAGACGTTTTAATATAAGAGTGCAAACATAGTTTTATGTCATTGATTCTATTATAATATTTATAATAACACAATCTATATTGAATCGCAACAACATAATATACTAACGTACGACTCAGTTATTCATTTCTTTAAAGTTTATAATACACTCGGTTTTCGTTTTTTTAATTCTGTATTAGTCTTAATCATCAGCACTTAGTGCATCAACTATCAAAATATAGTATATGTATACTTTATATAAAATACAATCCAATCAACATAATGTATCGAAACTAAACCGACACGGTGGTTGATGGTAATCCATCTCTAAACAACACGACTAAACATTTGATTTAATAAAACGACGTTTGATTTTTTTATTTATTTATTTTTGGAAAAATTACACCATCATCTTATCGCTAAGCACTTAAAATTAATATCGGACGTGGGTAACATTCTAAGTGATACGTCTTTAAAGATGTAAACAACATTACAATTTTTGAAACGTTATGTAATTTTTATAGTAATAATGTATTGCTTTTAGATTTTGTAATTGGTTATTGTTATAGATGAAGAATCAACAAGTAGTTTAACATAATTAAAATATTAACATTAATTTTCTTAGTGGATGGCTTTTGTGCAAGCCCGTGTGGGTAGCTCTTCTAACACCAAACCACAATACTGAATATTTCTTACGGCGCCAATGTCTATGGGCGATAATTAATATTTACCAATAGGTGACCTATTTGCTCGTCCACCTATGTTGTAAATAAAACCGTCAGCAGTGTAACAGCTATTGAAAAAAATAATATGTAAATACCAAAAGTTGTTTTCAAAGTATTTCTTAAATATTTTTTACGTTAACGCTACACCTATAATGTAGAGTTAGCGCGAATTAATTGGATTCAAAAACAATTTCTAAATCAACATTAATTATATTCAGCTCAGATTAACATACCCTAGTAGATAGATAGATAGATCAAAGCACACGTGGATATTAATCAAAGGTCGCGGGTTTAAATCTGAATAAACACGACTGAGCTTTCATTTGCTCGATACAATTCATCATATGCTCAGCGATAACATATATGCTATATATATATATATATATATATATATATATATATGTATGTATATATATATATGTGTTTCCACCAAGTCACACTGGAGTAACTTGGTGGTTCCATCCCAATCCTTACAAGAAGAGAAGGCTTTTGCCGTGGTAGGATATGAGACATCAATATCAATATCACAGGCTGGCCACTGTCTAAACTTCTTAATAATTCGATTATCTGATTTAGTAAACTACGGTTTTACGACTGGCCACCTACCTTACACTACCCTTCGGGATGATTTTGCTGTTGGGATAGTTTTCTTGAAATTAAGCTGGTCTTAACCACCCACCCGTTGAGGCGCTTTCTTAATTAATTGAATATGATCTAATAGACGCGGTTAAAAAACTCACTTAGCTCGGCTCTTACTACCCACGGAATAACTTTTAAAGTTAATTAATTTACTAAGATATTTAGACAGCTCTATTTTAGTCTACCGATCAGAATAGAGCCGGCCCAACTCCGCTTTAAGGTGTCATAATAACCGATTAAGAGCAATTTCCTTTATAATTTTTTAACATTTTCATATGACACAAATAACACGAAATATATAGCTATTTATAGTTTTTTAGAGTCCGTCAGTTATAAAAATCAGTTACGTTCGAAGATCTGCTCAATATATGGTATACGAAGTCACGATGTCAGCGAAAGTTTAAAAAGATCAGATTATTTTAAGAGAATACTTCATAGACACTCCACTTATTTGTTAGAGGACACCCGCACTTCGTGACTTTACATGTAAGTTATTTGAAGCTTTTTTTAAAAAAATATATTTTAGCATTTTTCTTCAAAAGCAGGTCCTAAGTATAAACTAAGTGTCCCCGTTTATCCGTATATAATGCAATTGTAATGATAAGTACATATATATTAATAAAAATAGTATTGCAACAATGATACGCTTCAAAGTAAAACATTTATATTTAATCAAGTAAAACAATAGCATTGTAGTTAATATAAATGCAATTGTCATCTTATAAATATAACGAGATACTACACATCGCATCTAGGTAGCTGTCATTGTGCCTTATTACCAGTGAAGAGCCTGGGTTCAGGCATATCGTCGCGCAAAACGTGGCTTGAGCAACTGGTTGGACATAGACTTACTGTTATTCCTAGACGTGTCATGTCATTTGTATATCCATTAAGTTAACAGAGATATAAAAATCAATATATTACAATTTGTAATACGATTGTCTTTCAGGTTGCTGTATGTTTAACAATACATAAACATGTTCAGACAATTCATTAGGAATTTATAAGTATAAATATTTGATCTGGATTTCGTGTTACATTCTTTAGATTTTAATAAAAATATTACATATTTAAACTTTATTTAGTTCAGTAAAATAAAGCCTTACTTAAAGGCTTAAAAAAAGTAACAAATGATGACTATATAAATAAATCTCCTTATACATTAATATTTTCTTGTTATAAATATCAAACAAGAAGATTTCCAGGTATGTATGTGAATGATTATAAGGTGAGATTAATGGAAAAGAAAATTATATACTGCGCCGAAATTAATGCGACATAGCAATATAATGATTATAATAGTATTATTTAGTCTATTCATTCACATTTCTTTATAGCAAAATACACAATTACTTAATAAAATATCATATTTTAAATATAATATAATTTTTCTCATTAAATTATGTCGCTTCATAAATCCATGAATTCCCAACTCATTTTCGCAATAAAATAACAAAAATATAATTTCAGAAATTAATTATAAAATATAGTGGTAAATAAAATAATACGCCGTGTCTACGAGGCGCTTATGTTCTCTACCCCGTCGGATCGAGTCTCGTCCGAACGCGGCAGTCGTCAACACAACCGCATGGAGTCTTGACCAAAACGGACGTGTATACCTTTATTTTATTTCTCTTACTTTCCCGCGCAATAGTACAGACTAAATATTGGTTCGACATATCAAAAAGTTTACGACAGAAAAGTTTTTATTCAAACGGTGCTGCTGATGCCTTGTATATGTAAAGTGACTTTTATGTTTTGTGACAGTGAAAGTTTTAATGTTCGATATGAATGGTCTACTCTCGGAACGAGAAAAGGCGGGAAATGTTGACAGGTAAGTGAGATAGACGTAATATTTTTTTAAATTATTTTTATAATCAATTTTGTCTTTTACAACTACATCAAATTCGCTAGAAAGTAGTCATACATTTACTTTGTGATCAAAAATTTAAATACATTACATTTAATAATATCATAACTTGATACAATGATTAGAAAACATGATCTTTTTTATTTCTTATATTAACTTAAACTTATACAATTTGAATAATTCCAAATTTAAAATACAGAACATATATAAATATATTTAGCATCATCAACCATCTAACTTAAAGTAAATTTAAAAATATAAATTGCAAGCCAATAAAACGTTATTTCTCAACTAAATGGAATGTAAAACTGGTTTTAAAAGTTTATTAACTAAATTAGATATAGCGATCAATTGAATTATTTGAATTTCAATTACTCTGTTATTATTTGGTAATGGGGCAATTAACATTTTTTAAACTCAAATAACATTAATTGATTATTTCATTAATTAATTATTTTTAATATTTTGTCAAAGAAAGTATTTTTTTTTAAATTAATCCTATTATACTTATGACATAGTTACCCCATTAAACTTCTACTAGGAAATACTTTTATTAGGATATACTTATAAAAAATATAGTAAGTGTTGTAATTTTATTACGAAATATTTAATAGTACATATCTTAACATTATAAATGAGTATTTTATTGTTCGTACGTAACATAAATGTTGTTCTTAAAAAAATTATATGTTAAGTTACGTCGTATCTCGTAGTCGTACCTAATTTTTACTATACACTTTATTTGCCGAACAGGACTTTTATTTACAGAGAGTACACAAAAATATATTTATAATATATACGCTTTATCATTTATTACAAAAAAATCGCTTAATTCTAACAATAAGTTTTCAGTTTGAATTATTTATACAGTTTGATTAGTAATTTTTCGCTTATACGTTAAATTAAATTAATATTGCATTTGTCGAAGTCAACTGCCGTGAATAGTAATCGTTATTTAATTAAAATTACATTGTTATCAAACTAACGAGCACAACTGAGACGTAAAAAAATAGAAAATATCTGAATTTTATCACCAATTACAATGACATACAATATTCCAGTGCTGTTTGTAATATTAAAATTATAGCTATGTAGATATATTTTTTTAGTTAAATTGTTATTAAATGTTTTTTATCTTTCAAATGCGAGTTAATCATATCGTTTTACTATTATATATTGTGAATTAGGTATAACAGATATGTCTGTACGTACATAAGCTTCATAAGTATAAGCTTAGTTAAAAATTTTGTATAAGTTATTCTTAAAACTTATTAAAAAAAACACAATAACAATTTATGAAGTAAAATATCGATCAGTGTTTTCGTTTTGTTGATTCATTTAATTTTACTTTGCCTCATCGAAATAATTCGATTATGCTTATATATGAACATAAAGCTATAACTCCATAGTCAAAGTCCTGAATACATTCAAACAACGTATTTCTAAGCAAAGACACCGGATATTATTGTTTTATTTCCATAACTTACATGACGATACAATCAAACATATGTTTCACACGTTTTACATTTAAACAGCTCTCATAATATACATAAATGGCTCTTATTTACCTTGAATTAAAAGCTACAATTCTATAACAATATACCAAGTGTGATAAAGGAAACCTAGTTTTTAATTACAAGGGAATATGACTTATAATATATTTTACGTCCTGGTTTATTCCGGTAGTAGGACATTTGAATCCCAGTAAGGGTTAGTATATATGTATGTATAATAACATATTTATTATTATTTTTATATACATATTTCTGAACTGGCAGAAAACGTCACTTAAGAAAAAAGCGTTATTCAGGCGAACTTTGCCTCTTTTTCTTTGTCTCTACCTGTTATATACGGCTTATATAATATTATTTAAACAATTTTTTAATAATTTCTTTGGTTGTCATTGAATTATTCTCAAACGTCAATTATATTTTAATCTGTCTGTTATTTGATACGTCATGTATAGCGAAAGCAACTTCGTTCCAAAGAGATATCCTAGGAAACTTCTCGATTTTTTGATTACGTAAGATCATAATAACTTTTATATAAAATACTTTTCTATTTTCTAAACATTTTAAATATCTACAAATCTCGTGTAAATATCGGTCCATGTATTACCAGCGATCGTCTGAAAACGACAGAAGATTCAACTACGTTGATAAATCTTATTATAACTAAAAATATATATGACCTTAAAGTCCATTCTGATCTACGAGATATATTATATTATATGATAGTTCCGTACAAATAGGATTAGTGGTTTTGCGTGAACCCAGAAGAATAAAACAATTAACAATATGAGAATTGTTATATTCTAATTTGAAAATAAAACTATTATGATAATAAAACTATGTTATTTATAAGATATTTATCGCTTTGAAATATATATATATATATATATATATATATATATATATATATATATATATATATATTTTAATATATATTGTTGCATATATTCCGTCTGATTTCTCAGTGATAACATCTTAAAGTTTTAAAATGTTATTTAGTCATGAAATATATAAATACTAGTGGTATGGCTTATGTAGGCAATCAGTTAATCTATTGTTTGCCAATTTATCTACCACACAGCAGCAATATCTTGTGTTGCTTTGTTCCGGGATGGAAGATGAGTAAGCCAATATTATTACAGGTAGGTACATAATGCCTTAGTCCCTCTGGAAGCGCTTTGACAATGTCTACTAGTGTTATAGGCGTAGATCAATAATTTGCTTGCGTACCGTCCATATTAAATTAAAAAATTAAATAATAAAATATATAATATATATAGTTATATATCAAAAAATCGTCAACCAATCGCAATCCACTGCTAGATAACAGACTCTCCCAAGCTCTCCGTGCCTGCCTTCCGCATCCAGCCAGGCATCTGATTTTAGATATATTGGCCGATCCTTTATACGGTCATAATTTAAATTTTATAGAAATAAAATATATCAATAGAAAATTTCGAATGAATGCGCTTATAAATATATCCCTCGTTATAGTTCAGAATACTCAAGCGTCCAATACATGAATCACATAGCAAGTACAGCAATATTTCGTAAAAATGCAGACATCACCGTGATCGTGTTCATCGACGGAGACGAATGTGCCCTGTTATGGATAACCCGCTCACATCGAGGCGTGTGGGTCGTCCGTACGTGCTCTGCATAGCTCGCTTTCGTTCCGCCAACATTCTAAACCGAGGAACAGTAATCTAAGAGTAAATTCAATACATCAAGTTCATAAATGTACAAAATGTGTGTACAACATGTACAAGTACAGCCTGTAAATTTCCCACTGCTGGGCTAAGGCCTCCTCTCCATTTGAGGAGAAAGTTAGGAGCATATTCCACTATGCTGTTTGGTGGATTCACATGTGGTACAATTTCGTTGAAATTAGACACATGCAGGTTTCCTCACGATGTTTTCCTTCACCGCCGAGCACGAGATGAATTATAAACACAAATTAAGCTCATGAATATTCAGTGGTGCTTCCCTGGTTTTGAACCCGCTATCATCGGTTATGATGTACGTATAGTTCATAAATAATAATAAATATTGTAGCTCTTTGATTAATTGTTTTGTTCATACCAACTGTATCCCCTTGACCGATGACCAACTATTTCACAGATGCACTCAATATTGTCCCAGTCTTATAATCCGATGAAACAACAATCTGTCACGACCAGAGAGGCTTGAGTACGCGGGAGTGTAAATACTGCTAACTTCCAACCCCCAAGCTGATACAGATAACTTCTTTAATCCAAAAACTTTTTATTATTCCATTCCATCCACAATTTGAACTTGCGACTTACATATCCTTTAAACGAGTCACTAGACCAACGAGCCAGTATACCTTAATACCTTAATATAAGTACATATCCACATGAAACTGAAGACATCAATTGTATTCACATATACTAACGTATGTAGGTTCTTAAAATACGTAACCGTTTCAAATTTAGGTTGTCTTTGTGTATCTGCCTCAGTTTTGGCGCTGAATACGTAAATATTTTGCAACCAACGACGAATGCAACGAAATATTTCAAAGGTAAAATGAACGTACGTGGAAATAATCAGAACTGTAAACGATGTTGGTATTGCGCATACATAGTGTATGTTACTTTAGTTACTTTGACTTTAAGCCTTGATATTATTAATAAATTAATGTTATAGTCGAATTTGAAGTTACTGGTTCGATCCTGTACCCTTGGATTTTTGTCAAATTAATACTCATTTAAAATTTAACAGAAAGAGAATTCTATAGATGTTTAACATCTAGTGAAAAATATTCTCTAATGCCAATTATTAACTACAATAATATAAAGTATAGTTCGCCCGGTATTCGAAACTCGATCATAACAATCTTTATTGATTGATGAATTTGAGTAAATTATATTTGAAGTATTTTTTTTGTTTTATTGATAACATTTATATACAGATTTTTTATTATCGTTATTGAATTTTTCGTCTCAAAAATTCTCACTGGTATAGTCAAAGGGAAGTCTGGTTAGGTAGTTCATAGTTTTACAATCCCGTGAGCAGAGAGACATTGAGGCATATACATAAAAAAGTTAACTGTCGTAATTGAAAATACACATCACATGCGCACATACATACGTATGATATAATTACCTGCGCAATAGTCTCCTTAACAAATTTTAGGACAAGCGTATTTCATTGCAAAGAAAAATAATATTTTATAATCACAAGAACAATTCAACAACAATTCACGATTACCACGTCAATAGCTTTTCTAAATAAAGCGGGCGAAACTGCGATGCGTTCAATATTATATAGTAAAACCTTCTCCGAAACGTGCTGTATAATATGGCATATATTTTATGTATATTTGTTTATAAATTAAATACATTAATAAATTTAGACTCGATATTTAAAAAATGGCTACAGAAGACAATAATTATGGCAATCAAATCCTAACTCATTGGACTATTCTCGTATTAGCGTTGCAGAACAATTTGTAAATATTTGTGTTGTCTCAAAATAGCCAGGCTAATGTTACTGAACAAAATATTTACAAATTTTATAAGTGAATGTCGCTGACTTTGTTCAAGTATTGTTGACTATTTTCCAGCTACTCTAGGAACACTTTTTATTTAGTAGAATAAATAAATATTTCATTAGTCATTACTTCTATTAACGTCTCAATGAAAAAACTTTGAATCGGTAGAGTTTCTTCAGTACTTCCACGCAGGTTTCGAATAGCTTATTCAAAAGTAATGGTTGATTTTTGACACTACATAAGTGCACTTTTATTAAATATTATTTAATAAAGAAACTAATAACTCTGTCAGAATCGTTTATTAGAATTTGGTCCTGATTTAACATATAAAGATTGTGATGGAAATAGTCTAAGTCGAGCGGATTGTGTTTTTGGTGATATTATGGATACTAATTTCCCATTGGAGGGGTGTATTATATGTAGCTTCAATCGAAGCGATTAAACGTTTCAAATTTTATTAAATAAAAATCTACTGAAGACGACCATTTATTTATCGTCGAAAAACGTATATTAATGTTTTGACTTATATATAAATAAACATGTATATTGTGAGTTATATATATATATATGTTTGTTATTTAAGCGATTACATTTTCATAGTCTATTTTAGTTCGTTTATTTGTGTTACGTTCTAATAAACATATTTTCTTAGTCTCCTGAGTATTTATTTTAGACTTACTAACTTAAGTCTCGTAAAATAAATTAGTTATCTGTTTTCTAAATTATTTCTGTATTCTTAAATTATAAAACAATAACCTATTTTGAATGTACTTCACTACGCACAAAAGTGTGCATATCGTGTAAACGGCGAGCTAGACCGGCAACCTTAAGAAGTACAAAAAAAACATATGCACGACAACATACCCAGACGGGCTTTCAAAAAATCCTACCACCAAGTATAATATTCATAACATAAACATAAACATAAACATAACATAATCAGCCTGTAAATTTCCCACTGCTGGGCTAAGGCCTCCTCTCCCGTTGAGGAGAAGGTATGCATTATATTCCACCACGCTGCTCCAATGCGGGTTGGTGGAATACACATGTGGCAGAATTTCGTTGAAATTAGACACATGCAGGTTTCCTCACGATGTTTTTCTTCACCGCCGAGCACGAGATGAATTATAAACACAAATTAAGCACATGAAAATTCAGTGGTGCCTGCCTGGGTTTGAACCCGAAATCATCGGTTAAGATGTACGCGTTCTAACCACTGGGCCATCTCGGCTTACATTAATAATATAATATAATATATAATATAATATAATATTCATACGATATGTGATATAGTAAGAATCCCTGGATATTAAATAGTCGATGTTTTTTCAACAAGTCTTTCATATAGATATGATATGGCTTTAAGAATTATATTCTAGGTAAATAAAATGTAAAGATATGACAAAATGGTTAGATTTTACGGCCGACAGCCTGCCTCCCTCCTCAGAAATGATTAAGCAAGTGACTTGGTTCCCAGCTGAAAGATTGTTTCATGGTTCAATACAATCTAAGCAATGTGGTTTATCGCTACGGGGCATATGGGACATCCTATTACTATCAATGCTAAAGCTATTTTGTTTATCTCTTACGCTTTTTTGTAACTACGCAACCGATATCATGCAATTGAAAAATATACGTTGTCTAGGGTACAGGAAATGTTCACTCGTAAAAGGACACTAGTTGACTATGATTCTTCATACGTTACAACGCCAATCTGTAAAAAGACATATATACAATATATCTTAACAGGATTTTTATAGTTTTTTGTTTTTTCACAAGTAATAGACCTCCCGACCTCTATTGTAATCAGTGTGCTTACGTACGGTAAGAATTATCATAAATCACTATGAAATCTACGCTTAGTGGGTAAAAAACCTAATCTTTGGACTGTGTTTAACGAAATAATAATGCTAATGTTGATATTATTAATAGTTTTCGCGCGCGCCTTCGCCCACGTGTTTCAGACGGTCGGAGGCTTTAGGTATAAAAATGCATCCTTTGTCTTTCCTTGGTTTTCAAGCGTCATTGTAAATTTCATCAAAGTCATCGTCAGTCATCCTATTCGGATAAGAATCCACCTTTTACACTCGTTTCAAACTCTAAGAAACTTCAACTTTGTCTACAACTTTATAGGACAGTTTTAAATATGGCAAATGTCAAAAACTTTGAAGCATAAACATGCCTATATAAACAATATAAACAACGTGTATAACATTTCACTGATCGAGTCATTCTTAATTGTTCGAGCCAAAATAAAACCTCTTTGCTGTATACAAAATTAATTACGGCGAGACGTCATTTTTTTGAAAAATAGAAGATTGCGCTTGGAGACTTGGACGTCAAATAATAATATATAGTCTCAAACGTATGGATAATAATTTCTAAATATATACAAAATAATATTAATAAATACAAATATTATATGCAGGTAAATTTTGTTTGCATGTTTTTTCGAGCAAAAATTATAATTATATACTAATGGAAATTCTATATTGTTTTAGTACGAACATAGACAATGAAGTATGTTAATATTGTGTCGATTTTCTTAGATATAATTCATTATGTTAACTTTGTCGGAGATAAATTTGTCGATCCGGCAGCTTTCGAAGTGAATGCTATTCAAAATACTACTGATACACGCAAACTATATTTGCTTTATTCATCAACGCCCATAGTAATTGGTGCTGTAAGAAATATTAACCATATAATATAATCATAACACAACAATACTAAGTACTGCTGATTTGTGGTAAATATCTGATGTGTAGGCGGTACCATCCAGACGGGCTTGTATAATACTCTACCACTTTTCATTATCTCTCGTCAAACAAAATAACATATATAGAGATACATATTGCGTTAAACACTTTACAATTCGACCCAGTAGTTTAAGAAACATTACGAGACGTTTAAATATATTAGTGAAAAATACAAGGGATGTTTTGTTTTATGTATTAGCACAGTATAGAGGAATAGATTGGTTAGCGTTTTATATCTTTGTATAAACAATACCACATGACTAAAACCTACCCTGTACCTCGAAACGGGACGGACGGGACGTATAACTATCTTTGCCGATTAATCAATCACAAACACATCCATACAATAAGTTGATTAAATGTGCAAGTTAATTGCAAATATGGAATTATATATGCAATGCCATATAAGGCTATTTTATTTTTATATTGTAGCTTAATCATCACATTCTGGATTACTGTACCCAGAGTACATGTAAAATTTAACAATTATGTTACATTCACGTGTCGCAATTTAAAATTGAAAAATCACCTGGCAGAAACTACAGTAAATACATTTCGTCATATCAATATCGTATCTTGTTGTCCGACGAGAACCATCTTTACGTTCCCCTGCTTCAATTGTAATTGCCTGTAATATTAAAAAGAACCGTTATTAATAAATACCCTATTTGAGTTCAATACAATTGAGTTTATAGATTATTGAGAATAATTTGAGTTAAAGATCAAAATAGAAAAATCTAAATCATTTATAAAAGTACTTTCTAGGCGCTACGTGACACCGGAACCATGCTATGAAAGTTCTTCAGATCAGTCACCAGTTATACTTACAATCAGTTCGCAAATTATCGAAAATACAGATCCAGGGACATTATAAAATAAAATCACTGATCGGGAATCGTTCAGAGAGTTTATTGATGCAAATATTTATATGAATCATGCTGGGACAACACCCCAGAGATCCAACAGAACAATTGATTCGTTAGTCTCCCTCTGACAATAAAGGAAGCAGTTCTAGAAAAACATAGATTACGTAGACTACGATTTGTTTCACTTAGTGAGAGCTAACTGAAAACGAAGTTTTTTATCGTATAGGTAGGCATGGCAAGACCTTCTGATGGCAAGTCGTCACCATTTCTTAAATCACCAATGCACCACCTACTTTAGGTGCTACGATGTTATGTCTCTTGTGCATGTAGTTAGAGTAGATCACTCATTACTCAAACCGAAACATAACAATACCAAGTAAAGCTGTGTAAATATGTGACGAGTGCGTGTTACCTACACAGAGGGGCTTGTATCAACCACCACCAAGGAAACAACTTCATTCATTTTAAATAAAACAATCTTAAACATTTTATTATATTATATATATAAGAATTATAAAAATAGCTGTTTATAATCTGGTAGAGTTGCTTTCTCTATGTATTGACCATAAATAATAAAGCGAAGCAGACTTTAGATTTTTTAAGTAAATATGTAGAAACAGTAACATAAATAACAGGGAGCAAATTTGAATGAGAAAAAGAGATGTCTATGAATGTTATGTATCGGATAGTCAAAACAGATTACTTAAAACTTTTTTGAGATACCCGAAGACATATCAAAACGATAACTAATTTAATACAAAGTTATAAATCAAACGCAAGCGAAGTCGCACTAACCTTAGTTAATCAGAAAGACGCAAACATAATAAGACCGAGTCACAGACGCAAAAACACAGATAACCCTCGACCTGCTGGAGTACAATAATATGAACACATGTAAAGGCGCGTACACACAAGCAGTTCCGTTTACAAATAGGTTTTAATTATAATTTAAATTGAAATTAAAAAATAAAAGCGAATTAAAAACAATCTTTAATGAATAAGGTAAATTTCGCATTGATTAACATTCATGAAAATGGGTTTGTTAAACTTTTATAACTGTTAGGTGGGCTACCTGACAACACCGCTCTTGGAAATGTTTTTTTTAAATTGTGAGAGATTTGATCATCTATGGATTTTTCTTTCCAATGTATCTATTTATCTTATTAAGTTTTATTCGACTGCCTTTCGTCGTCATTTGTTAGACAAGCTCATACATTTTAGCAAAAAAAAAAATAGCAGCTAACAAAAAACATGTGATTCAAGAATAATATTTTAATATTTTTATTTCAACTTACATTTGGAATCGTAAGTGAACAATCCCCTTAAAGATAACGTCTCTCCATAATATTTCCAATTCTATTTTCGTCTAAGCATAAATTAACCTTATCTACATTGTCATTCGATTTATAAAAACGTTATTCAAAGTTAAATTTTAACAAGGATTTTGTTAGCACGAAATTTGCAATTCTTATTTTTTCCAGAGAGCAGTTACTATTCAGTTTTAATGTATTTTTACTTGTATGTTACTGAACATATTCGTTTCAAAGCAACTTGTCTAAGGCCACGTGCCCACTGAGCGGGTAGCCGCGTTACGTACGACCGTTAGATTAGCCACAAAATGAGGTTGCAATTGCGGCTAACCGGATGCCGAATCTGCTACCAGAACGTACGCCGTCAATGGCAAGCAGCACACATTACCCGGGTATTGCTTATAGCAATCATTTGACCGGCCGTCAGTCAAAGTCCTCTGAGCAGCCGGAGCGATAGACGTGCATCACTGTGCGAATAATAACTATTTTTTCGTACTAACTTTTATCGTAGCTAACTGTGTACCAGTTAACCGTATAATGCGTAGCTACCCTAAGACTTTGTCTTCTGTAGCACGAAGAAAAAAAGAATGTGATCTAACTGCTTATCTTTTTAACATTAAATACTTGTCAATATTTTTTCCAAATCCTTAATTCTCAATACTTATTGCATTCTATTATATATGTATACTTAGTAAGGTTGAATATTATGGAAGCTTTAGCTCATACTTTAATGAGTATAGAGTAGTACTATAGATTTTCTATTTTTAAATTGATTGGTGTGTTACATCTATTGGCGCGCTCCTTGGGGGTAAAACCGACTCGTGTGTCATCAGAGCAAACGACACGATGCCTTAATGTCTTAGACGAGGACATCCAAGACATCACGGCGTAAATAGTAAAGAAAGTCGCTTTTTATTTCTCTCAGTATCTCTGCTTTCTTCTCATCCACTCGACGGATTTTGATACAGTTTTCATTAATAGAAATATATATAGGTTTGCTTATAAAATTAGTAAATATTTTGTACATAATGACGTTGGTTTATTCAAAAAAACTGTGGTCGTGTACATGGCTAACACTGGCTAAACCTAAGGAATGCGTCAAGACAATATTCTAGAAAATTGCAGGTTTAAAAAGGCTTACGGAGAAATCCACAACAGCATATATCTAACTTCCAAGGAATACTCTAACTATTTTTATCTCTTACAAATTATTATTAAAAAACCTAAAGGTTATTTGTGAAGCAATTTTCTCCACTTTATTTTTAATCTTTAATAATAAATATTTTAGTTACTTTGGGCATTATAATTCTCTTTTACACTATAACATTCAAATGATTACTTTAGACGATGTCATAATTTCTAAATTATATGTCTATCTGTAAATTATCCCAATTTTAATATATAAGCCATATACATATTTTGATTTAGATTTACAATAAAATATCATTTATAACATACTATATCTAATAAATATTATTTATTGATAAGCAAACATCTTATTTCCTACATCAATAAATTGCACTTGTGTGAACTAGGACGGGTCGCTAGTATATTATTATAATAAAAAAGAGCCTTACAATTACAAATGTCAAATCAAAAAGCGTGCGATTCTTCGGGTCTCTTACACACTTCCGTCCCTTTTCACGAAATCACTCACAGACCCACAGATTCAGAAATAATTTTATTATATACACAAAAGTATATCTTTTATATTTTCATTTCATATTTATATATTGTTAGTATTTTTATATTATATAATAATCATTGAACATAGATTTAAATGTTTCGAATCTGCTGGGCATCCTACAATGGGCACTTAGTTCCTTTTTTATTATTTCACATCCACAAAACAAATAAAATAAAATATTGTATAGTAAACATATGTGTTATTATATGTTAATAGGTTTATTTCAAAAATAAAATCAAACGGATGTATTGCTTATAAATAAAAAAGGCTTTTCCATTTGTCAATCGATGGTCACGCGTGACAAGGAATATTGAATTCCTATACAATTTTTCGAGTTTTGAAGCATTTTCAACAGATTGCAAAATTGTTTTTGGAACGCCAATGGAAAGGAATCTTTTGTTTTAGTTCCACGTATTACATTCAGTTTTTAAACAATAATTAATCAAAGCAATTTAATTATTGCGGAAAGACTGCATCGTTTTAGTATATCGAAAGGATTTGAGGAAATAAATTAAAGTTATTTCTGGTATACATATAGTAGATAGGTATATAAGAAAGACAAGTACCGATCTCAATTCTATCCACTTCCGTCCACGTGGAGCTGGTTGTTTTATGACAGCGTGCAGCGGTAGGCTGATGGTCAAATGGGCTACTTGATGTTAAATGGTCACCTAGTGATGACCATTTAAGACCCATACACATTGGCGCTCTATGAAATTTTAATGCTCCACCAACATTTGGAACTGAGATGCTATGCTATGCTATCTTTCTGCCCATTGCCTATAGTCACAATGGTTAACTTTTCTTTTAAACCGGAACACAACAATATTAAGTATTACTGCTTGGTATTAGAATAAATGATGAGTGGTCCCAGGTGGACTTGCACAAAACTCTATCGACTCGCAAAAAGCCAAAAAGTAAATGTTGATTCTACGCTTAATCTCTCTCCGAAAGTGACATCCTTTAACAATGTAGAGTCACACTAAGTAAGGATTTTACATTTAAAGGGGACACTGACCCACACATGTGATACACATTCTGTGAAAAACTAATGTGTATTTTTAACCAGATAAAAATAACACGTTCTCTTAAATAAGCCTATAATAATAAAGTGTATTACACACTTTAACCTTCGCGTCTAAATTCTGCACTTGAATATTTATTCAAACTTATTGAAAATATTGCTTCATATTTTATTCAACGCGCGTTCCACTCTACTGATTTTGACGTGCAAATTAAATAAAATTCTTCGTAAAATGATAACATTTCAGCTAAAGGGGTTTTTATTTGGAGTAAGTAGGAGGGGCAAATGGAGCACCAATTAAAAAGTGGTCACCACCACGTACAGTCACGGGCACTGTAAAAATATTAACGTTATCAACGCACAACTTTCTCGAAAACTAATATTACATATACGTTGGGTCTGTAGTTATGCTGACTCACTAACCCTTCAAACCGGAACTAAGCATTGCTGTTTGATGTTAGAATATATTATGAATGTGTGGTACTTACTCAAATGGTTAGGGGCAAACCACCCCGCTAACATGTGCATAATGCAAATACATTTTTCTAAACCTAATTGCCTCAACTTAAATATGTCATTAATTATTTATCATTATTACTGAAATGTTTTCACTGAATTAAAAGTAACAGCCCTTAATTGTTCTAATGCTGAGGTCTGCTCTTCTCATAAATATAATACTTTATAACTTATTCCACTGCTCTGTTATAGTGCAGGCTTGTAAATACACATATGGCAGAATATCATCCGACATATGCAAGTATCCTAGCGTGTTGCTTTCCATCACTACTCAGATCAATAAGAATTTAAAAACAATTTAATATTTTTGTTTATTTACTTTGAAATAAACGTATAAACGTTTCAGACTTTATACACAATTGAAAACACCAACGCATCAAGCGATGGGAAAATAATTGCAAGTCAGTCATCGTTTATAAAGCTGTGGACACAGCTGTGCATCACAACAATGAGATATCGTTGCCTAGCTTAGCACACGTGTGACCTTAGCAGAGGCTAGCGAAGCAAAATTAAGCATGAAGCTTATCATTCGGAACACTTATTCTACCTGATTTGAAAATGTATTTTCCGTTTTTGACTATTTAAAATGAATATAAAAATTTCTAAAAAAAAGTTAGTCAGTGCAAAAACAACTTATGATATAAATTCATCTTTGTATATTTTGAAACAAAATAACTTGTATGTTTAACCTTGACCGCTTAAGCGTGTATCGCCTAAAACGAAGTATTTATCCTTGTGAGGTTTCCTGCTTTTAAAATATTTAAGAAACCTAATCTCTGATTGGCTTAAAATTTTAGCTAGTTTAATTAATCACTGATGTCTTAGACACTTCATGCCATTTGTAATGGCTTAAGTCGTGTCTTTCGTAATTAATGGAATTGTACGCTTTAACTTGTACAAAAACTTGTACTTGTAAAAGTCATTTTAAATTTTATAATAATAATTAATTATTTTTTAAATAAAATATATTTTTTTTTGTATAAAATCAAAATAAACATACTTTGAAATAAACTCTTTGTACAGTTTATAATTTGAATAATTGTGGTCTAATAAGAAGATAAATATTTATAGTAATACAATATCTTCTTACAAAGTATTTCTACAATTCTTATATTCCCCTTTAATTAACATAAACATAAAAATGAGTATCCTGAAATGCTCAGAATCAAACCTACGTCTTTCAAATAACGTGGGCTGCCGTTGAGCTATTAAAGCGATTTATTTTCTTTTGGTATAACTGTATATGTACGTAGGTAAAAAAAACAACCTATAGTTATATCTATACTATAATACTATATAGTATACCTTGTAATGTTATACAAAGTAATGATATTATATATCATCAGAACCGGTACAACGGCTTTAATCAACAAGATATACTAATATTACAAGGTATCATATACAGTATGGTAGTATTTGAAATGTCAAAAGAATTATAATAATACATAACCAATTCTATTACACGCAATGAAGTTCGTCAGTTCTTAATGTTGTTTTACAGTCAGAAATCAAATAAAATTCACAATTTAAAGTAAGTATAAACTAAATCAATAGATATAAATATTATTGACTGTATATGATAGACACAAAAAATACATTAAGAGATTATTTAAAAAAAAAAAAGATTATATCATTTTAAATTCGCTCATTCGTCAGGAATCTCATATTGCATTTCAATTAAAAGTATTTAATTGTTTAATAAAAAAATATTTATGCGCATTATTTTTATATTTGCACTCACACATCTGTACATACACACGTATTTGTATATAACCTCTTTTCACCTTTGCCTCTTCTTCATTATAATTTTACACAACTGTATATGTTTGTACGTACGTTGTTGGTGGAGTTTAGTTTTAGTTGGAGAATAGGCACTGTTTGACCCATCACCGTGAGACCAAGTTTCACTTTTTTTATGTAGAAGATTTTTAGACATTTCCTTATTGTTTCTATACCGTAGGTACCGATCGTCATGACAATTGTTGTATGTAAACAAATACAACAATGTCTACTGAGTTTGGCTATTTTATTCACCCACACATTTTATCCTATAGCTAAATAACCGTATTAGTATTGTTGTGTTGTTGTTTGAAGGGTGAGCGAGCCAGTGTATTTTCAGGCACTAAAATCTTAGTTTCTAAATTATTGTTAGATTGGCAAGATAAGGAATGTTTGTTGTTTCAACCAGCGCCAATAACATGAACAGGGGTATGAACTTACCATCAGGTGGTCATTATTTAAAAAATGCAAACGCACATTTAAAAAACAATTCGAATGCATACAAATGCTTAAATACGAACTTTTCTTGGTATGCTCTAAATTGCAATATCCATTACTATAACTATATATACACCCAGACAATATCTATTAACCAAAAAATTAAATGTTTTGTATCGATGCAATCTATGTAATTTACTTTATTTAACAGTTGTAAGCCAATTCTCAGCTTTGAATTGTGTGATTTACTACAATTGAGTCTAGCTTGCATTTACATTTCATGCTTATATTTCATATTTAAGTAATTGCAGCTAATTCGAAAGCATTGTATATCTGTAAGTATATATTGCTACCATATTTGTAAAATAATATATTATATCAGTTGACACCAGTAAACAATACATTTTTTTATAATATTTTTATTTCAATTTTACTACAAAAGTTATTAATTGCTTTTCTTAATTTACTGCGAGTACTATTATTTATTTGTGTTTTGACAATATATATTAGTTTAGTCTAGTACTCTATCTGTGAACTTTGAAAAGGACTTCCTGATGGTGAGTAGGAAATATTAACCATTTCTTACATCGACTACCTTCTGACTTTCATTAAGCTGTCTCACCCACCTCTTAAACCTAAACACATAAATATGAAATAGTGCTGTTTAGAAGTAAAAAATGTAAGTGGGTGATTGCTGCCCAAAAGCCCTAGCGAGTAAATAATACTTTATTCGAGTTAAATCTTACAAGCACTGTTGAATCGTCATTTTACAATTGAATTAAATTTATAATCATCGCTTACCCCACGGTTCAGTTTTCTCTTCTGCTCTCAACAAAAAATGCTAAACGAACGATCGGTCTGAAAATACAGTTACAAGAAGCTGATGCAGGAAATTTCATCTCACTTTGATTGCATAAAGCGCAAACAGTTTTTAATTGAGTCTAGAAATATAACGGACTACCAGACATTTATCTCTATTTGCTAAAATGACACAGAAAATGGAAATTTTAGTGAAGATAAATTTGAGTCTGAATAACTTAAATTTAAAATCCCTAAAATTCTCAAGAATTTACATTCGCAATCGCGTTCAAATTCGTTGGACAGCTTATAAATTTCAGTTCAATTCGGGTGTTATTTAAACTGCAATATAAATTTAAAAATAAAATTTTGGAAATTATCACAGTCTGTAGATTATAAATAATCTACGACAATTTTAAATTCGACACCATCCAAGATCTTTACGCACCTCCTTATACATTTCGTTTCAAATAAAATAAATGTCATTCCTCTATTATTATAAAAAAAAAATACAAATAATAAATATTTTTTAGTTCTAATATTATAAATGCGAAGGTAACTCTTTCTGCATGTCCGTCTGTTGCTTTTTCATGGCCAAACCACTGAACCATATCTGATAAAATTTGGTCGGAAGCAAGCTTGAACTCCAAGGAATGAAGGAAGACTACTTTTTATGATTAACACCAGACAATCAAGCCATAAAACGCGAGTGAAGACCCGTGCTTCTTATAGTTTCATAATAAAATATGAACACCAAAATTACTATTAAATTGTTACAAAAACTTACAAATCATTTCTCAGAATCGATAAAACCGATTAAAACCGGGAAATAGTGATTCGCAAATCTCCAATTCGAAAATCGAGTATCGAAAATTCTTACTTTTTATTTTCTTATCATACGTTTCAAATGCGGATGCTGTAAAACTCCGAACATGACGACATTCGATTATCAATCGAATAAGTAAAATGTATCATGTACGTTTACATGACAATTCGAGATAACTTCCAATTAAGGAATATTTCTTTCTTTCTTTAATACTATAAAGATGCGTCAAAGGCAAAACGTCTATATAGATTTGAAAGACCAAATAAAGTATTTGCCAATTTATTGACAAGGGCATTGATAACATTAGAAAAACTGTATACGTCAGAATCCCATTCGACACAGATAGCTCAATTAAAAGTATCTTCATATCTTTGGTTTAATTTATTATTATTTTTATATTTCATTTTGTTATATGTATATAACTGTAGTATGTTTTTTGTTTTATATTATCTTATGTATATGTTTATTTACCTAAAATTAATCATTACATTTAGAATTTGTGTGTTTTTATGTTTTTCATATGTTATCTTTGTGTTGCCTTGCTGGACAAAAAAAAAACCTAGGTTTTGGTTTAAAATCCCAGTCGGGCCGATAATTGAGTTTTCCGTCGCGATATTCTGGTCGTGATAAATTTTTCGTCCGATTGAATTTTGAGTGTTAGGGGAAAAAATACACCTGTGTTAGTGCACACACTTTTGTACTACAATATATAATCAGCCTAGTGTGTCCCTTGGTCGTCCCTTGGTCGATATGGTAGGAATCGGTCTGAAGGACATCATCGTCATATCACAGTACCGTTACTCGGGGGTGATTTCTTTATTTACTTACTGAGTACTTATTAAAACTCAAACTCAAATTCCTTTATTCAACATAGAAGTATTACACTTACTTATTGATAGTCAAATTAAACACTACAGTACGACATGTTACACAAATTGTATTTGATTCACATAAATTTGTATTACAAATTTCGGAAGAGAATAAATACTGAGTATTTTGCCGGTTCTTTTCGATAGTATCTACATTCCGAACATGTGATAGTTTTACATATAATACAATTGTGCAAAGTTACGATTCAAAAGTGTATTACGTATTCGGATAAAGTGTAATTCGATTTGATTCAAATTTCGGCCAGCAAGCGCTTCCATCCAAGCATTTTAATATATTATATGTCAGTATAGGTATATATAATAAATAATTATAAAATCGCAATGACTTTAGCGCACGCGCTACATTTTTAATAATTAGCTAATTAAGAGGTAAACGTTATAGTTCTATTTGTAGTTCTTTACACATATAACTTATACTCGTATATCCAAGATGTTCCAATGGCCAAGTGAATCGTTACCAAAAATCGCCAGTTCATTCCCGGTTAAACACCACTGAGTTTAAATGAGCATCCATTACATTACATTACATTAGCAGCCTGTAAATTTCCCACTGCTGGGCTAAGGCCTCCTCTCCCTTCGAGGAGAAGGTATGGAGCATATTCCACCACGCTGCTCCAATGCGGATCCATTTTGTAATAATAATAATTTTACTGACGCAAATATACATAAGTACAACGTACAAACATGTGTATCCTACCTGCAGTGGAGCAGCTTACTGGAATACCCTGCTAACCTGTTCCTCGAGAGGTGAGAAGGCTCTCAGCATTCAGCATTCTTTCCTTTTATAGGATATTAATCTATTAACGACAGAGCTTAACTCGATCGGAAGAATGATGCGTGAACCACATTTATCAAGTCAACATCTATACAAATATTATAAATGCGAAAGTAACTCTGTCGGTATCTCCGCTGCTCATTCACGACCAACCAGCAGGTAACAATTACTTTTTATATATAAGTTTAACATTACAATTTCAGAAAACTTAAACAAATGCCAGTTGCCAATTTGCAAAACGGATGTAGTTATGAATAAAAGTTACATTAAAACAGTTTTGTATCTCACTTTTAACATATCATAAAAAAGACTACTAAAGCGATTACTTAAAGTGTTTTGAAAGTTTGAATTGATATCAATATTAATCTTGCATTCCACCCACAGGCGAATCTGCGTAACGTCGAGAACGCGCTGCGAAATACTGACGCAAATCATGATATACGGCTATGGCGTCCAGCAAATATAGCTTTTATATGCCAATATAGCTTTGTTTATAAATATAAAACTATTTGAAAATTAATTTCATTTCATCAAAAAATATCATAGGTATACCATTTTTATAATAATAAAATTGTTTTATATAAAAATTATCATAAAAATATTTAATTTTATGTAGACCATCTTTCTTTGTCCAAATCGATTTTTAAATTCGAATTTCAATATAATACAAAATCAACCAGCAATCACGCTGAAAAAAAAATATCTTTGAAAGTAATGCAACGCTGAATATAGTTTTAAGCTCGCCATCCAATCATTGGACGGTCGGCAGAACAATAAATACAAATTCCCATTTATTTTATGTTTAAATTAAATAATTTTCACTTAGCGCACCATTTAAATAAATATTTATTTAAATCTATTAAAAAAGTACATTCTTATATTAAACTTTACTCAACAAATAAATAGTATTTATAGGAAAGATAATTAGAGATATATTCATTAAATTGCGTCTACTACTCAATAATAGGTCTTAAAAAGGCTGATATATTATCAAACGATAGTATATAATATCTTAAACCTCATCTGTCTGTCTAGACTTGATGAACTCAAAAACAGATAAACGGATTATCGTGAGGGTTTCACTAATGGACGGAGTAATTCTTTTGCTAAGTTGAGGTGTGTAATACACAAAAGTTTTGTCTAAATCGCTAAGAAAATTGACGATGACGTCATCATCATCATCCTGCCGTGCGCCGCGTAAACAAATAGAGTTATAAGTATTTACGTTTAAAATTACGCTAACAAACAAAAATTAAACATAAATCAACAATTTCTTAGTCACGCAGTGTTAATCCTTATCCAAATTAATACCATATTAGTAAATATATAAACGCACGTATGGCGTGCGATGGATAAGATGGATTAGCATACACAAGCAGATCGTTTGGACTGATCGTGAATATATTATTATAATTATTATTCATGTTTCGTTATTTATAATACTAGTTTCCGTCCGTAGGTTCGCCCGCGTGTTTTAGGTGCCCTATGTTTTTTTTTCTGCAGGCAGCCCTAACAAATTAGGTTGAGTTATACGTGAAAGCTTAACAAATCTTCAAGCCTATTCGCGTAAATGATGTACACCTGCAAATAGACTTGGTAGTAAGCAACATAACATTACATTCGGTCGGATAATGTGTTGGTAGTAACTCTAGTACCACGCAGCCTCATTGGTCAAATAAAATAGATGGTTTCCTGTTTAATGTTACTCATCAACGAAATCACTTTCGCATATACTTAAGACCACAAGCATAAGGGGTGTATTCTATATTATCCTTTAGGGAGCCAGTAAAGTATCATAAAAAAAAATTCTTACACAATCGAAACATTTGGGGGAAAACATTTGGCGAACAATTCTATTAAATTTTTTTTTTTTAATGGCATTGAATTTAAAGCTACGTTACCGTTCAGCCGTTTTCCTATTCTACTTTTACAACGATTTCATTGCGGGTTGAAGTCGCCTCGGAATAGAATCGGGAACCTATCGGGACCGTTGTAAATTAATAGAATAATCCTCTCGTTACGGTTAAGCAGAGATTTATTTCTGTGAAGAATAGTCAAAGCTGGATCGGATTAAAATATTGAACACATCGTAACCGCTTAAAATCAGTAGAATGTTCCGCCTATCTTTTAAATAAATACAAAAATAACGTTAACAAATCAAATCAAATGTCTTTGTAACTTCGGTCCAAGATATTTTATTCAAAGGACAAGCAACACGTAGCTCGCAATGTAAATGAACCACGCGTCACGTACGGCAAACATTCCTTGAATTTGTTTTCTCTGCTCGATAATTTTATTTGTGTGTCGTTATGTGTTAACTTTTTTAGGATTCCACAAGTAATCAAAGATTTAAAAAATACTAGTAACTACTTAAGATGTTTTTTGGTCGAATGGCTTTGGGCAAGTTAATCTGGATAGATGCAAACACACAGACCGCCACACAGCAATAGTGTTTCGGTTTGAATGAATGAATGAGTAAGGCAATGTTTCTCAATCATAAGGGACAGCACCCAAGGTGGTGGCGAGCACTTACCATCTGGCCTTTTTACCAGTCTACCTATCTTATTCAATATAATAAGCAACTTTTTTGTTATTATCATGTTACCGTCAGAAAACTACGTAAAAATTAAATTATTTTTGACTTTTCTAATCGTACAACTACAAACCAACGTTGAGTAAAACCTACAACACCTTTGTTGCGGCATATTGCTTTGTAACGTACTTACTCGTCATAATAAATAATATTTAAAAAATATATTCACACGCGTTGTTTTATCTTTTTTTAAATGTAAACTCTTTTCAATTAATCTCTTTTGTGCTGACCAAACCAATAAAAATATTTAATTTCATATCAAATTATTTAAAAGAAATAGCTTATTTTCCATTTTTCAATTGATTACTCAATCGTTACTGTTGTTCGAAAAATTGAAAACGATAATGAAATGTATTTCTTTTCCTCGAAGTGTAAATTCAGCATTTATAGGAAGGAATAATAATAAGTAAACATCACGATTTGTTCGTGAACCGCGTTAATCATGCAGACTTGTTTAATTATAACAATTTACAATTCTTGTTTATTTTCGAATGCGACTTGTTAATCAGTTTTCCACATAATTCTACTCATATAACATTGTAACGACTGAATGTATTCTTATATGACTGTACTCAAATTTTGTTTTAAAAAACCTTTCATCCCATCAGGCCCATAATTGACAAGGCCGTGAATTTCCTGAATCAAAAGATTTTACTGGTTTCACAAAGCGGTTTCTAGACTGATTATTTTTAAAAGATAAACAAACATAAAAGAAAAATTACATTTCAATGAAAAAGTAACCACCACTTTCCGAAAAAGAAATTAACTCCAACCCCCGAAGAATTTCGATACAATTTTAGTATATTTTATAAAACTTTTTGCTTTGAGATAGAATATTCAAAATAATAAAATTCCATTTAAAATAAAACAAAATAAACAAAGATCTGTAAAACCGGCTTATCGTGAATGAATTATTATCGTATTCGTATTCTTTATGATATTTTATTCAAAAATGCCTCGTTGGTGTCATGTCTAGCTTATAAGACTACAGTGGCTCTGAGTTCCATCCCAAGATAGGTCTAAGGATAAGAACTTATTGAATTTTTCACTCAATAAATTCTGTCTGAAGTAAGAGGTGGCGTTAAACTCCTTTGTCTTCAAACTTAACTTCCGTACGTATTGTCAGATTGCTCTTCCATTGAAATATGCGAATGAGACAACACAATGTGTGATTACGACAATCTAATAATTAATATATTCGATCGCCTCCGGGCTGTTTAACGAAATAACGAAAATGAGTTTATTATTATTATTGTACATGAACTATACTATATTTGTGAAAATGAAATTAAAAAAAAAAAACAAAAATATCCCGCTGAGTTTCTTTCGCCGGTTCTTCTCAGGTCCGAGGTGTTAATTTCCGAACCGGTGGTAGATTTTTGACTATCAATAAGCAAGTGTAATCACTTCTAGATTGAATAAAGATTTTTGACTTGACTTGACTTGATTAAAATCTATATATTATATGTTAGAATTATATAGTAGAAATAATAATATGCATCAAAGAATTTAGCCGCTTAAATCTTGACATGCCACAAAATGGCGGCCAGCGTAGGATAATTTTCGCATTTGCATTAAATTGCTAGACTACAAATTCATAGCACCCTTGACGCTTCATTAAATATGAAACTACGAAGTTATAGAGTGATTTATCAGAATTAGTATCGCGGTTTTCAATTTATTTTGCGATCGGAATTGATGTAAAATAATTCGACACATCCTTAAAAATTATGAAAATTCTGATATATTTAAATCTATAATACAATACATACAATCTTGATTGTACATTAATTACATATATAAAAGAACGATGTTTAATTCAGGACTGTGTTATTTAGTAAAAAAATGCTATTAAATGTGCCAAAGTAAATTTCATAAACACAATTTCGAGATCAATATATCTTTCAGGTCTGGTCATTATCGTTTTTATATATAAACCATAAATACAAAAACAATATTAGGTGTTCATAAAACTTTATTCAACATACATTTACAGGAAACGTTTGAACTCTTTGTCACCGACTTTGAAGCGAGCTCTACACAGATGTAAAGGAAAAGGGAATAAAAGCTCTTCTAAGCAGTCGCGTATAATGTCATTCATAAAACTTTTAAACAGCTGCCCAGACATAACTACGTGAATGTGATATAAAGACACATTTAATAATAAAATCTTATGAATGTATAAGGTTCCTAAATGTAAATATACAGAATATAAAAACGTAATTAAAATCCCGATAAAAGAATAAAAATACTAAACTTTCCCAAGACTATCCTTGAACATATTAAGAATGTTTTGTGCGTCCTGTTATTGAAATCGACTGACAAGAGCCCAGACAAACTAAATTCAGCTTGACTTTTGTACTGTGGGCTAATCAAGTCAGTTTGATACAAAAAAAATTAGACCAAATTTTTATATTGTTAAATATCACATAATATCATATTTACCTTATATCAAAAAGAAAAGTTTAAAATATACTTGCAAAGACAGAAATTTAAATACATTGTGTTGCTTTTTTATTTATCTCGTTAAAACATTATAGACAATAATGCAGTTCGTTAGGACTCTGTGGGTAGGTATTAACTTGCTTCTCTTTTTGGCCATTATTTCAATCATTTGTGCATTTACTTTGAGAGTAGTATTTTTTATTGTCTCTTCTTTCTATTTTTAAAAACTATCAGGAATTGTAGAACTTTGCTGCATGCGAACATAACGCACATTTAATTAAGATTTTTTCTTTTTGATTTTACTGATATTTTCACTCACTTAGGTGGTATAACCCTTGTGCCTGTTACACTGATTCACTCGTTCAAGCGAAACAAAATATTACTAAGTATTGCAGTTTGGCGGTAGAATATGTAAGACCTACAGTCTTACGGGCTTTATATTCATTATATTCATCAAAAATGGCAAACTTATCTACAAAATTTCATCCTAAATTTCACCCTCTTAGGTGATGAATCTTTAAAAATGTTGTTGTAATAATGGTCTTACAAATAAAAAGCCATATTTCTAAATTAAAAAATTACGAACTTCCATACAAACTTTCTCTCTTTTAGGAGATGAATTTTGAAAAATCCTTTCTTAGTTCTCTGCTACGTTTTAGCAGAAATTCCTTTGCAAAATTTCGTCCTTTTAAACCCACCGGTTTCGATTGTGGGTTGTATACATATATAATTACGATTTTAATCAGAAATATAAAATTAACTTTTACAATATAGAATAATCAGAACAATAATCATCGAAATTACTTTTATTATACTTTTAGTACTGTATCAAATTACCGATACAGTTTATTTTAGGTTTACAATTATAAAATGAGAGCAAAAACAAAGAAATACACCATGAAAATGGCAATACTTAGCAAAGACCGTGATAAAAGCGCTTGCTAAAGCTGGGAGGATCGAATATCAAAAGTAAGGATCCGTGTCTAAGTGGATACAGCAGATAGGAAATCTTCAATCTTCAACCAATATAGTGATTATATAGCTTGTAGTTTTAGTATAAATCTAAATTAAATATCTTCATATAAATAACTCTCAATAAAACAAACAATATTAGATGAATGGAAAGAGTAATCATATATTATAACAAATAATTAAGATATATTAAACTTCTTTCCAGCAATTAATTTAAAAATGCTCCCCCGTATATAAATAAAAACTTAAAACACTAAACCTTTATTAGTAGTTGGGCTTTGTGCAAGCCTGTCTGGGTAGGTACCTACTCATCAGATATTCTGCCGCCAAGCAGCAATACTTGGTATTGTTGTGTTCCGGTTTGAAGGATGAGTGAGCCAGTGTAACTACAGACACAAGGGACATAACATCTTAGTTCCCAAGTTGGTGGCGCATTGGCGAAGTAAGATATTTCTAACAGGGCCAATGTCTATGGGCGGTGGTGATCACTTAACATCAGGTAGTCCATTTGCCTACATATTACATAAAAAAAACCATTTCAATGCTTTTAGTTATTTTTTGTTGCTTTTGCTTTTCACCTAATTAACATAAGAGTCAAACTTAAACTAATTTTGAGTGTTTGACTTGATACTTGGAAATTGTAAAGTCAAGATTTAGTATTGAAATCGAAAATTGAATAGGAATCAAATTGAAAACGATTGATAGAAGACTAACCAAGAGCTTTTGAATCGTCAAAAGCTACTGTTGCTTCTACTGAAAGCGAAACTTCGCTTCTAATGATTGGCGACGAGTGACTTTGTGTGTGAGTAGCACAGTAGTACTCTTTTTAAAATTAAGTGTTTACTTCAAATACTGAATTATAAATTAATTTTAATTTTTTTTTTTAGGTATCGAATTTTCTCCGAAGCGTACAACATTTCTCACGATATAAAATATATAAAAATGTAGTATAAATCCATATTGTTCAAGTCAAATTATGACTACCGGCATTGCTCGGATTTCAACTCGGGAATTTGAATTAAAATGTGTGAAATTGTTTTAACCACTACAAGAGATCTCTCTTATCTTTGTAGTTTCGCTAATAAAGGATTATTTACATATGGGACAGAAACATAGTCCCTATATTTACATAAGCTCGACTCCTGTACAAAACGAAGAAATGGAATATTTTTTTAAACAATCTTTATTCAGTCGAATCATTATTTAAATACTCACTCTAGTTGTTAATCAGAAGTATGTTCGGATAAAATACGAGTAGATTTCTGGTAAAAGCTGTAATGAATGAACTGACGTAAACTTTTTCTACTTTTATTCAATTTAAATATTATTATTTTTATAATATAAGACGAGCGAATAGACCACCTGATGGTAAGTGATCACCACCACCCATAGACAATGGCACTGTAAGAAATATTAACCATTCCTTACATGGCTAATGCGTCACCACCCTTAGGAACTAAGACGTTATGTCCCTTGTGACTCCGCCCGCATTCGTCCACTGCTGAACATAGGCCTCTCCAAATGCACGCCACTGTGGTCTTTCTTCGGCAACTCGCATCCAGCTCCCGCCAGCCGTCTTGCGCAAATCGTCACTCCACCGTGCCTGAGGACGTCCTACACTACGTTTGCCGAGACGCGGTCTCCACTCTAGAATACGTTTTCCCCAACGGTTATCGGTTCTATGACAAATATGGCCGGCCCACTGCCACTTCAGCTTACTAATGACCGCATGACGAAACTGTACATTTGGTATGGTTTTACTAATTATGTTATATATGTGAGTATAGCTTATTGTCTATTGTTATACTTAAATCTCTAATACTTTGCACTTCATCTATATCCGTGTCACAAAGGTAATACACGAACCTGATTACCTTCCTTTTTTTGTTTATGCTTTTGCATTTGTTGAGACTAAGCTCCAATTTATTTCATAGCAGTAGGTGGTGAATCTGTTTAAATCTTCCTGAAGTAAGATGTGGTCCCGATAATTATGTATTTTTCGGTATATTTTTAAATCATCAGCGTAGAAAAGAAATTTACAATTAGGGAAGCATTTATCAATGTCGTTTATGAAGATTATAAACAATAACGGAGCCAAAATAGATCCCTGTGGGACTCCTGAACTCATACTTGATGTAGAAGATTCATACCTCCAAAGATTTCCTCTTATACCATTGTAAGCAATTTTTTCTAACAATTTACGGTGGTCTACTCGATCAAACGCCTTGCGAAAATCTGTGTAGACACTATCGACTTGAATGTTTGCATCTAGTTCATCAAATAAATTAGTTATATAGGTTAAAAGAACACCTTAACATAATTGGTTAATTTTACTTGGTAGGTAGGGCTTTGTTCAAGCTCGTCTGCGTAGGTACCACCCATCATAGTCCCCAGTTGGTGGCACATTGGTGATGTAAGGAATGGATAATAATTGTTTATGGGCGATGGTGACCACTTACCAACAGGTAGTCCATTTGCTCGTCCGCCAACCTAAATCATAAATAATAATATTAATAATTCTTGAATGAAGACTTGAATGGGTTGTGACACAAGTTTATCTACAGTTTTGTAAATCAAAATATATAACTTTATTTGTGCTGAATAACTATCAAAGTAACTGAGTTTAGAAAGATCGCATTTAGAAAATATATAACTTTATTATGTTATAATGTAAACACGTTCAACAAATCGCTAAGAAAATATTTTTGAAAATTCATCAACTCTGGTATGGTACTCGATGGTATAAATTTTATACAAAATAACTTTTTATAAATTTTATACAAATAAACGTTGTATGGATTTTATGTATAAGTCGGAAGTGATGCTAATAAATACATATAATACTGGAAATATTGTAATATATATCACAGATTCTTTTAAATTGTGTCAATTTATTTATAAAAGATAATTATTGTACAAGTACAAGAACATCCATCGATGAGGGTAACCAATTGGAATGCTGAACAACAAAACAACAAAACAACAAAACAAAAAAACATTGATTTTAGATACAAATTATCTTATAGTCGCTTGCCTATATAAAGTAAAAAAAAGTTAAGTCTAAAGTAATGATTAAGACTATTAAACCAATAATATTCGATCCTTTGCCCGATCTTGCAAGTATGTAAAAATAAACTTAAAATATAGATAGTATAAAATCGTTCCTTTGAGAAAATGCGTTACTGACGGGTGTCATTATATTATTTTAATCACACACTACAAAAAAAAAACAGTAGACATAACCTCGCAAGAACGTAGCGTTCATATAAAAAAATAAACATAGAGCAAAATCTGTGAATTTATTACACGTTGACATAGGGCTAATTTGATATTGTTTTGGTGAATTCTTCGCCACTTCAAAGTTACATCATCGACGCGTGATATTGTCAATTGAATGAACAATAATTACGTATCGTCGTTAAACCTTATTGGATGACTCGAAATTACAAGTATATTTGATTTACTGAGGCTCTAGTCTCGTTCGTGTCTTAATTCTCTATATAAATATTTATTACCGTAAGGACATTCGTCATAGACCTCCATATAGCCTTCTGATATACTATCAGATACATAGATACTTGCATATAGATACTATTAAATAATAATAATAATACTATTCAATAATAATATAAAAGGAAAACATTAGTATATAAGGCATAGCGTGAAACTTGTCAAAAATCGACCATACGTTTGGAAATAATAACCTGAGAAGAACCGGCAAAAAAAACTTAGCGGGATTTTTTCGATCTCAAACACGATTACATACATATTTACAAACGCAATCGTAATTAATACCAAAGACTAATTAAATAAAAATAAAAGATCTGCTCGTAGAGCTAACATACGTTGTATAGCAAATTATTCGTTGAAGTAAATTTATAGTGACCAAGGAGCTTATTCGCTCTGACGTTAGCTGCGGATTAGTTTTGCATATTTGTAAAGAACCGAGATAGTTCAGTGCTTAAAAAGGGCTACCACATAGCCCAGTAAAGAAACATGTGAATCTTAACCGAAGGTCGAAAGGTTCAAACTTGACCAAGCCCCTCTCAATCCAAAGACACCAGCATTTGAAAAATCTGCCATGTGTATCAGCCAACCTACATTATAGCAGTGTAGTGGAATAATCTCTTAACTCTCGCCTCAAAATGAGAGAATGCTATATCCCAGCAGACGGACATTTACAACAAGTATTTACTTTACTTACTTACTTCTAAAGTAGAATAATAAAACAATTTCATTACTTTTAATGAATTAATGATTTTATAAAACTAATTAATTCTCACGCGTTTCCAATCACCGAGCTTGTTTTAAGCTTAGTGCGCAGATTTTCGTTGTTCAATTAACTAAAGTTTCAAAGCGACGAGTTTTGTATGTCACCTATGCCCAATTACAATACTTAAAAAGCGATTCGTTTTGCTTGATAGTTGGGCGTCGTGCACCAACGTTTGGGTCAAAATTAAAAATTAAATTGAAATCATAAGATTGTCACAAAGTTGTTGGATTATCAAGAATTAATGAAACTCTAGCCTACACCAAGCACAGGAAGAGCAAGCCTACATCAAGATAAATGGACAGCTTTGACATTTAAGTGACGGCCGATTTTGGCCACGGCAGTCAAACTCAAGGAAGATTAGCCACTACACCCGCACAAGTGCAAACAAGTGTATGTATTTACAAACACTAATGAACGCTCTATTTGTTCACTCAGAATCCGATGGTATGACAAACTCGATACGACTGGAAAAAGTTCAAGCGTAGCGCCAACGGCTTTACGTACTTTCGGAAGATCGGGAGTGTACACAGTTCCAACAGCCTCCGGGCTACTACAGAGAATTTTTCCAATAACTTAAATAACGTGAGCCAAACAGTGTATGAGAACTGTCACCTAATACGTTTCTTGGTACTAGACTTTTATGTAACACGTCAACTTGTTACATGCAGGGCAACTTGTTTATAACTAATGAAGGTAAATTAACACATATACAGCCGTTGAACACGATTAGGTCTTGGTTGGATGTTGTTTACAATCAAAGTCAGATGAGAGTGATGGATGACAGTTAAGCCGATGTTATTGGTCGAGATTTTGGTATCGTAGATAGAACTACAGTTTCTATGACAAGCATAGATTATAATACGACAAAGACTAATTAATATTACGATTGATTTTTATTTAAGACATACTGTACGGAAGCGTTGGGTTTTAAGTCATTAAATTAAAGTAAAATAATATCGATATGACTTTAAAAAATATACCTATCTAAATGTAGACAATTACAAATACAATATATAAATTACACGTCTCAAGTAACTATACATACTATCTAATTATAAATAAAAGATTATTGTTTTTAAACTTTTTAAATCAGTGAGATTATATAAATAAAATAAAATACTTTCTTTTATACGAATGTCAAATGTTAATTTATTGAATTAAAATTCTAATCAATTTAAGCTGGATTAGTATTAGCTCAGCGTAAATCACAGAGGAGCCGAAAATTACCCGAAGTCGAAACCTCTACTACGCCTACTCTGCGGTGAGGTAGGTAAATGTGAAGGCAGCAGTTTCAGAAAATAACACGCATACTATGATTTAGTATTTTTTTGATTTCTCTAAGCAGGATATATAAAAATTTAAGAGTCACTACTGAGTTTCTTACCGGTTATTCTCGGTAGAATCTACTTTCCGAACAGGTGCTGCCACCGTTACACTTCACTTCACGGTCACATTACATTTAATTAAACACTGTCCATTCATAACCAATCAAACGTAATTTTATGAGCCTACTCGAATAAAGAATTATTGATTTTGATTTTTTGAATAAATTTAGAAATTTATTATACAATATAATAAAATTAAGCCTCGATACACAAAATTTGTATTGTAATTTGTAAGGCGTGTTAGGATTAGGCCAGTTGTTATGTTCCCTGTGTCCTTTCCTGTACGTGTCCCCGAGTACGTGCATACAAATAATTAGTTAATTATATAGTATAGATATGAAAACGTAACAAACTTATGAATAAACAAACTCAATTAAGCATTTATAAAGTTTGTTAGGTTTGTCCGTCTGTAGGTCTTATTAAAATATCTTAAATAAAAAGACTATTATTAACAACATAAATAGCGCTGAATTTTATCTTTCTGTTTTTAAGGAAAGTAAGTCTTGCTATGTTTTTAGACTTGAATGAGCTTGGTTAGGTTTCTATTGCGGTTAGTAAACTCATATGTTATTCTTGCCGAGATTTATGTGGTCCTGAATAAAATAAATCTAACCTTAGATGCTGTAAATAAAAGCCTAACTTGATTACATTACGTAATCAAATTTAATATTATTTTTAAATCATTTTAATTTTTATTATGTAGGTAGGACTTGAAAATGAACCCCCTGATTAGTACTCACGTAACCAATGTCTAAATATTCTGTATTTCCAATTATCAAAAATGACGAACTTCCATACAAACTATCAGCCTTATATTGATGATGTTTAAAATAAATTAACAAATATAGACTTAAATATCGATATCCATAATTTTAAAACTATAAAATATAACTTCTATACTAACTGACATATTTAAACCCCTCGGGAAATGAATTTAAAAAATCACTTCTTTGTGTTCATCTACATCTCATTAGGAATTCCTGTGCAAAATTTTATCCTATTCGACCCTTTGCTTGGTAAGTTGTGCGTTGTACATCAGTCAGTCATTTTAATCTTATATATTAATAGCGTAAGCCGATTTTTGTCCCAGTGTTTACGGGACGATGTCAGCATATAAAAAATCGGTTATGGTCTCATTTTAAAGAGTTCTAGCCTTAGATGCACAGAAAATTATAGGAGATTCTTGATTGCAATTTACTAAATTGTTTCGATTTATCAAAGAATTAAGTTTAGAGAGCTGAAACAGATTACTTGCCTGTTAGAGAACGGTACTACGGTTGTATAAACAAATATTGAACATTCTAACTAAACTAATGTAAACTATTTGATATTAAAAATTTCATTTAAAAGAGTTGTCATCATTTTGGCGCCAAACTTCCTAAAAATCTTTTGAATAAAAGCAAAATTTCGCGGGAGACCCACTAGTATTTTATTAAAGGATTTAAGTTTAATTAACATTATTTTAGTAATTAAAACAACATAATTATATTTTTCATCATTTGGATGATGAGTTCGTTGACACAATATTTAAAATTATTGTTATTTTATGTTTACCAAATCAGCGATTTCTGAAATTGCTGATAATTTTGTGGAAATTATTTTTAGTGGTTATATATGTGTCAACTTTTGTATTTATTTCAAACTAAATATAAATGAATGGAAATATTGCTATCTTAAATATGAAACAAGATCCTAAACACCGTATGACCTTTTTTGACCTTTTTTAAACCTCGGCATCAGGCGGCGTCTGCAGTCTTATAAGAATGCCGCTAAGACCGTTGAAACCCCGTCTATTCTATTAAAATAAATTACTATTATTTCCTATTTTTCTTTTAGTAACGTATGCATCCGCTAAGAAGGATTTTTGGAAATTTAAACATGTGAAGAAATATTTTTTTATGAATTTTACCCGAACGAAGTCAGGACGGGCAATTAGTAGTTCGATATTAATAAAGGTTTAAAGACCAAAGCGTTGCACGTGCGCTGAGATGAATTTGCACTGCTTAAGCCGGTTCGGCATAAGCAGAGATCAGTCGCCCGCGTAATTATTATTTTATAATACTCTTTAATAGCACTATATTAAATAATGGCTCACATTTTTTTATAATAATAGAGCATCATATCTCCACTTCCTGTTCGCGACGTGCTATGTCTTCGTAAAACTTTAGTTCTATCTGAAAGTCGCGATTATACCTAATATTATATTATATATATTATTAATAACAAGCTGTTATATATTTAATATATTAAAACTGAATACATTAAATGTATTTATATTTAAATTTATTAACAAAAGTTAAGCGTAAATCTCGTTTTTATCTGTATCTCATTGTATACTAAATGAAAACCCGGTTTCGCTCGGGTAAAATAAATAAAACTTAAATTGATAATTAAATATACTAACTACCGTACCCCTGCACGAAAATAATATTAGGAACACACTTTCTGAATGCTCACGTAAACGTCAAACATGGCCGCCCGTTAATGTCATATCATTAAATTTTATGGATTTAATATCAAAATATTTGTAGATATATGTCATAGAATCAAAAATCATAATTTTTTAACGATCTATAATTGTGGATAGGTTTCTACGATAGGTGGATAGGTTGACGTTTAAATTATTAATAAAGATACAAAATTTAATTGCAATCCTATTAGGACTCACGTAACCAATGTCTAAATATTCTGTATTTCCAATTATAAAAAATGACAAACTTCCATACAAACTGCCCTTCACTGTTACAATATATATCTCCGCCAAATAGCAGTACCTTCATTATGGTTATCTATTATATAATGGACGGGTAAGATGGTGTAATTACAGCTTTATAAAAATAACTTAGGTTTTATTATTGACAATTTTAAAATAACTATTTCCTGTTACAATAACGACGTCTCCGAGCAGAGGTGAACCCTTATAATCAGATGACCTAGTTGCTCGTCTACCTGTACTAGTAGGTATATATGAACAAGAGAATATTTATGTATATGCGCTTCGATTTCATTAAAGGAAAATAACGGTGTTCAAAGGAAAGACTTCTTTTGAATCTCCTGTTTGTAAAATATTTATTAAAATAGTTCTAGTCTAAATAATAAATATTCCCGTACCGGGATTGAGCCTCCTGGTGAATAAGTCAAGCACTACCCATTAGATACGAGATATAAATGTAATTACAAGAATACAAATATAATTTAAAAAAAAATATTATAACAACAAAGTTTATATATTTGTTTAAAAAACAAATAATAAACGAGAGTTATTTTAAAACAAACATTAATGAAAAATAAACTATACTCAACATTTGTTGGTAAATTTTAAACTCGATTTACAAAAACGACGATAAACAAACATGCTAAATGCAGATTTTTTTTAATTTTTCCGGTGAACAATTTTTGTGTATTTCAGTTTAAGCTTCTAAAACTCTATATGTCGTATAGAGTTCAAACATTTCGTGTTATAAATAAACTTAAACAGTTTTCATTATTTTTAGAATTCACATAAAAAACAGGTTAATTAAAAAGTTGACCCTTACTACTTTTGTACTCTAAAGTTACAACGTTATGAACACTTAACTTTTTTGTGGATGATCTAATAAAGCACATCGGCTTTTTGTGTTGTTTTCTGGGTGAGTGAACAGTTAAACTAATATCACTTTATGTCATGTCAAATTATGTTTCCAAATATTTTGAAAACAAATGTTATTGAAAATGAAAAATAATAAAAACACTTATATACGTTATAAATATATAATTTGGTATATTTACAATGGGCAATAACTGTACGAGTTTACCTTGATGTCGTTAAAATCAATGTACGCTTTAAAAGAACATAGGATATTAGAAATAGAGAATGAATGTGCATGGCCATTTAGTACATTAGCCATTAAATTGTCAAAATAAAAATGTTTGCACAAAGCACGTTTTTCGTATATACAATTAATATCTGTGTAAGTGATCACGTATGTCTTGTATTATAACAAGACGCTGCTTGAAGCATATATATATCTTTTGTCGACCTCCGTGGGCGAGTAGTGTGTACACCGGTTTTCATGGGTACGCCACTCCGAGGTCCCGGGTTCGATTCCCGGCCGAGTCGATGTATAAAAAGTTCATTAGTTTTCTATATTTTCTTGGGTCTGTGTGTTTTTGGTACCGTCGTTACTTCTGATTTTCTATAACACAAGTGGTTTAGTTACTTACATTGGGATCAGACTAATGTATGTGATGTTGTCCAATATTTATATCCGTATTATATAAACTCAATCAATTAGTAGACTTAGTTCGCACTCCCCAGCTGGACTTAGGATCTTTAGTATACAGTTCTACAATTTTCATCAGATCGCCATCGTCATCGTTGGTATACCGATCTGGCGCTTTTACGCTGCGTTCTTCAGAACTCGTCTACTACAACAGTCATCAGCCTCTCATGTAACATATCTCTATTCCACTATTCCAATTTTGATACCTATGTCTTCAGTCTTAAATCTAATGTCTGATCCTTTACCGGACAAAGCTAGCGAGCTTAGTATGCCATGGAACCATAAATATTCATGGATTGTCTCCGTTGTTAGCGTCTATGTTTCGTATTAGTATTCGTAGAAATTTTGTTTTAAATATTGCGATAGCTTGAAAAACGTTACCTAACTCAAGCGAGTTTATATATTGTTTGACTATTTGCTACCTAAAATAGTTTACCAGGATAATCATCTTGAGAGTTCTGCCAAAGCTGTAAGGTCTGGTTTTTGATACCCCCCTTTCTTTGACTGTCGCAAATTTTACTTGACCCTTCGAGATTATATTGATTGGCCATGTAGGGATGCATTAAAACTTATTAACTCAATACTAATTGCAGGTTGATAAGATATAACACTACTTCTTTTTGGACAAAGAGATAATCCAGGTTCGTAAAACATCCAAAGTATGCTGTCCAATGTAGTTGTCATTCAGGGTATAGCGTGTGTGTTGTTTTTTTTTTTATATTTACTAATTAACAAATGTAACAGCAGCTACATGAAAATAATTTTATCGTGTTTAAACGTAATGCATTTCATTACATGTGAACATGAAACGCGTTATTTCACGTCACGCTACCGACACGGTTCCGTCTTGCATCCGTCACGCTTCACGACCGTAACGAGAACAAAATTGTTACTTGGATCACTTAGGATTAGGAATAAAATTGGAAATGGCATAAACATTTTATACACTTTATAAAATAGGACTATTTACTTTTATAATAATTATATTAAACATTTATGCTTACTGTACACAAAATTAATCGAAGTTTTACACTAATAAAAATATTCCGTGTCGATTCGTTACAAGTGACATAACGCAACATGTTATGGTCTCCGTCACGCTGATATGTAACAGTCGTGTATAATCACATTATTAATCAATAATTACGACCCGAAGTGACATCCCCCCTAGCCTATGACGCACCTCCAATGCCTCGCCTAACCTACATGGCTCTGGTGGTCAATTAATACAGTGCAAAAAGGGCTAAATATTCCCCTGGGATACATGGCTTCCTTACAATAATCTAGCTCAATATTTAATATTACTTGTTTTTAGATAATTATTAATGTTTGTGATAACAAGGATTAACGACGAATTAAAATACGTTTTAAAGAATTATCATCCAAACTCCTTCTCAATAGAATAGGGGCCTTTGCCCAACAGTGGGAGATTAACACGTTCATTTTACTTTTTACTAAAGCGCTGTGAGAACGTTGTATAAACATGCGTAAAAACAAAAACACAAATAAGGTCAACAATGTTGAATTCACTATTTTCTTTTAATTTTTTTTTTATTATATCAGTAAAATATATAATAATTTAAAATTAAGATCTGAATAAAAATGGATACATCGATGAAAAGGTTGTGCCTACGTGTACAAAAACGGAACATTGACGCTTCCGTTACTCGCCATTCCATACCGGACGTTCTTAACTGACATTTAATTCCAGTCTTATTGACCATAATGGTTTAATAATTTCAATATTTTTGGTATAAATATATATAAATTATAATGTATTTAAGCACTCACTCACGCTTAATATAATGTATGCTAAAATCTTGTACTGATCAATATTTAAAATATTGATCAGTACAATATTTTAAATGTCATAAATTTTTTTAATATTCACTTACTACTTAATTTAATGGACGATACGACGACTTAATATAGCCTTTTTTCTACAAATTTACTCCTCCTAGTTGTAAATTTTATGGTGAATTTTTTAAGATAATTAAGACCAACAGCACAAATGGTTTACCCTTGCTTTTTCGCTTTGACTTAGCGACGTCTTCAAACGGTTTTAGAATATGTTTATAATCTTTTTCATTTCACTTTCACATTTCTGTTGTGTTTGAAGGTAAATTAAAAAAAAAAGCAATTTTCAGTGTACACATAGAATCTAATAGTAGTGTTCGCTAAGAAAGCTGTTTTACCCATAATATAACCAAAATGTTGTATCACTATAGCAGTTTAAGTAAGCTTAACAGCTTAAAGCTGCTCTTAGTAGAGTGAAAATAAACGGCTTTGCACTCTGCTATGCTAATATATCTTACTGAGGCCCCACATATTCCCTACCAATTTGCCTATCTTGTATTATCACTAAAATACTGACCTGATATATATATATAAACAATATATAATATTAACAATAACAATCTACTTAAACCAAACTTGCGGTCCTAACTTACTATACGACCAGTATATTGTTTTTACATATACTAGCTGTAATTGCCCACTAAAACTGCTAACCGGAAAAACTTTAAAAAACTTATTTTATTACTATCAGTACAGATTACTGCAAATAATTTGTAAACTATAGTCGTCAAATGTAAATTTTATTATTCGAATTCGTTTGTCACGTTAGTGCGAAAAAATACAAAGTCCATACATAATCGACATCATACATCGACGACACGACAAACAAACATACCAATAATACGCGTCTAAAATATAAATTCTGTATTTGAAGTCGCATAATAAATAATAAATTCACGACAGAATATTTAGCAGACAAAAACAAATTAACTTAATTGTTAGCAAAGCTTTGTGTAAGACCGTCTGGGTAGTTACCACTCACTCATCGTACATTCTACTGGAACACAACAATACTGAATATTGTTGTGTTCCGGTTTGAAGCGAGCCAATGTAACCGCAGATACAAGGTTACATCAAGTAATATCTTAGTTCCCAAGGTTAGTGACGCATTAATGATTTGAGCGATGGTTAATATTTCTTACAGTACCAATGTCTCAGGCGGTGGTGACCGCTTACCATCAGGCCTATTAGCGCGTCTACCTAATTTTGGTTACCTTGGAAATTATGTAAAACTAGTTTCCAATTTTCTGTATGTGAGGTCTGATGCTAGGCACCCTATATCCTTTCCTGTTCCTCTTATACGTGATAAGGTGTATGCAAAATATCATGATCATCGGTTGATCACGCTTCAGTTAAGATATATTAATCGCGAAAGCATAACAAACAAAATCACTATTGCATTTATAATACAGTTATTATATTATAATATTTTAAAAATGAACGCGACTTAAACGAAATTTTATTAACGATTTAAATTTATCCAAGATTAATAGTAAAAAAAATAGAATTTTTAGCTAAACAAGATATAACTTGTCGCAATCTGCGATCGATTCAAGGTTAACCGGTTTCTATAATCCGTGGAGACACAAAATATGATTAGCTATGACGAATCACTATTTCTACAGTATGCCTATAATTTCATTAAAATAATTAATAAATGTTAGCAAAGATTGATCCCTTGCAAATGTTTTAGGTGGTCAATAAAATAATCATCATTTTCCATGTGGTCTAATGAAACATAATACATAATTAAAAATCTCTCATAACCAACTTCAAGGCGATAAAGTTACGTACACATAAACTCGATATAATATTAGATTTGACCGTTAGCTTGCCATATTTATGTAGTCTACCAAAATTAATAACATAAACTCATGTCACAGTTAATAAAATGTTTTTGAAATTTAGTTTTTAATATTTATTTATTCAACAATAATGTTCTAACCTAACCAATATAATAGTTTTTTCTTGTGGGTCTTAACCAATTTTCGAACAGTGTCGTTTAGTAAAATGGCTAGGCTGTTAATTGTAAGGCTAATTTAAGTAGTTGGCTGTCATATACATACAGAAACGCTCATTATCACATAGCTAATAGCAAAACATTATATACAATGAGAATGATCAGCGAATAAATAATAATCATTTAATGGACACTTTAAAGTAAAGTAAAGGAACAAACTGTAAATTTCCCACTTCTAGGTTTTCTTTTGAGACCTCATTCGAATACGTTGCTCCGATGCAACCCGCATTTATTGAAAATGATGGTTTCACCCACGAGTTTTTCCTACACCGATTTTTTTTTTATTATTACCTTAGTAATTATTTATTTATATACTTTATTACGCAACGAAATTGGATTTTACAAACTGGGCTTAACGATACGGCATTCTGTACCAGCGAACCTCTAAATTTTGGTATGTCTAGATAGCGTGTCGCACTACAAAGGAACTAAAATAAGCGAGCCAACTTTATTATCTTGGTATGCGTGACAGTTACGTTTGACATTCGCCAACCGTCATACTACTTCAGTACTGTTCGTGTGCACTATTTTTTTCGACACGATCTTAGCTTTGTCAGTCGATCAAGACCAATATAAAATCAAAATTTTGTGGTGCCTACCGGGTTTGAACTATGAACCTTCTATAATAATCGGTCAAAATTCACGTATTGTACCACTGGATATACTGGACTCAATGGAATCAATATATAAACATAATTGACGTGTATGTCACTGTTTAAAAGCTAGATAATTATACATCGTGATTTTGGTAATTATTCAACTAATTAAAGGTTAAGGTCCAAGAAATATAAGCAAAACGTTGATTTCAATGTGCAAAGCTTCAATTGCATTTTATGTCTATCTTTTTTTTTAATTGAATCAATAAATAAACAATTTGTCTATTCAATTTCAAAGGTATTATTATTATTTAAAAATATATATATTTAAACTATTTCATTTATATGAGTGTAATTTTAAAATACACAGTGAGTTAATCACTGCGTATTTTAAAGTATAAAAAATATAACTGTATTTCCAAAATATTTTATGTATCTATAGATATTTTGATATTACGCTACACAATTGTGTAACTTAAAACTTTATAATTATAATGAACAAAAGAGAAATCGAAATCTTACATTGGTCTTACCTTATACACATACCTATAATTAAAGGTACTCGTTCAATATAAGACTATATACATAGTCTGACTAAAAAGTCAATCATATAAAGCTTCGCGCCCTTTCGCGTTTTTACTGACAACACTAATGTCATTGACATCAATGTTTTTTTTTTCTTGATGCATCGCAACCGGTTAACAACCTTCGTTTAAATTTCGAAACTTGTAATTAATTAATAATTATCTGTGGCTGCATCGATTTATTATTTATAAACTGTAATATAACCTTCAAATTTGAATGTAATATATGAGTATGCTTAGCGTTGAGTGAATATGAAAATTATACGATAATTAATTAATAAATGCTTTACATTTATCGGTCTTCACCACAGATTATACATACAAGAAGTAATTATGCAGAGTTTAGTTGTATGGTTTTGGTTACATGGGTGAGTAAGCCAGTCTTCTTACAGGTACAAGGTACATAGTGTCTTGGTGTTAATATAGTTGGGAACACAATGTCGATATAAAACAATGGTAATGTCTTTGGGCTGAGTAATTTAACCACCTGCCTTTCCGTATAATATAAAAATGAAAACCTTATACTTATCACGTAATAATAGAACACAGCGGAACTACGCTTGTGTCATTATACAACATCTACATCACATTATCTCATAAATATTCCGACATCCCACGCCCCACATCGAGGTGTCGCATTGAATCAATTAATTCGGTCGTTCTCGAATATGTCCAATGTTACGGACAAATTGTAGTTTACCTTGTTGACATTATTTGAAATGCTCTTAATTTTAGGTAGATTCTAATTAATTGAGATAATTTAAGAATAAATAAATAAAGTATATTAACCGAGAACTGTTTGTATTGCATTATTATACAAACTACAAACAGTTCTTGATGCTATATTTAGCAGAGCCATTGACAAATCATATGGAAGATGTAGATCAAAGGCTTGTTTATGTTTACTCCTTCCCCGATTGTAATAGGGTAATATTATAGACATTATATGCTAAAATATGTATAGAAAGAATAGATTATTCTATATCCTGGTTTATGAAAGAAGTTTTAAACACCTAGTACTTTTTTTACTTGGTGGAGAGGCTTTGTCATTAATCAGATATTATATTTTGTTCACAAGGTTGACGGTGCAATGGTGATATGATACGTGATTAATATTTCTCACATTACCTATGTGGTAGGTCTTTATGCTAGCTCGTCTGGGTAACTACCACCCACTCATTAGATATTCTACCACTAAACAGCAGTACTCAGTTTTATTGTTTTCCTGTTTGAAGGAAAAGTGAGTACAGTGTAGGATAACTGTAGAAAAAAGTGACGTAACATATTAGTTCCCGTGGTTGGTGGCGCATTGTCGATTTAAGGAATGGTTATAATTTCTTATATCGACAAATGGACGGTGGTGACCTACCATCAGGTGGCCAAAATTAAAAAATTAAAAAAGTCAAAATTTCAATTCACATTATATCTGTGGCGTTTGCCACTTATCAGCTTCGAACATTATGAAATCACAAATACTGATCAAATCTAATATTCAACTTCTGAGCTTAATCAAGTTTTTACCTATAAATTTTATATATAACTCTTCATTTACCATCTAACACATACAGGATGAAGAACCGTCATTATGTTTTCTTTCATACACATGCACGAATGTATTACAGACATAAGCTAAGCACAAAATGAATTACTAAACCGGTACTTGACACGCTTTCAATTTACAATTTTAGATTATGATTTATTTGACTTTTGGTCTATCATGACTCTCAGCCAAGTGAACGGTGACTGAATCATAAAGGATACTCCAAGTTAAATATACTACTGAATAAAAGACGCACGAAAAAACTCCCAATATTAATAATAATTTATTATAGTATATATAGTTATATAAAATATTGTGATATATACTATTGGATATAATTAGACTACTAAGTTCCTAACCTTCTCGGTAAATTTCATATTCTGAAGTTTCACATGGAACTGTTATCACGGATTTGTAAAATAACTATTCAAAAGTTCTCGTAGAAACTAATTTGAATGTGGAACGTATTGAACTCATAAGTAACTTTGTGTGTTCTTAGTTCAAGCTACACAAAAACACGTGAAAATCCAGGCTATAATTAACAGTTAACTGCCTTTGAACTCGAGAATAAAAAAAAAGTCTAAACGCTTGTGGATCTTGTACACTTTTATGTCACTTCCTTCAATATTCAGTAATAATCAACAATTTATTGCATCCCAATGTATTTACTTATAAAATACAAGTAATTCGAAAGAAATTTTCTACAGCAGCCTGAAGTTTCGATCAGTATGAAAACACGTGGTCTTAAGCCTGTACTGTCTCCGATCGGATTGCCATCCCATCGGATTATAAGAGTGAGACAATAAAAGACGCATTTGTGTTTAAGCGCACATTTGACCTCTATATGCATCATGTTCATGCACAGACTATTCTCCGTGGAGAATGGTTACCGTCACATAAATCGATCAGAAGTAATACACTTGCAATTTAAATGTCAATATTTGTTCTATCTTTTTTTTTACAATTATGTAAAATTTATGTTTTTTTTATTAATTATTATCTATTTTAATCATATCATATCATAAAGCATATCATGGGGTCTTTGTTAATATACTTCTTCGATTAAAATGGTTGGTATATTAAATTTAGTAGGTTATTATATTAGGTATAGTAAGTTTTTATGAGTATATATAGTAAGTGATATTTGTGTATATTATAAAAATCATTAGAGCTCTAAGCTTTAAAAAAATAAAAAGCAAGCATTGCTGATGATGGTGCTACAAATAGCAATGTAAACGCCTCTTAACAACTAATGTTTCATTGAACCCACTAAGTGACGACCGATCGTCGATCATTTGATCATACACCCACATGCATAAAATCGTGAGAAACGCTGTAGATATGCACACATATGCAATGTAATGGTTTCATCTACAACACGTTACGCACACATCGGCCATACACACCAACACTCCTAACATACTTAGGTTTTTAATAGCATTATATACAATTGAAAGCACAGATCTATTACAAAAGTCTTAATTTCTGTTTTTTTATTTATGATTAAGAAGCGAACAGGCAAGTCAAGGGGCTATTATTTTGTGGCCCTTTACATATATAATTCGTTTATATATAGGCTTCGTGTTTTAGGTGTTGATCATTAGGTTTTAGGCATTCAAAAGTAAGCCTATGCCCCCCGTCTTTAGGGTTCAAACTTGCTTCGTACTAAATTTCATCAAATTCGGTTTAGTGGCTTGGTAGTGAAAGAGGAACAAACAGACAGACAGTGCTACTTTCTCATATATAATATTACTATAGATTTGCAATGGCCAACATCTTATTTCTCTATTACGATTTTTTTCGATATAATGTAAATTTATATTTTGTGACGTGTTATTCGAAAAATAGGAATTTATGTAAACATTTCATTTAAATATAAATTTTGGTAATAATTGCAGGAGACGGGCAAATTATTTGCAGTAATTTCGACGATAACTTAATAATCACTATAATTATAAACAATATGAAAACTTAAACGAGAACATGCAACAAAAAGTAATCTAAAAAATAGTTTAAAAATATTTCATATTTTTCTTAATACTTTAATTCCTGGAAAATGTTTATTAAACTCAACTAAGTTAATTATATTAGGCCAGCCCATACTGGGGTTTGTACTTTGTAGGCTAATTAATTCTCGGAAAGTTGAAAACGTTTGGAATCTCTATATTTACATGTAAAAGGAGTTTTGCACTTAGGCTTAAGGAATTTATTCACCAACACAATTTAACTTGTTCGAAATATTTTGAATTAAGGTAGTTAATAAAACTATCATGAACTATCATATTAAATAATGTATTTGTTGTTTTATTCCAGGAATAATAATTTATTCGAATGTAGTGGACTCCCTGATTTACTAAAAATTGTAAAAGTATCATCCATTTATAAATCAGGCATGAAATCGGACCCTGGAAACTACCGTCCTATTTCGGTTCTATCAATTGTTTCAAAAAATTTTCGAGAGGATTCTTTATAACAGATTAGAGGTGTTTTTAAGATTTTTAATTTCCTTTACGATAAACAATACGGTTTTCGGCCCAAATCTAATACACTTTCAGCAACAATAGATATAGTGACTAAGCTAAAGGTTAGTATCGATAGTAAGCAAATAGGCTTGGGAATTTTTATCGATCTAAAAAAGGCATTTGACACGGTTAGCCATGATTTGCTTATCGAAAAATTAAACCAGATTGGTCTCACGGATTCTGAACTACAAATTTTCAAGTGTTATCTTCATAATCGAAAGCAATTAGTTAAAATAGGGCAATCACAGAGTTATGTTAGTTCTTTGACGTATGGGGTGCCCCAAGGATCGATTTTGGGCCCCCTTTTCTTTCTCATTTACATAAATAGTATAAAATATATTGGTTTGAAGGGTGATGTAACCCTATATGCAGATGACACGTATTTGTTTTATTTTGGGAGTACTATAAATTCAATCTTGGTTGATGCTCAGAGCGATCTTGATGTATTAAACGCGTGGTTTCAGTCTAATCTTCTGACTATAAATATTGCGAAAACTAACTTCATTATATTTGCAGCTAAAATTAAAAAAAATACCACCATTTACGCCTCTTGTTATTAATAATATTCATATTAAGAGTTTATAGTGAAAAATATTTAGGACTTATTTTGGACAGTGGCATGACGTGGAAACTTCATTTGGATAAAATAAAAACTAAACTTGTCTCTCTCACGGGAGGATTTCGAGGCATAGTTCGATGCCTTCCACAAAGAGTACGATTTACTATTTATAATTCTCTTGTTAGGTCTTACTTAGACTATCTTATCGAAGTTTGGGGAACTGCTGCTAAAACTCATATAAATTCGTTGCAAACGGTACATCATCATCATCCTCCTGCCCTTATCCCAATTTTACTTGGGGTCGGCGCAGCATGTCTTCTTCTTCCATACTTCTCTGTCGGACGTCATCTCACGAGTAACATTCTTTCTAACCATATCGTCTTGCAAACGGTACAAAATAATTATTTATTTTGTACCGTTAAAAGACTATTCAGTTATAACTACTTAACATCAAAAAATAAATTTTTTAAAGAAACAAAAATAATGAGCATAAATCAATCTTATATATATAAAACCTGCATCTTAGTACGTAAAATTTTAAATAGAGACATACATACACAAATTACTTTTACTAAAAAACATCAAATACAAAAAATTAAATTAAGAAATGCGAATGACCTACCAAAGTTACCAAAGGATATTAAGGATACTAAATCGGCTTTGACGTTCGAAAGACTACTTAAATACTACATTCAAAATAAGTTTAACGTAATTAATAATTAAATTATATATATATGTATGTGTGTGTGTGTGTGTATATGTATGTATATATTATTATTTATTTCTTTCTTTTTCTTTTTACAGCACAAAAATATATTAATATGTCACATGTTACATTATTCTCTGTATAAATATAAAATATTTATTACAAAACTATTATACATATAGTAATATGAAAAATAAATAAATTAATTAAAAAAGGAATAATTAAAAAAAAAACAATTGTTAAAATAAAAATATAAGTTGTGGCACATCTAGTTTTATATCGGTTTTATATCGTAACAAATACGACGGTCGCGAAGACGTTGAACGAGTCGTGCTGGTCAGACTATATTATTTCAGTTCTACCCACACAATATTTTTATAACTATATTATTTCGCCTTACCCTTCAAATATTTAAATACTGAATGTTTTATGCAATCTAGTGAGTGTTTTGGTTAATTCCGTTCTGTCCCAACAATTTTTGTATGTTTTTTTAATGTGTGTCTCATGTAAGTGATTTTTTGTAAATCTTTTTGAGAAATAAAGATCTTCAAACCAAAAAACTTATGTTATTTAATTGTTAAAACATAATAATTTCTAAGTTTCTTGACGGTTTTTCTCTTTAGAATTTTTATTGCAAAACGGTGGTAGCGTTAAATTTAAATATATTTTTATAGAACATCGATTGAAAAGTCCTTATTTAAGGTAGAGTATAAAAATATATTTATTTAAAGTAGGTTATGAAATACCCTAGTTTAAATATATATATTTTGATTTCATAGGATTAGGACTTAAAGAAACTCAAATTTCGATATTACTAGACATCAGTGATACAGCACACGCAATCATCAATAAACCCGTGTTACATGCAAATGTAATGATACCTAACCCTCGTTTCATCGCTTTCAGTATAAACTCTAATATTATATCTTTGAAAAAAATGAATTAAAACAAAACCTTCCTTTTGACATAATTTCATAAACCTTTCAAGATTGCAACAAGATTGAACACGTTCACCCGTTTATATAGATTACAACGATAATTACCATAAGCATTTTAACCCTTATTTACGAAGTCATAAAATTTACAAATCTGCGAGTTTAAACGATCATATCTCTCTTGTTAAGATATGCAATATCATTCTTATTTAAATAGTAATAAGAGTCACTATAAATTCTTGCCTAAATGAACTTAGACCAAAATAAGTAGGTTAAGTGTTATGTATTACAATACCGCTTAATCAAATTTATGCTTTTTGATATTCCTAACGTAATACTGGTATTATACTTTTGGTTTTATATAATCTATACAAGCAAGCCATCTGATTAGGTACTCTTATATTTATCGACAAGCAGCAATACCTAATATTGATGCAATTTGAAGGGTTAGTGAGTTAGGCTCACCTTGTGTATTTCAGTTATTTCCACAGTATAATGTCGTATGGCATCCTACTCTGGGGTAATGCAGCTGACATTAATACCATTTTTGTACTACAGAAGAGGGCTATTCGTGCAATTTATAACTTGGGCCCAAAAGATTCGTTAAGACGTAAATTTAAAGAAATTAAAATAATGACTGTCGCTTCTCAATTTGTTTTTGATAATGTTATGTATGTACGCAAAAACGTAAAAAATATATGTAATAAATTTAAAAAGTCGCAGTATGTGATTCAGTCTTTGAGGATGTCGCCAAAACATTTTTACAGCAGTTCAAATCAAAATTTCTCAGAAACTGTTTCCACTGACCTTAAATATACTTTTAATTTTTATTGTAAACTTACTAAATCGATAGCAACTTATATAATGTTTAATAACGATAGAACCATCTCAACATTTAATATTATCAATCAAATTAGAGCACCAAAAATCTATTAAATTTAACTGTCCTGTTCCTTTTTTGATGAATTTATTCTAACCGTTGGACCCTTTCGGATCATCTTCTTATTTAAATACTAGTTCTACCCAAGTCCTAGTCCCTGCAAAATGTAATCTTTTTACAAAAAAAACACGTGGACCTATTGCAATTTCTTTGAAATTTTAAACCATCATTCAAATAAAAAAAAATTAATACATTTTCGCATCTAACCGCAAAAATTTTACGCGCATAGCGTGCGATAAGATACATCCTTCAAATAATTGCCTGACAGAACTTTCGAAGTGGAGGATTATCATTATAGTTGATTGTCAAAGCCAAGTTTGTCAAAGCTATCGGGGAAAAATCAGCGCGTACACGACTCGCGTTCTCTTCTCGAAATTAAAGTCGGTTGGTTTGATTTTCTACCTGAAATAACAGACGTTTGATCTTTCACTTAAATTATTATAATCTCATGAATGATAGAATTATAAAATCGCTGTTTCTGTTGACTTTTTTATATAAAGCCTTCAAAAATATTATAATAACTGCATTTTTAACATAGATTTTTCTTTTATCCTCCTTAGATACTCTCCCGCTTTTATAATACAGCTTTTGGATTAGATAATGCATTCTATTTATTAGAATGCAATGCAATAACGAAAACTAGATACTTTATCGCAAAAACTTCAAACAAAAGAAAAAGCAAACAGATTATAAGTTATGAATATTAATAATACAATAAAACTACAATCTTCTGAACATAATTTAAATTTAGTATTGTTTATCATTTAAAAATGATTTTTTGAGTTATAAATAATTGTTTATTTATACATTCTATTCAGCCAGTCATTCAACTAGTTTTGTTTTTTATTCATAATAAGTATCTAAGGACCGGTCCCTCTAGGTCATGACGTACTTATGTTTGGTAAGTGTCACGACTCACGACAAGATCTTATAACAATAGGATAAAACTGTTGGCCCAAAAGTTAATACTATACCATACTTCAATACATGAAAATAGTTTATATTATCTTACATATCGCAATTTTAATATAAAAAAACATTACTTAAAATCTGATGCAAACTGGAGACTATATTTTTATCCTGGATAGCGCTAAAAACCAATAATTCGTAAGGCCACTTAACATGTCATGCTTTTGATCACGCTTCAAATTACGCTCCTGTCGAGTCGGATCTCACCGAAATAAAGAGTTCAGTGAGTTAACTAAACTCCTTTGAGTATGGCCGCACGTCGTGACCAACAGCCAAGTGAATGTCATCACGCATTGGATTGGCGTAATAATCAAAACTTTTACCAAGATATATTAGGCAAAAGGAACGTCCAAGGAGTAAAGTACATATTTACATAAACATTTACGACTGTAAAACAAAGGTTGTGGGTGTGAAGAAAAGACACAAAAAGAAAGGCTTCAATATTGTACCAATTAAAAATATACACAGCATACATACGCAAATGTTTGATACCAAAATAAGTCTTACATAAGCCAACAAAGTTTCCACTGTTACATTAAAACATGGAGTGAATCAGATAAGATAATCGAATAATAATTATTAGATAATCAAAGTATATAAAATTAGTTTATTTTTTTTGATAAAAAAATGTAGTTGTAAGTTTTAAAGTGTGACAAAAAAAATTGAAAGAAAAGTTAAAGTCATAGCTATCAGTGAAAAAAGATATAGGTGACAGTCGAAAATATCAGAAGTTAGTTTAGCTGAGTTCAGTGACGTATGTACTTCCTGTATGTCATAACAAAGCAGCAAACAATCCAATCCCGATATATGTTAATCTATATTCAATCTGAAAAAGAATTATTCATGCCACTCGGTCGACGAGCTATGAAATTTATTCTATTCCCGTCAAACTTTGAAGCTTTCTTTGAATTAAAATTTATTGTAATATATATTTCTAGTAGAAAGTTGAGCGTACCAAGTAGTCCTGAACTTAAAACATAGAGTACATATCTACTACTGCTTATATGAAGTATCTAGAAAGTAGATACCTATCTACTTTATGGTAGGACTTTGTGCAAGCTCGTCTGGGTAGATCCCACCCACTGTACTTACTATTACTACTCAGATATTTTACCGCCAAACAGCAATACTTTAGTACCGGTAGTCGGAAAACATCATTATTCAACTTGACATCATTATAAATGGTCACAGTTATAACAGGCGTCATCAAGATTTAATGCGAGCTCAAAACAAAGTATTAATTGTTTTGTATAATTTAATGAAACTTACAGAATGTTTAATCACTTTAGAATTATTATTTCATAATTACTAATATTAAACATCAATCAAGAGTTACAATCGATTAGCGAGTTCGCGACAACGATCTGACTCCACTCAACAACATTATAACTTATTACTAACTCTCCAAATGATCCACCTAGGTCTAGCATTCCGCCATTCGTATTTCATGTTACTCCAATTCCCGTCACTGACTACATAACCACTACATAATTCCAGCCAAAACGTTAAGAGGGCGCCTCAACCCACTCAAGGCCTATCCTCGACTCTGATTGGTCGTGACGTATAATGTAATATTACAATAGTAATTTTGAATGAAATAAATGTCACAATATAAATTCAATTTAAGAAACTATTGTTAGCGAGTATCCCTAGCCTCCAGAACGGTATTACGTCATAGGATGTCATAATTAATTATATCAGATTATTATATATAATGATTATAATCGAAACTATTTATTTTACATTATTATGTAAAATAAAATGAATGTTATAATAAGTTATTTAATATATTTTTTTAATTTAATTAATACTATTTTATTTGACACTCTATTTAAGACTGGCACAAATACATATACGTGATTTTATTTTGTAATCTTAAACTACTGAAATTAGATTATTTAAAATTTGAACAATAAACGCCACTTTCTCCGGTAAATATATAAAACGAGCAATGAGAAAACCACAAAGGTGAACATATCTCTCATATAAATAAATTAAATTTTCTAGCCGATATAGACAATTCGGACAATTGCCTAGCTATTTCCGGATAATTAACGTAAACAACAAATGTGGGCTTCATTTCAAGAACCATCTTAACTGATGGTTATAACCAATCTATAATTATAAGGCAAAATAAATAATAAACATTTAAAAAGTATAACATATAACAACGATAAGTATGTATATACTTATGCACTAAGCACACGCGCAATACACGCAAGCGAGTAAAAAGTGGTGGTGGAAAGGGGGCATTACGGCATAAGAGAGCAGCCTGCCATATGCCGTCACAGCATATAAATCCCTCTTACTCCAGAAACAGGCCAATAAATGTTTCACAACAAAACTCACATTTTGGAAAGAAAACGTTCAGACTTGAGGAAACTGAAATTGATGAGAAGACCAGAATAAAACAGCGGATATTTTTTATTTCACTATCCGTTACTAATATCATGTATAGCGGCTGCATTACTCTAAAACAAAATGCCATTATACTATGAAAGTAAGTGAAGCAGATAAGCGGAAAGAGGCGAGCCGTATCGACATTGGTAAATGGTCTTATTTTTTCACCGCAAATGCTGCAGAGCCGAGCTTTCCAATCTATCTATACGTAGGACTAATTGCAATTTTACATCAACAGCAATGCAATGAATTTAATTCGATTTTACTCTTCATTGATCAGCTTTTATATTTCTTAGGTTTGGAATGCAAAATGTTATACCCTTTTGTTTGGTATTGTTTAAAAATTATTAACATTACAGATTTGAAGTTATTTTTTTACTACATTGTAGCATTAGATACCACTACCCATAAACATTTGCGCCGTAAGAAATTTTAAACATTAAATACATCGTCAACGACCCATCATCCTTGAGAACTGAGATATTATGTCGCTTGTGCCTTTTATTCCACTGGCTCATTTACCCTTCAAACTAGAACTCAACACTATTAGGTATTCCTGCTTAGCGATAAAATTTGTGATGAGTGGATGGTACTTACCCAGACAAGAAAAGTTTCTAATGGCTAGCTGCCTTTGAGTGGGAGGACTACTAATATATTAGGGTTAATGTGTGGAAATGACAGTTCGTAATGTTCCTATACCAAAAATGAAACCTCAACCAGCTATCAAATCTAAAGTTTTACGAACAAAAACTTTTTCATTTATCAACGCGTGTGACAGTTTAAGTATGAAATTATTAAATAATTAGATGATTACAAAAAAATCTTACATTATGTATTGTATGTTTTAATCAATTCCATAATAATAATAATTAAATTTAAATTATTTTTGAATTGTATTGATTTGATATTAAATAACAGGTAATTTGAATTTTCTGTTCAATATTGATGGAATCTCCGTACAGAACACTTTACTTTTTTACTTTTTCCTGGAGCAGCAAGGTGTTAACATTTAAGGTATGATATAATTTTGTGATAAAGTATAATTGTTATTGCTTGTTAAATTATTGATGATGATGTATGAATTGTTTTTTGCAATTATCAAGATACAAAGTTGGTATTAAGGTAATCTGTGTTAATGTAAATATTAATTAATACAATATTACGATTACTACAGCTATTATAATGGTTAAATAAATATTTGTGTTTCATATATAATCTGTTATTGGCCTATAACCTTAAAATATAAAAAAAGTAATAAAGAAATAGAAATTATTCTTAAAATATCCCGACATAATGTATTAAGTCCCTATAAAAAAAATCGAACACGTGTAACTAACACAAAATATATTGTTTTTTTGTGGAGCCGTAGCTTTACATACCAAAAACCCCAAAATGCGTAGTTAAAGTTCATGGCTAATGCCTTTTACTACGAGCCGTTGACCACTTACAATCAGGTTGTATATTCCTAAAATCGATAAAAACCTAATTTGAGTGCTGTATATTGCCTGAAAGTTTATAAATCACTGTGAGTACGTTTTCCGTTCCGTTATTACAGAAAGTATTCCGTTCGGAGTTTCAGAGAAATCAGACCAAAGACATTACGGGTAAACATTTACATATACAAGATTTTATTTACGAATTTGTATGAAGTATTTAATATTAATTATATTTTTCACCCAAATTACAAAGTATAATTATGGGTTGATGCGTGAAATGTAAATTTATAATGCAAAAATACAGAGCAGAAGATAAAATCGTAACTATCTTTACTTATAAATATAAACATTATGAATTGCAGACATTTCTATAGATATTTTTGATATCTAAAAAAAATAAGTAAATGGAATCTAGATTGTCAGAAAATCGTTATACTTGATTTAATCGATTTTAGCTTTGTTTTATAAACTACACTATACGCTATAATAGTTGGATTTTTAATTTTATTTTATAATTTATACGTTTAAATAAAGGTACCCTTACTCGTAAACTTTGACTTCTTTTTTCTGTCAACAGTAATTCAAACAAAATTCGAAAGCAGAAGACAAATTACTATGGATTTGTATAAGCTTAGTTTCGTTTTGTAACTAGGGCAACTGTTCGTTTATAGATTAAATATATTTAAAATATTCATTTATTTTTATCATTTATTGTGTTACTATACAACCTTAGCACAGCATACTTATTAGTAGGAATGCAATATTTATAAATAATATATTTGGTTCAACGATAAATTAATCTAGATTTCTATGGAAACACAATCAATGAAATTCATTTTACGGAAATGAAGTACTACAAATTCGATATGTAATACAACAAATTGCTGCTTTTACGAACTATTTGAATATAGCCTCAATATTTATTAAATAACAACTCAAAAAAACTCTGAAAAAATTATAGTGTAAAATCCTCTCGCAGGTTTTTTAAATAATGGAGAATAAATATTTATATACAATTTGGATCAATCCAAGATCTTTTCACGCGTACTCTATAATAAAGTCATTTTCACTACATATTATAGTGAAAATGACTTTTTTCCATTATGTAGTTTGTAAGGAATAAGCCAGCATCCGATCGAACCTTCGGCTTCGACTACCTCCGTTTTTCTTTTGCCTGTTCTTCTCAAGACAGGTTATTTTAATTTCCGAGTGGTCGTTTATACGTTTGAGAAACGAATAAATTTGAGCATTAGCTTCAACGTGGAATAAAAAATTTGAATTTCAATATGAGATGACGACTTAAATAAAAAAAACATATCTTAAACAACATATTACACAACATCAGTTACAAAATATACCATAACCTAAAAAAACAAGTGTGTGTTTTAGTTTCATCCTTTTTATAGAACGACAATTTCCAATAGTCTATTTTTACCGACAAAGTTCGATCAGTCGTGACACCTCGGAAGTCGACATTTGACATGTGTACTCACTAACGATCTACAAACAGACACACGTGATGGATGTAGACATTGAGAGACAAATTAAGCCTGTCATGGTCCTCTTTCTAATAAACCCTGTACAAACAAAGGGTTTTTAGACAATGGTTCGTATGAGGTGTACATAATGTCCTACCGTACATATATTTTTATCAACATTGGATATTCGGATACAGTTCTTTTATAATATAATATATACATAAAATCCATTACACACATTATATATTATTATACAATGGATTAGATTATTGATATAATTAATTTGTGTAATTTTTAATTAATTTTATTTTTCTTTCCAGGTATTCATATATATATATATATATATATAATCGTAAATATATAGAAAATGACAGCTTGCGTTCCAAGTAAGTATACAGTTTCTTATATATAATAATAATGTACTCTTGACCGTACTTGTCGGCTAGCTCTGTCTAAAGAGCTATCTACATGTAGTTCAATCCACGAGTCGAAGTTCTAGGGAACTGTTAGAGGTAATAAGACGAATAGAAATACGCGCATTAACAATTGAATGTACGAGGGCATTTTCCTATCCACTTTAATACATATTATATGGCAAAATTGCGTCCACGCAAACAAAGGTAGTATACAAAAGCTCAAGCAAGCACTCTGAAGTCCCTAATCCAGTTAGTCTGAAAAGACAGCAACCTAACGCGATCTGAAAAAGAAACAGCCGAATTTCTTTTATAGGACCGAACCGGGTGTGGACATCTCGCAATCTACAGCCTTATACGGTAGCCGCTAGAACAACAAAATGACTGAACTGAACAAATAAAGGAAATAATACATTAATTCTATGTATTAAATACAGCATGCTCTTTGCCTTCGCAATCGTGTAATAATTAAATACAATTTGTAACACGAAAACCGTTTGAACACGGCCCAAAGTAAATACTAAGCAGTGAACTGTGTAAACGAGATTTTGCGGTTAAATTTTAACTAGAAATAACTCTAATGTGTTCGACGTAAAATGATTTCTGTGAAGGAAATTTTAATATAAAACTATTGTTAATTATAAATAAATAACAAAAACTTTAGGAAAACTACTACATGCATCCACCAACTGACATTGGAGCAGTGAGAGATATAATAGACAAAATCGTTACGTATTACGTACATCGTAGCTTAGCTCAGCAGCGACGAACAAGTTTGTGAAACTAAACGAGTATCCCGTAGAGGCCCATAGACCGTCCGTCACCGGCATAGAGGCAGCGAACTTCTTCCCTCGGCCCCCGAGATGCAATAATAACTCGCTTCCAGAGAATTTAAGTCCACGTTCAGCTATACCTCTTTAGATACAAGACTTTGCTCTGATAAATTTCATCCTTATACGTGATTCAATGCCTTCTCTTACAAGTTGTCAAAAACTTTATCAATTAAATACGTTAACAATCCATTTTAACTTGCACCTTATTAATTTATACTCGCTGTCCGGTTTACTAAACTTTAGTTACTTGAGCACTTTGTCATGTCATCTTAACAATATGGACCGACGAACTAAATTTAACAGGCTATTCATTTAGTTAGCTAACATAGAGACAATTAAGATGTTTAACAACTATACATAGGCGATACAAGTAAAACCTTTTTGCCTCAAAAATATTGAACACAAAGCGAATTTAATTTTAAATAAAAGTTAGAAACGAGACCAGACAGTTTGAGTTGTTCTAAATACATGTCTGTCACCTTCTACAACTTATTTGCATAAATGCAGTGGCAGTGGTAAAAACTCACTTCGCATCTCACTCTTAAAAATGTACAAACTCAACTTAATATGATAACTCATTTAAATGCATGAATTCTTTGAATTTTAATAATTAGTATAGTCAATAGCACATATCATTTTCAAACAAATTCTAACTAACAAATGCTTAAGATTTAATCATCACAATTATTTAACTGGCAGAGGGAAACATTGATGGTGTTAAATTTTCTTTAATAAAAGAAAAAAGTTCGGGCCATATATGGCAGAGTTGTGTCTAAAAGTTTGAGCAGATCACAGCTTTTTGTTACTCCAAATAAGAATGCTGCATAAACAACTAGCATTCAAAGTTATCCCCTGAGATGAATAGCTGAAGAGATTGGCGCGTCTGCTTAGACCTTATTCGAAATTGTTTCACGGCTGCTGGATTATTTGATTGAATCAGTATACATGAGTGTTTTTATGCTCGTATAATTTAATAATTTCCAATTTTATTTGACAAATGCATATTTTTGTGAACATTTTAAATATATGTGCACACATTATATAAAATGCTACCTTTTATAACGCCACAGACCTACAACTTGATTGAAGATTTAACAATTTAATATTCAGTGTTCGCAAGGTACGAACCGAACTTGATTGTTATTAGAGATGCAACGAATTATTGATTTAGTTAAATACCGAGTATTCGGTCAGTCGAAGCAAAGAACATGAAGCCACCGAAATTCATTATAAATAATATACCAAATTAATATTATTTGAAATCTGCTACAACTTGGACGCAACAAGATAGAGGTCAGCAAATGCAAAACAATACATATTCATTCTATTAATGTCATGCCTCGTCGGCTTTATATTTTACATTATCTTGGAAAATAACGATTTAATAATACCTCTAAGGTCCTCATCGAATAAAGGTAATTTTGATTTTAAAAATATATAAATATAGACTATTATCAAAGCACTTACTGCATGAGGAGGCCAATCAACAGCCATCAATAACAATACTAAAAAATCTTGATGTTTAACACTGTATCTGATAGTTAACAGAACTTATGATTAAAGAAGAATTTGTAATTGAAATAAATACCTACTAATTAAATTGTTTCTTATATAAGTGTTATGACGAGATAAAAGATATTCGGCTACATACCACATTAAAAACCATTATAATTTTTTTACAAATTCTATTGCAATTCTCCATAACTTAACAGAACTAACTTACTCAAAATATTATTATTATAATATATTATTATTTACTATACTATTAAACGAAAACAGCATTTGAATCTTTTTGTGAATTTGAATCTCTCGAGATTTATATATATATAAACAATCAATATTGTTTTACCATTGAGTAACAGATCACTCATCAAAACCATGTACAAATTTTTATATATAAAAAATATATAAAAAGACAAACATTTTTAAATGTATATAATACTAATACATATAAGCAACAATTCGTTAAATCAACGCAAATACATTTTCCGTATTTGTTTAAAATATTCTGAAATAATAAAACGATGGTCGATTGTGAGATTATGTTAAACGCATCAGCTTTGCGAATTTCTGTAAAAAAGACAAATTGAATGAGAGAAAATCATATTTGAATAATTTCACATTACTTATACAATGTCATCCTTCTAGTTAACACCGGCCATTTTGATTCCGAGTCAAATCTGACAAGTTAAGACTTTTGGCAGGTCTCTTAGCTAAGTACTTATAAATCGGTAAGTATAATAATACTGCCAAGTATCAATACTTCTCATTTTAATGTTGTGTTTTGTGTTACCGTTTGATGTGTGAGAGGCACTGCTTCGTGGGTCACTTGGGGAGATGCATCGTCGATCGGATTCGCATTAAATTAGTGGTTTAAGAATTGGTTAAACTTCTGCCCGATCTCCTATTTACAGACTGAGATAATATGGCCTATTTGCCTATCTTATCTTCCTGTCTTGACGAACGAAACAGGAAGCCTTTTAAACAGTCTACACGCACGTGATATCGTTTATGACAATCAAAAAAATATGAGAATGAATATATTAAATATACATTAAACTAATTTATGAATAATTCATTAATTTAATATCTTGCACCATTCAATTGCAATTATGAAATCACCCTGTCCTCAATTTGTTCTATTAGTCTAATGATTGTTTATCTCTATTTCTGACCTAAGCATAAATTTTTATCTATAATAATAACATCAAATAAATATAAACTTGATATCACAGATGTATTCGTATTACTTGCTCCTAAATAATTCAAAAACAAAACAATTATGTATATTTTTCTTCGAAGTATGGGAACTAATTAATTTTCACAAAAAAAATCACGCAAATTCATGTCTGTTTTCTTAAAATTTCAACCATTGGGCTAATCACCCATTAACGGTAGATGCAATATGGTTTACAACACTATGCAGTATGTAATTGTGGATGAAAGTTTTTTTCACAAATAACCAACATTTATTTATTTTTCGAATTGACGTCACCAGACGAGACAACAATATATTTCATTCTATACTATAGTGTAAATATATATACCCAGCAGCAAATATCTAGACAGCGCGATTCAAAAAAGTTACATTTTCGATCAGCGCCGTCTATTGCTGCTGGGTTGTATCATACGCAATTATACAATACTAGAAGGAATATAAGCAAACTTTCAGGACCAATCGCTTGACCAACGGTGAACTCAACGTATACTTTTGACGACCTCCGTGGTCGAGTAGTGTGTACACCGGTTTTCATGGGTACGCCACTCCGAGGTCCCGGGTTCGATCCCGGCCGAGTCGATGTAGAAAAAGTTAATTCTATGTTGTCTTGGGTCTGGGTGTTACTAGTACCGTCGTTACTTCTGATTTCCATAATACAAGCTTTAGCTACTTACATTGGGATCAGAGTAATGTATGTTATGTTGGCCAATATTTATTTTATTATTTATTATTCACTTTTACCGATTATTTGTTTCCTACCGATGTATTGGTGACGATGTCCTCATCACCGGTTTCGGTCAAAACATCTAATCTTAACGGAGATTAGCCAATTGTAAAATTGAATGCAAACTAGGCTGCACTCTCGTAATCCGATGAGAATATCATAATCATACGGTTGTTGAGCCGCTCAATGCTAATCGTATTAATAGATGCGCTAACATAAAAATAAATTGTCAGCTCTTGCGATAGTCACGAGTTGAGGTGGGGTAATCCATTCTAAGCTGCCATAAGCCCCACGGTTTAATTAATCATCTAAATTAATATCACGTAGCATTTCAATATATTAAGGTATGATATTAATTTCAATACAAATTAACTCAAAAAAAAATATCGGAGTCTTTATAGTGTTTGGTATGAACATATACTTCATGAGACCCATAAGGCCAAATTCGAAACCTTTTCACTTCCTTGGCTAAAAATTACCATATATATGGAATAATATATTCTATGATTCTTTCAACTACTTAAAAAAATATTTTATCTACAAACAAGCTGCATTACAACAGTGATATGAAAGTTAACCTAATTAAAAGCAGATAGTAATGCTACGACGAATGTCACGCTGTCATTAATTCAATTCAATAATTAAAATAATAATACAACAATTTTTTTTACCGTTCAATTACACGATGTCGGAATCTGCGGCCTTATATCTGAATAACAATGTACAACAGTAACAGAGAAATGATAAAGTTTATATGAACATTGAAACTGGTACTTTTGTAAAGCATGACTCCGTGCAAGCCGATTTGAACGAGTACAGTCGTGTTCTGATCCCGTTAGACAACAATAATTGTCGATCAGCTGATTTAGCATTTAAGCATTTATGATCGCCAACTCAATAACATTGTGAAAAATTACAATGATAATTGTTATGATACATATTTTTATAGTACTTACTGTTGGTAATACGCATTAGATGAGGTGGATGTTTTAATCTTTATTTCCTTCTTTAAATTAATACATTAAAGCTCCCTACCATACTTTAATTAATCTCCAATCGCATATATGTAAATAATATTGATATAATCATAGTGTAAACACGAGAAGTAAGTATAAGCTTATAACGTCAAGTTATCGACTCCTCAAAGTCAATAAATCCTTCTAGGGCAAAGTAGGCATTCGTTTCTATATATATTTTAAACTTTTCCAATGCATAAATTTCAATCGTTTCTTAAAAAAAACATTGATAAGGCATAATACTCCGCAGAAGATTTTTGACTTTCAGTCAGAATATATTATGTAAATGTAATTGTATTGGACTGACATAACTTTTTATTTCAAATATTGGTATAGAGTAACTACTGAATTTCAACGGTTGTTCTCGGTATCATCGATATTCTAAACCAGGACGATTCATGAGTTCTTATAAAAACCTACTTGAATTAAGTATATTTTAATTTTACGTCAATTTAAAACAAATCTAACCTACTTATAATTACATATATCCTCCTAGCAAATTTCGTCCAAGGTCGTTATTCTCAAAACAATGTAACCAACCGTGCTAGAGTTATTAAAATGAAGAGATTTTCTAGATGAAGTGAAGTGTAATGAAGAAGTTCCTAACACAAGCCTAAAAAGGCTTAAGCTTAAAAGGATACGAATTAAAAGTTAACTAATGACGAAATAAAACTGTTACTAATCCTGTTAAAGAAATTTAAACGACAGATTTAGAGATTTTTTTACACCTGGTCTTTTTACTTTATAAAGCTCTTAAGTTCATAAGAAAAGTGTTCGAAATACTGTAATGCGACAAATTAATTTATTGCACCGTTTTTTTTTATGTCATATTTAAATTTAAAACATGACTTGTGAGTGACTTGTAATGAGAATCAACACAGAATAATATTCAGATAATTCATCGTTCCAAGATGTTATTTGATTGAAATTAAGTTTGCTTGAATTCAGTGACTGTCACTAATCTATGTAAATATCAATGTCCTGACTGACTGACTATTAAGGTGGGCTTGAAGTATAAACCAGCGAGACTCGATATTTGGGAAAGCCCTTCGATTTTAAATATTTGCACGCAGGAAATAAACCGTATAATTTATTTAAATGTAAAATTATTATAATATAGTTTTACTAAAGTCACTTTTGCGTTTTTGAACATTTATGGGACTAAGATACAAGGGGTAGTGCTCATTTATATAAGCCCTAAAATTCATTGTAATTCCGTGTCCCACATTCGCGATTGTACAAAAGTAAATTCCACCGAGGGCACCCTCAGCGGTGTAATTAAAGTTTACCTACGGAACTGTGATCTCATTTTCGTTTTTTTCATTTTATCGTCGTTCGCTTTGTACTATCATTCTATTAAATAATAAAGAGTTTATTTTTGACTACAAAACGAGATGGGTGCATTTTATTTCTTAATTTTTTACACAATGATGGGAAACGGGAAGTCGATATTATATTCTTATCTATGCGATTCAAACAATCTTCCGTGGCCTTGAACTGTCAAATGCCTCTTAAAAAGTAAGGTTAGCAAAACAAATATTTTGCAAGTATAAAGTTCTGTACATTATTCAATTCATATACATGTACAATATTTACATTATATTATGAGCTAATAGCCAGAAACTTCAATTCTATTAAGCGCAATGATCGTTGGAGTAAATTATTTTATATTAAAACAAATCGTAAAACAGAGTCTCATTAATTATTCACTTTACCGACTAACGTCAATAATGAACACAATTACCAACATTATAAACAATATAACATAACAATTACCATAATTACCTACAGTTTCCGAATTCTACGAAACTTCTTTAAGCCATGTAAAGCCGTTGGTCTGGCCGGAACTCGCTTCGGTCGTATCGAATTATGATAAGGGATACAGTTCACTTGTATTTGCGCACACATTTGGGCAATATATACCGCTAGTCGCTCTTTAGATAGGCAGCCATGAGTGTGATGTTTTTTTGAACCGATCTTCTTAAACCCAACCTTAACAGCAATCTGAAAATTAACCACTACTGGAGCGATTACATCTTATTAAATGTATAAATATTTAATTAATTACATAAGGTTCTCAACGATGAGATAAAATAAATTACTGTATTTCATTACTAGTTTATGACCTCTCGTTTGAGTACCTGTTGTTTTATTACGGAACACTTGTTTTATATCCATCAGATACTTCTCATCAGTGCTTATAGAAAACTTAATTTACAATATTATAGCAAATGAATATATTGTGACTTACCGTTGTTTAGAAGACGTGAAGCTTGACCACGGATACACACATAACGGCTGTAATCAATCTCATGTTCAACGGTAAAGTCAACATCATAAGGAAACATGCATATGTCTAATTTCAATGAAATTCAAGGACAAGTATATCCACCAACTCGCATTGGATCAGCGTGGTGCAGTAGGCTCCAATCTTCTCCTCAAAAGGGCCTCTTCCTTTGGCCTTAGCCTAGGACAATTACATTTACTTTAGTTTACTTCATTTACAGAACAATTCCATATACAGTACATTTGGTATATCATATTTCTATTTAACCACAATTATTATTATTTTGCTGACGATCCAACAATGTTACCCCTGTCGTGATCACGAGAATTGGTCGAACGATTATAAGACAAAAAAAAAACATATAATATAAATCGCGAAAGCTTAAAGTGTACATTTCCAGATCATCTTTATCTTCACGATATACAATTAACCGCTTAAAGTCGACATCAAAGGGAAATTAATTAACAACTCGATTGTTTTATAAAGATATTCTTATCTTTTATCAATTCTAAGGAATAATTAATTGTGCAAGATTTCTTGATATTTTCATTGAATTCAATCAGATAACTCGACAACGGCGCAACCGTGGGAGATATTGTATGTTTATTTTCATCTAGAAGATGTCCAATCAGTTGCAAATTTGCCTGGAACGATACAAGAGGTCTTAATATGCGAACACATGATAACCCAAATGTATCAACTGAGTAATATTAACTTCCTAGTAGTAATTTAAGTCGAACACAATAACATATTTTATGATGGGAAAAGTTGCCGGAAGGAGAGCTGTTGGGCGCAGAAAAAAGTCTTGGCTGTGCAACATCCGAGAATGGACGGGAATTGCGAGTGCTGTCGATCTCTTTCGCCTCGCGAAGAACAAGAAGGAGTATTCAAAGCTGACTGCCAACCTTCGCTAGTCGGAGTGGCACTCGAAGAAGAAGAAGACAATAACATATTATATGAGAGACAACATAATAACATATTATGTGTGAAATTCTTTTGGCGGTCGAATGTTAAAAATATTATTTTCACTATTGATTAAGAGTATATTGAACCAACATTTACAGCTCACTTACACGCATCTCTAATGCCATTAATGTTTATGAGCTTACTTGTAAGAACATATGATTGCTAAGTAAGCTTAGTGAACAGTACAAATATAGCTAAAACGATGTTTAAACTTTGAGTAAGCTAAATGTTAATAGATCTGTTTTGTTCTGGAGAGAGAACATTGTGAGAAACATTTTAATTACAAATACATTCATATCTACCAACCCACCGGGGCAGAGATAACTTCTCTCGGAAACATTAAGTCCTTGCAATGAGGCCTTTACGAGTTGTTACTTTGCTCACTTTAGCTACGGTAACTCTGAGTCAACGTTATGCAGCAAAATATTACAAATTGTATGTCTAATAAAAGGAAAAATATAATTTGTTATAAAAATAACTCAAAACATTTTTTTAATCTTAAAAGCGTTCAAAACGAGAACTGGGGTTTATTCTTAGAAGGCACACCATAACATAATCCCATTTTAAAAGCTATTAGTACGATATTTTGTTCTACATGTTTGCTTTTCCTGAAATAAAGATCATTTTAAGAGGAATATAAGATACTATGCGAGGACGGATTATAAACGTGTAAACACATCGTGGAATCCGATATTGTGTGATTTCTATTGCTGTAGTCAGATGACCGTCATCACTAAATATAATAGAAGTCTGGAATCAATATTTTCAACTATATTTTCAAGTTTATGTTTTGTGTATGTTCCTTATTTTATTTGGCACAATATCACATCTTGAATTTAATTAATCGAATTGTACATTTCAAAATTCTTATTCAAGGGTACCTTTTTAATCAGTTTCTGTCAAAGATTTTAAGTTAACTTACTAACAACACTATTAAAGATGAAAATAGAGGAAATGTTGTTCTGTATTTATCAAGATTAGCGTCTTAAACTAGAAAGTTCAGTGACCTTATTTTATATTAGTGTTGTGTTCTAAAATCATCTTAAATTAATAATTGTGAAATAATTTTAATAATGATTAATCATTGACTTATTGATTATATGTACGTGTCTATTACATTTACTTTATCGTGTTGTACATCACAAAATTGACCTCAATTTGAGCAAAGACAAACGCAGTTTATTATAATTTGCTGTTTGATGTGACATCATAACTTAAAATAGAATTTGTTTGTCTTCGACATCTCAACTAGTCTTTGTCCATAGTTTCGCTGGTTTATAATTTTTACTACTTATTTTATTGAGGAAATTACTATTATATTTCGCAAGATTTTCTTTGAAAATTAAATCATCGGTCAAATAAAAATTCAACTTTTACATTAAAAATGCTGAAAGATAAAAACGATTAATCTTTCCCGTACCTAATTGTCCCGGAAGTTGCTTCAAATAACAGTAAAGTAGTGGTTAAATATTTTTGTAAGATAAAAAAACCAAGTCTTTCTTTGGACCTGTGTTCTGCGAGTGATTATTGCGATGAATATTGACATCATTAATTTAAAATTACTTTTTAAAAAAATAATAATAAGCTACACTGACCTAATTAAATTTTACTAACTTCGATTCGATTCGCTTACTCTCAAAAACTAATAGATCAAAGACTAAGAGAGGCACAAAAATCCTGCCACCTTCCTTATCTTTGGACTGTCATTATTTCCTTGAGAAACATGACTTTTTTCTAAGGCTACCAGGGACTTAAACATAGTCATCAGAGCAATGCTGTATTGCTCTGATGACTGCGGGACTTTAGTCCCTTATATAAATAAAGGTGTCCACCAATCAGTGTGAATTCAGTTGAATCAAATTGGGATATCGTCAGTACAAATGGACAGGATAAATTAAAAACGACATGCTACATTGAATACATCAATTATGATAATTAAACTTTGATCAGTCATGTATTATGACATTTACGCTCGATAACAAAGGCTCGTTTACGAGTAATTAGCAAATTGTATCTTAGTTTCTATGAGGTGTACCATTCTCTTTATTAATATCTACTCGTCTTGTAAAATACACATCATTTATCCCAGAAGTAGATCTGCAACGACCTGGTACATTCTTTAGAATCAAAGCTACCCATACACTAGTAACTGAAGAACCGTCCATTTCCCTTTTGTGAATATCAAATAAAGGTAAATGTTTACTGGATTCGTTTTGCTAGCTTCGTATTCCCCGGAGTAAGGATACAAATGTGGTAAACCATTTATACTGTTGCTTTTTTCTGTTTTTTCTTGTATGAATTATTGTTTTTTAGTTTACCAATTCAGACATATTTATTTGGTTTTACGCAAATATAGTAATATAATAATTATTATTACCGTCACTTGAAGGCTCTCAGTAAGTCTCAATTTCCAAGTGGTACTGCTAGCACTCTTTCCACTATTCCACGTGGTTATAATCAGTAGCCATTTTTAATTTGAGTTGTGTATACTTTATCCATGTAATCAGAAATTTTAGTGACGTATTATATCCATTAAGATATTGTAAATATCTTCATCTGAATTATGTTTGATCTCATACATTTTAATACGTATAACTACAAATTAGGGTATAAGTTATACCAGCTTAATTATAATCTTACTCAGAACTGAAAACGGCGAAACATTGATGCCAAATTGTATGAGAAATATGATGCCAATTTAATTTAATACTGTATTTAGGTCTTTTTATTTCAGCCAAACATGAATGCTTTGTATTGCTTTGTTTCGTTTAAGGTTGAATGAAGTAGTGTAACTATGTACATACACATAAGGAGCAAAATATATTAGTTTCCAAGGTTGGTGGCGTGGATTGTTTGATATTTCTTACAATGCTAATGTCTATATATAGCAGTACTTACCATCATATCCATTTCATCATCCTACCGATGCTATATGTTGTAGGTGTTAATATGTCTGTCCAACAATGCTCTCCAATTTCTGCATGTATTGTTTTCTTTAAATAAATCTTGAGAGTGTCCCTTTCAAAAATATATATGCCTACATGCTTTTATACGACTAAGCTGTTCTGTCTTTGTTGTTTACATGTCTGTAGCCTTTAAATATATGCATATAAGAAGATAAATTGGAACATTTTAGAAAATATTGCCTTTCATCTATGAAATGTCTCTATATGATTTTATCTTTGTCATTTCTACACAAATTGTACGTTATGCCTGACTTCTTTACCCACCGACTTACATATGTATGAGCGCTCTGTAATCCAGCACTCATTTCCCTTGCGAATGAATAAATGATATCTAGATTTGCTCTAGATGCCGAAATTGCAGCGTTTTCTCTAAATCCTTTGTTACCGACTACAATACATCGAGACTTTATTGCATAGCATTATTATACTAGTATAACAGAGTTTCTTTGAATTTAACACGTACATTTGGTGCAGACAAGAATAATAATGTATCATTAGTAAAATAGACCGCTCTTAATGTATCATTCTGTACAGTGTTAGTTAATTATCGGTCTTCAAGTTGTTGGTACATAATGTAGGTAGTCATTAGGTTTTGGTAGGTTGGTTTGGTTCGTCCGAGTAAGATATAATTTTGCACAATAATTTTGTTTGTAGTGTGATTTATTTTTGAAAGGTTTTTATCTTTTTTAACATATGCTTGAAATTATTAATTTAACAAAAATAAAATAGAATAAATAACCTATTAACTTACCATTCTATTTGCTATTAATCTTATGTCAAATAAATAATTAATTATGTTAATAAATATCTAAGACATATAGGGTTTAGGTAGTAAACTGTATACCAATATGTATAGAAATAATTTTTTGAGTTTTTTTAATAAATTAAAAACAACAGGCCTTATATACACATAAACATAACATAAACAGCCTGTAAATTTCCCACTGCTGGGCTAAGGCCTCTTCTCCCGTTGAGGAGAAGGTATGGAGCATATTCCACCACGCTGCTCCAATGCGGGTTGGTGGAATACACATGTGGCAGAATTTCTTATATACACATACATTTTAATTTATCACTAAACGTTTATACTAGTTCAAAATTTACTAGCAACACTTTTTTATTGTTATTTGTTAATTATGATATATTATTCTATTGTATTTTACTTTTAATTTATTAAAGTAAAAATATTAAACTAAATACGGTATCTAAAGCTAAATTTAACAAAGTATTTCTTAATACTGACACCTTATCAATCAGATCCCATCTAAAACGAAAACATTTTTACGTAAAACTTTCTGAGAAAATTCTTTTCTAACATAAACTTTATAATTAAAATGCTTATGATATATTTGACAAGCGTAAAAATTGTTTGTAGTTTTTAAATACGTAGGGTAATTACGAAGTTCAAACGGAATGTTTCCGTCGGATCCTTTGAAATGTTTCGCTTAAAAAACATTAATACAAAACAAAAAACAATACCGGCGATGTCAGTCCATTCAGACTTAATGACTTGCGCGATACAACTTTGTATTAAAAATACGATACTTGTTTTTTCTTGCGACTTCTTCTCGATTTCCACTCTTCGTCATACATCAAATGAACTACGTTTTAAAAAAAAAATTAATATATTTTTTCATAGATTTACCAATTTTCTTATTTTTCCACTCCAGTAAAGTGAAAACCTTGAGTTAAAAGTGGGTATCAGTATACCCCAAGGGCTCAGAGCCGAACCTTCGACTCTCATCGAAGTGGAATCTCGTCTACCAGATCTATTTCAATCTCTATTCCATCCTATGAAAAACCTGATGAACCTGATGAGAGATGTAGAAGTTTTTTTATGAGTAGTTTTTTATAATTATCCACCTGGATGGACAAATGGGCCATCGTTAATAAATAGAATGGTACTGTGTGATATATTTTACAAAATATATAAAAATAATAATATACGAATGTTTAATTTCCTAGTAGATGTAATGGAGTATAAAGTGTAGTAGTATCTAGACAAATCAACTAAGATCCAATATCAATGATGGGAGAACAAATAAAGGCTTAACCAAGTTAAGGCAGTATCGAAGCTTTATGATTAGTTTCGTTATGATGATCTCTTGGACAAATATAATTTAGTGGAGTGCCTTGGGTGTTCTACACAAATAACTTTAATCCTAATCAAAGGACTTTTTTATTCTTCTATCAATATTTATTTTTATCTTTTTATTTGTTTGACATAATCTCTTACACCTTCTATTTAATCTGTGCTGTATTCGTTGCACTGTATCAATTGTACATAATATTTTTTGGGCATACTGCTATTCCTTCGTAGCATCACCATTAATTAAAAAAGATAAATCATATTTAATTTCATTCAACTGTAAGCTTATTCTTGAGACTAATTTTTAGCTGAAATATAATTTTAATTTTAATATAATAAATATTATACAGTACTTTGTCATAATTTATGTGGTTTGTTAAGCCGAGATTGCCGGGTTTATTGAGTAGTTGGATCTCAAAGAAGATCAGAGGTTCTAAAACAGAAAAAATCAGCGGAGTTTTCATGAGTAGAACTTTTTTATACATAAGACTAACTCTGTACTCCATCAGGAAACAATGTAACGTTGTTCTTTTACTTATAGTAAGAAGTTTGACTTCCGATTTCCGAGTTCCTAAAATAAAAAATAACGTACATTCACGAAATTCATTCTAACTTTCAACCCAAATTTTATGTATCTCATAAATGGATAAATATTCGAAAATTCTTTAACAACTGAGTAGTATTAATAAATGGCTCACTCACCCTTCAAACCGGAACACAACAATACTGAGTACTGTTGTTTGGCGGTAGAATATCCAGACGGGCCTGCACAATGTTCTCCCACCAAGTAAATAGTGATTCTCATATTTCTAACACCAGATTGACGAATTTCCAGACAAACTTTCATCCCCCATTTATCTCCTTTAGGAGATGAATTTAAAAAAATCCTCTCTTAGTGCTAGCCCCCGTTTCATTAGGAATTACTGTGCGAATTTTCATCCTGTTAAACAGGTTTAGGCTGTGCGTTATACATCCGGTATAAGTCAGTAATTTTAACATTTCATTTAATTAAAACGTTTAATTAAATGTGATTATGTTGTTGGTATATTATATATTTCACAATATACAAATTATCAAAAAGGAGTCTCGTTTTATTTTTAAAAATCTGTAGTAACCGTATAGTTCAGTTTAAAACGTGAGTTGAAAACACATTGGAAATTTTCTCCCGCATATTTCAATATATAAAAAACAAAATTAAACGTGAACAAATTCACAAAAGATATAAACCCGTTGATTTATTTTTAACTGCCGAATAAAATATTTCACAAAATTATTATACGATTGACACTTATGTTTTTTTATATTAAATTAAATTAATTACTTGAAAATTTATATTCCGGTTTGGACTTTAACGTACGTACGTCGTACTCAATGTTTATTTAAAATCAATGGAGGTCTTCAGATGATTGTTTATAGATTTTTCTTATTATTCACCTTTTATATTTTTAAAACTCTGTTATATTTTTCTCTCCCCGTTGCTGTCGCGATTCTTCTTTTCTTTTTTTTTACTTCTTTCTGTCTTTTGTCTCTCTTGCATAAAATAGCTAATGACGTTCCGAAAAGAATGGTTCGGATATTCAATTCATCTCACTGAATAATCGGATATGACGTCACTAATAGTCACAGGCGGGCTTGGCGGACGGTTCCAGCACTAACTGTCGTGTCGTGGCATAGCTTTGGCTTGGCTTTGACTTTGGCTTGGCTGGGCTCGATTCGGCTTAGAATACAGCGTGGCGTTATAATTTATTTTTTAATAAAATCGATTAACCCATGTTTATCAGATTCTCATCAATTGTACGCTTCCACTCCACTAAAGCGTATGCTTTAGTGTCTGTTTGTTATGTCAAAATATCCGCTTTATATTAAATCCACATGAATTGTTGAATGATTCTTGCTACTACTGAAGATTTTAAAACTTTTTCATTATTTGATCCAATAGTTTATTTCCTTAATTTGCTTTTTATCATTGTTGATTGTAAGAAAATCTGCAATATGTTATATATTAGGTTTTGTCAATATATATATATATATATTACATTGGATTTTGTTACTGTCTCTTTAGAATAACTTATTTTTAGACTTATAACAAAATAAACTTATCAGCGTAACAAACGTATTTTGATTTATAGAAAAAACAATTACTAAGATTTATTTCTTTCTTACCTATTAGAGCGATTTTGACGAGACTGTCAGTGATAGATAACTTATGTTATAAGAAGTAACTTAGGCGACTTATAGTTAAAAAAAAGTTCCATGAAATTATTAAAAAAATCTGATTCAACTTCCACGCAGGCAAATTCTAGGTTAACGTTAATTGCTGCCAATTAACTATTAATTATGTCTTTATTATATCCAAATGTTAAGAAGTAGTTACAAATTATGTTGTGACTTCACTTCTAAGAAGTTTATAAAACACGAATTTAACTTTAGAAAGAGTTGACTCTCTTGTTATATTAAAATAAACCTAGTGTTAAAATAGTAAGTAAATGAGTAAGTTGTTTTTTAAACTAACCATATGTCACTGGATAACCAACCAACATGGATTATATAATAAAACCACTGAATAACAGAAATAAAATATACTTTTTCAAAAATAGAAGCAAGCATAGGTAAAAAGATAAATTTCATAAATGATGCATAGACTTTTTATATCATTAAGAACTTCCATGTAAAACATTATTAAAAAATCGGTATAATAACTGTTCGAGTCACGCCATCGAAATGCCTACGAGTGTAGTTTAACGTTTGACCTCACCAAGACCAATTAATTCTAGACCGGTCGGATTGAGAGGAAACATGCGAATTATACGTGTTATTAACTAGTTAATTAATTTTATTAAAATATTAACAACAGCTGTTAACAGCGAACGTGATTTGCGTTCTGTGCATATGGCATATGAAAATATTAAATATTATTAGAATAATTCATTGTTAGCTATATATTTTGTTTAACATAATAGATAAAATTGCCTTTAAATATTGAAACTTTTATGGAATTTTAAATATGGTAAGGATATGCTGCTAGTATTCTTGCCGCCATTCCACGCGGTCGTGATTTATACAGTAACTATTTTTAGTTGATATTTGTATATAGTTAAGGCCTTAATGTTAAAAATGCTCATATAAATAAATGAAGAGTCGAGATTGCTTAGAGGGTAGAACAAATGAAATTTTACCAAGGATGTCATGTCATGACTTAACAGAAAAACTTGCATGTGTCAAATGAATATTTACACACATGCATATCGACTATGGAAACTAAGCAACATGTTAGTGTACCTTCGATTTCGAGGCTTGAAAAACGACCTCAAACTTGCAATAAATTGCACCGAGCCACGAGCGGTGCACGGCAGGCGCAGCGGTATGTAAAAAAATGATTCCGCCTCTCCGATCAAAGATAAACATAGCACAAAATATATATGAATCGCTAACACCTTAATCAACTAAGTATTGAAAGAGAAATAAATGTAACTAAATTAATGGATTAACTAGGGTGAACAGAAAACGTCCAATGAATACTAAATAGATGTCCGCTATCCTGTGATTCGAGGTGAATTGAGCGAATATGTGAATTTTTTAACATTCGAAAAATAGAGAGTAGTTCTATTATGTAGGATCCCACTTCGTTTCTGTCTCGTGCAATTATTTCATACTACAGTATTGCATTGGGAGTTTTATTTAATTATATTATTTATAATCAATGTCGCTTATCACTATCTAATATTTCACAATCGTGTTTTACGATTTCGATGCTGCTCTTACGGAACAGATGTATATGTGGTTAGTAGGAATTGAAGCAGCATGGTGGAATTAGCTCCCAATCTTATCGTTAATGGAAGAGAAGGCCTTAGTCCAACAGTGGGACGTTTACAGACTGTTACTATTCTAATTATTTTGTCTACTGGCCGGCTCATATGGAAATATTGAGTTAGAAATTGTTATAATTTTCGTAGGTTCCACCATATATAGCCAACAGTCGTGATCTCTTAATTTGAGTTGGATTGAATCTCATTGAACTGACATTATATAAGACTTGAGTACCCAGGGTTTATGCATATACTTGTGCAGTGTAATTACATCTCTTATGGTTAGGCCTTGACATAGGCCACTGTGACTAAAATTTAGTGAGGGCATTACTTTTATTTATTTATTACCACGGTCAATATCGGAGACTTCTCGAGTACACAGTCATATAACCGATCTTTTACGCGACGTTTTTTTTTCGCAATTAAAACAATTCGATTTTCATCAATAATCAGATTGGTTCAAGAAGGTTTATATGTAAATGTAATACATGTGTATTATACTAGGGAAAATCCGGGAATTCCAACTCTCTTAGCCGAAAGAAAACAAGGATATTTCTTTTTAAGTTTATTTTTTAATCTTAAAGTTGTATATAAAACCTTTTTGTACCCGTGTGAAGCCGAGATAGCTAACTAGCTTATAATATAAGTAAGATAGAATTTAATCGAATATTAAATATGTGGAGAAAGCGTTAAATTACGTGTATATCTACCTATCATAAAACAAATATTAGTTTAATCTGAACTATAACAACGGTTCTCAAACCAGATATATCCTCCAGAGTTATAAAAAAATAATGAGAAAAGTTCTAGAGTTACTTACGGACGTTATAAATGTTTTAAACCGATGTATGAGTACAAACTAAATTTTTTTTTTTATAGAGATAGTATTAAACAGAAAATATATGAATAAATTTACCAACTGGATTTTGGAATTTATAAGATATTTGTTGTTCATAATAAAAGTAAAAAAGCATATTGAAATAAATTGTCCTTTGGATAAGTTTCGGTTCGATTTTTAAAATTACAAATTTTAAGTAGACTACGTTTTACTGCCAAAAACAGAAATAATTGGAATTCTTTGGAGGAGACTTTTACCCTGAGGGGGTCCACAAATTAAAATGACTCAATTTTACTAAATTAGTTTTTTACGATTTATTTTTGTGGAATAAATAAAGCTATTTTATTATTTTATATACTTAAATTTTACTCGGCAATTTTACCGGATTTAGTCGACGTAGACGGGCCTAGGCCAAGTGCATGTCTGTCTTACTGTGGGGTATTATGTTGGAATTGTGCGGTATTTTGTGATAGATATCAATCAATGCCCTGCCTCCTTCTTTTCCAGGCAACGTTAATCGTTGTTCGCAAGATCGCGGTGGTGTTTACGGTGTTTTGTAAGGAAAGTGTTTATAATACGTTGTAATTTACTTAAGACAGTTTTGGTCCAATTAATAATCCCGAACGAGTAGGTTAGAATAGGAATGGCATTAGAATTTATTGCTTTAGTCATGTTTTTTGTATTAAATCTGTTTTGGTTTCTTTAAAATATATGTGCTTAGACTGATGAGATCCCAAATATTTATACGCTTCATTCAATTCAAGTAATTCTATTTCCTCTCCGGTTTGTAGTTGAAAATAATGTTGGTGTATTTTTCCTAGCTTTACAGTATTAATTTTACTTTTATCTATGCCAAAATCCATCTTTATATCTTGTGAAAATGCTCTGGTATAGCCGGCAAAACTTTCTAAGTATTGTTGGGTGGAAGTAAGTAATTTAATGTCATCTATGTACATGAGGTGGTTTAGTTTAAAATGCATCTGATTATATGAGTCATTATCTATTCTATCTATGTTTAGTTTATATCCAGCATTTAATGTGTTTAATAGATTTGATAACTGATTGAGAACCAAACAAAACCACAACGGACTGAATTATAATAATATAACTATTATTCTCACCATTATACTTCCCTATATCTAGAAATACTCTTCTGCTCTCAATCTCGCTCTGTTACTGTCTTCTTGCTCTTGTCAGCTCTAAACCTATCAGTTTATTCTTGATTATCCTCCACATTCATACCTAGCATTACATAATATAAAATTTATTATATATATTGGCGCATAACATATCATATATTACTCTGAACTATAAAATACTATTTTCCACTATACCGATAAAGAACTTTGAACACCTGTGGAGGCGACCTTTACCATTTTCATGTGGCTTATTTGTTCTTCAAATATATACTGACATTCTTTTTCTTATTTTAAACAATATTTTAATTATTTACAAAAACATTAGCCGTACTCTATGGTCTGTATATTCAGACCTTACAACTAAAGTTTATGACAATGATTCATATATCCTCACCCCTCTCCAACCACCTCTTCCCTTTAGACGGATATACTCCAGAATATTTTGGGGTGGGCCTTTCCCAACTGAATCCGACCTAGTTTAGTAGTTTTCGAATTTAAAGTTAACGTCTTTCAATCGATTTGAACACTTGCCTTAACTTAGTTTTTATTTCATAAATAAAGTTAGATGCAAAAGTGTAATCTTATTAAACTAGAAAAGATCTTAATCAAGTACTTAAAGGGATAGCTTTATAACTTTAAAGATGAATATAATTCGTAATAATTATAAATGAAGCATTTGATGAAAGATACAATTATTATTAAAGACTGTTGTACATCATTGAAATACCTTAATCTTATAAATAGATTTTTTTATTATAAAAAGGTAAGTTGGCTGGTAAATAGACCACCTGATGATCCACCACCAAGCCCATACACATTGTTGACATCGTAAGAAATATAAATCATCCCTTACATCGCCAATGCGATACCAACTAAGATTATATGTCCCAAGGACCCCAAGGTTAAATCACTCCCCCTTTAAACCGGAACATATCCATATTAGAATTGCTTTGTGGTAGAATATATGACTAGCTGGTTACACAAAGGCCTATCCACCAAATAAAGACCAACTAAATATGTTTTACTTTAATCAAGTTATATAAAATATTGGAAGAGAACAAAATTTGGATTGTCCTAATTTAGAATGCATACATCTTAATTGATTATAGTGCAATATCCGATACAAAAACCAATACAATACGTAATAAAATAAACAGATAATATAAATGAAATGAGTTGACATAACAAAGATAACTGGTTGAGGCTAATATGAGGAAAATAACGAAAACCTACTTTAAAAAAAACTCCATTATATCCAATCCTATATCCAATTATAAAAATATTTGTTGTTCCAAATAATGTTGAGATTAACTCTAAAAGTAATTTATCCGATATATCGGAAATTAATCAAACAGCAAAAGTTACTGCTGCTATTTGCTTAAAATGATTGAATGCCCTGATCACTATATATGGGTATTCAGTTTTATCAGAATAACTAACTTGGAAATGAAAATTAAAGACGCCTTATTAAATAGTTGAGAATTTCATCATAGCGTATTTTGCGTGGTGTTTATTTACAGGCGTTTGATCATTTAAATTGCCCAATCGTCTGTAGTTGCCGGATAGTAATAAACTTAGCGCAACGGAATAGGATAATGGAACCGATTATCCCTTTTTCATACTTAGAAAAATTATCGTACATTTTTTTAATATAAACATATCATTCGAAAGGAATATATTAACGGAATTTCCTATGATACTCTCACATGATGGTGATTCTGACTTGCCAGATATTGTCAACTCTCTGTTTGGCAGCCATTTTTAACAAAAATTACCAAGAGATACTATAGTTTACAAGTGTATGCGCAGAGATAGATTTAGCATTTACTCATTCGCACGCTCTCAAGAAATGACAGCAATCCGACACAAATAAAGAAATCTCAGTCACAGATCGTCTGTGTGTCTCAATGGCTTTACCTGTTCTACCTGTAACACATCTAAATTCTCGTTTTCCGACTATTACTGAGAAATTCCCGACGTAAGTCTATACCAATGAGACAGTTGAACATCCTGGTCGTTTCCACATATGTAAGTGCGGAATACAAATCCGCCTTTATTTCCCTATAAAATTCTTTTAACACAGATATAAAACAACAGACAGACTACTTACCGCAAGATTGTTTGCAAATTCTTATCTACTACGTTTTATGCAAGGAACGTTTAATCTTCTGCGTACAAAGGAATAATTTAAGAGCCTCGCTCTTAAATTGAAAGTATTAAAACGAAAAATTACCCGCTTTGTCTAAATAATAATATTTTAACTTCAGTTTTATGTCTTTACTGAGATTCTAAAGGAATTAATGCCTGCAATCGAATAAAAGTTCTCGAATTTAAAAAGAATGTTTAAATTTTTTTGCTGAAAGTTTTATGTCTTAGTTAATTATATTTAAATGAGCAAAGGCGAACGCAATCGTAGAATACTGAACATAAAAAGTCATTATGAATGAAAATGGAATTTAATTTCACCTGTGAACTTATAATCATTTAAACGAATGCATTTTTATCCAATGCGGCGAAATCTGAGAAAATTATAATATTTTTACACGTAAATATTCTTATTAAAAAAATGCTGGTTGGAATTTAATTAGTTTTGAACGTAGTCAAGTAACCGCATTCTACAAGACTGCTATTGCGAGGAATGGTTATCTGTTATATTTTAGGATTTCATGTGCAGATTCGTAACCGTGATTTCGTTACGTCAATATTAACATCTCTAATCATGATCATGCATGTCTTTGTCACATTTAACTTGGTTTGCGCAGTAAGCTAAGTTAAGTAAGCCTTAAATTGCAGGTATAAAATACGACATTTTTAGGGTGCCTTTTCTCAAATGATGGATGCACTTTAAGAAAACCGTACGGGGTGGCTCAAAGCTCTCTTCTGCTCTGACAGGACCACACGTCAAAATTGTACTTCCTGTATACGTGAAACAAATCAAATAGGGGTTTAGAGGTCGAACTACGAAAATCATGCTTATTTTAATTCATTATATTTTTTTTTTTTATTGATTTCACCCTTAAAAGGATTTATATGATTTATTTAAACCACAATTAATTAATGTACTTAATTTCAAGAAGTTACCATTAAATTATTCTTGCTCAATTTGAATTCCTGTACTATCTGGGGTACCTCAAGGATTCCATCTATGTCCTTTACTATTTAATGTATATCTCAATGTCATTAAATCTATCAGTTATTAAGCACTCCAAATTTCATTTATATGCCGATATTAACAAAACATTCAAGATAATTAAAGGTACGGATTATTATATATTAATGACTTAAATTAACCAATTAATTTTTGAACTATAAATTTTACGTTACGTTTAAAATATTAAAGTGCGGGTTTATACGTACGTTTATATATAAATGTACAAGGTATATACTCGCAGCATTGTTAACGATGATCTCCGTCGTAACACACATAATGACGTTATCCTTGTATACGTAATGTGTTCCGGACTTTATATATATTAAGGATAATGCTCTCGTCTTTGAATATCCATAATAAAGTTAGACTGTGCAATATTCTAGAGAACGTCGAAGTAAGTCGTCACCACCCTATAGACATCGGCGCTGTGGTAAAAATGTAATCACCCTTTACACCGTCAATGCGCCACTAACCTTCAGTACGAAATTGTTTAATGTAATTTGTGCCTGTTGTTAAACTGGCTCTCTCACTGTTCATATTGCAACACAACAATACTAAGTATTACTGTTGCAGCGACCCAGACTTCCACAAATCCCTACTAAGCTAATGTAAATTTATTTGTATTGTCTATGCCAAAAATGCTGTATTGTTCAATATTTTCAAGGTCATTACTGGTCATAATAATCTAATCCAAAACAACGCATTGTGTATATAAAGAGCCTAGATGTCCCAGTGGTTAGATCGCGTCCATCTTAACCGATAATTGCGGGTTTAAACCCAGGCAAACACCACTGAATTTTCATGTGCCTAATTAGTGTTTATAATTCATCTCGTGAGCGGTGAAGGAAACCTGCATGTGTCTAATTTCAACGAAATTCTGCCATATGCGTATCCACCAACCATGCATTGGAGCAGCGTGGTGGAATATACTCCAAACCTTCTCCTCAAAAGAAGAGGAGTCCTTAGCCCAGCAGTGGGAAATTTACAGGCTGTTAATGTTGTTGTTATTGTTGAAACTTTCAACTATGGACATCTTTATTACCAAACTTGCACGCCAGAAATTAAACAATGACATTCTTGATGATGTCACCAAATATATGTATTAATATTTTAGTTCATAGAAATCGTAGTTATGTTTCACTTATAAGGACAATTTATAACATTATTGTAAACAGTCTAATTTTACTATATCTTATCAAATATTTTGCAATTCCTCTCAAAATACCGATAGAAGTTGTAAAATGTAAAATACAATTTTTATTTATCTGAAATGCTTAAACTGAATGTGACAAAGATTAATGTGCGAAATTGAAATATTTGGTACGAGAAAAATATTATATATACAAATTTTTTGCATTAAACTATATTAATGTCCGCCATAAAACAACATATTTAATTATTAAACAGCTTTCAACAATATTCACTTCTGTTATCATATTATGAAATCTATTAAAAAAAACTGAAGGAGCAACAAATTATTTTGTAAAATATCATGAAAGGGAAACCAAAAAAAACACTTAATTAAAAAGAGTAAACGAAATATTTAAGAACAACAGAACGTAACTTCTATACAGTATTTTAACAAGATGACATAGAATCGGGAAGTTAGGCATATCAACAAAGAGTTACATTTAGTAACGACAATGTGACGAAAAAGCAAAAAATTAATATAACAGCATTTTTTAAAAATGTTGATAACAATTTCAATATAAGAAGCTACAAAAAATTGTTAATTTGTATACCATTTACAAGCACGTTTTGATCAAGTATTTTGTTGTTAAGATACGGTTGGTAAGATTTATTATAACCTACAATAGTTACTTGTAGGTAAATAAATATTACTGATTGATTATTTGACTAGTTAACTGAAAACAAATAAGCTTCCAGCCGCAGAGGAGAAGACTGTCATGAGAGGATTAACACTTACCAGTTGATGCATAATAATATTATATCCTTAATAAATTAAACCGTTATATAGATTTTGTAGATCAAAACGACCTGTTCCATTGTTAAGTTTTCTTGATGAATTATCTTTAACTATTGTTAAAACAGCCTGTTGGTATCCCACTGCTGGGAGGCTCTCTTGAGGAATAGACTCGAAGCTTAATTCACATCCAGAATTCCTGCTATGGTTTAATTTTGTATATTATTTAATATTTATAAATTTGTACATATTTTTTCTATACTTTTTTTATATTCTCTGTTGGTATAAATTTTTAAAATTCAAAACATCTTGAGGACCGTAAATCACCAATCAACCGCAAAGAAGTTGGCTCCGTAATTGGCTCGCGTGCGTCGACATTTCTAGGCGTAGAAAACTTCCACGTAACTAGTTGCACTGACAAGTCCATGACAGTATTCAATAATTATATTATATGATAATGTATTTTGTACGAATGCAATTTGTACAAAATAAATAATATAAATATAAATAAATATTGGACAACATCACATACATTACTCTGATCCCAATGTAAGTAGCTAAAGCACTTGTGTTATGGAAAATCAGAAGTAACGACGGTACCACAAACACCCAGACCCGAGACAACATAGAAAACTAATGAACTTTTTCTACACCGACTCGGCCGGGTATCGAACCCGGGACCTCGGAGTGGCGTACCCATGAAAACCGGTGTACACATCACTCGACCACGGAGGTCGTCAAAATGTTAGCAATCATGAAAATAATGTTATCGAAAAATTTATTTATTCATTTCTATGTAATAATACGTCACCTTTGTTGAATTGCAAATAACATATTGTTTTTATACAATATTAACTCTGTATCAGGGCCGGATCTACCATATGGCTTTTTGGGCATCAGCCCAGGGCCCCGTGGATTCAAGGGGCCCCCAGCTAAGTCAAGACAAAGTAAAAAATAGACGATAATGCGAAAGAATTCATAACTTTATTAAATTAAACCGATCGTATGGTTTGCAGTCCTGCGAGTCCTGCAATTAATTAAACGCTAATTTAATTCGAGTCTATGTTCAGATATGTCTTAGGTGGGCCCCTAAGTAGAGTTAGCCCAGGGCCCCCTAAACTTACGGTCCGGCCCTGCTCTGTATAGTACTTTTAATCAAATTTAATGTATGTATTTTTTATAATTTGTATCCCAAATTAAAATTCATTGGGAAGCGCTTCTTAGGTTAAAGTTTAGAATATATTTCATTTGAAGTAAAGTTGCCCTTTTATATCATAATAATTTGTATTCCTGTTGCTATTGTTATATAATGCGATTTGTGTATCAGAATGAATTAGCTATAAAGAAAACATTTTGATTTCAGACACTCGGCCGTCGATGTTGTTGGAGAAGCGAAAAGGGGCCACGAGGGTGCTACGCGGTGGCAACAATCTGATGGAGACAGGTGACACAATTAATATAATTTTGAAAATTAGGATACCTGCAGATGTATTACTAAAATCTTACATTCCGTGCCGCCAATTTAGTGATTAGCCATAAATCCAAATACAATAAAAGTACATATTTTATTATTATTATTTTATAACACTGCTGGTATTGTCGCCACCATTCCACGCGGTCATGATTTGTACAGTTCTATATTTAACTTTTATGTGTATACTATTAAGTATAATATATTTATTTATATAGTAAAAAAAAATATTTAGAATAATATATTTATTTATATATTCCTTTCTGAACAGATTCCTACACGTATGCCTTCAACTTCCCATTTTCATATACTGGCTCCGTTACATTCGTATTATTCATAAAAAATACTATATATATAGTGTCCGCTATACCTACTACGTCATTTCATTATTATCTTTATAACTAATAACTGCTCGCATATAGTCTCGATAGATCTTTATGCTAAGGAAGATAGATTATTAGATTTATTAGAAAACTCGCAATCCTAGAATTTCTCAGCTCCTTGAAAAGCGCGGTGTCTCTGTTTTAATAATTTAAACTAATTTTTTTTTACTATTTGATGCAATAAACAATAAGCATATGTATTTTATTGACATTGAGTTTTTTAAGAACCAAAAATACGGTGGAGGCAATATTTTGTTATATGCAGTTTTTTCGCTAAATTAAATTAAATGAAAACTTGAATATATAGCTTACAATGAGCTTGAAATGTACAATTACGCGTCGGATGAAATTGGTTTGCAGTCGATATTTTTATTTGTTCCCAATCCAATAGAAAAATATATAACATAGGTACATACAAATAAAAACATGAATAGATGAAACATTTTTCTAAAAAAAAACATTATTATCATATCAGATAAAATGATCATATATCAGATAAAATTCACTATGATATTTTTTAATTATTTTTTCTTTTTCATCAAATAAAACTAAATAATATATGTTATAGATACAAGTTAAAGGTTTCTTAAGATTAAAAAATGTTGTATCTGTCAAAATATTCGATACATCCAATATTTAGTGGGTTTGTTCAGAACACCATTTACAGCACTCAACGTAATTGTCCGACGTGCTGGAACAGTTTGTAAAACCGCAGGGACAACAAACAGACTCAGGGTGAAGCGACGAGCCAAATTATTGGAGATAGAAACTAGAAACTTGCATTGATTTTGTGACACAGAGTAAAATACGAGGAACTTTTAGAAATTCGATTTAGAAAAGAATTATCAGAAGCAGTAACAACATCTTTCGTCTCGTCGGACCACGATAGACCGCACGACGAAGACTAATTACAGACAAAACCTATTCACAATTTACTTTTTATAACTTCACACTGAATTACAATATTAATCTTTAGGTATATGTAATAAAATGTAAGATTATGTAAGGGTTTGTAAATAAAGCAATACAATTTTGTTTTATATATCTATCGGAATATCAATAATTTGTATCGCTGATTCCCGATAATTATCATTTGCTTGCTTTTATGGCATTTAATAATAGCGTCCAAGGTCTTCTACCAATTAAACCATACGTCAGAATGACCTCAGCGCCGGAATTTTATACAATACATGTTTTTGGTCTATAGTCGTTTCAGTTGGCAAATATTAAAACAGATTATTCGAGACAAGTATAATAATTAATTTTACGCAATAATATACTTATTTACGATCGTGGTCTAGATCATTCTAGATCTTTAGATATATAAGTAAACTCGTTACTACATACTCGTACAACTACTACAAATCTGTCGGACTTTTTCTAAAGAAAGAACTCGAAACTCTCCGCAGAACACTATCATCAAATGTCAAAAATTGATATGCGTCATTAACTATTATAATTATAACATTTAAAAGATCAATTAATTTACAAATAAAATACGGAGTGAGTTCTTACAAAAATAGCTATAAATTTTAAACATAAGAAAAAAATTTGAGTCTCCTTTGAAATATGCCTAAAAATATTTCAATAATATACAAAATATCCACGCTTGCTCATCTTCTAGGATCTATTAATTCTAGGATTATTCTAGGATCGGTAAAAATATTTTAATAATCATGTACGTGTCTCTGTTATTATTACAAACCCTAAAAGATGACGTAGAATAAACACAGATAAAATTAAAACAAACACAAACGCTAGGTTAAGATGATACACCTTTGCTTCGCGATAATTACTCTAACCAAGCCTTATTATTATAACACGAATCTTATTTATCTTGCCAAAGTTTAATTACATAATGTTTACGAAACAAAGCCCTTGTAAATTATGAAAATTATAGTATGCTGGTAACATACCGTTTGTTTGAGGAAAATCTTAAATTAAAATGGTAATTTTTTAAAATTAATTTGGAGATATAATTTCACAACAACAGAACAAATACATCATACGTATTCTAGTTACATTATATAAAACGTTTTTACAATCGAGTATATGCTAGATTAATGGCTGTCCTCGTTCGTATTCTATTCATTCGCAGAACATCTACATATATGATTGCGTAGAAAACTTTTTGAGCCATCAACACTTACCATCAAGGTAATATTTCCAACAATAACGCTTTATATATTATGTATCTCACTGCCTATTTATAGTTGGTCTAGTCGCTAGATATATATAGGCCGTAGATCCAGAATGCTAGTCGTATTTCTCGGTTGAATCGCAATTCCGATCCTCTGGGCAAAAACCGAACCGGCCCTCCTGTCACGATAATAAGTGGACACAATAAGGCGAGGTGTTGTACTTTTAATTAAGCTTTTTGCACTACTACTCCAAAAGTTATATAAATTATATTATGAATTATAAGTTAATTGTTTTGTTAATTATATAATTAACAAACCAATGGAATTTATATGGCGGAAAAGAGTAACTGTTGCCTTTATTGCTAGTCTCTTCGCTTGTATCTACATTCCGAACCGGTGATAAAACTTGCAAAATGAAAACTCAAAAGTACTTTTAGAGGCCTTGAATAATGTATATTTGAATATTGTTTTTTTTGGAACGCATTTTTAGGACCAAACTACCTATATATTTGATCGTTTTGCCACATGAAATAGGAAACCTTAAAAACATTAATCGAATTAATTTAAAAGCAACTATCCATTACAGTTACTTTTAAAATCAATTGGCCCGTATCTCTCTGGAGATCTTACAAAATAATAAAACTACTTCTTACGAAGTATGGACATGAAACCTATTCATAAGATACGCTTAATATGTTTGGAAAAAAATAAACTACAAAACTTTTACTTGTTTTATAATAAAGTATAAAGTAAATAAATATAACTAAGTTTATGTAAGAAAAAAGTCATCAAGTTAAAGTTGTCATGAGTCTATCAGCGTTTTGAATGAGTTATGAAAGGAACTTAAGGATTGATATTTTTTTGTTTTGATAAAAGAACATTATTTTGTTAGCTAATACCTTTATAAAAATAAAATAATGGGCAATATTTTAAGCGTGGATTTTTCCTTCACGGTGTCCTCTGCTAAAAATAAATTGTCCATGAATTATGCATGAACTTTACACTTTTCCACCCACTGGCCTTGTGTAGGTAAAGATAAAATAAACTACATCAGAGGGTGTGATCTGGTCTGAAGCTGCGACCTACATCGGTCGTCTCTTGAAATACTTATCGAATACAATTTAAGCGAATATTTAAATATTCTATGAGTGTATTAGAAGAGCTTCACTTTTCCCTTAATAAAATATTTTTTCAACGAGATACACCAAAGCCACTAGGCGTGACATATTTTGAACGAGCGCTGCAAATCAAATTTATGATGTCAATAAAAAAACGACGCTTATTATGGCCCAGCTTCGGACGAGTGCAATTTATTTATAAACAAAACGGAGAGAGCGCTTAGCAAGAAAATATTTAGTGGGTATATGTTGTACATCATCAATGAGAAATATAATTAATAATCTATGTTTCACAATGAATATTTTTATTGTGAAACAGACCGAAATGTGTCCCATTGTTCATGGGTTATAAATTCAAATTCAAATAATTTGAACTGCCAATGTCAAAAGTTTACTGTTAACCGATCACCCGTCTGGCAGTGAACGATATTTTTTATTACACTCAATTAAGAAACAGTGATATCTTCAATTCAAAAGTTATAAAAACAAATTTAATCTGTATTAAATGCCCATAATAACTAAATAATATAATAATTTTGATTTGTAATAGATTAAAATAGTTATTACGAGGGTACCGTATCGTAAGTACAAATGCTATCGCGGAGTTTACTGTGGGACTCTTTAATATCCAAATTTAAAAAAGAAAATTAAAATATATACAAACTTTTCTCGTTTATCACTCTTTCTATTGTAAAAACCGCATCAAAATCGATTGTATGGATTATAAGAAGTTACTAGATATACAGAAAAATAGGCGTGAAGAGGCATCTTGCGGGCTGGCATGGCAAGGGTGACTAGTGCAGCTCATTCTAGCTGACTGTACTGGTTGTCTTCGCGTTTGGACTCCACTTCCACTTACCATCAGGTGGAGTGGAGTCATATGTCTGTCCGGACAATATAAAAAAAAGATACTGAAAGGGACTTTGTTTTATATTATTAATAGATATAGATAATAATTACATTTAGTTTTTTTCTAATTCAGGTTGTCAGCCTATCCAGCAACTGATCGATCTTCACTTCTACGGTCACATGCTGCCAAATCTGCGGAAAGTAGCGGCCAAGGGTCTCCGAAAGCCAGACGGATACCTAGAGAATCCAGAAGAGTGTCTCTCGCACAGGCATCTGGATATGTCCAGCTTAATCAGTACAGACTTCTGGAGCCTATTGGACAGGTTACAAAAATATATAATTTTTTGAGTAGAAAGATGTTCACTTATACAAATACGCAAATTCACGCGCAGAAACATTTTCTGTTTTTAAATCTTATATTCAACTATTTTGTAGAAATATAATCGCACAAAACCTAGTTAATCATAAGTATAAAGAACTCTGACGACGTATTCAATTTATTATTGAAACGGATGACTGCTTTATATTTTCTTTTATTTTTGCTATTCATTCTAAATACTAAATTATAATATATTTAAAAATACATAAAGTGACACTCTTAAATTTGGTTACAAAAAGCTTACGAAATTATTTTAACATTATCGTAAATAAAATTGAAATTGTTTTCAAACCTCACTAATATTACAAAAATATTAATACTCTATTATTATTTTAAAATTACGTGTATAAATTACAATTCAAGTAATAATAAGTTTCTAAAGACATAGAGTGAGAGTCTCATTAAGTTTGCACAAACTATAATAGAATTTGAAATTTTAATGAATGCAGACCGTCGTGGAACTATCAAAGAGCTATAAATTTGTAATAATTCTGATAACTTCGGCAGCGGTATTATTTCACGCTAGGCAAAGGATTTCCCTTTTAGTTAAACGGATTTCGAGATCTGTCGACCAAATTGGAGTTGTTTTAGGGATAAGGACTATCTTGTTCTTTTATCACGAAATCATATTGAAACACCGCTTTTTAAGAGATCAAGTATATTTGTAAGAACCTTCAATATGAGGCCTTTCTGTTACGAATATGTCTAACTACTTCAAACGTAATGATAGTCTATGATTTGTTTTACTCGGTTGTAGGGTTTTGCAAGCCAGTCTAGGTAAGTACACCGCATTAATACATACAGCCAAACATCTATACTCAATATTTTTGTGTACCGATTTGAAGGGTGAGTGAGCCCGTGGGACAACAATTCCGTTCCCAAAGTTGATGGTGCTTTGGGGTTGTAAGGAATGGTTAATATTTCTCACGGCGCCAATGTCGATGGTTACCACTTACTATAAGATGGTCCATTTGCACGTAACAGTAATAAATACATATCTATATAGTGTTTTATTACCTAATAGATAAACAGGGTTAAAAACTAATAGTTAAAACATTTTCAAATTTGAACTTTATAATTAGAAATCTAATCGTCTAAATAAGTATTCATTTCAGTATTTTTTAAATTACGTTTTAATTGGGTTGCATTTCTATTATCAATTCATTTTCTTTCAATGAACGGGAGGAAATTCTTGGGACTAAATTATTTATGTACATTTAAACTTTTATCATATTTTCGTTTTATATTTTTTATTCGACTTTGAAACGAGATCACACCGTTTTTTTACAGTTCCTTTCTATTGTCTATTTATGTAGAACAATTTTGATACTAAAACAGCATACAGTAAGTTGATCACTGAAACGAAAAAATTTGATAAGTTTTTTTTCTAGGGTTCCTACGGCATCGTCAAGTTAGCCTACAGCGAAGAAGATGACACTCATTATGTAAGTTAAAGCTCTTTCACATTTTCTATAAAATTATTTTTCCTCTTACTTCATTAAGTCCTCGCCCTCTCTTTAAAAGAGATTGCACAAAGGTATTCTCATAATAGTAATTTTATATATTTAATGATTTAAAAAAGATAAAATCAATAATTTACGAAAAATCAATCAATCGGATTATTGTATGTCGATTCTAACTACGACACAATCTTAACTCTTAGTTAAAGATGAAAACAGCCGGATAAAAATATAATAAGTTCGTATTCTATTTGAAATACTCTAAGCAGTTGATAATTTAAATACGTATAATAATTTAATTTACTTAAATTATTTAGAAGATTGTCTTAAGTAGTCGTTTATCTGCATGTACAAATATGCAATTTCTATTGAAGTTTTTCTAACTATATTTGAGGTATATATAAATGACCAGCAAAGGGGATCAGTACGGTTAATTCGTGGTAACAGCGTTTTCGGAATAATTAACGTCTCTTTCAAAGAGAACACCTACTTTAAATCATTACTTTTTCCCTCGTTACTATAGTGCTTAACCTAGCAATAGTTAGTTTTGGAACATATTTTGTGGAAACTCGCCCTCGATGCTATCTTGCGTGGTGAACCTTTATTTACCTTTCTTCATTCAATATTAAAAAGTGCTGTAACATCTTGCTTTTTGTTGCTTAAATAAAATAATAAATAAATCCTGTCAATATATTATCAATATATGGCTAAGTTCACAGTGAGCGATCACAAACAGTTTACTTAAGTATAACTAATTGATCCTACGAGACAAGATAATTCAATGCACACGGTGACCGAGAGCATTTATTAATCATGTATTATTTATGGAAAGAAAATATTTGCACCTCGGATATTATATGGAAATTTATAGTTAGATATTAACAGAGATTGGCATAAAATTACAGAAATAAAATCTGTCATCATTTGTGAATCTAACGAACGAACGAGTGTAAACTTAGGTAGGAGGTAGGTATTTATTTATTGATTTGTTAGACCAAGTTCTACACAGTCATATTAATGGACTTTGTCCTGGGATCCTCGAGCCCTCGTTCACTTAACCACAGATTAACCGCCTTTTCTCGGCTTTTCAACCGAGCACCACTTGCGAGCTATTATGTACCAAGTAAACAAAACCCTGTTGCTTGTGTTTTAGCCGGGCCCGTCTGCTTGGGTAGCACCCACTCAACAATTACTCTACTGCATTTACAGTGTAAGAAGTGGTTTGTGAAAGTGACCACTTACTATCAAATGACCCATTTTTCGTCGGCCTCCATTAAAATCTTCTGTACGTGAATACCAAGATCAAAAAGGGCTCATAACGTAGTTTTTTTTAATAATTTGTTTTTGGAGTATACTTATAGCTAACCATAAAAATGAATTCGCAAACAAGAGACAGTGATGTTGAATTGTAGGTAAAGTTATAAAGTCACCTGAACGTCAAATCCCTTTGTCCGAAATTTCTATTAAAACTGTAACAAAGAACTTGAAGTACTACAATTGCATTGTTGAATATTATTCTTATTAAAAATTCAATTCTATCTTAAATTTTGCACAAATGTCCTCAAAATTAAAGTTAGTTAAAGTAAGATAGAACGAAAAGTTTTTAGTCACAATGTACCTATTCATCTGTAATGAGAGTCCGATTAACGCTTCGGGCTGAATTTATTTAACGTTCCTAACGAGAACCATGCAGTATCCTTATTCCACTTAACTATCGTGTATACTACTTATGTACGTATAATTAGGAGTTTATACGGTGTTTATTAATACACTGACCTTATTAACAATCTTTACTAATATTATTAATGCGAAAGTAACTCTATCTCTTATCTCTTCATGCTTGCATGCAACCGCTGAACGGATTTAGATGAAATTTTGTATGGAGATAGTTTGAGTCCCGGAGACGGACATAGGTTACTTTTTTAATTCACCCCTTGGGAGGGGTAATGTAAAATAATGTAAGGGGTATGGTAAAGGTAAAAATTGATAAATTTCATAAAACAGACCCCAAAGTCGTGAGTTCAAACTTCAGATCGGCCCTACGAATAACGGGTTATCAGTCGAAAATTCTCAGTAGCAGCCCGTAGTCCGGAAGTAAGCAGTGTGAAACACTCCCATGCCTCGGAAAGCACGTGAAATAATTGGTCCTGTACCTAAACTATTTTGATTTTATAGTTGCACTAGTGTTTGTTCAAATACATATGCACAGAAGCTGTACACAGGCTTGTCTACCTGAAAATGGCAAGAAGACATAGTCATTATCATATCCTGTAAAAACATCTGGTTTATTAATCTGCTAGTAATTAGTTCAAAACACAATTTGAATATATTTGTATTCGATTTTATATTAAATATTTTATCAAAACAATAATAACCATAGATCTATGAAAATAATGAATATGAATGAATAAATTCAAAGATAATGTTTATTAATAATAATTAATAACTGAGACTAAAAAAAACTAAATATAAAGTTGATTAGTTCTTCGCCATTAAAACACTTCTTATGTAATAACAATTATGTTTAATGTAAATAACGTGTAAAAACATATAGAAAAATGTATAACGAAAACGGACGAATGACAATTTCATTTTAACGATATATAAATATACAGTTCCAATTCAATTTTACGACTATTGTACCAGAAATAGAAAAATAGACCACAAACAAAGGAAATCTCTATTATTTTCTTAAAAATAATTTTCTAAGTCTTACAAAATATAATTTTAATTTATGATTTGTTATAGGCTATGAAAATCCTGTCCAAACGTAAGCTGATGCGACGAGCTGGCCTCTTTGGTAGAACTCCACCTAGAAGACCGGGGCCCGGTCCTCCACCCGACCCTTTGCAGAGGGTGTACCGGGAGATCGCCGTACTGAAAAAACTAGATCACCCAAATGTAGTGAAGCTCGTTGAAGTAAGCTGTTTTCTACTTTGTATCCAGTATACAAATAAACAATAATACAATAACTGGCTTATAAAGTAACGACAAGAGATTTTTTTGTAAACATAATCATAAAAACCAGGTCATTGTTATGATTTGAGCTTCTGTATTTGTGTTACGGTTCTGACACCATCACATAGATCACGGACGCGACGACCATCTTAATAAACCATTAACCTAATTTAAGCCTATATTAACATTTCTTAGATAATAATATCCAATAACTAACTAACAAGTACCTAAGAGGGTTCTTCGTCAAGTTTATTGACTAGTAATAAATTAAAGTAAATATACAATAAAAAAATTAAAATCAAACCTTATGTAGGTACACTTTAAAATAAAAATTTTATAAGAGCAATACATAAAATAATTATTTTTTGAACATATCATGTACAATCCAATCTAATCGTATCTAATTGATAAAAACTGGTTCACTAAACATAATTTATAGCGCGAACCGCATAGTATTAACATGTTGCCTAACCGCATAATTTGCAACCATATTTGCACTCATTACGCTAATTAAATTCGCTTGTGATCCTCTATATCAAAATATTTGTGTATTGATTTGACTTTTAATCAAACCGACAACAGAAAACGAAATAATAGTTTAGTACTATTTTCTCCTCTGTTAATCAAATGATTTTCTTTTTTGGAGCTACTGAAAGCTGTTATTCACGTTATACAAAAAAAACAGCATAAAACAAATGTCTGTAAAAATTCATATCATAAGAATATTTCCTCAAATTTTCACGATGTTTATGGTCGAATTTTGGACTGAACAAACATTAGTGTTGGAAAAAAAAGCAACATCGCAATGTCTGTCATTCAAAAGAACATATTACTTTTTTTCTTATATTTATTTCCGGTTACATTATACAAGAAACAAATTTCGTACTGACAATAGATCTACGAGGCGTAATTTAACAGCATAACTATAAAAACATTTGTGTATAGGTTGTAAAAACTTATAGGCCATTATAAAAACGTTCGGTTACTGATGTACAATAACGATTCTTTAAATATAGGCATGGTGTGTAAATCATTTACCGGCGTAAATGATTTACACGCCAAATATAGAAATAAGAAAATAACTACATAATATTTCAAATGTCATGAAGTGATAAGAAAAGTAGGAAATGGTACCAAAAGAAACATTTAATTAATTATCTAAAGTAAAAATAAAACAACACATTAATTTACCTTAGGTTCTAGATGACCCAGCAGAAGACCAGCTGTATCTCGTGTTCCAGCTTTTAGAGGGAGGGCCGGTGATTGACATACCGACCGAAAATCCCTTGAGTGAAGACGTAGCTAGGAAATACTTTAGGGATGCTCTATTGGGTATTGAGTATTGTGAGTATTTTTTAAACATAATATAGCTACTGATCTTTTGAAAAACATACATGATTTTAAAGTAACTTACAATCTAGTAGAAAGTAAAGTTTAATGGATGATAAAACTAAAATAAGCTTAAAATACGTATTAAATCTTTTCTTAAATTTCAAAGTAATTAATGGAAATAAACTGACAACCAAATCCCAAATTGGGATTAATGCTAATACACCATTAATAGTTTTATTTTATGATTGCCTCAGTACACTTTCAACGCATTGCTCACCGGGATATCAAACCAGCCAATCTTCTCCTGGGTGAGGGCAGAGTGCAGGTTGCAGACTTAGGAGCTTGCGGAGAACTTGCTGGGGCTGGAAGATTATCAGGAGCAGTTGGGACTCCAGCCTTTAGAGCACCGGAGGCTGTGGCTTCTGCTGACAAATATATTGGTGAAGTTAGTTACTTTTTAATAATCTTATAAGGAACTCAAGTAATTTTATTATTATATTTATTTTATAAAAGTAGAAATTAGTAAAATAGCAGAATGAAATAGCTCTAGCTTCCACTCTAACTCTAGCTCCCAAAGCTAGACCGAGCTTTTCTTGTTGAAGAGAAGTCTTGGAACTTATTCCACAACACTTGTCCAGAGTAAGTTGAAGTTTAGTGGTAGTAGTTTTTTTCTAAAGACGTATGAACGTAAGTGGTACAAATATTTCCAATTATAATATACTTGTGACTAAAATGTATTGATATCTTAATACTAATCGTAATATTCACTTTGATCCTATGTCTATTTGTCCGCTTTTTTTTTCTAGTTTTTTTCATTCACTCACATCTGCCTATCGCCTAATAACTATACAAGGAGCAAATTCGGCCTCACATAGAGTACTCTTCTCACCTCTGGGTGGGTGGTCCCCAGCTTCTTCCATTTGACTGTATTCAACGGAGAGTCGCTCGAATTATAGAAGTTCAAGCCGTTTCCGACTTGCTTGATTCTTTGCGTAGAGATGTTGAATCACTCTGCATCTTCAACCGCATTTTTCACGAGGATTGTTCTGAGAAATTGTTTTAATTACCTTCGGACAGAATTCAAATTATCAACCTAAATGTCCAAAAATCCACAACAGCGCAATTTTAAAGGCATTGTCTGCCTCGCACAACCACTCCTTGCAACCAGCTTTCGCCAACGGTTTGTCCGAACCGATACGATTTAGGAACCCATACGCGGTGGTAGTCACATACCATCAGGTGAGCCTGCTCGTTTATTACATATTATTATATTGACAATATTGGCGTTATATAATATACACGTGCCAAACATTTACAAAAAGATTAAAGTGATAGAGAGCACAGCGATTTATGTTAGACATTTGTTACAAAAACCAACATCACAGTTTTCGATAATCCACTATCGTTCGTATGAAACCAGGTCATATCACTTTACTGAAAGTTTAACAATCCACTACTCTACTACTCGTGCTATTGGATTCACTTCGCTTTAGACATCTCACTCTAGACACTCTTACAATGATAATATACATACTTTTCTCTTTTGATCTTTTAAATTAAAATATCTGTAATTTAGAGCGCAAAACTGCTCAATTTAATTGGCCGTTATTAAAATTAGCAGACTATTTACTAAAATTCAATTTAAATCATAAAATACATTTTAAAGTAAGTGTTCTTAAGTCGTAGATCTAACCTGCAATAATTACATAAAACTTAAAAGCAATATAGACAAACTAGTTATCGTCGGCAGCTTCGCTAGGGTTCTCTGTGTCCTTTCTTGGGGAGCTTCATACCAAATTTCATCAAATCCAGGGGTTAGCCCATTAAACCGTAACAGACAGACAGAAAGACTGTTGTTTGTATAATATTAGTATAAATGAATTATTTAACTTACATTCAGAATTAATACGATTATTATTGCAAATTTATTAAATGAAGCCGCTGATACAGATATCTTATTGAACAATGTGACTGTACTATCGACAGTGAATCCTGAGAAATAAATGTTGTAAGCTCATGTTGACAGACGATATTTGATTTTACTTTACAAAACGATTAAACAAATACCAAAGGTCCGATTGGAAACATTGTCAATCGATGGCAATATTTCCAATCCGTTAGGCCAAAGGTTGAGGGCAGCAGATTCCTCGTTTGCTCCTTTAATTAAATTACAGTGAATGTCTTATTTCGTCGCCAACATATACGTATAAGTTTACTAATTAAAATTAATTCGAGAGAGCCCTTTAAACTACTTCAGTTAAACCAAATTGAATTAAGAGACTTTCAAAAATTTATTTTTAAATTATATTAGTTTAGCGGGCAAATCAGCCACGTAATAATATATGTTCCCACCGCCTATATACTGGAAATATTATCAAATGAAATCGACGCATGTACTGTCGGACGACATAATAACTGCAGGTGAGGTGTTGGTACTATTTATTTTTGGAGAAGGTGAAATACGTAATTACGCGATTCTCCAACAGGAAGTGGTGGACTCGCCTGCGCTGTGCGCACTATCGCTTTAGGGATCGCCGCTTTTATCGTGATGTCACAACGGTTGGTCCGCCTATGACGCACCTGAAATATCTAGAAGGCTTGAGGTGGTGGTACCTACCAAGATGGCCTTACTTTGCTACTTTTACTACCACTAATATTATACTTTTTGTTACTGTTCGCCAGTGTTAGTCACAATATATATATATATATATATAATTATATACCAAAAGAAGTGGATTGTTTAACACATTTTTTTATCAATTTTACCATAAGAATAAAAAGAAACACTTATAGTCCCAAAAAACTTTCGCGGCGTATAAGGTTATCTAGACTTTTTAAAGTAATTTCTTAATTATTTATCTCCAGGCTGCCGACATTTGGTCATTAGGCGTGACTTTATATGCTATGATCACGGGAAGGGTGCCCTGGGTGGCAGCCACGGCGACTGACCTTCAGAAACGAGTTCTCACGGAACCCCTGGCATTTCCACCTCGACAACAGCTGTCTAGGCCCTTAAAGAAGCTGTTGACAAGGATGCTTGACAAAGATCCCATCACGAGAGCCACAATGCAAGAAATAAAGGTATTTATTCATGGTAATTGTCTCTTCCCTTAGAATTCGAGCATCGTGTTTTTTTATAATATAGTCACAGCATATAGGAATCTGTAAAAATATGAAAATAGTCTTCCTATTTTAGTTCCGAGTATCAATATTTGCCTGTAGAATGAAACATAATTATGTGTAACGAAATAATAATTTACAAATTTAATTAAACGTTACAAATTATCTAGAGATCAGCTGCCAAAATGAACAAAATTAAAACAAAGCAAACAGATTACAATCAGATGAACAAACACGATGTTTGCTACAGCAATAATGTCGGGACAGTGTTTGCTGAACTGCGAAGGTTGTGGTCGTGCTTCTATCAAATATTTGCACGGAACAGCAAATGTTTAACGCCAACTGTTTGTGTTTTCGGAATAAATCTCGCCAAGCGTGCAACTTGTTGAAATTATAACGACATACCTACTGATATATTAAGATTCGGATGATCTTTGACAAACATTTGTTTTCATAAACGATCTTATATTATTTACATAAGTATCAGATATCACACTTTTATTACTTTTATTTTGTATTTTAATCTTCACTAACTTGTATCTGATAAAGCGTACACACCTATTATATTTTTTTACAGAAAATCTTTGAAATTTTCAAAACCTCGCCATTGGATTGCCTATAATTCAGGTTTTAGCATTAAATAATTATTCCAACTGAAAAAATCCAGCTCAAGTTGACTTGCTTACCAAATATGCAAGAAACTTTAAAACAAATACATTCTATAAAGTTAAAAATTAAAGAGTATTGTGTAAACACTATTATTTATTTATACAAATTGTTCACTAACAAATAAATGTAATTGTATATAAGTTAATATCTAAAAACAAATTTAGGAACACGAATGGGTGACGTCATCGGGCCAGGATCCTCTACCCTCGGAGCAGGAGAACTGCCGCCTGGTGGAGGTGACGGACGAGGACATGGCACGCGTCGTCACGTCTATTCCGAATCTCTCCACTCTTATTCTGATCAAGACGATGCTCAAGAAACACAGTTTCCAGGTAAAAGAAAAATTTAAAAAATACAAATTAAGATTTAAATGTGATTTTAATGTTTGATAAGTATTATCACGTTACATAATAACTATAAGTGAAAATTAAATCAAAAATCTATATTAGCCAAACAGTGAAGGATATTCGAAATAAATATTATGTAATCCATCATAAAGTCTATATATGTAGATGCAAAAGACTATATTTCCAAACACATATATTTCAGAATCCATTCCTACGCAGTCGCGAAAGTAGCTCTCGTCGTGAAAGCGTGGTAGGCGAGGTAAGCGAAGCTAACGCGGCAAGCGAGGCGGGAGAAGCGGGTACGTGCGGCTCGCGAGCAGAGCGCGGCGCCCGGCGCACCGCACTCGCCCGCTCTGGACGCTCGCTCTCTGCGCCCGGGAACTATCTTACTGACAAGTTAGTGTCACTAATAGTAACGGATATTCTTATTTTAAGCCTTATCGATCTCTGAGGAGGGATCTTCTTTTCCCTCCGTTTATTGTCTATCAGAAATAATGGATTCCAATCCATTCCTTAAAACATCTGAAATGAAAATAAATAACTAAAGAATATTTTTCACACAAAAGCAACACTAAACAATAATCAATTCCTACGCAGACAAAGCTCCTTCGACATCGCTTTAGAATCCGTGCAGGAATCCAAAGAACGCGAAGTAAAACATACCAAGCAAGAAAACAGTCAGAAGAAAGTCCAAAAGGAGCAACCGAGTCAAGAAGGAAGCAACACAAAAGAACTTCTCCAAATAAGCAACGCACCCACAGAGGAACACCAACGAAATGATGCCGGTGCAAAAGGGACTGCAAATCGCAAACAGAACGGGAGAGAAAAGGAGAGGTGATGCCGCGCGCCCGCGCAATGCGCTCGACTTTGAGTCTCATTGCGAGACCAACCCGACGACCGGTCGACCGATAAACCGTTCAACTGAAGAAGAACCGTGTTAATCACGTTGATATTCACTCGCTCAAGAAATTAACCGTATTAACCTAATCCGAAAAAAAAACTTTTGCTTAAGTTATGACTTTATTTTTAAAACTTTTTTATTTGAAATAGCTCTGAATATAAATTATTCATATATTTTTTTCTCTACTCGTTTAGCTTTTATATACATTGATTACTTATTATATTAACAATATAAACATATAACGGTAATTGCACAACGTTATTTTTATTTATTTTTTATTTACTCTCAACTAATTCTATGTATTATATAAACTAAAATATTAGTTTCGTTGCAATTACATCCGTTTATCTGCCTTTAAGTTATTTAAATAGAAAGAGATGTATATAATTTTCGTCATCGTTAGAAAGAAAATTAATTTATATGCCAGTTTGGCTGTGGTTAGTGATTCTGTTAAGTTCGTAGTGATAAGGATTAGGAAAATCCTGCGAATGAATTGAAAATTTTATAATAATGGAACGTTTCACATTTATCTAAATATTCCAATTTTCACTAGCACTAAAAAGAATACACACTATTTTTAATATCGACACGAACTTTCGCTATTGTAGATTCAATTTACAATTCGACCTTTATAAAATTTTAAAGTCAATTTTAATTATTATAAAATATAATCTATCTAAAATTATGTAACATATGGCCTTCTGCAATAAATATGTTCGTAATATATAACACAATATTTGCACTAACATAAGAACCTTCAAAAAAATTATGCTAGATAATATATATTAACGAAACAATTAAATCCAAATAAAAATAAACTTTATTCAAGCAGGCTTTTACAAGCACTTTTGAATCGTCATTTAACATACTATATTAAGTAAAGCTACCACCGGTTCGGAATGTAGATTCTACCGAGAAGAACCGGCAAGAAACTCAGTAGGTACTCATTTTCAACATCTAAAAATACAGTCATATTAGTTAAAGACAATTATATATGTATGTTATATATCCTGCCTGGAAGTCCACGCTTTTTTATCATCTATATAATCTTGTATCGAATTATATATAAGATTATAATTTTTCCCTTTCGATAAAAGTAAATGTCCCACTGCTTTATTAAAGCCTCCTCTCCCTTTGAGGAGAAACCTTGGAGCGAATTGGTTGGATTTCATATCTGGCCTTAATTCATAAGAAGTCTTATTTATTATAAAATAAGTAATAAGAACCATGTCGTTTGACGTTCATTTTATACTAAAATAATCACAAAGGTATATTTTTATAATACGTATGTACATAAAATTGTGATTTACTTAATTTCATTACATCTAGTCTCCGTTAAGAACACTTTACATACATTTTAACTTTTCCACCGTTGCTGTATTTTACTCAAAGTTTTAACTAAATATAATACAATTTTACCACGTAGATAAATCTAAAAAGAGAAAATAGTTCATTCTAATAGCATACTTTTTAAAAGCGTACAAAATGTTTAAAAAAAATCACGAGTAAATTATTTATTATTTTATTTCTAAATCCATTTTAATTGATCAAAAAGGAATATTTTTCAAATTAAGCAGATAAATTTTCGTTTGAATAAGTTTTATTAATTAAGCACTAAAAACTTAGTTTGTTACAAAAATAACAACAAAAAAAAAAAAAAAAATTGGTTCATGACAATGAATATGAATACTTATTAGTAATCTTATTATATTTTATTTGATAAGCCATCCCAAGTACATGTGAATATGTGCATATTATCTATAAATCCTTTATACTCTGTGCAGTAAATCAAAATGAATTATAAACTGTCATTCATAATATATTCCATTCTATATAATAAGATATGTAGTTTCGTTTATTACTTTAAAAAATACGATATTAAATTTAGTTTAAAATTTAAATATTTCATATATTATAGATTTCAATCGATATTTTTTTATAAATATAAAACTTAAATATAAATTAAATGCTCAAAGCACGTTTTAGCTCATTATTGTAAATAATTAGCATAGATTAAATACAGTATATCTCAAACAATCCTAACACAAATAACGAGTTTATATATAGTCTATGTATATTGTATATGAGAAAAGTAAAATCTTATATTTTGTTCTACATAGTTCCTCTTAAAACATCGAGCACGACACTGCCCATTTTACCAACATAATACAATAAACAGTACATAACACGATCTAATATATTTGTGAGAAAATGTAAACAAAGTCACTTTTAACGGAATTAAAATCTAAATACTCTATGTGAATTCATAAGTTCTATTTAGTATGTTGACTTTAAAATACTTAAGTTTACAGTTATTTCTTCAAAAATGCTGCATTATTGAGAATAAAGAGTTTGTTAAAACTTGTAATTATTTACTTGCTTTACAATCAACTTACAGTCTGTAGAAAAATTGTCGGGGATTTGTTATTTTTTTTAATTTCAAATTCGCTGAATTCACAATTAATTAGTGAAAAGATTTATTTATGTTAACAATTGAATGTATTTAAATACATAAAATGATAGATAACATAGTTTAGCTTATTATATTTAGCTTAACGCTGACAGTTCAGTGCAATAGGAAGTGTAAAATCAAAATATACTTTATTCAAGTCGATTCCATACAAGCAATGGAAGCATCATTATTATAATACATTTATCTTACTTACAAAACAGCGTTGCTTGAAAATTTAGTCTATCGAGAAGTCTACTTACACAAAAATCGATAAAATACTTGTGATCCAAAAATGTTCCCCGTTAACAGTAAAAAAATATTATATTATTTTGTTTAATTTAAAAGTAATGGTTCATATACTTTAGAGACAAAAAATATAATCTAATAATGAAATAAACTGTTTTTCTACTCTTCTGTAAATTGCATAACCTTTACATACAAAAAGTCGCACTAACGGTAGCGTTCAGTTACATTGCTATTAAATGGCTTATGTAAAAAGATGTAATATAAGAAAAAATTACCAATTTTTCCGAAATTGTAGTCAAATTCAAATTATAAAACGTAATAACTTAAATATACTTATAATTCCACTTGGAATAATTAAAAAAAAAATCCTCTTTATCTGCCAGCTTGTCCTTGAGCTTAGTCCAAACAACAGGGTTCCTGTAGTCGACCTAACTTCACCATTCAACTTAGATTTTAAGATATTTTGTAATTTCGTGTTTTATCAGATACATTTCGCTACGGAGATATGTGATGTTTTTTCAATATGGTTTATTAATAATATTACCCTAAAAACCTTATCGCGAAGAATCGATGCCAAATTTTCTTCTCTGACCGATTCTGATTATTTTCACAATGATCATCTTTTGTAGTATAAACAAATATGCAGTTTCATTGTAATCGGACATTTTAAAAACACAATAGCTAACATAATAATCATTATTATTAGTGATGCAACTTGTCCGTATGTTTTCGATATTCAATTAGAACTTAACTCTGAACAGTTACCTCTTCACGAGTGGCCAACATATACCTGCAAAGCAAACGCTTAGACAATGTAGCCAATACTTGAAAAAAGATTATTAATAGTATATTTTTTCAAAATATTTATGATTTTACATAAAAACATAAGCCGGCTCTGGAATAGAAATGTCTCTTCAATGGAATAAACCAGTTTACTCATAGACAACCCACCCCCCCCTCACAATTACTATAAGTTTTCTAATTAATTGGCCAGATTGGTCTGCCAAAATAACGGAAATGTTCCTGTATTGACCATTTTTTTTAGCTCATCGAAGCTTCGTACGAATCTACAGAAGCAATAGAAAATCTTGTCCTGCTAAATTACATTTTTCAGTGTCTTAGTAGCGAAGTGTGTCTAGTTTATCTTTGCAAGCGAATGGTCCAATTATATATTATATTATTGCCTTTACATGTTGTGATCGGTGATTAGATATAATGCTTTTATTATATTATATATTAGATTTGGTAGTTTAAAATTATCACTTGTAAGATTTTAAGAATGCAGTAAGCTTAAAGTATTTGCCTTTAAATTTTGCTAGAATATTTTGAATTGTTAAATATTCTGCAAATTACATTTATAATTATTATGAATTGGATTTAGTATGTATTCTTAGTAGTACACTATATTTTTATATAAACATAGTTTGTTTTGTTGAATTTTCTATATATTATGTATTGATTAAGTTACATTAGATGTAAATATAATATATATATATGGTGTGATTTTTGTTGATTATCAATTTTAAATCAAAGTCAATAAATTTAAATTTTAATCTAAATGTGTTTTATTATAAATTAATTAAAAATTGATGATTCTATTTACTTAGATATACGAAAGATGATTTATCAGCAAAAATAAAAAAAATAAAAAATCATATAAAATTATGTCAAATATTTCTTCTAAAAAATATATAAATCATTTAGTCGTAATCCTCATGACGAACGTAAATGTTCATATCAATTTACAAATTATTCAAATAGCTCAAAGTTTTCGTTACTTTTAAAACTTCATCGGAGAGTTGTCATCAAGTGGTTAAAAATTAAAACTTACGATCAATTTATCTAACATAAAACTCTAAGAATCAATCACTCGAAACTTTTTATACAACGTAATCCCATCAATAACAATTTGGTTTGGCTTCGAAATTCGTTTGCATCCACAGCTCCCTTGGGAAATCATTGAAATCGAGGAGCGTGTGACATGACTTCAAAGCTCATGTGACTTGTCCATATAATACAATAGCTAGATTCATACCTCTACAAAAACAAGCACTTATTGCAATGATTAGAACACAATTTAAAATGAAAAGTTTTAAAAAAGAACTTTTAACTAACGAACAGATTTTAAATTCTTCGAACGGTAATTCAATTGCTCGTAACATATTTTAATGTCGCTTAATAAAATTTTGTTTATTTGATCATACTGCGATATTTGTATAAATTACTGTTAAAAAAAACCACGCTCTTATTTACACAGTTTTTATTGTTATATTTAAGAAATTGAACATAAAAATGTTTTGAAAAGTTAAGAATTGGTTAAAACAATGGAAGATTTCTACAATTTCGATTCAAAATCGTTTTTAGTGTTTAAAGTTAATTTTTCTATAGTTATAATTATTGTCAATAAATAATTGTAATTTTAATACGAGTGTGACAATTAAATAATATTAGTGTAAATAAAAAATACAAAAAAATAATAATTATGAAGGTGATGATTCAATTTCATTGACCATCAATTAGGAGTTATTTTCACCATTCGAAGATGACACCGAAGCTCCTAGGTTCCCAAACGGCTGGTCCTCTTTCTGCACGCTTTTAGCATTTTGGATTTGTTCATTACCAAAGATGTTACTTAATATTTTCTGATTAACGTCTTCAAAAACATTTGGCGATAAGTCTTGACCATCAGCGTCGTTTGGCGACATTTGTTTTCTATTATTAGATACAAAAATTTACTATTGTCTTGTAGATGGTGGACACTTGCTACATACTGTAGTTTGGCGCAAAGGCGGCATGTACGGCGTAATTTGTTAAAACTACTTCGACTACATTCAGAAACACTACGGCGGCTATGCTACTGTCGTTTTTGACGGGTACCATCATGGCCAACGCATGACGCGTTCACTGGATGCGATACAACTTCATCTCTATTCAATCAAGAAAATTGAAGTTGGCCACCCTTGTTGCCAAACATGAAGACATCCGTTCTGCCGTCGACAGCTTCAACGGTTTCTATGCTGACCCAGTCACCATCGCTGATGCCGGAGAAAAAATCTTGGCTAGAATGTACGGAGGAAAATCGCCGAAATCCCTGAAGGATCTACGGTACGAAGGATTCGCTCGCTCCCTTACAAAGAGCAGGTTCAACATTGCTGGTTTACCACCAACAAAAGCAACAGCAGACCAAAATTAGTACCGAGTTTACCATTAGGTGCAGCTTTGGATGAGTAAGTTGAAATTTATTAGAATTAATATAAAAACAATTCTGAATGAACACATAAATGTTTATTAATGTTATTGCTTTGTATTATTGTTTTACAGACCAAAAACTAACTTCTACATCGTGGGGCTAGAAACGAGATGCTAATGCAACACTGGAACCTGCGCCAGCCGACTTGCTCAAACTGATATCCTGCAGATGCTAAAAAGGATGCGGAAAATCTTGCGAATGTAGAAAAGCTGGATTGAAGTGCTCCGAAATTTGCTACTCTTGTCACGGGCGGTCGTGTACAAACGTCAAGACATTTGAAGTTGATGAAGTGGAACTTGATGATGTCGAGATTGATTTAGTGGAAAGAAACATTTTCAATGTCGAAACTGACCAATTCGGAGAACCGCAAGATAGATATCTCGAAACTGAAGATATCGAGGAAGAACCAGATGAGGAAGCAAGAGTTGACGAACTCGAAAATGACGAATCGCTTGGCAATTCCACTTCACCTGGATCTCCAACCAGAAAAAAAAGACAAATCGTAAATCGCAACGAATTTGCTGATGGTACGTATTTTATCAAAACATGAATACAATTTTTTTTTTAAATAGATAATTAAAGTAATAATTTTACGACTTTCAGATAACTGTGACGGAGAGGCAACATAGTATTGTGTAAGAAGTGTCTTTCCAATTTTTGTTTTAAATGTTGTTTTAAATTTTTTGAGCTGTTAACACTAAAAACAATGATTTTCATGTAACTGTTAATTAACAAATAATAATACAATGTTGTTTGCAAAAATCGTACCTGTAATACGAATGTTAAAGACAATTTTCTAAGTTATCTATCATTTTGCCTTATTTTCCCGGTTTTTCACATTTATTATTGTTAAATTTGATTTTTTTTATGAAAAATCAATAAAACAAGTAACATTGAGGGTGACAATTCAATTTATTACTAATTAACAACTTCCTATAAACATTTTAACCCGTTTAAACAAGTTTTTAACACTGCTATCAAAAAACATTCTTTTTTGTTAATAAGTAATTTTACACTAAACAAAAAAGGTTGAAATTTTAATACAAGGTAATGAATAATTATTTATACCTTCTGTCCAATTTTCAACCATCTAACAATTTTTTTCACAAAGTTATAAATAAAAACGCTTTTCAAAAATTTGAAAAATTTAATTTGTTATTATTTTGAACTCCCAAACCACATATCAAAAAATCATAATGATACTAATTATTTGACCTTCATGGGCTTTATTGACTGGCCTATTGTGTCAGAGGTATATTTTTAGCGGTACTCGTTATAGTTATTTGATCGTAACTAGGAATTAAAGTTCGGCTATCATCTTGTACAAAACTTTGCTTATTATTATTACTATTACTTACAACCATCTGAACGTAGTTAGACGGAACTAAAGCATTTTGTCCATTATTTAATTGAACCACGTTGTAAGGCTGTTGTTCTGAATATGAATTTTGATTTAATACGCTATTAATAAAATCCAGGCCATTAGTACCAGTGTATCCGTTATTGGGAATGGCTACTAAAGTATAACCATTATTTATGCCACTGTCCAGATTCCGCAATGCTATGTTAGGAATGGATACAATATTACCATTAGTCATAAAGGTTCCAGTTAGCTGATTATAAAAAATTGGTTTTACATTTGGAGTTAAAAAAGGTTGATTGTAGTACTGTGCATCATTATTAAGCGTATTTACTGTGGGTGGAGGGTTAGGTAGGTTAGGTAGGTAGGTTTGGTTAGGTACTGGACTACCATTTGGTCGAAAAAGATTGAATGGTAGGTAACTTAGGGGTAACGGTGAGGGTTGATTGTTACCATAACTGTTAAATATTTGGTGAGATAAAACACTCGGTGCATTATGAGGCGTTTGTGTCGGTATATTATTTTTAACTTCTTTTGATTGTTCAGAAACTTCAGAAACGATACTAAATTTTGGATTTCTATTAAGATTCACATCAGTAGAATCGTTTAGATGTGTTTGCGAAGTGTTCATATTTTTTTCTCTAACGTTATTCGTTTTCAATTCATTCAAGTTGCTCTCACTGTTTATTTTTGGGAAGTAACCAAACTCAGTATTTTCTTCTTCGTTATTGATGTTTAGGTTATCTTTTCCTTTTATTAAATCAATATCTGATTCTTTGAGCTTATTTATTATAAATTTACATAAATAAGCTTTAATTTTCTTTAAACTTTGAAATTCAATTGGACTTTCATATCCATAGTCATAATAATCGTTATATTCTTCATTTTTTTCATATTCTTCACTTCTTGTATTCTTAAAATCTGTATTTTTTTCACAGTACTCACGAATTCCCATTGAATTTTCAGAAGAGTCTTCTGAGTCTTGGTATTCAAAATTGAAACTCGGATCAAATAAGCCCGATTTAAATGTTTCCGACGGAACGTCTTCCACAACATCAGATGGTTTTGTAAATTCATCTGAGACTAAATCACTATATTGGAACCCATCTGGGTATCGTGGATGGTGATTTCTAATGTTCAATATAGAAAATATTTTTCTTAACTCGCCAACATTTATATGATTACGTCTATAATAGCTTCCGTTTGCCATCCCCATGATTAGGCAGAAAACGAGAATCTGAAAAAAAAGTAATGAAAATAAAACTTCTAGAAAATATCGGAAAATAATTAACCAATTAAGGTCATGCAAAGATGATGCCGAATACTAGCCACGTTGGCTATCTCATTAGAGACTGGACATATCTCTCCCATCAAACAATGCAACACAACCCACGGCGGAAATCAAGAGTAGAATCAACGGTTTGTGCTTTCCGAAACATCGGAGTGTAAAACTTCCAACTTACTAACTTTGGACTATGTCTGAGTATGTCTTGATATTGTATAGCAAACGCTTTTATTAGACTGATCCAGAATTTCACCATGGAACGTCACGACAAGGATAAGGTTAACCACTTAATTAATGATGGAACCTGGCTATATTAGCTTATTTATAAATAAAATAGTTCAACAATCGCAACTACATTATTAAAATATAAGTAATTAATATTATTCAACGGAGTCTTACCTGTCTTATTGCAACCATGACGATATTTAAAGTGACAAAAATATTCCTTATATAATAAATGAATATAATTTAAATTTTCACGCTCTTAATGTTCCAACATTACATCACTCAAAAATATATCTTATATAGCGTTCATACAACATATTTTAATTAACAATATGAGTATTATAACGAAGGAAAAACCACACCCAACACACTCTGATGATCATTTTAATTGTAATTTAATTGAGTACATAATTTTGTCGGTCTAAACGATTTTGCGTTAACTGTCTGATATATTTTATGAATTTTGTCGGACAAAAATCGGGACGTGCTTTTTGAGACATATTTGCTCTGAATTTATGGAATTGAAGATACAATATCATAAAAATTGAATTGGTAAATGAAGATATACTAAAAAATTGTTGCAATATGCCAATAATTAACTATTTATATAATATGTACAAGAAAATAAAATTCACGCAGAGGCGGACCGTGAGTTTGAAAAGTCCTGGGCCGATACTACATAGCTGTCCGTGCAATTTATTAACGCTTTCGTTTATTTTCTCGCAAACGCAGTTATTCACAGTCGAACAGTTTACTTAGTGGATTTGTGCAAGTCATCCTTGTTAGGTACCACCCACATACATCAGATATTCAACCACCAAACAGCAATATTTAGTATTATTATGTTCTAGTTTAAAGGTTGAATCAATCAGTACACACAGGCCCAAGAGAAATAACATAAAATAACATTACATTCGTTCCTAAAGTTAGTGGCACATTGGACAGTGGGGACCACTCACCACCGGGTAGCCCATTTGCCAGTCTACCTTATAGATTTTTTTTTATTTAGGTATATATGGCTTATTATGTAGCAGCTGACGTAAGTAATTAATAAAATAACTAAACAGCAATTTATAATTTCGGCGACAATTTTATTAGGTAAGCCTCAAAACTGTTCTATTTTAAAAATGGAATATACTATAATGATTTAAAGTTAGGGTTAGGTTTGACCATTTAAAATGCCGCAAAATACTTTTAAGATTTCGTCCATATTTACTTATCATCCAACTCATTTTAAATATAATCTCAGTTACATATTTTGAATGTCTGTTTACAGCTTTTAATCGGCTACAAAACTTCTGCTTGAAAACAACTTTAGTTACCAGAAGAAAAAGTCGAAACAAATTTAAATTAAGCGTTTAACTGATTTATTTGACGGTTTCTTTTAACTTATTTCGATACCCATGATACCAAGTTTAAAGTAAAGTTGTTAGGTATATTCATTCGCTCTATTCCAAAACTCAATATCCCAAATGAGTAAGGATCAAGGTTGATAGTGAAGTAAATTTATGTAACATATTCTCAAGGTTCTGAAAAGAGTATACTTATATTATATAAAACATGGTTACTCAGTAATCAAAAAGTGATTAAAAGACGTCGTTTATTTAATGATTATTGACATTGTTTCCTGGAAATTACTAATGATTAAATTATTAATTATTATTTTGAACAATGCAATGACTCATTATTATTATATCAATTACCAAACAGAAAATCATCATTGTGTATAAGATTCTGGGCTCAATAATTTAAATTGAATATATTTTTTAGTATTAATACTGGCACAAAAACAAGCCATATATGCCTTTACCCACAAAGTATTTTTTTTAGTCGACTAACAGTCTTTATACTTTTACCCCTTAAGTGTGTGTGTGTTATATTTAAAACTTGTAGGAATATGAAGAAGAAATAATTATAATAAGATCACCTCGAATTTATTCTGCTGAAAGAAAGTAAAGTTAAAAGTTAAAGCCAATAAAGTTCTTACGTGACTTTATATCTCTACAAAAAATATATATTCTTAAAAATGTCTTTAAATTATAATCATATATTCTGATAAGACGAGTTAACTTGCAACCTACGTGAAGTAGCCCTATTTAATTTGCATTAAAATCCCATCGTCGGTTCTCGTTATCGAAAAGAAACTTAAAAATGTACGTTAATAAAGATTTTTTTTATGCTATAGGTGGGCGGACGAGCATGTGTTTCAACTGATTGATATTTCCTCCGTGGCTAAAGAAGTTACACTGGCTCACTCGATGATGAGCCATGTCCTCTTCATATGACTTCTTTTTTAAACAATTATAAGTAAAATAAATATATAAGTTTCCCCTGTTTTCGTAATTATTCACTTTTTGCTCATTTTTTTCGGGGAGGAAATGCATTTAGGCATCCCGCCCGGTCGGGGAGACCGGGACGTGTACGTGGGACTTCCAGGGCAAATGGCCCCGGCCTACTCACTAAAACCTCCCCGGGATATCGCCTAGCCGCATGTCGGGAATGCTTGTGGCTTACAACCGCGGCCCCGCCAATAAGTGATCCATCTCAAAGGCGCGCCAGTATAGTAGGGTGTGCCTTCCTCCTCTGCCTCCGTCTCGTACTGTGAAGGACTCCCCCGAATCCACCACTGGAGGCTGGGCATCAAGGGCCGACGCCCCGCGGCAGATCAAAAGCTAGCTCTTCCACCAACTACACCTATGTCCTCATCATAGAGGCTGAGTCCGACCTGTGGAGGCACGTCGCCGCCTACCTTCTTCGACGCTTTGGGAGCGAGTCTATGTCGTCCTCCCTTTTGCGACGTTACATCGTTGCTGAACTGACAAATCCTTTCCTGCTCCTAAGCTATATATCCCAAGTTATATATTTAATAATACAACAAAAGGCCGTCGGCTTACTTAATAATATTTTTTTTTTATCCATCGCTTGATTAATTAGCGCGAGACTAGACGTTATGCTGAATAGACCTGAGACACTTTTCTCCGCAAACACAGTACACGAGGTAAGAGATCTATGAGGGACGTAATTAATACGCCTCATCTAGATCTCATACTAATTAGTAACTACGACGAGATATATCTACCTCTTAAACGATTATAATCTAGAAATGTATATTTCTACTCTGCTCTGTTATGCACTACTAACAGAACAGAGCAGAAATATAATTTTCTAAATCTACTAGATATTTTTAGAGCTGTTCTCCCAAAGCGATTAATGTTTCAAAAGAACAAGCCGTAGTTTTAGTAAATAATAATTAGTTCTTAATGCTAAAAAGAAGAAATGCGTACTGTTTGCCTTACCTAATGTAAAAATACAAACTTTCAAGTTAGCTTTAAACAGTAATAATCTAAAAGTAACCGGCTCTACAGTATTTCTAGGAATCACTTTAGATTTAAAACTTCAGTGGAATTCTCATATATCGTTCCTGACAGGAAGACTCAACTCCGCAGTAACGCGATTAGAAAAGTTAGAACTAAACGATGTTGATACTTCTTGATTAGTAGGTATACTTTGGTTACTTTCATAGCAAAATAACAATGTTTTCATTAAAAAAGTATATATTCCCGAACGTGGTTATTTTATTTCATGTAAGGAAAATTCAACTTCGTTCCAACGGGGTGTCCCAAGATACTTCTTTATATTTAGTATTTATTTTTCCTTACTGCGGTTACATAGAAAATACAATAACTGAAGAAATGGCAAATTAGAATATTTAATTAGTCCTCAGCTTTTTTCAAGGGGTATATATAACCAACTAACCAATTATGGTCGTTCTTATTTTAACAAATCTCTAGTCTTTGATTTTGTGTACAAGTTGCGTGATCGTTTTCGCTAGTATACGTGTGTGTTGTGTGTTCGTGCGTATATGCGTGTATGAATCCATAATTATTTTATTTGATCTCGCATACCTTATAAATAAATGTTGCTATCAATTTTAAACCAATTCCAATCGACATAAAAACATAAAGGTCTGATATTTTATTTCCATCATCATTAAATAAGGTTTAATGGCTTTTTTTAACTAAGGTATAAAAATTTAAATAAATAATATTTCTAAAGGTGTTGATGAGAATATGGGAAGTTAGTGTGACTGATAACTTAATAAATGAAAGTGAATAATCATAATTATTTTATTCGTATCGATTAAATAAGCAAGGGATACAGTTTCTCCTCATTATAATTTTTCTTTTGATATTTCTGTCCGACCTCCTCTAGTAGTTCAGAAGTAATCGGTGCTCTAAATCCATAAGTAGTCGCCGTTCTCTTATCATAACCTAATCCTTTCCGGCCTATGAGCTTACTCTCATATTCAGCCTTGTAACCTTCCAGGGGTTGCAAATAATTTAAATAGTCATCAGAAACGAATTTGATATCCTTCTCATTGTTATTTGATTGTTTATTTTTATTTTCATATCCATTACTGCCACCATGGGATTGTAAACCCTGATTTTTGGAATTCGATCCGCTTCTGTTTTTAGAGGATTTTTTGCTTGATGTTTGTACCTTTTGAGGTTTGTAAAAGTCGCTAAATAATGTTTCGTAAAGGGTGTTTGCGGTCAATTGATCTACGTCGACAGAAGGATCTACTATGACTTCATTGTCTGCGTAAACCAACAGGATCAGACAAAAAAGAGGCTGAAAAGTAAAATTAATATATTATTTTATTTAAAGAACTCATTAATACATTATTAAAAATAATATGTGCCGCTGTAGTTGGAATATTGCCAATAAACAAAAATGAATTAAACCAATGCCATGCCATAATACCTTGTAGAAAACAAAGTTTATAGCGCATATCTACTATACACAAATTATCTTCTCTTCTTCAAAGGATCTTTATTTATATTTTGATAATTAAAAAAATAAAACATACACAGTTTTTTAAGAAAGTGCTTAAAATATTTATTCACAAAAACCTCCCACTGCGACATTTGCCCCTTGAGTTGATTTTAATATACATATACAAGTTACTGAAAACACTTACCAAAAAGACTGACTTCATGTCTACAGCTATCGAGATAAGAGCTAAAACAGTAATGAAATTTGACTTCAAGTCATCGCGCTTAAAATAAATAAATTCTCATGTTGTTAATTATTCTTCGTGCCAGTAATTGCTTGACTTACTTCGAACGCGTCTTAAACTAGATTTTCGATCTTTGTTCGTTTTGAATTTAAATAATAATGTAATAATACACTATTTTCGAAATAATTGATGTTTCAACAACACTAGTTTGGATGCGTGACTTACTACGTTACGTCCGAACTATATTCTTAAAAGCAATGAAAATTGATCCATTGACCTTTCTTGATCAAATTGTCTGGCTATCCCTATGTATGCTTAGATCTTTAAAACTACGCTACGAAAGCTAAAATCCGTAGTGTATCCGTAACTGATAAATTTAGAGGATTAAAATTTGATGTCGTAAATAAACATATTTTAATACGCTTACATTGCAAACGCTGGCTGAACCCTACGAGATATGTAGATCAAAATAATGTACTACAGTATTGTACGCCTTAAAACATATGTATATGTCTATCCCTTAGAGATAGCCCACAATAATCATTTTTTATCCTATACTTCTTACGAAAAATAATGGGCAATGTATGAAGCGATTTTAATTCGTAAAACAGTCCAATTAAGTACCTTATTGTGTATTGTGCATTTTATATAGATAAATATGGCCTTTTACAGCATTTAATTTAAATGAATATTTTTGAAGATATTACAGATTTAAATAGCAAGTACATAGCGGTTTTTATTGTTTAATGACAAAAAAGCTTGGAACGTTGTATATAGACATTCTGTACTATATTTAGTATCAGCATTGCACCCGTGCGAAGCCGGGGTGGGTCGCTAGTTAATATATATAATATTTTTGTATCCCAGGAAATATATTGTCTCAAAAAACGAATTACAAAGTCCACGATGCTGTCTTATCACAGCATGTTATAAAATAAAGTACCCCGCTTTTTATCTTTTATCTGTCCGTCTGAACGTAATAAACTCAAAATCTACCGATCGCATTTTCGTATGATTTTTGCAATAGACGGAATGATTCATGAAGAAGGCAAAATGGATAAAATATGTAAATTTTTAGATATATAAAAAAAACCGTGCCAATGTGCTGGCTGGGAGTAAATCACGAACCTAAAGCAGTTTTGTTAACACATCAATTACCTACTTCTATAGAATAATTTAATGAGCTATTATCATATATAATCACATAGTTAATTTATCTATTATTCAAAAGAAGTATAAATAAGTAGAATATCGTAAAACATTAAAACCAACAGCTAAACAAAGGTTGAAACTATCATAATGGCTTCACTTTGGGTAGCGTCTGTGCATATCTGTAGAAAACGGCATGCCTTATCATTTTATTTGAAGTCTAAGCGTTAATCGCAATACATTATATTCCATAGGAACAGGAGTTGTATTTTCAAGAATGTGCCATCCCAGAAACAAGAAATTAACTCATACAGATTCTTTATCATCCAGTTACATTTAATTTTTTGGTAGGACTATGCAAGCCTACAAATAAACAGGCCCATTTGAGACAACAACAAATTGTACCGCCAAAAAAAATCTTAAGTATCGTTGCGTTCTGGTTGGAAAGTTGAGTAATATATGCATCAATTTTTAATATATGTTGAGTAATATAAGAACTCTTAAGGTTGGTGGCACAATGGCGATGGTAATATATCTAATATTGCCAATTCTTAATTAATTGGGCGGTGGTAACCACTTACTATGGCCCTGGTGGCCCATTTGCGAGTCTGGCTAAGTTATTAATTTAAAAACATATATCAGCTGGTTCAAAATATTCCCTTAACCTAATCTTCTATAAATATAATGGTTATTTTTTTCTTTGTATCGCTATGAGACTATGACCAATTGATGCGGAATCGTATGTTATTGGTTATTAATTTTTTGAATTCCGTTTTTTTCCCTCATTTTTATTTTATGTTAAGCCACCAACAGCTAGTTCAATTTTCATATATGACGGCGTATCTATGTAGAGTATCTTGTTACTATGTATATAGCACATCGCGTAATGTAGCAAAACAGCCATGCATAGATAATGCATATAAACTGCAACAGCCATGGTAAGGTAGTGTGTTAGAAGTGTTTTAATAGACTGATACATCTATAAAAACCATTTTGAGTTTTGATGAAGGATAAGTTATCAATAGTTTTTATACACGTCAATATTAATAACGAGATTTCGAAAAATCCAGTTAATTGGCTAGTAATATCGCATTTTATGAATATGAAAAGTCACCAAATATTTATAGATCTATTCACTGACGAAGGCGCGACCTTACATATTAAATTGATTTATTTATTATGAAATTAATGTACAGATATAATCTATTTACAAATACTGTACACAATGTGGACTACGGAAATTATCGCGTATTGTGGACTCCACGCGTGTAGCATTCATCTTCAAGATATAATCCCGATAATCTGTGGTTAGTCGTATACATTTTTGCTACATTTTATTAGTGATCTGTGGACCAAAGAGAACAGAATGACTACGTTTTACTGTGGACTTTATGGTTATTATTACTAATAACAAGGCATAGGCAAATAGTGATTAGTGATTACAAACCCTTTGTGTAGTGAAACATTAGACTGTTAAATTTACTAAAGTTTTATATTTCTTACTTTGTGATGTTAAATTATAACTACTTATAATATTCGTTTATTAAGATCAGTTCAGTAGAAACTAAGAAACGGACATTTAACAATGGCAGGCCACAGATACATCAGTAACACGACAAATCTATTTGAGGATGACGACGTAGACGACGATACCTTTGTTAATAGTTATAGATCAAGAATTCCACCACCACAACCAAAACCATCACCATCGCCTTACGTTGCCGAATTAGAAAGGCAAAGACAAACTATGTTAGAGAAACAGAAAGAGATCGAACAGCGTACACTAGATTCCTCGGTTAGAAGTATAGGTTTGTTGCGTGAATCTGAGCAAATTGGGATTGCAACTGCTGAAGAACTCACTCGCCAACGCGAGCAACTTCAAAACACTAATAGAAGACTCGACGAAATTAACACAAACTTGAGCTATAGTCAAAAACACCTAAACGGTATTAAATCAGTTTTTTATGGGTTTAAGAACTATTTGTCGGGTAAATCGGACCAAACGCCTACTAAGAGTCAAGTATCTCTAAGTTCCAGTAGTTCAAAAGCAGGAAATAGTAGCAGAGTAGATGATACCTTATACAGCATGAGTGCCAGTGAAACTGACAATTTTACAAATCACCCGTCAACTCGTCTGAGAGGACTTAACCAGCAAGTATCCGCTGAACCAATATCAGATACTCAGCGCATAAACAAAATGTTAGATGCAAACTTAGATGAGATGGTAACTCACATTTCAAGATTAAAAGGACTGGGAATGGCTCTTGGAGATGAAATTGAGCAACAGAATCATCTTATAGATGAAATCCATGATAAAGTTGATGTTGCAGATATAAAAATTGGTCATCAAAATAAGCAAATGAACAAACTTTTAGGGCAATAATTAGTGTCTTCCATACTGTAAACTTTTCAAAGAGAACATTAATGTCCTATTTGTATAGAAGTATATTAAGTTTGTTTATGATAAAAAAAAGAATTTTATAATATATATTATTAATTATAAATACACTTCATATATTAATAAATTAGGGGGTTACATTATGGATATACAGTAGAGGTTATATAATTCAAGTATAGTTCTAATTAAAAAGGAAAACAATGGTATTAAAATATTGTCAATGTCAAACAGTGTGGGTGTGTTATCTTGTAAATTAATTCCATTAACATGCATAAGCTTATCAATACAAATTACTGTAAAAAACTCCTTTTATAAATTAAACATAAGTATTAATGTATTTGTTAATAAGTTGTAACCATTGTTGGTAAATAAATATAAAAAATACACAAATCAAAGAAGACTTACGTAACTCAAAATGTAGACCGTAAAGAAGTAAAACTTTGTATTTAAATTTTCTCTTCAACAGTTTTATTTGTAATGTTTTATATTGATCATTGCATTCCTTTTTTTTTGTTAAATTAATTACAATGTTTATTAAAGTAAACTTGCATGCTTATGAAGGTGTAACTTTGTAATAAATTCCTTATAAATAAGTTTTTTTTTTATTTGATTACCAAGTACAAGTAAGTAAGATACAAATTGTATTATCAAAAACAAAATATTTGACAAACAAACCCAAGTGTGAAGTTGCTTTTTAATCTTTGAAGAAAATATCTTTTAACATTTAAGAAACAGATGAATAAATTGACAGGTAAAATAAAAATCTTTATTAGGTTAGCTTTATATTTATATTTCAATAATTATAAACTAATATTCAACATTATAAGGAAACTTTTTTAAGGGATGAAAGCATATTACAGCTAAGAAAAATTGCAATTACAAAAGCAATCTAATTTTTAGTATCATGTGCCCTCATGTGTTTTTGCAAAACTCTTTTATTTGATAGTTTTTTGTCACAAATACTGCATGAAACTTTTGTGTTTGCATGAGATTCCTTGTGGACTTTCAAACCTGAAGAAGTGGCAAATCCTTTGAAACATATATTACATTTGTGTGGTCTATCCACTGTGTGAGAATGAGCTATATGTACTACTAATGAATGTTTGGTAGCAAAGTTTCTATTGCAGTCTTTATACATGCAAACAAATGGCTTTGGCTTCTCTTGACCAAAATGACTCAGTCTATGAGCTCGCAAGTAAGATGCTCTGGTGTATGACTTAGAACAATCGGTACAAGGAAATTCTTTTAAACCTTTATGACTTTTAATATGCATCATTAAGGTTGACTTTGCTGTAAACCTTTTACCACATGTAACACAGACAAACAACTTCCGATTACTAGAATGTGCTACTCGAAAGTGCTCTTTCAATGATTGTCTAGACTTATATGTTTTATTACAAAAACCACACTTGAATTGGTTAACATCAATATGAGACAATAAGTGTTGCCTCAGCCCACTGGATGTGTGAAAACCTTTACCACATTTTGGGCACAGATATCTCTGAAAATCATTGTGCTTAGCCATGTGATACCTCAAGTTATGTACTCTCGTAAAGGATTTGGAACATAAACTACATGTGTATCTCTTGTCTCCCTCCTTTAAAGGAAGTCTTTCAGTAGATGCAATTTCAGTCACCGGAGGCAAAGGAGTGAGCTCCTTACTTTCAGATACTTCTGGCTCAAAATCAAGTGATGCATGATGACTAAAAAGAGGTACATCATATTCATGGTCCTGGTAAACAACATTTATATCTATTGAATCAATATCAGATCGAGGCAATTGGTTTGAAGTTGATCTGACTGTAAATATTTGAGAAAGAGTTACATTCGCTTTTAAGCAATTTAACTTAAAATTATAAGCAAGTAAAGCAGTAGATACACATGATGCACACATTCCTTGAGGCCAGTTTTCTTCATCATTATTCTGAAACAATGTAAAAATATAAGAATATAAAAAATTAACTAACAATTTCAAAGTGACTGGATGAATGAATGTTACATACTTCCAAACAATTTAAGAAAACCAATATATCAATTAGTTTAATTTTATTCATTTCGTGTTCAATCAAATCTTGAATATTCATAAACATGGTGGGATCATTAGCATCGAGTTCTCCTAAACACGTACGACATATGTTTTTTGTAAGACGTAAAATTAAACTTGTAAACTCCATGTTAGTGTTTTATTTTTATATTATGTTCAATATCACCGTATCATAAAACTCACTTCACCGCATTCTTACTTATAAGCTATAGAAAATAAAATCCATGTTTAATTTTCTTTAATCGTAGATTAATGAGTACTTATGTAGGTAACGTTATAGTAATAATCACTTTTTTTAATTAAACTCCTTAATTTTATATTTCTACATGTGAAATATTTCATTTAAATTAAAAAAGTGAAAACTTAGGCTACTAGTTTGACATTCCATAGCCATAGATTATATAATATACAACACACTGCAATTCAATATATGTAAACGATTTTATTCAATAAATGTGAAATTTAATCAGCATAAGTGTGGAAGCTACGTATATTTTGCCTAGCTCCAGTGATGCCAACTCCAACAGAATGATTACCCTAACGTCGATTAAAAAGCTTTAAAGTCTTTGTTTTACACCCTTTTTGAGAGGTAATTTCAATTTATATATTAAATATAATAATATTATTATGTATACTTTAGTATATATATACATTATACAGCTTTTGTATTTATACGGGTGTATTTCTAGATTTTTATACTTTTATTTTATTAATTGTTCAGTTGTTGTTGGAGGAAACCCCAAATTGCCATCTCTTCCGAAATCTATGAAGCGTACCATCTTGACTTTAAAGGAAACAATGCAATGGTGTATTAAAAATAATATTATAGGAGTTTTATTAATAATAATGTTCATATTATAAGTTTTGTGTGTGTTTTTAAAGACATATGTTATTAAAATATTACATGCTTAATATTGTTTACTTATTATAATTATGTTAAAGAACAGACATAAAACCTGAACAGATTTTTAGGTGCTAAAATATAAATAATATTTAAACATAAATTAACTACAGATGAAAATGTACACACATATTATTTGGCCAGTAACAGTTTTACAAATGTTACATTTATGTTTGTAATGTTACGTTTATTTTTATAATACAGTTATTCATTTGGTAACTTTATATATTTTTTATAGGATATTACTACACGGAGTCTTATCAGAACTAGATTAATTTAGTCCTGGGGATATATCCCCGGGGCCTCCATAGGAGAGATTTCTAAAACAAAGAAAAATCCAATTTCGACGAAAAAACATATTTAACATACATGTAGCAATAGCAAAACATTTCTCTATATTTCCTGTATTTTCCTATAAAAGTTTTTTTTATAAAGGATTGAAAGAAAGATTTAAAATATTTATAACGAGTAAAAGAAGTTTAATTTATTTCACATTAAATTGTTCAAACTGTCAATTATTTAATGTATTGATTAATTTATTTGGAAAATAATGAGGGATTAAACGCAGCTTATTCCATAATATTATAAGACTACAAGTTATTTGGAATATTATACTTATAGCTGTAAAGATTTTTCTTAGACTTGAAATAATATTTATTTCAATCGATGCTAACAAAAATTTAACATATTAGCAACTTTAACAATTTTAACACAAGCACTCCGCCACCAACTTTATCTGTATGAATAATTGTCTATGGACTTTTGAGTTAGCCTTAGCAAGTGGCAACTGGCAACTTTCTTATACCTTTTTGACGTGTTGAATGCGTCGTGGGTGAAAAGTTGATCTTTAAATCTTAATTATTTCCATATTAATGGAACAGTTTATTGTTAATGGTGTTTAAAATATATATTTAATTAATAAATTATATAAGGTAAAATATTTTATCGACTTACCAATGATATTATAACCTAAACTTGGAAAGTGATTAACGCACTAATTTACACATTAAAATTAAAAATGATTCAGTATCTTTTATTTTTTTACTGTTATATTTTTAAAATTAAAGATTTTATTTCAGTTAAACATTTATTACACGAATAATCATGAGTCGGTTCTTCGCTACTGGTACAGACTCTGAGTCTGAAAGCTCAACTGAAGAGGAGGTGATAGTTCGAGCGCCAGCACCGGTTTATACGGTAATCTTATATATATTTATTAAATTCATATGAAATTCACAGAGACTACAAAGACAAAACAATATATTCCAGTACCATATTGCTTGCTTATGATAGGTAAACTTGCAAACTATTATAGCAAAAATTAAATTTTAAAAATACTAAGAATGGATATTCTTCATTAAATAAAAATTAAATTCTGTATAATTGAATTTATTAAGTTTGTATAGTGTATGAGTGTTTGTTAAATATAAATAGTAAATTGCATAATTTTAACCTAAATTTCAGAATGTATATGTACATACTTGTTTTATTATGTTTAAAGATATATTAATTATTAATTAACTTATTCATGTGAAATTCACATAGATTTCATAGAAACAAAATAATCTCTTCTAGTACTATTGAAATATGAAATAGAAATTAGAGTATAACTGTTATTCTCTATAGAGGGATATTATTAGTAGTCTAATTAGAAAACCCAATAGTTGGACATAAGCCTATATTAAGCCTATGTTTAATATAAATCTTACATTTCTAAACTACTATAAATTCAGAATATGTTACTTACTTTTTTTTTGTCACAAAAAGAAGTAGAAACACAAAGGAATACAAGACAAGAATATAAGATAAATTGTATTTCATATTTCATGTAAACAGTGATATAATTGATAATTTTTTATTTATAAATTATATTGATGTTAAATAATTTAAAATACATCTCCCAAAAGCTATATATTAATTAAGGTATGAATTAAATCACCTAGCATCCAATTTATATGCACTCACATCTATAATAATATTACTCACAGTATCTACATATTTTTAATTCAATTTTATACAAGTATTCAAAGAAAATTTTTAGTGCAAGTACAATTTAAAATTACAGATAGAAATAATTTAACAGATAATTTAAATAAGAGAATACTAATACAGACAGTATTTAATTAATTGATAGTATTTTGGCTGATCCATCCATTTAGATACTAAAAATTATGTCAATATTTTGATTAAAACCATTTTTGTCTAACAGTTCAGTGACGATGAAGAAGAAACAAAGAGAGTTGTGCGGTCAATGAAAGAAAAGCGATATGAAGAATTAGAAGCTATAATTCATACTCTTCGCAACCATCGTAAGATTAAGGACTACTCGTCAGCTTTAGCTTCATTTGAAGAACTTCAGAGAGCTTATACTAGAGCTGCTCCTGTAGTTCTAAAGGAAGAGAATGGAATTGCTCCGAGGTTCTTTATCCGAGCCTTAACTGAATTAGATGATTGGGTCACTGGGGCTTGGAATGATAGGGATGCTAGAAAGGCCTTGTCTAAAGGGAACAGCAAGGCATTAACTTCCTTGAGACAAAAATTGAGGAAGTACACAAAAGACTTTGATGCTGAAATTTCTAAGTTTCGGGAAAATCCAGACATGCCTGATGATGATGATGAGCGTAAAGGTAATCATTAGTTTAGCTAGATTACTACGAAATTACTCCTGTTGTGTATATTATTAAATAAATAAGTAAAGTACTATTATTATATTAATATTTGTAAATCTGTCATTTTTATATAGTTATATTAATTATCCAATATTATTTTGGTTTTCCCACTTTAGATACCTCCTCGTCGGATGAGTCAGATGATGAGGATAAAGTAAAAGAAAAGCCAAGAATTGCTCGTTCTCCTGAGGCTCCTCGTAGACCCCCTCCTCAAGATGATGAGTCTTCTGATTCTATGGACTGGGGTTCAAGTTCATCTGATTCAAGCTCAAGCTCTGATGATGAGACACGTGGAGCTACCACTTTAAGGGAAAGATTTTTGAAACGTGCCACTGAAAGAGATGATGATGAAGAAAGGGATAGACGTCGTGTTAGGCGTGAAAGACGTGATCGTGCTGGTAAAATCAGTAAGAAGGATCAAGCTGATGATGGAGGTGAATGGGAGACTGTAAGAAAAGGTGCCGCTACATCTGATAAGCCCAAGATGTTTGCAAAGGTAATATTTTGATTTTATTATTTCAATTAATATAAATTTTATCCATAGGTATTCTATAATATTGTTTTTTCTCAATACAGGATAGTGATATTGATGCAGCTCTTGTGGTTAAAAAGTTAGGTGAAATTAGTGCTGCACGTGGTCGCAAGAGGACTGATCGTCGCGCCCAACTAGAACTACTTCATGAACTGCGTACCGTCGCGCAACAGCATAATCTCGGAGATGCTTTACAGCTTAAATTACGTGCTGCAACTGTTGCAGCACTCTTTGATTACAATCCTAAAGTTTCTGATGCAATGAAACCCGAATATTGGTCTAGACTTGTTGAAAATGTGGATCAGATGGTTACCCTTCTGCTTTCCCACGAAGATATGATGCTCAGTGAAACTATTACTGAAGACAATGAACAACTTGTCACTGCGCCATTTAAAGTACGTGGTTGTTTGCTTACAGCCTTAGAACGCCTAGATGATGAGTTCACTAAGCTATTGAAAGAATGTGATCCTCATTCAAATGAATATGTGGAAAGATTAAAAGACGAAGTGCGAGTTTCAACACTTATTGATCGTGTATGCCTAGTCGTAGAACGTGACGGAACACCGCAAGAAATTTGTCGCGCTTATCTTCGTAAAATTGATCATCTTTACTATAAATTTGATACACGTGCTATGAAAAAGGATCTTCAACCGGGTGAAGAAACTACTATTAAAAAGATGGAACGCTTATGCAAGTACATTTACGCAAACGATGACAGTGATCGTTTACGAACACGCGCCATTCTATCGCACATATACCATCATGCCCTGCATGATAACTGGTTCCAGGCAAGAGACCTCCTACTTATGTCTCATCTTCAAGAGAATGTTCAACACTCGGATCCGAGCACGCAGATATTATATAACCGTACGATGGCAAACTTGGGTCTATGCGCATTCCGTCGTGGTAATGTTAAGGAAGCTCACGGCTGTCTAGCCGAGCTCATGATGACCGGAAAACCTAAAGAGTTACTTGCTCAAGGTTTGTTACCGCAGCGTCAGCATGAACGTTCAAAGGAACAAGAAAAAATTGAAAAACAACGTCAAATGCCTTTCCACATGCATATCAACCTTGAGTTACTCGAATGCGTGTACTTAGTATCGGCTATGTTAATTGAAATCCCGTACATGGCAGCTCATGAATTTGACGCTAGACGTCGCATGATAAGTAAAACTTTTTACCAAAACTTGCGTGCCAGCGAACGTCAAGCTCTAGTTGGACCACCAGAGTCTATGCGTGAACATGCCGTGGCAGCCGCTAGGGCTATGCGGCGCGGTGATTGGCGTGCTTGCCTGAATTTCATTGTTAACGAGAAGATGAATGCCAAGGTAATAATAACTTAATTAAAATTGTTATCCGATGAAAACTTATTTGTTGTTACAAAATATCGTTTGATTTTAGGTATGGGATCTAATGGTTGGCGCTGATAACGTACGCGCAATGTTGGGCCGCCTTATTAGGGAGGAATCACTTCGCACTTACCTCTTTACATATGCGCATGTCTATGCGTCCCTGTCGCTCCGATCACTAGCAGACATGTTTGAAATGCCAAGACAGAGAGTACACTCTCTTGTGTCTAAAATGATTATCAATGAAGAGTTACTGGCTTCATTAGATGACCCAAGTGAATGTGCCATTTTACACCGCTCTGAACCAACAAGGATGCAAGCTCTAGCATTACAACTTGCAGATAAGGTTAGTTATATGAAGACAATTATTTTTATTTCGAACAATCACTGCAAAAGACTTGCAATTTTATAATTATGAATAGTATTATATTAACATTTTCTTACTTCATCACGCAGGTGGGCAATCTGGTCGACTCAAACGAGCGTATATTTGAGAAACAGGGGTCGTTCTTCCAACGAGGTGGGGCGCCACGGGGGGAGGGGCGCCAGCGCGAGCGTCCGCGCGACGGGTGGGGTCGGCGTCAGCGCAACCGTCGCCGCGACGACGAGCGCGGACACGAAGATTAATTCCTTTACACGGAACTCCTTACATCACCAACGGCTGCTGGAACATAAGAGGGAAAAAACGCCTACCCGATTTTACTTATTATAAGAAAAATCAAATGAATGACACAGGTTGCTCACATTCGAAACAAAATGAAAAAAGTATGGATTTAATTGAATCCAATATAATAGATAAAATACAAAATACATTCACTTTTGATGATTTCAATACAAACTGTGACATAAATAGTAAAACGATAGAGGAAATATGTAAAATAGATCCTAAAATGAATATTGCACCTGCTGTCTATCTGTCTGCAAATGATATCTTATATTTCTCCCGCCTGTCTTGCTTATATTTTATACATTATATGTATTATGATTGTAAGGAACCCACAATAAAAGTTCTTGTAACAAATTTATTTTACAGAGGCGTATTGCGCTCTTCCGACTGTTTGTTTGAGAAAAATGAAATAACATTTACTACTAAATCATAAGGTCAAACTACAAAAAAAATTTGGAAAATGTTCTATAGTACTTACGAAGTATCTTTTTACGATTTAATGTGTTACATCAGTGTCTTGCATCCGTATATGTTTTCCACATCTTGTAGAATCGTAAAATGGATTTTTATACAAAAATGTTATTGCATTAAACACATCAACCACGCAGTGCGGAAGAGCGCTATAAAAGTAAAATGTGTATCAAAGTTATTCATGCCCCTAATGGAGCATAAGAAATGATGTTTTAAAAAATATATGTATGGTATAAATTATGTATCAGAATAATTTTGTTTCATTTCTGTCGTAATAAATTAAAACCTATAATTAGGATAAGTTTTATTTTAAGCCATTAAAACGTTTCATCTTTTCATTAAATCTGTAATAAACCCGTGTCCAGACGTTTGTTAAAAATTAATGATAATTTTTGATATTTTTTTAATATTTAATTTTCGATATTGCTATATCATACGCCCTTAAATAGATGAACTGAAATAATCTATAGATATTTTTTTTGTATGTGTTTAAATGATATTTAAATGGCCCTTTTCGGACCACCGCGCTCATTCTCTAGTCTACAATCTACCTATATCGAACAGCAACATATCAACAGAAGAATCTTTGGAATCTATGGGTATGGAATTTCAGATCTCGTTATGGATACGGACTTATGAATTTATTTATTATACATTTCATGTTGATTTTTGGCCAGAAAATATTAATATTGTGATCCTTGCGAAATCACCACAAAGAAATGTGAAATGTTGCAAGAGCTATATATGTATATATAATACCTATTTATTCATGTTCAATAGCTTGTATTGATCGCATTGGTAAATTTCCAGCTTAAATGCATATTTTACGTGTTTAAAAAATCATAGTAAAATGTTTTAATAATAATTTGTCATCAATCAGAGTTAATGCTTATAACGAAACGGGATTTAATGATGGCGGCCATCGAATTTGCAGCGGGACGGAGGTGAACATATCACTGACATTTTAATGAGTCATATTTTCGGTGTTACGAACTATGTTGTTTATGCGGATATCTACTTAAAGCTGCGTTAATTTAAAAGATTTAATATATTTAGTATAATATTATTGAAATCGGTTAACTCAATTAAATACAATGGCTGCAACCCGAAGACTACAAAAGGTATTACTACTAAATATATGTTATAGTACTTATCTTGATAGGTAATCGAAAATATTCCGATAGTAAAATTAAAAAAAAGTATGTATTACAAAATATATTACAATACTTCTACAAACTTCTAGTAACATTTTGGAGTTTTCGTAAGTAGGACTAAATTATTTGACGACACACTTAACTTTCAGGAACTAAATGATATAAGACAGTCAGGACTGAAATCATTTAGAGACATCCAAGTTGATGAGTCAAATATCCTGACATGGCAGGGATTAATTGTTCCAGTGAGTTTCCACATTATATTTATGAAATAAATATGCTATAATCTAATCAGATATATTAATAATAATTAATATTTTAGGACAACCCTCCCTATAACAAAGGTGCATTTCGTATTGAGATTAACTTTCCTGCTGAATATCCATTCAAACCTCCTAAAATAAGTTTTAAGACAAAAATCTATCACCCAAATATTGATGAGAAAGGCCAGGTTTGTCTTCCCATTATCAGTGCTGAGAATTGGAAGCCTGCTACAAAGACTGATCAAGGTAAGATAGATTTTAGGATTCTAATGTATTTTATTGTGATAAATGTTATTTTTATTGTGTTTTGTTTTTAGTAATTCAAGCTCTAGTTGCTCTTGTTAATGACCCTGAGCCCGAACATCCCCTGCGTGCTGAGCTTGCTGAGGAATTTCTCAAAGATAGAAAAAAGTTTACAAAGAATGCAGAAGAATTTACTAAAAAGCATAGTGAAAAGCGGCCTACAGATTAAATATGTCATTTCATTGAATTTACAGCACTTATACATCTAATATAACTGGAGTACTTGTTATGGTGTCTTCTATTGCTGAGTTTGGCTATTTGTGACAATACTTGCATTTTACCTAAACCATTTTATTACATGATTAATAAATGTCAATAATAGAATAAGGGCTGCTTTTTATGTTTAATCAATCAATTATATATAAGATGGATGTTGATTTCAGTACCAAATTAAAATATATAACAATCACTGTTTTCTTCCAATACAAGTTCTCTAATTAAATTAGAAAAAAAAAATTAAGAATGCTGTAATTTCAAAATATGTTATGCTACAAGATATACTTTTAAGATCGACACACATTGCTTGCAAAATTTAAGCACCAATAATATGAACAAAGAATTTTTTGCCAATTACTGTCTATAGATATGCTTATCAGAATTATTGGACAGAATTCTAATTTATAAGATTCAATTAAAATGAAAAACATTTTAGTTTTATTTGCTTGATATTTAATTTTTATTTACCTGTTTAAAAAACAAAAAAATTGGCTAAACTTTAAATTAAGAAATATATGATCATAGTGACACTTGAAGGTTTCATTATTTCTAAATTATGTAGTATCTAAATTTAATGTCCCTCATTCTTATTTATTTCATTTGATATTGAACATCTATGATGTTTTTATATTGTTCAATGTGTAATATTTCTATAAATTAATAAATAAGTGAAAGTTATAAAGCCAATAAAAATAATCATACAGCTTGAACTTTAGTTATTTTTTTTATGACAAAAAAACTTGAGGTTATTCATTATCATTTTCCAGTCATTGACCTTGTCTATATTTTTACTGTTCCAGGTATATATTTAGAATGTTTCTTTTAAAAAAGCATTTAAAAACTGTATTATAGATTATTTTATTATGCAAATGGTCTTCAAAGTTTAATATTGTTTGTTAGTGTTTTACTAGTGTGCACTTGTTGAAATGGTCATATGATTTATATATTAATCTATCAATTTTCAATAAGGTGTATTTTAACAACTTTAAGATTGTTATTTAATATAACATGCAAATGGGTTATCTATATTTATTTCCAGATTACAATTTTCCTCATTAAAATCTATGTATCAGTTATAGGTTGCTGAGTATTCAGTAAGAGAATTTGAAATATATATATTTTTTAATTTATCATTTTATAATTTATATATCTTCCAATATTTCCCTATTACTTCAATCATTTAATCAATGAAGTCGTACACATCAATGGAATTTGTTAATTTATTATCACAATTCACTATAATAGAAGCTTTTTCTTTTACATTTTTTAAAACTAATTGTTTTTTTAATATAGAATCTCTTTTTGCTTCATGTGAATTATCTAATTCTGTTTTTCTTCGTTTTGTAATGGGCTCTTTGTTTTCATCTTCATTATGACTTAAATACCGATATAAAGTTCCTGCAACATAAATATCTCACAATTAACTTACTGCCTACTAATATCAATATTATGGCTTAATTTGACTTAATATGTATAAAATCTAAGCAAAAACAAGCACAGAAAGTTAATTTTTTCATTATATTTATACCGAACAACATTTTAGCAATTTTATACTCTTTATTATATATTATGTATATTTGCAGAAAACTGTTTCAAAATTAAATTATATATGTGTTTCCTTTTCAAACTCTTTTACTGATTAGAATAAAGTTACTATTTTTAATATATGATCTTGTGCATTTAAAGAACAATGTTTTGTAAGTTATCAAAAAGTATTTTAATTAAAAATGGAAATCAAAAATTTATACCTTTTATAGTAGTGATACATTCATCAATATAATTTTTTGAATTTAGATCTTTAGTCAATAATGGCCGTATATTTAAAGTATAATCACTACCATATTTTGTCCAAAAACTATGTTCTGGGATATTATCATCTAATTTGACTTCTATGACTAGTGCAGTGATTGAAGTCCACAATCTAGCTGCATTAGCATGGTTATAACCACCTGAAAAAAAAAAAACAATCAAACAAGTTAATTTTGATACTAATCCTACAAATGTATATTAAATATTTTAAGTATTTACCTCCCCCTAAAAGCAGTGTAGGTTTCATTTCATTAAGAACTTTTTTAATACATAAACAATATCCATCCAAAGTGAGACCTGCACCGCCATGCGGATCCCTAGCAAGAGCATCAGCACCACATTGAATTACTATTGCATCAGGCAGAAAACATGAATATACCATTGTGAATACACTGAAAGAACAAAACATGTAAAAACTACTCATATTTTTTTTTATTCCATATATATGCTAGCATTTGAAGCTTACCTATCAAAAGTATTCACAAATGTATCATCAGAGTATAAGGCATGGAGTGGAATATTACAAGTATAACCTTTGCCATTTAATCTCCCTATGTCTTCAATATTGCCACTACCAGGATAAAATCCTGGTTCATATTTGTGGAATGACAAAGTAAACACAGATTTACTTAAATTGTAAGCATCTTGAACTCCATTTCCTAATAAGAAGATCATTTTGAATTATGTATATTATTTATAATTATGATATGCAAATTAAACTATTTACCATGATGAACATCCAAATCTATATAAAGTATTTTTGAAAATGTTGTCCTCAGTTTTTCAATAGCGATAACTATATCATTTATATAACAAAACCCTTCTGCCCCATATCTGAAACATTTGTCTATTACTTGATTATAATTAACTAATTTCAATTCTATACAAATTACTTATAGATTTTGAATTAGGTACTTTTGAGCATGATGCCATCCTCCACACCAGTTCATAGCTACATCTGCCATATTCATTACAAGACATTTTGCAGCTGTTAGTGAACCTCCTGCTATTGTGGAAACAATGTTATACATATCAGACACGGGAGGACAGTCATATCCTGAAAAAAATATATCATATTATTTATTAATTTTCATCATCATTAAAACTTTCTTATGAGAATATTTTAGTAAAGTAATAAAATATATTTACCTAAACCAAATTTTTCATCTTTAGCGGTAACTACGTAGTCGTCTTCTATATGAGTAAAACTTTTCAAATGATCCAAATATAAGTCAGAATGAAAAAGTTTCAATTCAGAGTAACTAGCCGACTGAGATCGAATTACTTTTACTTGGTCTAAAAGACCATATGCCGTTATAAGACTATGAACCATCGAAGCCTGTAATATAAAATTTCAGGAAATATTAATTTTAAAAGTTAGTATCAAAATTCAAAACATTGAGCATAAGATAACAGTAAAAGAAAGAATATAACTAACTCGACCGAGTACAGCCGGTAACCGATCGCTGAATTCTATTAAATCTTGTTCCCAAATATACGCTACTTTTCTTTTATTCATAATTTGATATTTTAAATATTGAACCAATAAACAACAAAAACTTTTCAAAGTTTTTATATGTTTTTGACAGTCGATACTCGACAGATAATCGAACACGGATGGCGCGAACATTGAATTTGAACAAATGTCAAATATAACCACGCTAAAGCGCTTTCACATGTACGCGTGTGCATTACAGAGTACAAAACCATTAAGTTTTAAGTGCACGGGCTAGGGAGTGGATTAGTCTATGGCGAGTACAAAGTGAATACTTGATGACTATTGACTAAGTAGTGAATTAGTGAGTTAGTGACTATTAGTAGTGGCATAGTGCCAAATAGAACGAAATAGTATCAATAAATTATTATATAATTATAGTCGCTAAAAAAATATTTTTAAAGCATGTACTGTTATAACAAGTTACAAAATGCGATTTCTAATATATTTTATATAAAATAATATTATATTTTTAGTAAATCTAACTAAAAATGTTATTGTTGTCACTTTCAGAAGCAAAAATACATACATAAATACAGACTGATGTTATGGTTACAAATATACTATTTGCTCGTATCCCGTTATGTTAGTATGATTTTGCTTTGACTTGGCTATGCGAGGGTCACTTATCTGTAGACTGCTTTACGTGCAATTTAGTGTTTTATATAATTATTGTTAATCTGTTTGGCCAGAGACATAAAAGTAAGTTTAATTTAGAACTTTTATACACTCTGTGAACTAAAGCGTCCATTTTCTAAAAAGAAGTATCAATTTTGACAATAGAAAGCAATGTTTTACCGATTTTAACTAATTTTAGTGAGTGAATAATGTATAAAATGCGCCAAATAAACCTATCTTAATTATACAAATACTTTAGTTACGTGTCATAATTAAATAACATATTTTTAGATGTTTAACATAAATTCATCTAATATGACAAGGTCTATTACAAAACATTTGTAATTCGAATCTATATGATCTGTCTAGTTTTGTTTGTATGGGGTTAAGTTAAGTATACTTTCGATGGTGTTTTTGGATTATGAAACAGTGATTTTCAAGTTCAAGTGGAAATGGTTCGAGGTTAGTATAATCTATTTACATAAATAAACATTGCATGCTGCCATGATATGCTTAATCTAATTCTTTGTTACCGTTTCAGTTAAGTAGGATTTAATTTTTTTATAACAGTGGTGACCGCTGTATTTCTTCAACCACCATCCTTTACCATGCGTTTCCGGTATTAAAGAAATTTAATACAATGCGTACTCTACCCTCTTATAAAATAAAATGATATGCGAGATCATATATCGTAACTTATATTTAAAATTTATTTTCAGAATTTGATTACCTACCAAATATTTTAAAATTCAGTTTGATGGTTATATAGGTATCACACAGATGTAATTTAATGATTTTAGATTATTAAAAAAACCTGTTTCAAATCTTAATGATTTAGGTAGGTAGTTTAGTAATGACTTAATTAATATGCACATACAAAAATATGATCTGTGTTTTTTTTTTAAATTTTAATGAAATAAATATAGCTATGTGCCTTATCGCAGGAAGGTTAATTGTTATTGGGTATATTAACTTAGTATAAAAATCTTCTTATCTTTAAAATGAGATAGTTGTGTATTGTGAACACATTAATATATCAAGATAATTATTAGTCATGCATACACAAACTTGCATATATTAAAATGATTTATTAAATGTTCATAATTCTATTATTTCAGTTAATAGCTTAATGGCCTCCCAAGAAGGTGTAAAAACACCTCATAGGATTGAATTGTGTGAAGAGAAACAAGTTAAACCAGCAAAGAATTATAGAAAACGCAGGTAATTTATTTAAAAAAAAATGTTTTTTTGTTAAAATGTCAAAAATAATAATTATTAAAAAAAAATTATGCAGGATTATTGTAACTGCCCCTCTAAAGACTGAAAATGAAGAATTAAACTCTGAACCTCTCATAAAGAAGACGGACTTAAAATCAAAACCATTAAAGGCTTCCAATGGTATTACAAACATGACAAATGGCAATTCAGCACGATCAAGGGCGGCTAGAGCTGCTGCTCGCTCTGCTGAGAGTCACAAACTCACAGAATATTTCAAAGAAGAGCTTAAAAGTCCTAAAGTAGAACAACTTCCTCCTTCACCTCAATTAGAAAAAAATATAAAAACTGACCATAAATCAAATGGAAATACAAATCACAAACTCACAGAGTACTTTCCTGTAAGAAGGAGTGTGAGGAAAACATCGAAATGTGTAATGGCCGAAAAAATGAGAGATTTGGAGAGAGCAATAAGAGAGCAAAGGGAAGATGGACTTCAGGTAAAATTATTCTTTTATCACTCAGTATTTTAATACTGCTTTAAAATAAATTATGATGCCAAAACATTCTCAACTTGAAATATATAAATAAAATAGAATTAATTAATAAGAAAGAAAGAAATCCCGCTGAGTTTCTTTCACCGGTTCTTCTCAGGTCCGAGGTGTTAAATTCCGAACTGGTGGTAGATTTTTGACTATCAATAAGCAAGTGTAAACACTTCTATATTGAATAAAGAATTTTGACTTTGACTTTGAAAGAAAGAAATAAATTATTAATTAATAAATTTTATATTTACATATTATAAAAGACATATTAGTTTAGATGTGTTATATACATATTCTTTAGTTAAGTTTTTTAGACAGTGATTTATTAATTACATTGCATAATGGTAGATTAATGAATGTAAGCAAAATTCCAATCTTTTAATAGCTCCTTCAAGTGCAACAGATAAGATACAAGGTTTAAAAATAAAAAAACAATGTTCAGGCAACATTGTTAATGTTTGGTATCTAGTATAATTTAAGATAATAACTCTTCTTTTGTTTTTTAATTTCAATGAGAGATTCATAATGTAGTTTTCCTACAATTAGATATGTTAGAAATACTTTTTTTTACCAAAATGTAGGTTTAGTTATGTAGAATAAAATAATTATGATAAATAAAAACATAATTAAAAACAAATCAAAAAAATTTAGCACATAAAAATTTTATTTAGTTTTTCTTATTTTATAATTTTTTTATGAAAACTAATAAATAACTAAATTGATTTATGCATGATATACTGTTGAGGTCTATTATCTATTAATATGTATTAATATATAATTACAAAATTTTATATAATATTACTTAGTATGTATGGCATATGGTAGAAATTCTTGTTGAAATCTATCCTTTTTTATATATCTATGAAAAAGATATTTCCTCTCCCCGTACAACACATTCACATATTAAACTGATGATTTTCGTTAGTTCTTCATTTCAAAATTGTTCAATATTTAGGTGCTAGACATTTTCTTAGCATCATACAAGGTTTTAAGTACAAAATATTGTATTATATAACAATTATTAAGAATTCAATTGTTTCTCAGGTTGCGTCTTTCGACGGTAAAGGTCGCGGCGTGATCGCAACTCGTTCGTTCGGACGCGGTCAGTTTGTGGTTGAATACTCTGGAGAGTTAGTGGGAGTTGCAGAGGCTCGTGAGAGGGAACGCAAATATGCTTTGGATCCAAGTGCCGGCTGCTATATGTATTATTTTCGACTTCAAGATCAGCAGTATTGGTGAGTTCAATTTCATGTGAGATTGATTAGATTAGTTTTTTTTTAAATATAATCAAGTCAAAAAATACTTGATTCAAGTAGCTCTTACAAGCATTATTCAAGGTTTTAATATAAAGCTACCACTGGTTCGGAATATACCCCTATAAAAATGTACGTGCAATAATTATGTACAGTATGCATATTTATGTAACCAGTGTGGACATCAATGAATATTATTGTCCTAAGTCCTATTAATTAAAATTTTTAAAAGTACACCGTATCAGGGCCTTTATACAAACATGATTTATTAATCGAATTTCATATTACATCTCAGGTAATAGTATCATTGTAACTACAAGGTTTTGTTTATGTGTTGTAATAAAGTTTTGTAATGTATTTAGTAGTGCTTTTTATGTCTATTTTATTGTTGGACTGCAGTTCCAAAAAAAATATGCAGGACTTAAGTTTTGCATTTTAAGTCGATTTTTCTGCAAATTGATTATTAATTTTAATAAAAAATAATGAAACCTAAAATGTAATTTGACTTCGCAGTATCGACGCGACGGCCGAAACGGGTCGACTGGGTCGGCTGGTGAATCACTCCCGGAATGGCAACCTGCTGACCAAGGCACTCTGGGTGGACGGGCCGCGCCTCGTGCTGCTCGCGGCGCATGACATCGCGCCGGGCGACGAACTCACCTACGACTACGGCGACCGCTCCAAGGAGTCGCTGCGACACCACCCCTGGCTGGCTCTTTGACCTGGGTAAGGGACCGCTTGTAGCATCTTCGTTAATGACACTTCTAAAATTTATGTCATATGTCAACACATATAGTATTGATTTTTGTTAGTTGTATGACTTATGATGTTGGTTTGAAAAATATCCCTTACAAATATTAAAATACTACATTCTTTTGAACTACACATTGGCTGGCTACATTATTTTGAATGTTGCCTATTATTTAAATGTTTGTTAAGAACTCATGAACTTTGATCATGGCTGTTTTTATTAAAATTTATTACATGTTAGAGGAAGAGCCAAGATGGCCCAGTGTTTAGACCAATGTAATGATTTTAATTAGAGATTGTTCAAACCATATTATTCCAGGGATTATTTGTTGTATTTATATTTTACTTGTGCTCGGCGGTGATGGAAAACATTTTGAGGCATATGTTGAAATAAAAAAAATTAAGCAGTGCACTGGAATCAGCTCCAAAACTCCCCAAACCTCAGGACTGGAGATCTTATTATTATTACTTGTTACTTACTTTACATTTACTTGTTATTGTTTGAGTTTTGTTGTATTTACATTTCTCACTTAGTGTAACATGATAAATCATTGATAAATTATTATATAACAAAATAATAAATTTTGTTAAATGTTTTTTTTTTTCAGGACTGTATCAAGAAGCCTCAGTTGGACTTAAAATAAATATTTATTGATTTAACTTAGATAATATAAAGTTTGTTATAGAAGTTTTGTTTGAGATTGCATACTGCTATATTGTTAAGTAGTGAGATGAGTGGCCTAACACAAGTTATCTAAATGGCGTAGTTGCCTCGTGCGCGCCAAAACCACCTTTTGCCAACTCAAAATGTGTATATTGTATTTATATATACATGTGTAATAATTTTGTCATTATATACTTTCATATTGTGTCCTTAAAATAATATACAAGATATGTAACGTTCGATTCGCATGATGTGCATTGATCATCAGTATTTTCCACATAAATGCTACTTATGTAGTTAATAATTGTTTTTAGCCAATTGTGCCTGCTTTGTAAGGCAGAGTCAACTGCTCAATTAAAATGTGTTCTTTTTTGTCACTGATAAATATTGTTCGTCTTATTATTATACTTATAACAATTAAAAAAAATTAATAGCTCATTTATTTTTGTTATGTGAAGTTTTATTTCATTGTCATGATTAATTTTCTAGTTTGGAATGTATATCTATCTGTTTTGTATTAAAACAAATATTACACTAACCTTATAAAGACATTTATGAAATAATAAACATTACAGAATCATCAATGATAATGTTAGATTCATTATTTAAAAAAAAAAACAAATAAAAATTATACAAAGTCAACTCTATAACAGTTGGACAATGTTCATTTATGACACACTACACAAATAATATATATATATTTTAACATACATATTTAAACATTAACATAATTTACTAAGTAATTAGTTACAATGTTTGAAATTTAAATAATTTAATACCATCTCATGATAGATAAATATTACCAAATAAAGACCACAAATATAAAATAAGTGTAAACCTATGTATCGAGTTGACTCTGCCCTGTTTATTGGTACTGCATAAGAGCACACTGCGTCGTTCGTCTGTATCACATAAATTATATTAATTTTGCGTTCAAATTTAGCTTATATATTAAAAATATTTTAAAAATTAAAATTGTCGAAAGTATTTGTTCAAAATAAGTAACATTTCACAAAGATAAGATTTAAGTAAAACAATATATGAAATGTCAGTATTTTATATATATCCTTTTATTTTAATTTTTGTAATTTGTAAAAAAATAAATTATATTTAATAATGACAGATCGAAACTAGTATAATTTAAAAATGTAACTTTTGGATACTAATTCACACACTTCATTGAAATCAGTTTAATGTCCAATGTGTATTATTTTATTATCTTATGAAAAAGTTCCTGTTAGAGAACAGATCATAATAAATAAGTGATTTAGATATTTAGTAAGGTACAAATAAATTTCATACAAAAACCACTTGTCTTTGACACACTGATCAAAGTCAGATTACTCAGAACTATCATTCAAATGAAATTTATTAATCTGAATTTGATCATCGTTTCATAAACTTGAGGTGTATAATATATATTAGATGTAGAAACATTTTGAGAATTTTTTGAAGCATTCTAATAACATTTATTTAATGAAATACAGTGTTTTGAAATATCCCAAAGTATTTTTATAACATATTGATGAATTTAAATCTGCTTTCATTTCTGCACTCTAGTATTAGATATCTTTAATAATTATTATACACAGATTAAAAACGTAATAATTAATTATTGTTGTATTTATATTTTTTGAATTTCAGGTATTATTTAGTTGTGTTACAAATGTAAGGACTTTATTACTCAAATACGGTCAAGACACAAACTCTCGAATAGTTTACGTATTTATCACTAGTTTAGAACTATTTCGTAAGTAAAGTAATTTAATTATGTGAAAGACACGAGGTTGTAAGTGTTGCTTACTTATTAAAAAGAACATTTACGGAGCCTGTTGAGTAAATTAGCATTTGAATATTTTAAAATATTATTAGTTTTGTCAACATTATGAATATTTTATATTTTTATTGCATTGTAATGAACAAATACCCACCTGAATAAGATCCGTGTGGGTCGTAATCATCGAAGGGCGTTCCGTGACTATCGTGCTTAAAGAATGTATTGCATTAAAAAAATGGACGCCCTGTTTTATCTGTCACTATTCAAAATATTCTGGATGGTCTTTGTTACTATCGCTATTAATATAAAAAGTCATTACGTCCCTTATTACCATTGTAACAATCGCTCTAACTATATAAGGTTCATGTCGTTTTATAAATTTAATTTCAAATGAACGTTTTCAGTCCCGAGACTTTTATTAGTTGATTCTTGATAAGCGTTTGTGATAGAGGCTGCAACTTTTATGTGTAAGAGATATGTTGTCCCAGACTATGAAAATCATGGATAAAAACTATTTGATGTAAACATAATCAAAACAGTCAAACTTCTTACTAATCGTTATGAAGTATTGATCAATTTATAGACTGGGATAGCGTAGCCATGTAAACTAGAAGAATTTTTAATACAATCAATTTTTTATAATTAATAAAGCTATTATAGCTGGTGAAATAAATTCACTAAATTATATTTCGTAATAAGTGTTGATATATTGCAAGCGGTTGCGGTTTGTCAGTCGTTGATAATGTTTGCTACTTAGAATAAGGACCCTCGACTAAAACTCTTGTTTCTTCCTTTGTTAATTTTAAGCCAAAAAATAACGACTGATAGATCTTTTAGTTATTAGAAAACTTGTACCAAACATACTATTGGTTGATTTTTTTAAATATAATTATATATAAATAATGCTGCTGGATTAATGATTACATTTATACCTTAGTTTCATTGTTTAAAAAAAAAACAAATATTTTCTTATATCGTCACACTTCTTTCTCTAAATTAAGACATTTTAAGACTGAATTACTGGCATTTAAAAGTTACACTTTGCTAACTTTTTTTTTGTATCGATTTGAAAACTTCCTATCTTTTGTTCGTTTAAAAAATCCAGCAACATTATCGCTATGAATAGCATTGCTTTTTGTAGTTACTATACTCATTTGATAATACCGTAACGCCTTTTGTGATCAACTAACCTTACTATTATAATACTGCCTTCGACAAAAGGCTATATTTTATTACTAATCTGAGGTAAATCATTGTAATACTTAAATAAACTCTGTTAAATTTCATAAGCGATAAACTTATTATGTAATTGTAATGTAATTTAAAATGTTAGATTTATGTAAAATAAATAGAATAATATATTTTGGAAATCCTAGTTTCTTACTTTGTTTAGTCAAAAAATTATTTGTAATTATTATTTTAGCATTATAATGCTTTTAATATTAGTGCCGGCTTATGAATATTACATTTTTGTTACTTTTAAAACCACTTCGTTAAATGAACAAAAATTCTAAGTGAACGCACCTCTCCAAAGGATTTCGAATACAATATTTAAACTCTTACATTACGTATAATTTTTCCACAGGGTGAATGGAGCTTTAGGACTCACTTACATCATTTAAACGAATCCTACTTCCATGTTACATTTAAACACATTGTTTTGAAAAGGAATTTAATATTAAATGAAATCGAATAAATTGTAGCTTATAAATAAAAAATAGAAACTATTTTCCTCTTAGTTTTATTTCTGTTATCCAAAATGTATCACGCATTGGGACTTTTTTAATCGCCCAATAACGTTTGAAGAATTGGTTTAACATGGTCAGTTTGACGGGATTCATTTACACATTGGTCCATTATACTTTGTTAAATAGCTATACGAATACTTATATTTTAAACAGAGGTTGAGTGAAATGATATATTTGATGGTGGTAACGAGTTTATTTTGATCAGTGTATCACAGCCCTATAGCATACAATTGCGAGTAATGTAATCAAATTGTAATGCGAACGTGTGAACTTGAAAAAGTCTATATGAAAATAGCTATCTGCAATAATACTTCCTCAGTTTAATTCCTTTATGACAAAAAATATTTCAAAACGACTGACAAGAAACTATCATATCATGGTTTTTAAACCATGTCTTTATAAAAAGTTATTTATTATTTGATTTGATACTACAAGTAATTTTAATGTGAAATATTTATTTCATCCTAAATTTTTAAAGAAAACACAATTTACATTCTATTAGTTTTTTTTCTATTGGATAATTCACAGAAAATTCAGTTTTAATAAATTGAAGAGCAGCATAGGTACATAAATAAATAAAATATATGACTAATTTCTTTAAATATTAATTTATTTAGAAATTTTAAGCTTGACAATATAGTATAAGGCTATTGCTCATGCTGTGTATATGAGCTTATAATAAATAGTTTAAATGTTCATATTACGCCACTGCCACATTATGATGCATCTTTAGGTAATACAGCTGTGCTTGAGACTCCAATTCTTGTAGGGATCTAACCACCGGCGCCATTTGAGTGACGTGATCCTTAAATAATATAAGAAATGTAGTTATGTAGTAGAAATATCTAACTAATAATCTAAAACAACAATATTGCTATAAAATAATTCATGGTTTTTTTAGAATGTATGATTCGATTTATACACAAAGTACTAAATTTTTGTGGGTTTGGCGGTTTTTCTTGTCACAAGTTTAATAACACTTGTGACAAGAAAAACCATCGAATAAAATTACAATATCGGAACGACTTTTTTAATTTATAATATCCGTTAACATAATAAAAGCATACATATTCTATAGTAGCTTACCTGATAGCCAGAACCAACTTGTGTTCTTTTTTGACCATAAACAACTTTTCCGTCAAACTCGTTACTTGGTACTTTCATATCAGTTTCTATTTGCTGTATTGTTATATTCAAATGGTCTTCAATATCCGCAAGGTACTAAAATTAAAATAAATTATCTTTGTTTGTAAATAATTGATTGGAGGTTGTTGGATATATAGAATTATATGTATAATACTACACAAGCTGTTCAAAATTAAACTTGTGTTACAGTGACGGAAAAAGGAAAGAAAGCGGGCGCGATCGCGCAGATGTGGCACATTCGTTTTTATCCTTTTTCGTTTGTTTCTGAGAGCATTATGGTGATTTGATTTGATAATGGTTATCATTGTAATGGTATTAAGTACATAGATATTACAATAATTGGAAGAACATATAAGTAATATAACAGATTTAGGTTAGGAGCTAGAAAAAAACAGAAGACTATTGTTCTCTGAAAGAATATTTTTACAATTGACCGTAACTTAGTACGCAAAATCTCACTACTGAACAGCGCGTCTAGTAGTATACAGATAAGTTTTATATAAGAAATATACCTGTGGCTCGTTATACCACATGCAGCAACCTTTAGGTCTGTCATCAACTAGATTAGTGTTCCAGCAGTTTCGACCTCGTGATGAACACCATTCGCCGTGGTACCACACCTTATTAACAAAAAAGATAGAAAAAGTTGATTATTTATATAAGATACATACATAAATTAATCTATTTTTTATAAAGTAGTATGAATAAAAATGTGCAACTTTTCAAAACTTTCTTGCTCGTCTTTTCCAATAAATTCCTCGTTGAATACAAGATTTGTAAAATAAACATGAACGTACAACAATTCAAGTGTTTGTTATTGTTTGTATTGTGTGTTTACTATTCATATTATTGAATAATAATCGGTAATCTTGTATATTTTAGATTAAAGTTTCCATTTCTTTTAAATTCTTTTAAAAGTATCTTATTTACCTTTTCTGGCACAGTGGATACGAGACTTATGGCCAATCCCATTCGTTCAGCTCGACCCACACGACCGATGCGATGTACATAATTTGATTTCTCGTCCGGTAATGTCACATTGATCACTGAAATAAATATCTTTAAATATTTAGTTTTTTTTAAACACCGATAAAACTTTATTTTTAACTTTTTTTATACGAACAAGTTACATAATATATTTTGAATGATAATTCCGTTCGTATTTATTGATCGCCGATACTTTAACGTTGGGGGGCGCGCTTTTGTGAGTGAACAGATCCATACACCAAATTTATCTCATAATTAACTCGTAAATTTATGTTTTCAAAATCATAGAAATAATTTCAGGACTTTTTATAAGAATAATGTGTAGAAATTTACAGCAAGACGAATCCGATATAGCAACGCGTATTAATCACGGTACTTAATCACGATAACTTACTAAAAGGCAGTCCCGAAATATCGATTCCTCTAGCGGCGACATCGGTGCAGATGAGGAACTTGACCTGCTTCTGCTTGAACTGTTCTAAATTAGCCTTCCGCTCAGCAGGCTTGCGGTCTCCATGCAGGCACACGCACGAGAACTCGTTTTTAAAAGACTTCAGATACCGCTCTAAGTTATCGCAGTCCAGTTTTGTACGGCAGAAGATAATTGCTCTGAAAATTTATTAATATCCTTAAAATTCTAGTTCAGCCACGTGAATCAATTTGAAAGAGGTGCCAACTACGCAAAGAGAATTCACGCATACGGGAACGCAGCACTCTATCTTATACGACAAGCAAGAGAAAATACGCAAGACTGGCGGGTATGTACTTTTTAAAGGAACTAAAAGTTTCTTAAGACAAAAATCCGATTACATTTGTAGATCTGATCGCGATGATTGTTTGAAACCCAGGGCTTTAAGATACACAGCTATATAAACTAGCCACTAGAATAAACTTAATAACTTTATTTTTACAAGTATTAATTAAATTGCAAGGAATATTTAAGTTGTCTTACATATTATGTTGTTATTGATAACACTTTTAAGCCAGTGGTCACAGCTTAAAAATACTTATACATTTTATAAGGAACATACAAACATCTTCATAATACAATAAATACGAACCTATCCATTTTGTGTTCTCGAATGGCTCGTACGCAATATTCTCCTTTGAGAATTTTCACAGCCTCTGATAGTGTCTCCGGAGTGGTGTTCCCGCTGCGAATATTATCTTTCCCATGCACGCCATCCGTCATTATTTGGCTACAAGAAAAGGAAATAAATGATTTATGATATTTCTAAGAATTGACTTGTATCCTTATCCTACTTTATAACTACAACTTTATGAATTATGCGTATCTTATAGGAAAAACATTTTTAGTAAGTAGACATATATTTACAGCGTACGCTCTCGGATGCCGTTTAAGCTCCCTTATAAGCTTTGCACTCAGTAATTTTGGACTAATTTGATTATTCTATAATGCATTTTATTGCTAGTATACGTGACGAATTTATCATAATCGCGCAAACACGTATAGTAACGCTAATCTGTAAACCTCAATTTTGATTACACTCCAGAAGGAGTCAAAATTGATTTTCAATCAAAACACTATTTGGTATTCTGTAACTAGAAATAAATCTACAGTAACGTTAATTTGTGAGAATAAATATTACGAACGAATTATCGATGTGAACTTTTTTATTTGAAATTAATTGTTAATTCACGCATGTATGAAAATCTTTTAAATTACACCCCTGGAGCATTGACGGAGGAGATATAATATTGACAGATAGGATTTCGCGTTTAAAAAATATTATAGTAATTTAAAAGTTCCTGACATACTAAATTTATTTAATAGTAATTTAATTTTATAGACTTTAGATGCCGATATAAATAAATTACATGTTTATGCATCATATGAGTGGAGTAGAATTGTTGAATATAAAACTGAGTGGGGTACTCATAACATTTTTATATTCATTAAATACACATACTACAGTGTAGTTGTGTATTTATAATATATTTTCAGGGAATTCTGGGGTTAAATCACGACAATATTTGACTAACACTAGTGTATGGTAGAAAAAATGAAATTACCGAAGGTACGAGCTACGTAGTATAATAGTTGTGATTATAATAAATCACAACTATTACAGCACGCAGCACGTTTTCAGTTTTAGTATTACATTATTAATTATTTTATTATTTATTATTTCTGAGACAGTATCAGGATGATACAGGGAGCACGCTTTCTTTACAGTATATGCAATCGCGCAGTTTAGCTTGCTTCAATTTTCAGTGAAGAAGTCCTACTGCCGAACAGCTCTTTAAATGAAAACCTAGTAAGCTAATCCTTTCACTCGGATTTTCACTTGGATTCTGACTGACTATAATTATTATAGTCTAAACTTGCGTCTCAGAAATTACTAATTGATTACTCACTTGTGGTATTAGAAATAACTGTTTGGCACTTATGTCAAAATAACAGGCACAGGAGACAAAACGTATTAATTCCGTATCCAGTATTAGGTTGGTTAATATGTGTTATATTTAGTTAAATTCTATCCTTTTATATATTTTTTAACGTTTAAAGTTGCATGTTAAAATATGTTGCCATCATCACGGTATATGTATTAAACGCAGGGCCCTCGTGGTTTAAATTGTAAATAAAAATACTTTTATATAAAAATAATTATTATTTAAAAATAATAATACAAATATTTCTCATTGAATGAATAACATTGTAATTTGAAATCAGTGATATGTAGTAGAGCATATTACCAGTTGAAATCAATAATTTTCTCTTTTTAAATTTAAGTTCGTGTGGTCACATAGTAATAGATTACCCACTCCTTAAATTGCACAATTGCACTGAAACGATGGCGAAAAAGAGTGGGATGTCATCGTAGATTTAACAAACAATACATTGCTAATCTTTATGGACGATGGTATGTACTTACCATCACCATCTGCCAGTCTTTTTTTTTTCAATAATATACAAAATAAGTAAATTATTTAATTATATATTTTCATTGATTCCGCCAGAGACTTCAAGCCCTCTCCCAGAACCTTGAGTCCCTCTCCCAGAGACTTTTGTGCTTCTGCTTGAGCCTTGACTCCCTCTGCCAGCACGTTTTGAGTTCGAGCCATCTCTTCCATCACCTTTACAACTCTACCTTCATGAGCGAGCCGCTGGTCTTCCAACTTCAATAATTTATCAGCTATGCTGCTATACTGAGGGCGTCTTGATGGTGGTGATCTTTTGACAGTCCGAAATGTGCGACGCTTAGGAGCTTAAAAGTAAATTAAACTGATTATATTATTTTATAAAAAAAAAAATACATTAACCACTCCATAATATAAACAAATTTATAAATAATTATGTAAAAATGTTTATTTGTAGTGCCGTTTGTTTTTTAATATAAAAACCAAAACATTCAAATCGTAATTTATTATATAAGACGGAATAACACATCCTGCGACCAATGGGTCTGAATTAACTAAAATAAAATAAAGCAATTACTCGAAGTTGCACTGGCATTGTCGCTCTGTCTTGCTGCTGTTGCATATTCTTTCCTTGTAAGTTCTGAAGAGGGCTGAAAAAAATAGATAAAAATCAATCTACCCTTAAGCAAGTACTATATTTAATCCTTATTTTTAATCTCACCTGATTTAGCAGTGGTGACCGGTTTATCGTAATTTTTGACTCAACATCAATGTCATTCACATTATCCTAAAAACAGTCTTAGATTATATATTTGTCATTAATCATTAATACATTTACATGAAAAAATACAATTGGTTATTGACAGAATACATTTTGTGAGATATTATACAAATATCGCAGAATATTGTTACTAATAGATAATATATTATAATATAAATACATAAATATAAAAATGTAATATAAAGGATAATGACCGATTCCCCCCCCCCCATATTATTTAGAATTTACAATTCTCCATAAGATCAATGTTGACAGGATATCAGTATTCATTCAGATTTTATTGTTTACTTTCCGAACCGGTGCACCGTGACGCTATATAAGATTTGACAGTACGCCATACAGTTATGTTAGAGTTGGGTCTATGCCGTTGGGTTCTGTATTAATCAGGATATAGCGGAAACAGTAACTGAACAAGACTAAGAACGCAAAAGTGATAACTATACAATACATTAAAAAATCCCTGAATGTCGCTATTTTTCTTAGATTTACAAATACGAAAAAGATGGCAAGTTTTAATGGCATTTCGATTTATTTTAGTTTTCATCGAAAAGGCTAAAATAAAATGCTATACAATGTGGGGATGACGTCAACGCATTTAATAATGATACCCCTTAATAAAGACCAAACAAAATAACAATCAAATACATTCAATAACTTATGTCAGTCAAGATTATTATTTTTTATTTAGTATCGGAGATATTATTATATAAAGTTTTAAAAAAAGTTAAAGATTCCCGGTATTATTTAAGGCTATGTGCATACATGACACAAGAAATCACTTACTAAGATGTAAGTATGACTGTTACCAAAAATTAAATATTAAGTAGATTATTTTCTTACTTATGAACCAAATTTAATTTTAATAAACTGTACTTAATTTTAATAAGTCTGATGTCTGAGTGATTGATATCGCAGCCTAATTCTACTTAACCGTAAAGCGGGCAAAATTATTGTAACTGATTCTGGTAGGGTTGACACAGAAGGATAACATTAAATAAACAAAACACTTTTATTTCTTAAATTATAAACAATACTTTATTAAAAAATAAGTTAGTTATTTGTAAACACCGTTGTTATGTTACGTTAATAAGACATTGTTTACAAATTACTTACTTTAAAGATTGTGTTTTTATTTTAAATAATTTCTTAGACCTTTTCAATTGGGTACTTTCCGTAGTGAAAAATAAATTATGAAATTTAATAAAAATTTAGATATATGTAGAAATATACTTAAATATTCTTATTTAGAGTCATATAAACACATAATTATTTTGTTATATTAAAATTAAAAGTCGCAATTTTTAGTCTGTATATCAAATGACCTAAAACACGAGCCGCCATGGTGTGACGTCATATAGGCAAAAACTGTCACTTCAATATCATCTGGCACTTTGATAAACAACGTTTCTGTAGTTTTAATGCTAGTGTTTGTACACTTTACACCAACGATAGCGATTATAATTCATTATCGCTAAAGACGCACCTGCAACTGTGTGTGTGTGTGCGTGTGTGTGCATCACCCTTAGTTTGAGAACTGGTCGAGCAGATAAACCGCTCACGCAAACACGCATTTTGTCCTGTGTTAGTATCCTTATTGAATATACACGTCATAGCGAACTACAATTTGGTAGCCTATGAATTTTTATTTTGTTTATTTATTGATACGTTTATAAGATTATTTTTTTCAATGCTAAAGAAAGGAAATTTTCCTTTGTATTTTAAGTTAATTGTGATCATTAAAGTCTTCAATGTGCGAAATTAGATGCTTTTTTGTTATTTTTTTCTAAATCAAATAATGTCGCGTGGGAACTTTACGGCTTCGTAGTATACCGATATGATAAATTAAATATCTTGACTGATGAAGTAAGTAGATAAAAGCGATACTATATTTCTGCTAAATTACTATGGAGCCAAGACGCTTCGACAAAGGACAAATAATAATCGGACACTTTGATCGTAATGCAGCAACTACTCATCTAATCGTACCTATGTGCTACTGACACAGCCGCGTTGCCGTTTTTACAGGTTAGTGAACTAGTTTTGTGAAATGGTGCTTTACTTAGTTTTAATTTCTGTGTGAAAATTACATATTTTTATTTTTCATCTATTCGTTTATTTTATAGTTATATTAACGAGTATCAATCGTTTAATTTAATGTAATAACGTCGTCGCCACTCTGTATAAGTCATGCTTTTTAACTCCGACTTTTTAAGTGGAGCAAAGTTCTATAGAGATTCAAGCATTATCCTTTATATTGAAAACATGTTTTTTTTTTGGATAGAAAGTCAGAAAGTGTTGGTTCCTCCGAAATTATGGTTCATAGTGACAATACCTACCTACTCATATATATATAATACTTAGTCTACAAGGAAATAATTAATCAAATCAAACTAACGTCAAAAACTTTCAACTGCAGATGTTCATCGCCACCTCCAAGTCCACCTCCACGCATTAGTGCCAATATCCTCTCTTCAATTTCTGATAACTCGGGGACTTCTTCCACTCCCTCACCAGTCCCGAGTCTGGCAGCATTACGTGCAGCACATTTCTTTTTAACGGCGTTTTTTTTATCTGACCAATACTAGGCAAGGAGAAAGGTAAAAGTTCATTCTACTTGCATTATTATTTAAAAAAATCTTTATTATCGTCTTATAAATGCACGGTTATGTTGTAATAGCTCATACCTTCATCCATTTTTGTCTCGATTTAATTGTCCCCCCACAGGAGCAATTTAATATGGTGGAAATTTTCTCCCATTCTTTAATAGCTCTGGCTTTTGCGTTACGGTTTTTCATAAGTCCTTTTGCCAGGCTAGGTCTATCCTCTAAAAAGGATACTAAAGCCTCTACTTGGGCTGACGACGGGTGCGAAACACGCTCAACGAGGCTGAAAAACATTAAAGAAGAAAGTGAGTCAGTAAAGAAGTTCCATTATTACCATTACTGGGCACTAACAAAGCAAAATATAAAATAAGGTACTTACTCCATCTTCGGGGTTTCTTTATTAAGTTATATATATTTTGAGAGACTAATGAAATTGGGTTCACATTGATATTTTAAAACTTAAAATTTTACATAATACATAGAGGTCTTCTTTTTTTTTTTGCAAACACAAACCATAGTAAAAATATTCTCATTTAGCGTTTCGAACTAAATATGAATTATTCTTAACATACGTGGCATAAAATATGACGTCACTATTTTGTTCAATTTCTTTTTTTTTAGAAGTATGCCATTGAAAAGTTTTGTTAAAAACAAGAGGGCTTATGCATGTGCTCTATCGTATCCGCATCTCTCTTCACATGATATGACGTATTGTTACAGAATACCAAATATTGATAAATCAAATTGACTCTTGAAGTGAGTTCGGATACGCTAGTGAATTCGAAATCGATCGTGGTGTTTATAGAATCGCACTATAAACGCTCAGGTGAACAGATATTAAAACCTTCTACGCGAGAATGATTTCTGTTTATAGATGACGTTCATAGATGTTAAATTAATATTGTTATATATCTGTAACGATAATTTGTCTGCGATGTATGTTCCAATCTAACTGAAAAGGATTTAGCCGTGATTTGTTAAAAGTTGGACGCATTGGATCCCGGGGTTGGCCAGGGCGAAGGTGGATTGTGTGTGTGTGTGTGTGTGTGTGTGTGTGTGTGTGTGTGTGTGTGTGTGTGTGCGTGTGTGTGTACCTGCGCTGCGTCTCCCAACCGCGGTCGCGCTGCGGGTCGACATTGACGACGACGTGGTGCACGGTCTCCGGCACCGCATCCTCGCCTTTCAGGTCCACCCACGTAGGGAAGTGCATCAACTTTTCCTGTTATAGCGATATTTTATACAATGTTCAGTTTATACTTCTTTAGTTGCGTTAAATTTAATAATATACGGAAAATGACGTTAAAAATTACGTTACGATGTTAGTTGTGAAAAAGGGATAATTATATACTTGGATAGAGTATATTCTTTACTCGTCAAATACTAATAGTGTATCATATTGAAGAAAAACCCTAAATTACATTATATAACTATAAAACTAGTACTACGAAGAAGTATTAAAATTAACGCGCGTAACTTAATACACAAATATTTTTAAATTATTTTATCTTTTATTCACCATTAATCATCACTTTAATAAACTATTATAAATATATTGCATTTAATTGCATATTTTTTATTTGCGACTTAGTGGCCTGTCTGAAGCTGACCCTTCAACCAGGCTTGGGGCTCGACTAATGGATATGGTGAACAAAAATCCCCTAATAGTAGAACTCCTAGATTTTTTTTTTATGTGTATACACATTAAATAATTGTAACGAAACCTTAAGCTAAATTATCATTCGAAATTATAATTTATAAGTAAAACTATGATTCAGATTCTATCGCCGCTTGCATCATGCAAAATATTAAAAGTCTATTCCAAAAACAATTGAAAATGTTACTCTATAAAACTAAAGTTCGACACGAACAGCTTTCAATTGCGTCACATATTAATATTCTAATTACTTGCTAAGTAATAGTAATATCATACCGCCATTTTCTTGACTTCGAAAGCGTGCAATGTTGCTGAGCAAACAACCATCTGTAGGCGGCGACCGTCCGACGTGATCTTTGGTATTTGTCTGTGAAGCCTCTCAATGAGTTCGCCGCAGCCAGCCTTGAGGAGACCGTCAGCCTCATCCAGTACAAAGAAGCGACAATGAGTCAATGCTAAATAACCTAAAAAATAAATAAAATTACTTGAATACTTCTAAAGTAAGATTTATTATTTCATATAGTTGGCAATGATGAACCTCCTGGTGGTATGTGGTGACCATGTTAACAATTCCTGAAATGGTTTGATTTTGTTACAGTAGCAATTTATCGCAGAACTAGGACTCTTTAATATCAAACCTCAACAATGCCATATTTCAAAGGGGATTGTTCTAATGTAATAACAGGCACACACAAAAATGTAATAAAAATAACAATATAATCATATATCTTAGTTACAAGTAACAATTGGTGATCCTTATTGTGGAGGCCAATCACTATCAGATGAAGTTTTCTCGTCTGCAATTATGTTTGTAGAATTTATTTAATTTATACTGAAAACTTCTAAAAACATTCAATATTTTTACACCTAATTTTTTTTCATACCTCCTTGAATAAGATCCTCAAGTCGGCCAGGTGTACCGACAACAATATCCACACCAGAGTTCAACTGATTAATCTGATCTTTCACGTTAATGCCTCCAACAACAAGTAGTTCTCTTACTTTGGGATTGTCTAGATATTTTTTGAACAATGTTATTTGGTTACATGTTTGTTCTGCTAATTCTCTCGATGGCTAGAATTATAAATTAATATCATATAGATAACTTTAGCATCGAACCTTACACCTAAACAAACCTTAGATTTACGTATTTCATTCGATTTGCAGTAACTCCGCTATATTGAGCACCACTAAGAGTTTATGATTAATATACCTTTATTTATAATAAAACACTAAAATTCCGATAACAATTTCGTCGACGTTCAATGTTTTTCATTTGGTTTTTTTCCTGTTATGGTTGGAATAGAGAAAATATATAATGCAAAAAGTCAGACTAGTCGTTCTTTTAATTGATGCATTGAACTCACTCTCATTGTTCATTAGTCAATGTGCATTTTATTAATGAAAAACCAGGGCAGTTTGAAAGTTTGGTTTACTAATATGATTATAATTTGCAAATTGTTGTAGCTTAATATTATATTGAACATAACATCCAAAATAAATAAGCAATTTTTAATGCAAGAATATTTTTTTAGCTTTTGTATGGTGGTTTAAAAATTTTACTTTGTGGTATGGCTTTAGGTAAGTCTAGGTAGGTGGTTGGTTGGAAATATTTTGTATTTTTGTGTTCCTATTAGTATGGTGAGTGAGTCGAGTGTTACTATCGATACAAGGGACAAAACATTGTAGCACCAATGTTTGGTGGCACATTGGTGGTATAAGGAATGTTTATGTGCAGTGGTATTGCGCATATGACCACTTGTAATAAAATGGTACATTTGTTAATATGTCTAACAATACAAGACAACAGAAATCTGTTATACCTCTATTATTATAGCCTGGGGAGCATTGTTGACTTGTTTAGCTCCAGTAGATGCAACAGCTGATACAATATTCTGTTTTACACAATCTTTTGAAGCCCGAGATATTCCTACGTAGTCCCCTTTTGGAGGATACTGAAATAAATAAAATTTTGTAGTATATATTTAATAACATTTAACATTACTTATATATTAAGTTAAATTATGTAATATATGTATCATGAAATCAATAATGTTTGTAACAAATTTTCTATAAGATTTCCTTTGTTTGTTTTTTTATCATACTATTACTAAAATTTTAAAGATACCATTTGGTACTGTTACCTTACTTATTTACCTTAAATGGTGTGCTGCCAAAATTGAAGCTCATCTCAGCATTCTTTAATACAATAGCTGGGAAGTAACAGTCACAACGTTTTGACTGATTTAATTTAAATGCTACACCCATATCCTCGCCATTTATTGTGTAAGAAATGTCACCGTTGTTCAAATTTAAGAAACAACCTGAAATTTTGTTATGATTTATTTTATACAGTCAACAGTTCAATAACATTTAAAATATTATATTATAATATATAAATTTCTCACCAATAACATCATTCTTCCCATAAGCATTGCCATAGTCCTCAAAATTTTTAGCATTTGATTTCTTGCCTGTACCACCAAAACCATAGCCAAGGCTATCTGTACCCAAATCTAATCTTGCCTGTTTTGCAAAAAATTACAATAAAAAATGCTTTAAATTTGGAATTGAAAAATTTTAAGATTAGACAAGATCTTAGTCAGTATGTTATTTGTTTTAACTTTTTTGTAAATTATGCAATGTTACACAATTTTATTTGGACTTATTATTCAACAAAAATAAGTTTTATTGTATCTAAGAAAAGAAGGTTGCATCTATTATACTAAATGAAGAAGTAATTGAATTAATATCTTACAGCTTGTGTAGACCACCCTACACGACATAAGCCTTCATCTGTTACAGTAGCTTCATAATAGTATGCTCCCTTCGTGTGAACACCCTTAGTAGCCCTGCATCCGTGCCATCCATTCTGATCCCGAGATTGGCATCGCAAACCATCTGGAGTGACGGCTAAAGCATCAGTGCGATCGAATAGTGACATTGTCCATTCCGTCGAAACTGGAGATATCACCTTGCTAGTTTTTCCTTCTTGAATATCTTTTAAAGTTTCCCAAACTATCTGTAATATTGGAAGGCAGAAGGCACCGGTCTTACCACTACCGGTCTCAGCAGCCATAAGCACATCACCGCCGCCTAGAATAAGCGGAATAGCTTCAGCCTGAACATCTGTTGGAAGATTCCAGTCCATTTCATCAATCGCCTTGCCTAACTCGGAAAGAACTCCGAATTCTTCAAACGCAGTCATTTTATAAATCTATATAATGTACAATTGTTTATAATTTTCTTGCCGGTTGCTCTACGAGTCCAATTCTGATTATATCTGACGAATGACGGAATGACCATTGATGATATAGACTTGACATTTGCTTGGCACTCCAATTACCAATACCGAGACAGAGTACATAAACACCGCCGGTGTCAGTGAATTCATATTGGATAAGAAATAAAGAATTATTTGAAGTTGATTTCTTCGAAATTGCTAATAAAATGAATAACCAATGAGGACTTTATAATAATTTATTATGGAATTATTGAAAACTGCTATATATATTATTGAAAAATGCTATATATTATATATATATATATAGCATTACTAAATAATAAATATACTAAAACAGCTATTTAAATAAAAAGTTTAAAAAAAGGTAATAATCAACTGTTGATTTGAAATATAATGTATGTTAAACAAAATAGAATAAGTTACAGCTACTAAAAGAATTATTTCAATTTATTTCTTAGTTTAATGGATAATTATTTCAATGTACAGGAACTGTAATGACAATGACATATGAACAGCTGTTTTCCAAAATTGTCAAGTGTCAAGTGAAAATAGTAATACATATGAATAACCTTAAAATCTTAAATCTTTAGTCTAGTTCTATGTACAGTTCTATTAACAAAAACCCTATGTTGAATAGAAATGGATTTTGAATTAACCTCAAGTTCAAAAACTACTACTAAAACGTCATCATTCGGAAAGGCTTTAATATATACGACAGGCGGCTTAGCTATAGGTGTGAGTGTTATATGTATACCATTTGTGTCACCAGCCTTTAGAAAAATTTGTCTTCCTTATGTGCCTGCAACTAACAATCAATTATTAGGAGTTACTACTGCATTAAATGGTCGTACTGGAAGATTACTGGACGTAGGCTCTGGTGATGGCAGAATAGTTTTAACTGCTGCCAAATTAGGATTCAAAGCAGATGGAGTAGAGTTAAATCCAGTTCTAGTCTACTATTCTAGAATTTCAGCACTTTTAAATAGTCAATATAGAAGAGCTACATTTTATAGACGAAACTTGTGGAAATTTGACCTAATGCCTTACAACAATATTGTTATATTTGGTGTAGAACAAATGATGGCAGATTTTGAGAAAAAACTGATACAAGAAGCGAATGACGGGACTCTTGTTGTAGCTTGTAGATTTCCTTTACCAAATATGATTCCAATTGGAACTATTGGACATGGAGTTGACACTGTTTGGAAATATATTATAAAAAGATAATTATGTATTAAATATATTTTATTGATATCTTTATGTACCTTACAATATAATTAGATAGAAAATAAAAATTAAAAACGACCACTTCTTTTCCTGCCTGTATATTTAGTATCAGGTTTAGTCTCTTTTCCTTGTTTTCGTCTCCTTTCTTTTTTATCAAGAAGCCATGCCCGTGTGTTTTTGAGAGGTTTGCCTCGTGCTGCTTTACAGGCTTCTCGTTTTGCATATTTAATTTGCAAAGAATTATCACTTTCTTCAGTACCTATAAAAATATTATTAAAAATCAATTGGTCTTCATGTTATGAATGACTTATTATGTAAAAAATTTGTATTACCTAATGCTTGTGGTAAAGGTGCAGCACCTCCAGTCATGAGTACAAGAAAGAATTTCTTAGCTTTTGCAGAATTTGGGAAATCAACAACAACACCTCCATAAAAACCCGCTTTCATAGCTTGTGAAGTGACAAGGTCTAATTGACTTTCATTTTCTGGATAGAACTGAAATACTGCCCTTGCTGATCTCGACTGTTAAAAGTAAGATTCCATTTAAATACATGTAATACTAATACATATGAATAGTCATATTATTTAGAAAATAAAATGTTAGTTAATTGTCTATTAATAGGATATCAAAAGTTACATAAAAAATCATCACAATCATAATAAACTTACTAATGATGCATATAAAGAACTGAAGAATTTGTATAACCTCTTGACTGGCTGATGGGATTTTTTATCAGCATTAAAAAGCCACTGGAGCGCTGATACAGATACTGCACCATCAAAGCTACCAGCCTTAAATGGGACTCCTTCACCCATATCTGCTAGTACCAAGTCCCCCTCTGTTTCTCTTTCTAAAGCAACATCTGAAAGGATAAATTGGAATTAATATTAATACTTAGGAATCATGTATATTGCATATTATAATCTTTTTGGTACTAATGTCAAAAATATGCCACCTAACATAGAAGGAGAAATGTCTAGGCCAATCCACATATGTCCCCATTCTTCAAGTACTGTTCCAGATAATCCTGAGCCACAACCAATATCCAGCAATAGGCAAGATGTGTCATCTGGCAAAAGCAATAGTTCCATACATCGCTCAGTCATTTGTGCTTGAATATCTATGATTCGGGAGCTAAAATTTTGATAACAATTAATTATATACACAATTAAAAATTAAAAATATATATTATATACAGAAATAGATTTTGAATTGTTATAGTTACTTTTGAGTATATTTTCTGGCTTCGTCTTCATTATAGAACTAAAAGGAAAAATTACACCAAAATTAATAAGGAGATTATTTTATAAATAAAATATTAATATTACATATTCAATTTAAAATGTGGATATTACAAATTCTGGTGGGGCTTGATGTTCCGGTCTTTTGGACATATTTGTTTAGGAATATTTTACGTTATTTTTGACGATACCACTTTTAAAGTCTTCAATAACAAATAAACATAACCTTAAATTATTCTATTTAACATATCCACACATTTTCTTACGACTGTCATAAGTGTCAACTGTCAATAATTATCATGTGTTGCATCCTCAAAATGCCTTCCATTGTTATTGACAACAGACCAAAGATGTACAAATGTCAAATCTACGTGTCAATAAGACAGAGTTATAATCAACTCGCTATCGGTACTTAAGAATGGAACCATGTCAAAGTAAATTCGATTTCTTTGTATGCGATGGAATTGAACTCACAGTTAGGCCGTGACATCGAGAGCCAGTCCGTATAGACTTGTGAAGGAAGGGGAATCAGGAATTAAAGAGTATAATTCTGGAGAAAGTATTTTGAAAGGTTAATGAATGAAGAAGATGAAAATGATTGGCGTGCTTGATAGAGTATTTGAGAATGTAAGACTAATGAAAAAGAGATAAAGAAAAGAGTTACTACGGATGATGTGAAAGGAATAATATATGGAAAATCAGATGAAAAATCAGTAAGGCCGGATGGAATACCAAGAGAAGCATGTTAGTTGTTAAGGGAATAATGATGGAAGTGATTAGCTTTAATTATCAATAAGTTATTGAATGAATAGTGCACCAGTTACCTGCCACCCATTTTTAAAAACAAAGGCAATGTGCCGGAGTGCAACAACTATAGGGGAAAAAATTAATGCCACATAGTATGAAAACATGGGAGAAAGTTGAGGAACGAAGATTGATAGAGAGTGAAACAGATCCAATTTTTGGGATTCAAAAATTGTGTGAAAAATACCTAAATGTGCATAAAAATCTTCTTCATAGATTTGATTTGGTTTTGTGGTGGGCCCTCGGAATGATAGGCATGCCTAAAAAATATGTAAAGTTCATCCGAGCAATGCCGTTGTAGTACAAAAGTCGGTTTCTAGCAGTTGTCCACAGTTGGCTCCACTGCTAGCCCTTGATGTGGCTGTAGGCTTGTACCAAGGGTTCTCATTCCTTATCTCTTTCTAATGATATTGGACGCTCTGACGTCGGACATTTAGAGGGAGTCACCCTGGTGCATGCTGTTAGCCGATGACATCGTGTTAGCAGCTGGAAATGGTCTAGAGTTTCGGAGTGGGTTAGAGGAGCGTAAAGGGGTGGAAGGGAAGAGGACATCCTAAGAAGACACGAATGGAGTGTGAAAAGAGGGATGTAAACGATTAGATGAAGAAAATAGAGGAGAATGAAAGAAAAAAATAGTATTCAATACAGTCCCCAGTCCAAACCAACAGGAACCAATCGAATTGGTCTGTCTATAATCCAGAAGCATATAATTATATGAATGTGATATACTACTGTAAAGAATATAAGAATATAATATGTATAATATAACTGATCAAGTTATAGATAAATGTATCTGCATTGGAAGAACAATCAGTAATGTCAATTGGTGACCAATTGACAATACTATCATTTAACACCATATTAAGGAGGGCTACACTTATTTCTAACGTCATTTCGTATACAATATGTCAACAATGACAAGAAGTGAATTGTCATTTGTCAACATCAACAGTAAAAATAGGCTTTAAAATGTAAAATGCCGCCAAAACATAACTTCCACTTTCCATCACGCGAATTATAATAAATTGTTATTTTTATACAGTACGTTATTACCAAGCTAAGATATTATATCTACGTATTTACGTAAGATGTGAAATAATTTCGTAAGAGCGAGAATAATCGGATATACGTAGTATAAACAAGTTTGTTTGAAGTTACTAAATTAAAGCTTAATTGCTTAAATTGTTTAAGGTGGTTGAAACTAATAGTTTACGGATAAAAAATGCCCAAACAACTAAGCTTAAAAAAGGTAAGACTTATTTATTATATAACTATTATATACATATACATACTTAATAATGTTTTTATAAAATATAATTCATGTTTCAGTCACAAACCAGTTCTTCAAAAAATCAAATAGCAATAACAAACTTTTTTAAAAGTGCTCCGAATAACCAATGTAAGTCTCCAGAGAAGCCACTTTTGGTCAAAGCTACATCTAATTCAAAGTCAATAAAGAGAAAAGTTACTTCATCCATAGACGAACAATCAAACTTTTTGTGTAAACAAAACCAAAATGATTATGAAGAAAGGGCTTCTAAAAAATTTAAAACAGACAACAGTAATTCATCATTGGAGAAAAAAACATTATATCTAGGCAACAATGATAATCTTAGTACAAATCCAAGGCTTTCTCCAAAAGAAATTGTAAATCATGATTTTGAAAATAATAGTAATGATGATAAATCTCCTTTGTCATCATTATCTCCCAATAGAATATCAGATCATGCTAAGGAAAAATTTAGTGGTACCAGTAAAAATGCTAAGGAACTAATTAATATTGAAAAGGAAAATCAAGAATATGACATAAATGATATTTTAATAAATAATCATGTCGAAAATATACAAGCAAATAATGAATCACCAAAGAAAAGTCCTAAGGGTATTTTATTCTATATATTTCATTTGTCACTGTTTGACAAAGGGGTCAAACAGTTCATATAGAGGGTATATAGGAATAATATTCTTCTTATATACTAAATACATTATACATACATACATTACACTAAGAAAACAGTTTCATTCTTTAAAATAAGAATTTTTCCTTTATTTGTTGTTTAGTATTATTGCGTAACTCTTGGTGAATATTAATTTTGTGTGTGGTTATATTCCAGGAAAAGTAAATACTGTGAGATCACCATTAAAATTAGAAAAATCATTGCCAAAATTTGGGTCAAATGTTAATGAAGTCTTAGAACTAAGTCCAAATCATGTTGATGATATCTTCGATGATGAGTGGAATTTTGAAGGCTTTGAGGTAATTTTTAACTTTTGATTCAATTAAAAACATGAAATTTCACTTACATATATTTAAATACTATTAATAATATCAATGTCTTAAAAAAAATTTAAATTTATAAAAAAAAAAAAATAGCTAGCATAAGTTTGTTTTTAAAATATTTAAAAAATGTTTACAGGAAAGTAAAGAGGACCTAGATTTAAGTGTAATGCAGAGATGTGAAATTCTATCTGTTCATCATCATCCTAGTAAATTAGAACTAAAGCTTAAAAATGAGAACGAAAATAAAGGCACCTGTTTTGTTGAGGGGATTTGGTAAGTAACCACTTAACTTTTATTTTATCAGTTTATATATGTTAAGAAAAATGTAAAATAATATATTAAAATATCTTATTATTGATTTTTGACTTTATTCTTTTTATCAGTCTGGAAAACTCACCACATCTTCCCGCCTTTTTAAGGATAATATATTAATCATTGAAAATAATCATAACAAGATAATATAATACATAACAAAATAAAAACCCAAATACCATAAATTTGTACTAATATTATAAAAAGGTATGTTTGTTTGTATGTACTATATAGGGGACAATCTCCGGAGCTAATGATCATAAACTAAAAATTATAGAAAGCTATATATTCGTTATTCCCGAGTGCATAGGGAACATCCATACACTATAAATTGAACCTATCAAAGGAGTTAAAATAAAGTAAGCCTTCCCATTTAATTGAATTATTAAATATAATAATCATGAAAATTGTAACACATTTCAACTTTATTTCAAACATTTAACAATTATTTAAATATAGTTTGAGCATATTCTGACATTGTTTGGCTTTATGGGAAGATCTAGGGAATGTAGGCTTTTCGATGTTTAGCTTATCATTTGAAATAGAATATTTAGGCTTCATAATTTTTTTCTTACAAACTTCTTATTCTCGTTGGCTAACAAACTCTTCAAAACTTATTAATAGGATTTACATAAGATTCACATTTTATTAAATTTCGTCTATTTCGTCTCACATCTCACATCACATATATGTATCATGATCTTGGAGTATTAGCATTAGCAACTAATACAGCTTTACTCATATAATAACCATCAATATAAATAACATTTCTTGTAAACCCGATAGAGTTCTACAACATTGATCACAATACATTATAGAGAGCCTGCAAAGACATTTTCACATCATGTTTACAATTAATGAAAATTCGTATTGAGTTTTTTACCATTATTGAATTAATATTTTTGTAAAGTTTGTCTTTTGTAAATTTATTAGTTTTATTAAATTTTAGGTTAAATACACCTTTACAACCAGGAGAGATTATAAGCGTGCTTGCGTGTCGCAACTCAACGAGCCAATACAGTGTTAATAACGCATCAGGTTTATTGGTGTTACGACCTGATCACCTTGTATCCAGTACAAGTGTCGTGGCCGGTGTATTCTGTAAGAGGAAAGCAATATTACAGGAACGGTGGCGAGGAATAGATTCAGCGAATACCGCGGTGATTGATGAATTATTTTCTTTTATTATTATGAACTGAGGTGTGCAATATGTAAACTAATCTATCTGAATCTAGACTATACGGAATATAAAAACAAAGATTGTAGGCCAAATAATATAATGTGCTAATGTAGAGCCGGATTCGACGTCAGCGTCACTCCTGGCCATTGTCGAAATATATCGAAATAATAAATGCCGCTCCATTATCGAAATTTTGCATAGATAAAGTTTCGATAATATTTTTTTTCTTATATTCATATTTGGAAGAGGTGAAGTTTTTTTTTTCATCCCCCTATTTTTGCCGCCCTGGGCTCTAGCCTCGAGTGACTCTGGCGTAAATCCATCGCTGTACTAATGAACAATGACGAATGATACTGTTCATTATTTTAATAATATATTTCAATAATTATTAATGAGTATTTTGTATATTTCAGATGACTATTGGTATTCTTATTCACGAACTGGTACAAAAAGCTCTTACACAAAACATAAAAACTACAGCGGTTTTGGGTATTGAAACTGATAATATAATCAAACAATCAACTCAGTTATTATATGAAGCAGGAATAACGGAGACTGAGGCTCGGACAAACATGCAAGTGTATATCGGACCTCTGGCTGACTTCATGACAACGTACATGCCTGGGAAGAGTTCTAATAAGGTTGGTTTCGAAAGACTCTCTTATAAAAATTTATTGCCGTAGTCAGAATGGTTCATTAAATTTGTCCTCAAGAGTATTTTACAATGGGCATTTAATCCTATTATACACATTACTGAGAATTGTCATTTGAGTATTAATAACAATTAACTGAGTGTGAAAGAAACTTATTGAAATTTATTATTAACTAGTTGTCGGCCGCAGCTTCGCTCGTAAAAAGTAGCCTATGTCCTTAATTTGAGTTCAAGTTTGCTTCATGCCAAATTTCATCAAATTCGGTTCATTGGTTTGGCAGTGAAAGAGCGACAGACAGACAGACAGAGTTACTTTCACATTTATAATATTAGTATAGAAGTATAGATCGTATAGATTATTAAGAGCGCTTGTTCCGGTTGCCGCTTCTCAGTACCTGTCATTTTGTAAGCTTGTGTGCGTGTAACAGCGTTCACGAGTGTAAGTACAGCTTCTATAGTCAATTCATATAAAGCATTCTGATGCTTGTCTTAATGATAATGTAATACATTATTTATTCCGTATATATTTTTTACGGGTTTTATTTTCAATTGAAAACAAAATGACTTACGAATCACGATAAATTACTGAAATAATTGTAATATATTGGGTATACACATGTAGTTAATATAAAAAAAATAATTGCTTCGAGATTGGTTGGAAATACAATTTGTCATATTTGCAAATACTAATGAGTTTCAATTGGACTCCATAATGTCTCAATGAGATACTACAGAGTAAGGCTCCGTCAGTCGTAATTAAAGTATTCAGTTTGATTGTTTTTTTTATGTTTTACAGAGTAACGAAAAAGGTAAATGGAATGGTAAAATAGATAAAGTTCTGGACATAGAGGAAAACCTCTGTTGTCCTAAATTAGGTTTGAAAGGAAAGATTGATGCAACGCTACAAGTGACCATACACGAGCGTGGAAGTAAGTATTATTATTTAATTATTGTTTAATAAACTTTATCGATCAACTAAATGGTTTAGTTAGATAGAACAATATGGGAACTTAATGTCTAAAGGCATTCTCTGCCAGTTATCCTTTAGAATTATAGGAATATGTGAAGATTGTTCGACAAAATGTTGTTTGTTGAACATGATGTTTGTTGTGTGTTGTTGTATCCCAGGGCTTGAACCCAAAAGCTAAGGATCAGCGGCCTCGTACGAATCACTCAACCGACGAGGAAGTTTGTATGTTATATAATGTATATAAATATTTTGTTCATTTAAGATATTTCCGCGATCGTACCCCTCGAGTTAAAAAGTGGTCGCGCCTCGATGTCTGCAGAACACCGCGGACAACTCTTTTTGTACGGAATGATGCTAAGCCTGCAAAGACAAGAGGATCCCACAACCGCTATACAGAAAGGATTGCTGCTTTATTTGAAGCGAGTATATAAATAACTTATGTATTCATATAATATATAATAGTTCGAGTTTTAAAACTTGTCCATTGAATTGGGGCGTATGCTCATTTCAGAGATGATAAGAATGATTTTTTATTGATATAAGAACTACACGATGAAGTTGTTCGCTAAACTGCTTAATTCATTCCTAGGCGCCAGTAGACTACGCCTTCTGTTTTATTATTATTGAAATTAATTATTTGCATGCAATTAAAAACTATTTTTAACTATGCCGAAGAAGTAGAACTTCTCACTCGCGCAAATAAGTACACGCAACTTTTTCTTAAATTTATTTACAAAAATTGAATCAAAATTGTATTTATTTATTGCCTTTGTCATAATATTGTCTATATGTATAATACTGTAATATTAAAACATACGTATAAAGAGGAATATTAAAGCAGGCAAAATACTCTTCTATTCAGAGGATTGGTACGTTACACTGCTTCAACAGACATATAAAAACGAATAGAAAAGATAATAATTAATAGATTGATATTTCAGAGAGCGCACAGATTTAAAGGAGGTCAGTTGTGGATATCCAGAGAGACGCGACCTTATAATGCTACGCAACGAACTCGTGCAGCATCTCGCGGTCGGACCGCGTGACGTTGACACAGGTAGTCTCGTTTTACTAAAATTATTATGGATACTCTGTACGTACAAAATAATATTACACGAGCCTTATGTGTCTGTGTACATAAAGCTCGTGTAATTTTTGATTTTTAACCCTTGTGAATTGATCTTGTTTGAAGTTGTCAGGTATTGCTCGTGATAAAACTATGCACGCTTGTTTTGTTATCTTTTTGATGATTTATGTTGATGTTTTATATATTGCAAAGAAATAGCATATTTTCATCGTACACGCATCGCATCGCATCAAATCACATGTTCTTAATCATATTAAGAAATAAATACTGACACCATCTAGATTATTTTTTGGTGACTAAATTTGCGTATTATCTTACAAGAAATGTGCAATTACTTTATATGTTTTTTTTTTCAATTATTTTAATAGAAAACTTAGTGGACATAGAAGATGCTTCTCGGCTCTTACAGCAGAGCTTACCCGAGCCAGTACATCATCAAGCCGCGTGTGCCAAGTGTCCCTATCTAACGCTATGCTCTTTACACTTGTGGTAAGCTCTCATCTCACATCTCACTCAGTAGTCTCATCTTTCGCATATGTAGTGTAACAACACAATAGGTATTTTATAAAAATGCACAAAAATTTTAAATATTTTTTTTATCACCGTAACCGTATATGAATACTTATAGCCGATTTTTATTTGTATTCTTGAATATCAAAAATACTTAATTTAAGTTTAAATTTAAAGATTTTTTTTTATTACGAATTATTACTAAGAAAATGCTTCTCTCTGCGATATATGTCAGAATCATCGGTGATTTATTTAATGACTTTGTATTTGTACAGGCACACAGACAACGGTCCACAAGTATCGGAATCCCATCCATTGACTAAGCTAAAAGAAGACGCACTCGGTCACCTCTCTCCAGCGCACATAAAGTACTTCCTACACTGGACTAGCTTATTACGGCTGGAGGAGAGAGGCCAGATGTCAGCCTCGCCTTTGCACGCGCTATGGACGGACAGTGTGGACAAACGGTGATCTATATGTTAAATTACGAACCATTCCAAACTCACAGTCGTCATTATCCTCACGACATTATTATATATGAAAGTAAATTATGTCTTAGGTAAACCATGATTTTGTAGATGTTAGGGTAGTTGAAAAAAATATTTAGTTGTTTTTTACAACTAGCTACCTTACAAAGAAACTGCAGTCTCCACGTACCAGTGGCAGCAGTTACCGATTCCCTTTGGGTATGCTTTTGCTGATGGTACTTCTGTGGATAGTCCTCTGATTGTCACAAAATATTTCAAAGAATTGAATTTTCATAGATTTTATATCATTTAGTTAATGTTATAAAATAAAAAATATAAACAAAAAATATATTGTGATTGTTTCCAGAACAAAACGCGGAGTTTGCGCAGCGAATTTAAAGCTAAAAGACGTATCCGATTCCAGTGATAAATTCTTGCATGTTTTTACTAGAGAATCTGCTAACAAGGGTACGTTTCTTTATAAAAATATATATTATTTACTATTTCGTATATTATATGTTTAAATATATACTATGTACATTTCAGTAAATAATGATAAAACTGCAAAGGGACCTCAAGAAGGCGAATTTTCAATAGTAAGCATAGAGAATAGACCCTGGATTGCTGCGGGAGTTGTTACTGTATCAAATAATACTGAATTACATGTACTTTTGGAACGGTAATATATATATTTAAATGATTATTTTATACTCTAACACTTTTATTTAAATTTATTAAAACATTTACTTTTTGTTTTTGTTACAGAGATCTTAGCCAGCGCTTAAATAAACATACTCTATTCCATGTTGACACATACGAGTCATACGCGACAACCGTTCAGAATCTCACAAACTTAGGCGTACTAATGGAGGATAGCGAGCGGGCTTTGCGGCTCAGAAGGTAAAGTATAGTTTCTCTTATTATTATTTTCAATAGACCGGCATTGTATTGTTGATTGATAATTGCAAACCACCTCTCTCTTACAATGTCATTTTGCCTTCAAAAACTTGGTATATTTTTGTATTTCTGGTGTTTGTACATAAATATAAATAAACGGAGAAGAATCTTTTTCTTAGTGTAGTTCGAAGTGATTAAAATATGTATATGAGTGTATATATTTAATGATGTACATTTCAATACCTATTTCAATTTTGTAGTAATCTATATCGTGGTGTTATTAAAAAGTTTGCATATTGTCTTCAGATTAATAATCGATAAAGAAATACCAGAGTTCGCACCGAAGCTACCTCGGGAGGTGGGAAGACTCGGTTCCAAGTTGATGCGCTCGCTGAACATCGAGCAGCAACGCGCGGTACTGCGAGCGCTCGCCGCCGACCGCTACGCGCTGCTGCGGGGCTTACCCGGCACCGGTGAGTGTGTGCGCCGCCTCCATGCACGGAGCACTGCCACGCACACAGACACACAACCTCTAAGCGTAGATGACCTCTTACTACTGTAATAATTAATCATGTTTTATTTAATTTAAATTTTTAAATGAGATTTGTGTTTTCAGGTAAAACACAAACAATAAGCGTGCTGATTCAAATGTTAGTAGCGCTAAAGCAACGTGTACTTGTTACCGCTCATACACACTCCGCCGTTGACACCGTATTAAATAGGTAATACATTACATATAATAAACAGGTAATAATGACTATTCGGACCTGTAATTATGTATTAATTGCGAGAGAAACATAAAGAATAGTTCGAACACATATTTTTAATTTATTTTTCTGTCTCTTTGCCTATGTTGATCTCAGTATCTATAACGGAAATCAACGAATGAATTTTAGTCTGAAATGTTGTTATACAGGCAAGTCGAGGTACAATCTCTCCGGGTCAGTAATTGTTAGGAATATTATACAAAAATGTATGTCCGTGTGTCCGCAGACTGCCCGAGTCGCTGCGGGTGATGCGCCTGGGCGCGGCGCGGCGCGTGTCGGGCGGCGTGCGCGCGCGCTGCGAGCACGCGCTGCTGCGGGCGGCCGGCAGCACGCAGCTGCGCGCGCAGCTCTACGACTCCATGGTACTGCCCACTACTGATATGCCACTGTAACGATTCACTTTTATCTCTAATCATTGCTTCAAATTCGATTAGAGACGAGTTTTTTTTTTGTAATTTAAATTGTTTGCGTAAAAATTGTTGTCTTTCTTCAAAGCGAGCAACTTAGAAATTATTAAGGTTTTTTACTAGTTCGTAACAATACGTCGCTCAGCGTTCATTTGTATTTTAATTGCTACGTTGCTACATGTAATTGCTACGTGTTTAAAAATATCCTATTTCATATTATCGATCTATATGCCATCCAGCCGTACGTGCGTTATTGAATAACAACATCCAGCCAAAATACATTGCTATTTATAAATTGTGTAAAGATAATTCTTAATGTTTACTGTTAATTAATAAATTTATTTGTTACTATTTATTTTTCATAATATGTTAAGAAGAAAATACTAATTGTAGGACGTGGTAGGCGTGACATGCCTGGGGGCCGCGCATCCGATGCTCGCAAAAACTACTTTTGACGTTTGCATTGTTGATGAGGCAACACAGGTGAAATAATAAACATATTTTTTTTTCGCATATTTTCATAAGTTAAATGTAAGAACTATTTACTTATTTTATTGTAGGTTTTACAATGTACCGTTTTACGACCTCTATTCGCCGCCAAACGCTTCGTGCTCGTCGGCGACCCTGAACAATTACCTCCCGTTGTTAAAAGCAGAACTGCTAGGTATACTTACCGCCGTTTGATATTTAATTTCATATAAAAACTTTTTGTTAATTGTGTTACGTTTTAGGCGTTTGGGTATGGAGGAAAGCTTATTCCACAGACTAATGCAAGAAAAAGCAACTAGCACACTTCGGCTTCAATACCGCATGAACCAGCCGCTAGTCGATGTGGCTAACAAAGTGGCTTATAATGACAGTTTAAAGTGTGCGAACCAAAATGTGGCACAGGCGAAATTGAAGATAGACTTGCAGGTACCGTAACTGGAAAAAAAGTCATGTAACTCTACTCACTCAATCTAAAGTGAAGTAAGTCTCATGTCAGATAAAACCAAATAACATTATATATATTTCATAAAAAAATATATTATGTTATAACCACAGTAAGACAAATGTTTGCACTTTCAGAAAATAATGTCTCGGTGCTCAAAAGAATCTCCTTGGATGGTTAAAACTTGCAGTGCAGAGTTTGAGGATGTTGCTATATTTCTAAACTTAGAGCTGGGAGCCGCTGACAAGTCAAACAATGACAAAACTTTAACCAATGTTGAGGAAGCATGTGTCGTTATGACTTTAATAGAAACTTTTAAAGAGGTAAATTATTGCTAAATCAAACAATGTCTACTTATAAATAGCATTCGTCCTAACTAACTATCAATGATTATCCAAAACTATTAAAATTTGGTACATATGTTAATTTTATAACGTAAATTAAGAAAGGGGGCATAAATTTGTATAAATTTTACTCGTACGAAGTTGGGACGAGCAGCTAGTGTTTATATAGAATACTTGATGAACCATCGTTAAATTTGAATATAATTAATTTTAGAAGGCTTTTATTAACTTCATTTGTTACTTTGTGTGCGGTTGCTAGTGTACTAACAATAGAAACGACGCACTTTAATCGCATATAAACTTATTCCACACTAGAGTTCGAATTCAAGTTTTGCTAACATTTTCGTACTGGTTACAATATGCTTACAATTGCATGCTACATTTTATTTTATATATTACACGTTAGAAATTCTTTTTTATAAACTTTTACAAACCAATTAAATATTCTTTATACAGGGCAATGTCTCCACAGCAGATATTGGTATCATAGCTCCATTTAGAGATCAAGTGGCACTCTTACGAAGATGCCTTAAAAGTCAGGATGTCGAAGTTAGCACCGTTGACCAGTTCCAGGGGAAAGACAAAGACGTCATTATATACTCTTGCACAAAACGTAACATACAGGATGGCAAAACAGTCAAAGTATGTTATTAAGTTTGTATAAATTCCTCAAAATCCGTTTAAATAAATCATCTTCTCAAAAAAAAAACTATTCAATATAATACTTATTTTGTACTACAAAAATAAATAACTTATTTTCACCAAGAGCAACACTGACAAAATTATAAACATGAGAAATTTCTTGAGTAATGGTAGTATTTATTTTCATTATGATTTTAGTTTAAAATAAAAGACTAAACTTAATTTGGACAAAATAAATATTCTTTTATTTTTATGACAGGAAGGCGAGGTTCTAAATGACCAAAGACGTTTAGCAGTAAGTGTGACACGCGCCAAGCACAAACTCATTGTTATAGGAGATTTGCGCGCCTTGCGACGGTATCCAACAGTCCTACGATTAATTGAAGCATGCACAACAATCTCTATAGATCAAGAAACATTATCGACGTTAATGAAGAAATATAAGAACGTTATTGTATAACGTAGTAATCTTTATAAATATAATACTATTCATTCTAATTTTAATTATGTTCTCGAAAGTATTTAAATTATGATTATAATAGTGGTTAATTTAAGAAAAAAATGTAAATAAATATTAAGATATATTTTTTTTTTTTTTTTTTAAAAAGGTTTTACTTGTTTAATGCGTAGATAAGTTGGTATGTTTTGAAATATAGAATTTTGTAGTTCCTAGAGTTAGAGTGTAGCAGTTTGACGCTATTCTTTCAGTAAGAGCATGTAAAACCACGGGTTCTTCGCTTAATATCTGTGCCATGTTCATTGTTATTGTATATATATATATATATATATATACACACCAATATTTATTATTTTAAATATGTGGACTGGCAAATAGGCCACTCGATAGTAAATGGCCACCATTGACTATCGTCATTGGACTTAAAAATTAAAGAAATATTAATCATCCCTTACAACGTCCATGTGCCACCAATTTTAGGAACCAATATATTATGCCCCTTTTATCTGTAGTCATCCTGGCTTGCTCAGCTTCAAACAGAAACACAACAATATTAACAATCAGTATTGCTGTTTGGTGGTATTATTCCAATAACGCTATACCTGGTAATATTATCACATAGGCAAAAACTGTTATTTCAATATCATCTGGCTCAGGCCCGGACCGTGATTTTAGGAGGCCCTGGCCTAATACTACTTAGAGGCCCCACTTAAGTCACACCTGATCGGAGACTAATTGCAGGATTCGCAAACCACACGATCTGTTTAATTTAATAAAATGATGGATTCTTTCGCATTATAGTCTATTTTTGACTTTGACTTGACTTAGCTGGTGGCCCTTTGAATCCACGGGGCCCTGGGCTGAAGCCCAAAAAGCCATACGGTAGTAGTAAAATCAACATTTTGAAGTACTTTTTCAAACAATAGAATACCCTATTATGAAATCAGCTGATTGCCAGCATAAATGGCTATGATTCGTAAGATTGATGCGTCTATGTATTTATAAAAGCAGGCAAAATTAGTGTTGCGCGACTTATCGGTAGTTTAATTGTCGTTCGTCTGTCGTCGTCATTGATGTTTGTCTTGCCTCCACTTATAATAGGGCTGGTTAATTTTTGCTCAGGAAATTGAAACTGCGATTCAACGGAGGATGATGATATTCTTGCAACCAATTTGCATTTCACATGGTCATGCTATTTTGTACATTTTTAATTTTGACAATAATCATTAGTGTGCACCCTAGTATTCATATATTGACTATGAAAAATGACAATTATCATTTATAATCATTTTATGACGTAATTAAATACTCTCGATCTTTGTTGTCATTTGTCAAAATATCTTATTTACACTTTACTTACAGCGTACACGTGATAAGCTTCGGCTTTATTTTATTTAATAAAACATACTGATTATATACTTTTTATAGATACATTATATTCTAAAACTACTTCTTTAAATATATATCCATTAGATTCTATATTGGGTTTGAACATAAGAATAATTAGGAGTATATACAGTGAAAGAACTGTGTGCCAAATTATTTAAAAGATCTATTTATAAATATAATCATTGTTTAAGTAATTACACGCTTCGTATTTTTATAAGTTAGATAACACTTTCGATAACGAACATCAGTAAAGTTAGTTATAATATTAAATCTTACCATGAAAATTAAATACTGTGTAAAAATATCTACTCTTTAACAAGTCAACATTATAAACAAAGGTAAGTTTAAAACAAATACATATTTCATTTGCTCAGTTAAATTGTAAAAAAATAATAAAATTGTCATTGTAGTACAGTTTTCAAAACCAAAACATATTTAATTGTTGGTTAATACTTTAAAAAAAACCAATCTTACTTATTAAATGCTTGTATTGTTACACTGTATTCAAAAAAGGTGAAAATATAATTATAGTAAAGCTATTTATTTTAAATCCTTATCCATATTAAAACTGTAATTCTTCCCAATATTATTTTTTGTATCACATATATATATTCACACTAAAGATGTTTTATTATAGATGGTGAAGGCTATTGCTATTATCACTGTCAGTGATAGTTGTTTTAAAGACAACTCAAAAGACAAATCAGGCCCAGCACTGTTTGATTTCATAACAGAAAAGTATCCAGAAGCTAATGTCCATACAATTATAGTGCCAGATGAAAAAGAAATTATTGAACGCGAACTTAAATATTTCTGTAATTCAAATATTGATCTTATCCTCACTACTGGAGGTACCGGTTTAAGTCCTAGAGATGTTACACCAGAAGCAACGAGAGCTGTTATTCAAAAAGAAGTTCCTGCAATCACAACAGCAATGACAATTGAAAGTTTGAAAAAGACACCAATGGCTATGTTGTCCCGGGCTGTAGCTGGTATAAAAGACAGAACACTTATAATTAATTTTCCAGGTAGTGAAAAAGCAGTAACTGAGTGCATCCATGTTGTTAAAGGAGTTTTGTCACATGCCATTTCGTTAATAAACAATGAATTGGTTGAAGTAAGATCTATTCATGACAAGATGCAAGTTGATCATCTTTGTCCACATAAAATGAATAGTAAAGTGGATATATCCAAAGTGGCTCTAAGACCCCGTGAGTCACCATATCCAATGCTGGAAATGTCCGAAGCGTTTAATATAGTTGATGCTGTAATGTTGCAATGGGAAGAGTGTATTGAAAATATTCCTATTGAAAATGCTGTGGGTAAAGTTGTGGCACAAGAAATTATAGCTAAAGAACCTATGCCTCCATTTCCAGCATCTGTTAAGGATGGTAATTATTTTCATATATTTTGTCCTAATAAAATAAGTTTTTCTAAATCAAAATCTTAGATTGACATTGAGATTTTAATAAGTAGCATACACAACCTTTATCAATGACCCTTTTACACAAAAAAAATATGCTTACTAAAGTTTATCACAATTGCTTATCATTTGGATCCACTTCTTAGCTAATTTACTGTTATATTGCATAATAAAATTTATATATCACAAATATTTATATTGAGGACTTAATGAAAAATAAAAATAGCTACTGCATATATGATGGTATGGCTTTGTGCCCGTTTGGGCAGGTACCACCACAGCATCAGCAAATATACTGCTAAACAGCAATACTTAGTATTTTTGCGTTCTGGCTTGAAGGAAAAGTGAGCTAGTGTAAATACAGGCACAAGTGACATAACATAATAGCTCTCAAGGTTGATGAAGCGTTGGCGTTTTAAGGAATAGTTAACATTTTTCACAGTTCTAATATCTACATGTAGTGGTGACCACTTACCATGAGGTAGCCCATTTGTCCATCCGCTTTCCTATATCATGAAAAAAAATATGCTGGGTGCAAAGCGAACCAGCCACCATCATGTCAGTGGAGTTTTATCGCTATTCCACTAGGTCAACAGGAAATGGAACAGAGATATGATAACATTTAATTATTTGTATCAGATGTTTGACTTAAGTATAATAATAAGCATTAAGTTAATGATTTCTTGTAAGATTTAATTGTTTAATTCTTATTCCATAGTGAAATTAATTGTTCCTTTAAAGATTATTATTCTCTTATTCTTGACAGGTTATGCATGCCTTAGTTTGGATGGGGCTGGTGTTCGTAAAGTCCGAGCAGCTATCTCAGCAGGCGAGAATAATTTTACACGCCTCGGTCCCGGTGAATGTGCTAGAGTTAACACTGGAGCTCCCTTACCGCTTGGGGCTGATTGTGTTGTACAGGTAAAAACCTGTTAGATATATAAGACATACTAAAACAGTTAGTGGCTATTATTGGCTTGTTAAAAGCCATTTGTGGAGCAAATGACATATCTAAAAAGCAGATTGTATCATATTAAGAGGGACCGAATACTGAGACTTAAATATTGAGTCCAACTCAACTATTTGAGACACTGTTAACTTATAATTGGCAATACTCGGTGTGGATATATGGATATATTATACTAATGTTTCTCTACAAGACGATAAATTAAGTGGAAAGAACATGCCTACTAAGAGCATTTTTCATGCAACCTTGCGTAAATAATTGCCGTCACGGACACTCGAACACACACAATAGATAATAGATATAAAAGATCGAAATTGATGGTTATTGAAGGAATTCAGCATTTACTGATGCTGACGACGCTTTTTTAATTTATTAACGAAACTATGATAGATTATGATTTAATAATAGTTTCGTTAATAAAATAAATGTTTTTTATGAGGATACCTCAATTTGTAATCTCCAGCAACCCCCAAATCTTTGATTTTACTCAGATATCATATACGCGAATCGGATAAATTTTCACATTAACGGAATCTATCGAGTATACGTGAATGTTTTAATAGATTACATGTGCGAACTCAAACATTTGGCTAAAACGGACAGGTTTCATTTATATATTTTACAAGACCACATTTATAATTTTTGAAGAATTTTTTTTTCAATTAAAATTATAGGAAGGATCAGCATCATCTATACTAATATTATAAATGCAAAAGTAAATCTGTCTGTCAGTCTGTTTCTCTTTCACGGTCAAAAGACTGAACCGAATTTCATGAAATTTGGTATGAAGGAAGCTTGAACTCCAAGGATGGCCCAACTTATTATGCCTAACACCTGACGACCAACCCCTAAAGCGCGAGGGAACCCGCGGGCGATAAGATATAAATAAATAAAATTTGCGTTGCTTTTTAATAGATATCGATGCTAAATAATATGTATAGAAAAACAATTACTATTTCAATCAGGTCGAAGACACAAAACTAATTAAGGCATCGAGCGATAACCAGACGGAGTTGGAAATTGAAGTCCTAGTAGCGCCACAGGCTCATCAGGATGTACGTGCTATTGGTTTCGATATTCCCATCGGAGCTATACTCGCTGAAAAAGGTGAGATGATGAAATACAACTTACTCGTATACTCTTAATAACACGGTCTACAGCTCAGGTTCATCTATGGCCTATTCAAATCGAAGAAGGAATGAAAATAAGCTAACCTTAAATTTACGTATTATTTATATGCGATTTGCTAAAAGCTCAACTATATTGTACACTACTACCAGTTCTTGATCAATATATCTTTATTTATAATACAACAGTATTCCACTTATATCCACTTTAATTTTACTTCCAAAATTCCGATAACAGTTTCGTGTTCGAAACGGCATTATTCTTCGCAAATCCATTATGATAATCCATAATGATTACCGATAATATCCTGTCAATTCGATGTGTAATTAGAAAAAAATATATTGTTTATTTGTCTATTGTCCTCTTGTAGTTTGAATAGACTATAAGCTATAATTTTGTACGTTCTATAATAGGTAATTTTTATCTTAATAAATTCGCGTTAGGATATATTATGTCAAGAGGATTATCGAAATTGGGCTATTCACTGTGAACAGGAACGAAAAGGTCGAGTTTTTAGAAATTATATCATTTTACTTTGATGGGAGTTGTTTACATATCTAATTTTCATTAAGTTTTTGTGTCCACATAGACTTAATTAATCTTTCCATTTGGGAAGGAATATACTTACCTTTGGCAAGTAATATTTAAACCTCATGTTAAAAAAAAAGACTGTTAAGGCGAGTAATAACTCGAAATAAAATTATTTAAATGATAAAAATGTGTGGAGCTGGCATTCGTTGATTTTTATAAGGATACATAATTCATCTGTCAGAAAAGAGAACAGTAGGACGAGTAACAATTTTATCTGATGGTAAAATGTACGTTTAGAAACGATGATGGTAACCTTTATTTGATTTAATCTCGTTTTTATATATTACAAAAACCTCTTTTTGAATAAAATTCTCTTTTGATTTGTCATGGTCTTGATATGTTTTCGAAAAATAATGTCTTTGAATCTTATTCGCGCTTTCAGGTGATGTCATTGATGCAGCACAAATTGGCATGTTGGCTGGAGCTGGCTATCAGAGTATTCCAGTAATAGCAGTTCCCAAGGTTACAGATTTGTTGCGATCCCTTCCTTGGTGTTTTAATAAATTTTAATTTTAAAATACAAATTTCTGTTTTAGGTTGCCATAATGTCCACCGGAAATGAGTTGCAAGAACCTTCGGAGAAGATACTTCGACCGTCACATATAAGGGATTCCAATAGAATTATGTTAAAAGCATTGCTCAAGTAAGAATAAATCTTTGATATCGTAGAGGATATAAAATTATACTTCATGATGTTAATTTTGATGTATTTCTGTCCATCTCACAGAGAGCACGGGTACGATTGTATAGACTGCGGTATCGCCCGCGATGATCCAACAGAGTTAGCTGCCGCTATAGCCCATGCGCTGCCTCGCACGGACGTGCTCGTCTGTACGGGTGGAGTGTCCATGGGTGATCGGGACTTGCTCAAGCCGGTGTTAATTAATGTACGTATTACAAGAATGTCAGTTTAGTTTTTAACATGGCACTTTATTCCTCGGACATAGGCAGGAATTGGCTGCGCAGTTTGCAACGTTAGAACCAAACCAAGACGCGAGCATGCTTAGGTAGCGGAACGTTAAAAGATTTAATTTTTTTTTTTTTTTGCGTACGCTTACATTTTTACACGTATGTCTGTGAAGGCGTCCCTCGAATTCCGTTCACATTCCGAATCAAAGATTTCGGAGCGGCAGTCACATAACGCGAACTATTCAGTTTGAATTGAATTCCGACGTCGCATCGATTGACCAAATTATCAAAGTTATAGTTGACTTCTTATTAATTTAAAATTATAATAGTCTTTGTCGATCGCATTTCGGCTTGAAAAATCCAAATATCGAGAAGATTAAACTTATTATTATTATTACATAGTATAAAACAAACTCGTTTACCGCTGTCTGTCCCTGTGTATGCTTAGATCTTTAAAATTACACAACGGATTTTGATACGGTTCTTTTTAATAGATAGATTGATTCAAGAAGAAGGTTTATATGCACATATACATGCACAACATAGTAGAGAAACACTGATAATTTTAGAGGTTTCTAAAGTGATGTCGTAAATAAACACATTTTTGCGCTTACATTGCAAACGCTGGCTAAACCTTACGAGATCGATCAAATGATCAAAATAATGTACTACAGTATTGTACACCTTAAAAAGGTCTTTAAAAATTCCACGATGGTATATGTCTATCTCTTAGGTATAATCCACAAAAACCATTTTTTATCCTTCAGTTTTTACGAGAAATAATGGCTTATTTTCGAAGCGATTTTAAACAATACAGCATTAATCCTTATCAAATTAAGTACCTTAAGTACATTGTGAATTTAATATAGATCAATATGGCCGTTTACAGCATGTAATTTAATTGAATATTTTTGAAGATATTACAGATTAAAACGCAGGGACATATTGTACTGTCTATTGTCTGAAAAACTGTGAACGTTGTAAGACATTCTGTAGTATATTTAGTATCAGTATTGCACCCGTGCGAAGCCGGGCGGTTCGCTAGTTGTAATATATTACACTCTTATTTATTTGATATATGATTTATTATTCATGTTGTTTTAAGGATTTTGGCGCGACAATACATTTCGGTCGCGTGCGCATGAAGCCCGGGAAACCGAGCACCTTCGCCACTTGCCAATACGAAGGAAAGATCAAGTATATATTTGCTCTACCAGGTCAGTGTGAATCTTTGCAAACTCAAAATATTCTATATCCGAATCGAGTCACAGGATTAAAGATAAATAAACAAGTTTGATCTTGAGTTGACATGACATCATTGGTCGAGATTTATAATTATATGTCTTTGGTATTCAATATGGATTCGTGATAAAAAATCTGATCATCGTCGAAAGAAATATTAACTTTCGCACCATCCTTGGGAATTAAAATGCTCAACCGTTCAAACTGGAACACAACAATATACTGTACAGTACAGTACAGTACTTGTACTACTGTTTGGCGGTATCGTCCTCCAATAATAAAGATCGTAAGTCGACGTAACCAGAGCCGATTGATTGACCGGTCACGTGTGCAGGCAACCCCGTGTCGGCGTACGTGTGCTGCCTGCTGCTGGTGCTGCGCGCGCTGCGCGGCTGCACGCGGCACTGCGGCGACTTCGCGCGCCTGTCCGTGCGCCTGTCGCACGACGTGCCGCTGGACGCGCGGCCCGAGTACGCGCGCGCCGTGCTGCGCTTCCCCGCCGCGCCCGACCTGCCGCACGCCGCGCTGCTCGGCAACCAGGTACCTCCTCGTTACCTGAACACGTGCCGTAGCCGCCGTATGCCGAATGAGCTTTCGGAAATTCGAATACTAGAACCGGTTAATATACTTTCAAAAAACGCGTGCATTCAAAAGATATTAAATATAACAAAAGTGTTTTTTATTTTTTATTTGTACGACTATAGAATATGATATCTTATCTGTATGCCAATAATAATCTTAATAATTACTTGTTTTTACAGCGGAATTGGATTTGAATTATGTATTTAAAATCTACTATTATATTTTCTATACGAATATTAATATAAAATGTCCTAAGAACTTCATCATCATTAAATATATTGTGATGAATGAAGTAATTAGAAACGTATTTTTGATTAACAGTGTAGCAGTCGGTTGCTGAGTGCTTGCGGCGCTAGCGTGCTGTTGGAGCTGCCACCCGCATCCGACAGCTTGAAACAGCTCGATGCTGGCACGACTGTTTCCGCGCTGATCACAGGCAGAATCGATCTCACCCGACTTTGATATATACAATATATACACATGCAGTAATATGTATTCCCATATAAGAAGATCAATTCATTTTATATTCATGAAATAATACGGAACACGGTTTTAAATGCATTGAATTGAGTACTCTTTATCCTTTAACTTCTAGGTGGTGTAGACATACAATCGTAGAATTTACCTCATTTTTGTTAAGGCTGTACTCTACGAATCGATTGCATAATAAAGCAGATTTAAATGTATCATACTGTTATCGTAGTTTAAAAAAAATCCTCATTATTATCTTTCTAAATCACCCAATGACCTGTTCAATGTCATTCCTTATTACGTAGTATGTTCTTTCATTACTTTTTTACTGCATATCTTAATCTCAACAGGCTAGAATCTCCTGTCAATAAACTTAAATAAAAAATTTAAATAATTATATCAACTTAAATTGGAAATACTATCGGTACGGATTACAATCTCGGGGATTGTAAAAAAAACTTATACAATTTCAATCGTTTATAATCTTTCAGTAAAGTTCGGTTAGATTTTATAATTTAACTGAAATTAATTTCTAAAGTTTATCTTCTACATCTCGCAAATCAGATTATAATCTAAAAGTATTTGCAATTTTACAATGACATATGTAAATCAAGAGGTTTCTGAAAAACAACCTCTGAAGAACATTATTAAAACATTTAGATATCGAGCACTTATTATAAATTGTTGTTTAAATCGAAATCTGATTCCATAATGTTTTATGTGTTAAATACACACAAAAATGTCACCAAATGTAGTTGGTAGTCAATTTTAACATTATTTAGCAATTCATGTTAAGGAAAAAAAATCAAACTTTAGCCTTTTTTGCATAACAATCAAAATAAAACAATTATTCACTTTGTTTTTTTACATACATTTTAGTCAGTTTATGAATATAGCTGCAAGTTATTATTTATATGTTTGATTAACTCTCATAAATAGTATCAGAATATCATAATTATGACCAAGTATAATTAATTAGTTCCTTGATTATTGTAAAAAAAAAAATCACTAATATATAATATTATTGATGAATAAAATATATAAATCAAATTAAAAGTACACATCCTAAAATGGTATTTACTATTAAAATATTTTTATAGTTTGTCTAAAAACACATTAAAGATCTTATTTGACGCCTTTAGTATGTAGATTATAAAATATAAAACTTAAAGAGCACATACACTTTATATGCATGTTAAATTTTATCTATGTTATTAAAAAAATAAAATTAAATAATTATTTTATTTACAAAATTCTCCATATTTTCTACCATTGATTGTTATTTTAGCATATGTTTAAAAATTTCAATTTGTTCTTGGTTTTATTAATAACATTTAATTCATGTTATCAAGCTGGATAACTCAATTAGTTACTAAGAAATACATCTGCGCTAATAAATGAGCCGTTTTTTGTATGCCTACCTGAAAAAACTACTAAACCAAAATACATAAATTTTATAGTAAATTTTAGTCGTAAAGCTCCTCAGTATAACTCATTTTAAATTTAGATTATTGCATAAACAAAAACTTAATATTCTTGTTGTCAAAAAAATTGACTGATCAATGGAATAGATTGTTCTATTCTAATTTAATTGCTATATACAACTTTAATATGAAATTTTATTTGGCTTCGCAATATTAGTGGTCATTTATTTTTATGGCAGTAAATATCAGATTAAGAGATGGATTTGTATATCGTTGATTTTTAATGCTTCAAAATATTTGTTGATTGGTTTGAGAGGTTAGTTTTGTAGCTATGATATTTATTGAAAGAGAGCAAAATTTTGTAAACAAATTTATTTATCACTCAATAATAAACACTGTGAATAGTATTTTATAAAAAAAAAATGTTTATCGAAATGTTTTGAAACTGTTGAACTGTATGATTCGTTTCCTAAACATATTTCATACTATTTAAACCAATATTGCAATTCATGTTTGCATTAAAATAGACAGATCCACAAAATAGTTTTGATTTATTTATACATATAATAAAGACATTAACAGTGATGTACATGAAAATATTACTTCGAAACACAGGACATAGTTTTTCTAATTATTTTTTGTGCAAAAAGTAAAGGTAGAATTTAAAAGATCATGGTAATAGTTTATGCCTGGGATGAAATATTTGGAGTGTTTTTATCGGAGTCAAAACAATGTCGTAAATAAACCGTGAAAAACAAGGTTTTCATAATACTGAATTCACATATCCAGCATCAATTTTAACTAAGTGGTATACACAACATACTGGTAAGTTAAATCTGTTTCTTTTCTTCAAATTTAATTTCATCATATCTTAGTATCTTATTGATATGAAAGAAATAATAAATAATGTTCTGTATTCACATAAATTTTAAGGACACTACACACTGAAATTGTTTCATACTTCAGTCATCAATATAAAAATTTATTATATACTATTAACTTACTATGAAACAAACATTTGTTAGACAACACGTTGCACTTCAAAGAATCTTTTTAGATAGTATACTTGTCCTAATGTCATGACAAGAAGTACAGAGGCTTCAAAAATGGACCACATAACCACACGCGAATTTGTACTTTCGTTGATTGCACGATGGATACGGTCACGCACCTGCAATAATAACGAAAAATATATTTTTTATTTGATAATGAGAAAATTTATAAAAAGTATAATTGATGTTTGTTATAGGTAACCTTTAAATAAATGGTCTTTCACACAATATGTTTGCATAAAGTTCTTGTAATTAGAGTGCATATCAGCCTACCTATTATATATAAAAAATTAAGATGCATTGTTATGATAAAATAAATAGCACATTACCTGCATATATTCTTGTTCATGTTTAACAGTTTTCAGTGTTGTTCCAAGCTCTTTAATCATGTCTTCTAGCTTATTGTGGTTCACTTCTTCATCTTTTTCGTTAGCTTTTTTATTTGGTGGTTCTCCAACTTCCAAGTTAAACATTACTACCTGAAAATGACAGATATATTTTTATTTGTATCAAAACAGTATTAGTTTGTCACAACATACAGAATCAACATCTGGTATATAGAAGAGAAATCAAAATATAATTTAAGAGAGTTAATGTGAATAAGGAAAATTGAACAGAAAATACAATTTAACATTTGGCAATATCACAATTGGTTTATTACATTAAAATAAAAACTAATGTTTTTTAATGTATGAGTATCAAAATCAATGTATTAATACAGAATAATTACCTTAGGTGTCATAGTAGACATTTGATTACTGAAGCAGTAAGTATAACGTCCTGAAGTAGCAGCTGAGAATGTGTAAATACCAGAGGATTCTCTCTGTCCGCTGTGTATAATATTGCCATCGGGACCGGTAATTTTCACATCTATATCTAAGAAACCACCTTCTGCTATTTCAAATGATAATCCTGTAAAAATACAAATAAAATACCTCATATACAAAAAATAAACAAATATGCCAAAATTCGACATTCTTAATGTATTATATTTTTATGCAACATGGAATTGAATTTTCTTTTCGAGTTATATTACATTGATATCTTGCGGCATGTAATACTACTATACATAGAAATACTACGAAAATACAAGCTACTTATAATGAAATTTCTGAACTTACTATTATATTAACTAGACTTGAATAATAAGTGATTTGGAGTATTTACCCATTTTTGTATCAGCTTCAACATTTTCGAAAAAACATTCTTCGGCGTGTGCATCAACTGTTATAGTATAACAATTTGTATTAGAAAATAATGTAGCTAAAATTGTTGACATGAGCCATAATAATTTATAAGAGCTATACATATTAGCTAATTATTTTGCTAAACTAATGTGTTCTTTTAATATTTTTTATAACTATAACAGCTTTGTTTTATCTTTTAGTGGTACACTATTTATTCAGAACATCGGATTCTGTTTGAAAGGCCACGTAATGACAAATGACTGACAACTCCACATGTCATTGCATTTCAAGACGTCATAGTGAATGTGAACATTTTACGTTTCTATTTAATAAATTATGATGTTTCACACTATCAAGTATCTCGTTATTTAATTTCAATTGTTTTTAAAACTATTTAAATCAAATTTCGCTATACAGTATACACTGTAAAACGTTATCATAATTAATTGTCAGTTACTGCATCATTTGCATTATAGGCTACGCTTCTTTAATTTTTAAATTAATATGAACCAAAAACAGGTTTTCATTTAGTACTGCATTCATGTTATTTTTATAACCAAAGGGCCCTTTATTTTAAAAATGTTGTTACGAACGCGTTATTTTATAAGTACGGCATTCAATAGGTGTTTTGTAAGAGAGCATGAATAGTTTGGATGAGTAAATACTTATCGATGTTTAGATGTGTTCTATCGATAGTTCAGGAACGATCTGTAATATTACTCGGATGTGACCATTGGTTGCCCTAGAATGGGCCTTGTTTCGTGTAATATGGGGTCTTGTTTTGTGTGTTCTATTAAGTGATCGGTTATGCGACACTTGTGACCCATCACTTTCACCTAAACTCGCTGAGCGACCTTGAACTGGCGAAGTCACTTGGTGGTTGGGCGTTTAGTGTAGAGCGCCCTACTACTAGCTAGGGGGTGGTGATGTTCGTAGGGCAGCGGGTTGGAGGAGGAAGAGCTGAAGATCGAGCTCAGTGGTTTGCCATGGGAGAGGTCTGTGAACTGACAAGGGCTGATGATGATGATGACTGTTTTTTATGTATAGGTTGGCTGACGAGGAAATGGGCCACCTGATGGTATGTGGTCATCACCACCCATAGACAATGGCGCTGTAAGAAATATTAACCATTCCTTACATCGTTAATGCGCCACTAACCTTGAGAACTAAGAATTTATGTCCCTTGTGACTGTAGTTACACCGGCTCGCTCACCCTTCAAACCAGAACACAACAATACTGAGTACTGCTGTTTGGCGGTAGAATAATTGATGAGTGGATGGTACCTACCCAGAGGGGCTTGCACAAAGCTCTATCACCAAATACTATATAGAATATAATCTTTATCTATCTAGTATTCGTAATTCTTTTCCTCATAAACGACATGACCGAATAAATTATGTACTCAGTGTACCTATATACATATGTGTATACCTACGCGTACAGCATCAGAATAAGCTGTAAATAGAATTCTTAACTATAAATAAACAATTAATTATATTTTATAATTATTTAAATAGCTTATTTACTATTTTTTTAATCACAACACTCTATTAATTAAAAACACAGGTCTTTACAGCATCAAGAGCAATATTATGGCAAAAAGTATAATTTATTGACCAAATTAACAATATTCGCTAGAAATTAAAAAAAAAAAACAGCATATATAATATAATACATTTATCATTGTAAATTACTAGGCCAATGACCGTTTCGTTTGATTCGAATACGATGATACCGGGGTATTATGGGTTGGGTATTCTGTTTTAGTTACATGACGTGGATATATGTGATCTTGATTAATAACATCATTTGACACAAGGAATACCTAACTCATTCATCATTAAGAATCACTCACCTGAATGTCTTTGGTTTAATCTATAACGACTGAATTCAAGAATGAATGAACTAATAATTCTAATGATGAATTATGAATGGAGAACGATAAAGGATTATTAGCATGCTTTTTGTAGCTACTACTAGTACTGCTCAATCACTTTATTAGTACCTGCCCATACTTTATAATTGTTTCTATTTTATAATCTCTATAATTAATTGTTAATCACAACAAACGAACATTGTACAGGGTTGTCAACCCTTATTCAAAAACTATATTCTATGACTACACGTATTTCTTATACAGATACCCGTTTGGTCACTTCTTTGCATGTATTATTTCTAATTTAATCTTGGAACCGCCTTGTTCCAATGATAATAATCAAGATTTTTTTTTATTATAATATTCTGAAATACCGACGTCACATGGCCAGGTGCGCCATAGGTAGAGTAGAAAGTCGTCATAAAATGTATACGTATATAAGTTATATATAAGTTATATTTATCTATGACGAGTAATAATACAATCCAAGACATATAAAATATTTTTTATTGAAATATAATCAAATGTAGTAGTTATTGCTGTTAGACGTCAGATAAGACCATATACCATAGTTATTTATTTTTAGGTATATATTGGAAAGAGACATTTTTCTTCAAAATGTTTTATTACAATTAGTATTTAATAGATAACGACACATCATGGGAATTTAATTCAATGATCCCTTCCAGACTATCTCCTTATATACATACATACTTATACATTAAAAATAGTAGACAATCCTGACCTTAAAAAATGCGGGCTTTTCTTTTCCGAAACGGTCTTATTTTTAAATTTTTCTAATGAATAACTAAACCTTATAACGATTTCATAGGTAGGTACTAAAATAAAAACACAGAAAATTAGTCATCAGTGATCAATTCTATACAGAAACATGACCTTAAGAAAAGGAGATTTATTTAAATTTGGTATTCCAAATCGGGCGGAAAAATTAGATACAACCCTAAAAGTGGGATGTTAATGAATTGTCTAGCCTCAAGCGATTGAAAAATAATATATCAGGCCATAAATAAATTACGTGTTAATTATTCAAGAATCCGCATAGATATGAATGCCGGACATGACAATATGGAAACATGTTGCCAAGTGGTATGATAATTATGCCATTTACATAATGTTTGCCATTAGCGTAGTATTTATATACTCTTAAGCTAATATTCATAAGACACACCCTTGTGTACTAATCAATCGCTCTACTGACAATACGGGTGTTTAATAATCCTATATATTAATAGCGTAAGCCGATTTTGGTTATTTGGTGGTTATGGTCTCATTTTGAAGAGCTCCAGCCGTAGAAAATTAAAGAGGATTCTTGATTGCAATTTACTAAATTGTTAGGATTTAACAAATAATTAATTTTAGAAAGCGGAATAAAGTTACTGGCTCGTTAGAGAGCGGTACTACCTACTGCTGTATATGAAAAAAATTAAAACATAAACATTCTACATAACTAAATGTATACTATTTGAGATTAAAAATTTCATTTAAAAGAGGTTTCATCATTTTGGTGCCAAGTGTAGATAGTGACTTGCAGTTTACAATGAAATTAAATCAAAACAAAACAAAACCTGTCATAGGTTTCGAACTTCCTAAAAATCTTTTGAATAAACGCGAAATTTCGCGGGAGACCCCACCTGGTATCACCTTTAACAAATAAATAATGTGAAATGGCTTCCGTTACTCGTCGTTGACACTCAAGGACGTTACTATCACTCAGTTGTATCATTGTCAAGAGAGGTCATTATTTAAATATTTATTTCAATGAAATTTAAAATTTACCGGTTATTAAAACAGGATAATCAGAATCAAGAAATCTTCAAGTTAATGAGCTGTGTATTCATATAATTTAATGTAAGCATATATTTATTTGGGGTGCTATCATTGAGACACTTAAATGTCAATTTGTTTCTTTATGTCTCGTCTTTCGAACATAGTTTAGGAAAAGTTCATACAGAGTTCAATTACTGACCATTATTTTTATTATCTCACTGAAGAGCTAATTGAAAGAGCTTCAACTAAACAAATAACACTATCAAGAATAATCTGTTTATCGTTTTATATTTATTTTATATACGATTAAATTACCGAACTCCAAGCGAATAAAATCACGGATACAACACTAAGCGCATAAAAATGCAGTTGTTTTTTCATTGACGAAATATTGACTAAAGTATTTGTTTACTATTTAACACCATTCGAGCACCTTATTTAGGCATTATTTAGCAAGTTCTACGTCACAAGGTAAATAAATTAAACATGTATATTTTGTATGGAAATAAAACGACATGTTACATAATATATTTATGTTCTAGCAATTTTATCACAATATGCTAATATTTCTATTATAATAACAAAAATACATATTATTTACTACAATATTAACTGTTGTATTGTTTATAATCTAAAGAAATTGATACATTAATGTTAAAAACATTAAATTTCAAGTATATAACATGAAAATCAATGCAGCGATCGTAGTATGTACATCAAACAGTTGTTGTATAAGCTATAGAAATGTGACTTAAAAAAATATAGGAAAGGTACATTTATATATTTAAAATAATATCTAACCGTGGATCTACGGTTGACAGGAATTAACTTAAAATTCAGTTGTAATATTATACCTATATACTTATACATTTTTAGTTTTTTTTATTATTAAAAAAAAACGAGTTACTTAATAGTTACGTACTAGTTTTAATTATGATCTAATTAAATTTAATCCTACAAATTACACTAAAACTAAACATTCACAAAGATGTTCAGAATCATGCCGTCGCACGAATCGCACGATGATATAAAATTTTAATATTTCTAATCCTACTTGGCCGGTTTTTACCCATAAAGAAGTCTTGGCTGGATATTTGTATTATTAAAGAAAATATTATCATATTACCTATTTTCACATTTTGACAAACGACGAAGTATTTTTATTTAAAATATTAATTCCATTTTCATTCACAAGCATATTTTCTTCAAATCACTGTTTTATTCTTGATTAGTATGTTTAGTGGTGGTAATTAATCGATATCGAGTTTTCTGAAAGAACCAACTGCGCCATATATATCTGCATCATACGAAGCGTCCGGAGTGACGTCACACAGCTCGCGAAGATAGCGAAGGTAGTCTCGCACTTCGTCAACACGACGTCGCCATTTCTTTGTAAGAATTTCGATGGATTCTTCTTCACCACCCCATTCAACGGGCAGTACTCGCGTCGAAAAATGATCCAATAACTCTTCAGTTTTTGAATGTAAGTAATACTGGAATTTAAATAACACATTTTATTACGCTACCGCTTTTAGGTATAACGCGAAAACTATAACTTATATAATACCAAAGACGAGATCATTTGAATTGTAAATTTCATTGTCTAATAAACGAGTCAATAAAAAATATAATTCCAAGTTCACTGTCAAGGCAGATGCCCTATGACGACTATGTTCTAATCTAATATATTTTACCATTTGATAGTTTTTTGATAGAAAAATAATATATTTCTCAATATAGGTTACCAAATAATAAATATCTGTTATACATGAATAAAAAAGCATCTGTTTCCTACTTACGTAACCAGATTTTAGTAACTGTAATAATAACAGTAAAGTTTGCCAGAGAGTTTGTTGATAGTGGCAATTGCTTTAATTTTAAGAATCGTAACCTGAATGATGAGCTATCATCAAGATAAAAGATGTCACCAAAGCTCCTAGGCATTGGCGCTGTAAGAAATATTAAGCATGAATATTTTAATAATTCCTTACATCGCCAATGCACCACGAACCTTGTGAACTAAGATTTTATGTCCCATGTGACTGTAGTTACACTGACTCACTCACTCTTTAAACCAAAACACAACAATACCCGTTTTCGGACTTTCTCGTTGACGCAAGAGCGCATTAGATGTAGGGAAGAGGCGACAAGAGCGGGGGCTCCGACTACATGAATTCGGCGCATGCGTTGTGGGTACGCTGCTTGAGCGAGTTGTATGCTGCGACGTACTGTGCCGGCTGCGGCTGCCACCCGGGCTGCTATCGACGCACGCACATGTGAAGCCTGATTTTTAAAAACCACATGGGTTGAAATATTAGGAAATGTTTACATCTCATTTTTAAACTTACATTCTATCATATGCTAGGCAAATATTTGACATATGCACTTTGATTTATAAAATCGTTACTGTTTGTTAAAAAAAAAAACACCCAATTCGATCATTTATTTAACAGATCCAATTACTAATTTTACATAAGTCGCTCCATTTTGTAAAATAAATAGTTAGCTTAAATAATCTAGTGCCAGCAAGTATTATCAAATAATACAACAGCCCAGCCGTATGAATTTAGTAAAATACAATCAAATGTTATTGGTAAAATCATATCGATAACCACACAGTCATATTTATTAACGTTAAGAATAAAGTTGAAAATATAAATCAAATAACATTAAAATATTTTTTTATATTATTAAGAACTTTTTATTTTGAGAAGCGCCGTTTTCGTTTTTCGCTTAAGTCTTTGTCCAATCCGAAAAAAAAAACTAAGCTCTCCTTTCTATAAGACATATTAGTCACCTACATATATATTACTTAACAGTTTATAATTTTACTATAAAATATTATTTAAATATAATAAATTATTCAAATTTTATATGTAAATACCTACTAATCTCAAACATGATACTACCAAGCATTCTGGCATTTTATTTGTTCCGAAAAATGTTTGCCGACAATAAAGCAACATTCGCAACTCATAAAAATCCTTGACCTTTATTATTTACCTGTTAAAGCTATAAATATCAAAGTATGTTCTCAATATTACTTACTTCCCAAATAAAAACATCTCCCGCGATGAGCGTTTCATCGTGCATGCGGACATCACTAATGAGAAGAATGGCGCGAACAGCAGCTGTTATGTCGGTTGCATTCTCTGGGTAGTTCGGTCTCACCCTGAAGATGGTCACGCGAAGGCCCTCGTCTGTCAGCTTAGGTAGAGGAACTATGTCTCTGTTAGAATTTGTAAAAAAAACATATCAATTAAAATATCTCTGAGATCACACGATAGTTTATTAATTCTATGTAAATTAGTTTATTAATCGAAAGCGAGTTTTTAAAGATTTTTTTAAAGATGTTTTTACGTCGTAGTATAAGCAATAAAAAATAAACTGTAATAAAACAAAGTACAAACGAATTTAAACATTACAGCTTATTTTTTGATATTTTTACGTATTTCTTATTAAAAAAATATTTAACATTAATGTGTTAATGTAATTATACAAAAATCTATATCGAATTGTCTCTTCAAAATGTCTGTTAATATCTTACAAAGTTATGTATTGATTTTACAAAAATGTAAAGGTGATAATTAAATTGCTGACGTAACTTGTCGATGGTTTATTTATATTTCAACCGATTCGAAAATGATTAATTTTGAACTACGTAAAAACTTAAAAATCAGATTAGAATATATCAATGACGATAATGGCAGAAGAATAATACGTACTAAGAAAGAAATTATTCCCTTGACCCGGATTCTAAGGAAATATAATTGATTTAGTCAGCATTCAAAACGCATCAATTTGCAAAACAACGTTTCAAATGACGGTGTTTTAAAGTGCAATAACAATCAATTGAATGAAAGTTATAAAATGTTTACTAAATAATAGTACCTATAACTACTAAGTACATAAATTTATTAGCCACACATTGTATTACAGATGCAAAATTACATTCATCAAATAAAATAAAAATGTCTTGATTTAAATTTTAAATAAATAAACAAAAAAAAATTCCACTAAATATATTTCCGCATCTCATGTTATACTTATTATGTAAATATTTATGTGTATGACGAATTCAATAGTATTTAGAAGAGATTTATTTATATCGAAAATGATTTTTAAGATTTATTAAAAGGAAGTAATAATTCCGCAATCAGTATAACAAATCTGACCATGAAATTTTATAATCTTCATCGTGACAGAAGCTGCTTTAGTAGGAACCATTTAAAAATTAGTATTCGCTTCCTTTTATTAATTCCTATATCTATAAATTTTATATACAGGGTTATTGGTAATTCGACGTATTCCCATTAGGAGGTAATAGGGGTGACTATTTGCGATAATTATATATATGATATAATTATAAAATATATATATAAATTATTAAATTCACTGTTACTTTAAATCTTGACCGGATTTAGTATGAACTAAAAGTTGTTCAAGTTAACGACAAATGGGAAAAGCAGTTTTGGTTGTAGTTATTGCAACCAGTTGAGACTTTCCCACAGATAATTAAAATAGCGATTTTTTTTTCACTTACAAAAATTTGCATACATCGTTGAGTGGCGGCTCGGTGAGGGAGCGGTATTCATACAGGTCCCTGAAACGTGAGCGCGCATAGCAAAATGTTTCTAATTTTTTCCGAGCTCTCTCGAAGTCCATGCGGCAACCTCGGAGAAATGATTCCAGCAAGTGCGTATCTGTGGACAAGCGTCTAAATAAAGAAAAAAAATACGTTCGTGTGAGTATGAAGCAACTGTACTAAGACTAAACAAAACAACTATGTTCGTAGAATAAAAATAAAATTTCTCTCAGAAACTATATTTTAATGTAATAAATTTAAAGGTTTTAAAAATATATTTTAAGTGTTAACTATGATGTTTTGGTAGGACCGAGGTAGGTAATTATGTTCGACTTTATGGCAAACCAATTGGCTAGATATCGCCCATTAGTCAGTTATTAAGGTTTAAGGGTGACTGAGACAGTGATTTACAAGCAAAAGGGACCTAACATCTTATTTCCCCAGGCTATTAGTGGCGTTTTGAATAAGTAGGAAATTATTAAACATTTCATACAGTGCCAATCTATGGTCCGAGCTATGGGCACTCTACGGGCTGGGGTGATCACTTAGCTACCAATATAAGTATTATTATGACAATTTTAAGACAGAATTGAAATTCAACTTGCTTTACAATTATTAATTCACTTTTGAGCGCACATTTTGCAACGAATAAGTGCATATCTGCAAATACGTAAATACAAAACTGCTGATGAAATACGTTGACTGTTATTTTTTAGGACACGAATATTTATTGATGTTATATTTATACACACTTTGATAATTCCCTTAATTATTGTATTAGTTAGCCACCCGGCTTCGTACCGGTACAATATACGCGTTTAGTTTGAAGAATTTAAAAAGAAAATATCCTGTTTTTTCGGATAGAAAAGGTTAAACTGTTGGCTTTTCTCTACTATAATATCCATGTTTTATACTCATAAACATCCCTCTTGAATCACTCTGTTTATTGATAAAAACCGCTAAAAAAACTAGGCGTACAGACGGTGGGAAGCGACTTTGTGTTAGGTATATGTAGAGATGTGTTTCGAAATGAGTTCAAAAATGTATATATTATCGTTATGCAATTATTTATAATTCAATAATATATAATAAACAATTTTTTCCTATTTTAAAATAGTTAAAGAGCATATTCTTCAATAAATAGACATAAATCGTAGGAACAAAAATAAATAATGTGCATTTTAATTACTCATTTCTGTCATGGGCAGAACTTATTATTGTGTACTTATTTTGCGTACTCACGGATATATGGAATCACAAGAAAACCTAAGAATTGTTTTATTTAAGATTGGATAAATAGATTAAATACGCAATTTCTTCACCTACATTACATTAAACATTCTAACCAAGTAAAGAAGTTTACCTAGTAAGACAAATAAATAAATACTTAGTGTGTAATTATTGCATGTGCATAATATTATGACATTGTATAATTTCCATGTAGACGTATTTAATTGTCTTACAATTATTTTAAATAATTGTCGTAAATACCAATAATGTTAGGAGTATACGCGACAACGATTTGTTTCCGAAATCATATTATTTATTATTGTATGAAGAAAAAACTACAGATATAAATATATATATGATACTATATGATAGATATACCAATCTCATTGGCGATGTATGCTGGGGATTTACGGTGGATCACGCGTACGTTCTATGTCTACGTGGCCTACGGGCTACGTCCCGCTACGACTTTAAATGAGTTCCTTGGACCAGATACATTTTAAGTACTTTTTTATTAATGTATATAACTATATACTTTCCTAGATTCGCTAGGTATTATGTACCTTATACATAATTTGTGTTATTATTTGCAAAACTAATCAATTCATTCAATGATTATGATGTTTGTTTATATGGGCGTCATTTAAATATTTTCTATTGCAGATCAGTGCGGTAAAAAAAAAAATCATATGTCTTTACCATTGATCTGTTAAATTAGGTGCTTAAAGTTCTTGCCCATTTTCGGTACAAGGCATGATCTAGATACACAATTGAAAACCACTAACATGCATAGGTACGTATAAAAATAAGATACTCAGGCGTATTTTTAAGAAACAGAGTAACAAATACTTCCCACAAAATATTTTAAATAAAATCATGAACCCGGAAGTGACGTAGCGAAAAAGTGATACATGTGGTTATATAAGCCCTTGTCTCCTTAAATTGTTTATAATTATTTTATTCAATGTCGCATGAGACATGAGAGTTCATGTTTTACGTTTCACATTCGAATTCACCAACGAGTTCCGAATTTGTTCATGCTAATAGCCTTGCAGTTAATTAAATATTTTGTCTCAATTATACATAATATAATTAAGTATTTATTTATTCAACAAAATCCGCTGCCAATTGAATATAAAAAAAATACAATCTAAATAAGGATGTTTTCTGATGCAACTTCAGAATACTTTAAAGAACTGCTGTATATATCACAGATTACATTAGCATCATATCAGACACAAATTGAATGTTCTGAAGTCGTCATATTTCATTATGAAAAAAGAGAATATATAAGTACATAGTCTTAAAAATATTTGGCGCGAAAATCAAAAAAATACAAGACATAAAAAACACAAACAATTTTTTAATAAGCATAACATCTCTGACTCGTATATTTAACTACTCTACATTTTCTGTATAATTTATATTAATCATACAGGAAAAAAATAATTTAGTTATTAAATATATTCTAGAAAGAGAGTATTGGAGATATTAAACCAACAAAACATATATTATAATGGTATTCACATTATAAATTAAAAAAAGGTTTAAGAAGTGGACGTCACTAGAATAAGGTTTTTTATAAGAGTTTACATTGAACTTATTACGAAAGAGTTCGGTTTGGAATACTAATTCGACACTAGGATTACGACAATTAATGCAGTTAGAATGAAAATGTAAATACCATACGTGTTTACGATTTACGAGCAATAAAAGTAAATGGACAAGGTAAGGAGTAAGGACGTTAAATATTTCGTTTCGAGTTAAAAAAAAATATTTTTAACTATATTAATCAATTTAAAAAGAAGTAAAATTTGTATGTTTGTATGTAGGGGGCTTCCACAGGAACTAACTAATCAAAGACAATAAAATTTAGACATGGACGATATTAATACTTTTTACTAATTGTTATGTTCCTAACAGTAATATTCTGAGAGCCGAGATGGCCCAGTGGTTAGAACGCGTGCATCTTAACCGACGATTTCGGGTTCAAGCCTAGGCAAACACCACTAAATTTCATGTGCTTATAATTCATCACGTGCTCGGCGCTGAAGGAAAACATCGTGAGGAAACCTGCATGTGTCTAATTTCGACGAAATTCAGCCACATGTGTATTCTACCAACCCGCATTGGAGCACCGTGGTGGAATATGCTCCAAAACCTTCTCCTCAAAGGGAGAGGAGGCCTTAGCCCAGCAGTGGGAAATTTACAGGCTGTTAATGTATGTAAAATGCAGTAATATTGGGAATTAACGGTTGTATCCAACTAGAACGATTTTCATCACTAACTGAATTCAAGAGCCGTGGGCTTAATAATTATTGTAATTTAGTTTCTAGTCTCGCAGGTGTAAAGAACAAAGCATTTATTCATTTTCTAATTGATTAAAAATCTACTTAAAGCAGATATCTAAGAATACGATCTTCCTTTAGTTTAATTAATAAATCTTCCCATTTTACGGTCATAGTATTATTTCTTAGTCATAAAATTGAATGTCAAATTCATGCTGAATTTTAAAAAACTATAAAATATTATGTAATATGTAGTCGTAGCTACGTTGTAACATAAGTATAGATTTAGTTATTTTTATGGTATTATTAGTATTGGTATTGTTGCTATTACTAAATAGTCCAAATTTTTTTTTAGTTAAAATTAAAATCATATTTTTAAAATACTATAACGATTAAAAGTGAGTATTGGAAGTATCAAACCGCGCGAACCAAAAACAAAACATTTACTTTATACGAGTACAATCATAAATTAGTTTTGGCAATAAAAAAACTATGCATCACACAAATTATTTAGCACAATACGTTTCCTGGCCGCTTGATATAAAATTATATTTAAGTATGTTCATAGATCTCAGCTCAATATTATTGTTGATATATTATTTATAAATTATTTTATGTAAATAAAACATAATCCCTATTATATAAAATTATTGGAAGAAGATTAAACGTGTAATTTATCAAAATTTATGTTTGTCGAAAATAAATTGCTTTGGTTTTTTTTTATTATATCATAATAGATATTTAGAACTGAAGAAAAGCCGATTCTAACTTGGGTTATCGTTTTATAAGTAAAAAGATGTAATTTAAAGAATCCTTTTTTAAAACTTTAAACTTATCCGGTTTTATAATAGAACAATGTAAACTACATTAAAAAAAGTAATTCCTTCATTAAGTAGCCTAGCACTTATTTTTTATCTGGAAACAAGTCTTTGGAAAAATAAAAGTACAAGTCCGGTTCCCGACTTAACATAAGGTCTATGGACTTGCTGGATTGGCTCTACATTTTCAAAACATTATATTATATTTTCTTTTTGTCTTCACATGTTGCCAGTACGAGGTTAAACGCAGTCATATAAGAATTTAAACAATGTAACTATATCGAATGTTTTCCACATTACTGTATCAACAATACCTTATACAAACACAGTACAAACAAAGATACAAGAATTATTTATTTCCTAATGCGTCTGTAGTCTAAAACAGAGTATTATAAAAGGATGAACGTTATGAAAAAATAACGATAAAAATAAAAGAAAATTCGAAAAGCGAAACCGATATAATATGACAAACTTATTAAGAGTATTAAAATAAATTATAATTATTTTATTAGTTGCAAATAAAATTGCAGCCATTCTGTCTTTTTAAATAATAACTATAATAAATATAAATATAATAAATAATTTATTAATATTAAAAATATAATTAATAATAAATAATAATAACAATTGATTTTTAGTATTAACACAAATGCGAATTTTCATTTTGTTTAAAACTTGAAAACTGAAAATGTAAAAAAGTGTTACATTTGTCTTTCAAAAAACACATTTTTATAAAAAAGTTCGAATGGTTTATCTATGAGGATTTTTATTTTATATTAGTAAAATTTAATTCAAATAAAGCCGTTAATTGTTATAGTATTTTTTAAATTAAATTATTGATAAACATGAAAAAGTCAAAATTGTTTTATATTAGATTAACAAGATAAACAAATGGTTGAATAAAAATGTTTACCTAATGATTCTGGCTGTGGTAAGTAAGGGTTGGCCGCACACATACTACGGAGGTCCCTGACCCCCCTCTCTAACTCTCCAGGTCCCTCTCCCAGCTCTAGTTTGATCATTTCCGCCTGTTTTAGAGATGGTCCTTCGAGGAACGCCATTTTTCTACACAGCACAAGCCAAAAATATATATCTTAATGTCCTAATTTAAAATTTAAATCGTAACACGACGAACTCTAGCTGAGTAAGAACTGAACTGGTAGCAAATGCTATACAACCTCTTTTATAAACAAGCGCTATAAATTATATATACCTACCTATATAACTTGCACACTAGCGGCGTTGTCGAGTGTTTTTTTTTTTTATATATATTTTTTTTAAGAAAAGTTTTATTGTAACTATTGATTATAAACAAAATTAATGTATAGTTATGAGGAACGATAAATAGTTTGGATAAATAACAAAATCGCTATTGCAAATTTATTTACTGAATTATTGATGATGCTATTATTTTATGCGTTCCGGTTACTTATATGTGAAAACTCCTCGAAAATTGACGACTTTAGCAATTTATTGAACCATCATGTTGACGATAGAAAAAGATTATTTATGTTTAATTATTATTAATGTTTTTTTAAATAAATATAAATGTATTTTAAAGAAAATAATAGTAGGAAATATATATCCAAGAATTATATATATAAAAGGATTGTCTCGAAAAATGGAATGATTTTCAAAAACTGATTTAAATAAAGTTTCTAATTACGATAGCTTTTTCTAAATCATTACCAAGAGGTGTATAGTTAAATAATATAGACGAAAAACTATGTAGTCTTTTCGTATTTATTTGTAACTAATATATAATAACATTATAGACGTAAAGTTTGTTGGTATGAAGACGCTTATCTAAGGATACATTGATTTGAAATAAAAATGCGTACACGTTAATTGAGAAACATTATAGATGATTATATGAAACGAAAAACGAAAACGTTGGGTCTCACACTGGGGTGGAGCAACAGGGCCAGGATAAGTGGAAAGTATCCGGGACTACAGCCAGTGGCGTAGCTATCGTAGGGCCAGGTGGTGCAGTGCACCAGGGCGCCGCAGCTCAGGGGGCCCTGTAACTTAAGCTTTGAAAAGAGCGGGTCAACCAACTCGCCAGCTCCTGAAGGTAGAAAACCTCGACCCTGCTAACAAGATTTTTTTTTCCAATCTATAATTGAAGGGCAATATAAGTTAAAGAGGGGATGGAAAGAGTTGGTGAGGGCTCGATTCTTTTCCTATGCATCGGGGCGCTTGCCCATCTAGCCACTGGCCACAGCCCCGAGGATTCCACAAGAGAATGGACCCCTCAATAGATATGTTTAAGAATATTACAATTATACAATACATGTACCTATGCAAAATATTGAAATGAAAATCAAACATGTTTATTAAGAAATAATAACGTATCATTCTTGTATTTCTGACAGAGGCGAATTGGCAAATAATATTATCCTTGGACCTACCCTCAAGACCTCTGAAAAGTGAATCACGCGTTGCAGCCATTAGACTAAATGCTGACTTAAAGTATCTAAGAATATAAGAAGTACCCAGGCGCTTTTGTAGTGAATGCCGACATAAACAATTAAAACTTTAAATATAAGTGAGAAGATAGGTCGAGCCGCTATATTATCGCTAGAAATTAAAGATATCCGATTAAGATTTATTTTTTGGCGATTTTTATTCTTTTCATTATACGCAAGCTTTAAAGAGTTCCACATGAATGTTTTTGGGGCGATATTTTTATTCTAATTGATCTAGATTATTTACTCTGTATGGAAAGCAGATACATTTAAAACTACTTATCATTTTGATGAAAAGCTTGAAAAATTAGCTGCGAGGAGCTAGTCTTATTTGGGATTTATTTTTTATTTTTGTTATATCATACATAATATTGTTTGACGAAATATTATTATATGAACTTAACTTCGAAGTGTAATAATCATTAAGAGTAGCTATTATTTATTTAGAGACTGGTAACTAAATGTTGCGGTGCACCATTACTTTATTATAGTACATAAAATTTAAAATGTATTTTATCTAATGATCAAATCAATACCTAGATCTCATTTCAAAAAAAGAATCAATGTACTACAGTGCTAAATTTTGGAGAAGGGCCTTCACGAGAGAAAGACCCCACAGTAGAGATTTCTAAAAAAAAACAAAACCGACGAGTTAATATTTTAAATATACATATGTATAGATGAAGTAAATTACAAGTATAATTCTGTGTGAGTATAATGTATCTACTTAATTCTTTTTTTAAGGCTTGTCCCGCAATATATTTACTGACAGACAATTTACCAAATTAATTTTAAAATAGGTAATAATAATTAGGGGCCTCGACGCCTTTAATGACCCAGGGTCTGAATGTCTGTTCAGACCTCTGATCCTAACATAGATCATAACAACCTAATCGTGTTAGGTGCTTAAAATTGAAGAGTAGTTCATTTATTCTCACCAGGGAATTTAATACCTTGGTTGCCCTAGACCTAGGCCGTCTGTTTAATGATGAAAATTAAATTAAATACTATCTAATATGTTTAAATTAAAATTGCATTCGTCTAATAATAGTGTTCTGTAATTAGTCTAATGATAATATAACGCTTGATACATTTTTCATACAACTTTAATTTTGTATTAGATTTTTTTTTAATATTGCAAAAAATTTTATTTCAATAAGTATGAAAAATTGATTGAATTTGCAATAATGAATGATAAAAACAGTAAATTAATGTTTTATGTAATAATTAAAATATATATATTGATAGTGTATTAACGCTGTATTTAATAGAACGTTTATAATACTTGCAACCCTAATGAAAAACTGTCAATCCTTTATTTGATTTTTCGATATTCAAAAAATAACGGGTGAATCACTGGACTGTTCGGACGACAGTTTAAATCTGTTAATTTAATAATCAGTGTAAACAAACCTACTGAAGACAATGTTTTATTGTTTTTGATGTAAGAAATCTACAAAGTGTTCCAAATGGAACCCTCAAAAGAGGCGATCACTGTTCGAATTACACGATTAAATAGACAGATTATTGGCAAAGTGACCAGTGGTACTAGTAAACACAATAGAAAAGTAGATCGTGAAACATTATTAGACGCTTTAACAGTTTTGTATGATGAGTGTAATGAAGACCCCGTTAAAAAATGCGACGAGCTTGTACGAACATTCTTGGATAAATGTAAGTACCGCGTGTAGCGTACTTAAACTTCCCTAACTAAGAATAATCTTCCCTACAGCATTGAGTTGCAAGGAATTTATTTTACATAGTTGCAAACAACGAATAATTAAATTTATTCTTCTATGCATTGATAATACTTTTTTGGTTGAAATAATAAATTACATTGCATATTTCAAAACATATACGATTTCGATTTAATATATTTAAAATTATCAACGTCACGAGATGTTAAGTTGTTTAGAAACGAGAACAATTTTTATTTTGAAGTCATTTACTTCTTTGAAATTTTCTTTACAAAGAAATGTGATTAAAGTTACATTTATTTTCAGATCGAAGCACACTAGCTGATTTAAGGAGAGCGCGTGTCTGTATTTCGGATTTTGATATTATTCACGTAATTGGCCGTGGTCATTATGGGGAGGTGCATGTAAGTCAGCAATGAATTTATAATAAACAATATTATACTTACGACTTCCACAATTCAGAATGAATAATATATAATCTACATAATTATTAGAGAACGAATCTAAAAAAATATTATTTTCTATATTCATTAGGAATAGATGGCCGCTACATTTTGAATAACAAAGAAAGTAACATATGAAGTTTAATATGTAAATAATGTTTTGTTTCTTTAACAGCAAGTTACAATAGATTCTAATATAATAATAATAAATAAATTCTAGTAAAAAAATATTCATAATTCTTCAATTGCTCCTCTAGTTGGTGCGTGAAAAACAGACGGCTGATGTCTATGCTCTTAAAAGTATTCGTAAGGAACAGGCACGGAAGCGAGTGTCAGGAGCAGAAGATGAACGAGACATTTTAGCAAATGCTTCGGGGCACTGGATACCCCGTCTACAATATGCTTTTCAGGTTTGAATTAAATATTCAGTTATGTACCACATATGCCCATTAAATTCATCTATTGCATTTAAAATTAAAATATTGTTATACTTAATTAAAAAAATTATATTGTTTTTTTTTTCACAGGATAACACCAATCTTTACCTTGTAATGGAATTGTGTAATGGTGGGGATTTAGCTGGTTTACTTAGTCGTCGTAATAACCCACTGTCGGAGCGTGATGCAGCTTTTTATATTGCAGAAGTAGCTCATGCACTTAAAACTCTGCATGGTATGGGCTATGTGCACAGAGATGTTAAGCCGCAGAATATATTGTTGGACAGGTTAGTAACATATGTTATACTGTAATAAATTAAGTGCTCAACGTAGTGTGACATTATGTAAAAAAGGGTGAGGGTTGACTGGATTTTTCATTAAATAATTATTTTATGTATAATTGCTAAATGTTTAATGTCACACCAGAAAGTATCTGGGATGGGACGGTAGGAAGTAAAAATCATAAATTAATGTAATTTCATAAAAATTGGTTCAATGATTTAGCTATGTAAGCATAACAGTCATCCACATTTATAATATTTATTTCATATTATATATATGATATATTCCAGATGTGGGCACGTGAAGCTGGGTGACTTTGGGTCATGCGCACGTTTGTCAGAGGGCGGCTGCGTGACGGGCGCCACAGCGGACTACGTGGCGCCGGAGCTGCTGGGCGTGGACTGCTCTGCCGCGCACTCTGTGTGTCTCGAGTACTGCCGCCGGGTTAACACGGCCATTGTGGGTTCGCACGATGCACTAACGCTTTGTAGTTTTTTAACATGTTTAATATGACATTAATTTAATTTTACCAACTTAATGTGGTAGTGACGGTGATGAACATATGAACATAAAATAAACATAAGAATGTATGTTTATTTTATAGTTCAAGACTAAATTGAAAATATGTTTCATTTAATCTAATAACAGTTTTGGTTTTTTTTTGTGTGGTAGAAATTATGTAAAGGTTAAATATCTAATATTATTTTGCACGTTTTTTTTTTTTAATTTTGATCACGGTTTGACTATAGTACTAACTTGCATCATTTTACTTGTTTGTCTTTTGTAGTTATACTAGATTTTTTTTGTGATTTACATTTAGTTAAAATGTCTTGTTAAGTAGTTCAGTGATGTGTCATGTCATGAATGATTATTTTCGTTTTTGTTGTTTATTAAAGAGCAAAAATACAAGAAAAATAGAAGGAATCAAATAAATGTGATAATTAATTAAATAATAATTAATGACCTAGTTTTCTATTTTTATTTCAGTCTGCTTGTGATTACTGGTCACTGGGTGTAGTGGCATTCGAGCTTGTGACCCTCAACAGGCCATTTTCTTCTGGAGACGATGATTCCGTAGCTCAAATTCTAAGCAACATACAAAAGTATGTATAGTGATATTATGATCTTGTTATTTTCCTGCCAAATGTAAATGTTTCGATAAAAAAAATATATATATTCAGGTACGAACGCGATCCAAACTCGGAACCGCCTTTTGAGCCTCCTCCGAACGGTCCGTCGAACACGTGGCGAGCGCTCGTGGCGGGCTTGCTGCGGGTGGCTCCTGCGCGGCGCTACAACTACCTGGACACGCTGCAGCACCCCGCGCTATCACACCTCGCCTTGCACGCCATTCGGGACCAGGTAACGGTTCAGCCGTGTCGGAATGCCGTTCTATCAATATAAGAGTGAGACCAATGTGATAGCGAACTTATTTGCGAGCACATAAATGCGCTATTATAATCTGTGAACTTGGTGAGTCTTTGAGTCTATTGCCGAGGCTAATTTTAACATTTACATAATAATAATAGAATATTATGTACATTAAATGGTTAAAATTACATTGTGATATTAACGCCACCAGGTACCACCCTGGGTGCCGCACCTACGGGGTCCTGAAGATGCCACGTTTTTGGCTAGTCCCGCGCGAGAAGTCGTACCTGCTTCCGCTGCGCCCTTCCGAACTCGTCCTCCCTTTGCTGGACACCTGCCATTCGTCGGTATGTACACTATCAACATACAGTTTTAAATTAATTAACAGATATTACAATAATAGAAAATGATTACATTTATTTTTTCCGTTCAGGATACTCGTACGTAGCTCAAGAGGAAAATGAAGATATCAGTGGCGGTTTCAATGCGTCCCACGACTGTACAGCTATCAATTTGGCTACTTTCAAGTTAGTCACATAACTATTGAAAAAGAAATTGCTATTGAAAAAAAGTATACATGTAAGATATTATTATATACAAATAATAATGGTATTATTAAAAAAAAATACCAATACAGATCTGCGGAAAAGTTAGCAGCGATGCGAGGCCGCGAGGTCGCCTCGCTGCAGAGCAAGCTGGCGGCCGCCGAGGCGGCCTCCGGCGCGGCGGCGGAGCGCGCGCGCCGCGACGCCGACGCCGACGCCGAGCGCGTGCGCGCCAAGCTGCAAGCAGAGATCACCGCGCTCACTCTGCAGAACAAGTCTGTGGCTATATGTTACATGATCCTGCTATTTCATTCAAAAATACAGAAAACTAATACGATGCAATTTTTAACAGGCGACTGGAACGTCAAGTTGAAGTAGAAAAGGAGGAGCGCATGGCGCTACAACGCACGAATCAGGAATTAAGCAGTGGTGTAATTGAGCGCACTAACTCTGAGTTGCGCGCCACACAGGCACAGGCTCTAGAACTGCAGTCTGAACGAGATCTGTTAAGAGAGGACATGGCACGCGTAGAAGCAAGGGTCAAAGATCTACAAATGGAGTGTAATAGTGCTTTAGCCGCCGCAGATACGGCACGAGCGCAACATAAACATTACAAGGTAAAAGTAATAGTATTATTATCATTGAGTTCAATTGAAACCATAGCATAATATGTATTAAATATATTATCAATAACTCAATACTACACTAAGACTAAGACAACTGAAATAATGGTCATGAAGAAGTTTTTCCAACCAAATCTATGTGCAGACTGTCAATTCTGAAAGTTTCATCTTTTCATCTTTATGTATCTAATTCCAGAGTTAAGTAAAGAAATATTAACTCTTCAACCGTATATATGACGTCATAATACAAATTATGTCTAAATCGGAGTTATTAATGACTTACCATAGAAATTTAACAAATTTTCAAAAATAATGCAGTAATATTGGTCTATATTGTATTAACATAATATAAATGTCTTATAATATACAACGCTATTCATTTGGCATATAAAATCACAAAAACTGCTATTGCTACATCAGGCACTAGAAGTTTTGTGTATAAAAAGTTTTACTCATAAAGTCAGTCCAATAAGTCAACTATAACAATCTTATATGTTCATCCCCATATTTTCCATTAATCAGGATATCATACGAAATGTACAAGATTTACGACATAGATGGCTCACAGAGATAAATGTAAAACCCATTGTAAGTGTAATGGCAGACATTTTAAATAAATTTTGAGTTGTCTTTTCCCAAATTGGTGTTTGTAGTTATCTGTAGATCTTTACTTTTAATTCATATAGTGTTAGTCGAGTTTATAGTATCTCATTAAAAATACATTACTTAGTTTCTTATAGAAGCATTGTTTATTGTAGTTAGTTTTTTTGTAGATTTAATTAATTTCATTATCACTTAAATTTGAAGTACATAGTAGAAATAGTTCCTATATTAATATTTAATTTATTGATATATAACTGACATGTACTCTGATCTATTTTTTTTTAAATTTAAAGATAAAATACCTTTGATAAAAAATAAAAAATTGTTGATGAAAAAAAGAATCTAAAAATATTCGATTTTAACTTCAGGATACGGTAGCGAAGGAGCGCGCTCTTCGCCGTCAAACCCTGAGCGGGGGAGACGCAGACGCGGCGCGCCTCGTGACGGCCGAGGCGGCGGCGGCGCGGGAGCTGCGCGCGCGCCGCGACGCCGAGAGCAGGCAGGCCGCCCTCGAGCACGAGCTGCAACGCCTGCGCGACCTCGCCGCCGACCAGGCCGACCAGCTCGCGAGTGCCATGGTCTGTTACCTCTATCTATGTTGTCGGTTTTAATTTTAGTGGTAACGATTGTTATGAATCGAGTTTTTTTTTAAATACTTTTTAGCAATAATGGGTTCCTAAATAAGAAGCTTATTTCATAATTATATTCTATGTCATTTTATTAATTTCTACATAAAATATGTGCAGGATTCTATTAGAGAAAAGGAACGCGTAAACTCCGCTACGAACCAACAGTTAAGCGAGACTCAAGTGCATTTAGCGCAGGAACGCATGCGAGCCGCTGCTCTGTCAGCGCAAGTTCAGGTATCATTTATTATTAAATATTAAATCGGGTATTTCAATGAGTTGCAAATGTATTCCGGTCATATATCGAATTGTAATAAGAAATTATTGTCGTAGAAAGTATAAGTTCGTCAAAAGCTTTGTACTTGAAACATTCGTGTTGTAACGTGGCTCGTGTGCTGCAGGAGCTGGAAGCGGGCGTGCAGGCGGCGGGAGCGCGCGAGGCGGCGCTGGAGGAGCAGTGCGCGCGCACCGAGGCGCGCCTGCAGCAGCGCCTCGAAGCGGCCGACGCGCGCGCCGCTTCCGCGCTGCACGACGATGCGCGTCATCGGGAGAAGGTACGCCGTCTGCTCTGGGTCCACCATTATTGCCCACTGACTGCATTTACTGACTCGACTCATTCGTATTCCCCAAGGTCACGACTCTCGAACAGCTAGTTCGTCAGCTGGAACGCGAAGTCAACGCTCTGGAAAATCGTACCTGCGGGAGATGTACGGCCCATGATGCGCAGGGCGGGGCGAAGGCAAAAGTCACGAGCGGTACTAATACCGACGAAGCTGAGGAAGTCGACACTGCCCGCGATAATAGGAGCGACACGGAGAGTGTGTCGGACTCACATTTACAATTACACGTGTCCCTACTTAAGGAGCAACTCGAACGCGCCGAAGCTCAGCTACAGGTTATAAAAATATATTAAGCATTACAATATTAAGTCAAAAGAAGAGTAAACCTGAAACAAATTGTAGTTATTTTATGATAAAATTTATACTTCAGTGATAGTTGATATTTCGTTTTAGGCTCGTGCTGATGAAATAGCAGCACTACGTCAAGAAGCTAGAGCTGCTAATTTAGCAAGATGGCGCAAGGTATGTTACATATAATTAATTAGACATGTTGTTTTTCAATAGCATAGTTAATAAATAAACAATGACTCATTTTAGGAAAAGGAATATAATGATTTATCGTTGGACGCAAAAGTAACAGCCCGCGACCTAAAGAAAATAGAAGAACGGCTTGCATCCGCGCTAGAAGCGCGCAAGTCAGCTGAAGATAAAGCAGGCTTGGTGCACAGAGAGATTACAACGATAAAACCACAGCTTGAGCAAGTGACGAGGGAAGCTGAAAAATATAAAGAACAGCTGGATAAGTTGCGAAAGTCTCATGAAGTACTTCAAGCAGAAGTAGACAGGTGAGCGAATACATCTTTACTACTGTAATAATTTATACAAATAACAAACAATAATCTAATACAACCTTCGTTTAGCCAACCAATCAGAATACTTAGACTTGCTAGTATTAGATAGCACACAATTTTGATATTATAAATTGAGAAATAAAATCTTTAATATTGTTCGAATGGGTTGGGAGTCTTATCACTAAGTCAAGAGATTGCAAATAAACGGTACTGTATATACAAACTTTTTTTTTCATCAGATCTAGAAACGATATTCGCAAATTAAAGAGCGAAGTACAGTACAGTGAGAAAAGACGCATGCATGCCGAAGAACAGGAAGAATTATCCTCACGTGAACGAGCGCAACTGCGGGACGAACTCGCACCACTAAAAGCCCAAAACAACGATCTAATTCAGGTAGAGTATCAGCCTGTAAATCTCCCACTGCTGGGCTTAATCCTCATCTATTTTTGAGTTTATTCCACCACAATACTCCGAGGCAGATTAGTTAATAGAAAGGAGGAAATTTCCTCACGATATTTTCCTTTACCGCCGAGCTTAATGTGTATTATAAATATAAATTAAGCACGTCTAAACTCACTGGTACCAGCCTGCCTATTAAAAAATATTTTTAATGAATTCAGGCAAGGCGGATTAAGTTTAATACAGAACTAACAAATTATTATTATAATACCACTGCTAACAAAAATACAAAAAGATGCAACATTTTATAGAGTTTTCTAGATCTTATAGAATCTATGTTACATCTTCTCTTCCTAAATACCACAGTCTCTCAAGTTGAAAATCTTCGATCAGTGTGTGTTGCCAGTGATGACTTACGGAACAGAGATGTGCTTGCTTACTAAGCGCCTCATTAGAAGGCTCAAAGTCACTTAAAGAGCAATGGAGAGAACCCGAAGAATAGCCGAACTGAAGTGGCAGTGGGCGAGGCATATAGCTCGTAGAACCGACGGCCGTTGTGGCAGAAAAGTTCTCGGGAAACGGAAAACGCACCGTGGGCAGACCTCCTACAAAGTGGATTGACGATCTGGTGAGGGTTCGCGGGAAGCCACTGGATGCGAATAGTGCAAGACCGGCTTTTGTGGAAATCTTTGGGGGAGGCCTTTGCCCAGCAGTGGACGTCTTTCGGCTTAGACGATCAACATCTAAAAATAACACTTATCAATAGTCATACACGTTGAATTAGGATTAGAAGTTCAACCTATTGTGCAAAGGCATAAAACAAATTGTTTATTATTGAAAAAGAAAACAATGTTAAACAAAGCGTCATTGTCTTTTTATAGGTAAACAGTGACTCGCCGATACCGAGGTCATTATAATAGATTAGTTGGTCAGCGAATGTTATTAGTTGTGCTATTATATGTGCACTGGATTTAATCATTTATATTCATCAAAGTATTGGCATTATTTACTGAATGAAGTTGTTAAATAAGTATGGCGTTTAAGTATCACGTTCCTAAGCCAACCGGGGAGAAACCTATAATCTGGCCCAAGCCTCAATATTTAAGCAACTTAGTGTGGTCACAACGCATGAGGCTCGCCCTCGCCGCAGACTTGCTGTGCGGGCGTTGTCGAGCCGTGGAATGCACACTTACGACCTTACACGCACACTTGACATCCGTAAGTAAGAAAGCTGTAGACAAAAGGGGCCAAGTTATAGTTGTGCCCAGATATCCATTTGAATGCTTCAGTGTAAGAGGAAAACCAGAAAAAATCGTATTATAATCTACTAAGAACTGTTTAAAATAAACAATCAATAAAATATAAATAACATTGTATAATATTCATTTATAATTAGTGTTTAGACAAACACATTTCTGTTTCTGTTATATTCAATTTGTCGTTAGAAACAAGACAGGGCTGCCTATCTAATCACCCCATAACCAACATATCATAGGTAAATGCTTAGTGCTTAAGATTTTGTTTTTGTTTCAGAATAACAAAGCACTACAAGAGGCATGCGCTCTATTGGAAGAGCAACTAACCGATCTCGAAAAGCTAACCGATCTGCACGAGATAAAGAATAATGATCTCGAGGTGCTGTATACTTTTTATAAATATTTAGCATGATACTAATATTAACTTGTGATTGTTTTAACCATATTTTTGCACGCAGATTGAGACAGTTCGATTGCGAAACGAACTAGAGACATGTCGCGCGAAGCTGTCGGAGGCGGAGCGGCAGGCGGCGACGAGTGCGGCGAGCGCGTCTCTCGCCGAGCAGCGTGGGGATGAAGCGCGAGAGCAGTTGCGCCTCATTACTACACAGCTGGAAATTATGCGGGTATTTATTATTCAAACATTTTTACTTTAAATATGAACACGTACGTAGGAGGTCGATGTCATGCTTTAACTATATAAATTAACAGGAAAGACTCGAGAATCGCGAAAGCCTAGTAGATGAGTTGGAGGCGCGCTTGGGTGCACTACACAGCGAGGCGGCGGCGCGAGAGGCGGCCCTGGGCGGGGCCGGCAGGCGCATGCGCGAACTGCAGGAGGAGGCGGCCGCACTGCGCACGCGCGCGCACCAACACCACGAGCACGCGCTGCAGCTGCAGGCGGCGCTCGCCGATGCACAGGTGCTGTATGGTTAAAACGAAATTACGCGTTTGCTCCTTGTGGAATAAACAATTTAAATTAGTGATATATTTCTCTCTCGAGTAAAATATACGTTTTAATTCAAAATTAATTAACAACTACATACGTCACATAAGATAATTTAACTTTTTCATCTATTAATAATGAGGGTACTACTCATCGTATAGGAAGAAACTGAAGCGGCACGAGAAGCGCACGCGGCAGCGACTGCATGGTGGCGCACGCGTGAGACGAAGGCTGACGCTACGCTGCGACAACAAGCTAAACTTATCGACTTTCTACAGGTGCTTATTTTTATCGCTTGTAGTACAAATTAATATATCTATTCAAAATTAAAAATATATAGTTAAATGTATTATATTTCTTAGGCCAAAGTGGAGGAAGCGGGTCGTAAAAAGTGTTCTCTGAGTAACAAGCTCTTCGGACGTTCGGGACGACGCGCTGCTGCCTCGCCGCCACTACTCAGAGTTAACCGGTATATACAGCATTACCTTTATAAAATGTTACCCTAATCGACTGTAAAATTTAAAAAAGGGAAATTCTCATTAATCTGTAGCTGGTAAAACTGCAATTATTTATTTTCACAGTGAGTTAAGGGAAGAAGTGGAACGTTTGAGAGCCAAGCTTGCGGCTGCAAATGCTAACAATGAAGCGAAGTATGATTATTTGATCACTCAAGTATTATATTAATATTATTACATTAAGTTGTACCAAATATTTAAAATATTTTATCGTTTTAGTTTCCCACCTACACCTAGACGAGAGCGAAGAGATAATAAACCAAAAAAAATTGTAAATGGGTGTGTATTACATATATTATGTCATTATTATTGTGATTTATATAAAATATGACCGAAATGATTACCTTTACAGATCACATGACTTTCATGCTTCAGATGGAAATGAAGATTCTCTACTTATAATATGGTAAGCCAGCTTTCCACTAAGGAATAATTATACCCTAATAATCTAATCTCATCTAAATATAAATTAGATCTTATGGTTGGCAATATCATCACATTAATTTAATCTTTTGGACCAGTAAAATAACGGAACCTATAGAACGCTGTTGCGGCTTTAGGGCCTAGGTGTTTCGAAGGTCGGCGTGGGAGGCCGTAGTCTCCTTCTGTGAGACCGTCATGGTCCAGAAGGAGATTGCGGAGCGGGCTCGGGAGAGGGCTGATCCCGCCCGGCGGAGACGACCCACGGGTCGTCCTCCCGGCCTCCAAGCCCCATTGCCCGGGGCGGAATAAATAGGGCATTCCCTCCGGCCGTGGGTGCGTGAGATGGGGGTCTCATGCATCCGTTTCATACGGCTGAGAGGAGGACGGCAGTCCGGTTATGGCCCCGGACTGCCGGTGTACGCACCAGCGAGGGGTGCGAGGAGGCGGGGAGGGAGGGGAGAGACCATTCTTCGCTCTCCCCGCACCCTGAGTCGTGCTCTGCCAGCCACGAGCGGAGCAACGCACGGGAGGGTCAGCGGACGTGCTGCGAAAGCGATCCCGCAGCCTCTCCGTTTCCGTGCTGATGGCGGCCATCGCAGGGATTTTTAGTGAGTAGAAATCTCACATAACCCGACATCCCCCCCAGGATTCGGGTATCTATGAAGATTTACCCGGCGTCAAAAAAAAAAAAGTGTTTCGAAGGTTACGCATACGCACGACAGAGTGAAAATAACCCTCGAACTAGATCAACCGAGAACATATTTGTACTTTGGAATTTTATACAATACATCACATCTAAAGGTGTAAGGTTCAGAGTCGCTAGATCTAAAATAAGTCGAATATTAAATCCGTCTTTCAGGCCGGATGGTTCCCGCGAGCGCATGCACGCGCGCTGCTCCGAGCACGCGCTACTGCTGAGTAGCGGCGAGCGCACCGTGCGCGCGCGGCTGCTGGCGGCGGACGCTCGCAACCTGCCGCACAACGAAGCCAACCGTGCCTTCATGGTTCGTTCGTAAATATATTTAAACCATAGAAAGAGTTTAGTGGTCGTTGACTACCGGGAGAAGTATGCTAATTGAAATATTCAAAAATATATTATTATATTATTCTGAAATAGACAGACAATAAAAGTTACTAATTGTTGGTCAGGTAAAGTTAGAGTACAGCGACCGCGCTGAAGCAGCGGTAGTATGTTCGAGTATTGCGGAACGTTCCCGCTGGATCGAATTACTCACTCCCATCGGTTCCGTGGGATGCTATGAAGCTGCAGTGATGCTGCAATGTCGATTACAACCAACGTCAACTCTCTACGCTGCAACTAATGCAATCGCTATAGGTAAAGAATATAATAAATTATAAGAAAAAACTAAATAAATAAATGGAACGAATATCCGTCTAGTCATTGGAGACGTTAACATTTTGTGTTAAACAGAAATCCTTTACTTTCGATTAAAATAAAATAGTTTAATATTATTGTAAGTGTACATATGTATTAATATTTAACATTATACATAATATATCTGATTTTTTTAAATATTCAATGCAATTTTGATCATCATTCATCAAATTATAGTATATATTCCTTAAATTATATATATATATGAAATACTAATTTTCTAATATTTAGGTCGCCCTGATGGCCTACACTCGCTGCGCGGGCCTATACGTCTCGAGTGGAACTCGGATGTGTCTCCCCCACGCAGAGCCCAGCCCGACGCTGTGGAATTGCTATGTGCGGCAGGAGGACGCGCTCTACTCCTGAGCAGCGGTCTGCTTGCACACGCGGGTCTGCTCGCATTCACCTCAGCTTTGCAACGCGCAACCGCTCTTAGACCTACCGTCGCTCTCAGCCGAGTACAACTACCTGATAATACGACACCTCATTTAATTAAAGTAAATATCAAATGATTTTGTTGTTTCATATTGGTTATGATCAGTATGGTGCTAGTAATAAGCGATAGAATTGACTTATATAGATACAAAAAAATTAATGTTTAAACAATTGAAATTAATATATTGCTAAGTATATTGACTTTGTATATAATCCGTTTTAAATGAAGTGGACATTAAGCAGTATAATAACAGACAAAGAAATATACTTTTTTAGATTCCATGCTTATGACCCCATAACATATTTATCCAGTATGAAATACAAAAAAAAGTTTAAATTAAGCTTATATTATTCACTTCTATAACGTAATCAGTAATACTGATCGTTACTATAAAATATTTATATATAACAATTGTTATTATTAATAAAAAAAAAATTGCGTTAAAATTTAACCAATGTCATGAATGTTGCAGGGTATAGTCGATGCGTTCGATGGAATCTGTGCGGCAGTTGCATGTGGGCGACGCGTTTTTCTCCTTCGCTTCGATGCCGCTAACACCGAGTTCAAGATAGCGCGATCCCTCACCATCGATCGACCGCCGTATTCTATACTCCTCACGAGTCAAGTATTGTATATATCAGGAGAAAAACCTCTTAAGGTTAAGCTACCATCGGGATCCCTGGAGTCATTTGCAATGGATGAACCAATAGTCAATGCTGCTTTTAAGAGACACTCTCCGCCTCTGGCTATACTGCTTATTCGAAACGTACCAGTTGAAATACTTCTGTGTTATGCAGAATGCGGTGTATTTGTTGATGAAAATGGAAAACGAACTCGAAATGAGGATCCCAAGTGGAGTTCTTCAGTACACAGCTGGGAATTCGTTAATCCATTTCTGTACGCCATCGGAGAAGATAGAGTCACAATAATATATATAAACGACGAAGTATATAGGTCACCACCTTGCACTTGCGACACTACTTCTATGACATCTAGTGCTTCAGAATGTTATCAGCCTGAAATATTCAACTATAAAGTAAATGAACCCTCATTATTAGGTACATCGCCCAATGGTATTGTCATAAGGTCTAAGATTGAAGAGGAATATAAAATTTCTATCGTCGAAGGCATGGCGGCATTTAGAAGTATCGGTGCTTCGTTGGAGTCTTTGAATACATTATCTGATGCGAAAGGCTCTTCATCAGATTTAGCACAGTCTCTTGTTGATCTGTCCCCACAAGACGAATCTCAGGAGAGCGTAGAAGTGACTACGGGATTTTTGGCAGATATAAGGAACAGAGCACGACAGTTACGAATGAAAAATCGTGAAGAAGCAACATCGGATGATGTCATAAAAGAAATTTTGACCACCGAAGTTGGATTAAAACGAACTTCTAATGGTAGAAAATCTCCAGCGGTTATTTCAGACTATGAGACTGATAGTGAGCTTGACAGCGAAGAGGGTACTGGCTCTACAAAATGTACAGCAGACGTGTGTGCAGAAATGTTTACGAGACAGGTTCGCTTCCAATAATTGCACACTTATTATAATAAAATAATTTTACTTGTGTACTAAATGTACAGAGACTACTATGTCACATTAAACATAATATTATAGTCATTATACATATGTAACTTAATTATTAGTAACATTAACAGTACTTAAGTATTAGTATTACAATGTTTTATTTAAAAACAAGTACCCAGCAACTTAACATGATTAGATAATTCTTGAAAAGCTTATCTTACAAGAAATAAATATGTTTTTAAGAATATCTTGTTTATTGATTTTTCTGTAATTATGTATAAATGTTTAATTTATATAATATGTTGGTAGATTTTTTCATTTTTGTTAGGAGGCGTCTACTTTAACAATTTATTTATAAAAATAATTAATATTTCAATGTGAAGGACAAATTATAAAATAAAATTTGAAAGCCATTCGAAATAAATATTTAATTATGATTCCTTACACTTGCCTACGTATGTGACGTGTTTTGCTGAATAAACTAAAAAAAAATGATTGTAAAACTTAGCTTACGGGATTCCCTAAGTTTAATATAGATCATATTTCCACAGTAAACTATTTTTTTAAACTTTTATTTTATAAGAATATGTTATGGCACTAATAATTTACTTTTCTTTTATTTCAAAAACCGATTTTTTTTTATAAATGTTTTATTATTTTAAAATAATCGGACGTAGATATTCGTGTTTTTTTTTTGTAAAATTATCACTTGCCTTTCATTAAATTAATATTAAATTATTATATGGATTTTTACTGTGATTTTATTATGCTTAATTATTTTTGTTTTGAATAAAATGTTATTGTAAGTCATGTTCATTTAATATATATAATACGAAAAACCATTCATAGTTTTTTTTATCTCCTATTACGACGCCATATTTTCCCTTTCACACGGACCAGGATTTTCCACGTGTGTGGGAAAATAGAATAAAATTTAAAGGGTAGCGACGTAGAATCTTGAAATTAACTGAGCCAAATCAATTAGTATTTAAATTTATCAACCATAACTATTCATGTTTTTTTTGCTCATTTCATGCATGAGCAAATCATACCAAAACGCTCGCCAGATCCATATCTTGACAAGTCATGGCAAGAATTAACTCGTTACTTACGGATTGCCTTAATTTGTATGTTGAGTTACTTTAATAATAACGGGTACTTCAGTCTCCAATCACATCCAGTCATTTGGCTGGTCAAGTGGATTGGTTGTCGAGGACGAAATTTAATTTCTTGTCAAGTTACGTGATGTATAGCAAAATTAAATTATAAATCTTTCTGTGAATATATTTTTTTAATTGAGTTTCCAGATTTATAGTAGACTAATAAAACAATAAATTAAAATGTTGAAATCTTTTATTTACATTCTTATACATTTTATTTTAAATAGTAAGAGTGTATTTAGAAGGACCAATTTAAGGTTTTTCATTTCTATTATATTCTGTTAAATTAGATTCATTATTTTCTTTGAGAAAATATAACAAAACTATTAAAAACAGAAGCGACGGAAACAACGTTTACATTTTGTTACTTTAAACAGCACAATAGATAATGTACTTGAAACCTGTACTACATATAAATCTGACAAGCAGCAGAGATCTCTGTAAAAAATAATGTACAACACAAAATTATACAGTGTGTAAGACCTGACATCCTATTCGTAATGAATTATATCTTAGAATCAGTCAAATCAGTATAATACAAGACACATATAAAAAATTGATAACATATGGTTGCACTCGAGTTTTCTTTCATTACATACATTTCTGGAAAATAAACACACCAGACTCACACGCCACAAGCACACAATTATATAATTACCTTTATACATTATGTCATTATCATTATTTGAGGCAGTCGCAAAACAATTTTATTTCAAGCCCATAGCGGTATTTGTAGTTACTCAAAATGTACACTGACGTCCTCATTTGTCTTATAATAATGTAAATAAGGGGCTTAGGTTTTGTTTTGATTATAATCATCTTCAATAAAATAATGATCACGTTCCTGATTCATTCGTATTTAATTTCTTAATTATATCTATACACAGATTAAAGGTCACAGACCAGTTTCTCTATAAATAATTTTATACATTTTACAAAATCAATGTAAGGTATATCGTCGACATTTCGGATTGACGATATCCTTAAACCATTGTGACAAACGTCCGTTGTAATTTCGAGACCACTATCGCTAACTATAATTTTCAATATCAATTTTTCAAAAAAGAATATACCCGAATGGAAAATCTTTATAAAACTTAATATATTTTGATACATACTGATAATTCATTATTGCTTTTGTTGCATTCAGTAATGCAGCTGCTGAAAGGTTCATTACACCTTTATCTTGTTGCAATTTATAATAATAACATTCATTTTGGCAAAATTAAAAGTAATTCTATAGACCATAAAGCTTTAATGAATTACAATAAATCGATCGTAGCTGCAACAATGAAAACAAAAAGTAAAATTTGTAGTATGAGAAAATATCGTCGAAGTTTTGTGCTTAAGTTACTAAAACAAAAATTGCATTTTATTTTATTATTATGCTGGCTTAGTGTAAGGATATTTGAAAACGATAATTCCTCGTTTAAACAAAAGAAAACAAAACAATAAATATTGACAGTGGAATTATATTAGGAGTATCATTAGCGTTCCGAGTTTGAGACATCTGTCGTGCTCAGTTGAGGTATCCGCGGCACTGCGGGGCGCCGCACAGGCACGGGATCTTTTCATCTTCGAGCGGGAACTTGTAGTCGTAAGTGATCTCCTCGTCCACGCCGATCGGTTGTTTGGAATATATTACTATCTTCTTTTGGGACTCTATTGTTATAATTTTTGCGTAGCAGTTCGGCTGTTGAAAATATAGAAAATAACAGGAATGTTATAAGAAAATATTCGAAATTTTGCGCTTTTGTAATGGAATCAGTTCAATACTTGCAACGAGAGAACGAGCAGAAACAAACAAGCATTAGAATAACAAATGCCATTTGCTAATAGCTCTGCTATATTATGGTCTACGAACAGTTCTTGATCAAAATATTATTTATAATACAACCCTATTTCGCTTAATTCCTTATATACACTTTAATTTTACTTCTTAAGTCCCGACAGCACCTTCGTCGACATTCATAGCGGCATTTATTTGCAAATCCATAATGAATAATACCATATAGCCTATTCCAATGGATGTAGGAAAAAAGATAAACAAACCTTAGATTTACGTATTTCATACGATTTGCTAATAACACAGCGATATTGTGCACTACTAAGAGTTTTATGATTAATATATCTTTATTTATACTACTACACTATTGCACTTAACTACTTTTTTCCACTACTACATACCTTTTGCCTACGCTAACGTCTTTTTGATTTCGGTTCAAAAAACCGTTATTTACTATTTGCAGTCGACATATTTTCGAATTGTCCCCCATATGAGCCGATTCTCTTAACCTTTACCCTCAATAGCGAAACCTATTAATGTACATATAATGCTTTATGAAGCTATTGTGATCATTGCACTCACATTGCAGCTGTGGTTGATGAATCGCGCCAGATTGCCGCACTTAGTCGCGTCGATGATGGTGTCGAGGTCGATGCGGAACAAGTACGAGCTTCCGATACCGGTGGCCTCGTAGTGGGCCTCGCGCACGTCAGCCACGATGGGGCGCACCATCTGGCCCACGTACTCGATCACCATCTCGTCCGCGGCTATCGGCTCCTACGATAACATTTGGCATTTCAAACTTGTACTTACTTTTAGTACTAACTGAAATTAAATATATCTTTTCTTCATCTTTAAATAGAGACAGTTTTTTATAACGATAGCTTTTAATGTTTTAAAACATATTGTGTATTTTCGTTATAATTAACGATTAGTTAGTAATTTTATTACGTAAAAAAACTTACCTGGGCGAATAAGCCCCAATCGTGAATGCCAGACTTGGCAAACTTAAGCTGCTTCTTTCGAAATTTGAGTTGATTAAATTTAAGGAGATCAGAGTCCGTGTCTGTTCCTGATATAGCAATATTAAGAATTAGTACATTTTTATTTATTTAATTTTATTGCAACGAAATCTTGCTTGCCGTTGTGCACTAAATGGTAGTTTAGTTTAGTTTTTTTTAAACTAAAATTAGGAAACTTTAATTTGAGTTTAATCATAAAATGTATTGTATCTGCAATATACTTACAAAATTAAATTCAAACAAATTATATATATACATAAAACAGGGAACCGCTATCACTGGTCGTGTATTTACCGAACGCGGTGAGCAGACGGCGCTGGTTGGAGCGCGCCTCGCGGGACAGCAGCTGCATCTTGGACGCCTTCTTGTCGTCGGGCGGCGCGGGCACGGCGGCGGCTCGGCCGTGGTGGTACTTGTACTTGGCCTTCAGTCGCGCGTCCATCTTGTAGTAGCCCTCCGTGCGCGCAGACCCGCTCGAGTGGCTCTGTGGGAAGGAAATTGAAATGACACTCATACCGAACATACATTCAACCCACGCAACATCGAGTTCTGCATGACGACGACAGTCGGCACAGTACCTGCAAGTCCTCGTACATGTTGGCGTGGCGCTTGGACTTCTTGCGCGGCGGCGAGTAGGTGAGGTCGGTGGGCGGGTGGTCGACCCAGTGCGTGTCGTTGAGCCAGTAGCCCTGCGCGTCCTCGGCCAGCAACGCGTCGTAGGCGCGGCGCAGGAACTCCACGTCCTCGCGGTCGATGCCTCGCGTCAGGAACTCGTACATCACCTGCATTTCCGCCATTATGTCGCGCGGCTTGAACGTCACGCTCGAGTACATCTTGTCGTACTCCGGTAGCGGCTCGTACAACCTACAGGGAAGCAGATCGTGTGTTATCATGCAGGCTCTGTACATTACGATGTTCGCAAATATAAAATTAGTTTTATTAAATGCCATTCAATTTATATTATAATAGAATCTATCTATCTTTTCCCGACTTACTTATTCTGTATTTCAGCCAATTTCTTAGACTCATGTTTTCTTTTGTACGGCTTTTTAGTCTCTTTTTGTGATTTGACCTCGTCACTCTCAATTTGCGGCGACTCGAGCTCTGGCTCAGCCATCCAGGTGTACCCTATAAGTTAAGAATTTCCAATGAGCGAATACAAACTAAGAACCTTCAAATTTTTAAAATCATTTAGTTTTTCTATTAATTTCCTAATCATAGTAAATTCTATCACAGCACGTACCGTGGTCGTGCTGCAGATGGTTGGGGCGCGGCTCCTGTCGCGGCGGGGGCCGGCAGTACGAGTGGTCGAGCGCCACCTGCGACGCCTGCGACGCTTGCGACGCCTGCGACTGCGGCGACGACGTCTCCGACAGCGCGCTGTTCGCCTGTTGTTCGAGGTAAGGTTTTTAATATAGACTCTCTATAGATACTTTTATGTAACTAAAGAATAATAAACTTACTTCCTTGACGCCATTGACACTTGCCGCAGACTCCGTGTAACTGTGACTATCACTGACAGACGGAATCCTCTGTCTCTCGACTGGTTTCTTTTTCTGTCGCCTTTCTTTTTTCCGTCGCGCTTCAAGAGGTTCTTCTTCCGATGTGATTTCTCCCTCTTCAACTTCTGCTTCCGTTTTGTTCTTTTTAGGTGATTTGAGATGGTTCTTAACTGGACTACTTCTAGATTCTTCCTCTTTAGATTCGATTTTACTAAAAAATATTAACAGGTCAAAAAAAAAGTTTTTTATATAAATCTTAAAGTTTTTAGGTAATTTTAAGTTGGCTATATATATAATAACAGTGTTTACTATTTTATCACGATCTGTCCATTCGATATAAGAATATAATTTAAATTCTCTAACCTTTCGTCGGGTGCTTTGTCAGGCGGCGGACCCGCGTCCACTTCCATTTTACGTCTCTGTTCTTCTAAGAATTCTCGTTCTATCTGTTCCATATACTCAGTGTTTCGTCTCCTCCGTTCCTGTAATTAATAAAAAGGACGAGTTTTTTAGTCCAATCTGGTATAAATAATGTGGTAATTTGAATTATTTTTAATTATTATTTCTTAATAACTGTACATTTTTTGCCTTATAATTGCCTTACCTGATACTCTCTCTCTTCTTCCGAGTCTGAATATACTCGATCCAATAACAAATCTCTAGGCTCCTCTTCTGGTGACAATATAGGAGAGCCGAGTCGATCGTCTGACGCTTCCACGGGTGGTATAGGAGTTTTTTCTGCATAACATAAAAAACAACGTTAATATCATGTCACGTTTATCGTAGTAATAAACGAAAATAAAGCAAGGTAAAATATATATATACCTCTCCTTCTAAGCTCTTCTTCACTGTCCGATGATGACGAGTAGACCCTTCTTAACCTCTCCTTATTAGATATGACCTTGAACTGAAACATATTTTCTTATAAAACTGGATGCTACGAACAAATGAACACTGTTCGGTCGCATATATTAGACCGTTTTGTCAGGCCCGTCGTAATCGTGTAACGTACCTCCGCCTCGTCGATCTCGGAGTCGTCGGTGTCGGAGTATATGCGCGGGGCGGCGCCCTTTTGCGTGGAGCGCTCCGAGCCCGACCACGACGAGCGAGACGACGATGATGACGACGACCTGTCGGACGAAGATCAGCCTTAATTGAGTGATTGGATCGAATGGATCGGACAGAACCTCCCTCCATGATTATTTCAGTGCAAATTAATATATCTTTTTTATCCCGACCTTGACGAACTGCTGGACTGTCGTCTTCTACCAGTGGATAAGTATGATCCTGTCGTCCTATTTCTAGGACTCGTGGGCACTTCTTTTTCTTCATCCGAGTTTTGAACAATTTCCTCCTAAACATTAAATTCGTATTTTATAATTGTTTAAAATGAAGTTCTATGGTATTCTAACAATAGATAAAATTCTGGGTTACCTGATCACTGAGCCGTTTAGATGAGTCTTCATCCATGACGACAGGGGAAGGTATTTTCCGTTTTTTTCTAAAACTCGGCATTTTCGGTATCGTGGCGCGGAGACCCAGTCCGATGCCTACACTGTATCCTCCGAGATCTAATCCTAATTCTCGAGATTCCATTATAGATTTTATTGAATCTACCGTCTCTTCTTTCTTATTTGATATATCCTAAAAAACAATATGCACGTGTTAAATTAGCCGATTTTAAAATACACATCTTCAACCAATCAATACTCGTTGTGAAATTTTCAAAATTGATTCTTGTTTTCCTGCTAATGAAATCTAATTTTTCTTTTCACCTGTAATGGCTGCCCTATCTCCTCCTTGAGCGGCTTGACGGTTTGTCTCGTTTTCCGACTCTGCTCATCCCACCACACCTCGAAGTTTTTGAAGGCAGTGCTCTCTATCATTTTCTTGTTGAAATCTTTCTTCAGGATTAATTTTAACTCAGACGTCACTCGCTCTATTACGCTGTTAATCGTGGGATAGTACGGGTTGTCTAATTCCTAAAAATAAATGACATAGAAATATCAAAATCCATTAAATGAAGAAACAAAATAAGCATTTGTCGCCCGTCGGCCGGTCGTACCTGGTGCGTGGGCTGGTGCTCGGGCCGGTGCGGGTAGTGGTGCGGCAACAGCGGCGGCGCGGCGAACGCGCCCGCGCCGTACGCCAGCGCCATGTCCGCCACGCCCGGGTAGGCGGCCGCCGCGCCGGGGTACGCTGCAGCGGGGATACCGATTATGACGTGCTACACGCATTGTCTTGTATACCACAGCCTCGGAGGCTTGTAAGGCTGCAGATCTCGAGGACTCCGATTCAAACTCTCAGTCGAACCAATAAGAAGCAAACCGGTAGCACACTGGAGTTCAATTCTGGTGTTTAACGCCGTTGACTCCGCGTCCCATGGGATTATTAGTGTGTAAGGGTAATACGTCTCGCGCAGTACTCGAAATCGGTTAGCAGGACATCATCACTGTGACGCCAACGTCGACATATGCTACGTACCCGTGGTCGGCCACACCGGCTGGTAGTAGTGCGGGTGCGGGGCGGGCGGGTAGTAGTACGCCTCGGCCGGCACCTGCTCCTCGATTTTGGCCTCCGTAGACGACAGCGATGACAGAGACATCTGAAACGACGAACTAAACTTTAGTTAAAGCTACGTGTAGCCACTGACTAACTTAAATTTATCGTTTTCATATTTATCATATGTAATATCATATCATATTCAATCAATGAATTTGAAAATCAATTTATAATATTTTATATGATGCCAATTCATGTAAAAATCTTGGGCAAAATAATTCATCATAAAAGATACTCATTGCACATTGATTAATTCATCGTCTATGTCATTGCACAATTCAACATTTTAGACTATTGAGAAGATGAAAAAATAATTATAACTTAATTAGTCAACAAAATATTGATACTCTATTCTCTATTCCAATGGGAATAGGAGAAAAGATAAATAAACAACTTTGACCTTAAATTGACATGACATTTTAGTTACACTAGTGAGGAGAAAATTATTGAGTGAATGGGTAAAGAATGCTAAGGAACGATATATTTTATTGGTTTTACGTATTTTTTTAAATAAATTTTGTATAAATTGCAAGATGTTCCTTACATATTAAAATTTTTAGATAGCAGCATTTTTAGGCCTAAATAAAAATTAGGTCGTTAGTTTTGATTTGGATCGTAGTATTTCGCAAATAGCCTTATTAACTTATAAAGAGGTAGTTATTTTCAGTGATAAGTCATAGAAACACACTCACAATTTCATTTATATGAATAGATTTTTATTCCATCATTAATAAAAAGAAACATTTTATGTTTCAATAATGAAGTGGCATTTTCAAGACATATGACGTATTGTATAATACTAAGGTTTTGAATAAATAAAATTTTATATATCTTTCAAAGAAACTCTTACTTTATCTTATATCTAAAACGACTTTGACCTTGAAATACATTTCTTAGCATTAAATTTTTTGAAAAAAAAAACACAAAATGCAATTAAAAATAACATCTTATCTTAATCTTCAAACCGAAAAAGTAATGTTCGATAAGCGTAGGCCGTGTTGATGGCAAATCAAAAGTCCGTAGGCAAAAGCAAAAGGTCGTAAATACTAAATCGGTTACAATTACAGTTCGCTTAAACAAAGCCAGGTCGTAAGAAAAAAAACTTTTGATAATTCCGAATAATATCTTACTTTTGTATTATTTTCAAAACTATAAATTAAGTGTTGCTCTGCATAAAACTGATCTATATTTTACGATTTTTTATTTCTGTAAAATTTTAAATTTGTTGTCTATACCTTACTATATAAAATAATAACATTTTTATCGAACAATATGTAACGTTCTATATTATATTTCTATATTATATTATAATCCATATTATAACCAATTAAATAAATATATATTTAAAAAACAATCTAAACTGTATGTTGAAACTAAAATAATATATTTTTTATCTGTATAATGTACTCATTCTCCATTCGTTTAGCGATCATCCTTAGTGAGGCCTCCATTTTAATTGTTCGTTCATCGAAAAATGGCGTTTTGAATGTCGGCAAAACTGTTTTCGTTACTTTGAAAGTCAAATAAAAGTGGATTTACGTAGTTAAGTGAAATATTGTTATATTAAAAGTGACGATATATTAATCAAGAACTGTTTGTAGTAAATCATAAAGCGGACTTATCAACAAAACACTCGTGATATTGAAAAGTACGGTTTGTTTTGGTTCTTTCCTATTCCCATTGGAATAGAGTATAGGTTAATATATGTATCACTATATAGTATGAATTAAGATGTTAAATGACCTGGTCGTCGTCCAAATTGTCCTGGTCCTTATCCGGCGGCGCGACCGGCGACCGGCGCGGCTCCTCTCCGGTCAGGAGCTCGTCTTCCGATGATGATATATCCGAACCGATCTTGTCAATTTGAGGTAACTTCTTGCGATCGTCTTTCGCTTTCTGTATATAGATAAACAAATTTAAAATCAGTTTATTTTTTAAGAATTAGATTGACAACACGTAGACAATATATTTAAAGCTTAAAAAATGACATTCTTGGGTGAAAGCGACATTGTACAAAAGAAGCGAAATATTAGTACCTTTTCGACAGTAATTTTGAGGCATTCCAGATAGAACTCTCTGCTCAAATACGGGGATGGAGTGTTTGACAAGGGCTCGGGGTCTACCTCTTTGTTCTGATTAAAGGATATTATACTCTCTCGATCTTCGCTACCTGAACCTGAAAGGGGATGAAGAATTTGAAATTTATTATAGAACAAAAAAAAAATTCTCAATAAAAAAAATGTAGCTGACAAAGACGCATATATAAAAACCTTCGTCATCCGTTGGTGGATTGTGGGCATCCAAGTCCGGTATCTTGGCAGGAAGGCGATCGTCATCCTCCTCCTCAGAAGACATACCGAGTGAAAGAAAAGGCGGAGCGAGGCCCCCGCCGCCGCTTGCACCTTTTAAAAGCATTGCGATCCTGTAATATTAATAAAAATATTTTAATTACCACACAGAAAGAATATTAACTGCAATACTTGTATGACGTCTTGTCTAAGCAGCTGCTTTGAAGAGCTTTCTTCAGTGCTTCATACCTGGTGTCTAGGTCGACGTTTTTTGGTTCATCGGCTGGCGGAGGGGGTTTAGGCTCGGGTTCCTTCACAGCAGCCGCCTCCTGAGGTGGGACTGGCTCCTCGCTTTTACTTTTAACCTCCTGTGAAATTAAATTTTAAAAATCACAATTCATGAAAAATTCATAATTGCTAGAAAACATGCTGGAAAAATAAAACATAATTTTTAACTATAAAATGCAAAACATATATCTAATTAATTAGATAATATATATAATTAAATACTAATATATATGTACTTATAATAATATGAGAAAATATAAATGATAGAATAAGATTGTTCCAACAGTTTAACAAGGAAAATATGAATGAAATAGATTGTACAATTGTTGGAAAAAGTGATAGCTTAAAAATAAACATATTATGTAAGGATTCCAGAAGCAAAACATTACATGCGTGCATGCTTTTAATACAAATATTATTGTTATTTTTTAAAGCAATGATTATGAATACACTGATATTACCATAAAACATGAAAAATCCGAGACAGAATGAATCTGTGATTTAGGACAATTATTGTACATGTGGGTAAGAGCTATATTGCCGAACTCATTTGTTTAATTAAAGTCGAATTTAAAGAATTAATTGCGTATATGTGTAAGGGATTTTAATTTTATGTTTCTCATATTATATATATATCTTCTATATAAACTACCAATCATCCACATAAATGTAACTACTAATATAGGTTACAACATCCAGTGGCCAACGAGTAAGTCGCGCGGTGCCAACCTTGTCGGGCGCGTGCGGGCGCGCGGGTTCGAGCTCGTGCTCGTGCGCGGGCGCGTGCGCGTGCGCGGGGCGCGGGGGCGGCGCGCGCGGGGAGGGCTCGCGCGCCTCGCTCCACGCGCCCACCGGTTGCTCCGGCTTGGCACATTGCACACACACACACGATTATTAGCTAGTGTTTAGGACTACCACGCTGACCTGCGTTCTTGGAAAAGAGATGCAGTAGGGCGTTTGTTTGCATATTGAATATATTTTTAATTAGTAACATTATTCGACTTTTTTCATTTCAATCGTTTCCATTAACGACTATGATTTACGATTTTATTAAAACACAGATGATAGCATTATTTATTAGAAAAGCAGCAGCGTTAGTGAGTTAAATAAAACCATAAGAGCATACACAGAATTGGACACGATTTACAAATGTAAGCTGAATTAACTTTGACAACATATATATTATTTAAGTTTTATGAAACTATTCACTTAATAACAAGATTGGGTTAGTGGTTTTAGCTATAAAGATTCTTATGCAAAAGAGTCAGTATAGAGATGAGAATGGCCAAGGTGATTATAGATATTTTCTTCAAACATAGCAGCAATTATTGGTTATATCATAAAAAAAGCAATTGACGCTCCGATAAATAAAATGATAGAATTGTAAATTCTGGTCGTATGGGTGTACAAACAAAAGCTTGAGCCGTGACGTAAAATTTATTGTTTCATTTCAAATTTGAATATATACAGAAATGACATTTATAAAGGAAATAGAACTCCGTAAATAGTTACACGAATATCTCAGAAAGAGCTTCTAAATTTATAAGGAATTTCAGATTGATACCGAATTAGAGAAAAAACTTTTTCTCTATTTTCCATCCGCAAAAGGAGTACTCACGTGGTGATGGTGCGACGCGTGCGGCGCGCGCCAGTCGCCCCACCACAGCCCCGAGCCAGCTCCTCCGCCGTATCCGTAGCCGTAGCTGGAAACATCGCGACGATAATTATACATCTGTTTCTTGAAAATTATCCTAGCCTATAGCCAACGACTACATTATATAAAAATGCCGCTTGTTTTAAAATTTTATCAATGAATATGTTACACAAAGAACTTAGGTTCTTGTAGATGTTAGCATCTCATCAACAAGGGCTAGAAGCGCATCGGCCAATTAAGAGATGCTACGGGCGTTGGTGATCACTTAACATTTCATTGCCTGTATTCCGCCGTCAAACTTGTTTTTCGTCGTTTATGATAGGGGTCTCTTAATTCTACTTTATACTAGTACTGGTTAATTTTATTAAAAAATATGACGAAATAAGTTCGAGTAGAGTAGAAATATCAATTAAATTGTAAAACCAATTTAATTGTAAAAGTTTTCCTATATTTAAGAAACATTTTATTAAACCAATAAATTTGTTTAGTTAAATTTTTTGAACTTTAATTAAATTTTTTAACTATTTGTTTTCTTGTATCTGAGACAATTTTTCAACTATATTAATTTAAAATAAAAATTTTAAAAATGGCAATTTCTCATTTTAAGTGAATTTCTGTATTCTTTATGAGAAATGATTGCCCTTAAAAAGTTATGTAATGTGTCGACTCACCTGGGTTGGTAGTAAGGGTCGTAGGGCAGCGGCGCGGGCGCGTAGGGCATCTCCGCCACGTGCGCGCTGGCGTACGTCTCGGCCGGCTCCGCGCGAGCGTAGCGGTCCCTGTGTCTAATATGCGGGCTCCCATAAAGTATCCATTCGCAGATCATTGCTTTGAAAATGAATCAAACGCAGTCTACTCTAACAACTAGTTGTGTAAACAAAAATATCGTTTTTTTCCTCGCATTTCTGAGCTGTCTCAAGGCTGCCCTCAAGAAATTAATGAAATACTAATAGAAATTCGTATACATACATGCATGAACCCTAAAATCATTACTTTGGACAACTGTGTAGAAAATGTGCTCTATCATAAATTAAATATTTTTAATACCTGCGCTTGCATTTCCTTTTACAACGTCCGCTTGTAAAAAATATAAAGAATAATATCATTATACACACATTAAAAAGTTATTAAATAATAATAATAACTTTTTTTATGTTAGTTTTTTTATAGAAGTGCTGTCCGTGCCATTTTTACATTAATAATAAATTTCGACAATTTGCTTACCTTTTATTAAAATCGGTATAAAAAGAACAACTTTTTAAACTTCAACAGACAATCAAATTAAACTTTCTTAAATATAGTATGTTTTTTTTTGTTTTCTAATAGGAAAAAGAATTTTCTTTTAATAATGTAGTATAAGTTCATTTCTACACTGCATTAAAGTAAGACCAAGAAAACAAAATGTCAAAAAGACCAATGGTTACCTCTCTCTATCTCTATCTCTTTCTCTCTCCCTCTCCCTCTCCCTCTCCCTGTCCCTGTCCCTGTCCAAGTCTCTGTCTCGCTCGCTCCGGTTGCGATGTCGATGCCTGTACTCTCGCTCTTCGTCTGACCAGCGCGTATTGCTATCATTATGCTCTACATCCTTATAACGAGGATATGGTTCCTTGCAAAAAAAAAGGGGATTTTGTTAAACAGACATTTTAATTCAACTAAATAGATATGAATCATAACTCTGATTATCATATTTCGTGCATATAAATAACAACCGTTATTAAATAATACCAGATAGTGAATAATTAAATTGATTTAAGTAATTTAAAAAAAAAAACAACGCATAATATCGCTCCACATAATGATTTACGTAAGGCGTAAGCGTTTTAGCGATTCCTAATTGAATAAAATTGATAATTTATGTTTCTCTAATGAGTACCAAACATTTTAGACCTGCATCTTATTATGGAAAAGTTATTTTAAAACTTTCGTTTAAAAGAACTTTAAAACATTTACGTAATAGTTACGCTTGATGTTTTAATCATACTTTCAAGTTGTACAAGTGAAGCTGAAAGAATAATTTTGTTTATCTATATTAACCTTGTCTGTTAATTTTGTATCTTCTAATCTCTTACTGAGCGCGGGATCAACCTTTGGCGCTCGTACATCTTCTACCAGGCTTGGTACTTTTATAGTTGACGTTGCCGTCTGTGGCTTTCTCTCCATGGTTTTATCCTCAAACATCTCTTGACATTTTTTACCAAAGGGATCATGGAACACATCTAGCACCTATAACAAACAAATTTTAATAATTATTTTCAACATTCTTTTATTTTCACATAATTTCATTAATTTCACTTGAAAAATTGTAAAACTGGTATTGGTAATTAATAAGTATTGAAAGTTTGAATAAATAATGTACATATATATGTATTATTGTTCCTGTTTGTACGAATATATAAAATATAGATTTTTTTGGAAAAGAATCACATTTATTATTTTTTTTCTTTATAATTAAAATTTTAAATTAATTAGAACACTTTATACAAACATACAAAAATGGTCTAAATACTTTAATTATATACTATTCAAATAAAATAAATGTAAACAATATAATAGTATTTTTGATTTTTAAATAACTGTCAAGTTCAAGTCCATTCTTGATTATGTTTATAGCTGCTGTTACTACACATCCTGACAACTGACTGCCTTTTATTATAAATACTAATATTAGTTATTATAAAATGTTTATATGCTTTGATAAAACTCACTTCCAAGTAAATTTTCTATTATGTAGATTTGTTTTCAAACTTTTTAATATGGTATATAAATTGAGTTATTATTTAAATAGTTGGGTTTGTTTAGAATTTTATGAATGTCTAGAGTAGTAAGTCCTAGTTTCGTTGCCTTTGGGTCATAAGTAACATTTCTTAGCTATCTTGGTATTTTAGTGGCTCGTTCTCGGAGTATATCAAGTCAATTCAATAACATTTACAATGAAGATTTAAAATGTATACTCTAAAAAACTCTGTACTCTAAAGATATGTGTCCAAAACAATATTTAAATATTATCTCTGGTAGGTATATGGCCTTTCTGGGGCAGTAAATAATAGTTTGCCTTTTTTACAATAGCTGTAAAATGTGTGTGGCATAAAGATTGAGTTCACTATTGATGATTACTTTAAGATGTTTGTGTCTTTACTTAATTAGGCTGGTTGTTTTCGAAATAATATGATATTCCAGGATTATTTTTACTAACATATAGAAGTGAACATTTTAAGATGGTAGCCATGAATTGCTCCATCGTTCAATACATTTAAAAATTATTTATTATTTATCTGTTGGTTGGCTACATGATTCCATTAGGATCCAAAGGAATTTTGTATCATTAGCATATATAAAAATATTGCAGATATAAAATACTGTGTATGTCTGATGTAAGGGACAGTGTAAACAATAGATGGCCCACTACAGACTTGAGATTTCATCACCCGCACTCAGTCGAAATTTTCTGCTGAAAGAAAATTGAATGAATTGGTACTCGGTGAAGCGCTTTCACATAATATATGTAGATAATTTCAAAGTTGATCTATTTTCCAACTCACTATTTGCAACTGAGACAAGCTAATATTATGTAAGGTTATCAATAAGGGTATACATATATTGTAATTGCATATATCTTTTGTACTATAATTCTACTCAACAACTTTGTTCAATAAAACTGGCCTTTTACTATTTATTTATTTTTTGTTACTTGCATATTGTTCGAAATTTAACATTATCATTAATCACACTAAGGTATGTGTACTGTTCCTATTGTTTCATAAACAAAAACTTTCTAAATATACATTTTAAGCCTTCATAATTTACATTTGTTAATTTCTTCACAACAGCAGCCAATATATATTTGTATAGAATTAGATCTTGTAATAGCACTTATTTTGCTAGCAAACATAACCATTATTAATATAAAATTTATCTTGAAAACAAACAGAGTACCGACACATTCATAGTAATACTAATAATTAGCTATAAAATAATAAAAAAGGTAAAATCACTGACCTGGCCCATTACAGATTTGCCATTATATTTCTCAACACATATTTTAGAATATTTTACATCTTGAAATACAACTCTAGCAAATCCCAAATGCCTATTTGTCATGGGATGGTAAAATATTGTCAATTCCTCACAAGGGCCAACTTTGTTCATCATGTCAGAGAGAAATGCTTTATCAATGTTATCATTCAGATTTCCAATAGTTATTTCCAGTTGAGGAGGGATACCCACATAATTTTTATCTATTCTGAATCTGAAAAGAATGATTAAATATCGATCAAGTTTTTTGCATATTGGATTTTAAAACTCCCGCCATCTGACATCTGTCAAAATATAATGTTGATGGTACATATATTAATGAAATAATAAAAAAATAAGGTTATTGAAAGAAATTTTTAAATGAACTTTTGAAATTACTTAGTTTTGATTTTTTTGTTGGTTATTTTTTTTTAAATAAACAGGAGATGTGCATTTGAAAACAATACAATTGCTGAGACAAATAACACATAACCGTATAGCTTTCACATACCAAGTATTGTTTTAAATTATTGAATTAAGAGCTTATTATATACAAATTTATTAAACATTTCTCTAATGTATTTAGATTTTCTATTATTTATGTATATGTCAAAAGAACTATCAAATTAATTGTAACCAAATGTTTATATTATGATCTCTATAAATTGAAAATACCTAGGCACTGGCAAATCCGCAGGTTCTAACTTATTCCAAATTCTAGAGATTTGAGATCTTGGATCTCTGCACTGTACAGTTGGATATGTATTATCTCCAGGAACCATTCCATCATATCTGTATAATTTAGTAGCTCCTTTTACAAGAAATGGGTCTATTAACAATTTATAGTTTTTAGGTGCCTTGTGAAGCACTGCGTTATGACCTGGGGTTCTATGCTCCATGCCTCCATTCATTCTGAAAAACAAAAAAGCAAATAATGTTTATTGCACATAACCTCAAATTCTATTATACATTTATACCAAATACAAAAACTGATGCTAATACAAATATAAGACAAAATTAAAATAAGATAATTGAATATAAAATTTAACACAAAACAGCAAAATTCTTATAAAAACAAACCTGAAATATTATTAAAACAATATTGTAAAAAATATTTCTCGTTTTTACACAAATCTAGCAAGATATTGTAAAAACATCATGTAAGCGTTAAAATATAACGATCAAATTATAATTAACATTTTTATAAAACAAATTTTACTAAGCTAACACAACGATATTGTATTAAAAAATATTTTTACAGCAAGCACTCTCCATGGTGACGGCCACTGACTCGACTATGATGAAATGTATCACACAATAATTATTAAAAAAATATATTGCCTATAGATGGTGTGGAAACGTAATATTTTTCATTGAATAATATTGAAGACAAATATATAAATATTTTAAAACTAATTTATTTAAAAATAAACAACATATAGGACGCTGATTTGACTATATAGATAACATTCACCATAAAGTAACTTTTTCATTTTATTTTATACTTTTGCCTCGATAAAGCAAACACAGCTTAAAGTCATGTACACACTAGTATCTAAGAAAAATCAAACGCAATAATTGTATTGCTGAAAATTTCTATCAAAAGAAGAATAAAAGTACATTTATCATTATTAAAAAATACAAAGTCGAAAAAATCTAAAAATAAAGAACATTTTATTAAGTAAGTGTCACATATTCTTAAATAGTAATGCATATTATATATAACAATTATACAACAAAATAAAATAAGGTATGATTTGTCTTCTTTTAAAAGTTTAGAATTATTATCATAATCGTTAATTATTATTATAGAGTCATTTTTTTTTATCAATAAAATGCAACATTCAATTCATCAATGTAATGATCGCTTAACTATTTTTATTTTCCATTTACTATTTTGAGGCCTTGCTTGTGTTTTTAAACCTCATTTAAATTATCATCAGCCTCTTCAGACTTTTGAATTTATTAGGAAAAAATATATTATTCATCAAAAAAGTACAATGTGTTCCAAATACACATTTGACATAAATGTAGATTTTTCTTTCGCTTATAATCAACAATTAATTTAAATATTACACAGTAATAGGAATTGTCAGATAGTTATTTTATTTGTTGCTTTTGTAAGTAATAATTAGACAAATTTGTTATCATTGAATATAATATATATTTACATATTTAATGTCAAATATTGTTAATGATGTACGATTATACGCCTTAAAATTGTGTTAACATCAAATTATATTACTGTTGTATTTTTATTATATAATGATGTACAATTATATAGTTAATATTATTTAAATATATATTAAGATTGACAGTTTTTTCAAAATCTAACAGATCAATATTTAGGCTTTTACTTTGCTGACTATATAACTATGAACTTCGTTATATATTTTTTGGACCAATAAGATAATACGACAATCATCACCATTTTCAGTCCCTTTGTCAGTCCACTGTTGGACATAGGCTTCTTCCATGGCACACCATGGAGTTCGGTCTTTAACTCTCTTCCTATATGGTTTTTGTATATTAAGATTGTTAGCTGATGAGTTGTCTTTTGGCCTCAATTTAAGTAAAACGAAGCTACTGAGTTGTTTCATAAGTAAATAAAGGATTTGGCAAGTAATATCAACTCTAGTTCAAATTTTTGCAATTCAGTTTCCTCCTACTATGATTTTTTTTCTCGAGATGGGCTAAATAACCAGACAAAAACACTCAAGAAATTGAGTGATTTATTTCATTTTACGTCGTTTTCATTTCTTGTTATTAGAATTAAGAAGAGCATTATAAAAGGCACAAAAAAATGAAGAGCATTACAGTAAAGCGAAATGACCAATTCTATGTAAATACACTATGTACTATATATATGTACTATATTATATATACATTATATACCATACTATATATTATAGTGAATTTTATGATTATAAAGCTTAATGCTATTTTCCGAGTTCTGTTTGAAATAAGACACTTTAAGGCATTTTTAAATATCAATAAAATAGTATAATTCCGAATGGTAACACTAGTCACTGTATGTCTAGCAATAGCTGTCATCTGATAAACTTTTAGATTCTGGGTGTTGCATCATCGATCTAGGTAATTTTAAATAAAATGCAATACTAGGTCATAAATTCAGACCTGAATATAAATAATGTTTTAACTGTCTTATGCTGTCATTACAGATAAAATGTCGAACAAAGTGTTCCCCGTGGTTAGGGCTGAAGAGGAGGAGGAAGAGCTCGTGGATCCACAGCATGCATTGAGGGTATGTACTTATTATAAGGTTTATTTATATTCGTTCACCTTTAATTACTAGACTGCTCAAATGTAATATTAATTTTTCATAATTATGATAACCTCATATTGATCTTTACTTTTTATTGATTAGCTAGCTCTTATTGTATAGAGTTTAATACAATAAAAGCTAGCTAAGAAAAAATATAAAAGACTTTAATAAATTATATATCATATCTTATCATAGTTGTTCAAAAGAGTACCTTGTCACTGACTTTATATTTTTTGGGTGTACAGCACAATTGATAAACAAATATTTTTATCCTTTGTAAATAATTGGAATATATTTTGATATATCTACTCGTATTTATGTATTATAATTTTATTAATTTGTAGTGTTATTTTTGACAACAGGAACAATGCAGTCAGAAATCAGATGCACAGAATATGTGGTCAAAATATCAAGAGTGTAATGACCGCGTCAATTCCAGATCTAACACAGCAGAAACCTGTGAAGAGGAACTAAGGGACTATCTACATGTTCTCGACCATTGCGTGAACAAAGATCTTTTCAAACGGTTAAAGTAGGATTTTCTGTAGACTTATTTTAAATCCACCTTTATATTGTCATTGTTATAAATCCTTAAGCTTGTTTCATCAATGAATATGTGAAAATATCTTATTTAAGGTGGAATGTAGATTGTTAATAAATTATTTTACTGGAAATAAAGGATTGTCATTATTAGACTTACTGTTTTTGTAAATAAATAAGTTCAGTTTACATATTTCTTTTAATTTATTTTATTAATAAAAAAGTATATATAAAATTGAATAATACAATAAAGATCATGTTTACTATCAGAAATTTTCAATTAAAATAAAATAATGAAGTTGTAGCCACAAGTGAAAACATTGTAGAACTCAAAATTGCAGTGCTATATTGGAAAATAGGTTTTTGTAACTACAAATACATTTGGAATGACTACAAACAAATGCACATTTGTTAATAACTTATTTTAAATTACAATAGAACTCAGTTCCATCTTAAATTGTAGGCTTACCAATTGACAATATGCTCATTATTACTCATTGCTAAAAATATAATGTCATTTATTTAAACAAGCCATGTAACTCAAGTAAAATATTAAAATAAAATTCTCAACTAAATAAACATAATAATAACTTTTAATAATAAAAACTATAAGTAACTTAAAGCTGTAAATAAATGTCAATAGAAATTGAAGCACTTCAAGAATTAATAAATATCTTTATTATAGAAATGAAGTAGCATTTTGATAATTCTATTTGTAATTATTTATAAAAAAAAAACATTATACACTTATGTAAATGATTGTATTTAAGCAAACATTGTTTGCATTGTGATAAAAGTATAAATAGATAATAATGGAAAAAACATCTAAAGGCTCTCTATTTTTAATTATCGAGATCTCTAAAAATAAATATAATACATGGACTTTAAGCATCTTTCAGAAATGCAATTCTTAAAATACAAAACCTTGATCTACCCTCATGAGGATATTGTAGTATTTTAGTCATTTACATTCTATAAATAATTTTTAAACAATGTAAAAAAGCCATATCTAATTTCATAGTATCAAATAACTTATCACACTTTATAGTATAAATAAATAACATATTAACTAACTGGCGCCGACTTGTAAGACGTTAAAACATATTTCACAAACTCGCTGCGGTTTGTTCATTCCAAATTTGAGTATAGGAATATCTTGGCTAGAACACTTGTTACATAACATCCTTCCGCAGTGACGGCTGAAAATAAAGTTAAAACAACATCAGCTAACAATCATTCTTTAGTAATTCAAAGTGTAATTCGATTACGTTAAGTAATATTTATATTCAATAAGGACCGGAACACAAAATAATATAATAGCAATATACATCAGCGTTGCAGAACTATCGATAGTATCGTTTTGATTAATACTATCGATAGCTCTCCGTGAGCAATACTATTGATTACAGCAATACTATCGATACTATCGATAGTATCGCTAGCTCTCTGTAAGCAATGCTATTGGTAGCAGCGATACTATTGATACTATAGATGGTATCGATAGTTTTGGATTATCGATAGTTTAGGTTAAAAGTAATACTATCGATAGTATTGCTCATAGGGAGCTATCGATACTATCTTAACTATCAATAATCTATCGATAGTCTATCGATAGTGGACTATCGATATGCATATTTGTGTTGCGGTTCAAGATTGGTGTTGTAATAAAGAAGATTAATATTTCTTATAGCGCCAATATGTCTATGGGCGGTAGAGACAACTTATATGGTAGATTATTTTTTACCAATGGTGTTTTCGCATAGTGAGTGTGAACTTCGTGCCGCATTCCTGGCACAGGTCGCTCTCGGCCCACGGTGCCTCCGCCGGCAGTGCGTCCAGCAGCCGGTGCAATAGCTGCTTCGTAGCGACCTATATTCATTGATAATCAAATATCACTTTTATACGTTTATTAAGTGTTATAATAGAGCGATATTAGAAATAAAAAAGGCAAGTATTTAAATTTGAAGCCTTATTTATAAGAAGTTTTTTTTTTATAATTTGTTATATTTTTACTCTGGTAATGGTATATACATATATATTAATACTTTTTGTGTATAAACACTCAAACACAGAGATAATGGTATGTTAAATCGGTAGAATTTCTATACCTGGTAGTTAAATATGGAGATCCCATCCTTGTTCTCGTGTGCCAGACAGGCGCCGGCGCGCACGAGCACGCGGCACAGCGCGCCCTGGCCGTTCATGTATGCCAGCAGCAGCGCCGTGTTCCCCTGTACAGACCAGCCGCTTCATTATTCATATGTTATTATTCAGGCAATACTCTCGGTTTCAATTTTAAGGATAATGTCGTTGAGTGAAATATGTAAAATAAATTGACCATATTCGTTACCCTATAACTTGGAATCGTTTATTGATGACAGTGTATTCATTCTGATAACGATTTACATTAAATATATTTTTAACAGCTATTACAAATTTCAATTAAAAGTTAAATTTAAAAATGGTTTATGATAATTTATTGTCATCAATATACCTTGATCTGTATTAGTAATTTGCAATTTCAGTCTAGTATTTTTTCAATGGGGTGAAACGACCCCATGGACAGATTAGTGTTAAAATACCCCATACTGCGTAATTTCAATTTTAAATAATAGGTACCTGTAAATCCGTTCTATTGATGGGATAGTCTGGCATAAATTCTAGGAAAATTTCACAGATTGTGGCAGCGTTGTCTTTCTTGCACCAGCAGAGTTCGTGGAGCGGGTTGCGACCTAAAATTTATACTTTTATTTTTAATTTGCGTATATTTAGTTTATTAATATTAGAAAACAAGGTAGGCGAAATACGCAGCTGCAACTACTAAATTGTAGTTGCGAAAAGGAAATAACCAATCTGTGCCCACTGTGGACATAAATTCATATCGAAATAATGTCGGCATTATTGATATACTATTCAGATTTGTGATAAACTGAAGATTGAAAGATTCAGTTATCATTACACTTTTTGCTGTGGACATTCCCATCTTTTACCTAAAACCAAAGTGACACTACGACCAACTTCAAATTCCCCTAAATAAGTCTAAATGTCGATTAAACATCCCTAAAGTTTTTATTGAATATAAGTGTAAACAATTTGAAACTAAACAATCTTTATGTTATATTTCTTAACTTTTCTCTTCTCAAATTTAGTTTTTATTTAACTTTCATTTAGAATTCCTAAAAATGCCCCCTCTATTCCCCCTACATATCCGCCGAGAACGTGTACATGGAGGTGCGAGTCACCCTTGAGGTTGGTGGCGGCGGCGTCGATGTCGGTGTCGGCGAGCAGCGCGCGCGCGGCGGCGGCGTGCCCCTCGCGCGCGGCCACGTGCAGCGCGCTGTCACCGCCCGCGTCCACCGCGCCGCACTCCGCGCCGTCGCCCGCCAGCGCGCACACGATGCCCGCCTGTCCGTGCGCCGCCGCCACGTGCAGCGCCGTGCGTCTGCGCCGATACAGATTCATATTACGTAATCCAATCCAATCCAATCCTTGAGTATTATATATTTATTTGAATAAATAAATATACTTCAAAATTACATAAAACAAATTACAAAAAAAATTTGCATAACATTATTTTTCAAAACTAACAATGCACCAATTGCCATGATTGATTGCTAAGGTTGTCCGTAAAAGATATAATAAATGAATAAACTTTAATGATAATTATTAAATACACGAAGTTGAAATAAAATTTACAAAAATGTAGTTAACAAAGTTCATTGACAATTTTCTTTTACGTCTATCATGTAAATTTATCATAAATGTTTATGTAGGAAAATACTACATGTTTCCTTTTTTCGTATTATTAGTATCTATACTTCGTTTGTTGCTGAATTATTTATTCATCCAGCGTCTTATTAATTACTTTTAACCAAACTGAACCTTAATGTCATAGAAATTAAAGGTCTGAGTTGTTTATTTACCTTTTCTCTTTTTTCGATTGGAATAGACTATACGTAGTACCAGTTTCAATATTCTATTTTCTAAAACAAAAAAATAATCTGTGTCCGATCTACAATACGAACTTAATTCATTAGCAAGAGTGAAATACTTGCCTATTTTTCATAGACTTTATTAAAAACATAATGAAATAAAAACACTTTACTCACCTCCATGGTATAATAAAATATTCGTTGCTAACAGTACTAGCACTTACTTGTGTGCGTCCCTGTCGTTCGGTCGAGCGCCGGCTAACAACAGACTCCGCAATAACACTTCGTTTCCGACAGCCGCCGCCAGGTGCAACGGTGGCGCTAGCGTAGCGTCCTGAACCCGCGAGTTAACATCCACTTTAACGGACATCAGGAACATAACACTCTCCATGTCACATGTTTGGATGGCGACGTGAAGGAAGTTACGGCCTTTCTTATCCACCTGGGAAAAATTTAATATATTATCGTTTTTATAAGACCTTGTTCATATCTGAAGATATTTTTTCCAAGCATCAAAAAGCAAATAGATGTCAGGTTAGTACCTGTTCTGCAGCAGAAGGATTCTTTTCAAGGATAGCTTGAGCCGCTTTGTTGTTCCTTGCAGTGAGAGCGGCTGCGAAAGGTGTGACTCCCTTGTTGTCTCTCGCGGATAAATCGATGCCCGGTTGAGATAGCAAGAGAGAAATGATTGCTGCGTGTTGGTTTTCTATTGCAATGTGAAGCGGAGTTTTCCCTTCTGCGTCTTTAGAATTTATGTTTGCTCCGTGTTCTAGAAGTGTCTAGAAGATAAGTAAGCTTATTAAATATATAAAAAACTACACTTATGATTTTAGTTTTTTTTTAAATCAACATTATTTCATATTAGTAATTTCTTATTTGCTTATTTTTATTTCATAACACAAGTAACAGTAATTTAACATATTTACATACCTGAATAACTTCCGTAAGACCCCACGTGCAACAGAGGTGTAACGGGGCCTGCTTATCGGCTGAAACTTCAGCGCCCTCACCGTTAGGTCCCGTCTTCCTAGGACTTTCGACATCACATCCAGATCGTATGAGAAATGTGGCCAAGGTCTCCTTATTCTCATCTATTGCCCTGTCGTGATAGATATATTATAATACCTTTTGCGATTCGATTAAGCTAACGTTAACCACGTGATTGGTAAATTATTATAAAGACTCATACTTGTGTAATAAAGTTTGTAAGCATCCATCGGGACCCGGTCCCCAGCAGTCGGCATCGGCTCCATTACGTACTAAAATCTAAAATGAAACGTATTTTAATTTAAAAATCACACAGAACAATCGGAATCGTTTTTTTTTTTCAAGTTTACAGGGTAGCGTCCACACAACAAGGCCCACTCACACTGGCCACCTCCTCCTGGCCGGAGTCGAGCGCGGCCCACAGCGGCGGCACGCCGTGCGCGTCGAGGCGGCTCATGTCGACGCCGCGCACGCACAGCGCCTCCACCACCAGCCCCAGGCGGCAGTGGATCGCCAGCTGGAGGGGCGTCTCGCCGGCGTCGGTCCTGTGCGTTATTAGCACATGTAAGAAATATCAAAAAATACATACTGAATGATTATCAAGTTATCCCGCTTTACTAATACTACAAAAACACGTAGTGCAAAGCGATTGAGTACCTTTAGGCACCGTTATATATAATGTGTTTCATCTTTCAAATCAAACAAGTTTTCGTACATTTCTATGGCATTTAGATTTAATGCCATAATTTTGAAATATCTTCTTCGTACAGTCGTTAATTAAAATGGCGTGTCAGTAATCTTATTTATTATTATTATATTATATTGCAGTTATTTCATGATTAATCGATTTGTATTTTGACCACTATACTTACAGTGCGTTCATATCAGCTCCATGATCTAATAAGAAGATGGCAGTCCGCGAATCTTCCTCCACGATGGCTTGGTGTAATAACGTAAATCCTTTTCCGTTACGTATATTTGGATCCGCCCCACCCTCGATCAGGGGCGCAACTAGATGCTTGTGACCTAAAAAATTATTTTGGTGTATCGTTTGTTTATTGTATTTAAGTAGATATTGTAGATATATGAAATTAAATAAATAAAAATATAATCATTTCGTCTGACCAAATATGTTTTAACTTATATAAATAAATTTTACTTGTTTTTTTGGTCGATATCAAGCATTACTCTTGGTCTGGCTGTCTATCCACATAGCCCTACTCTAATTTCGTCCATATATTCCAACCCTGAGATATTATTTTCTTTTTTCCGACCGGATAAATTGTTAATATATACGTAGGAATATACTTAATTATGATAGTTCGCATAAAGATATATAAATTGCTTGTAGAACTTTATTTTACTAATTAATGTCAAACTTGATAAAATGTAAAACAATAAAATTTCTTTTCGACTTAATGAAATAATATTGACTACCGGTTCGAAATAATAGAATAATTAAGAATTTAATTATAATGTTATTGTATCACGGACGCACGCAGAACAACTCATCAAAGTTGCATCACAATTGGATTAATAGTTTAGGAACGCATAGACATTCTTTTTCATTTATATCCATAGAAAAGTTATTAAACCTTAAGACGAAGCAAGTTAGATTAATAAAAATAAATAAAACCTTTCAAAAAGCGACATCGATTATATTTATAAAATACTCGTTACCTTCTGTGAGTGCAAGGCTGACGGGCGTGTCGCCTTCAGAGTTCTTCAGGTTCAGGTTTGGTACAAGGCTTACATTAGAACGGTCGGTGGCTGGCAGGTCACCTTTCTCCACTAGTTTTTTGTGTTCTATGATTGCTGTTACTGATCCTTCGTGATTGTTTAACACCGCAAGGTGAAGAGGAGTTTGTCTGAAACATTTTAAACAAAAATAGTTCAGAGCTACACTCAACCTGCGGTACACCTAACTTTAGTGAAATGTTCAACTGACAAAGTTGTTTATATAAATTGTTAACCATTTTAAATTTCGCGTCCAGAGAAAGTGTAGGCATGATTAGGAAGGTTAATATTCACAATTTCAGAAATCTCATTAAGAGTTTTTGTTTTTAATAACTCATGACATCAAATCATGCAGCCAGTCCGGCTGAGTGAATTTAAATGATGTTACTCATTTTACTTAAATAAATTTATATTGCACCCCACACACTATTATTAATGACTCTAAACCGCACAATGGTTTCAGGGCCGCCTAGCTATATCAAAAGACGCAGCTTTGAGCCTGACCCCTTGGAATATTGTCGTCCCCAAAAGCTTTAAGTTAAATTGGAGGAGGCAATAGGAATATTAGTAATTCCCAAAATTAATTGCTTCTAAAAAAAATGTGTTGGTTGAGCGTAATAATGTATAACATATTTTTAATTAATAATATATGCTCTAATTATATACATATAAGTCATATATTCTTAGTCAGACTAAAATTTAATATCATACATGTCGTCGGTTTCTCTCGCTCTAAAACTCTTTAGAAACCGCAGTCACTATTACGCGACGGGTAGTATCTACAATGTTAGCTTTCTCCATAGAATACAAATAACTCAAGTTTTATGAGTTTTAACGTTGTACTAACGTAATGTTTAGAAATGTTAAAATAAATTCATTTTTGGAATGAAAACCTTTTAGGTTTGACACGAGGATTGTGTTTGTAGCTTATTACCTGTATACTGTATCTTCGTGTTCTCCATATGCTGTCTGAAGATTTGGTCTGGCACCGTGTTCTAATAAAGTGGCAGTCAAACGTGTTAGACCATTTACACAGGCCGCATGTAAAGCGCTTAATCCAGCTTCGTTGCCGTGATTCAGGTCACCATTGAGATGCGATGTTAGAAATACAGCTGAATCCTGGAAAAAATTAATATTTAATCGTTAATGTGTCTAAAACATATCTATATGTTGGGATAGGTTTGATATTGTTTTACCTCAAACCATCCTTGTGCCAAGATATGCAATAAACTATCTCCAGATCCAGAATATAATGGGTTCGGCTGACAACCCTTTTCTAATAGCTTTGCTGCAAAACCTCTCTCAACGATGTTTTCAGACTTCCCTTCCACCGGGTCTTCGGCGAAAGCGTTTTTATTTGTAACGGGAGTATCAAATGGATTTGAGCCATTCATAACTAAGGTTTCACTAGAGGATATGGAGGCTCTTCTGTCGTCTACTAGGGCGTAGTACAAGGGAGGATGTTCATCTGATATAGTTCTTAGGTTAGTATCTAGAGTTTGTTGGCTTAGTAGTATGTCGAATATTCTTTGATTTCTGGCTATTACAGCTTGATGAAGTGGTGTGCTGAAAGATTATACATTTTTATGTTAAAAAAAAAAACTGTTTTTTTTTAAATAAGATTATCTATCTATTTCTATTTTTGTTTATAGTAAACCCGTTTTGCCTAAAAACATTTTAAACGTTTCTAAAATTTTGCTTTTTCAATTTTTCAAGGACTTTAGAAAAATGATATTGACGTGTAGTTTTAAGATGCCTCGGACAAAGTTACATTAAGAGTTCAGCCAGTTAGTTAATATTTCGATTTAAAAGCATTTTTGATTTGGCTAGTCATGAACCTGCACGATGAAAAAAAAAAACTTTTATTAATAACGCTCAAGCAAAAAATTTAACTTTTTAGTGCCAGGTGTAACCTTCCTCTTGCTTAATTTACAGCGTATATCCAGGCATGCTTTTCAAGATATTCCTAATGGTTTATAGAGGAGTACATTCGGTCTTTACTGTTCCGACGTGTTTTGTAAATCTTATCTTTATTACCATTCCATTCCGTATCCATTGTGCACCTTACGTGCTATTTGCGATTAATATGAAGTCCGTATGTTCCAAAGATTTAATTCCTACTCAACAACGAACGAGCAATTATGTCTGGAAGTTGGGGGTCATCTGGTCACTTTCTCAGCGCTCATAGGCTTATTTACACACATCACACTTATAAACTTGCATCTCTCTCGCGATTATCCTGTGATTTCTTGCAGAAGTAGGACTATTGTCTATTGAGGGAACCGGTCCCTTGGTATCGCTACCAAGTCTTATTGATCTACGAACTCACGTTTAAACTCTTGGACATGACAGAAATCGAACACAGACTGCCTCAAGCAGCGCAATAATTCTGTGAAGTCATCGTCTTATAAGCCATTATTCAGATCGCTAAATAACGATATCGCTAAATCAACAATATTGAATTTGCAAATCAATTCTTTCATACTTATAAATTTGATACTGAGGTTTAATTTTGTAATTTATCAAGATGTGCCTTAGAATTTTAAATGTTGAAAGTAATTAATTCTGAATTCATTAGAGACTTATTCAAGTAGAATTAATTTTAAATATAAAACCATTTTTCAAATCTGATCTGCTGATCTGGACAAAATTTTAAGATATTACAAAAATTGTGAAAATTACTCGTCAGAACAATTTATTATTATTGTATTTGTTATTTATTGTTATTGTATAAGTTTCTTTACTTACTTTTAATTTTATACTTTTGTAAGTAATAACTTAAATACATATATCTATATCTAGTTTCAAATTCGCTGTGTCATTCGTTCATTTTGCTACAATAATGACACCAAAGTTATGTAGTTGTCTTATTCGCCACATAATACTCAACAGGCTAAGTATACGTTACACTATGCGTATATTTTCCCACTTTAGGTGAAATGGGAATAATGATCTTTCCTTTTTAATTTCTTACATACTTTAATCAAATTTAGTATACGGTTCATCCACTTTTCTATCATCATTATCATTCAACAAATCGTAATTCACAGCTAGACTTCTTCTCTCTCAAGATGTGCCAAAGTTCCTTATTCTCTACATTTTGCATCCAGCGTGGCCCTATCCACTTCAGATTATCGGCAGCAATCCAGCCTTAAGCTACATTCGCTGATGCGCGGTCATTTTTAGTTTTAATTTTCTCTAATTATTCGTTATGACCAGCCCAATGCCATTTCAGTCTGCCAAATTTGCATGATGCGTCTGTAGCTCCGGTTCTTGTCTGAATTATCTTATTTCTAATTTTATCCTTACGTACTATGGAAGTACGTTGAGCGACCATGAATTTGTGTATTTACCTAATATATGCATTACTTAATTGTCTCGTTCCATCGTTCACATTTACGCTATGCACACGTATCATGTTTGGCTGAACTAATTATGCGCCATTTCGGTTGAGCAGTTAAATATAATTAATATTTTAAATATAAATTAAAGGACATTATTTATTTACATAAGAATCATTACCATCAAGGCCTTATCTATATACAAATAAGCTAAATTTAATGTATATTGCTTATTGCTTACGTAAATACTTACTATCCTTTTCTATTTTGCCTATTTATGTCCGCACCCTTGTTTACTGCAGTTTCTGCGATTTCAACCATTTGTTCCATTGTTTCTGGATCGCAAGAACTCGAAGTAAGAGCTGCTATCAGGTGTAGAACTGTATCACCTTCCTCTCTACAATTTTAATACATTCTTACTACACATGGCTTGTTAAAGTTACGTGTACCTAGTAACAAATAGTTATTCATGATTTTATATCGTAATTAAAATGAATATATATTTTTATATGTATTTGGTGTCATTAAATAGTTATAAATTAGGGTGTTTTATATTTACAATCTTATATTTTACTCTAAAGAAAGTAATCAAAGTAATAAAAATATTTATAAATTCTTATTTTTTAAGTTTTGTAATTCGTCTGTTTTCTGGTGTAATTGGTAATTTGATATGTTTTTTTTTATATATGTTACATTTATACAGGTTAATCGAAAGCCGGCTTGTAGAACCCTGACAAGTGCGGCTATCGTTCACAAGCAACTAAGCGAGGGAAGTTGGTTTCATAAAACACTATAATTATACACGTTTAACTCAACCCAATATATAAGGAAAAATACATTTAATGGGTTTTACTTTAATAATCTTGAATAGGTAATTAGTGATAATAATTATATGTTATAAGTATGTACTGTTTACAATACATTTCAAAACGTCACCAAAAGCTGACGAATAACATATAGGATACGACTGAGTTTAAAAACATAACGATTTGATAATACTAGTAAAATGCAAATTCGATGAACTAATAATATTAAATTAAAATTATGCTAACTTCGTAGTGAGGCTGGGATCGGCTCCATTATCGATTAAAAATTTAGCGGAAAAAGCGTCTCTGGCATCGACCGCCCTATGCAGTAAGGTTCGACCACGCGGGCCACGAGCGTCAGGGTCTGCGCAGTGCTGCAGTAAGGTTGTCGCGATCGATGCACTGCGACCACGCAGTGCGAGCTCCAGTGGCAGCTCGCCTCGAGATGACATCGCGTTCACTATATCTGTCAACTGCAACAAAAATTACCAAAACTTTAGATACGATTATATTAAGAAAATTATAAATGCAATGAATTAAACTTCGATATAATAATAAGTTATTTATTAACAAAAATATACTGAATACTTTAATCCCTATTCATTCTTTCAATGTCTTATACATAATTAACTTTTGAACTGACAGTTTATTTAGCTTATGTAATATGTAAATTAGCAACAGTGTGTAAATGCTCAACGGCTGGTCTAAGGCCTCCTCTCTTCTCAAGGAAAAGGTTATCAGATTGTTCCATCATACTGTTTCACAGTTGGTGCTGCTTATTGTTGGATTCACATTTAGCAGAAATTCATCCGACACATATCTGTTTTCTCACAATGATTTAATTCAAAGCATAAGATGAACTATACAAAAACGTTCTTAGTATGAAAACTCAGTGTTGCTTGCTCAGGTATATGTATATGTATAACCACCATCCAGTTTACTAGATGTAAATCAAACAGAGAACGCTCTGACATATCTTTGCGAAATTATGGAGCAGGTCAAATTTCACTTTGACCATTACAACAAACATATTTGAGTAATAAAATTATGAAAATATCTCACGTCACGCTTGCTCAAGCATTAAGTAACGCGGAAACAATGATGCGAGTGAGGTAACGGAAACGTAGCGTTTTGTCATTACCGATGCGTATGCAGCTACAATTAGTTGCAAGGTAGCGATCGCGGGCCAAATCGAATCATTGAAATATTCGCCGGCTCTTTAGTTATGCTATACACAACGACACTCGATGTTCGCAGCGAATGTGATGAATGATAATACAACCAATACTTTCACGCTTACACAATGATAAAATTGTATGACACTCTGTTAATGATTACATTGATTAATTAAGTATTTAAAAAGCAATGCAGTGTCTTGGGCTTCGTTCATATGCACGTAGCACAAGAAAATAAATTGAATTAACTATCTTATACTTGGAACCTTATCATTTTTCATATGCAAAGGAAATAAAAGTGTAGCTGACTGTGATTCGAGGAATAGTTAATTAAATTGTTCATGTAAACAAGACATACTCGGTATGGTGCTGGACTTATAAATTAAAACATATTCCATTATTTTGTTTTAAATGTTTTAAAATTAGGTACTTATTACTGATGATTTTTGCTCATAGATATCTAAAGTTATCATATTCGTCACGGGTAATATAACACGGGTATTATAATTTAACCTGCTATTTTTTAAATGGCCAGAATCACATCACACAGTTAAATACCTCACAAGTTACGGAGCAATTGTTAAATTGTTCTCGAGTGATTCATTCGGACTATAATGTAATATGACGTACATGATATTATGTACTTCAATATAATAAACCAGAAACGAATATTGATTAAACATTTTCAAAAAATAGCCAGGTATATTAAATTTAATATATTATCTTATTTTCATATTCCATAAACATTTACCCAATTTCCGTTAGAGAATTGACAAAGCTCTTAAGGAAAGGTGATCGGACTTTCATTACTTTGAAGGTCAACGCGTTTATCGCCAGGGCTAAAATCCTTGTTTTATTTTAACTCGGGTTTCAATAACCATAAAACCAGTCAGTCAGTCTCCTTACCGATATCCCCGCAAAAGAGAATAACAGCTATAGAAAAAAAAATGAAGGTGAAAATAATCGTTTACAAATACATTTAGCGGCCAATCTGAGCAAGGTTCAAATTGTTTCTTTTTAGAGCGGTCAAGTACACCGCATGTTACGTAGAATGACACAAATCCTTACTAGAATGCCGAGCTCGAGGTTGCCTGATGCTCAGTAAAGTGTTTGCTACGCACCGAGACACGCGTCCATTGATTCTTTCTCGAATGTTGTAACGTTACCGGTAGCAAAACATTTTGCATGTCTTGCCTGTGCGATTGTGTGATTAGTGTTAAATATAGGTGACGCAAAATAATTAAATCGCTTTAAGGGTTAAGGTAAACCTTAAGTTCATACGTTGTATATAGTTCCATATATTATATATTCTTACGTAGTGTTCGTTTTGTTTATACGAAAAAATTTGAATGTCGTGCTTTCGTAAATATATTAGTGAGTATTTAACATAAACAATACAACCATAGAACGATCGAATTGTTTATTAATAATTATATTATTGATATTTTAACTAATAATAATAAATTAATGAAAGAACACATAAGATAAGACTTATTTAAATGAATCATTCCTTTAGGTTTAAAGACTCTTACCTCGTCTCGAGAGTTAACAATGATAAGTTTATTGATGTCCATATCACTCGTGCTATCGTCTTAATTATACCGAACATTATGACGTCATAACGATGGATTAATTTATGTAGCGAAGATGTATAACAAATTAACAGATTTATAAGATGTAGAAAAATAAAAAACAATTCTGTATTCTTTTATAATTATGTTTTTTTAATCTGTGACAAATCGGGAATTTTTCAGTCAAAACACAGAATTAGTGTTAGTAGTTAATACAATTAATCGTTTTTTTTTTTTAATTTTACATCCGTGAGTATTTTTTAAACATTTTACTATTATTTTAATATGATTAATTTAGTATCAGGCTTTTAATTCCTACACAATTCTAATATTTAATTCAAAGTCAAAAACGTACCATGTTACGTAATTTTTGTTAGTATGATTACTTAGCTTATGCTCAATATAAACAAACATATTATTATATTATTATTACTGTTACTACAAACGGTTAGTAATAATACAGATTTTGATTGTCAATTGTTTTGTCCTATCACTAACGAAATATGTACGTAAATAATGTAATAATATATTATTTATTCAAACAGAAATAACCACAAATGGTCATATCGTCACAAAATATTTTAATAATTCTTTAGAGACTGTATAATTTTATTTCCTTAAAATTTTGCCACGTTCAGATATTTTATAATATATTTATAAATTATTATTAAATAGGAATACATAGCTCTAGTTACCCATAGAGTAAACGATGGCTTCCTTACAATAAAATGTGTAGTTTTTAATAATTACATAATAGATATATATATATAAATATTATAATAAAATTTGGTATTCATCCCTCCGTTTCTACTGTAATGCATTTGCACGACCTCGACTACATGTGTTATTTATCTGTAAATATGTTTAACGATGACCGGCAAAAGGTTTAATCGATTCGGTTCATGTAAACTATATTGTATCGGGGTCCCAGGTTGTTCTATCAGATATTCGGGAAAATTTATTTGAATTAGACTATTATCAATTAATTTTTTTCATGGATTTAGTTTCATATCTCAAAAACGTGACAACAATTTAGATCATTTAACATGTTATAGTAAATGGATTCACACTTCTTTTTTATATAAATCGGTTGAGTAGTATTATAGTACCGAAGCTGGCATAAACGTTCACTTACTGACGTTCGTCCACTTCCCGATAACTTAAGCAATATCTCTGACGGGTAATATCTCCTCACTACAGCTCCATTACAGAGTATAAATTGTAATTTCTATTTAGTTCAGAAAATATTAACATTACAACGATAATTTCAATAGAATAAATACTATGACGCAAATAAATTTAGATAATCGATTAGATTATCTTTTCTCATGTTTTTGGGTTAAAAAAATTCACTGTGACTTATTGATAAACCGAAGCCATATTTATATACTTCGATGGACACTTATCTTTGTACCAATGATATTTTTGGCAGAAAAAAATAGTTTTTTGTTTTTTAATTTTTGGCAGTCGTTTTTTCTTGCAAATATTTAAATATTAATCTATACATTCAATTAATACAATATATTAATATAAACAAAAAATATTGTACAGACAACTGGGTGTTAGGACCTCCAAATGACCTCTCGGTAGCGGATTCTGAGGCAAATAAATGACTTCATTATATACCATATTATATTTTGTTATAATAAAGCATTTTTAAAACATCTGTTTTAATGAATAGATATTTAATCTAGCTAGTGAGCCGGCATCGCAAACATACGCGTGAATGAATGCATAAAAACAAATATATAATTGCGATAACTCTATGTTTTTCTTATGATTGTGATGAACATCACCGAGGTAAGTTGTCGTGGGACATGCATTAAAACCGTATCTATCATTGTTTATCATAATTATGTGTTTAGACGTGTTAAATATTATATGATATTTTATACTACAAAAGCAAATAAAATGGCCAATATCAAAGTTTTATCATAATTTAATTATATTCAATACAACTTCAACTATATCAAACCGATCTATATCACCCACAAAAGACGATGATAAACTAAGAGTCCGACTACGTTTACGTTTCATTTTTAATCACAAGAACAGGAAAACCACACAATCGTCGAGGAATTTATTTCTCCGGCCATCAAAGAGATATTAAAACTGTTCTTCATTATAACCGACCGTCAGATATAATTAAAAAAAACTCAGTAATAATTAATTAATTGCAAAGAGATTATTAAAATCTTTCAATTTTTCAATCAATTCTACCAAATAACGGAAGCGTTTATCATATGCTTATGTATACATATTTGATTTAATAAAAAAATATAAATCTCATATATTAATAACGTAAGCCGATTTGTCCCAGTGATTATGGGGCGATAGCTGCACATAAAAAATCGGTTATGGTCTCTAAATAAAGAGGATTCTTAATGGCATTTTACTAAATTTTTACGAATTAATAAAGAATTTATTTGAAAAAAGTTACTGGCCGGTTAGAGGGCGGCCCTATGGATGTATAAGAAAAAAATGAAAAATGTAAACGAAATTAAAGTAAATTATTTTCGACGAACTCCAATTCTAACTGAACTAATGTGTATACAATTTGATATTAAAAAAATCGTTTAAAAGAGGTTTCATATTTTTTGCGCCAAATGTGTCTTGCAGTCTACAATTAAAACAAAACCTCTCATAAGTTTCGAAATTCCTAAAAAATCTTTGGAATAAACGCGAAATTTCGCGAGAGACGAACTAGTCAATATTTATTGTTTGCTATAAATTCGGAATTAGAAACAAATGTTTTTTTTTTTTAAATAACATTTTAAAGTTGTTTTAATAATATATTCAAATTTTAAATAATTTTTCTGCCACTGATGGTGCTCCAGCAATGAAAGAGCGTCCTAATGGTTCCATATCGCACTTGCAACAAGCAGTACCAAATGTCGAATACATTGCATTACTCATCAACAACATTTGGTAACAAAAAAAAAAGGAACGTCTGCGTACGTCGCTTCGTTACTCATTTATCTCGAGGCAACCAACAAGAATAATCAAAGCAAAGTTTCATATCGATCGGATTAGTAGAATTTACGTGATTTTAGAATCAAAGAAACCATAAAATAAGTTCGTTCTGTATTACGAAATAATTACCAATTTTCCACAATCACAAGGTCAAAACTCTTAAAACCATGATGATGTTGTGTCTAAATAAAGCTCCGCTGTGAAATAAGTCTATGTGGAAATCGTTATAACAAGGTTAGCGAGTAAATAGTCTATTGATATTATAATATAATGGCGACTTAATGTTTTCTCATAGATATTTCTTAGAATTTTTTCTACACTCCAACTAACCAGTAATTACACAGTGATCCGAGTTGGTCTAGTCAATAGAAATGGCTCCATTTGTGTTTATAATTCAACACGTGCTCCGCCTCGTGAGATTACCTTCATAGATGTCTCGGAAAAAAATCTGCCTCATATATATCTACGAATCCACCACCGCGTAGTACAGTAGACTAATAAAATAATACTCAAATTTTCTCTTCTCCAATCTTTAAACCTGACTACTCCATCACCTTAGTATGATTTACTTAGTCTATATACTCGGAACATATCGCGATATATGAACTGACTATTGTCAAAAGATTATTTCATATCGAGACTAGCGCTCACACACTCGCATAACACCTTTATAAGTTATAAAAGGACATGTTGTAGTCAAAATCCATTTAGACTATTGTGTTATTTTAAATATTTATTTTTTGCTAATGAGTTGGCGCGGCCCTGTCACGAGTATAAATAATAAAGCTACACGCTCATGTGTAACAAACAAGCTTGCAGGTTGGCTTAGTCGAAACTTGAAAGTAGGTCACTTTATGATTTCTTAGCCTTTGTCTTGTCTCGCTTGCAATTTCTCAAACCAAATAATATAAGTAAAATAAATTTCATTACATACTATATATATAATAGAATATGATTGACAAATAATTTATTTCGAAAATTAAATTAATGTCGTTCTTCTGAACATCGGCAATTTATTCATATTCCTTTTTTTATATAATAAATTCTGACGCGGAATTCTGTTTATACGCTTAAAAAAAACCTTCTAAAATCTCGTCAATGATAAAGAAGCCAACATAATAAATGAGCAAGTATTCAAACCTCAATGTCACATACATTTAATGCATTAATATTCACAAAATAATTATATTTTAATTTGTATTAAGTAGGTAATTTCCGAAAAAAATAAATTATATCTGAAATTTATATTTTGATAAGCAAGTAAATTTATTTTAAACTTTAAATTATTTTAAACTTTAAATTATTAACAAAATAACCGGTCAAATAACACATAAGACCGATGACGTTTTTGTTTAAACCTTCTAAAAACTCATTGATTGATGTTTCATATTAATATGTCAAATCAATTCATATTAATATATCATAATATTAAAATGTCAATGTCAATTTTATAATTTAACAACTCCGAGGTATTATATGGAATAGTCGATAAGTCAGTTGTTAAAATATCGTGCAATTAATTATTTAAGTTCTACAAGTAATTATTTCAATTATATATAATAATATATCACGACTTCGACAGTAAATTTGTGATATTTTTATGTGATATATAATAAGCAAAAATTATAAATAATATCTAATATTTAAGATTTGGATGAAAAATAAAAAAAGTTTTTGTTTCGATTAAAAACACATCTTACTCAAAAATGAAAAATAAAAAGTAAATATTTACAAAATCTTTAGCAATAAAAATAGTAGACAACTAATTATAGAACAGGCGCTAATTGTGCTTACTATTACGTTATACGAAGTTACGATGCAGCTGAAGCTGTCCATAATGTAAAAATATATTGAAGCTGTCTGTGCAAATAACGACGACCTGTAATTTTTATGATGACGGAATCATACAGTGTGCGAATTTTAACACTAACTTTGCAATTTTTTTTTATTCATTGTATGGTTAACCTGTATGGTTAGGCGCAGTACAATGTGGCGTAATAGTCGAGTCGGTCAGTAGAACCTTGAAAACAGCGCAATGCACTTAAGCGCAAACGCCGTTTATCTCATCAGAGTGTAAAAACCTTAGGTACTAAAAATTAAAATGACATAAGTCTTCTTCATTGGACTGGTATGAACAGTGAGGTACGAAGAGAGATAAGATTGATGAGATACGATTGTTTATTACTATTGGCGATTAAGATATTTTCGTAGTTTTTTGTAGGTTGGAAGTAAACTGTATCTGTGGTGGATTCGCCAATATTTATTTGATATACCTATAACGTACATGTATATTGTTTTGAGTCTATTTTCGGTCTTTTTATGAAAAATCCTAAAGAAGTTAAATTTTCCAATTATTAAATGTAAAATTATACAGATTGTTACAATAAATTATTAAAACGATTATTATTCTTTATTTTCAGATATGCTGAAAAGTACATTTTTAATAAACCGGTAGAGAAACACCAACCTCTATCCCAATGATAAAGTATATTGCGCAAACGTAAACTGGACCAAAAACTATTTAGCGAGAGCGACTCTTACAACTATGGAGCAATACTTTATGGCCCTGGCGGCAGTTTTGTCGTTAGTCACTACAGGTACGTACGCTCTGATTGCTATAATTATGTCATTTAATTAAAGTTTTTATTTATTTTCCTTTAATCTATACGTCTGTGGGAGGCAGGTGAATAAATGGATCACTTTTTATATATATATTTTAATTTGTATTAACTAGGTCATTTAAGAAAAAAAAAACAATATCTGAAATTAACAATTTATATTTTGATAAGCAAGTAAATTTATAAATTTTAAAATAATTTAAAAACACATTTTAATATAATGTGTTTAACGCCTTGTCTAATTTCAAATACAACAATAACGGACTAAGTTCAGTTAAATTTAAACATTAGTAACTGTCAATATAGTAACCGGTCGTTTTCGCCAATAGACACCAGCAATTCGTGTATTATGAAACAACTCTCTACACTATTAAAGCGCAGGCAACGATGGGATTAAAAACGTTGTACCTGTAGTTTCACTGGCTGGCTCTGCCTTCAAAACTCAAACCTATTACTATTAAATCATTCGTGATGGATGTCGAGTATTGATGGTACCTCCTACTCATTATTTATGATAGCGTCACAATTCACAATCAATTTCTGATTTCGATAGTTCAACGATTAATATTTCTATTGCATAGTCGCAGTTGTTGCCTTGACCTCTTGGTTAAAACCAATTCATGGATAACAACTTTTTACAATAATCAAAGCGATGATACGCAATATGGAAGATACAATTAGTATAATTCGAATGTTACAAAACATTTTTTTTTTTGCTATACAGAATATTATCTACATAAAAAACTGTTTTAAATATATTATATAATATTGAATATGTTTATGTAAGCGTCTTAATTTCATTTTATAGTAAAAAGAGCCGATATGTCTTAGTTGGTAGAACATTTGGATCATAATGTTATAACGCATTTTTTTTGGTCATAGGTATGTGAATGGGCCTTAGGCCGCCTCCAATAGACACTGCCGCCGTTTTTCTTATAACCATTTCTTACATCGCCAACGCGCCACCTTGGGAACTAAGATGTTACGTCCCTTGGGCCTATAGTTATACTGGCCGACTCACCCTTTAAACCGAAACACAAAAATACAAAGTATTGTTGCTTGGCTGTAATTATGTGTGATAAGAATGATAAGTGCATGGTACCTACCCACACGCCGATAGATGAACAACTATCGACCAAGCCCAACCACTTGGTGGTAGAGCTTTGTGCAAGTAAAGTCTACATAATTTATAAATATAATATTTTTTTAAAAAAAATTATATTAGATATTTTGAAAAATAAGGTTATATTTATTTTGCGTGATGCGAAAATATTTGTGACACAATGTCATACATTTGATGCGGCATATATAAATAAATTTACAATTATAAAAAATGTTTATTCAATAAAATGCTTCCTGCATGCTAATACATGTTGCGGTCGTAATACATTTTTTAATCGACATTTTAATTTAGTTTACAAAAGCCTTGAGATGTTATTGAATACTGGCCTTTACTCAAGATTCTGTCGGCTTGAAGTTCATTTTATACTTCATATAGACTTCGGATTTTTATCATGACGAGACATGACTAAGATATTAAGTTGAAGCATAGTTTAAAGAAGGTTGGAAAGATCGTTGCAATATAAAATATTATTGTAATTCAGCACAACATATTTTAACTTGAGAGTGAGATACAGTTAAAAAAATCAAAATATACTTTATTCGAGAAGATTACATGGGTACAATATTGTTTTTTTTTTATGAAATACTTTTACAAGTCAATACGAAGTGAAACTTTTTTCGCAAAAATCCTTTTTTTGAATTAAAACAAATAATATTTTTATATTAACTATATAAAGATAGATTTTGTATTCGATATTTAAAATTTAAAGAAATCTGAATATGCCTTAATTATTGTTGCGTGCATGTTTACTATGAATACTAAAACTTATGCAAAGTTATGTATGTAAGAATTCCTTACATTGCTTATCGATAGGGAAGTTAATGATTATTCAAGCGTAGATCCTTCATTTAATGAAAATTAGTGGTGTTATGCTAAAACTGTCTATTAAAATGTATTATGCAGATTATATCCGCTAGAGTAGAGTTTATATCAATAAGTTACTGAAGAATGGTATTTTAATATGTAGATTCATTAATTATTAATTTAATTTAATGATTATACTTTTTTAACATTCCATATTTAAAAAATAATAATATATTATAGTTTATAATCTACTATATATTTTTAATGTTTAGTGTAAGCAAAAAAATAGTACATCGTTTTAATTATATTTATAGGCGTGTTGGATAAAATACCATTTCGCAAGGTTGTCTGGGACGACTTATTGGTGAGCCAGAAAACCGCATTTTTGTGTCGCATCAATACTTTCTTACGTCATACCATAATATTTGCATTTCTGAGATGAGAAACAATGTTCAGTATCAAATTTGCTAATAGAGTTTATATAACAAGTACACATCGCTGATTCCTAACGTGTTTTGTAAAACGCACGCCATGAATAATTATAATCTAGGTCGCCCACATGTGGAGAAACGATTGATACATTGTGTTGACAAAATTACTAGCCGTCCGAAAACGCGAACGAACGCTTAATTCGTAACGTTCACGGTAAATATTATGAACAATCGATTACGTGTATTGAATAAGTATTTTTTTATACAAATTTTATTCATACATAAATTAAATCACTAACAAATCAACATTATGATTAATTGATTTGGTATTGTGGTACAAAAGTTGATATAATACTTAATTTAATAATTCATGTTACTTTGTCGTTAATCGGACGAAGTAATAATAGTCTGGAATAGCATAAATGTTACTTTTTAAGTTTTTAGTTACTATTCTCTATTCCAACGCATATGGAAAATGATTTGACATATTTATATACAAAGTATTTATTAGATGTAATAACTAATATATTTTTAAAATTTTATATCGTGTATAATATAAGTAATCCTTTTCTTTATAAACAAATCATATCGATTTGAACTCGACTTAATGTTTTAATCTGTACTAATGTAACAAAGAAGTGATTTTTTTGTATGTATGTAGATAATTTGCAGAACGAATAACCAAAGACCAAATTTGTTTAACGGTTGCAAATTACATTTCTCCTGAGTGCTATAGTATCAATTATATTTATATCATATCAAATTCTTTATTAATATACTACATTCGTGTGATTGTAAACGTAAATGTTTAATTAACATCATATGGAAATATATTATAATAGTTATTATTTTAAAGTGGATGATAAAACGAGTGAATCATGCTGATGAACAGGTTTACATTATTTAAATCAGTTTTTTCAACGTATTTGTGTGTCTGTATGTGTAAGTTTAGTCACTCAAAGATGTATTTAAATGTCTAAACATTTTAATAATTACTCAATATATAGTTTGCCTTACTACGCCACTAAATAAATCATACAATATTAATGAAAAAAGAACAATAGGTGCAGCTATGGCAATGATTCTGTATCCAGTTGTTGGATCTCGGAAATCATAGCATAAGGCATGGAAAGTCCTGCTTCTTTGTAAACACATAGATCCTGGACTCCCAACCTCATATATAGACTCGTCTGAGTCACATCTTGACTCGCTTTCATCGATAAATTTATATCTGGCCACCAAACGGGCGACCATGCCTCTAGTTCCATTTTCATAATCGTCAAGTTGTTTTCTTACCCAACCACGTTCGTATATTTTAGCCAAACTGTCCACGCCCCAAATAGACTTTGATTTCGTTGTTGCATGGAATGATTTCCCTTTAAGATCTAATACATTGTTTAGAGAATTATTTATTCGTGTCTTTTTTAAAACACTGTTCCATTTTATTCCTAAAGAAGACAAAAATGTAGAATTTGTAATATTTTCATTATTGCGCAGAAATTCTATATCGTTGTGCCCAATCAAGCCACAGAATAACTTCGTTTGCAAATAAAACGGTGCACCTGGAGAAAAGTTACAAACAATTCTAACATCGCCGTTGGATCTTTCGCCATAGGCACAGCCAATTTTACTCGTTTTGGCCCAAAGTAGTTGGACTGTATTGAAAGTTTTTACTGTAGTACGACCGCAGTGAATATCTGTTTCAATTAATTTTTCTCCTGCACTAGAAAACCAAATATGGAGACATCCAACAATAGGATAAATGAAACACTCTGCTCTGGGTGTGCTGCAAACAAAACTTGCACTTATTTTCTGTAAAAAAAACTTTCTTAAACCCGTGAACATTATCATACTTACCAATGTGACATCGTTTTCGACACTCGTAAACAGCAGTACTTCATATATTTCGTACATTCTAATTGAGAAACTAGATGCCCATCAAGGGCGGAACATGGAGCGGCTCCTGGTAAGCACTGGCTGAGCCAGGCTTCGGCCATTCTTTCAAGATCATAATCATATGTGATTTGTTTCATGTTTGCGGCGGTAGGTAGATGTGAATATCTTTTAGCTAAACCATTAGCGACTCTATTACGCATCGCATTTATTGTACTAATTATAGTTAATTGATCTAAAATAGAAGGCACAAGTACCTTAAAATTTTTATCACATATATTTGATATATCGTTATTTGAAAACAAACAAAGGGTATGGTCGCCATAGCAGGGCTCTACTTCGCACCATTTGTTTATAGAGTGAGACATTAAAGGATCAGACGGTTTAAACTTTGACTGTACTTTAGTCCAGGGATCTATGACGTTTATTAAATTTCCACCATATATCAAAAAAACGTCAGACTTCTTCTTCTTAGTACCCAATTCACCATATAAAATAGGCAGCTCCCAACAAGGAAACTCCTGAGGCACGTACCATACATTATCGTCGGCGATATTCTTGCTTATTTTTAGACTACTTTCAAAATCGACTGCTGGTTCTAAGTTAAAAAATCGTCCGTTCGGTGTATCGTTACTATACATATACTTTTCATTTTTTTTATTCGCTGTATCGGATGATGATTGAAGACGTAATATTTGATATACATCTTCTTCATAATCATACTTGTAATCATATTCTTTGAATGTCTTTAAATTAGTCATAGACTTTGGAGTTATCGGAAGAACTTTGACATTGTTTTTTAAAATATGAATGTTATCCGTATTGTCACTAATAGCGGAGACATTAAGCGGGACTACAGCTTTTGCAATTTTATAAGGAAATTTTATACCGTCTCTTTCAATATTACTTTCAGTACAGTCCAAATTACTAGACGAATTACTAATAGCATTTGAAAGTGTTAAAATTTTTACGTTTGACAAATTATTGGATCCAACTGTTCTTCGAGCATTTTCTTCACTAGAATCGATTTGATACGAATCGTTTAAATTGTCTTCGTCATTGTAATATTCTATATCGATATTATAAGAATTAGGAGTAAATATAATCAATGTGAAAATAATTATATTTAATACTAACATCAAATATTCAGACATTTCAGTGACCAACTTGATTGTGATCACATTTTTATTTTTATTTTTTTGTATAAGACGTTCAAAAAGTAATATCAGTGTACAAAATTGCGAGACTTTAATATTTTTAAAATCTGGGGAAAGATAAAATTTTATATTCATTGCAATAAGAATAAATTGATTATGAATTTAGTCAGAAAAAGAGCTTTCAAGAATGGTCATACACGACGAATGCGTAATATGAACTACCGTGGGCGTCGAAGAAAATGCATGATTCATAGTCCATAAACAATTTATATTGTTAAATTTAAAACAATATATACATAATCAAACGGAACATTTTTGCCACATAATATATTTATCATCGAACATTTCATTTGTTATGTATTTTCTTATTGCTTTTAAAATATTACTTTAACTTTAAACTGATTATTACAGCTTTTACAGCTAATACATTATAATAATGTTCCTTTAATGTCTTCTTTCAAAACGAATCTTTAAGAAAACGATTCGCATGTCGTCTTATTCATAATAATATTTGTTGTTGTTCGTTTGTTTTTCCGGGTTAACGTAAAAAAATACTCATTCGATTAATGTGGAGCTTTAATATTATTTTAGATTTTATTTTATATTAAGAATTTAATAATTATATATAATATCACAAATTTATAAAATAACAGATTCATGGCACTTTGTATGTGATAAGTGTTGATCTAAAATTTCTACAGAATTTCTGTGATCATAAGTAATCATAAGTAATAGACAAAAGTTGCTTCAGTAACAGCAACCATTGCTATTTTCTAATCAAAAACAGTTTGCAATCAAAGCAAAATATAACTTTTGCTAAGACCATTTTCTGTAAACTTTGCTGTTGAGTGACAGTGGCGTACCGCACGCTAATCTCAATGACATGTACAGGCGGATTATGAATAAACCGTATATTTGCTATAATATTTGTTTTTATCGAAAGTAAGGAAATATAATATCAAATCTTTATTTAAAAACGAAAACGTAACAAATCGAAAGGTTGGAATCAGTTGGCTATATAAACAGTAATGTTTCTTTGCATCTCCCGTATGATTTTATGTACCACCGATTGACTCGAACATTTGTATAGTTGTTGTTAACTTACATGAACGTTTTTGACATAATACCATCATTGCTTACCGGAAGAATAAGAGGCATTGGTTTCGATGTTGGAACTAGCTAGTAATAAATAAATAGGAAGTGAGTAAATCGATTAACAAAATGTTAAATTATAATGTAATCATCAAAGAAGGAAATATCGAACGATGTATACGAATATAAATATTATATATATAATAAAACAGATAATAAGAACATAACGAAATTATTTAAAGACCCAAAAAAAAAAAAACTCTCAACACAGACGCGAAACAGTATTGATAGCGTTTATTTTAATTTTTTATTAGGTTCTGATTCAAAAGAATCTAATCTTCTCTCAGAGTACTTGTAATATTTAGTTTTCATTATGTTTTCAGAAGTGACATCACTACAGTGCTACCAGTGCCTTATCAATCCACCCCCTGGCCAGTATTACAACACGACGAAACGGCTTTGCATGCATTTCGACAAATCTGATAAATTCGTCGTCGACTGTCCTTTCTCTACAATGTGCATGAAGCAAGAATTTCATCTTGACATACAAAATGGAGGTGAGTTACGAATCCTTAATATTTTTCTCTTTTTAACAATTTCACCCTACAAATTCGTAATCATAGACGAATATTTAATCTTCTTACTCGATTATACGTTTATTGATCGGCAAGTATTAGTAGCAAGGACAAAATTTCATGAACCAAACACGAACAGTAACGCAACAAAAAAATAACGACTCGGGTCTCGGTCAAGGGAAGTGTTCAAGTTATTTACACGCTGGTTTTTTATTGCAAATTATCGTATATTTTATAATTCTAGACTTCCGTAATGTTTTATGTATTTATGAATAACATTGTGTTATTTCACTGTATAAATTTAGTGTATAAACTTTTCACATGAAAGTTATATAGTCGGACTGATTAATTAAATCTCAAGACAGAACCTGGTTTTATTTGTTTGTCTTTAAATGGATGTCAGTTATGCGTGTGTGTGAGAGAGTGAGTGTTTTTGTGTGTATATGTGTGTAAAATACATGCAGTTAACAAAACGATTTCCCAGGCGGCAACGCTAAGGAGGATTCCTTGGTGATGGTGTGAAATGACTCCTGAACATTATACGGTTGGTCTAAGCGCCGGGTTCAGATGAACACAAATACGTTAACAGTAAAGCAGTGTAAAATTGGAAGTTGGTGGTGAGGACATACTTAACTGGACCCACGCCACGTTTTATATAACAATTGGATCAGATTAATTTTCTATGATAAATAATAATTGTTTTTCAGTAAGAATCACAGGAGTTCTACGAAATTGTGCAACCCAGAAACACGACTACCACGACTATAAGAACGGCACATGGTCACCTAAGACGGAAATATTAGAGCCTTATGAAGAGGGATGCTCTCACACCGACGACAAAGGGGAAAGGACTACTCCAACAAGGTGAATAATACTTTGCGAATTTTTTTCTCGTTTCAAATTGACTTAATATTATATTATTATAGATATATTTTCACATTAAATTTTCACATTAAACTTTGGCCATAGAATATTCATGTACTCTTAACAAAACTTATTGTTAAACGTTAATAAAATTTCAAAAACTAACGAAGTAACTAACGTATCTTAATTAGATAAAATAAAAAAATATCTTATGTAACAAATAAAAATAAAAATATAATAGAGATTTGTATCGTTCAGCAATTAATTAAAGTAACCTTGAAATAAAATTAAAAAAAAAGAAAAAAATAGAAAATAACGTGATAATTTTAAAATAATGAAAAGTGTATGAAGACATTTACGTGTTTCTCGTCGATTGCTTATAAATAATAACCTTCAAAAATTTAACATTTAAGGTCAAACGATTGTAGAAACGGACAGGTGTTTTACGTACCTATACATTATTTAACATATATAAATATATTTTTATTTTATTTTTATTAAGAAAGCAAACAATGACATTAAAAAATATTAAATGACAAATATATATAACAATTCACCATTTAGATGCTCTTATGTTTAATAGTTCTTATGTTCGTATTTTATCCGTATTATCATTCTAAAACAAGGTCGTCGTATAGTTTAGTATAAATTGTACTTGCTCTTACATCATAGAGTTTATTTATTATGAATGAATCTGTTACTGTACGTCTTCCCGATCGGTCAAACTTCAAGACCAGCAATCTGCGCAGGAGATATTTTATATAAAAGATCCCTTTTTAATTTTTTCACTCTCATAGTCTATCTATATATAACACTATCAAATTCCTAACACCGGGCAGAATGACAGAAAAACCAAATAACTGATAATACTTTTAACTAAGATTCGAACCCAGAACCTCGAGATCTGCGGTCGTAAAAGAGAAACGAGGCAATTTTTTTGCTTTCATTTTCGCAACATTAAATATGAAGTCTTAGATTTAAGGTTATATCGTGTTTTGTCAGTGTCTCTAGGTATAAGGTTAACTTAATTCTACATTTTATGCAAATGTAAATCAACAAGAATCCTTTATTACTGAATAATTTGTATCATTTCAGATACTGCTACTGTCGGGAGAACCTATGTAATTCGTCAACAAACACAAACCACGAGGGATACACTGACATCATGGGAGTCATAATGGTGTTTAATCTAATGAAATATATAAACAGTCTTAGGTAGTCAAAGACTTCAGTAGGTTTATTTGGAATTTTAACATTTGTATGTGTGTACGAATCAGCTTAATTAAATCATAAAATAAATTATTATTTATGAAAATAATTATTAAGATATCGATATAATGACAATGCAGAAGCATGTAATGCAACGATTTTTAATTACACGAAGGCATATTTTTGAGAGCCGAGATGGCCCAGTGGTTAGAACGCGTGCATCTTAACCGATGATTTCGGGTTCAAACCCAGGCAGGCACCACTGAATTTTCATGTGCTTAATTTGTGTTTATAATTCATCTCGTGCTCGGCGGTGAAGGAAAACATCGTGAGGAAACCTGCATGTGTCTAATTTCAACGAAATTCTGCCACATGTGTATTCCACCAACCCGCATTGGAGCAGCGTGGTGGAATATGCTTCATACCTTCTCCGCAACGGGAGAGGAGGCCTTAGCCCAGCAGTGGGAAATTTACAGGCTGATTATGTTATTATATGTTATATTTTTGAAGGCGCGCCGGTTTCAACGATATTATTAACCGAATGCTAATTGAACATTAGATGTTATGTTAGAAAAACTATCCTGTAAGAAACTAATATGACTTGAGGTTCGACTCGATCGAGTGTAATTTTATAAATTATAATCGATATCGCATAACACCTTCTTCGCATCATGCTGTTAGTGACTGCCGGAGCAACGTGCATTCAGTACCTTGCAATGACGCAAAGGCTGGACACAGTCCTCCTCAATGCCTAATAAGGTTTAAAGCTTATTCAACTTTTGATTCGGTGTATTTTGGTGGACACGTGATATATATGTGGCAGAATTTAGTTTGACACTATCATGTATGTTTCCACACGATGTTTTCCTTCACCGTTGAGATCGATATGAATTACTATAAATACGAAATAAGCACTTGACATTGACATTAGTTATGCAAATTTCAAATTTACAATTTAAGTTAGGCTGAGGATAGTACCCATAATTAAGCTTGAGTAAGAAACGATTTGTGATATGGTGTTAGTCAATTACAATAGTTGGTGGAAGAGAGGATAAAATGTAAATAAATAATGATTATGATAACGTTCTTTATTATACAACACAAAGATGTAAAATTTACGATTTTAATGACGTAAATATATATATGATGCACAATAAGACGGTCCAACATAGTTGTGTGTAATAAACCTACACTAAAAATGTATAACTTATTGTTTTTATTGGCATTCAATTTTGAGTTTTTAATAAACACAAATAAAAATATTATATTTAAAAAAAGAATAGATTCCGATGTTTTATTTAAATTTGCAATATAATGAAGTGCCAAATATAAGTAGTTATATAATGATTAAGATAAATTCCTGTATGTATTCATAAACGTTAAACATTTTCAAAGTTACATTGTATTTATTTTATGTGCTTATTATCGAAATATCAATAACCGAAATAAATAATTAAACAACGAAATAAATATCTTGGTAATAAATTATTTATTATTTTATACATATGTTCCTATTATCTGTTCCAATTTGTGTAAACAGTGAAAATATATTAAATATTTATTCACATAAAGATGATGTTTTTATAATGAATACTTCTCAACCTACATTTATATACATAGTATAAAACAAAAAATATTTCTGCGATAACCGACATGTTTATTGATTATTATTTTGACCATTTATATATATTTATTAAAAAGAGTCAAGTTCAATAATTAATAGAAAGATATCGAAGTGAATTGTCAATGTTGGTGTACATAGCAAATCAGCAAAATAAGACGTGATGCAGTTTAAGAGAATTAATTATTAGTTTAATATAAGTCGAAGACAATTTTTTACATTAAATCTATTAACAAGAATGCATCTACCCATCGAAATAAACAATAAAAAATACTTAGGAAAGGATCTTAGTGGACTATAACTTGCATTGCTTGCTTGCTTATTTCACCGCCCAACAGTTTTACCAAAAAACAATTTATATGCATTTATGAAATTTTAACCATTACTTATATAACCAATACGACACCAATCTCGGGAACTGAGATGTTACGTCCCTTGGGCCTGGAGTTACACTGGTTCACTCACCCTTCAAAACGGAACACAATAATACTAAGTCTTACTGCTTGGCGGTAGAATATATGATGAGTGAGTAACTACCCGGATAAGTTTGCATGCACAATGCACAAAGCCTTACCTAGGTTATTTTATTGTCATACGTTAATTTATCCATCAGGATACCTACATATTATATATTGCTTTATCTAGGCCTGAATCAAAATAAGAGATAAATTAACGTACCTACAGTTTCCTATAATGTTAAATTTATTCTTGTGATTCGTATTTTAAAACTATTATAAATAGTTTATACTACAATATGTATGAATTGTATAGTAGTTTTATTACATTATAACTCAACGGTATACAAACGGCGTAGTAAGATGAAATCATAAGTAGATATTAAAATATAGTATTTAAATATCGACGACACAAAAACACATCTCTGTTAAGTTTACTTGAATAAAATTGATTTGATTTGATAAATGAGCTTGATTCAGAAAAGAAAAGATTATTTATTTTAGTATTGTATATACCTATAGTCCTATATTTCTAGATCTTAATTTCGCCAATTGTTAACTAATTTTGAAGCATGTTTTATCATTGAAGAAATTATAATAATAGTTAAAAGGACACCTAATATAAATTCAATGTATAATATCTATATCTATATATCACTAGGGACGGAAAATTTGGGATTCGACCGAGGCCCTACATTAAAATTGAAAAGTGAAAGTGTATTTACAAAGAAAAATGTCGCCGAAGGTTGGCTACGAGAAATCACTATAAGCCATAACATTGACTTTGCGCTCCATTTTTTTCTGTTATTCTTATGTCATCTGTTTTTTACACTGGATATCGGGGTTTTTTAAAATATATAACTAGAAACTTAAAAAAATATATACGCTTCGCATTTGAAAATTCCCGGTAGTGTGTGTAGTAATTACTAATTGGTTAATACGATTTGTCAATAATAATTAATGTGACAGCACTTTTGAAGGATTAACATAACGACGCGTCGTTTCGCACTATCGGAAATTTGCATTTGCTTTTGATTTCGTATTGACTTTTGTTGCTTCACTATAATATTACGCGCGCTCCATTGTCCTTTTGTTTTATAATAACTTTCGGAGTCGTTCAAGTCGAAATAGAAATTAATGGAAGGCCAGCATTATTTTATATGTTTTTATATATTACTCTGGTTTTAACCGCGATCGTAACCTCTATTTTGACGTTATCCGACGTTTCGAAATACTTGCATCTGCACGGGCTAGTGGTCACGAGCTGACCAAATACTGTAGGTAAGCCAAAAGCGTAGAGAAACCATTCTTGCCGCAAGATTGCTTACGTTAACTTACTTTTAAAAATTAAATTAAATGAATTTAAAAATTATAAAAAATAGGTTTAATAATGATGGTATTTCAATTATATCACAACCAATTAAAGAAATATTCTATAACAGTTGGCTTTGTATGCTTTTATATGTTTTCGCAAAACTGCTTATCTAACTAATATCAAACTATGTTATTACGGTTGATTGAAAATGTTCATAAAATATTTGATAAAAGTAAAAAAATGTATGCCTTCTCCGTAGCAATGATACCTACTTCCGGTATATAATATTCTAGTATATATGTATTAAGTCAAAATCAAAATATACTTTATTTAAATCGACTCTTATAAGAACTTTTGAATATTCATATCACATGATAAGTTAAAATAGAAACTACTAAGAACTGACAAGAAATTGGTTACTGATCTTAACCATTTAAAAAAAATGGGGTTTATCAATTCTGTCTTTTTCTGTTTGTTGCTTCAGAATGCCTTCATACACATATAGGTACATACACGATTTGTTATTTTTTTTTTGCGAATTTGAATGCGAATATAATATAGTTCTATTGTACTAAATTATCTTATCGAAATGTTATATAAGTCACAAACTTTTGATTAAAAAGCCTATATATAAATATAATTATATACAGAATGAAACATTAATAGCTTTCCTAGTCGTCATTTACATTTTTATATAGTGACATTTAAGCCAGACAGACATTATTAATGTTGGAAGTAGATACAAGTCACGAAACGACACTCCTGTATATAATTAAAATCAATAATGAAACGTAGTAAAATAAAGGTTAAAAGAGCTCTCGTTTATTAATTAAATATTGCTCGAAGCCTTACCCACTTTCGTGCAGAAACTACTGATGCTCATAAATATTCATATGTGTACATATTTTAGACTCGATTATACATATTACGGCACATTTAATATAAATATATAGTAGCTGATTGTCCCGAATCCGTCTGGGAGAAATAAGAAATTTATTTCCTGGTCTCAGTGCCACCTAGAGGGTTCAATTTAAGCCATCCGGGTGAGTCCACTCGTTTCCTACAAACCAAATGGTCTAGACCTTGCAAGTCAAAACGAAATGACCAGGTAGCTGAAGGTACTTGTGAGAATATCCAGCCTGACCTAGGCCAGCTAGAAAGACCCCACAGTAAATACGCCTAAAAAAGTGTCAAAATCGGTCCTTGAGGAGTTCAGTTACACACGTACAGAAGGTTTATATATATCAATCTTCGTATATATATACCACTGAGTGAATCATCACGAGATCTCTGAAACCGTCTGAAAGTCCGATTAACTTGAATTTAGCATAGTTATTTCTTTAGCGATGTAGGTACGCACAGTAAGAAAGGATTTTTGGAAATTTCAAGGGCTGGAAGTAAGCTATATGCTCAGCTCTGCTATCAGTCGTACGAAGTCGGCACTCACTAGTCTTTTTAAACTTAAAATAGATGCTACGAGCGTTAACAATATTACCCTCCTCTTTTAATCGTAGCGGTGATGTTAAATACATACAATACATATCTTAATAATCATCATATACATATATAAATAGATCATATACCTTATTATACCTATTAATAAATGTCACCACAAACTCGTCGAACTCAAAAATATATCTTTCAAATCATACTGTTTAAACAGCTCTATATAATTAGTATAGATGTTTAGTTCGTGAGGAAGTTGACACAAAAATTAATATAATGTATTGATCCGTAGTATCTTCATAACTTATATAAATATTCGTTTCGCGTGTATTGACTCCGGTCATATGTTTACAGATAAAATATGTGTGCGTGTGCTATATAAAAATTGCCAGATCATATCGTGTAGGCACACTTTATCGACAGGGGTAAAGGATGTGGCAAGCGTTGATATCGAGAGGAACGTTTCACAACGTAGCGGTTAGCTGGCAAAATTACACAGACAAAGTATTTTTCTTTACAATGTTACACAAACTAACACAATCCTATTTATTTAAAGGACTAGTTGTCGCCCGCATCTTTGCTTGGCCGTCAGTTGCTAGGCATAAAAAATGTCCTTTCTTGAAGTTCAAGCTCGTTTTGTACCAAATTTCATCAAATCGGTTCAATGGTTTGGTTGTGAAATTGCAACATACAGACAGTTATTTTTTCATTATTACAATAGATTTTAACAATCCGACAAAAAATATTTCTGTAATTTTATCAAAACACAAATTTCATCTAAGTAGTAGAAAATAATGAACATTCTTCTAAATAAAGATGAAAATAGTATAGAACAAATAATTAGATTCCGACACACCTATTTGTGTACATTTCCAAGAGCTATTTACTCTTGAAAATGTTCTAATAACAAGGAGATACTTGCCAGAAAATTATTTGTGGTTACCTATTAACAGATTTTTTCTACCATGAATCAACGAGACGTAAATCATCAATCACACGAAACCCTTTACAATGAATCCGGAATGTTATAGTTCCGGTTCTTGACTCATCAATAAATTATCATACAATTAGCATACAAAAGTAAAAACGAGGCAAACGAATCAAAAAATTATGACTATAATAAGTGTTAAATAAAGATAAATATAATTTGTACAACATATCATATGACATGAGATAAAAATGTTGTCATTATCAATAGTCACTGACGTAGATGTTGATAAAAAACAAAACAATAGCCGAGTCGAGAGCGCGAGCAACAAAAATACAAATAAGTCGGACCGCCAAAAGTTGGCCAGTGCCGCGCCGGCGCCAGAATCGATCGCGTGAATCAGCTCTAGTGCGCGAGTTTTTAGAAGCTTATTTCTTCGGTTTGGACATGTCCCGTTTTGCCACTGGATTTCCTTCCTGTGAATCATGGCTTGAGCGTGGAGAGGCCAATTTCAGTCAGTAAAGCACATGGAACCATATGCGCCCCGAGCGCGACCGCGTTAACCGGTGTTACGCGCACTTCATGTCATTTTCGCATTTCGTAACTTGTTCGCATTTAAATAAAGAACATATATTTTTTTAAAGGATACTACGACTGCTAAGTGTTGTACAGATATTATGGAGTTGTCACTTGTTTTATTGGCGTTATCGATGTTTTTTAAAAGTGAGTGATTATTTATTTAATTGAATTCATAAAATAATATTGCAAAATATATACATGTCATTGACCTTCAACAACTTGCAGATATGAGAATATAAATTATTGTAAAACATTGACACAGTGGTATAAAAAACTTTTACGATTTATTTGTAAAGTTCAATAGTATTACAATTATATAGCTATTTACATTCTAGTCAATACAGTTAAAACGTGATGGGCACTGATTTAATGTAAGTATTTAAAATACTTCCTTATGCGAACGGTTAAGTTTTTAGTCACATACAATGTACCGCTGTCGGTCCTTCTTTATTTAAAAAATGTATTGACAAAGACCTAAGAAAAAGTATATATAATATGATTTACAAAATTAAAAAAAAATAAGCAAAGATTTAAGTCATAAATTATAATGATGGATATGTTATTTGTGTCCATATAGTACGTTTTTTATAAAAAAAACAACTTATGCATCTCGTCCAATAAGATTTAACGTGTCTTTATGACTAAGACAGTTCGATACATATATTTGGCTGTTAAACATTTAGCAAGATGCGTATAATTTACTGACAGATATATTGTTTTTTAATTGGTCGAAATGTTTCAAGAGATTAATTTGGTTCATTAAAAGAATACCGTTATTTCGACATTTGGTAGCGCCATATTTGTCCGACGATTATAACGAATACGTATTAAATATTTTCTAACACGAACACGCATTAAACGGTTATCGAACTTTAGTTAGCGTGACGGCAATTAAACAAAATTAGCAAAACTAATATCGACTATAATCTTGGTCCGTCATCTAAAACGTTAAACAGGTCTTCGTGTTAACAATGTTTTAATTACATATTCGCTTTCCTGTCCTCTTCTACTCGATAGATAGAAGTTTTAACATTAAGTGCCTGTTGTTGGCATATATAAAATTCAATTACCCTAATTATACAGAGACATAATCCATTTGATATATTTTAAACCCTAATTTAATCATAGCTCGTGTTATCAGCGGGTGGTTTACCAAATATTTAGCTAAGAGTTAATTTTAAAGCTTTGACACAGTTTCGCATGTGGTCAATACGCTTTGAAGTAGAAATGTTTTTTTTATTTTACAATATTACACGAAAACTGTCATATATGTGAACTTTATGCAACGTATTTAAAAAAAAAACTTATGTCGTTATATCGTGACGTCGACTTAGGAGTGCTTCAAGTTTCAACATAGTATTATATATGTGGAATCCAGCTGGTACAAGTTTCATAACGTATATGTTCGACTTGCTATATACTGACCACTTAAAATGTAGGCAAAATTAAAATTATAAATGATGATAAAAATAAATCAACAACACTTTCAAAACAATTTAAAATATTATTTTTGAAAACTTAGTGCAAAACTTGCAATGACTTTGAAATCAATATCACGAATATGATTTTTTTATTTCTTAGGCTAAAATCTCATAAAAATGATATGGTTAATCTGCCATACCATATTTTTACCCACCCAACAATATAACATTCGTGTACAAACATAATTATTCAATAAAGAAAAATGTCTGACATTGATACGCCTACTCTATCAAATATCAACTTCCCAATGACACCTTTTAGCTTCGATCTGATTTCGATAAATTTAATTTTTTTTATTATCTAAAAAGGAATTAATTTTGAAGTCGATATCACTATTAATTTATCTCAAAGTTTCGCAGGTAAATTCGATAAAAAAAAAACAGAATTAATATGTTCTTGTAATGATACAAACGCACTGGCAACACTAAAATTAAAAATTAAATCAACTACGAAGTTACATATTAATGAGTTTTTGCATAAATACAAGCAGCGATAAACAGATACACAGTAACGTAACATAATAACTAGTTTTATGATGAACACTTATTTAATTAAGGCGAAAAATCAATGAATATCATCTGTCGCGTGACCTAGTATCTAGTCCTTGACACTACAAAATGGTCCTTTGTCGAATACTTATTAACATTCAAAGGCAGTTCATTACGCCTAGTCCACCCACATATTAAATACTTTGTTGTATGATATTTGCATAATTATATAACTAAATAATATGTAATGCGTATATTATTTTCGTTTGCTTAGCATATCAATATTTTTACCTATTTCAATAAAGGTGATTGTCGATTCGTTGTATTTTGAGATATTACTTTTATGTTTATGAACATTTCATTTGTATTAGAAATTTCGAAGATAATATATCCCACAAGTTAAAACTAGGAACTCGCTTTTTTTTTAAATAAAAATCGTTGTTTCGTTTATAATTTTTAAATGACTACATAATACTAATAAATAAAAATAAACTATTTTCACAATAAATTATAAAGAGAAAATGTTATAATAACATTTTATAATAGTCTTTATTGTTTTAACAGTATTAAGTTTTTATTAGTGATAATTACAGGATCGGGAACGATGTTCTTCAAAGTAAGAATTTAAACGTAAAGTAATGTAAGACTCAGAGAAATGACGTTTTGACTTAATTCGTTTAGAGTTTAAACGATAAATACTTCTCACTATCCACGCACCACGTGGACAGACATCCAAATGGGTTTAAGAGGATAAGTTTGTATTACAAATAGCACGTCAACTAATTATTTTGATAAAGCAAATAATAATTAAAGTAATATATATATCAAAAACATCTATTAAAATTAAAAATATAGGTATATTACCATTTAGTCTGTCAACAATGAGACTTATCGCTACAGTTGGTGCAAAAGGTCGTATGTAACAATTAACCGATTATTTCTTTGTTTTTATTCTTAAATTACTACCAATTATCGAAATGACGTTCGAACAATTAAATTTATAATTAAAGTAAATTGCAGTAAGTTACGCCTTCATGCATTTTACATTAGGACTTATTTTTACATACGACCTTTTGTATTAAAATTTGTGTTATGATGTTACGTTCTCCTAACAATAACACGCATTGAACTTGAACAATTCATTGCAAAATATTTCTGCTTAGCTGTATTATTTATGTACGTGGAAGGCCAAGCCGCCAAAAAAAAACCTCACTAATATTATAAATTAGTCACTCAGTCTATCATCATGATATTTCGCGTACATTAACCCACCTCTCCTTACACACGTTGAAGCCACGGGCTGAAACTAGTATTATATTGAATATTTAAATCATTTATTTTTAATGTTTAATAGGTCATTAGTTTATCTAAAGAGAGACTTTTTTCATTTCAGCTTCGTCGTGTGTATTTTGCTACGTATGTAATCCAGAGCAGACATATGACGGGTCGTTATTATGCAAAGACTTTGACGGTAGCGAGAAATTCTTAGAAGACTGTGAACATTCCACCATGTGTTTCAAAAGGGAGACCACACTGAGATTTGGCGATGGAAGTGAGTGTTTAAAGTTTTAAATATATAAGAAAATAAAAATAAAAACAATCGATTATTTTTGTATGTGTTGTGTATCTGCCAATTTATATTAGGTTAGGTTTTATTTATTATATATAAAACAACACACACACACACATATATAATCTAACATATTAAACATAACATTGGAGGTTGCGCAGATATTTTTTGTTGCGGTAAAGTTAATCCCTAAGTACCCAGAATAGTAATATAATTGATAAAAATACAAAACATTATTTTATTACGATGTCGTTAGATAATTTATTTAATACATTAAAGCTATTGCAATTCACACTTTAAGTTCCTTGACATCTTTATATACATACGTCATACGGCAAAAGGAAATTTCTCTCAACATTAACATAAGGTATCCTGATTAGTCATCAAATATATCCGCCCGACACTTTTAGTTTTTTTATTGTACGATTAAATACTTTAATAGCATGCAGAAGATTACTCATATAAGTTAATATTATGTTTGACAATTGAAGATTGACTTTGAATCACTCATTTTTTACAATTTTTTATATAACTTCACCTGTAAGTTTGTCTTTCAACTGATTGAAGAGAAGTATTGTATAATTTTTTGTACATATTACAGTCTATCATCTAACTGATATTATAATGGTTCTCTCTCAGACAATTCCGCAAAAACGGCTTTGGATGACATTTGGAATACATGTAGCTTATATTCTGACATAACATACATGACTTACCAAATACCCGACATCAGACCCGCCTTCCCTTCTACGCATGGAAGGAAGCTAGTATATAAATTTCATTAACTTTTGTAATTTAAACTATTCTCACTAAAATCCTTTTAAAAAGATTTTTTACCATAATCATCTTATCGCAATAAATAAAAATATATTTGAAATACATACATATTTGAAAAATATAAAGAAGGTCACGTTCTCGATTCTTGATTTAGAATTTCTCAACCATACTTATAAGTTAGATCATTTGAATTTAAAAGAGTTTCAAATTAGGTATTATGAGCGGTTCTTTATAAGGCGCCGGTCGCCAGCCGGCATTCGGTTATCGGTCACTAGTTGAAAAAACCTGATGTAAACTGAATACTAAATAGCTTCTATATATATAGCACCCGGTAAGAGTTGTCGGCTCCCTTTGCCTATATGTATATTTTAAGTTTTATTAATTATATGTATTTATTTATTTTTAGTGTACCTAAACTATTTAAAACATTAATATTGCTTATATACTTTTTAAGATTAAAAACCTATCGGTTGAATACGTTTGCTCATGTACCTAATCGCGTGCTTTATTCAAAATATTTTATTATTATTAGCAGCTTGCGTTGTAATGTTATTTATTGTATGTTGATGGAAATAAGTCTGAAATTATCGCGTAACTGCTAACAAAGTTTTAACTCAATTTCACAACCGATACTCGGACGACCGTATAAAAGGCAAAATATGTTTTTGTATATTTATAAGATTACTTTAACAATTTTGAAAGGCAGTCTAACGACGTAACATATGCACGCGGACTATTACTAGTATTATTGGAATACCTATATATGATAAATAGCGTAGTTAGTATTGCGTTGAATTCCATACAGGATATACAAATTTAACTGTAAGTAGTTGACTATGTAATTTCATCTGAATCTTGTTACACGACGATTGAATAGCTCGTAATAGTCTACTTGAATGATATTTTTTAATGTTAAACAAGTACATATAGTTTTAATATTTACGATCAGTTTTTCGAAGGAAAACATTGAGAATTGGAAAATCCGTTAAATGTTTAACAATACTTTGAATACTAATTAGAATATTTTATTTTCCTGTTAAATTCCTGAAATGGATGTTTACAGTTAATTAAGGGGTATCGTTGTGTCATGCTGGGGCCTTGCTATTTATTAATTGATATGACTTCCAATTAAATACTTCGGACGCTTCGTATCGATTCTGTAGACAATTAAACATGATTTAATAATTAAACAGTCGTTTTAGCCAACTTAGAAAAGAAGGAGTTTATAATTTCGGGTATTTTTTATATTATTTGTGATACGTAATATCTGCGTCGATTGATGAATTTGTGATTTTTTTCTTTGTTTAATTATGTATATATTGTAATTGTAAAAACACGATTATTAGTTAATTCGATAGACACCTATCTATACTAATATTATAAATTCGAAAGTAACTCTATCTATCTGTCTATTGTTCTTTCACGTCCAAACGGAGGATTCCTAGGAAAGACAAAGGTTACTTATTTATGCCTAACACCTAACGACCGAAACGCAAACTAAGCCGCGGGCAACAACTAGTTTCCTATAAAGAACAAAACATATTTAGCATAAACTATGACTATGACATATTTAATATATAAAATTGAAAAGTAACTATTTTTAATTTTGAAATACTCGAATGAACATATCATGTAAGCTAAAAATATTAATTAAATTGATATTGTTTCAGTGACGTCGTCCACAATACAGAGAGCTTGTGCTTCACAAACTCTTGATGGCGACCAAGCAAGAATAAACGGTAAGTGGCAGAAGGTGAATACAATATACGAAGTCTACGAAGAGACGTGTAAGGAAGACTATGACTCAGACAGACCAACGAAAACAATCAACTGCTACTGCCGCGGCAATCTGTGTAACGCGTCTAACGTTAACATAATCAATTCAACAACTGTATTATTATTAATTATTGTATATTTAATTAGTTAATGTGAATGCTTTAGATAAAATTTTAAAGCAAATGTTTAACGACCAAAAAATACGATAACAAGAGCTTCAAAATTAAACTACTGCCATTTGAAATCGTATCTAGACTTTATGACTAAGTGCATTTCGTATGCAAAGAAACAAAAACTTTTTTCGATCGATATTTCATTTTTTAATTGTATTCTCATTCCAAAGAAAAGTAAAATATTTTATTATTATGTTTAATGAAATAAATATCACTAGTCATAATTTAATAATTATGTGATTTTTAAATCGCATTTTTACTCACTGCCATTTTAATTATTATTATACACCAATAGCATTAGGAAGTGAACAAAGTTCACGGCATAGACTATTTTATACTTTTTCCATTTGACTTTTTAAAAAAATATTAAATGATTAATAATGTATTGGATTGTATAAAAAATCTTATTAGGCTATTTATAAATGTGTACAAAATATAACTATACTAACAGACTTATACAAAGTACTAAGTAGGTATTTAAATATAACAATGCTGTAAATTTTATTAATGGCAATTCTTATAAATTTTGTATACCATGCTGTTATGAGGTTATTGACCTCAAATATATATAAATAAAATAAAGCTTGTGTTTAAGCAATACCGTGTTTCGATTCACTTATTTAAATTGATAGCTCTATATGTAATAATATATAATTATAATATGAATAACATATTAAATAATAACTCAGTTTTAATTATAATTTATTGATACTGAGTGAAAGTTTTAAAAGCGATATTTTGTGTTAATATTAGAATTATTTAAAAGTACACCATAAAAAAATAAACAAATTATTTAAAATATTTTTGTTTCAATGTAAAATATTTTTGTTTCAATGATATTGATCATCGTCGGAAAATGTCATTCACTTTAGGAAAACATTTAACGGATATATTACCCCTACAGAATTGCAGCTTTAATCACGATGTTTTCTGTCACCGTTAAGCACGTGGTGAATTTTATAAATACTATGGTATATAAATTTCACTTGTTCGTGTATTCATGTCTCTTCTGGGCCCTTATTTGAAGAGTCAACATAAATTATTATGTAACATACAATTGAGTGACGTTTTTGTTATACGACAAAATAGATACAAACATATTTTTGGGTATCACGCTGTATCTTTAACGTTACTAATGTATAGTTATGAATTAAGTAACTGTTAGAATTTTACTATATTTTTGAGACAGACTGCATATCTTGATTACGTTAACGATCATAGGGGGATATTATACATCTAACATAAACAACGAACAGTCGAATTTAATTTTTACAAGATTTTATTTTACTTGCAATGTTTGTTTGTAAGTTTTATAGGACTAGCTTTGTAAGCTGAATTTGGACAACTCCCTCTTATTTTATGAAGTTAAATTTGATATGATGATTAAGTTCCGATGACAATGCATTTTTAAGAGAAGCCAAACCTGGTTATATACCTAGGATTGGCTCCAGACAAAAAACTCCTCTACGGGCAACAGTATAGACACGAAAACATAAGTATAAAAAAAGTATTTTTTTATTATTAATTGGTTTTTGGAACGCATTTCTTTCGTAAGGTAAAAGCGTTATGCGATATTTCCCTCTCTTTCTCTTTGGCACTGTCTCATTCAAATATATATTTATTACAGCATTGTTTAAACTTTTTTGTTGTTATTGTTTAATTTTCTACGGGATATTTAATAACAATTTTATTTCTTGTTATTTAATTATACAAACATCGGTTCATTTATTTCATTGTGTCTGTTATTTAATACATAACATAATATAGCAAAGAGAACTCAAGGCACGAAACATTCATTTTTTTTAATTATTCCCTAAATTTATTTAAATATTGATCGTGGGGATTAACATTCAAATCCGATTAAGGTTGAGTCGATTTATTGGCTCTAAAACGCCACGTTCGTTTAACCCACGGATATCGGGGTACGAGCCTTCACTGCGCAGAATGTGTCACCTATACGGTCAAATTGACCTTATGTCAAAGCGCCGCAGCTCGCGCACCTCATTTAATCACTTCGCAGCTACCGAATGAGTAAAATTGAATTGCAAAACATTATAAATGCCGAATCAATTGCAAAATAGGGCTGTAAATATTAAGTATCAAATATCGTGTTTAATCGCCGTTTATTAAAAAAATAAATTTCGGTATCTATTTTTAAACATTTTTTTTTAAATTAATTTTGGCGAACGTTTTAACGCTCCAATGTCCTTAATGTAATAATACGTGGAATTTACCGAAATGTTATCAATACATATTTTATTATTTATTTATTTTTAATATCAATTTCTTCAAGTGTAAACACTTCCGTCGTTTTCATATTCAATCCATTGATTTTGATCAAGTATATCAAATTATTCAATGTATCATAAAAAGTACTTACATTTGTGTGGTTTTCTACAAGACAGAGGAACACGACGTCTTCTCGTAACAGCCTAACAGCGCCGTGAAGCGGCTGAGAAGTTTTACTCTTCAGCATTCGATACAGCAGTGCGGATGACATGTGAGCGAAATCTTCGCCTGTTTAACAAACAACAAACTTAATATCGGAGTTAGATTAATATTGACGTATAGTATAAATCTGTTCACTCACAAAGGCGCGCCTCCACGTTAAATTTTATCGGCGGCGTTATTTTTAGCGGCAATTTTTTGCTGTTCGTTATAAAATTATATGGGATAGTAATAAATAAAGATAACTTGAGGTATATTTTGCAACAATAGTAATTATTAATATTGTAGTTATCTTGAGTAAAGATTTACTCAAAAAAAATATTACTTCAGTAGTTTAAGGGTAAAGTTATAGTAAATCTACTGCTGGGAAAAGGACTCCTATTCTTTGTGAGAAAGTTTGGAGGTTTGGAGTTAATACATGCTGCTCCAATGCAAGTCGGTCGATACTCATATACAGCGGCGGCTTTACCCATTGCAAGGCTCCGGGCGGTAGGTCTTTGCGAGGCCCCCTGTCCTCGGTGAAAAGTATGTATGTGATTCGAAAGTAGGTTTGGTTGTTTGGTTTAGGTATTTGTTATGTTTGACGAGTGATGGTAGTTATACAAATAAATAAAATTAGTGTACTTTTAAAATATTTTACATTTAAATAATTACAAAGTTAACAAATAGAGAAATTATAATTTTTTAAATGGATGTAGTTGGTGTCTTCCTTAGACTAAAATCTTTTATTAAAGCATGGGCCGAGAACTATGCGATTAAAAAACCTATCTTCAAGTGTTTCGAGGCGCGATATTATCAATTATGTTCTGAATTAATGAATTAGTTAACCTTAATAAATAATTAGGGATCAAAAACAAAAGTTTTAAATAAAAAATCTACTTCAATTTTGCTTGGGGCGCGAGGCCCCTGCAAGAGTGAGGCCCCAGGTCGATTGCCCTGTTCGCCATCCCCTAAGGCCGCCGCTGCTCATATACACACATACATATCTCCGAAGACACATACAGGTTATTTCAGGATGTTTTCCTTCTTCGTTAAGTTCAGTGCTAGCCTAGTTTGAAGCCGCGTTTATAAGAAATAAATAAAGTGTTTGTCTGTGATTTTAAAATAACCGCCGCTTTAAGTTCATGTTAGCCGAGTCGATTTAGGATTTGACAAACTGTAAAAAATTATAACAACCAAAATTGTTCACAATTAAATTCCAACAACTTTGGCAATGTTATCCAAGCAGTCAGCCTTACATTCAACATACAGAGTGCGAATCCTGAAAACCAAAATTGTGACTCGCCCCAACGATTTGACGAAAAATTTCTACTTATAATTTTTTCGTTAATCCCGTATTTATCTTTATGGGCTTATTTATCCATCTGTATATATAATTTAACTAGTATCGTCGTTACTTAATTTAAATCGTTTCAGGCTCTTAAAGTTATATATATATAAAAAAAACTGGCAATTTAAATTAATAATTAAATGATTGAACACGTGATTAAAAAAAACGCGTAGGTTGAATGCATATCTATATTAACGATTAGGCTAACGGGTGCAGAGATAAGTAGGCTCTATTTTTCATTGTTTTTATATATTTAAAATATGTAATAAAAAATAATCTCCAAATAATATATTTAAACAACCATAATTAAAAAATCATATACATATAATATGACTAATTAACTACTAAAACAAAAAGTGTGTAAAATTGTAACAATAATTACCAGTACTATTTTCCTAACAAGCGCTTAAGAATTTATTAGTATTAATAAATTATAATATAATTACATATATACTTTTTTTTACTTGATCATAATAAATATTATCTTACTCTTCTCATAATTAAATGCGATTAAGAAAAAATTAATTTTATTTCAAATTAAATATTATTAGACGAAGGTCAATTCAAATTATACAGATAATAATTGCTATATTAGCCTAAGTTCGTAAAATCATTTTTTTTCTGAACTGAACTGTTTTTTGGTTTTACAACATAATACCTCACCTAACTTAGTAATATTTTTGTTCTGTAAGATAAAACCAATGTGCAAAGACCTAAAGATATGTTCATTAACACATAACCTAGTATACAACGTCTATTATAACTTTAAACAGAATAAGTCTGCCTTTGCATACTTATTTGACCTTTTATTTTTAATAATCTATACTAATATTATTAAAAGGAAAAGGAACTCTGCCTGCCTGTCTGTTGCTCTTTCAAGGCCAAACCACTAAACCAAATTAAATGAAATTTGATATAAAGCAAGCTTAAAATCCAAAGATGTGGGCTATTTCTTTATACCGAACACTTGATGCCCAACTCCTAAAACGCAAGCAAAGCCCCAAGTAACTAATTTTTAACAGTATTGCATATAATTATAAAGAGTGAATCACAAAAAATACCTGTTAAATCATCCCAGTGAGCTGATATCAGACCAGAGCAGTGTTCTTTTAATGCAGATGCACCAATTTCATCGGCAGCTGAGTAGAATTTCACACAAGTCCTAAAATGTAATTACATTCAATTAATTAAAAAAGCTTACAAAAAATAACTCACAAGGAACAGGTTATTAATCTCAGACATAAGATTATAAAAGAATGTTGTAACTGAACACATCTACGAATTAGATATTAAAGTTATAATTTTAATAAGTTCTCTCCGAAAAATTAAATTACAATCCAGAAATGAATTTATAATTTTGTGTTCTAATTGGAAAATTTTGTTCATAAATCACATTGTTCACAACTTATTATCTTTATATTCAATACAAGATTACAAGGATGAATGTTGGTTATATTTCTCTTAAAATTAATAAAACAAATTATCATGATGCAATAATCTATTCAATTACATTTACTAAATGATTTATCATTTTTATAGCTAGCTGATACACTCAAATGAAGATGTTTATATAAAATTTATAAAACTACCCTAACACTATATTAGTTTAAATATACTTTCAATTAACAACTATATAGCAAAATGTTTACCTTACTCCAACAGATGCAATAAGTGCTTGTTCACATTTTGCAACCAGACCATGGAGTTTAAAATCAGCTGCTGACTTCATTAATTGCAATGCAAATGAGTCACCGCGGGAGAGATCTACCAAATCGGTATACAGCCACTTCAAAAGAGCTGATCCAACATCATCAGGGAGAGTTGACCAGTCTATAACATATATTAAAATAGTTACAATAATGTTATCATTAAAAATCATTTACTGACAAATAAAACCAGTTTTAATTATTTTACTCGTAAGGTTATAAAAAGTAAGGATTAAGAAGTTATGGTAAATAAAAAATTACCTAATTCTGTTAAATTCTTGAGGGCTTCCTCATTCCAATCATCAGAACGAGCATTTAAAACAAACTTATGACCTGGAACCAATTTGCTCTGAAGTTTAATTACAATATCTGAATATGTGTCTCGCTCATATAAAGAAGACACGGTCATGAGAAGCCTTGCAATGAAACTGGTTTCACTCAGATCACCAGCGGATGCTGCCGCAAGCGTATATTTTCGCTCGACTTCAGCGCAATGACTCTGCAACTTTCCATACTCTTCTTTGAGAAGAGCTAAATGCTGCTGAAGTTTAGTCACTTCACTTGACCCTGCATAAACAGACATCATTTTACTTTTCTCTAATTTGCAATTACAGGCCACTGATAACACCGCCCACTAAACTGTTCAGTAGAAAAACGCACTAGAATTTACAATCCTTACCCATAGTGCGGTTCCAGTTATCAACTTATCAAAATGAAAAATCACAGCAATTTCGCTTTTTTATAATTATATCAAAATAAAAATAAAATATTCGAGTAACAAGTAATGAAACTGACACTATTGACAACTATAAATGTCAAACGGTAACATTTTTAGTCTATAGTTTTTACTCGATCGACGAAATGATACACAAAAAGTCCAATAAATATAGTGATTTAAAAATATAATGTACTTTTTTCATGCGAAATAGAGCTAAAATTCAGAATTCAAATTTTACTGAGAAGTTACGAAGAGAAGTATAAGTATCAGACTGGTAAGTTGCTAACGGTAGTTACGTTGTATTTTAAAAATTTATATTATAAATTATCTGTATAATATAATAAGAACAATTGTCTATTTATTTTGATGTTTGTATTTTAGCTATTAGATGTCAAAGTTGTTATCAATGCTTAAGGTCGTCGACAACAGATGTCACTTATTCACCGAATTCTATTTTCGAGATAACCTTCAAGTGATTTAGTCAAATGAATTGATAACAGCAAGTACTAGCTGCAGCGGCCTGAAACTTTGTGTAAAATAAACAGTTACCCTATTCAAGTACTGGTATTTATAAGGCCAAAATGAACTCGCTGAATAAGATTTTAGTTTTAAGCTCAGCAATACCTAAAAGTTCAAGGTACTATTTTTATTAAAGTTATTATTTGTATTAGTTTGTTGTTAATTGAACGGTTTTGTTTAAAACTATATTTAAATTTTAGGTTGATATCTACAACAAGTTCACGGCTGAATGCTGACGATGGATGGCTTTCGAAGTTGCTGGTACGAAAAATAGAACCAACGAAGGAATCCCACAGCCGTATGCTTAGCGACAAGGAGATTGTATATGCGTTGCACACTCATAACATTCGGCCCGATTCCGTGGACAAATACTTACAAAACTAGTATGTATAATACATGCATTTTATTTATAACTGTTTCTCTATCGTCGTTCGCGAAATAAACTTACTGTTATGCAACATTCTTTAAATAGAATAGTTGGTTGGTTTTATAAAAAAAAACCTATAACGCAAAAATAACCAATCGCAATCTCTAGTAATTCTTGGCAATACATATATCTGTCTAATTCAAAAATAACTTAAAACTACAAATATCTTTGTTTTATAAATAAGATATATTTCCATACATAATTATAATCAGGTTAATTTATTTATGAGATAAGTTACAAAATACACATTTAAATATTAGAAATAAATAAATTATTCCATAAAAGACTATCTTAATTAAAGTAGATAACAACATGACATTACAGTATTGGTAATAATAAAAACAATTATGAACTTATAAAAGAAGAATAATTTATTTCTCTTCTTAATAAATATCATGATATTTAAAAAAAAATACTATATAATTATATTATTAGAATGTTCCAAACATTATATAAAACTAGTAAACCAGCTTATTAGATGGATGTTGACATGAATATTTTTTGTTGACAAATGATTTTCATAGTTTTAGTAATTTGTCGTTTATTCATAATTAATAAAATTATTATGACATTCCTGTATCTGTAATAGTTTTGGCAGCATTCATTTGGAAAGAGCCTGAACTAATTTATTTCATTAATTCAAAAAAAGGCCTGCATCATATGATTAAAATTATAAGTAATAAGATGGCAACTAACATCTTATTTCATTTCATTTCTTATAATGTATTCAAATTTAATGTACTGTAATGTATTCAAAATGAATCCACAAAATGTTCTATGTAAAAATTATGCTGTATATAAACAAGCAACTTAATTAATTGAATATAATTTTTCAGCAAAACCTCAGTGGCATTTGTGGAATCTCGTAAGGCTGATTTGGGCTCTGAGCTAGTGGGATCATGGACAGTATCGGTGGGTGATATGGACCAGGCATTGCATCTGTGGCGCTATGTTGGTGGTTTCGAAAAGATTGACAAGGCAAAGATATTGTTTAGAGAAAATTCTGTAAGTTCTTATATATGTTATATTAAAACTTAAGCACATATATTGTTTTGAATTTGATAGAAAATTTATTAAAACTGTTTGAAAAATTACTTACTATACATATACAGATGCATGAATCCATACATACAAGTTATTTGATCTACAATATAAATTATTCAACTCTTTGCAATATTATAATGTAAATTTTTGACTTATAAATATATATATATATACTGGGTTATTGGTAATTCGACGTATTCCCGTTAGGAGGTGATAGGGGTGACTATTTGCGATAATTTTAACCCCCATATGCATGATGCAAAAGTGAACCATTTTTGAGTTATCGCGTTTTTTAGATTTTTTCAAAATAAGTCAAAAATGCAACTTCAAAAATTTATTTAATAATAAATATTAAATTATGAAATTTGTTCTGCAGATTATTTTAAAAACATAATCGTTTACTTAGCTTTCCGAAAATGTATAAAAACTAAGAATTTATTTCAAAGCAACCGAAATAAAATGATCAGAAAGGACTGGTGGAAATTCGTATTCGAACATGACCGAATTCGTACTAAAGGTCCTCTTTAAAATTCCCACAAAATTGATTTAAAATAATAACCAATGTAAAAAAACTTACCTATTTACTTAACTTACTTACTTAATACAAATTTAAAATAATATATTTTGTATTATCATTAAAATGATTAAAGGATTAAAATCCTGTCTTATCATTTTAATCCTGTGCACGTTTTTTACGAAGAGGATGCTGAAAAAAGAGTTGCTTTCTTTAATGAGGATTTAGAAGATGCATCTTTTTTGAAAAAAATCCTCTGGACCGACGAATACAAATTTGATCAAGATGATATTACTAACTACCACAATAAACATTATTGGAGTGAAAAAGTGGACAAAAATCCTAATAAAAAGAGACCAAAAGGGTCACAACGCCATTTTTCGGTCAATGTCTGGATGGCTATATATGACGACATTTTAATCAGACCATATTTTTTACCAAGCAATCTAAATACTGCTTATGATGAATGCAGCTTACGAAGATTTTTGGCAAATAAAATGTTTGGCCTCCTTGAAGACGTACCTTTGGCTACTAGGCAAAAAATGATATACCAGCAAGACGGATGTCGTGCACATTTTGGTATCAATGCTAGGCGATGGCTTGATAGCCATTTTCCTAATCGTTGGATAGGCCGAACGCCTTAACGCCGGTTGAATTCTATATTTGGGGTCACATGAAATCCCTAGTTTATGTCGTCTCGCCTGTGTCACCCTTGGACGAAATCAAAATAAGAATTATGAACGCTTCAAATACAATGCGGAATAATTTGACTAGTTCGGTAGTTAGGTCACAACTTAGAAAAAGAATGCGACTTTGCGTTCGCAATAGGGGAAGTCACTTCTAGCAAGAACTAGGATAAATTATAAAATATCTTAATTGTAACTTAGCTACTGAACTCTTTATGTATCTAAATTTTATTTTGAATTTGTATTAAGTAAGTAAGTTAAGTAAATAGGTATGTTTTTTTACATTGGTTATTATTTTAAACCAATTTTGTGGGAATTTTAAAGAGCGACCTTTAGTACGAATTCGGTCATGTTCGAATACGAATTTCCACCAGTCCTTTCTGATCATTTTATTTCGGTTGCTTTGAAATAAATTCTTAGTTTTTATACATTTTCGGAAAGCTAAGTAAACGATTATGTTTTTAAAATAATCTGCAGAACAAGTTTCATAATGTTTTTTTTTTGTTTTTCAGGCATATTTGAGGGAAAAAAATAAAAAAAATATTGTAATAATATCGTTTTCCGTCTCGCATTTTTTAATTTGGACCGATAATTATTGTTTAAATATTGAACAATATCCAGTGTTTAATCGTTTTTATAAATCAGAAGAAAAAAATAGATTTTAATCGATAAATTTTTTAAGTTGCATTTTTGACTTATTTTGAAAAAATATAAAAAACGCGATAACTCAAAAATGGGTCACTTTTGCATCATGCATATGGGGGTTAAAATTATCGCAAATAGTCACCCCTATCACCTCCTAACGGGAATACGTCGAATTACCAATAACCCTGTATATATATATATGTATGTGTGTGTGTGTGTGTGTGTGTTAACTAGCAATAAAACTGATTATCTCATCATATTATTTGCCTAACTATCTAATGTATTTAATGTAAATATTTTTATTTTGTTATCATATTCCTATCGTTCAATTGATAAAACATAAACTATATATATTATATTATCTGCAGTTAAATTTTATTGCTTCTTTTACTAGATAATATAATATTTATTGAAATATATGGTGAAAATAATATAAATTTACAGTAAAATTAACAAAACAATTTTCAACATTTCTTTGTTTTCAATTTTCTCACTAGAAACTTTGTAAGCAATTTTTATTTTGGATATATGAAAATATATATGACAAAATATGAGAAATATTTATGAATAAAGCTGGCTTCTTTCTATACTTTATAAAAAAGTCTATAATTGTTTATTTTATCCTGAGAGATAAAAGATACTAAGACATGCATGCTAAGTATGTATATTTTTGATCAGTGAAGTGAGCAATACATATCTATGTGGCCTCCCACATATAGTATTTTAATTATAAAATATACACAGTCCATTCCTTTGTTTATCTTAAATTTTCCAAACAATAACAATTGTTTTTTCATGTGTATTAAGTAATTTAAAAATGTCACTATATATTCACAGTAATTAATCCATGTTATATCTAAATCTTAAAGGATTATCGAGCGCTGGAGAAAGAACGTGGAAACTTTGTGCGATCCCGCCACCTGCAATACCTGCTCGCCTTCAGCTTCTGGCCTTCGGGTGACCCTCGTCCTGCGAAAAACATTTACGAAATTAGATCTTACAGGTATAATACTATTAATAATATATATGTTACTGGGTTACTTATTAATGACTTACTGCCTCGGTGCTCTCGTGGATAGCTTACAAGGTTTCCGAATTCAGATACCGAATTTCCGGATTTCAGTCCCGAGTCGTACCAGAAAAAATATTTATTTTATCGGTCAAGGAAGCTGGTCGTGGTAAGTGCACTAAAAGAATGCACTTAAAGCCACTTGCCCTGATCTCTTGCCGGTCATGTAAGATAGCAGTTTCATCGGACTATAAGACAGGAATCACAGACTAAAAACTGACTTATTCTCGATATATTTTGAGTTTTCATTCCTAATAAATTTCAACGTAATTCTCAATTATAAATGTATATTGTGTATTTGCAACACAATAAATTTGCTGTTCTTTCGAACGGTAATTGAATAGTTGTATTAATTGCAGTTTAAAGCCCGGTACGATGATCGAATGGGGCAACAACTGGGCGCGCGGGCTGACGTACCGGCGCTCACAAAACGAGGCCTTCGCCGGATATTTCTCCCAAATAGGCAGGCTCTACAACGTTCATCATATTTGGTGTAAGTGAAATACATTATCTATTTAAATATATTTACTTACGTACATAATATATAACATACTTACTAAAGTCTGCCTGGTTGGTCTAGCGGCTGTTCAAGACCGTGTCATTGTGAAATTCTAAGTAGCTCGACGTCTGAAAATTGGCAGCATTTTGCATCGGTACTCTGAAAGCACATAAAACTGTCCTGCACCTGAACTCTGATGCACTATATTTCTGGCGCAGTTGACTACTCTTTAAAATCGGTCAGAAGAAAATCACACTTAATAAATAGTCACCATATTTTTTTCCCAATTTATTATTATATAATTTATTTATTGTGTGTAACCTGGGCTCGTTGGCGGCAGGCTACAAGGACCTGCAGGCGCGGCGCGAGACCCGCGAGAGCACGTGGCGCAACCCGGGCTGGGACGAGTGCGTGGCCTACACCGTGCCGCTCATCCGCGAGATGCACTGCCGCATCCTCGAGCCCACCGACTTCTCGCCCACTCAGTAGACGCGCCGGCCTATGAGCGAACCTCACTAGCGTTTCAAATGTCTTTTATCTTGTGAACGACAGTCGTAGCGATTTTCTACACTTTTGCATTTTATCAACTTTATATATATTTTTTTACAATCGTCCCGAGGAACTAGCGGCGGGACTTGAGTTTCTCGTTTAAATAGAAAAAAAATTGCGCAATGTACGACGAAACAAAACGACAGCAATGAAATCAGATCAAAATACTCTGCTGTTATATTTCTGTGAGTAAAAATGTAACATAGTATGCATTTATAGAATTAAGTTAAAATTAAACATTAACAAACGCTAGTGTGGTTCCGTGATGTAAACAGTTAAGCATGTAACCCCCAGGGAACATTCTATGTAAATAAAATTGTACAATTTTAACGTACAAAATGTTAAATGCTATCTAAGACACATTGGTAGCTAAGCATTTTTTCTTTTTTTAGCTGAATATGAAATCGTGTATTTAAAATATATTATTATATAAATATATTGTTTTTCTTTAACTAGGTATATATATAAAAGAATACTGAATAAGATTCCATCAGTAGGAAGTTGCCTACGGTGCCAAATGGATGATCCTGCCATTCTATCATCTGACATCTCAGTAACCCAACACTAAGTTATTACCTGATACGTGTACACATGTTTGATAAGCTCGTGTTCTTGTTTTATTTGATCTTAAGGTTACACATAGTATATAATAGAATAGACTTGCAAGTTGAGATTCTAATTTCTGGCCTGTTTAATACTTCATCTAAAGCTAACTGACTTGATTTTGAATGTCCTACATGATAAATTAATCAGAGGACTACCATAACTTTTTTTTTAAATGAAATGTACCTATTATAAACTCATTTTATATGAATATCTACTAATACAAAGATATAGGCCCTTTATATCTATGTATATTCTTTAGAGCAATAAATAAAACAAGTCTTACCTTTGGTGATGAAATATATATGGCAATATTTTATTTCATAAAAATACTTGATTGGTATTATAAATGAATACAACTTTCGATTTCCTTTCTATTATTTATTTTCAGTTTGATTTTTTCATTAATAAGATTATATTACAATATAATAATTAATGATAATAATTATTAAAACTACAAGTCGATTGTGTTATTTAAATATATAACAAAAAAATAAAGAAAACAACAACAGCGCATCGGATGCACCGCGAGACCGCGGACATCCGCACCTTGTCGCACCTCGCACGAGATATTGCTACCTGTCGGTGATAATGACTATACAATGGTAAAATATAAAAAAAAAATAGTTACAATTTACATAATACGTGATCGCTAACTACGAGTTTGGTACTTCTATAGTATTAATAATATGTCACTCTCGACATTATGGGTGATAAGTGATAACGCTCTTAGTCTAACTAGCATGTGGTGGGAGGTTGGAAGGGGGAAACCGATGCACCTACGCTCTACACTTGTACCTCTTGCCGATGCAGCTATTTGTACGGTATGTGAACATCTTATTTATTATAAGTATTTTAATAGTTGTGTCTTGAATTTTAGTCTAATAAATTACTTTTGCACGGCTTAGGTAGAGGCACTACAACAGCGAAAAGCTACGCGCCTAACATTAAGTACCAACCAACTACTGCACTCAAGCTTAGTTACAGCTTACGTTTCAATTCCTTAGTGCTTCGTTTCCAGGTATTGCTACGACTTTATAAGTGTACAACGGTGGTTATTTATCATCACAAACAACACCGACATTTTTACAAAAAAAATATCTTAAATATAAAAATATCACTGGACTTACACAACTAATAAAGTTGACAAATATATCGGTCTGTTAAATTTCGTTGCCATGTTACAATATTATCATGAGTTTAAATTTCAATTTCCAAAATATAAAATGACAAATCATAATGCTTTATACACGTATAACACGCGTAATAAATTCAGCTGAATATAATTTTAAAGTATATACGACCACCGCTGCACTCTCTTAAGTGGTCCGTTTAAACATACCTACAGTACGGAGACAAGATGGCGAGTCTTGTTAGGCTGTCTACAAATTATTGTCATTAATTTGGTCAGTTCGGGAGGAGGAAAGTGTTGAGGATACGATTGTACACATCGGTACACAATGCCAAACATAATTCCCTACTACAACTATATTTAAAAATGAAAATGAATGTAGAATACTAGTCAAATTTTTCCCAAAATAATTTAGTACCATTGTGTATCGACGTTATTGTCAAAAACAGTAAAATTACTTCAAATATGTTTTTATATATTTATACATCTATTTTTGTCTAAAGTCTCGGATCTTGAAATATCTAAATAATAAACCACTAACAGACTCAAATAATACAAAACGATCACATAGTGTGATGCTTACAAGCAATGTGATATAGGAATAGATAGAGAATACAATAAAAATAATAATTAACTAAATTTGGATAATTATGACTAAAATCGGCGTTAAATTAAATAATAATATGTATTCGTCTATACATACATGACTGGTAAGCTTAGTTGACAATACAACAATGTATTAGAATACTAATTAAAAAAAAAATAGCACTTTGTAGTTCCCCGCGCGGGGGCGCCACGCGTCGCACTTCAATGTACACAATACCGCACTCGCTCCTTACAAAAGTAACAAACTATGTAATAGTTAATTATATATTATTGTTCTTTATATACAAAACGCCGAGCCGCGCGCGTCCCGCCACCGGTAAGGCAAATTGTGTGTTTGTTATGTTACATATACATATATATTATTATAATATTTACAAAACATAATTAGCAGTCAGTTATACAACATTCAATACACAGCACCTGCATTTTTCATATAATAAAGCGTGTCTCATAGATATTTAAAGTCTAAAAATCATCTAACGCAAGCATAATTCACTTAACATTGGTTCAAATTCCAATATATCTAACAGAGGGAATAAATTCTAGGCCAACTCAAACACTTTTAGTCGTTTTATAAAATAAGTTTAACATACTAAAATATTATGTATAAAAATGGCGCCTAAATTAAAACTAATGATATGAATATAAGAATTTTGACTATCTAATATTATAAATAATAATATACCTCTGTCGAATAGTTACAAGCGTGTGAGGCGCGCGGGGCCGGCGTCGGCGACTACATTCGCCTAATAATGCCTTTTGTCAAACACCTTAAGCGTATACTTTGAGGATGAACATTTCCCGGTTACACTACAAAGTTTACCTTAGAATATCATTTGACGTTTTCTCACGGTATACTATTATGGAATTTTTCAATCTTGAATTATTTGAAAGGGCTCAAGATGAAAAATTGGCTAGAACCCTAGAAACTTATGATAGACTAAATATTATACAAGAATAGATCAAGAGTACTAGATTTATAGTTTTAATCATGACTCCTACTTGGGCTTCGCTCTGTTGTTTTATTGAATGGTACACACGTGGTTGGACGGCCAAATCGTTATGAATTTATTTATTTTTATATTGCATGCATAACCATTAATATATGGTGCTATCAATATTGAATTACACAAGCGAACATTATTTTTTCAAAACGGTACAACAACAGACAACTGTATTAACGATCATATTATCCATCAAGTAAACGGGAAGTTTATGGAATATATGGAATCACTTTCATACTTAACCATATTATGTCAATTAAACCAACAGAGCCAAGTATAATTCAGAGTAGAACTTCTAATAAGCGGCTCATTCTTCTTACGTCACTGTTATCAATTAACACGCTCTCGGTACACATCGCGAATAAACTTTATTAACATACAATTATCATTTATTCCTGCACAAATATGTTTCTAATACTAAGTGGTCTTGAACGGCAATAAGTTATCTTTCATATTGTATTTCGACACAGTGCAGTTAAATGCAGTGTAGCTTAAATATATCAAATATTGTTGGCCAATATATATACATATCGGAGGAAGTGACGAATTAGATAAATTGTTTATTTTAGCTATAATATTAAATTTAAAATAATCTAGTGTTAGAAACATACAAATGCTTTCATTTAGAGAATTAATTAATTTGGAGTGCTATAAACTTAATATTTTAATAGTATAGGAAACGCCCTCCCGGACCCTATATATTGGCTAATTCAAATACTGTCGTATTTTTTGGAAGACTTAACTTAAAAATAACAAAAAAAAAATAAGCAACATATTTCTGTTACTATGCTCTACTTAACTATGTTATTCACAATTATGTGAAAATATCGTCCTTGCTTTTTTTTCTTCAATTTGTGATAGTTATTGTAAGAATAAATTCGAATGATGAATTAATAATTACTTTACAAATAAATAATATTTTATATTGCGCGTCGCTATATTCCTTCGAATGAAATGGGAAAGTTGACAAACGGGAGGGCAGGACAGTCTCAGTTATAAAAAAAATGTATAATATGAATGATGCGCTGTCGCTAAGTGTTTTAAAATATACTTTGACTTTTCCTTATTTAGTAAGATTTTTTAATGTCTGTTAAAATATCTGAATCTCATTTGGTTACTTTTTATGTTCCTTTTATTAAAACCTTGAAAATTAAATACAGGTCACAGATTCAGTTATTAACATTGTGCCTTTGTAAATAAATTTATTTGAGCGATAAAATAATGAAGATGTCAACACTTGTATCTACATCGTATATTGTATTTACAAAATATGGTACAGATCGACTTCTTGTTTATACATGTTTTATCAAAACACCCTCAGCTAGAATATATATTATATTTTAAAATTTATGAAAGCATTTGAACTATTACATATTAAAACCTCATCTAATTTGTAAGATCGCCAATGTAAAAAAAATACAATTCGTTTTTGCTTATTATTTTTATACCTTACCTTTTTATAGGAGTACTGTTTGTACGTCCTAAAAATAGTATAAAACAAATTATGCATTTTAAAACCACTGAAAAGGTGATCCACATTAATACTATACGCAGATTCCTAAAGGGATTGCGGAAAATCTACGAATAAAGCTATATATTTATTTTATAATACTTTCTTTGACAAGTGTCAAAACCTACAGCCACTACTAGCGACAGCGCTAACTGGAAAATGTGTAAGCGTATGTGGTGGGTATGAGAGGAGATCGGGGTGCGATCGTATGTTGAGCGGTATGTCTGTGTGTGTATATGTGTGTTACAGCGATCCGGCGGGGAAGCTCGCGGAGGAGTTGCTGTGCGCGAGTGACAGCATGGAGCCGGACAATGATTGTTCCTCTTCACCGTAACCCTCCCGGCTGCCTTCCGCAATCGCCATTGCGCTGGAATTTTTAATTTCAGAAGAAGTTAGTATTTTTGAATTTTCATAGATATCGTTTCTGAGCTGGTCTAATACGTGTGAAAGTAAATACCTGAAACCGAGACGCGCGCTTTCGTTGTCGAAATGTTCGAGCTCACGCTCATGGCGCTCGTGCAACATGCGAGTACGCTCGGCACGCTCCGCTACGAACTGCGCGCACTCAGACTCCATCTGGAAAACGTAAAAGTTACAAGTGAGTGAAACTGGCGGCATCGGGGCATCGCAGTTGTATGAAAAAGCTATTTGTGGCGTTTCGTCGTTGATTCGTTTAAGACGTGATTCTGTCTTGGTTCTTAGAGGACAGTATGTACGTGACCAGGAATCTGCAAACATTACCACTTCAATCACTTTGACCTTCCCCATAAATGTACTATTTACGTAAAAATAATCAATAAAATTGGACTGGTAACCCTTAAGTAGACAAAGGCGTTTAACCCTTCAAACTCCCCAGAGTAAGCAAAATATAAAATGTACTCGCTACCTTCTGCTCGAGCAGCGCGCGGCGCACGGCGACGCGCTCCTCCAGCTCGCGCCGCTCGCGGTTGCGCTGCGCCTCCGCCTGCATCTTGCTCTTGCTCTGATATGCTGTCAACATATCCAGCTCATGTCCGAGCTGCATTTTGAGCTGCTGGCACTCCATCTGAAATGATATTATTGTTATTTACATTTATAGTAAATGTTATTATTTGATGTATAATTTTAATATGTTTCGTGGATATATAGAATTTAAAATAAATGCTCTGCCAAAATGTTATTTATGAACTTACCATCTGGCTTTCATCGAGGCGTACAGTCTGTTTCTGCAGCATCTCACTGATGCTCTGATCATACTGTTCTCCAAGAAGCACAAGCTTGCGACGTTTTTCATCTTTAAGCGATTTGATTACTTCTTTTTGTTGCTCCTAATTATATTAAGAAACCATCATTAAAATTTCACAATGATTTTATAAGAATTTTTTATATTACTTGTAACATCCTAAAAAAAAATCTTAGACAAATAACCTTTAAGTAAAATGGTAACGATTTATTGTTGGTAAATCTTTAATTTTAAACTTAGATTTGAACGAAACCTTTTAAATCGCTTTTAATGTAGAAAAGAATAAATAAACAAGTTAAAAAATATTATGATTAGAATTTCTAACTTTTCAACTATAATATTAATATTGAATGTTTGGCTTAATAATGTTTATTGAATGATACATTTTTATATCAAAGTTTTGTTTAATCACCTTAGGTGTCATCTGCAATATCTGCGCTTTGAGCGCTTTGTACTGGCGTGTCTGAATCTTGCATGTCTCACGGAACTGCTTGCGTATCTGCATCTCTTTTTGCTATTAAAAAAAAACAACATTTATGATTATGCCAATTATTTTTAGTTCGAAAATATATACAGCACATGCTTTTGCAGTGCTAAATAACAGAAATTATTAATGGCTCTTTAATGGCACTACTATTCTATGGTCATTGTAAGGTGGAACAACGGATGCTAAGAAGAATAGATTCTACCAGAAATAGCAGTTGGCACAACACCGATTATAGTGCAAGTTTGTACCAATGCCTTCGAGACTTTATGATATATAAGCTGCGCTAATAACTGAAAGTTGGCGAGTAGGATACGTTTTACTTTTATAATTTTAAACACAATTTTACCTTCAAACTCTTAGGTTGCTGTTTCAACTGAAGTGCATGTTTCTTACGCAACTCGTGTTCGGCGCGCTGCATGTAGTCGCGTTGATTGGCCAACTCCGTCGCATGCTGGTTCGCCAGTTGTTCCTCCCTTTGTAAAAAGTGTTACAAGTTTACTTTTTTTTTTACGTTTACATTTTATAATAAGTTTTAAATTTATATCGCTTATTATTATATTACCGCTTATTTGTTAATAAAAACAAATTTAATTAGAGAAATCCATTGATAAATTATTAAATTTTAATTTCGATGTAAAGTAATTTTTTTTTCGTTGAATGGTGGATATTACTTTAATCTTACCTCAGTGCATGCACGCCCTTCTGCTGCCTGTACTCTAACTCTTGTGTCTTTTCATGATGACGTAACAACATCGCATGTGCCTGCTCAAGTTGCGTTTGTCGCTTGTTTAGTTCCTACAACAACTTCTATAATTTAGCATACACTTTTAATTAGAAAAATTAAAAAGTCGGCTGGGGCTCCTCATTTATAATCAATGCAAAACATTTAAAGTAATGTGTTAGTTACATTTGATGAATCGTGTAAATAATAATGTTGTTTAATATGTTATCTTGTTTTGCATTTTTGAAGCTTTAGTTCATGTGTATCGCTAACTAACAGGGCTTCCATCCTAAGGTGTGGCTGATCGAGGCGTACCTCTCTGAGCAGCTCCTGCTCCTTGTGGTGCAGCGCCAGCATGCGGCGACGCCGGAAGCGACGCAGCTCGAGCTCGAGGTATTCGCGCTGCGACCGCACCAGTCGCGCCTCCTCTGCCGCCTCCGCCTGCTTCAGGTTATCCTTCTGGGACCTGCCGGAGAACACCATATATAAAATTTAAAACGAAGAGATGTCACTGACACCATTCTTTAACATTTTATAGTGTAGTATAAAACTCTGAAGAAATAAATCTTATCTTTATCACAGATCTTTAGATATTGAAAAGTACAGAGTTTTAATTGAATTTATTCAATGATGCTATGTCAAAAATAAAATTACATTCAATGTTTTATAAAACTCACGTAAATAAAGTTAACTCAATAACGAAACTTACTGTAACGTAGCATCCCTCTGCCTCTTAGGCGTGGCGTCATCCATACTGAGTTCCTTTTTCCATCTCTCCTTGTTAGCCTTGTACTCGCGCTTGCGTTGCGTTTCGAAGGCTTTCCGCTCTTGTTCTTGACGTGCTGTGATATCTTTAATGAGTTTCTTTTCTGCAGCTGTATTTTGCTTCGATTTTCGCTCAAGTTCTTGAGCATGTTTCGTCTGAAGAAATATATTTTTTTAGTATAAACTCATTTTTAAACTGTTAAGCTACATACATATTGTCGTATTATTATTACTCGTATCTGGAGTTTTACTTCAATATAATACGCAGAGTGCAGACTAAAAAAATATGTTATTCTCGAATCGACTTGGAACCTTTTGTTCTTTAAATATAGTGAACATATGTCTGTTGTCCACATCATAGTTAAAGAAAAAATATATAACCAACATAGTTTTTGAATTGACATGACATTAACGTTCATCTAGTAGGAGAAGAAGTAAATGTGTTTAATTGATAAATAAATCAGTAATGAAGTACTGATTATTATAATTACTTATTATTTTATATAAAGACATGAAAAAATTCTCAGTGGGCGTACCTGCAGGCGCTCCAGCTCCCTGCAGAGCTGCTGCAGCAACGAGTCGTACTCGCGGTCGAGCTGCGCCTTGTGCGCCTCCACGTCGGCCTTGCAGCGCTCCTCCAGCTTCAGCAGCGCCGCCTGGTGTTCGCGCCGCATGCGCTTGTAGCCTGACATCTGCTCGTGCATCTCCTGCGAACACGAACTCGTTTATATGAACAGAACATTTGCTATTCAACAGTTACAATAATGTCGATTCTTTTACTAAAAATCACAGGCGACCATGCACTTGGTTCAGCGATTTGAGACCAAATATTTCATATATGCTCAAATATACGCTATATATATTATAATATTGCCGGCGTTAGGTTTAGTAAAAAGTATGGGTAAAAACCTGATTGTGCTCTTTCTGTTGTTTGGTCACGATACTGGTTGTTCGTATCGTGGCAAAGTTATTCGCGCCATGCTCTGATACCAGAGATATCGCAGCCGAAACGTTATTGCTGACACCTGAAAACGATTTTATAAATATATGTTAAAAGAGGAAATAATGTAAGTAGTCATAATAAAAAAATCACATAAGCAGTGCACCTGTATTTACACACAATAATATCTGCATTTACTATTATTTTATCAGAACAGTTTCCCTGTTGAAATATATTGAAATAAAATGTAAATTACCTCTATGCGACTGCCGGCGCTGAGTGTTCCTGTTATCGTCGCCGCTGTCTTGCTGCCAGGTCGAAGGTGCGTTCACATATTCCCTATACTCATTGGCCTGTTTCTCCCTCTCTCTTTCCCTCTGGGCCTCTCTGATGGCCTCCCTGTTCGCGTAATCGTCCCCATAGTCATCGCACAAGGAATCCCTGTTAGCGTAATCCCGAAGCACTTCCCTATTGACGTAGTCGTCGTGCGAGCCCGGGACGGGACTCTCGCTCTCTCTGCGTATGAAACAGCAACATAAGTAAAGCCAACGCTTGCGAGCTCTGAAAGGAAGATTGCTATCTAATGCGTGAGGTGCTGCCAGTGATGGGTTAAGCATAATGATATAGGTTGAATCGGATCATACTTCCGATTTCATTTTCATATAGATTGCGATAGTAGCATTGGTGATAAAAATAAAGCAATAAAAGCAAATTACATAAAAATATAAAAAATATGTTGGTGTCAAGATATAAATAATGTTGGTGTTAGTGCAAGTGAATTGGCATTATAGGTTAGGAGTGTCTCCATTATAAATAGAAAATTGTTTGAAAACATAAATTATAAACAACTGGAGTATAGGTTATAGAAAATAAAATTTCAACTTTAGTTAATTACATTATAACCAATTATACACTAAGTTTTAAATCTCTGATAAATATTGTACTTTAGAAAATAATGACGAAGTATATTGTTACTTTATCATACATTATTAACTTTTTCAGTTTGCAGTAACTTTACTCAGGACCAGAGTTACGCTAATGCCAGACATACTTGAATAACATTAGGAACATAACCTGCCAATAATTACTGACTCATTGGTCACAATTCGATTCCAACGTTTTGTTGTACAAGGTCAACCAATTGTTTATTTATAATGGATGAGTTTATGTAAGGGTGGATATAAAGTGATACCTGGCGGAGTGAGCTGGTTGGTGGTTGTATTGCTGGTATTGCGGCTGTTGCTGATTTTGGTGGTTTGCATTCAACTGGAATAATATATATGTTGTCAGATTTGTATTTGTTTCGTGATGTTAACAATTAACAAAAGAAAAAAACTTAACGAAATTATACTTTTTTGAATAACCTTGGGATATAGTTAATTTTTTATGAAATATAAAACTTTCAGTATATTGTTTTTATACTTTAAGCTTTAGGACCAATAGAAAGTTAAATTATATATTTCAAAGACCTCATATGTTTCTTGATTTTTATTTATGCTAATCAAAATAATACCAAATTTAAAGAATTATTACGTTCATAGTTTACACAAAGTAATGTAATGAAATCTTACCTAGGGATATAAATCTTATAATTTGATAATTGATACATCAAATTTGTATTTAAATATTAAATGGGAATATAGGATATCAGCCACTGATAAACGTACAGAATATCATGACTATACTCCAAAATCATTATTAATTACACAAAAATCTTTCATAAATGTTGGTGCAAATTAACATAATCAAATCAATATATTCAAAAAGTAAAAGGCAGTGTCATTACTGAAGGACTATTAACGCACAGCTTAAGCTGTAAGACAGACTTGGACATGGTTCTCCAAGTTCAAGACTGAAGAACCTACGAATAAAATTTTACGACTATTGAAATATACTGAGCGAGGATTGTCAGTAATTTATAATTTCCCCCATTAATCTTAAATATGTGATTATAAAATATACGTTTTTCTTATAATTATTATGATTTCTCTGCGACGGGTTTTGTAACAGTTAGTAGAGCGTGTACGTACGGGATGCGGCCGCCTCCGCAAACTGCCGGACGACGAGCTCTGGCTGGACGCGCCCGCCGCGCTGTGCTCCGACGTGGCCGAGTTGGACTTGGAGCTGTCGCCGCCGGAACGCTCCTCTGCCGTCTCTTCACTGTCACCTGGAAAGTAAAGACATCTTTAGATAGTCTGTCATGTGGATCCTACCACTCTTAAGATCCTGGGTTCAAATTCCGGTCATTGAGTTATTGGGTATAATTTATTGATTTTAAAATGTTAAACTTAAAAAATGTTAAGCTCACCAATAGCACTCTCATTGTCAGCGTCAACCATGAGAATCTTCTTCATTTTCCTGTAGTTGAGATTATCCAAGTCCCTCACGGCCGCCTTGGTGCGCTGTATGAGGTCCACGAGCACGTTGGGCGAGCGCGGCCGCGTGATGTACGGGTGAGACAGCAGCTTGGTCGACGACGGCCGGTCTTGGGGATTCTTCTGCATACATGCCTCAACGAAATATCGAAATGTATCCGTCCATTCTGGCGCCTAAAAATTGTTTAATTTTATATACATTATTGTAAGTCAAGATATCAAACAAAAGCTTCTTTTAATAACATTAGTCAATTTAAATGTTGTATTTGTTGTTTTTAAAACTGGTATAAATTAAATAAATATATCATATAAGTTATAGAAGACATTAAGAAAGACAAATTGATTTTGATTATTTATATTACATCTACCTTAAAATCTACAAAGATGCGAAATGCATTATATGTTATTTATGGGGCCACAGTGGTATTCGAATGGGTGTAACTTTGAGTTAGTAATTAAGTATTAAAATGTTCTATACGGGCTTATCTTCGTAACACAAAAAAATGCCTTAATATAACAATTGTTCGAGCTATATAACATATTATTAAATAAAAATATCAAACTAACCTGTAATGTAGGTGAATCGTTTTGCGCGATGTGATAGAGAGCAGACATAGCATTCATGTTGAAATAGGGAGGTTTCCTCTCCGCCAGTTCGATGCACGTTATACCGAGTGACCAAACATCCACCTATAATATAAAAACTAATTATTAATATAGCTAACAAAAAGTAACTGACAACATTAATAATATTAAAATGGAATTAAAATCTATATAAAAATAATTATACAAAAAAAAAGCATTCAAAATATTATTAGGTTTTAACTATTTTATTTTAAAAAGTTAATTTACTGGAATATAATAATATAAGTTATCACAAAATTACAAGTACCTTTCCATCGTACTGGCCTTCATCCATCGCGAGGATCACCTCCGGCGCCATCCAGTACGGCGTGCCCACGAAGCTGTTCGCCGGACACTTTATACTCGCACTACCGAAGTCCGCCAGTTTCACCGTGCCATTCTCGGTGAGTAGAATGTTACCCGCCTTGATATCACGATGAATGCGACCCAGACTGTGCAAATACGACAATCCGCACACGACACCCTCGCAAATAGCTGCTATTTCTTCCTCGCGTAATGGCCGTTTATGGACCTGGTGCACATAATTTACAGTTATAAATATTATATTATAAATAGCAACCGAAACTATCGGAATATATAATAATAATATGACGTCTTCACCCCAAAAAGTTAAGGATTCGAATGTAAAATGTTGTTGTGTATCATTAAAACCGAGATTAGATTGCTCATAAAGGTGAATCTTATCCCAAGTCTGTAATCAAGATGAAACCCGGGTAAAGGCGTGAGTGCTTAATTTGTGTTCAAATCAAAATATACTTTATTTAAGTAAGCACTTGCGAGGCTCTTGAATCGTCATTTTAAAAGGTTAAATGAAATTTAAAGCGAGGTAGCTAGTTTTAAATCGAATCTCGACCTCAGTGCAGAAGGAAAACATTGCGTGAAAACCGGCATGTATCACAAGAAATTCAGCAGAATTTCATCATACGCATTCGTCATTCAGCGTATTGGCTGCCCAGTAATGGGACATAGCAGGCTGTTAGTTTAACATTCATGATACTATTTTATTTAATGGTTTAAAATCAAACAATACCATTATTTTAGTAAAGTCCATCGAAACAGACGAGGAACATACCTAGCGCACGTAAATTATAAATGATGTAATGGACGTAGTTTAAGAAATAAATGTTTAATTCGATTGTTTGATAAGATTTCTAGTTCAACATTATAATGAACTAGTCATTAACTATTTAAATATTTCGTTAATTACGATAAAAACATCGATAAATATTGTTAAATTCAATTCGATGATAAGGATTGATTTTATTTGATTGCAATCAGAGTTAATAATTAGAATAATAGATTACATAATATAATAGATATTTTTTTGGAAACTTTCAACATATACGAGAATTAAAAAAATATTTAAATACGAAATCAAGATCCATAATTACCATATGACGGAATATTATTAATATTGATATATTTTCCAATTTAATTTGTCTAGAACATCAAATACACATAAACAAGAGCATTTTTTATTACTGCCTTTATAAATTCCGATATATAATGAAAACGAAACATATACTTAAAATAACCTCGATTTATATTTATAAATTAAATTAATAAATGAATATGATTAGATGTTTGACTTTTGCTACAAATCCTTAGCATTTTAATGTTTTCCTGTGATTAATAAACAAATAAAAAGCACCAATGACCCCCCTAGGTCGAAAGCTCGTCGCTTTTCCAGTGTCGCGTAAACAGGAAATATTTTTTACATTATAACACTAATAATTATGTAATTAGCATTTTATGCGTGCGTCGGCATGCGTATTGCATTAATTACTGGGAAACCGATAACGTTTCTTAGCACTTGACGTTTATACGGTTTTAGTTTTCCGAATAATAAATTAACAAAAGAATAATATTTAACGTTACAGTTAATTTACGACAATTTTCTCATTTGTTAAAAAAAAACTTTATATTAAAACTTCTCTGAAATCGGCTTCTGTAAAACCGAATCAAACTTTATTAATTCAAACATACATAGAAGTTTTAGTATGCGCAGGAGAGCTCTAATCCTTCTCATAGTCGGATGATAATGTAATCTGACACAAAAGGAAAGATAAGGCGCAGACCCAACAATGTCTTTACGAGCTTTCCGAGGCCCGAGAGCGTACCGCTAATGAATCGTTAATGAGAACTTCTTGTCAATAAAACCTAATATTTTTTATTAGCCAAGGATTTGAACCCAAATCCTCGTTAACAGCAACCTCTATAAGTTACAAATATAAATCTTTATAAGTTGCTTTTTCGAATAGTATCACAGATGAATCAATGTTTCAATATCAGTTATCTGAAATAAGTTGGAATTTTGATAAGCACGTCGATGTGTAATATCGACTGATAATGTGATATTAGAGTCCTAACAGTTGACTCCGATTGGAAGATGACTCAAAAGCTCGAAGCCGTGTATAATATTATGTTCTGTTAAATCACGTCTCCTTCTCAGAAACATTAATGACCTCATTCGGAAATTGCACATATTTTGAATTTGCACTATCGACGTCGCGAATTTAAATATTATGCGAAACCCTTTTGTTTATATTAATGCAAACAAAAATTTGATGATGGATATTTAATAAAGAAATTTTAATATCCGTTTTTATGGATATATAAATGTATTTCAAATGACCAGGTAACGAAAAATTATATGGTATTTCTTCATAATGTTTCAATAAATCAATAACATAAAATATACAAAATAATGATTTTCATGACATTCCCAACAATTAGCACATTATATGTAAATTGAAATCATTTCAATAAACATAATTAATTAATATTTAATGACATTATAAATACATATTGAAAATCAAAAATAAATACTTAGACATAAACCTAAATAATTAATATCTTTAAATTGAACACCTAGCATTGAAACAAATATAAAATTTACCTCAATAATATCTGAGGCTGAGCCAACGCAGTACTCCATAACAAGCCATGCTGTATGCTCTCTTTTGTAGCATCCCTTATATTCTATGGTGTTAGGATGTTCCAACTGTTTTAAAAATCTGGGAAAATTATAACAGTTACTTTATACATTCAATTTATTTATGAAAATTACTTTTATTAAATTCAATATTTATGAACAGGAAAATGAAATAATAGGAAATAATACTGAACTCACTTGATTTCTTTTAGGATGTCCTGCCATTTTTCTTCACTTTGCTTTCCAAGGTAGGACATCTTTTTAATTGCAACAATCTCTTTGGTGAGATTACACCTCGCATAGTACACCGCTCCAAAGGATCCATGGCCAATTTCACGTAAATCTTCAAAGATCTTCTCGGGGTCATGTTTGCTGAACAATTCTGCTATGTCAGGGTCCTTCAGACTGCCCGGACGTGGCATTTTTATCTGTAAAATATTTTTTTATGAAGCATAAAGAGCAAATTATAAAATAATGAGTAAAAATAAAAAGAAAATACAAAGGATTATTTAAGGGTTAATAAATTATACACATATTAATTAACTAAAGAACACAAATAACTTTAACTCAACATATACGGCCTTATTTATAAATATTATTCATTAGGTATTAAGTTAAATACTGATTTCTCACTTGACCTCATAATTAATTTGACATTCAAAAGAAGAAGAAAGCATTTTTAAGCTGATTTATATGTTTGACAATAACAAATAATTATATAATCATACAATTAAAACTATTATTCAGGTAATACATGTCTAGAGTGTCATTTTAGTAATTATGTTATGCTATATGGATTATGCTCTTTTATGTCCATATAATTTTCCTTCTTTATGTGCTTGATAAACAACATCTGAGCTGTTATTTAAAAAAGTTAAAATAGACTAATTTTTACCCAAATAAAAACATATTGTAACACTAATAACTTACTATTAATAAATTTTAGATTTAATGTCTACATAAATATAGTTAATGTTGGTTACTTCTAAGCATTTAAACCAGCCAGGGGCACCACCCACTTGAATATGCTAATATATAATAGTCTAATTATAATATGAACTAATAATTTATACTCAACAAACTTCCAACCTTATAATTTATTAACATGATAAATGTATATAAGCCTAACTATGGAATTCATTTCCAAATACAATATTAATAAAATAAATAGTAATTATAAAAAATATTTATGGATCTATTCAAACTATTTATATACAAAGTTGACTAACACATTTTAATTTTTAAATAGAGTTGAATGAATATATGATATATAAAAAGATAATTGTTAACAAAATATTTACAAATCGACACCTACAATTTATACTACGAATTTTAGTGAAAATCGTTTTTTTGTGCCAAGTTGCTTAAAATGTGTTATTTTATATTTATTAATAAAATTGTGAAGAAATATACAAAATTAACGAAGTAACAAATTTATACAACGCTAACTAAAGGCAATTTTTTAAATCAATCGATTTATATTACGCCTTAAATTATTAGCGGAGTGTGCGCACACTTTTGAGTTAGCTTAGTATAAATTGTTGGTGTCGAAATATACATAAGAGTGCGACTCAGTATGTGGTATAGACTTGAAATTTCCTTTATATCGGAAAGAAAATAGAAATGGTACATTTTTGATTAAATATAGTAATGTTATACTTATGTTAATACATAAAATTTTAGATTTTTTTAAGATTTTAGGTTTTTTGGAAGATTATCAACAATCAAAGAGTAAATCTAGTGGATCCATATTCAATAAAGATTTTCACTTTAACTTTAATTTTTTATAGTCAATTACATATACAATTTAGAGACAGTTTATGATTTATCATTACTATGCACTATTTTTATGTAATTGAGTTGTCAAAATGAGTATGAAATTTTATGCACTGTGATACAATACTTAACTAAAAAAGGAATATAATTATATTAATATTGTGCTATAGTTTTGGATTTAAACTTAATTATTTATATTTATTAAGAATATATTCAGTCATGAATTTGTCATAGGATAGAAACTAAATAACTTTTGTGGTAAAATTTATCAAACATAATTAAAAATATCTTGCAAACATTGAAGGAAAACTGAATTTAAAACTATCCCCAATTTTGGTAGATAAGTAATCATATGGCAAAGTATCCAAGTTAGGAAACAATCAAACAAAATTAGTTTGATTTTGTTATTATCATTTTAATAAGATAATAAAATTATACATATTAATCATTACTTATTTTAGAGGAAATTATTGAATTCAAAGATTACACTTACATGTAAAGTCATTAAATAACTAAATTTTAATGTCAATGTTACGAAATTATTACTTAAATGTAAAAATGTGGTTTTGTACTTAATATATATATACACTTAATATTAATCAAGACAAAATCATCCTACTTGTGCCAGCTGAGAGCCGGCGGTGTCCGTCAGTTAATTAGAACAATTCTACTGCCTCGGGCCATCCTCCGCACCCGCTATCTGCAACAGTCGGAAACGACACAGATAACAGACCACGCCAAAAATTGACTAGTATAATTTCTTATAAATTAAAATTCTTTAAGAGACGCAAGTTATGTTAAATATCAAACAATTAAAGTGAAAGAATCTCTTATAATCTAATTAAAAGATTTCTGCTCAGTCTGAGAGCAACCTACCTCAGAGCATCCACGATCTCAACCCAATACTGATGCACTTCGAAAAGGGCAGATACTGCCACGAACTCCTTTCACATTCATTCATAAAAATATCAGCCGATAATACCCTTAACGAGGGTTAGAAAAGAGAATATTGCGAAATACTTGGCACTTACAATACAAAATTTCGCCTCAAAATGGCGTTGGGGTAAAGTATGTGAAGATAGCTTTTTGTTTTATAAGGCACACACTTAATGGTTCTCCATCACTTTCGGCACTCACTTACTAAACGTGTAATCACTTTTTATTTATGATACACATTTGATATTAGCGATGACTCGAATTTTTATTGAAAACTATTTACAACTTTCCCGTACTGGAAAATAATCTCTCTCAATGACTTCAGTTCGAGGCGCCCTCTTTTGTCTCATATTGAGAGTTTGACATATATGTTTTTTAACAAATAATGAGTATTTATTTTATTATTCCTTCAGCCTTAAGACCATTATAAACGTTAATACATTATAAGTTTTATATATGTATTCATTTTCAAAAAAAATAAAATAATTGATATATATTTTTATTTATTAATTAATTCATAATATTTCGTTTAGTGAAGAAAAAATTATATAACATCATTATATCAAGTGACTGGACTTAGTTTTCTGTATATTCAGCTTTTTATTTAAAATGTATTATCGTTTATTATTATTATGCTTAGCTACCGCATCATGTGTGTAAAGTATTTATATTAGATGTTGACGTTAAGTGTAGACCTTGTTCCATTATCGTTTAATATTTTTTCAGATTCAAAAAACACACCCATTATCCTCCTTCCCTTATCCCAATTTTACTTGGGGTCGGCGCAGCATGTCTTCTTCTTCCATACTTCTCTGTCGGACGTCATCTCACAAGTAACATTTTTTCTACTCATATCGTCTTTCACACAATCCATCCATCGTTTCTTGAGTCGTCCCCACCTCTATATCCATCCACATCCATTCTCAAAACCTTTCTCACAACATGGTCCTCATTCCTCCGCATAACATGCCCATACCAAGACAGCTGGTTTCCAGATAGTTTCTCGGTAACCGGTGCCACTTTCAAACTTCCTCTTATGTACTCATTCCTTACTCTATCCATTCGCGTAACACCACACATTCCTCTCAGCATTCTCATCTCCGCCACATGCAATTGTCTTTCAGTCATCCCTTATAGCCCAACACTCAGATCCATATAGAACAGCAGGTCTGACCATGGTCTTATAGATCTTTCCCTTAAGTTTAAGGGGAATACGGGGTTCACAAATTGTTCCTGTAACCTGCCGCCATTTCATCCACCCTGTGTTAATCCTGTGCTTCACCGTTCGATCTATTTTGCCATCGTCTTGAATGAGTGAACCGAGATACCGGAAGTCGGAGCAGACTGGAAGGGCCACGCCATCAAGCGCTATGGCTTCAAGACCGGAGAGACCGCCGAAATCACAGAACATGTATTCAGTTTTCGTTCTACTTATTTTCAAGCCAACATTCTCCAGTTTCTGTTGCCAATCTTCCAATCTGCTCTGGATCTCAAGTCCATCTTCACCAATCAGTACAATGTCGTTGGCAAAAAGCATGCACCAGGGTGCCTCCTCCTGTATGTTCGCCTTTAGAGCGTCCATAATTAGCAGGAAGAGGTAAGGACTTAGAGCCGACCCTTGGTGCAACCCTACAGCCACACTGAACTGCTCGGTGTTGCCGGCAGACAATCGGACGTAGGTACAGGATCCCCTGTACATAGCACGGACTAACTCCACATACTTCCCAGGCAAACCTTTCTCTTTCAATGCCCACCATAACACTTCACGAGGCACCCTATCATAGGCTCTCTCGAGATCAATGAACACCATGTGCAGGTTTTTGTAAGCACGCCTGTACTTCTCGTACAATTGGCGGAGTGCAAAAATAGCGTCCATTGTCCCCGACCTAACATAAACCCAAACTGATTTTGGGTAATTTCACTCTCTTCTCGCAATCTTCTCTCTATTACCTTCTCCCATATTTTCATAGTATGTGACATGAGCTTTATTCCTCTATAGTTGTTGCAATCCTGTACATCCCCTTTATTTTTGAAGATGGGGACTAGCGAACTACTGCACCATTCTTGAGGGATGGTTTCTTCATGCAACAACTTATTGAAGAATAAAGTCAACCACATACATCCGTCAGTCTTTAACACCTTCCATACTTCAACTGGTATGTCACCTGGACCCAAAGCCTTCCCATTTTTGCTGCTTTTGACTGCTGTCATTATCTCATCCATGCTTATTTCTCTTACTCATCCCTTATTTACTTGTGCCTTGTTGGAGAATACCATTCCAGTCATTCTCTTCATTCATAAGCTTTTCAAAATAAATCTTCCATCGCTCTTTATTTCCTCATCTCTACATAACACCTTACCAGCCTCATCTTTCATGCATCTTGTCTTTGGAGGGGGCCGTGTTTGGCTGTTTCTGGGGGAGACACTTAATTTAACCTCCATCACCACAAGCCTATGTTGGGCGACTAATGCTTCGCCTGGCAGCACTTTACAGTTTTTGATACAGCATAGACTCCTCCGCCTCACTAGGAAGTAGTCTATCTGTGTCACGTGGTGGCCACTCTTGTAGGTTATTAGGTGTTCCTCTTTTTTCTTAAACCACGTGTTTGTTATAGCCAGGTCGAAGGCACAGGCAGCTTGTAAAAGTGCCTCGCCATCAGCGTTCCGATTTCCTAATCCCCACCCACCATGCACTCTCTCATATCCATCACTCTCTTCTTACATGGCCATTAAAGTCACCACCCACGTAGACTTCCTCGCTATCCTGTAAATTCATCAGCAGGCAATCAAAGTCCTCCCAAAACTTCTTTCACGCTCTCCTCACAGCCTGACTGTGGCGCATACACACTTACTAAATTCAGTGTCATGCCGTCCACAATCAGTTTAATCGCTATCAGTCTATCATTCACTCTTTTTACATCCACCACACATTCTTTCAACCTACTATCTAAAACTATACCCACACCATTTCTCTTGCCATCACTTCCACAATAGAATAATTTATATCCTTCTCCTATTTCCCTAGCCCTTACACACGTCCACTTTGTCTCTTGCAGGCACGCTGCATTTATCCGTCGCCTTTTTAAAAAATCTGCTAGCTCTCTTCCTCTTCCAGACATTGTTCCTACATTCCAACTTGCACACCTCAATCTTAACTCTCTCACACTTCAAGCTCGCTTCTTACGTGGCAACCGCCCGTTCTGGTGCGACAACCCTTGTCCATTTCCCACAGGAGCCGGGTGCTGCCCTGCGCGTCACCTGTGGGGTACGCCCTAGCCCTATCACTCGTATGGTTTTTACTGTCCATGCTGCTAACGGTTTTGGCTTAAATTTTACGGTCGGCCGCCTGGCTGACACCAACCCTCCTTGGGAATGCTGTCGTGGTGGTTTACCCGCCATCGTGCGATTAGCCCAAAGTGCAGGTGATATGCAGTGGGCCTTAAAATACCCTTAATCGCCTCTTACGACACCCACGGCTAGAGTTGGGGAGGTCCTATTCTAATCCGGGACCATCACGGAGTTCAAAAAACACACCCCGCTTACTAAATATTTTAAGTTTTATTTATTGAAATAAATGTATTATATTTCTTAAAATAGTTATATATTTTCGTGTTAATAATATTATTATAATGCTATTACCACACTAGTTTAACACCCGTATTAACACTCAATGCAATTAAATAAATTATATTGTGAACACATAGGTAAATAAATAACGCGCAAAATTTCATTGTTTCAAAAGAGGCTGCTATGAGCTATGACCTGGGCTATAAACTAACGTCATTAAATATAATGTGTTATTTGTTAAATTATGGCTTCATGACACTTAATAACATCGTAATCTTAGTGTAACTTTTATTAACTAACGCAGATGGAGCAGTAACATAAGATGTGTAATTGTTTATATATTTTTTTGCATAATTTATTGTAGGCAGGGGGGGTGGGTACCTTAAAATTGAACTCAAAACAGATATTTTTTTTCTCCTACAAATCTAAGGTTGAATTCCTATTCTTATAATTCATAAATTTGCCTGTAATTAATTTCCACTGGTAACATATAATATATTACTCAGGATCCCAGACAGATTCAATTGGTTAGAAAAAATCAGAATAACATAATAATTTAAAATATTGACTCTGTATTTCATCTATAGTCTATACCTGGATTCAGGAAGCGAAGCGATCGTTGATATAAAATAATAGTGAATGTGTTTTGCCGGTTAATTTGTTTTGTAGTAAATATTTTTGTATATAACTAAAAGGTGAGCTCAATTTTGATATTTTATTTTAAAAATACTTGCTAAAATCTGTTTATTTGTTTTTAAGCTGGATAGTACAGATGTTCTAACTACATGTAAATATTGGTTAGCTTCATGACGATAGAATCAAAATGGCGGTAATTTATTAGATATCTTATGTTCAATATTGTATTAATTCTTAGCATTATTGTTATATTTGATCGTTTTTATTGTTATTTTATATTATTAATCAATCAGATTTTTGCTTCAAAATAATAGTTTAAATTCTAGGCCATCGTAATTTATACCGCCGAAATAAAATTACCGGTGTTGTTGTTCATTTTTGTTGAGCTGACCACCTTACGCTCAAAAGGTTAGTTTTTTGAATGGTAGTTAAATGTATAATTTTTGCAAAGTGTTCTAAAGAACCAATTAGAAAACTTTAATAAATATGAATAATAAAAGAGTCGAGTATGCATAGAAAACAAAAAAAAACTGACTCTAATTTATAAAAAACGTTTGTACGAAGTAAATAATAAACAAAATACTTGAAAGGCGTTTTGTTTTGTAAATATTTTGTATTTTATTATGTAATAATCATAATAATATATGAATATTGTATTAAATAGAATTAAAATAATAAACTTAAACAGTGAAAATGACATTAAGGCAGCAATAATATTTCAGTACTTTTTAATTTTTTAAATATTTATATTTCAATAAAAAAATATGCAGATGGCGGAGAAGAAGAAAGAAGGTGAACCCGAAGGTGAAGAGGAATTTTCTGTGGAAAAAGTATTAGATCGGCGTGTAAGAAATGGAAAGGTAAATTTATTTATTATTGAACTTTTAAATGAAATTTAAAATATTTCCAATTCAATTAAAAAGTTCAATAAAATAAAAATATATGATGTCGAACATTCAATCATTTGCCAATAAAAGGTTTTTTCATATCTATCTCACCAAAGATAGATATAAAAAAAAACACTTTCAACCAAGTTATGTGAATTTACCTTAAATTAATATGTTTTTTTTTTATATATTTAAGGTGGAATACTTTTTAAAATGGAAAGGCTACAGTGATGAGGATAACACTTGGGAGCCCGAAGAAAATCTTGACTGTCCTGATCTTATTCAAGCCTTTGAAGAAGCTAGAAAGAAAAAAGAAGCAGGTGAATAATAATTTGTATATATTTATGTTTATTCAATCTAATCCAATCCAATAATAAAACACTATAATTCTGCTCAATAGAAGAAAAAAAGCAGCTCTCTTTGACATTTGAACAAATATCATTGAACAATTCCATACTAATTACAAATCAATATTATTTTAGAGGGCAAAGTTAGTAAAACTGACAAGGATTCAAAGAAAAGAAAATCTGCTGCAGCAACTCCTGATCTAAAAGGGGCAAAAAAAAGCAAAAGCGATGACAAGAAAGCTTCCGGATTTGACCGTGGCTTGGAACCAGAAAAAATTATAGGTAAACAGATTTATAACATATGGTTTAGGTAACAAAATTGTATTGGAAAAGGTCAGGATTTTTAAGAAAAATCGAACCAAACACAATTTAAAAAAAAATCTAATTAATGATGATTGTTTTGATTTTCTTGTTTTATTATATATTAATTTAACTACATTTTGGGAAGAGGAACAGTGAAAAATTCTTCCAGTGCTAAAGCCAATTGCTTTTGGGGCGATAGCTTCTTTAGTTGCTGTGGAAAGAGTGTTTTTCACCTTTTGAACTGTTCACAGCAAATTAAGAAATTGACTGGGACATTTTTTTATTCATATATTATAATAATTAAGATTGAAAGAAAGTGAAATTAAACATTTTTGATTAAATCATTGATTTTTATTGAAAACTTCATTTAAATCTCAATTTAAATCAAAATGTATTATTCATGCCAACCCTGCCACAAATGTACATATTCTACATCGGGCAGTGATTAAAATTTTATTATAAATTAATTGTATTATAAATGTATATAAAAATGCAATATTCTATCTAATATTTTTCTCACTTTTAGGAGCGACAGACAGTAGTGGAGAGTTAATGTTCCTCATGAAATGGCAGGGTACTGATGAGGCTGATCTGGTACCGGCGAAACAAGCGAATGTACGATGTCCACAGGTTGTGATACAGTTCTATGAGGAAAGGCTAACGTGGCACACGCCAGCAGCAGATGAGGGCACTAATGATGAATAGGTAATTTTTACTGTTTTTTCTTAGATATATTTAATTATCTTCAAGTCAAGCTATACATTAAAAATTTACAAGAAATTAAATCAAGGACTATATTACATACAGCATTAATTAAAAAAAGGTGTTTATTAAAATTGGAGTTACTCGCTTTAAATCGTTTTTTTTATTTTTCTTTATATTTCATCTTTTTAATAAAATAAATCAACAAATCAACAATCAAAAGGAAATGTTCCTTAATTTAAAAATAAACAACTAACATTAACCATTTGGGTTTTGTTTTATTTGTATATAAACAAAATATTGCTAGAGGTGGCAAACGAGCAGGAGACTCACCTGATGGAAAGTGACTACCACCGCCCATGGACATCTGCAACACCGAGGGGCTTGCAGGTGCGTTGCCGGCCATTCAGGAAGGAGTACGCTCTTTTCTTGTAGGTTCCCAAGTCGTATCGGTACGTAAAAACCGCCGGCGAAAGCAGGTTCCACAGAGTGGTTGTGCGAGGCAGAAAATGTCTTAAAAATCGCGCTGTTATGGATTTTTGGACATCTAGGTGGTGCGGGTGATATTTGGAATTTTGACGAGATGTCCGAAGGTGATATTCGAGCCGCTCTACGTTGGATACGGTCAAATGGAAGGAGTTGGTACTGGGGAACACCCACCCAGAGGTGAGAGCAGTATTCCATGTGAGGCCGAATTTGCGCCTTGTATAGTCTTGTATAGTCTTATAGACGATGGGCCGACGTGAAATACTGTCTTGCATTGCTGAGCACACCGAGCTTTTTTCAGTGAATGTTATTGATTTACAACAAGTCATTGATATGCAGAAGAAACAGTGGGTGATAGAACGCAGCCTTGTGGAACACCTGCATTGACGAATTTTAAGTCGGAGCATGTACCGTCGACAACGACCTTGATGCTCCGATCTGCCAAAAAACTGGTAATCCAATTGCATAATTTCCCGGAAGCCCATAGGAAGGAAGCTTCGAAAGAAGCGCTTTGTGCCACACGCGTTCGAAGGCCTTCGCTATGTCCAGACTGGCTGCTAATGCCTCCCCCTTGCTCTCAACTGCTTCCGCCCATCTATGTGTAAGGTAAACTGGAAGATCACCGGCTGAGCGACCTCGACGTAAACCGTACTGGCGGTCGCTAATCAACTGGTATTCCTCTAGGTACCGCAGGAGCTGGCAGTTTATAATGGATTTCATTACCTTGGAGAACAAGGAGGTGATGGCTATAGGCCTATAATTGGACGGGTCTGAGCGGTTGCCCTTTTTAGGAATCGGATGCACCAAAGCAGTCTTCCAGAAGTTCGGGACGACGCCGAATGCATAGGATTGCCGGAAAAGACGCGTTAAGACCGACGCCAAATCGGGAGCACAAGTCCGTAGCACGATTGGAGGGATGCCATCGGGTTCACTCGATTTATGAATATCCAAGGAAAGTAGTGCTTTACGAACTGCACTTTGCCGGAATTTAACCTCCGGCATCGTGGTATCATACCGCGGGATTGTTGGTGGTGACTTTCCTCGGTCATCCAGAGTCGAGTTCGCCGCGAAGAGAGAACCTAAAAGACCAGCTTTCTCCTTCGCTGCTTCTGCTGCAGATATTGATGTTTTTATTTTACAAAAGAGAGCAATCCGGTCTATTTATAATCTTGGAGCTAGTAAAAAAGTAGGAATACTCACTGTTGCGTCACAATATATTTCCAATAATATTATCTATATTCACAGCAACATTGAACGCTTTGATAAAATCAGTGATAATCATTGTATGTGCACAAGAAGTAAAAATACCTTATAACGTCACATTTCCGATTATGCAGTCAATAAATCCTTCTTGGGGAAAGGTATCTGTTTCTATAATAAAATTCTGCAGACATTTTTAACTTTGCCATTTCATAAATTCAAATCATTTGTAAAAAAATACATTGGTAAACAAGGCATATTTTTCAATACAAGATTTTACAGATGATAAAAAAGCATGGAGTTAATACTTGTTGACTTCCAGGCAGGATATATTACATATATAATTGTATTTAACTAACATGACTGTATTTTTAAATGTTGAAAAAGAGTAACTACTGAATTTCTTGCTGGTTCTTCTCAATAGAATCTACATTCTGAACCTGTGGTAGCTTCACTTAATATAGTTTGTTAAATGACAATTCAACAGTGCTTGTAAAAGCCTACTTTAAACATAACATAACATAATCAGCCTGTAAATTTCCCACTGCTGGGCTAAGGCCTCCTCTCCCGTTGAGGAGAAGGTATGGAGCATATTCCACCACGCTGCTCCAATGCGGGTTGATGGAATACACATGTGGCAGAATTTCGTTGAAATTAGACACATGCAGGTTTCCTCACGATCTTTTCCTTCACCGCCGAGCACGAGATGAATTATAAACACAAATTAAGCACATGATAATTCAGTGGTTGAACCCGAAATCATCGGTTAAGATGCACGCGTTCTAACCACTGGGCCAACTCAGCTCTAGCCTACCTTATTAAAGTATATTTTGATTTTGATTGATTGATAGAAATAATATATGGTTTTTGATTAGCATTGAGCATAGAAAAAAATTCTTATTATTGTGCCATTATGATACAAATATAAGTTGCAATACTAAACATTATTCTAAATTTTTTGTAATATTTTGATTTCAGGTATATCATTCCACGAAGAAAAGCTAATAATGCAAGATACATTAGTTATATAATAGCAAGTAAATAGTTTTTTAAAACAACTTATTGGAGTTATAACATTTTTAAGCAATTAACTAACATCGTATAGGCTGTTTGTTGTATTATTAAAAAAGTCTCAACCAGTGATTATAGAATTTTAATATAAAACAAAACATCTGTTGCTTTTCTGGACAACATTCTTATAAGAATATTAGACATCTGAAAATGTATTGATACATTACTACTAGAGCTGGATCTAAAGTGATTATAATTCGTTTTAAATATAGTATATGCAAGAGTCCACGTTTTTTATATTGTTAAACAAATATATATTAATATTATATAACAATTGGTTTTTGACACTAGAAAAATTGACTATAGCTTCATTTTCTTTAAGTATTTAAAGATTTTCTTTGACATCTCAAAGTTAAGTTTTAAGAAACATTAAGAGGGTAGAAGTAATATAATTTGGAATAATTGTAATACAAATTGGAGTTACATTTTAACTGCTCATATAGTTGTAAATAGGGATTGCAATCCGGCGTAATTTTCAGTCACAATTACCACAATAATGAGTTTGTATTATATATAATTAAAATATTTTAGTTTCAACAACTTACGGTAAAAAAATTTAGCGGTAATCCAAAGTAAGGCGTTATTATTTACTTGTTTCGTCTGTCACATATGTTTGCAGTTACATATCGTTTTTAGCAGATAATCTTTTGAAAAGCTTTACCACTTTTCGCACTTATTGAAAAAACTCATTGTATCTAAGAATTACTTCTGCCTTAGAAAGATAAGGATGACCAGGATCAGTTATTGTAACTGTAACTCCTTGTTCATCATCATTCGTTGTGTCTTCGTCATCTGTATCTGATTCATTTGATGTTGTTGGCGTTGTTGGCAGGCGGTCATCTGCCTTCTCTTCATTATTTTTATATAAAATATCGACCATAGCTAATCATAGCTAATCTACGAAGCACAGCTGTTCATAACAATTCATAAGCTTACCTACTTGACCATAACTCTTGCTCATGCCAATAATATCAGTTCAGTATCAAAACCGAAGTTTTTTAAGCAGTGCTGATAGTATGTTCTGCAGTACATTAACTATGTAATTTAATCAAGGCTAGATTAAAGAGTTTTTAACAATTAAGCGCATTTAAAATGTCTACTCATGCAACAGTTCTATCATTTTGCCAAAATTGCTAGCACTGGATCCAGTCCCCGGATCCGGTATATTGGTACCGGATCCGGTAGACGCATAATGATGCCGGATCCGCCGGATTACCGGATCCGTTTTTCCGGGTTGCAATCCCTAGTTGTAAAGACTTGATAGAGCAGTTAACATGGAGCTCTTGTTAGATAAAATATTGGAAATACACATATGTAACAATACATGTTAAGTATTGTTTTAATAATGAGCTCTATGAAATTCATAGATGATACGTAAAAAATTGTATTGTGCAACAATCATCAGGATAGGATATGCTTGATGCTGAGTTGTGTAATGACTGTAAGAAAATAAGGTAATAACAAAAATGGTAAGTAAGAATTTCGATGTAAATGATTTGATTTAAGTGTACAGGCAATATAAAAATGTTCGCCGATAAGTGTTTTATTTTTTTGTTGCCCATATTCTTGAGAGGATTTAATTACTAGGTAATCAATCCATAACGAAAATTCGTTGATTTTATTCGATTCACTCTCAATTAAATCGGTGCGATTGATATTCTCTTATTTTTTAGACTGTCTAATAACAAAAATGTAGGAAGGATAAATTTGCAGAAAAATGAAATACGACGTAATACTTAGCGCTTTTTATTTATGTTTCACTGGCGTCGTCCACGTGTGAGGTGGAAGCAGATATCAGATATTGAGGATACAAGATTTCTGCTCCAAAACCGTCAAGTTATTGCATGACACACTTTCACGCTTATAATATTAGTAGAATTTTTGAAGCCACGGTTTCTTTTGTAATGACAGATTCTCATGGGAGGAGTATATTAGAAAAACCTATAAATTATAATTTAGCAACCCAGGGCGTCCTTATAGTAGCTGTTCTACTAGTATATTAGAAAACCTTGCCTAAGAGTTTCAGACACCTATTTTTCCGCTCTCAAATAGTTCTATAAAGGGTTACAGTTGCTTGCGTCTGTAGGGTACAGTAAAATCAGTATTTACGCTTAGCCCTACACGTAACTGGTGCCGAACGAGCAACACAGTCTTGGGAGTATAATGTCGTGTCTAGTTACTACTTAGAAGACAAAGACATGCCGCCACACGACTCTTCGTGTTTCGGCAAGAAGTAGCAGAAACCAAACTGAAGGATATGAGCAGTTTTTGTCACATGTTCTTTTTCAAATAGAATCTGGCTGCGTATGTTGCAGCGCCGGTGCCATAGATATGGATGTTAGCGGGATCCGAAGCACTATGTGCCTGCCATTGGCCGACCGTTTGCCCAACTAGTCGTAGTAGACCGATTTCTAGAGGGGTTCGGGTCTTCTCGTGGCCACCATTCGAGCTCACCATCAGCGTTGTAGCATCAACAATTGTGAGATCTTAACACAATTGACATTCCCCCACCTGAATTTTGAAAGGTGAATGAAAAGTGAACCTTTCGAAAAACATGAAAGCAAATAAAACAAAAGTAACTTTCTACGGCTATTGCACTCAACTCTTACAGCAGTCCACCATCTCGACACTTAGAGGCCACAGCTGCTCTTTCTTGCGAAGAAAGATTGCATGTCGCTTGAAACCTTTTAGTCACTAGCAAAATCAATTAAAACCAATTTTTTCTGTCCATCACTACCGCTGTTGCCATAACCAGACGGTTCTTTGACTTTTTCGCTTCGCCACTCACTATTAATATCTTCCATCTTGGATGCTAGAAATATTAATCCACCTACCCTACCCTACAACTTTGTAATACCAGAGCATAGCATACATCAAAAGGAGGCTCTAAAAATATTTCGTAATTTGCATCTGAACAAGACTAGCGGCCATGACGGAATACCAACCATTTTTTTCTGAATTGCGCTCCTGAGTCTCCTATTGTGACTCGCTTGTTTCGCCACACATTTAAATCCGTCCGTCTGTGTACAGGCGTTTCACGACTTAATACCCCCTTCAACCTTCTACTAATAACCAATATTTTGTATACCTTTATTGCAGTTTTTATTCATTTTACAAACTTTATTAATAAAAATTTATCACAACAAGCTTTTAAACAAAGTTTTAGAAATAAACAACATCAAAATATCTAATAACGTCACTATTGTAAGAAAACTTTTTAAAACATCTTTAATTATATTATTTATCAACAAGTTATTTAATTAATGTATGAATTTTGTAATAAAATAGAAACTGAAAAAAGAAATCCGGCCTGTTTAATTTTCCCGAACTTTTATCCTTTTCGCACACACTATAATCCGAAGTTTTCTATTATATTTAAAAGTAAAATTTTGGCACTAAATCAACATACTATATCAGAGAGCGCATTGTTTCCCTTGTCATGTATCAATTGACATATATATTTTTTAAATTAATCGGTGTCTTTGGCAAACTACAAACTCATATTTGTTTCATACCAAACAATGTAAGACAATTATTTAAATGAGGAAGAGAAACAGAAAAAGAAAAGATCCCGAAGGGCCTTCCATGTTTAGTGGTTTCTTTTTACCATTTATATCAACCCTCTGAACTCGATTGTACAGGTACGCAATGAGAAGATTGAGATTTAAGTTAATATGTACTTAAAGAAATTTTGCGACTCCTCTCAGGCCCCAAATCTATTTTTAATTAGCTTAACATAAGCAGCTGTTGAGGGAGCTCAAGTAAAACTATATTGTATGTTGTGTAATTGTGTTTATCCAAATGTAATTATATTTGGTTAAATATTATTTTTCAAAGACCTTGCTTAGAATTGGTAGAGGTAGGTACAAAGATAAGTATATAGTTATTGGGGTATGTAGTAGATTCGTAGTCCCTGATGTAAAAATTGGAATTACTTTAGCTATTTCATTAGTCAGGAAACAAATACAATTTCATCAATTATTGAAATGACGGCCTTAACCGATTTTCCCCACAGATCGGATATTGTTCCGAAATATAAAGTAAATAATAATTATTATTGTAAAATGTATTATTACAGATTATCATTTCCTTACACCATTTTCGTCACGATGTTTCAATGCCTATTTTTATTTACCTAAAGTTCAATGACACCTTATCTTAGTAATTCTTAGCAACAACATTGAACAAATAAATATAAAAACCATAGAGGCAAAATAAAGACAACTTGTCGAGGGGTGCCTTCTGGGCCGCCATCGGCAAGGCACGAGTGGCACCCCAGTTTATTGCAGTTTAGTGCGTAAATACAAGTATACTCTATTCTCGCAGGCTAAGAGTAATCCTCACTTCACCTCAGTCAAAGAGTCCTAACGGAATACAATACGACGTGACAAAAAGAGGTCAGGCAAATAATAATTAACTGCGCTTTATTATTTTTGAGAGACAGGATTAATATGCCAGAGTTCAGAAAACTTATTAATTTTTTTAGGCTATTAATTTGAATTTCTTGATAGAAAAACTTATTGCTCAACCTGGATTTTATTAAATATAGGACCTCTGGTGCCTTATAAGCTATTTTTTTATTTTATTTTATATTTTTATAGACATCGAAACACTTTAATAGACAGAAATACACGGTTGAGCAAATATGTCCATTTTCCAAAGGTCGATAATAACTTTTAGATCTTTTCGACTTGAGTATTGCAACATTCTGTGAAATTCGCTTGGTCTTGAACTAAACGCGGTAATTGTAGGTGCGGTTTCAAAGGTCAAAATGTGGATCAAATTATTAAAGGTCATGTAAAATATAACAGAACTGGAATCGGATTGAGTAATCAGGAGTCAAGTAATAATCATTTGAATTAATGTTTACGGAGCAATGCGGATGTACTGTTATATCCTGAATCATAAGGTTTTCTCAAGCGTTTATCATCAGATCTTACTTTTGATAATAAGCAAACATTTTTAAAATGAGTCATTTGTGTTTATTCTAAACAATTTGATATGCTATGTGCATTTTATTTTCTTTACTTATTAGTTATTTATGGTATTTATTTAAAAATTATCTTAAATTTAAAATTTTAATAAATAACAGTACATTTTTTGTCGATTATTGCATGATCTACGATTTTGTCTAAGATATTTTTAAGATGAAACAAAAACAAAAAAAGGGATTTTTCGAACTTCGACCTTGCATAAATTTTTGCACGCATGGAATAAATGGGATCTTTATTGGAATTTGGTAAGTACATACATGTATTTGGTGTATTTTGGTAAGTTGTCATCTTTGCCTACAGAAAATGGTATTGTGTTAGATTGGTTGAGAGCTTTATTAATCTATGATATTCATTACGGTTTACGAAAAAATTGCGTTTTGAACGTCGACGATTTTGTTATCGGATTTTTGGCAGTACAATTAAAGTGGAAATAAGTAGTTAAGTGTAATAGTGTTGTATTATAAATAAAAATATATTAATCAAAAATTCATAGTAGTGTATGATATCTGAGTTATTAGCAATTCGCATGAAATACGTAAATCTAAGGTTTGTTTATCTCTTTTCCTACTTCCATTGGAATAGGCTATGTACCTATATATGTTATTAAAGAGCATATTTTAAGCGCCATTCATTGTTCTGTTTATTCGTTTAAACTAAATTGGGAAGTAGTTTACTAAAAAATATTTCCACATCGGTATATCACCAAATTCTTAGAATTGTACGTTACGCTAAAGAAATTCAAATACATTACGAACTTTATTCAGCAAATTAGGCGTTGCGGTCTAGTTCACATAAATTTGACAGTTTTTTGTTGACCACGTGCCAAATAAATAACGTTACTTAACGCCAATTACGATACTTTTATTTGTTAAAAAATACTTTTTGTTTTATGTGATGATTTCTTATTATTATTTACTTTGAATCAACAGCGTTTACGTTTAGAGTTAAAATTTACGTTCAACATATACCTTTAGAGATATTATATAATTTTAAAATAAAAGAATACCAATGAACATACAGCTAGAACTTATTGTATATAATAATATATTACCTAACGGATTGTTGTAGGACCATTACTTTAAAAAATATATAAAAAGCTTTAACTGTTGAAAAATTTTGCTTTATTTGTCTTCCTACTTTTAAGGGACGGGGCTACAACACGACCAATTTCCAAACTCTGGGTTACTAAGTAATCTAATAATATCTTACAGACCCAAACCGGAATGGAACCATGTACCTTGGGATATGTTGCTTAAAAAGGTAGCCACTAAATCAACGACGGTCACAGAGTCACAGTTGTCACAATTTCTCTTTTGCATACATATATCTATAGTGTATACTTTGTCACAAGATGAACGAAGTTGACATTCGTGATCGATTGTTCATAGGTTCATTGTCCTTTTCCATTTTAGTGACCTTTGTCGAGTCTCGTGAGAACAATAAATAAATCCAATTTTATTCCATTTAAGGCAAGATAAACCAATTAAATGTCGACAAGTCCACCGATAGCGAACATTCCCCTTTGTTACTCTCGAACTATTCTCGCCGCCATATCTTTTTTTTTATCCTTCAAGTGTTTCAAATCTCGGTGGTACCCTCTAGCGGTTGCCATGACCAAGTATAATCTGACTCTTAAAGATATTAAATAATAAGCTGCGATATGTAGTCCATTGATACTTACGTTATTATACGACATAATATATTTATACTACTATACTGATTGATAAGATCCTTAAGCATGAGACACTTGGCGAATAAGTTAAGCCAAAATATGTGTGAAATTTGACCGTCTCGGCACTTGCTATATCTGTGAATGTACTATGTAAACAGTCAATGTTTGTGACAGTAGACTAATGGTGGGGAGAGGACTTAAATTATATACTACATGTATATAATAATGATATTCTATAAAGTTATAATGCCGATAACTTATTATTCAAGATTTATTAACATATTATACATATATATATATACATGAACAATAAGAACTCCTTTCAAACCCACGAAACTTCTCGTTTCATTTTTGATTGAGATTGAGCTCTTCTTAACTTCAGATTTTTTTATTATTACTAGACCTATTTAACTAATGTAAACAAAAGAGTTTTTAAAATTTATACACTGGTAATAATGAAGAAAACCTTTTATTAATTATATTAGTGATGAATGTGTAGTGGGAGTAAAATGGTAATATAGATATTGTTCTTACCATGAATGAATCATTCGATAAAATCATAATGAATACAAACGATTGAAGGCGTCACTATAACTGAATGCATGTTTATTCAAAATGGTTAAAGGTTATACTCGTATCATAGCGATCGAAGAAAGACGAAATTGCTGTCATAATATTTTTTCTGACTATCGTTATTTTAATGTAAATATGTAATAATGTAACGTAAATTTTACTATATATAATACCTGCGGCTTCACTCATTCGAAATTTTGAATGGGCTTACTTTGTGGTAGGGATTTTTGTCAAGCGCATCCATCGATCGAGTAATGTAAGTACTTCGATCACTCGTATGGCGGAGAATCCAACAAGGTGAGCGGATGATGTTGATTGATGATGTTATAATAGATATACTAATCAATATAAAGGTTTAATGAACTTTCTCCTTGTTAATAATAAATTTCAAAGTACCCTTGTTCCGCCGAGTTCATGCAATTTTATTCAAGTAGCGAACGTGTTAGGTATAAGTCGGAAGAAGGCGGCTGAATCTTTTCGATCTTCACATGGTTCTGAGCGTACATTTTTTATATATTTAGTAAATATTTACCTTAGAATTTTGAGAAAAATTAATATTTACTCACAAAAAAAATTACACGTTCCATATGTTTGTGTCAGGTTGGTTTGTGAATTTAATATAATTGTGAACGAGAGCCGAATACGTTTTCGATGTTTGTATTTGGACTTCATGTATTCATTAAAATTCTGTTTAATTGTGCCTAATTTTAGGTCAATGTAAACATCTTAATAAGATATTATTACCAAAACCAGGACCTAAATATGTATAGAACAATATGGATTCAACATTTTGCAAAATGTATTTAGGGTATCCTTGAACGATTAAACGACATTGATTGAATTTATTACGATAATTTGTCGTGCTATTTGTCTATTCATTCGCCAATTTTGCAGTCACATGGGCTGGTAGGAAATAAATTATCATAGAACGTGTTAGTACTAATCGTAGTTTATACATACACGTTTTCTATGACAAAATGCTTACCTATTAACTGATCTAAATCTTATGATAATAAATTGTATAATTATGAAGCTATAGTATATCTGCGTTTTTGTATACAATTAGAGAAAACACGTATCAAATGTTTCAGGATGGTTTCTAGTATTTGCTCATAAACAGTATAGAGCAATAACAAGTACATTTGTCCATTTTTTTCCGTTTGCCCTTTGGATAAAAATTACCTAATGGAAAATGTATTATTAAATAAATATTTATTATTGCATCTTTCTAAGTATTCCTAAAAGTTAGGTTTTATTTTATTTTTTCGTACTGAGTTTCTAAATAATACGTGTTTTAAAATATATCTATCAAAAAATAAATGAATTTTTATTACGTGTTACAAGCGTCTATAATTTATGTAAAATGCGGTTAAACATTGCATTAATCAAAGCCGCAAACGAGGCGGCAAAAAGTAAGCATTTCTGTCGTTATTTGTGTTCCGCCAAATATATCAAATATTCGAATAATGCACTTATCGTCTCGAATGTTCATAATAGAAGGCGGGCCACACCCATGCCCCGCGTTCTTGCTCCAATATCTATGTCGATTAGTCTTGGACTAACGCTATGTTGTTATATTGTTATTTTTTGTACAACCTTACAATGTAAAGCTACGCCAATTCATATAATTTTAGGATACAAATCGAAACATAGTATACTAGTCACCGGTTCGTACGCATTGCTAATGTGACATATTTTATACATCATTTTATAAGTTAGTTTTGATTTTTACTGACAAAGTGTCCCCCTTCTCGTCACACGTCACGCGTGACTTTATAAGGATGATTTTATATAAATCGTTCGCTGTATGCGTATGTGTGTGAATTTATACTAGAAAAGTGAAATATTTCTTATCAAAAAATGTTATATTCAACTAAACAACTGTTATTGCAGTTACTAACTGTATAATAGCTTAGATATCTGAAAGCGACTAGAACAGGGGCTATTTAGTAATTTATTGTGGAGTAACGTTCACTCATACGCAACGCTCTCGCCTTTATGAATGTAGTGCATCCTGTCTACAACATCAATTTCGTAGTTATATGTATATCTATATGTAACCACGATGTATACACACATTGTAGTATAAGCAAAAGTTAAGTATTATTGATATATTAGTTAGTATTTGAGCTAAAATCGATTGTCAAAAAGTCAACAATAGATTTGACATTATATAAAAAAAAATTAAACAGGAAAACAGTAAAATAAAAAAAATATGAAATGGGTCCATTATGAAGCTCAACTCGACGCTAACGACGACCATCAAATACATAAGAAAATAAATATTCAGACGAAAAGAAAACCTCCTTCGTTTTTGAATTCCTTTAAAAAATTTAGTTTTCTTAACTTTTCATAACAAAGTCACATGACAAAGTAAAATAAATATTTTACTAATAATATTTCAAATATACAATTAAAAAAAAGATAAAATTTATTTATTACATATATATCCATATCACAAATAATGTTTATATTTTATATTGATTATTCTTCTGTAGGCTATCGTTGACTGCCGGATACAGCGTTGGCTATCGAGTGCCGACGTTAACAAGCTCACTAATTGTTACTATGTATCATTAAATAGTATTTAGAATCTCAATCAACACAGGCGATACAAGCCCTCTGTCAGAACTGTATCCGGCTAAATTGCAATGAATAAGATGAAAGTTGTGTTGTGATTTGTTATGATCTAAATCGGCGTAACATTTTTTTTATAAGACTATTAATGTATTTTTTGGGCCTAGAACCTTCCCAGTCGTACACGACACCCACTATCATCACAATCGGATCAAAGATTTCGGAACGCTATAGGCTTAAACGTAAAAAGATACATTTTTATTACTATAGAAATGGCTGTAATAATTTCTTAATATGATATGATGATTTGTTTACACCTGTAGATTGCTATGGATTTATGTAATAAAGCGAAGTTTACATTTATTATGAAATCAGTGTTATCTTATGTTGGGCTTATAATCAGTAAGTAACTCAAAATAACAATTGTTTTGGTAATGTTATGAACAAAATTCATAAGTTGTAATAATTTATTAATATATGAAAAAACATATCGCATAATATTACGGTGTATATTATTTACTTACTTATTTCATGTTTAAAAATGCATATTGTAAATGTATTTTATTACATGTAAATTAATATGAAACGGTATTAAAGTTTCAAGTTCCTTCACAAATTAAAAAAAAAAAGAAGAAAACGGAGAAGAGTAGCAAATGGGTAGTCAGCTGATGGTAACCGGTATCCTTTCGATAGTTTACCGCCTTCAAGGGAACTGTTGATTATTGAATATTGTTGGTTATAGAATAATTGATGTGTCAGTGTTGCTTACCCAGGCTGCTCTGCACAAATATAAATTAATATTAATTAAACAAAGCATTAACTAAAGTACAACCCGATTTCAACGTTGTTGCTCAATCTTTGTAAATTAATTATAAATTAAGCATTTGGTTATTTCTAATTCGTTAGCGCTATTATTTATTAGAACGTGGAGTAGAAGTTTGTAATTTCTAAAAAAATACTGCTTGTGGGATTTAATCTTGTTACAACCTTAGTACAATATCATAAAAGAATCTAGGCTATAATGAATTTTTGAAACTGTATTCTCAAGACTAAGTATTTATACCAGTGACTATTATGGGATTTTTTTTATTATATCTGGAGAATGTACGATTTTTGACCCATATTAGCAATCAGTATTTTAATAATATATTTCTTGTAAATTACGCTGTAGTTACCTTTAATGTAAGTTATCTAACAGCAACATATTAAATAATAATCAAAGTATTAATTTTATCGCAGTATTAATTATCAAGTCGGTGTAACGTTACTGTATTAACTAGTTCATTATAATCCCGTAAGTGGAGCGAGACCTTAACCTCCTCAAAATATTCTGTTTTTTACAGATAAATATATATTCAGTAGGAGCCTTTATAAAATAACATTAAGCATGCGTTTAAATCATTACCGTTTATTGCTTCAAGCTTGTTCATAACTTTTAAGGTTTACGAGATTGACTTGAGTAGTTTAATATTAATTTCTATGCAATACATAAAACATTAGATATAAAATTTTTCCCAGATTAAAATTATTAGTTATTGTGATTATTATATACATTAAATATATTATAAAAAAAAATTAAATAGTTTATTATTATTTATTTTGTTACTTGTATTGTTCAAGTAATTAAATTATGATTAAGAAATGAATTACTGCAAATTAATATTACGGATGTCATTTGATCTTTATGGGTAAGGATTTGTATCGACAGGTCGCAATGATACTTTCTTTAGCTTTTTCTCAGCGACAGTACAAATAGAATGTTGAGACAAGTGGGCGCGGTGCTTTAATATAAGAGAATTGTGTTTTCGTACCACTTACACTATTACTTGAAATGTAAGGCTAGTCACAGACTAATTGAGACACTAATCTGTTTGTTCTTTCTTTTCCTTATAGGAATTTATGCCATAAATTCGAGTACTTGGTAGATATATTAAATTAAACAAATGAATTGATTTTTTGTTACCGACACCGATTATTATTTACAGTTACTGCTAAGCCTGGTCGACACTGGTTATAATCTTGTCTAAAGTACGTGGAAGAATGAAGAATGTGCGGTCTTTTTTAATGATCTAATGTATGCGATGTAAGAATTATCAACGCGCCACCCACCTTGGGAGTTAAAAAACTGTGCCCTTCGCGCCTGTATTTAGGAACACAAGGATACCAAGAAGTGTTATGTAGTGGAGGTATATGAGTATGAAAGATGAGTGGTACATACCCAGACGGGCTTGCTCGGAGCCCTACCACCAAGACCTTTCCTATCTATAATAAATTATAACTATTAATAAGTACCATCAAGTTTTGTTAAGTTTATCGTAGCCATAGGAGATAAAACATAAACTACATACTATTCGTAACACGAATAGCTGAATGTATAACGCATATTGCGATCCGTTTCATGACAGCCTTAGCGCGTGCTGAACTGGCTGGTAATGGCACAATTACGATAAATGCATTGTCATTATTGCGTACAGACCTTTTTATTTAGCTGTCTCTGTTTGTAAATATAGACGTAATAATTATATAAATACCTTTGCTTGGATTTCATACATATTGATTTGAACTGATTGAAAATATAATTACAGTACCGAGTATTTCTGTCACAAATTACATATTTGTCGCTTTGTATGATTTATGTTGCGAATGTATTGATTTTAATTACATTTTATGAATTATCACAGATTCTTGAAAAATTGTATTGGTTCTTATTCATCTATTCATATGCGACATCTTGGTTTTAAATGTTCATTTTAACTGCCTCGTTTGTTTAGTAGTTAGCTTATAATGTTGCAGAACCCAAGGTCTTGGGTTCAAACCCCGGGCTAGACTAGAAAGGTACTGTTTAGTCTGTCGAGAAATCGCAGTCCAGAGTCTAGAAGTCGGTGTTTGCGCACTCACTTGTCACACTATAACACATCTCGCGTGGGTGAAATCGGTCAGGGGGATTAGTAATTATTTTTTATTTATATATTTCTTATTGCAAAACTAAAGCAAAAACTTGAGATTTTACAAAAGTCACGTACTTTTCGAGTTACAGGGGGTCTAATCGTAACAACGCCGATATCTTCTAAGCAATCTTTGGGCAGAGCGGATTATAAAATATGAACGATGGGTACCTTATTGTAAATCAGATTTTATAGATACGATAAAATGTTTTGATAAAAATATTATTTAAACAAATTTTAGTCTCTTTTATATGGTCTTTTAATAAATGGTATGTCTACAGCACTAAATTCATAGATCACGTACCTAGTATTTATTTTACGGGGTTAATTTGAAATGACACTCGGCTAGGCTTGAATGAGGTGTTAAGTGTCTTGACCGTTTTATGTAATATGATCATTTTTACTGGAATCTAGCTATATATTAAAAAATATGCAATTTTTATATAGGTGTCACATGAACACTTGTAAAGTGCCAGCAAGGATATTAAATGTAATTGAGTAATTACAGGTAAACAGTAATTGAACTATTGTTACAGATATCACGCACGCAACCATAGATATTGATTAATTGTTAATGTGTGCGTTAGTTCATGTAGCGTTAGTTTTGGAATTTATTTTCTTGAAATGCCTGCTTCCGACTCGCCAAACTGTTTTGGTAGAGCAACACCAAATCATAAGATACATCTTATAAACACATTACATTTATTATTGTAAGATTACAACTTGTTCTTTTATAAAATCACACTAAGTTACATTCTCCACCAAACAGTAATGTTCGTGTGATTACAGACACAAGGTACAAAACATTAGTTCTCAAGGTCGTTGGTGCATTAGCGATGTAAGGTATGGTTAATATTTCGTACAGTGCCTATGTTTGTGTAAGCTAAGGTATGCTAATTGGCGATGATGATCACTTACTATCAGGTAGTCCATTTATCCATCCGCCAAAAGTTTCATGTTACAAGAGAAGTCCGCGGAGCGAGAGCATAAAGAGAGTGCCTCCACTGACCTGCTCCGATAAAGAAGACCGGGGAGAAGGCGTCGGCGCTATACGCAACTTTTCCCCCCGCAGTAAGCGTTGCCGAGAGCAGGGATTTATTAATGAATAGGTCATATTCCAACAGAATCCATCTAACATATCATATGATTGACAAAAATTACTATGGATTTATCTATCATGGATGTCTGTCTTTATCTTTGTATAAAAAGGAAACTGATTATAATGCAACATTTGATGATAGTTTAATCCAATTAATGCAACTCCGGGGCGCATTGGAGCGTGGACCACGCGACCTAGGAATGTCGACTAATTACTACTTGTACAATTATCTATAAAGAGAATTAAAGTTTTTTAAGTGATTTGATATTTAAAAATAAAATCGAAATGGTCGTTAATACATTTCGTATATTCTTCAATCTACGTTTTTACCGTTTGAAAGTAATCCTTTCAACTACTACTAACTTCGCATAGTTAGTATCTAGTTTAAAGCTGAAGCATATAAATATTTTTTGTGGTTCTCAGTTACTTGAGGTTTTTTATAACGTGCTTGTGATTTTAAAGATAGTATTAAAAATAGTAGAGTACTTGCGTAGCTTTATGCTTAGTTGTTTCATTTACATAATTTCTTAATCGTAGATTTTTATCTTATGTAACAGTTAGTTTATTTACCTATTTATTACAATTTAGAAACGGTCAACTTCTAACTAAATAAATACGTTAACTTATTCAAAAAAGACTTCGGGATAAACAAATAAAAAAATAGCTAAAACTTAAATTTACCTCACGTGGATTTAAGACGAGTTCTGTCAAATGTAAATGTACATATGGAATATCATAAATAAAAATATTTGTTATTAGATCCCATTTAAATATATTTATTTGGCTTAATATATTTAAATAACACTTAAGCTGCAGTTTATATTTAAAAATCCGTAACTTATATCGTTTAAAACGACTTAAGGCACCAAGATAATAAGTATAATTTGTTCTCGAATAGTTCTAATATTATTGAAATGTGTAGAAAACGTTTCCAACATTACAATGTAAGATAATTATAATGATTTGAACTTTTATTTAGGTATAATTAATAAATTCATATGAATTGTTAGTAAATAATTCATTTATCAATCCACTAGCATTTACATAATTATCATTTATTTATTTTAGTAATAAAACATGATGTGACTTTGTATTGATGATTAATAATACATTTTATTTGATTGCTCTAAATTATTTTATAAATAAATATGATTAAATAAATCAATTATTTAGACATGTGCATGAAAAAGCAGTTAAAAAATGCGTGAAATATGTCAATAATTTGCTCTACAAATATTGTAATAAATATGTTGTTAATTGTGATTCATAGCAATTTTTCATAAAACTGAATATTTTATACAGTCAAAATGCCATTAATCATTATAATGAATGGTTTTTCTGCTAATACGTAGTTGTTTAATCTATATAGGTTACTATATTTCTTTAGATTATCACTTTTATGGTCAGGTACTTTAATCAATCAAAAGATCAAGGACTTTTAGGCAATCAGACAATATATTTATTTTTAATAGATTGACTATAGAGAGATATAGAGGGTTATTCGAAGGAGTGTTACTATATTTTTTATTCGAAGTTAATTTTTTATCAAGACCTAGAACGCTTGTGATGAAATCGTTTTCAACAATTTAAAGAAAGCTAAATATAAGCTATAATTTTGTAAAAAAATATTTGTAGATAATGAAAAAACGACTAATATGGCTAAATATCTAATGGCCGTAGCATTATTTTCATTTTTTTTCGACCATATACGGTGTTGCAATTATGAGATAAGTAATTAGAAGTTTGTGATACAACACAAATACGGTTCTGCTATGATGTTGCTCGACCGAGGGCGAACTAACGCGCTAATATGGATACAAACGTACTTCGGCTTAAACGAACGCTGTCCAAATTTTATCAGCAAAACCAGGTCTTCCTATATGGAAGGAGGGGAGGAAAGTATTCCAGTATATGATTAGCTTAAGTTTCATACGAATAGGAGTTGAAGTTCATATCAATATGACTCCATTCGGTGCAGTAAATGAAGGTTGATTACTAAATAAAACATGTGTGTATAAAGTATTTGCTTCTATTGGCATCTGGAGCTGAGGATTAAATCACCAAAAAAGAAAATCCATATGTCCATATGTCAGTCATCTTAGGCTTCGGAATTATAATAGTACCTAAATTTTTATAATTAATTTTATTACTGAATTATTTGGTCACGGTGCTGGGGGCATTGATTTAATTTATCTGGACCTGTAAACAAAAAGATATCGTTTTTTTTATTGCTGAAGTAACCTATTTTTAATACACTTTATTGGCTATTTATTATATATAAATACACATACTTTTTAAATCATAAATATTGTGCTACTATAGATATCCAAATGACCGTCTGGAAACATACTATTTTGTAATGTAAATGGAAATATCAACATTTCCCAAAAAAATAACGGAAGAAAACCCAAATACTTTATATAGCTTGAAAAGTTTGGGTAAAAATAAAATAATGTATTATGATTATGATGTTTTATTAAAAGATTTGGACATTAATAAGGTCGACCCTAAGACCTACCAGCGAAACTTTGAAGAATGTCACACATGAAATATGCGTATTTCGATAATTTTTCTTAATTTTATTACAGTTTATCGCAAATTACACGCATGCAGAAATACTCAAAATATTCTTGCTAAGACGTTAATACGTTTGTCCAGTTTTTATTAAAAACTCCACTCGTTTATGTTTATTTAGTTTGATTTATTTAGTCCACTTCAAAAAAGACAAAAGCAATGTGGTGTTTTTGTTCTATGGGAATGTTACTAATTGTGAAAAAAAATAATGTAATATGTTTGTGTATTGAATAAGCTTTATTTAAGAGAAGTTCCATTTAAATTGAAACTCTATCCTAAGTATATGTAACTAGGGATTTTAAATCAGGGTAAACAACACTGGTAAATCCTCGTATCCCCGAATACTTGTTACTCTAAGCCGTACTGTCTCTGTTTGCTCAAACGTGAGCATCGCGCCTAAAATGGCTATACCTATAAAACAATATACTTATTGTAACTCGTATCAGTAAGGATTCTTGACTAGTGACTCGTATGTTATTTTATATATCAAACACTTGTACTGCGACAATAATTTGCTGAGTTTAAAACGGCTTGTTTCTGTTCCTACCGGATCTTTAAATGTGTACCCGTATCATGCGAAATTTATTTCACACCACCATTACGATAACATTGAATCATTTGATTTGGCTATAGTATAAAAACGTGTCGAAATTCACGTAATAACCTGCACTTGATTTTTAATCAAATTTAATTGTCCATGCCGCTGGCCAAATATTATGTCTTTACAGCGAGTCAAGCTCTAATTATGTGTAAATTGATTAGCTGGAAGCGTTCTGTCTTATCTTTGATTGTATGTTGTATTCATTGCTGCAAAAAACGTAGTACCATTTCGTGTTTTATTACAAATCGCGCAATGAATGTAAAAAATCGTTTGATTGTCGCTTCTAAATTTTTGTAATACAGGATAGTTACAAGTATGTAGTGTTAATATATTGTGATTAGAGGAAGGCGAGTGAGATCTTAAATCATTTGAGTGGTAGGAAACGTAACACTTAGAATTATAATTACTAGCTATTTGACCTGGTTTTATTATGCCAATTACTTAAAGTGTGGTACCACAGTAAGGAAGGCTAATAAAGTTTTATTATTTTATATTTTGTATATGCATTTACCTAAAACCATGACATTTATTTGTGTATCATTGAATAAATATTCGAATGTTAATTTTTTAACATATTTTTCTTTCGTTTACGCTTATGTTATAAAATCTAACTTAAGGCAATAATTAACATTAAGAAGAATCTAAAACGATATTTCTGTGATTAATAATCTCTACGATTATAAAGTAATCACTTAAAATATTTACTTAATATCTAGGAACTGAATTGACATTTTATTGTGTTAATCTGTATTCCGTTGAATATAATTTGAATCGAAGCACAAATAAATACCTTGCCGTAAGACATTTATTTATTACATTATAATCGGCTGATCTCAACCAGAAACCTGTGAAAGGTCACACTTGTTATAATACTATGTTATATACATACGACGTGATCCAATTTGTAACTTGTATAAATAAACCTCGGACACATAAGCGGCGTTTGGTTTAACATTAAACATTAGTATCGTTTAAATAACCAGTATTTAAAATAACTAATTTGAGGTAAATGTTTAATAAATTTTCCCATAATTCAATCCCTCACTCAATCTCAAGTATTTATTAAAAAGTCGTAATTTATATAAAATCTTGATATTATCTTAGTATTTGTAAAAGATCTTATCAAGAAAATATATTAATCGTTCGTTATAATTACTCGGTCTTTTTAATATTACGTATTGAATTTAATTACATAAATATGTTTACGTGTATAAAAATCAATTAAAAGATTACTCCTTTCACAGATTTTACGTCGTACATTACCGTCGTACGTCTCCATGTAAGAATTGCCGTAAGAACGTAATCATCCTACGTCTTGATTTAAGAATTTCCTGCATAAAACAGGATTCGATTGAACAATTATCTTTGAATCAAGCATATTTTGAATTAGATTTCCTTGTGACTTAAATTGATGTACATATGAAATCATTTTTTTTTAAACGTTAAAGATTTATATTATTGTTATAGAATTTATAAAAAATATTTAAAAAAAAATGAAATCAATAGATCATTTACAAAAAAAATGTTATATGTATCAAATGGACAGCTTCGTGTCAAAACGTAGATACTATATTAAGATAAAAGTTGGTCTGTAAATTTACGCTACTGGTTCACAAATATTTAATAATTAATTACTTTGATTGATATTGCTCTCTAATAACTTTGATAACAATCTGAGTATTTAAACTTTGTCAAGTGCGACAGTTTTTTATGTGACTAATTAAGATATGAACTCGGCTATGGGCGGAAACATGATTGCTATGTATTATGAATAAGGTAAAAAATTAAAGTAAAGTTTGTTAGTGAAAATATGTCCTTTTTATATTTAGCAACTTGTAACATCATTTTGAAGTGATTTGAGAGAATGGTAAAAGTTTCTTTAATATAGTATTACATCGCTAAAGAATAATACGATGCATTATAATATACATATAATATTTTAACCAAATATTATGCTGTTTAAATGATAAGCGGTACATTAATCGTCTCTACATTACTATATACGCGATGCATTTTCATAGATTAGAATTCAACGCGCTTCGCTTTGAAGTGTTCATCATGTCATTTGATTAATTGTCAATATTTACATAAGTTGATTTAAGATAATTTCTGGAAACTGGATAGTAATCTAAGTTATGAATTGCTACCATTACTTAATATTTGTTTTGTATTTATATTAAAATAAAAGCTTGTAATTTTGACAAGGGCGCAATGTCATTACCCCACATGGGTGTATCGAATGATCCAGAAGCGTGCGTGAAAGGGCTCGCCTATCACAAGGTTAAGAACACAATGCTACATATAACATTGGCTTAACGCACTAGTTTGCGCTTGCGCAGGCTCGTTACATATACAAACGTTATATATGTAGATCGTTAAATTAATTTTTGCTGTTTGCTTAACTTTGCGCATATAATGTTTACATTATTATGGTTGGAAAAACTGAGTGATGAAAGCATCAGTACATAGCAGTGTTTTTTGTTAATAATTTTACTGTGTATAATATAGTTTAAGTAATGTTTTAATTACTATTTCATATAGAATAATTTAAAGTTGAATAACACTCTTTAGGGCTGTGTTATTATACTTGTAAATGTAAATGTTTGAATTAAATTCATTTATTTAAATACATGTTTATGTTTTTATAAAAACTAACATTCTGACAAAACTACTGAAAGGTTTTCTCTTTTAGAAAGATATTTTTTGCCGTGAGTTCGTCTGTTGTAATTATAAAATTATTTCTTAGCTAGAATCGATTTTGTTGGTAAACTTAAAATGTCATTTTATTTACAGAAGTATTATATTTTAAATGAATATAATGCACAATTAATGAGATATCTTTGTTTTACGTATTTTTAGGAGTTAAAATTACTATTAGCAATTATTCAAGTTTCTTGGAGTTTCTTTTCGCTGGAAGCTGCTTTCCGAACTGTGGTAGAGATGAAATATTGACGATTTCAAAAAGCTTTATTGCAAAGGTTTACTTTAAATATATTTATTTGATTTGGATATAAAACCCAATTGAATGGAATTTAAAATATATTTTCTATAGTTACCGGGATCCGGATATACCAGCTTTCTGCATAAAATTTGCGGGTCTAATCCCTTATGTAAGCTAAGTATGATTCCAAAGGCTTATCGATTGGCATCATATCTTGATAAAACTTCTCCAGTAAAAGTCAGTCATCTCATCATGAGAAATCCGTAGTGTGTTTTATTCATGACAGTTATTGTATGCCTGTTATCACTTAGGCTAGTTCAGCCTCCCGCAGAACCAAGCACTTCCGTAAACGTCCCTTGTCGTTTTGTATTATCTCTAAATATTGCCAGAAACTTTATACTGAATTATCAGAAGCTTGTAACTGCACTACGATAAATCTTGTTGACACAGTTGTTGAAAAACTTTAAAAACTAAACAAAACTGTGCCTCGAAGTACATTTCAAAGGTTCAATTACTTTTATAAGTACGAAACATTCCCTCAGGATTAGATTGTCGTTATTGCACGAACAACATTTTAAGTATAATTTATTGTCTTGAAATATTTCAAATCAAACGAGCGCTATGACATCTGTAGCAAATGAGTAATTGATAATATCTGAATTACTTTGTTTTCGTAATACTCGCTCTTATATATTGATGAAAGTTTTTCTGTTCTTATTAATGAGTTGGAGGACTTAAATAAACAGATTAATCAAGATAGATTTGTACAGGCGTGTCGGGTACTTACCGTCCACTCATCAGTTAATCTATCACCAAATCACACCCTGCGTTATTGTGTTCCCGTAGAAAGAGACTTATTAACATTAGAACTTATGGTTGGTTAATAAATTTTAAATATTTCTTTAGCATATATTTTACCGACAAACATCGTTAAAGGAATAGATTTAATGTATTAAAGTTAAATAATTGTAACGCGGAAATATATTTCAATATGGACAAGGACAGTTTAATTAATTTGGTTATATATAAGAAATGAATATAATATGTCATTTCTCGATAGTTCCGACTATTAAATAATGATATTAGAATTAAATACCTTCAACTATCAAAATGGTAAATTGTAGGTGGTACAGATTACATTTTATGGAGTTCGACAAAAGGAGTACGTGCAAGTTTCGTCACATTTAATTATTTATCTTTAATTATTGCTTAGACATTTGAATAATAATTGTAAATTGTGTGTGAGGAATTAAGGCAAGTGCAGGCCAGACGTACCAGGTACCACCTGCTCATTAGATATTACACCGCAAAACAGTAATACTTTATACTTGTAGTGTAGGAATTTACTTATTTAATTTTTTACTCAGAACAATCAACAAAAGTAACAATCGTTATAATCTAAAACGTCAAATAATAAAAAAAATAAAATTTCACTTCTGATTATGAAGTAATACGATCAAAGTCAAAATAATTAGTTCAATTTCAGTTATATCAATATCTAGTTCATTACATTTTCATTAAATGTATTAAAAATACTTTACGTGTAAATAAACTATAACAATGTATAAAAATACAAAATAGATGTAAAAACGAGATCTCATAACAGATTAACACTTCTTTGAAAACATATTCACATATTTTGTTTACGTAAATTTTTTCTTCAATTAGAATATTATTTTACATTATCTATGCACAAATATTAACTGCGTTTTTATAGAAAAAAGTTGCGTAAATAAATAAAGCTACATTTAATTGGGTCTCATTGACCGTTATTTTAATGTGTGGTACATTTAATTGAGATTGTCCGGTAACACAATAAGCAGATGACGTGAATTTTAAACAAGTTGAAACAGGATGTGAAAGAAAAATTCTACAAGTGTGCAATCAACGTGGAATAAACCCAGTAGTTGAATATTTACAGGCTGTTGCTTTCCATGTTTACGAAATATAAATATTATAATATCTCGAACTAATCCATAGATTTTTTAAATCTAGATCTCTCATAGGAATCGTTACTACAATATGTTACAGTTGCTGGCGTTAGGCTTGAGTAACCAGAGCATTTATTTTTTTCCATATGAGCGGGCTTGTAAACGTGATACTTTTAAAATAAATTGCCCGATTATAAAGTTATTTTTCGAACAAAGCGTTTTAAAATAAGATTCATTTTTAAGTGGTAGTGCCACACTGCATCTGCTTCGGGTTGCAGCCGAATGGGCCGGCACGCCCGGGGAATTACCACTCTCTCACTTAAAACCGGTGTAAAGTGGTAGCTACGCTACCGCATTTTATCTGGTATGTGAAAGTCCCGGAGGCCCGACCCCACCCCCAAACATGATGGTTGTGCAGAATTTGGTTACATTACCCCAGGAAGGTACCATCAGCGACTGCGGTGGAGAATCCCTCTCTGGGCATCCATGCTCAGGACGTACACCACCTGAGCAGGGATGCCCAGGCTGCCCTCCGAATTCTGGGGGGAACAATTTTGCGCTCGCCACTGTTCGGGGCAAGCGGAGCAGGCATCATAAGGCAACCCCTACCACCCTCATTGTGGACTTCTGCAACATGAGGGGACTCAACTCCAACTTGACCGCCGTTCACTTTCACCTTGAGACGGCGAAGCCGGCCTTGCTCTTTCTTACCGAGACCCAGATATCCTCACCTGCCGATACGACTTATCTTTCCTACCCCGGGTATAAATTGGAACATTCCTTTATACCACGAGCTGGGGTGTGCGTGTACGTCAGAGATGATATCTACTCTCGACGCCTCGGCAGCCTTGAAGGGCAGGACCTATCGATTATCTGGCTGCGTGTAGATTGCGACGATCATCCGCGAATCGACGCGTGCCTTTATAGTTCCCATAGCGGTAATGCCGAAACCGACCGACCGGTCGAGCACGTCCAAATGGCTACAGATTCCGTGCTGCAGCAGATCCCATCCACAGAAATCGTAATTCTTGGCGATTTTAATGCCCACCATGCCGAATGGCTTGAATCACGCACTACCGACCATGCGGGTAGATCTGTTCTCGACTTCGCTGTAGCATATAATTTGACACAACTGGTCACCTCGTCAACGCGAATACTGGACGTGGAGGATCATACACCTTCCCTGTTGGACCTTCTGCTGACTTCCCATCCGGATAGCTATCAGATTATCGTCGATCCCCCTTCGGGCTCGTCGGACCACTGTCTCGTTCGGAGTACAGTGCCGGTTGCGCGGTACTCACGACCTCGTTTCGTGGGCTGTCGCCGCGTGTGGCACTACAAGTCAGCAGATTGGGATGGGATGCGGTCCTTCTTTGCATCCTACCCATGGGGGCAGGTTTGTTTCTCGCCGGATGATCCGAGTGTTATTGCTGACTCTGTTGTCGATGTGGTGCTTCAGGGTATGGAACTGTTTATTCCATATTCTGTTGTGCCCATCGGTGGCAAGTCCCAGCCCTGGTTTGGTCGTTTCTGCAAAACGGCCTCACGCCGAAAATGGGAACGTTATCATGGCTGGGCTAACGCATCGGCGTCTCGTGATGTAAAGACCAGCGCATTCAGAAAGGAATATAACTCTGCCTCTAGGTCCTTCAAAAACGTGATTGCTAAGGCGAAGACGGAGTATATTGGCAGAATTGGCGAGAGACTGGTGCGTCTCCCTTCAGGAACACGTGCGTTCTGGTCTCTCGCTAAAGCTGTCTTAGGGAATTTCTGTCAGCCTTCCTTTCCATCTCTGCACAAGGACGGTAAGTCATTGGCCCATACCGCGAAGGAGAAAGCTGATCTTTTAGGCTCTCTCTTCGCGGCGAACTCGACTCTGGATGCCCGAGGAAAGTCATCACCAACAATTCCGCGGTGTGATACCATACTGCCGGAGGTTAAATTCCGGCAAAGTGCAGTTCGTAAAGCATTTCTTTCCTTGGATATTCATAAGTCGAGTGGACCAGATGGCATCCCTCCAATCGTGCTACGGACTTGTACTCCCGAGTTGGCGCCGGTCTTAACGCGTCTTTTCCGGCAATTCTTTGCATTCGGCGTCATCCCGAATTCCTGGAAGACTGCTTTGGTGCATCTGATCCCTAAAAAGGGCAACCGCTCAGACCCGTCCTACTATAGGCCTATAGCCATCACCTCCTTGTTCTTCAAGGTAATGAAGTCCATTATAAGCTGCCAGCTCCTGCGGTACCTAGAGGAGTACCAGCTGATTAGCGACCGCCAGTACGGTTTCCGTCGAGGTCGCTCAGCCGGTGATCTTCTAGTTTACCTTACTCATAGATGGGCGGAAGTAGTTGAGAGCAAGGGGGAGGCATTAGCAGCCAGTTTGAACATAGCGAAGGCCTTCGATCACGTGTGGCACAAAGGGCTTCTTTCGAAGCTTCCATCCTATGGGCTTCCCGGGAAATTATGCAATTGAATTACCAGCTTTTTGGCAGATCGGAGTATCAAGGTCGTTGTCGACGGTGCATGCTCCGACCAAAAATTCTTCAATGCTGGTGTTCCACAAGGCTGCGTTCTATCACCCACTCTGTTTCTTTTGCATATCAATGACTTGTAGCGAATCAGTAACATTCACTGCTATGCAGACGACAGAACCGTAGACACCTCATACACCGGCCGTGCTAATATTTCTCGGGAAAACGTCGAAGAAAACTGGAACAAACTTGTGTCTGAAATCGAGTCTTCGTTAAGCAATGTCTCGAACTGGCGCCGGCCTAGTCCACTTCAACCCCAAAAAGAAGCAAGTTTGCGCATTAACCGCCAAAAAACCGCACCTGCAATCCTCCTGGTGTTGCAGATGTCCATGGGCGATGGTAATCATTTTCCATCAGGTGAGCCTCCTGCTCGTTTGCCCCCTATAACATAAAAAAAAAACATTTTTAAAAGCTTTTTTAATACGGTTGGCGTATTTGGTCATAGTGAAACATTTTGGATTTTTTAAATATAGTCAGACACGTAGCTTAAAAACGATACTGTCCCACCCAATACGTCACTTTCACGTTAGACACGAGGCGTCAATGTGCTTGTAAATACTTGAGAAGTAAAGCATACTTACTATTATTTACATGTACAATAATAATTATATTAAATATACAAAATCTTCCTCTAACAAGCTAACATGAAAAAACGTAAAATAATCCAGTACAATTTATGTGAGTAAAATGACAAAAATGTATCCCACTGACAAGATTAATCAAAGCGTATTTAGACTTGAAGGAAATTAAGATCATTTAGACTAGAAGGTTAACTGCATATGACTAATGTGATTTCACGCGATTGCACTGACGTAAAAAATTGTTAATTGCGCACTTGTTTAATATATTTTTCATTCCTTAAATAAAAGACAATGAAGTGGACATAAAGTAAAAAATTTAATGAAATATACATTATTGAAATTTTACAGCTGTAACTATTGCTCATGAAATCTGCTAGCGTGGACTATTAACCTAGCACTTTAATCGAGGTAGCCGCAATCAAAAACCGAAAATTACTTAATTCAAAATACCGAGTCAAATGTCGATATTTCCAAGTATAATAACCTACGTCTGTAAATTGTGTACGGTATATTACTCACAGTAGGTACATTCATTTAATTAATCGTAGATCAAGAATTTTTTTACTTGAAACAGCATGTGTCCATTACTCGACTACTCTTGTTCCTTGAAGCAAGGACACAATATTTACAAATACTTCATATAGAATTCTGCTAAGCAACTTGTCACTTTTGTAATACAAATAAAGGTTTCTTGATAGTCCATGGCATGCCGTTGTACAACCAGTTTAGGCAATACAATTTCAGTGCGATTAACATCGCTAAAGTGCGTTAACACAATGTTAGACAAACAAAACTTGTACATTGATTACGCTCATACGACACTTTAGCGAAACAGTCTGAGCCTTTAATGGACTGGTAGATTTAAAACAACTTGAGCATTTAATTAGCATTGTGACAAATTGGAATAGGGTATTTAATATTGTCGTGCGTTGGAGATCTTTTATTTAAAGTCTTCACCGAATGTGTGGATTTTACATTTGTAATAATATGAGGTTAAAGATTTTTAATCACTAATAATCTTTTTTATCAGTTGAATTTAAATGTATAGTTCATGTCTATTAGCAATTTTATAATGAATTTTTTACTAGCGATCCGCTCTGATTCCACAAAGACCATAAAATTTCATTGCTTCTCTTAATGATGAAAATTAAAGATAATAAAATTGTGAATTAATTACATAATCCTTAGGTTTTGTTCCTTAATCCTGTGGATTGTATGTAACACAATAAACATTTTTTTATATTGATGCATGTAAGTTGTATTCTCGTCATTTGGGTTCGTAATAAAAAAACTAAATCTGCACTTGCTATTTTTTACTGATATATTTTTTATGTAACGAAGGACATCTAGTAATCAATGAGCTACATACAAATCATTATTAAAATGTTGCATACGAATATTATGGTGATATTCATTAATCATTCAATAAAGAGCTGCTTTATTCAAATAATGTTTAATTCAAAATGTTATGAATTTGTGAAATCTAATCTAATTGAGGCATGTATTATTATATTGCACAACATTTCAGATGCCAAACTATTTTATAGCCTACAACGCCCAGTCGTGCAGATTCTATTCCCGTGACAGGTAAGCTCTAGATATCACAGATTTGAAGATGACAGAAGTGTTATATGATTGCACTGCAGTGCACCGAATTCAGTTGTTTTATTCAATTCGATAGTATATATTTTGATACTTCGAGCGAATTCACATAGAGATATTATTAAATTATATATTAAAATGAATAGGGTCTGTTTTGGGTCCACTCATTTACTGCAACAACTCATGTAACAGTGGATACAGAATTTCAGATATACATTAAATTGTAATTGTGCTATTTTAAACAAATGAAATATACCTTATAAAATGGATGTTTGTGTATCTGCTTGAGATTATTAGACTTTCTTGGAGTAGTTACGTTATGTAATCTTTCTTGGAGTTATTTATACTATCTAATTTGTCATGTATCGCTACAAGATAGCGCTGCTGCGCTTCAATTTCTATACCGTTCAACCGTTCGCCATGACAATTGGTAAATAACGTTTACCGGATGTGGCTCGAAATATATAAGTATAAATTTATTTCAATCAAAAATCCTTTGCTCAATACGCTTTAGAAGTCGTTGCTCTGTGCACGGTACCGTCGGTATTCGAAATTACTAGTGAATGGTATGAGATATGTTTGATGGCTGTTTGTCTATTGAGTCATACTGATAGACAGCGAGATGTAGTTCAGGGAAACAATTTTACTTTGGTATGGAAGAATTTGACATTTGTAAAAGATTTATTTGTTTTAAATTACATTAACCTATCACTATGTTCGGATTAATTTCAAGAAACGTAATTATTAATGCAGCAAACTTATTTTTCAAACTTATTTTAACTCATAAGAATCCAAGGTGGCTTGTGAGGAAATAATATACATTAATCAATGGTATCACAATTACTCGCTTGCTCGTTTCGGTCGAGTTACAAGAAAAAGAATAAGGTAAAAAGAAACTGAAAATCCCATCTCGGAAATATGAAAATAACACCTCTTACCGAAGCGATATTTAATTTTTCATGTAGTTAATTGGAGTTTATAATTCGTCTCGTGGTCGGCAGTGAAGGAAAACATCGTGAGGATACCTACATGTGTCTAATTTCAACGATTCTGCCACCAACCCGCATTGGAGCAGCATGGTGGAATATGCTCTAAACCTTGTCCTCAAAGGGCGAGTACGTCTTAGCCCAGCAGTGCGAAATTTACAGGCTGTTACTGAATAAGTGTACTAGTGTAAATGCTGGTCGATCTGTAGTGAAACATAAACATAGCCCTCTGTGAACGTTTCTAAGCTAGAGTCGTTACTGTAGTTGTTAATCTTAGCTAGATTTTCAGCTTCGAATTAAAAAAAAAATTAATAAACTTACGAAATTTTCTTACATTACATTCCTGAACCGGTTTGATTAAAAATAATGGAAACAATGTTCTTGTTCTTCCGCCTGCAAAATTATCTGGACTTTTACAAATTACTGCACAGATAAAGTGATTTATTACAATGATTCGTTTAAAAGTATATGGTATGTATATTATCTGTGTATAGAGGATATGTCCATATAATGAGAAAAAGTAACCTCGACGATATCACATGAAAGATTGACGGCAATCATTTATAATAATATATTATTGTTATAATAATATATTTTACATTGAAAATAAATTAAGTTCAATTAATGTTATATATAATATAGTATTATTTAATTTAAAACAATTGAATAATGAATAAAAATAGCACTTTTGACGTATTAACAAAAAGACGCGACCATTCGCTCAATCGGGAATTGTATTCACTTTTTTTGCTTTATTATAATGCTCCGCGCGGTCCATATGCCTTTTGTATTATAATCTAATATTGTAACTGGAAAACTGAGTGTTGGAAGACGAATAGATCCGACAAAGCTGACCTAAGAATCTAATTGATATAAGTGATGTATTTTACAAAAAATACTGTAATATAAGTAAAGCGTTTTTAATCGGTGCCAAAATAAATTCAAAGAAATATATACGAGAGAAGTTTCCATCGGAGCCTTGGGTATCCCTAAGAAGCCAGACGTGATATGAAACAGTTAATATTAATTTTGACACTAAATACTCGTACGAGAAAATCGATTCACTCGTACGAGTTTTTCTAACGTCTATCAGCTCATTTACATCGTGTCCAACTTTCATTTTACTCCAATAGCGATAGCTAAGATCCAAATAGAAGATTTTTTAAGTCATCAATATTGAAATTTATATATCCTCCAGGTATTGGAGTTAAGGAAACAACTCCTGTTCTCCATCAATGAAAGTCATAATTACGGCAACTGTTGCAGACAATCTTTTTCATTGTTCATTCCTTATCCTCCTCGTTAGATGATAAGATGAGATGTAGGAAACGTCATGGAATTTAAAGTTTCGCTGCTAGAGCTTACCTTTACTATATTTGATGCAAATTAAGCACTGGTATAGTAGAAATTAGTTGAAGTATTGCCAACAGCCAATGCAGCAGTCAAATTTGTAGGAGCTTTACTGAAAATAAAAATTCGCACAAGACAATGTTAAATTGGCAGTGTACAATAATATTATAATTGTTAAAATTAAGGTATTAATGAGCCATTGCTCATATAACCTTAATATCATACTATGATATCAACTTTAAACCTAAGCCAGATTTAATAACAGGCACTAAGGACGTAAGATAAGCGCTCATGTTTTGAGGCACATTGACGGTATAAGGAATAGAAAACATGTTAATCAATATTAGTATATGTTACTGTCAAGTGTTATTAACCACTAGCTTATTGACTCAGGTTGTAAACGTTGCAAAAGTTATATGATGCTTGTCATTCTCATCTTAGCCCTCAAACAAGTGCAATAATTAAATAAGATATAAATGATTTGAATCAGGTTGAAACAGGATTGTTCTCTAAATTATTATGAGAGAGGGAATAGTGAGGGAGTGTGTACTGTAAAATGATCTCCCACGTAGTTAGCTAGTCTTCGTCGAGAATGGCTGCTTTGGCCGTCAGTTCTAGGACATTATCATTATGTATCATAAACTTATCAGTTATTAATTACAAGAATTAACACATTAATACAAGATTTACACAAGATAAGCTCCGAAAAAATAATAACACATACAAAAATGTTAACAAACTCGGGCCTTTTATTGTAATCTTGATGTAATTTAATAAACTTGCTTAATATGATTAATATAAATAAAGATAATTTGATTACATGAAATAATAATATATAGTCTCTTTCACACATTCAAATAACATATAATTTACAATGCAGCTGAAATGTTTTTTAACACGTAAAGCTGATTAATTACTACGAAGTAAATAGACCGAAAAATCAAAAAGACTATGCACGCATACGCTTTAAATCGAAGCAAGAACAATGACTAGTACTTTCTGTTCCTTTTTATACGAATTATGAACCTTATGGCTCAATATTAAAGTTCTATTTCGCTTTACTATTTGAAATGAATGATTGTAGATGTTATTGTAAGGGTCGAAAATTGTAATGCCATAGTTGCCAAAGTGCATAGCAATAATGCATGAAAATTTGCAATAGTAAGAGGCAGGTCGAGCATTTATTTAGAGGAAACATGGAGTTCTTTCATTAGGAACTTATGTGCATGTACGCAGTAAACTTGATATTTGAAGCGTAACATGTATTTCCTATTGCATAGACGTTAATTGTTAAATTTTATCTACTTTGAAGGCTTAAATAAGCGTGAAGGCGCTTCGGCTTTTAAGTCTTTTAACACAATCGAATTTATTTTCAGTAAAACTTGTGATATTTATGATTTGAAACCAAAAAGGTTTCACTATAACCAATTCTGAATAATTGAAATATAATAATTATCTACATTATCAAAGTGTATAACTTAATTATAATATAAAACATTATCGATTACAATACTAAACGTGCCGAGACGGTCCAGTGGTTAGAATGTGTGTATCTTAACCGATGGTTACGGGTTCAAACCTAGGCAAGCACCGCTGCAATTTTGTGCTTAATTTGTGTTGATATATATTACTTCTGTTTATGTACCTTTACTTGAAAGATGTCTCTGTTAAAAAATGTTAACATAGAGATAACCCATTCCAGTAAGCTTAAAGTAACAATCTGTAAATCTCGCACTGCTGCGCAAAGGCCTCTATTTCTCTTGAAGGTATAGAGCTTAGAATTTTATTCACCATATGGGCACTTTCTCTCAATGCACGCATCGTGCTTGCCCGGGTTCGATCCCGCAAACTTCAATTAAGATTCATGTTATCTTAACCAGTGGGCTTTGTAGGTTTTTAAAGCTTATAAATAGGTAAAGAAGCAAAAAGTCTATCCATGATTTTAATACGTCACATATTTAACTAAAGTTATTATTTATAAGTATGATAAAGTAATGGTAGGTAAGTTTACCGTTTAAGTATTACGCTTAAAACTAAAAGGGAATTGTTTTATTTATGTCAATCAGTTTACAAGAAGTCGTGAAAGGTTTTCAGAATTTTATTGTACTTAATAAATTAATTTCGCTATGTATAATAAAAATCCGCGCGAAGTCTGTCCGTTTACTTTTTTAAGTTCCGTTGAAAAGAAATAGCATAATATTTGGACTAAAGTTAGTTTTTATTTAAATTCAAAACTTTTATTATTTAAAATAGTTGAAACGTGAATAACATAAAGGTTAAATGAGAACTACAGCTTAATAAAACTTATTTAACAAATAATAAAAACAGAATATTTACAGCTGATCCAAACCGCTTTATTATCACAAGTTATATTATATACATCGTTTCATTATAAAAATAACCATATTAAATTTACATTCATGGAAAAGGAATGTTTTAAAATCCACGAATCCATAAATTTTATATTATATTGTATCTAGCGTTTTCCAGGCAAAACTGTTAGCAAAGCTGCATATAATAATCCGCTATATATGCATTTATGTGAGCAAAAAAATATATAAAACGTTGTGTGAATGGAGCTATAAAGGTGATTTACAACACGCAACGCGCAGCCGTTCTCAATGAATTTTATATATGAGCATAAAAACGAAAGTAGTTAATGAAATTGAATTGAAATTGGGAATGAGAACGGAGAGTAGTTCCAAAAATTTGATCAATAATGTTATTACTAGAATTTTTTATAATTCTTTATTATGAATTTGTAATTTATGCCTCTCAAAACTTTAAATTAGAGTAGCTATTTAAATAGTAATTATGAAAGTGGTATACTTATCAACTCAAAGTCTGTATAGCTAATGATGAAGAGTGTAAAATTTAAGATAAATAAGGATAATCACTGTATCAAGTAATATATTTAATTTCAAGTTAAGTTAGAGCATTAACTTGCAATGCTGGTGCATATCCGGCGGATTCACACTAAATAGTTACTTTCGTAAGCCGTCTTATAGGCAAAGTCCTTACATGGAGAGAACATTAAGATTCATCTTCTCTAGGACTAGTATAATTAGAGATTGAGATAATTGAATATTCATGTGCGTAATTTTTGTTAATTGCACTCTGCGGTGAAGCCAGTATAATAGTTAAAAACTACCATATGTGTCCAATATCGCGCATTAGAGCTGCGTCGTGGACTAATATTAAAATCAAATATCAAAAGAACACAAATCCTCATCAGTGTGCCAATTACTTTTTAACGCGTCCTCTGCGTACTGTACAAACATTTTTGTATATATTCATTATCTGTTCGCTTTACTTTCTGATAATATTCAAGAATAACTTATTGAAATAGATTTTTGTTAATTAAAACAATATGTAAAATTAATTTTGAATTATTTATAAGTATTTAATATTAAAATATCCGTTTGCTCGAACGTTCCGTTTATTAACCTGCAAATCCTCGTTCTACATTCGATGTAATACCATATCCGATATCAATATTGATAGTATTATTGATAATGACATCTGAACCGATGTTAATAATTTTTAGTCATATAGATTTATTGTAATGGAATTTATAGAATTCGTTGCCTTCTGACCACCCACTGTTCAAGTTGTTGAACTAATGCTGAATATGAATAATTATATTCCTTTTGTATTAAGGGCTAGCATTAATAGGCCGTTTGATATGCAACTATATGGATAAATTGATTCATTAGACGAAATACATTAATTTGTATTTGAATGTTTATTGAACATTATATTAAGTTTCTATTTTAATTTATTTTATTTTCAGCTTCAATCATTTAGATTGAAAACTTTAAACGTATGATTTATAGAGAAGAGCGCTTCGGTGTTTTTCTGTAAGAATTCACTTCGTATCTCACTCGTGAAATATTGACAACAGATTTACGGTGATACGCTGTTTTGATACGTGTATCTTGTAAATTTTATAATTATTCAAGTTAGTATCGCATAAAACTTTCTGATTTGACGCTTGTGTTCTGCGATGAGTTTTGAGTTTTTCTTACAGAATACTTTTACTGGGTCTGAACACTGAAATTCATATATTTATTTATCTATTAAATATAAACGCACTGATGTCGCATTGATTTGTTGGATTAAGATTGTAATTGTACTTTGTTAACTAATTCCATTTAGTTATGTTACTATTAAAAAACACTTTATTTTTCATATCATTGTTAATTTGTGTACTAATATATGAATGAATGAATGTACCGTTATATAATAGATAAAAATATTATTTGGAAGAAAGAAAGAAATACCACAGTGGCGTGCATTTGGAGAGGCCTATTCAGCAGTGGATGCGGGCTGATGATGACGATTATTTGCCAAAAAATAAACCAACACTTGATAGAAAATCCATTTACTTATTTAATTTAACGGCGCGGTACTATTAAACATTGAAGCTAAATAACACTGAAGATTATAAAACACATGTTCATAGTGACTTAATCTATGAGATTAAACCAAGATTTAGACAGTTGTAGATGTTTGAAGTCTTATCTTCCAGCCGAATATTAAAGTACGTTCTAGATTATTATACTCTAATATTGCAGTTTTGAGATTTGAACTAAATGTAATGAAATTTTATAAAATAACTTCGGTCTGCAGAATTTATTACTACAGTTTCTATATATTATATTGATAGAATGTTGCGAATATTATATAGATAATTAATATTGAATAAGAACGAAGTTAGATTTGTTACTTTTCATTTATAAATGATTATATTATTTATTAACGTAAAGACATGTTGTACTGCGCGATGGAAGAATATTGGGTTTTAACTTCGAGAATTAACTTCCAAATTCTTTTAATATTTAACAACAAATGATTAACTCTTTTTCATTTTTACTTTATTAGGTAACTAGGGTCAATAAAGAAATAGTGCTAAAAATCAAATCAAAAACATTTTTTTTTATTACGAATTAGTTTTTTATATTTTTATAGTATTATATTATACTTATAAATAATTTAATTATAATAAAATTCATTTTCTTTAACAATAATTTATTATAAAATATTTCGCTTACGATTACGTAAAAAGCCCGAAATCGGTAAGGAATACGATGTCAAAATTATATTAACTGATAACTTAATTCTATTTGTTTTAGCATTTACAAACCAATATAACTCTAAAGAAAATAAAAACAATCGTGTTTTAGTACTAATATATGTATATTTACATTTTTTTTTTAAGTTTCGAAAATAACTCTTCTAAACAGAATGGCAGGAAAATATATTTTTGTGCCAGTGTCCTGTTCTTTGTATTAATGTTTTATATTTATAGTATAGCAATAATATTATGGTCTAGTCAAATCGAAAGACAAAGGTTACAAAGTCGCTGTTTCGAATATCGAATATGATATATATGAAAAATATCTTTACTCATAAAATATTTACGTCCAGTCCTAATTTAGTTTATAGCTTAAAATGTTAAATTTCCTGCGACCCACCTTTTATAAGCTTTATTATCCAGCTCTATGTGAACATTATAGTGTTTAGTGGGCTAGGTTCGACCTTTAGTGTAAATTCGTTTGAAGTTAATTCGCAATAAGTCAAACGGTGTGATAAAATATCTAGAGTATGTATTATATGCACAATGCTTTATATGAAAATGTTAATCGTTTGAGAGAAAAAAATAAGATTTTATAATTATAGGATATGTATTTATAATATAATATGTAAACATAAATTTTTGTGTGTGTTTCATATAGTCTATGATTGATTTATTGCAGGAAATTGTTTATTTAATTGGTTGTAAGATCACTGATGTAATTTTAATGAGCCACGCCCCACAGAAACTGTTCTAAGTAGCAGAAACAAATAAACAAGGTTCTATCAAGATTACTTTATGTTTTTAATTACAAATTGCGTAAGCGTCTGCTGTAGACGTTCGTAATGCAGACCATAGATTAAATGTTCTATAAGATAATTGTTTCAAACGAATCTATAAGCGATTCTATGGGAATGAAACATAATTGCTATTTATTACTTTTAAACTTAAAACATTTAATGTATCTAAGTATGTTTATGAATATTTTTACTCTTACATTTTATTTATACTAAAAATGTCTTAATAAAAATATATTGATTAATTTGGATGAATGCTTACTAATCATAAAAGTCTAGAACAATGTTTCGTCTTACTCTAATATAGGAATAATAATGTTTTTTCATAGGATACGTAAGTAGCTTGTAAATTTCTCAAGAGAGTGCGCCAATGGGGGTTGGTAAATACACATATCGTAGAATTTCATCCAACAAATTCAAACTGCATTTGTTAAATGATCCTCGCAAAATTTTCTTTCATCCGAACAGGAAATAAAATATAAACACAAATTATAAATACAAAACAAAAATATAAATACAAAACATCCAGTGTATTTGACATTTCAGAGGAGTTTGTTGCAGCAGTTTCGAACGTGCATTCTTTGATTTTGAACCACTAGGTCATTGCGTTAAGATTAGTACTTAATTAAAAATATAAGTATTAACTATAACAGTGTTCAGTAATGACAGTAAGGTAAATAGAATCAGGTGAGGTAGTCGGAGTTGTTTACGCGTTTATCTAGTAGATAATCGTCTAGTCACTGGAGGCGTCACGATTTAGCTCAACTAAACTGACATTTGACGCTGTTTCTAAATTATATCAACGTTTAATATAAACTACTAATTTCAATTACGAAACAAAAAAAACTGTATCATTAATTTATGTTTCATGACTTGGTGTATTTAGAAACCGTTGTAGATTTTTTTATAAATCAGGATCTTATTTATATATCAGGATCTTATTGATATTAGATTTAAAAAAAGTAATTCAGTCAATAATGTTACAAACAGCTTAAATGATTTTATAATAAAAAATAGCGATAAATATGTTATAGACAACTCAGTTGGTTGGTTCATTGAAGTATTCATCCGACCGGAAACCAACTTGTACGACGACTTTTGGGGTGAGAAAGGAATCGAGTGACCAAGGCCAAGTGAATCCAGTGTCTAGACTTGATATTTTTTACTGATGTTATTTGACATTTAACTTAAAAGATGTTTTTATTTTTTAACTTATTGCCCTTTATTTATCTTCTGTAGTTTAATTTATCTAATTTATTCCATCATACAATATTAAGATTTAAGTTAAAGTTTGTATGTTTTAATGAAATTCAATATTCAGTTACGATGGAAAATAATCAATATACGAGTACAAGGCCGTAAATTTCTACAGCTAAGATTGAGTTCCTATTGTTTTATTCTTATTAGTAAAATAAAGAAACTATCTGTGAATGTAGACAAAAGCTTACTCTGCTGTGAAGAAGCGCTTAGTTTAGCTAACCCAAGCTGAGCAAATCCAGCTCGTATATCTGTACATTTGAATTTCTTCTGATAAGAAGATTTCAGTACAATGTTTTCCTTCAATGAGCTCGAGATGAATAATAAACATAAATTAACGTGATAGTACTTTGATATACATAATATTGAATAGGAAATATTTATTTGAAAATCATCTTTAGAAGTTTTTCGGCGTAATTAAGAATTACTTATGTATGTACAATTTTTTATTGTAATTGTATATTAAAGAGTTATTTTTTTAAATGACAAAGAACCTTTATGGTATTTTTATACATTCACCTGACATAAAAGTTTAGCTAGTATAGGGTATAAACCTTGATCTATAAGAACAGCATTTGAACCATAGACCCACCTCGATTTGTCGGTAAAGAAAAAGGAACTATTGGTCAGATATACTTCATAATAACTAGATCATTCAAATAAGATAAAATAATGGAATTAAGAATTTAATAGGGTTCTATTAGGTTTTAAATAGGTCCATATTTGATTTTTATAAATGAAATTTTTATATATTAGTTTTATATTTACTTAGAATAGCGTTAGTGCTTTTGATTGAAGTGATATTGATGTCGTATCAATTAACATTGGTGGTCATAGAGCCGAATTCCGTTCAAAACCAACACTTATAATTGCAATACAAGATGTACTAACAAAATATGAAAAAAACGTTATTGTTTAATTGAATCAAAACAATGAATTATAAAAATGATTTACCTTCTTTATAACACTGACTCCTGACTGAATTAATTCGTAATTAAGTATGGTTGCTCTTTTCGCGAAGTAAACGCTCACTAAGAAAGGATTTTTTTTAAATTTAATTTATTTTTTTTATTATGGCATAGGTTAGCGGACGAGCATATGGGCCACCTGATGGTAAGTGGTCACCACCGCCCATAGACAATGGAGCTGTAAGAAATGTTAACCATTCCTTATATCGCCAATGCGCCACCAACCTTGGGAACTAATGTTTTGTACCTCTTGTCTGTAGTTATACTGACTCACTCACCGTTCAAACCGGAACACAACAATACTGAGAACTGTTGTTTAGCGGTAGAATATATGATGAGTGGGTGGTACCTACCCAGACGGGTGTGCATAAATATGAAATAGGATATGATAATTGATATAGTCCGTGTAACTTTGTATGAATTTTACCCGTACAAAGTCTGGGCAGCTAGTTACATATATCATAAAGTTAATTTCGTCATTAAAACGAATTGTACATAATAAAAATATTTGTAATCTTTATCATGAGACAAACCAATTACTTACATACAACAAATATTTTATAAATATTCGAAGTATTCATCAATATGAGATCAATAGCACTCTCAAGATGTAGAACAGGTTCGTTTAGCGTCTGTGTCCGCTGTAATTGGTGTTGTTTAATAAACTACGCACGTATGATTGTATTTGTACGTACTACATATGTACATAATTTTTTTTTATCTTTTCTTTATTGCCTCTTGAGTATTTATGGCACATTTTTTTTATATAAAATATATATAATACGTGCAAGAGAATCAAGGAAATATTGTTTTTCTACGAATTCTTACACTTTCGAAATATAGTATCATATAATATAAAGTAAAACTTAATTATATCTTTATGTAGTAAATTTGCACGATATTTTTATAAGTTTTCCTTAATATGTAGGTAAGGAAAACGCTGTACCTTAAAATTGTTCGATTAAATTTAAACAATTTTATTCGGCCTTCAAATTTATGATACATATTTCGATATGAAAGTTATTTAAACGCCGGAATTTCTAGAAGTTTCATTTTTATATATAATTGCATACGTTGATAATATTATTGTATATGCTCATATTTCCTTTTCTTTATTTTACGAGCAAATATGCGAGTCAACTATGAAAATTCTATATGAGATTGCAAGTACACACCAAGTGTACATTGTCAAGTACTTAGGACATATTATAGGGCACAGGTGTGTGTGCAAACACAGGTCCACTTATTTTTTTTTTATCTTATAGGGGGCAAACGACCAGGAGGCTCACCTGATGGAAAGTGATTACTACCGCCCATGGATATCTGCAACACCAGGGGGGTTGTAGGTGTGTTGCCGGCCTTTTAGGAAGGAGTACGCTCGTACGAGTGGCCTTATATATATCAGAGATCAACGAGGCAGTCTGACTGACTTAATCTCCACACAAAATCACATACGGCCTTTCGCAGAGCTTACTATGCACATCACGAGGGATGATATCAACAAAAACTATTTAAGTCGTGAAAGCGTAACAAACAAACAGACAAATAAACAAACTAACTTACGCATTTATTATACCAGTAGATAAGGATTATTATATAAGCTAAGGTCTTATATAATTAGAAACCTATGCTAAATTCAGTTCTACAACTCTGTCAACCCGAAATACGAGTATATTATAGGTAAATAACAGTATATATAAATAATTCGCTGACACTTTAATGATTTTTTCGCTCGATTTATAAATCATTATAATTCGTATGCACCATAAATTACGAAATGATACGTGTAAACTTCCTTAAAATCAAAACCAAAGTATCAATCAGACGCCATTAAAAAAACAAGTCTGTACTTGTTTTTTACCTTGTTGTACGATTCAAGAACCATTTTTCCATAAAGTGCTTAACGTGTTGACATCGAAAGTAACCTACGACCTACACGAATTTATTTATCGTGATCAGATTTTCAAAAAAATTACTTCACGGAAAACTATAAACGTGCATTTATTTTTTGCTTGTATGTTGATCTAATGTTTTTTAAGAAATATATATCCGCTAAACCTAAATCTACTAAACCTAATCCACTAAACCGTTAGTTACATCACTAATGCGCCACCACCCTGGGAACTAAGAAGTTCTATCCCTTGTTCCTGTAATCCGGCTCACTCACCCTTCAATCTGAAAATCAATAATACTAAGTAGTGCTAGTACTCAGAGTTACCAGTACCAGGCACTACCATCCAAGAATGTGGATTGTGTAAAATAATATTTGATTTCTCATAATATTTCAAAAATATTAAGAAACGTTTGCAATCGTACGTTACCATTTCACGGAACACTTGTCACCTTTTAAAATAATGTTTTTACACCAAATGTATCTTTAACTCGTATTATTTTTGATTTTAATTAAGCTCACCGCTAATCCTTATAAAATAATTACAATAAATATATATATTTTTTCATTATAAAAATCATCAAAACATTTATCAATAATTTAGAACAACAATTATAAATAGCATTAATGGTTTTGGGCGAGTGCCGAGTTGTTACTAGATTGATTTATCAACGGCATACTTTTCAATTTGCATTATTCCACTACGCATTATTAATTTTATATTAAGTCCATAATAACATGCAATAAAGTTGAGTAATATAATTTTTCAATCTGTCAATACTTATTTGAAATTGTATCACCTTAGTAAGTATGCTGTTAGGACATGACAAATGATTCGTATCTTGAAACATTGATATGATGATGTTAATTCTATAGTTCAAAACAACGAAACGTATGTATGTATGTATGTATGTATGTATGTATGTATGTATCTATGTATGTATGTAGATTTAAATTGTTACCGAAATATTTCTATTTCCTCTTTGCATATTTAGAAAGTGATATAATATATTTCTGAAACAGTTAAAGAACAGTTAAGAAATATATCAATTTAATAACTCATTTCGCATGTGAAATATAAAATAACTATTAATGAGAGACCATGAACCATAATTTTATTATTTCTTTGCTAAGATTTCTTAGTATAAGTGTTATAATTCCAGTAAGATTTTTAATTATTATTTTGAAGCATTTTCTGTGTAGATAGATAAGAAAATATAACAATAATATTTTAAAACGAGGTCATATATAGTGGTAAAGTATAAGTGACTAAATCAATCACAATACTAATAAAAATATTAAAACAATAAATATAAAAATGCTTATTTAAATTCCTTAAGTCTGGCAAAGTGTCGTTGGTTAAGCAAAAGCTATTTTTATCGTAACACTGTCGAATTGCATTTAATTAAAAATGCATATTTTATAAAAATATGCAAAAAAGCAACAATTTAATAAATTAAAATCAACGCTTATTTTTCGTTAAAATTGTAAAATAATTATTATTTCAATTCCTATAGCTTGGAGATTGAAAAAATAATAATTTTGTAAATCATTGCAAGTTCAAATAGTCAAATGATACCGATGTTATCATCACTACAGCGTAAATTGATTATTTTTAAAAGATAAATGACTAAATTTGAATATCAAAATATATACTTTAAGTTACCCTAGAATAACATTCAATATACAAAACTTTATAACTTGTCAGGAGCTAAAACATCTACATCGAAGTAACACATCGAAGCGGATTCCATACAAAAGACATCAACGTCCTGTTCTTTGTTCCGCACCCGTTTCGCAGGCTCTCGGACTTTTACTAGAGGAATCTGTTTGGAGATTATTTTGCTGAAAAATAAAATGTAAACTTATTAATAATGCAATTATTACATATTGCAACTACTTACAAAATTATTGTCGAAAATCTATTATTACAAGCGAATTCGACTACAATATCACAGTAAAATGTTAAGTCAGTGTATTTTTATGAAAATATAGAAAAAAAAAAAAATATTCGTATATATTTAAGAATCATTACACAATTTAAATTGTGTAAGAGGAACGAAAAAATATAAGTTATATACTTGTTACTATTAATCTAATAACAATATCACATTTACGCAATACAAAAGAATTAAATTACTAAAATACTGATTTTATTTTTCAACTAAAAAAAAATTTTCAAAAAATTGCACCCCTTAAACACCCCTAGACGTTAAAACTGTTGGCAGTCGCTCATCACAATTAAAATTACGGCATTGCAGTTAATTGTTTCCAATTACGTACCGCCTAGCGGGGTGTCACATATATAAGGGAGCGGGCTGAGAGCAATAGCATTCCGACTTTGAAGGTAGTGGTGAACACACGCTTAGGCGAAAATTTCTAGGCGAGTACTGATACCAGCAGCGCTTAGTCAGTTCGTTTGAGATCTCCAAACTTTAATTTTATAACCGTAATCATGCAGTCTATGGTGAGTTTGTGATTTGTTTTATTTTTTAATGACATATATTTAATATATATTATTATTACTGTAACAATATATAAATATATGTTACAGAAGGTATATCAATATATAAAGTACTGTTTGCTAAATACAAAATATTTACAACAGTAAGACCGGAATAGTCGAAATATAAATCTTTTCATGATCAGCACTAAGATAACTCTTTATTGAGTAAATTGATATTTCGAACTGATAAATTAGTATCAAAGGCTAGATTTATGCAAATTTGTAATTGTATAATTTGTTTCATGCCCATTCATTTACAAATAACCGTTTTCTATATATATGCTACGAATATCTAATGAGAAACTAAAGTTTACACATAAACTCATACTAGTCCTATATCTATAACAAATTCGTATTCGAACTATTATAGCTTCAGCAGTTTAAAGTTAGGCGGGAAATACATTTACGAAAAATAAATTAAAACTCAAGTATATTATGATTACTATGCCAAGGGCGATTTAAAGATGTCCAAGGTATTTGAAGATTAATCAATCAATTCGTATATCCTGCTATTGTCGCCTACGTCTCTAAGGCGGCAGAATTCATTAAGCCCTTAGTCATTGTTTATTTAATGAATACATTTGCATTTAAATTAAACTTATTTTTTTAAGACAGATTTAAATAAAAAATAAAAGATATTTCTTATCAAAAAACAGCTAAAAGTATGAAAATACGTATAATTCTGTGTTAAGAAAATATTGTCCTGAAGCGTGTATTGCATAAGCTATGGGCGGGCGCGTCACATTCATCTGCTCGCCTCAGTGGTCACATTAGCTGTGGTGGGCAGAATATATTCGTTATTACAATTACAGTTTTAGTTACCACGAAAGATAAAAAATACATGAAGTAATTTAGGAATATAAAGTTTAAAAAATAAATAGATTTGTGGTAGATGATAAAAAGTATACTTTACATAATTATTTTATGTATGTGTTATATTATGAACTATTAATGTTCAAGTTCGTGTATAGACTCGGTGAGTGGGTGCTATAAGTGTTCAAAGCACCCAGATTCGTCGGCTTTCTCTAGTCAATCATAACAATCATGCAACGTTGACCGCAAATTGGTCGAACACACCACCACCGCTTGAGCGTGACGCGGGCCAATAACGATTTCCATCAGAAATTTTACTTATGACCTTCGTAACCATAGCACTTCCTCACGCCCACCGCTTCCTTTCTTGAGCAATGCGGTGCAACAGGCTTGTTGTGCACCAGTTCGCTGAATGATAATTCCGAACTGTTGCAAAATAACGCTTTTGCAACAGAATGCAAAAGCGAATCGATATGAGGTCCACGCCTCAAATTATACACTTGCATTGTCTTGCCCATAGAGCGATGTAATCGCTTTCCAAGCGCGTACTCCACTTTTAACGCAAGAACAATAATGAAAAGACTAAACTAATAGAGCTATAGTCTCTAATTAAGGAAAAATAATATACTCGTTTCTTTAGTTTATTTTATAATTAATTGCTCTAATGTCGACTTGAATCTTTATTCCCATGGCATTAGTATGCAGAATTCGGACCTTCATAGCATTTCCAAATGTCAAAGGATCTTTTCTGAGTTATGTACCGGTCATACTCAGTGGGAATTAGATTAGACGTTAAAAGTCTAAGGTCGATTGTCTTAAAGCGGCGGAAATACGGTTCATGTTTATGACGGTCTCGTATAAGCGCGATCTCAAATAAATATTATAGATTAGTTAAAGAGTGTCATTATGACTTGATGATCTGAAGTCGACCGCGACTACTTGTTCAAGGTACGCATTAAGCGAAGCCGAATAACAAGTAAACTGCTAGTGAAAATCAAGTAAATTGTATAAATTTGAAATTTTAATTATTTATATGAAAATATAGTTGGCCGTATGCAATAAATTTAAGAGCGCTCACTTTAATAAGGTTATTTCTAGCAATTGTAAGGTTTTATGTAAATGTCTCTCTTAGATTTGATATCTTTCATAATTGTTTTATTGAAATAATTCGAAATACAGACATGTGTTAAAAATTTTTTTTTTTGTATAAAATTTTGCAATAATCTACGAATAGTTTCAAAACCAGACGAGGCATGTGATTCGCATGGTTTCTTCGCTATTATCCATTCGTCGTACATTCGCAACCGTAACTCAGTTTCTATCATTTCTTTTATTATTATGAAATGAGAATACTTTTACAATAATATATTTATTATTTAGTTATTTCTATATAACGGCTCATCAGACATTGCTATCTTTTTACTATTTAATATAAACTTATAGTATATAACCAGTTTATTTTGATATTTAGTTAATATTGTGTTACATTTATTTAGAGAGCTGGCCCTGGAAGGGTCTGCGGTTTTGGTATTATACCAAGGTTTCAATAAGTGCGTGCGGTAAATTTTGTAATAAGATATAGTTTCCAATAATAATAAGTCGCAGTGTAATACAAGTTAATATAAACTTTGCTGATAATAATGTTGTTAATGATCTAGTCCTTGTTATCGCTAGCTGTATCTGAGCAATAAATAAACGGATAAATACTTTGGTTATTAATAAATCATCAGCTCGAAGTACAAGTACCTGTACATATCTATTTCATATTTAGTTAATTCAATATTTAATCTTTTCACTTTGTATAAATCGTTTGCTGTTCTGATTTACTTCTAAACTAAACTTCCTTATTATATTTATCTGGGCGATGTTGCACGTAACGGGGCCACGCCTTCAACGAATACATTTTCTATGTAATATTTAGGTAATAGTTATTTAAATCGCTTAGTCCAATTACACTATCAAGACTTAGGTACAATTTATATAAGGGCAACATAAAACGTTTCAGATAAATATTCTAATGTTTATACAAATTATTTCGTTAATTCGTTATTTCGTTTCGTACTAAAATAATTTTGTAATAATTATTTTTTCGACATTACGCTCGATTTTGTATTGAAATAATGTTTTATGATACTTGCTTATTCACACACATAGTTCTAGTTTAATGTCGAAACGAGATTATCACCAAACAAAGTACACAATTTTAACCATTTACATCAGAAGCATTGTAATAATTGTGTGAATAAACTGAACGGATAACGTAACAATCTTTTGATTAATTTACCGATGTCCTACTTATCCGAAGAATAAACTTTTTGCAGCCGTTACAGAAATTGCAATTTCCTTTTTATACATCAGGTGGCTAATATCGTAACAGATACTTTTTCCTCACTGAGAATTTATTGATTTGGCTTTGATAAACCGTGTTGCAGAGAATCATATCCTTATGAAAAACGTCGGAGTATTTTAGTCGAGTTAAACAATAAACGTCACTGAAAAAATATAGTAACTTGTTTTAACAGAATTTAAGTTATGGTATTTCTGTCATGGTCGTTCATGTCTGCCATCAATAAATATAGATAGCACGTAATTGGCGTGTGTCCATATTAAGCCAGCCCGTTTGTCGATAAAAGATTTATTACACTGATTTATTACAAATTAATACATTTAATATGTTGCACGTTCTTTTCACACGCCATAAGTATTTGAGTTTAAAAGATATATATTTTTTTCTATATATATTTTTATTTTAAAAATGTTGCTTTTTATTGTTCTCAGATTATTCTTGCCGCTTCCTTCTGCCTCGCGCAAGCATCCTTCTACCCAGGCCCACCAGCACACATTCAACTCAGTCCTGATGGCAAATATGTGCTCGACACACCTGAAGTAGCACACGCGAAGGCTTCTCATTTGGCTGCGCATGCGCAAGCCTCCTCCGCTCACGGTGCCTGGGCTCCCGCTGGCCCCGCTTACATCGCTGGACCCGCTTACGGCGACGGTGGACACTACGGTGCCCCTGGTGCTGGTAAGTTAATCAACTTATCGGAGTAAAAAGTACCAGTAAATAAATAAATATTACTGCAAAGTCTGTGTCTTGTTTGAAAGTTAATTTTAAGCTTATTTCACCATGCAGCTCCAAGGGATACATATTTGCCGAATTCAGATGATTAATAAATTACTTCTTCCTTCTAAGAAAAACAAACATACATACATTTTGTCATTTATCTACAGGACTTCACAAATACGGCCCCGCTCCCCTCGCTCATGACGGTCGCGTCGTTGACACTCCCGAGGTTGCCCACCTGAAGGCTGCTCACATCGCTGCTCACTCTGCGGAGGCCGCTAAAGCTGCTCATGGTGGTTACGCTGGTGCTGGAGCCGGATTAGGCGCTGGTTACGGAGCAGGATACGGTGCCGCTGCTGCCTACGGTGCTGGCTACGCTGGTGGATACGGCAAATGGAGCGGCCCTCAGGCTCACATCCAGCTGACCCACGACGGTCAATACGTAGTTGATACCCCCGAGGTACAACACGCACGTGCTGCTCACTTCCACCAGTTCGCTGCTGCTGCGCAAGCTGCCGCCTCCGCACCCGAAGATCACTGGGAAGGCCACGGTGCCCACGGCTGGCACTAAATTCTACCTCTGGCCCGGCCCGCGCACTGCCTTATGCTATTTTTTATACAAAACCTTGATAAAAAGCCAAAAAAAATATGTTAAAGTACTGTATAAAGTTGAATGACCTGTGTATAGCGATGCTAGAGCGATTTTATACTTAAAATATAAAAATCTTTAAATGTTACAATAAGTTTTTTATTTTATTTTTTCCCTGGTATAATAATGCGGACGATAAAAACTTATAACTCAAGTAAATATAAAGAGAAAAATGGGGCAATTTCCGATCAAATTATTTTGAACTAGCAAAGTCATGATAATGTTTTCTTTTTTACACTTGACTATATTCAGAAATCTGAAAATGGAACGGTAATAGTTCTATATAAATAGAACAACAAAGCCTTTAAATTATAATATACAATAATACAAAATTTAATACCCAAACTTAAGCCATTTTCGGATTTGATCATTATAGTTTAACAGTTGAGGACAATAAAGTTCACGAAAAAAAATATATAACAGCACTCAAAATTATATCTAGCAATATTGTTATAATGATATTTATGGTAGTGTTTAAAAATAGCACATTACTAATATTATAAAGAAGTAAGTTTTGCTTTGTTTTCTCATCTCTTCATTCATCTTCATGCAAAAACATATCCGCTAACAGTATGTTTACTTTTTGCACACTTTTTGACAACATGGCTGTTAAATTTAGTTAAAAAAAATATTTGTGCTTATCAATCGAAAGCTTCCTAAATTGATCTATTCGTTGTCATATTTATGTTTCATCTCATCAAAATAAACAAGTTTATTGATTGATCAAGATATGTCATATCGATCGGAAAGATTACAGGCGAAAAGTTAATTCGGCAGTTCAGAGTATTTGTTTATGAATAAATATTTAAAAAGATATATATCTTTATTTTTCTCGTTCAAACTCGTCGAGACTAATAATAAATAAAGCGTTACAGTGTCGCGTATCTCGAATCCCTGTAAACTTCCCAGTATTTGAAGCACAGAATCATAAGTAATATTAATATGAATATTATTTTTTGTTGAATAAACATGGCTAAGAACATATAGAACTTTCATACATTTAACGTAGTGATTAAAATTTAAATGATAGTACATTTCGTTTTTTTGAAGCTAATTGTCTGAGAGATTTTATCCACCAGCGTAGCCAGTAATATAATATATAGTAATATAAAAGTTTTTACAATATTGCTTACTCGCTCTTTTTTTTCGATCACAAATAGATCGTTCATTTACACTTTCTAAAACAACACTTCCAGTATGGCATAATTTAGTAAGATATAAAACTCAATTTATTTAAAGTATTATCGAAAGAGAAAAGTTTCATTCATTTCATGAAACGCTCTATATTTTGTTTTTAAAGTATTTTTAGAAATATTTCACGACTACAATGATTTTATGAAAAAAATATTTAGTCATTATTTGGTGCCTCATATCTATTTATATGATGTAAAAAATAACTTCCCGGAAGCTTAAATTTTGATTTAAATGTTCAACTAAGCTAATTATAGAACTAATTATTAAGTATCGCTTTAACATTTTTAACGTTTCATAGATTCAAGTCAATTGTAAAAATACATTGGTAAAGAGGGCATATTATTCGATACAAGATTATATTTATGATAAAAAAGCGTGGAATTAATGCTTGTTGACCTCCAGGCAGGAGACATAACATACATATATAATTGATTTTAACTAACATGACTGTATTTTTAGATGTTGAAAAAGAGTAACTGCTGAGTTTCTTGTCGGTTCTTCTCGGTAGAATCTACATTCCGAACCGGTGGTAGCTTTACTTTAAATAGTTTGTTAAATGACGATTCAAAAGTGCTTGTAAAAGCCTACTTGAATAAAGTATATATTGATTTTGATTTTTTTGAAACAATAATTGATGAATAAGTGCATATATTTTTTGTAGCGTTGACTAATGTAATGAGGCAAAATTGATTGGTTTAGTGAATAACTCGTAATTATAGAGACAAGGAATATAATATCTGGATTATACACCACTAAAAATTTCATTTAAACAACTAAAATTGCTTGGTATGTCAAAAACACACGTATGTTTTTATCCAAATATCTGATTTTATAAGTTGTATCTGTAACATTAATTTTAATTAAACTTAAACACGAAGCGAAGATATTGCTCTTAATTTTATGTAGGCAAGAATTATATAAAAAAATATTTTGCTTAAACAATGTCCTCTTTGTTGAACAATTTGAAGTTATAGATTTATTCATTCAATAGTACAGAATAAAAAATAAACCACTTAAAACACAATGAATATGACTCTATTAAACGGATACTAATTGTTTTACTAACGGTTTAGTAACCTGAGTCTTTCAAGGAAGGAAATTATTTATATTATTGTTGATAATAATTAGATAATCGTGGAAACATTCTGTAGAACTGGGCAAGAGTATCACTCCAGCTGAACAAAGTACCTTCACATTCCAACCACAAGGAACTCCACAGACGGAAAATCAGCGTCGGTTTCAACAGAGACCCGCGTCTCACAAAGAGTCGTCACTCGCTGGACCTTCCCGTCTGTGGCTCATCCGATGCGTTCGATCGGGAGTCGGCACGGTCACAAACTGGAGTCGCCGAACAACAATGCCAAACACCATTAGCAGAACATCATCTTCTCCTTTTCTTACTTATTTACCCTTTTGCCGCCTTATTTATTCCAAATGTATTCCTGCCGTAATCACCAGGCTTGATCTTGATCGTAATACACGAACCAACAACACCACTAGCAGCAGCAGATGTCTCCAAACCCTCTTTCTGTACCTTAGGAATTGCCGTCACCACAACCCAAACGAGGGACGAGAATCGAATCGTAGCACTGAAGACAACCAAGTTTCGAAATTGTTGGTAAAAACCTAATTTTAAGATTTATTTTTTGCCAATATCACAAGTGTCTAATTATGCATTTAATCGAAAATTCAATCTACGACATATATAATATAAAACCCGAAACAAATATAAAACCCTATAATACTAAATGTTAAAACAATATATTAAATGTCATATTCATAGGTGTTATAGGTTTAAAAAAATTTAAAATTATTGTAATAAATAAATATAAATAGGTAAATAAGTATATTGGACAACATCACATACATTACTCTGTTCCCAATGTAAGTAGCTAAAGCACTTGTGTTATGGAAAATCAGAAGTAACGACGGTACCACAAACACCCAGACCCAATGCAACATAGAAAATTAATGAACTTTTTCTACATCGATTCGGCCGCGAATCGAACCCGGGACCTCAGTGTAGCGTACCCATGAAAACCGGTGTACACACTACTCGACCACGGAGGTCGAGGTAAATATGTCTCATATATATAAATGAGAATCCTTATAAATTAGTTAATAAGCTCGAGGTGCAATCGTTTCTTGGCGACACTTATTTTTAAAATAAAATGCGTCAATCAATATAATATGACGGTATGATTCACCCCTTATGATTAATGCTCTTAAAGAATATAGGCTTAGTGTTAATAAGCACTAATAAAACAAAACATGAATACTTAAAATGACAAAGTAAGAAAGCAACGTAGGCATGACACATATTATGATAAATTAATGAATCATTGTTTTTTACTTTTGGCTAAAGGTACTTATTGTACATTGTACGACGCGTGAACGTATTTTTTTCATGATAAGGGCGGACGGGCACATAGGCCACCTGATGGTAAGTGGTCACCACCGCCCATAGACAATGGCGCTGCAATAAACCATTCCTTACATCAGTAATGCGCCACCAACCTAGGGTACTAAGATTTTAAGTTCTTTGTGCCTGTTGCACTGGCTCACTCACCCTTAAAACCGGAACACAACAATACTAAGTACTGTTTGGCGGTAGAATATCTGATGAGTGGAGTTAGACGAGTAGGTACCATAGGTAGAACGGACTTACACAAAGCCTTTGGTACTAAACCAAGTCGATAAAAGAAATAATCGATACAACTAACGCGCCTACCTTTATAAATATTCTGAATGTAACTGAAACACTTGATTTTGTGTTCAACCATTTTATTCCATTATCTTTACAGTGGTTTTGTTCTTCTTAGATTATGATTACCCGTATGTACTTAGAATGCATTGAGAAAAATCTAAAAAGTTATAAATTATATGTACTGTTTTATTTAGGTACACGCACTCACGGCATGTCTGTAACTTATGATGTAACAGAAAGTGTAAAAAACATTACTACTTCCGGTAGTAAAATGGTAAAGTAATAAAATTGTTACCGGAATATTATCATCTAGGTCCTATTATTTTTCATATGAATTTATTTGAAAAAGTGTCACCACATAAAATTATCTTAAAATAAACGTATACTACGTTGAAGCGTTTAAAATGTCATACTGAATATTTAAGTATAAGTGATACGGCTGTTCTTGATAAGTTAAATATTTGTTAATCATAAGGATAGAACAACCAAACGTGCCTGGAAAATATTTGGATACAGTTAACATAACTGCAAATTATATCAATGCTCACTATACCGATACGACTTAGGAACCTTCAAGAAAAGAGCGTACTCTTTCCTGAAAGGCCGGCAACGCACCTGCAAGCCCCCCGGTGTTGCAGATGTCCATGGGCGGTGGTAGTCACTTTCCATCAGGTGAGCCTCCTGCTCGTTTGCCACCTATAACATAAAAAAAAAAAAAAAAATACACAAAGTTTTATACGCAGCTCCCTGGAAAATATGTATGCTGTATTTGACATCCTCACTATAAAGCCCATAACTAGAGAATCGAACTATACAACGAAGCTTTATCAAATTTCTAGTATTTATCAAGATATCTCTCTCGAAAAAGGTCCTCTAACATTACACAGCTTCGTTTCTGAGATGCTACTACCACTCGATTCTCTTATTTCGATAAAAAAAATGTTGCTCGATTCATATTTAGATGTTCTAACAGATTTTTTCACCTTAGCTAGTATAGAACAAACGTTGGTAGACATGATCCCTTAATCAAACTAACTCATATTATTATTACTAGATTTGTTGCTATTTGTATTACGATTAGGATTGACATTTCATTTCTGCTTAATATTATATGTTTAATTAAGCATATAGTAATTTATTTTATTTACTTTACAGAGAAAATCATTTCTATTATTTTAAAATTTTAGGTTCGACTTATAGTTAAAGATATTTTTTTTTATATTAAGTGTTTAGCAATTAGGCGATGACATATTTTACGTGAAAATAAATAAATAATCTAACATTAGTATCAGTATTGCACATGTATGTACATACATATTTTATTAATGATAAAAAACCCATATAATAACTTACATGGAATTAATGTTAATGAAAATATTATTCAAAGAAAGAACACAATACCTTTTTAATATATACGAAGAAACTTAATAGGTACTACTTAATAATTAGATACACTTAATAAATACGAAGTGCAATAAGCGAAAATGGAACTGTATATATATTTGAAAAATTAACAGAAAATGTAAATAACCGGTTTAAGCTGTATTTATTTATTTATTGCCTGGGATGACATTTGTATGGACCTCTCAACTTTAAATCATATTCTAGAAAGGTCTTAAACATATATTTAAACCCTTGTTTAGAATTTGATTGAGGGAACATGGAAATGTCTGGAGGCTATTAGAACCAGAGGCTCTTGGGTGGGGCATCCGTTCCAACCGTAAACTAGGCACATAGCACAGGTGGATGCAAACACAAGTGCACACTCTGTTCTCACACTTTCATAATCCGATCGAAATGAAGCTGACACAATCGGAAAGAGTCTCAGACTCTGTCCAGGGAAAAGCATCAAACGGCGGTTCGAGGTAATACAAAGGTTAATAAAATAATAAAATTGAAGCCAACCTTGTGATCTGCGTCCACATAGGCCAGTGACTAGATCAAAACGACAGTTATTGATCAAATATTAAGCTAATAGTCAAATTAAAAATATTTATGAAGCATACGACTAAAACTCGAATTTAAATGGTCTAACTACAAATTGGCGCCTAAATTTTTTAATAGCATTAATTCTTATCAGTGATATTGTTAAATGAATATATATTTTTCTTCATAATTTCCATCTTAAATTTATCATCGTATATGTAAAAGTTTGTGTTGATATAATTGGTCCGTAGCGGCAAATTTAAGGTCTATTGTAGCGAATGTCCTAGATGCTAGAAGATATATTATGTTTAGTGAACAAGTGTGTGTGTAAACCGGTGAAGTTAGGCACTTGGACAGTAATATGACACAATCAGAGAGTGATAAAGCAACAACTTTTAATGAATTGACTCAAGGCTTGGAACTGAACCCAAACTTCAATTTGATCGGTGATTCGGGACCCAAGCCGCAATGAAGTTATCTGAAGAAGACGGATGTCCGTTGAAATAGACGTGTACTAGAGTGGAGACTGCGGATCGGCAAACGTAGTGTACGGCACCCAACGGCCAGGTGAAGAAGGTAGCGGCAAATACCAGTATCAAGATGATGTAGGTGGAGAATCAGGAGCTTTGATGCCTTAAAGGGCCCGCTGGGAGATGCCTTAGTCTATAAGTAGATGGCACAGAGAACCAAGAGTTTTGATGTATCTTGTAAAAGGCTAATGTTAATTGCAATTACTTGATGATAATTTAGATTTGCAGTATGTATTATAAATTTTACGTATTTAGATCATGTTCTGCATCTTCCATTAAGGTGATAACAGGTATGGAAAAACCTTGGTACAAGTAACCTAGTATTTAATCATTGGGGCAATATTATCAGTTATGTTTATAGTATTAGATACTGATAAGTGGGTTATATAGCCCGTATACTCTATTTCAATATACTTAACTATGTGGTAAATGGTGTTTAGTAGATATATTCTAGTTGAACATTTGTTAACATAAGTGAAATAATAAAATTTGTTTTTTTTTTTTAAAGTTAGTACAACCAAATAATTGTACAGTCTTAAGTAAATTAAGAAGTCGATTAATCCAAATTATTCGTCGTGAAAAATAGTCTAAAGATGTAGAGTGATCGTTTGGCCTTGCGTAGATCTCTACGTAAAGCCAAAGGATCATTCTGCATCTGTAAAGCCAAGTAGGTCGGGAAGGGCTTGATCGTCGATAATTAGAGCCGCTCCGCGAGGAATACGGTCAAATGGAAGAACCTGATACTGGGGAGCACTCACCTAGAGGTGAGAGCAGTACTCCACGCGAGGCTGAATTTGCGCATTGTACCTATAGTTATAGGTAACAAAAAGGTAATAAAACAAAAACAACATAGAGAGCTTCAAGGGTATATCAGAACGCTTAGCTATGCTCAACATAGACATAGGAGGCCACAAGATATCCATTCTGCAAGTATATTTCCCTACGACTGTTGCGAGCGAAACTAAAATTGATGAATTATATGAATCAATTAGAAAAGCACTAGAAACGTCGAACACACACGTTATACTTATGGGCGACTTCAACACTAAGGTGGGTTGGGAGCACCTAAACATAACGAGGATCTGGTTGTGAAAAAACATGGACACGGCGTAAGGAATAGTATGCCAGAAACTCGTAAACTTTGCGCTTGAACACTAGTTGACAATAATAAATAGTTGTTTTAAGAAAAACCCCAATCAAAAATGGACTTGGAAGTCGCCAAATGGACTACACAAAAACAAGATAGACTACATTCTCACAAACCGCCCAAGATCATTTACGAACCTCGAAGTTTTAAACCTGAACTACCCATTTGACCATCGTACTATCAGAGGAACACTAATGCTCTCTAAACATAAACTAAGCAGAACCAGATTTAATAATAAACAAGGTTACCAACTTAAAAGTAAAGATGAAATAACAAAGTATAAGAACATGCTGACATTAAAACTATCAGAACCAGCAAATCACCTAGAAAAAAGGAACGGTACAAACTTGCTACGGCAAAATTAAAAATGCTATGTCTGAGAGCCTGAAATGTGCACAAAGAAACAAGGGAAACCAAAAACAAAAAATAATACAGGAAAGAACAGAAAAACTACTACAAAGAAGAAAAGCCCTACAGTCAACCAAAAACAAAACTGGTTCCATGAAAAACGAACTCTCTGCCTTATACAAATTAGTCAATAAAAATATAAAAAAATATTATTCTAACCGCAGACAAGACACTATACTGAGACACCTACAGCTTTGCGGCAGCACGAAGAAACCTTTTAAGGAACTTCGAACAAATACTTCTTGGATAAAAGAATTAAAAAATCGGAACAAGGATATATGTAAACGAAGCAACATTATAAAAACCACTACGGAGTTTTATCGAAAATTACACATTGACAAAAATAACAACATAACAGCACCAAATAACAACAAAGAAGACAATTGTAAAGACTATATAGAGATCAATGAGTCCGAAGTTATAGAAACAATTAAAAAGCTTAAAGCTGAAAAATGTCCAGGCTCTGACAACATCACAAACAAAGCGATAATAACTGCCCAGTCAATTTTGGCTGCACCGTTAGCCAAACTATTCAACCTGATACTACAAAGCTCTGAAACTTCCACTGAATGGTCGGAAGCAAATATTATACTATTTATAAAAAAGGAGACCCCAAGAATGTTGAAAATTATAGACCAATCAGCCTACTACCCAGCCTCTACAATTATAAACAAAAGAATAACTACAACACTAGAAACAAAACAACCGGTAGAGCAAGCGGGCTTCAGGAAAGGTTTTTCAACAATCGATCACATCCACACAATTGAGCTAGTCAAAGAAAAATACCAAGAACAGCAGAGAACTCTATATTTGACTTTTGTTGATTATCAAAAAGTTTTCGACTCCGTTTCACACAATAGCATATGGGAAAGCTTGTTAGAGCAAGGAGTGGAGGAAGTATACATAAAAGCTATTCAAAGTATATACAATAACAATAAAGGTAGGATCAAACTCGAGACAATCAGCCCGTCTTTTCCTATAAAAAGAGGAGTAAGACAGGGAGACACACTTTCTCTCATACTATTTATATCAATCCTGAAAAATATAATTAGTAAGCTGGATTGGCATAAACTAAGACTCTATATAAAAGGTAATTATTTAAGTCGTCGTAGGTTCGCAGACGACCTAGTCCTTCTATCAGAGACAGTCGGTCAGATGCAACACATGATAGAGTCTCTACACGAAGCCAGTACTAAGGTGGGACTAGAGATGAACCTAATAAAAACCAAGGTAATGACCAACGACAGATGGAAAAAACCCATAATTATCAATGGAGAGCCACTAGAAAATGTTGAGAAATACATTTACTTGGGAAAATTGATAAGTTTTGACAAAAACAGCGACATCCTAGAAATAGAAAGAAGGGTACTATCTACGTAGAATAAATATTGGAAACTAAGAGAAATATTTAAAAGTAATATGCCGATAGACATCAAAACAAAGGTCATGAACTCGAGCCTCTTACCACGTTTGACATATCGGTGCCAGACGTGGAAGTTCATCTCTGAAGCCACACATAAAATCAGTACCTGTCAAAGAGGGCCAGAGAGAAGCATGCTCAGCATAGAGGAAGATAGATAAAGTAAGACATACTATATTAAGAAAAACTACCAAAGCGACCGACGCTCTAACGCATGCACTACAACTAAAATGGAATTGGGCTGGCCATGTCGCGAGATATAAAGATGAAAGATGGACCGCTAGAGTGACATCGTGGAAGGGCCCGACGGGCAAGAGAAGCCGGGGTAGACGACTAACTAGATGGGAAGATGATCTCAGACGGACAGCCGGCCCAAACTGGACTGTCTTAGCAAGAGATAGAGATGTATGGGCATCTTTGGAGGAGGCCTTTACCCAAAACGGGGTTCTTGCTGACTAAATATATTTACTATAAGAATAAGATGTTTTCTCTTTGTAAAAAAGTTAAATTCATAACTAACAAACCTAATTTTTAAGTACTTACTACAATTAGAATTACCAACCAAATACATACATTATACTTTTTCTTATATAGATATAGATACTTTCACAATGCATTTAAACTTGTAATATTTAATATGTAAAAGCAAATGTAAAATCAATGGCATATAATAATAATTAATAATTAATAGTTTTAGGTGACGCATGGTGAGCATGGATGACAAGAGAGATATTCTCCACCGCAATCGCTGATGGTACCCTCCTCGGGTAATGAAACTAAATACTGCACAATCATCATGTTTTAGGAGGGGAGGATCTGGCCTACGGGACCCTCACATACCGGCCGAAACGCGGGACCTTAGCTACCACTTTACACCGTTTTTAATTGAGAGAGAGGTACGTCACTGGCCGTGCCGGCCCATTCGGCTGCAACCCGAAGGTATGGCACTACCACTAGGAATCTTCGTTTATGAATTATTGTATTCTTATGTTAGAATAACATTTTATTTCAATCAATACAATAACGTACTTACTTGTGTTTTTTAATAATAACGCTATCACTTATAAAACTATATATTACATAGTTTGTGTGTTATATAATTAAATAGTTTCTATTTCAAAGCCCGAATGCTGTTTAGGGATCATTAATCACGTTATGCTACCAATCTTTTAAGCGAGAAATTATCTAATACTAACAAGTGGATAAGCATAATCTTACAAATCAACTATGATTTATCAACGATCAACAATGTGAATTATCGAATATCAACGTCAATCTCATCAAACCACACGGGGTTTCTTTACCAGTTGGAGTTTTTGAGTTGGCGACAACGTTTTTCGAAGGCCCCTTTTATATCCAGTAAAATTAGGCTTACTATCTTGTTCTTAATTTCCTCCTTGATGTGATTCAATAGGTTAAGGACATCTTTCGAGCCACGTTGAGGCATAAAGCCGTGCTGGTTAATATTTATGGTTGGTTAAGTTTATGGTATTTTCAACGATCTTCCCAAAGATTGACAGGAGACCCATGAGTCTGTAAGACTTTTGGTAATTTTAGTCTTCTTAGTCTAGCTTCCGTAAGATAATCACATGTGCTATCTTCCATTGTACTGGGAACTGTGCTAGCGACCTAAATGCTTTCAATCTCTTGTACTATACAGATTTTTTTCCAACTTTTAGTTCCTGTTTCGTCTGCTTTGAGGACGCAGTCCTTTCTTACACCCTGGTACTTGTCTATGATTGTGGTCGGAGCCGCGTTCTGGATTCGTCTATTTTCCCTGAAGACCTCTTGTTTAAGTTGTCCTAGGGATTGTGACAGCAGTACTTCTCCTACTTTCGGAATAGTTGTGTTACTTACTTTCTAACTCGTGGTTATGAAGGATACTAGGACGGTCTGGTGGCGAAATAACCTTGTTCCTTTGAGAACTAATGTTGTTTTCTGTAAGTATCATTTTTGGGGGAGTCTGAATCTGGCTAGTTTGCCTTCTTGGTATTGTACATTTATGTTGTGATTTTAGTGGTCCAAGGAAACCGTTGAAGCGTAGTGAGAAGGTCATGGCTCCTATACTGAGCAGAAGATAATATTTAAGATTTTTATGTAATTTTTTGATTGGTTAATTTTACAAGATTTACGCTTTCCAATCACATAGATAAATATAATTTTGTATAATGTCAAAATCTTTATTCAACATAGAAATAATAAATACACTTGCTTATCAATTGTTATAAAGAACTATCAACTTGTTCTAAAGAAATACCTCAGACCTAAGAAAAACTGACGAATAACAGCTTACATTTAGGATATGTACTATACTTGATCTTTCTTGTGTCTCAGAACTGTGTACAAGCCTCATCAATTTATTATAATAAGCTGATTAATCACTTGTAGAATCTTCAATCATATGCATATATGTTTAGTAAGAAATCAAGTCATGTTTCCAATAAAAGTACATATTTTCCTTCTAACAATATTAAAATAATAAGCATAGTCACGTTGCATTGAAAAATCTTATATCATACTTTAAAACTAACTATTCGCAACGTTTTTACGATTATGACTCATGGGTTACATGGGTTTTTAAAAGTGATCTATGTCGGGTCATATGCTTGGAATAATTACTTAGTAACTAAACTTTTTAATTTACAATAGTTTTAGTCCTAGCTTCGCCCGTGTGATCGTGAAATAGTTATATGAAATCTTTGTATATTTTGTAAAATAAATATTTAAGTATATGGTTGATTTATTAAAATTTTACAAATTCCTTTATCTTTTTTTCGAGGACTTTTCAGAGATATTGGTTGGTTTTCGAAGTATGTTTGTATTGATTCTATTGTTATTTACAAAGGCGATGCGAAATAATTTCAAGTAGGGCGCGTATTATTCATTTATATATAATTATAGTGCTTTCTTGTTTAAAAACATATAATGTTAATAACATACCTTAATCTTTACTCTGACTTTCTCAGTTCTTAAAAACATTAGCCCATTTTAAAGCTTTTAAAGAAATTTCAATTTAATGTCCTCGTAATAAACTAATGGCTTTTGATATGAATCTGACTGAGATTGATGTTTGAGTTATGTAAAAATTTTAATGTAAACTTTACGAAGGGAACTTAATACCGTTCTTTTGCAATAAGTATATTTTATTTCTGTAACAATTAGCAACTTATATTATAAAGTTTTTATATAAAAATACTTCAAGTCAAGTTATTTTTTTATTACGATAAAAATAATTTATAATACAAGTATTATGAATATATGTATAGTATTTTTATTTTTTATTATATTTATCAATGGGGGATTAATATTATCACCCATTGGGTAATGAGATATATATTAGAGATGAAGGGTCGTTTTCGAGAGGCAAGGCACATGAATTAATTGAATATATGTAGATCAAAAATATACATTATGTTAACTCAGTATGAGCTATGTGAACTTCACCTACTTTCAGTGGTATCAACAACTTGTATAGGTTTATTTAAATTGCGATTAAACGGGGATATGCCGCTAGCATTCTTACAGTAATTATTTTAAATTTGTATATATATATATAAAAAGTACGTTCGAGATATGTCAATAAACATTTATATCTGTGTCAAAATGACACAGATATAAGTAAAAGTAATAAGTAGGTGATGGATTAATAATGAAACATCCACCATCATGCTTGTTTTCAAAATTTTATCATCGGATCTCGACCACGCCGGTCAGTTTTCTTCGTGTTGTTTCTATCCTACATAACATGGTGCATTAATCTGTGTCCGATTGTGTCAACTAAAGAGATTAAGCTAATTCAATTGTAGTAATATATAAAATGTACTGTAGAATTAATTTACAATAAATTAACTGAACGAGTGGTCCTCGTGAATATCGAAGTGAATCGAGACCAAAAAGTAGAGCACAGAAACAAGTCAGCGCGAGCGTACGCGAGACTTCGCGCGGCACGCGTGTCTTTAATATAAAATTAAAAATATTTATTTATTGCACTTTTAATTTTTATAACTAAATTCGGATTAAACTCGAAGGTATCATACAGTTCGGCAGGATGTTTGAAGTTACTACTCTAGACTTTGAGACGAAGCGTAAAGTTGTGCCGCTGTATTTTGGTCTTTAATAAAATATCTAAGATAAAAAAAAATATTCAAATCGGACTGGCAGCTCTAGATAGGAATACGTCCGATCAAACAAACTGACCAGCTTTAACATAAAACTAATAAACATTAATTCACAGATTATAAAACAATAAATAGATGTAAGCACACGCCACATTATAGTGAAGAAACAAAAGCGAATACAAAATTAAAAGTATAGTGTTTGTAAAAATTAACAATTTGGTAATCTGTCAATGATTAACAAAAAATGCGTCGTTTCGTACTATCGAGAAATTGTATTCGCTTTTAATATGATTTTCTATTTACTCTTGTTGCTGTTCCGCGCGCTCCTCCTGTCTTTTGTTTTTTTCTTATAATCTGAGCATTCATTGTACAAAATAATTGTAACAGGCAATTAGATTATATTAATATATCTAAATAAAAGTAAAATTTTCCTTCCTTTTATACATACCTACTACACAATGTACAGCAATTTACGACGTTTACGCATTAATACTACTTATTAGTTATACCTGTCGCCAGGTACTCGTACAGACGAGTACCTGGTCCTGGTGATGAGTTTTAGATGCTTTGATTTGCCATAGTCATTATTATTTGTTATTCTGTCACACCAGGAAATAACTATTTCACTCAATAAAAAAATTAACATGATGTAAACTTAAATATATGATGTACAAATTTGTAAGTGTACGCGTATATGACACATGCGTACGTAATTTTGAAAGTCATTGTCGTTTAATAAAAAACTAGTGGGTCTCCTGCGAAACTTCGTGTTTATGTTTTGATTTCATTTCATCGTGAAACCTCTTTTAATATACTTACATTAGTTTACTTAGAATTGTTTGTTTGTCATTTTTTTCTTATACATACATAGCGCCGCTCTCTAACGGCCAGTAATTTATTTTCAAAATTCTTTGTTAATTCGTAACAATTTAGTAAAATTCCATCAAGAATGCTTTTTATTTTTTTGCACATCTACTGCTGGAGCTCTTTAAAATGAGACAATAACCGATTTTTTATATGCAGTTATCGCGCCATAATCACTGGGACAAAAATCGGCTTATGCTATTAATATATAAGAAGATGGTCAGATAAAATTCTTTGACTATTTATATATCGATAGACTGTCAAAGCGGAGAACATAAAGGTAAACGATTGTCACTGTGACGACTAATATGGAGTTAGATATCACAGTAAATTGATTTATAAAACGAGGTTTAAATCAATACTATTCTAGTTTCTTATATATATTTTAATGTACGTATTCATTTTTGTAAGGGCATCCGAGATAAACCCTACTAATCCATTTTAGCCTCTGGTGTACAGTCAAATAAATCTAACCATAAATATTAAGATGATCCAATTACCTTTGAGTTTAATTAAATAATGTTTGTCGAAATACTTTTGATATCATCGTCATATCCGGGAATAAATTTATATCGCGTGTTGGTATCTTGCATCGTCTAATATAATACTTATAATTAAATAGCATCACTTAGATGAATGGAATAATATCGTTTAAATTGACACACTAATTCATGGCTTAAGCTATAGACAAAAAAACTATGGAGGTAATCTAAATAGATATATTGATATACCGCGAATCGTGTTTTTCAAATTTGGATTTTCCGCTTTGATACAAATTACAAATAAAAAAAATTGCGAAGTTTTTAATTCTATTAATGATATATTGTTTTCTTAAACCTTTATATAAAGAGTCTCGTTTGATAAATGTGTTATCAAAGCTTAATTCCTTTACTTTCTACTTTTAAAATATATTATTGAAATAATGAGCAGTTTAAAAATATCATAAAAACGTAAAGATCTCACAGTTACAGTGGATCGCTACAATCTGAAATTTAACGGTAACTGAATGATTAAATTTATTGATTGATTTTTTTTGTCCCTTTACTTTGTAATGCATATAACTTTAACTTGCGACTTAGGGGCCTGAGAGTCCTAGCACTAGTAAAAATCCCTGAAAGCGACGCACACGCCGTTTCATATACCTTCGAGTTTTGCACCGCTGAGGACACGGGTGTAGACACATTTGTTGGATTGCACAATATTCGTGTGTGTCTTACTTTTTGATTTTTTCGAAAAAATTACGGCCATCTAAGAATTTTCTTATTATGTCAAAAAAAAATTGTCGAAAAAACATCCAATCCAAACAAAAATGTATCCAATTGACTATCATCCCTTAACTTAACCCATTACGAATCCACAATTCCTTGAAAACACATTTAAACGTACAGGCTTGTCAGACCCTACGTTGCCGTACATGAAGAAATAGACACGTCGTCTTTACGTAGATATAATACACATTTTTTTAAATGGAATGAACTCACAACTCATAACTCGGCATCTAGTTGATGACGATTAAAGAAGATATGTCCCTGCCAGATATTGGGCACGGCGGCCATGATCAAGGGACTAGCTATCGTCGTAGGACATATTATAATGCATAGGTGTAAACTCAATCGTAATCGCATTATCTTTTGCTTCACTCTCATCCGATTTCCGATGGAACGAAAATTTGTTACGATTGAAGAGAATTCAGGCAGGCAGGCTGCCAGTTACAATGACCTCCAAAAACTATTCTTTCTACCGCACAGTATAATACAATGTTACTACGATTGGAAGTATTAATATTGACCTTTTAAATTTATGCACCAGTTTACACATATTCAACTGATGTCGTATTATATAATCAACTATTGTAGAATCGAATTTACAAAAGAACATTCAGTATTTAACTGGAAATAAAAATTGGTTACGGTTCACATTGTACGTTACGGTGTATTTTGATGATATTCACTATAAATAGTGGAATTGTGTGTGAGTGAGAATAATCATTTTATATCGTTTAGTAAATCCAGAAAATTTTATAAAAAAATATCAATAAATCCTTATTTCCCTAACACAAATAAAACCATACGATACAAAATAATTTTCAAAATAAATTAATAAAACAATTTACTGTTAAGTATGTGTCTATTTTAGTAACATATTTTGTGTATGCAAGCCTGGGTGCAAGCAGTGTTCAGGCGAACTTTACCCTCCCAAAAAAGTTTTTAAAGAGAACTATGCTTGACGACTTGAACATCATCGGCTAGGCATCCCCCAACACGCATTTCTCGGGTTTTTAGTTATCAGTAGACAATATATTAAATTTATTAAATATGAATCAATAAGAACTCAATCTCTATATAATCAATATACTTTACGTATCTAACACTACACATTGTTTTAGTCGAAGGAAGACGAGAAATAAAAAATGTAATCACGTTCAGAAACAATTAAAAACGGGTTATACACGTTTTTTATAAAACAATAACTATGGATATGATATAATCTGGCGGGTAAATATTTTTTATCTACAAATATTGTGGTCAATCCAATTAAACTCATATGTTTTTTCTTTGTTTTTTAAAGGCGAAGTATATTTTTTAACTACATACATAACATAATCAGCCTGTAAATTTCCCACTGCTGGGCTAAGGCCTCCTCTCCCGTTGAGGAGAAGGTATGGAGCACATTCCACCACGCTGCTCCAATGCGGGTTGGTGGAATACACATGTGGCAGAATTTCGTTGAAATTAGACACATGCAGGTTTCCTCACGATGTTTTCCTTCACCGCCGAGCACGAGATGAATTATAAACACAAATTAAGCACATGAAAATTCAGTGGTGCCTGCCTGGGTTTGAACCCGAAATCATCGGTTAAGATGCACGCGTTCTAACCACTGGGCCATCTCGGCTCTTGGCCGAGATGGATTTTTTAACTGTTCAATTATAATTATAGTTTTTGATAATAGTTGTAATTTAATGGTAAGGTTAGCGACCTTATTTCTGAACCAATATATTTTAATTAAAATTATTTATGTATAGGTCAATATTAGGCCTCTTGAGTATATAAAAAAAAAAAAAAATTAAAAAAACAGTTAATATTACAGTACAAATTGATAATGGGCAATATTCATATAAAACCTTTTTATACTTACACTGTCATGACTTTCTCCCAATATAAGGCTAAAGAAAGGAATTATCACAATTTTATCACCGTCATAAAATCGAATATTGAATTTGCTACTGGGCGTACATAAATATATTTTATTTTTCAATAAACATTTCATGTTTTTTGATTAAGTCCATGACTGCGATTAAATTCAGATGTATCAATATTAAAAAAAAAAAATGATGGAAGCCAGACAACATTAAAAAAATATCCATTAATGTGTTTGAGTTTCTTTTGTCGTTTTTTCTCGGGCTTGGAAATTTTCTTTTCAGAATCGTTTACAGTTTTACTTTGACTAAATTGGAAATGCCTACCAATAAATTGAATAATAAATTTTATTTTTGTAGCTAAGACATGGTTGGAAATGACATTTGGATCCTTATTTATATATATATATATATATATATAGATATATACAATACAATTATTGCTTAAAAACTTTAATGTCAAAGAACACTGTCTGAGTTCCTAAAACCTAAAATTACAGGCTATGAGAAAGCCTTTTGGCCTGTTATTGAGAGAAAATATTGCCATGTTGTTGAAATAAGATATGTGAGGCTTATGAAGGAATAATTTTGATGGACGAATAGTTGGGCTTCTTCTAATTTGAGCAACAGCCAGCTAGAGATGTATCGTTAATTTAAAAAAAAAGGAGAATCAAAACTTGTACAATTAGATTATCGTGAGGCGTCTGTGAAGCATACAATACACATATAACATACAACAATACATATATGACATAGAGAATAGGTGTTAGGTATAGCAGATTTTATTTATTTATTTTTATTTATTGTAATAGTTACACCGTCAGCTTATCACTAAGCTCTTAAAATTAACAACTGATATAATATGTAATATTTAAAATTTTACGTCTTTAAAGGTGTAAACAACATCGACGTTCAAAAATTTACCAAACTTTTGAACGTTTTACAAAACTAACCAATATAAAATGAAATTTTAATAACTAAATATATGAAATTTTCAACTTTGTTTTATTCTACTTGCATCTGGGATCTTAAGTCAAGCTCGCGCCATGCCTCATTCTGAAATAAAATTGTTGTATGGGATAAACAAACTTCTTTAAGTAGATACTCACGTGGTACTTCTATCAAGTGATTTGCATGTAGTATGGCCGTTTTTATTTTTTAAGTTACCTTATAATGAAAATACCTCCAATAGTATCAATGTGCTGTGCAATAATCCATATTCGGTGGGTTTCAGTTAAAATACTTTTCAGCTAACACAATAAAGCGATTCTTGATAATACATTATCTATATATAATATATTACATATATATAAGAATACCTATTACCACAAAAGAAAAATCATGTGTTGCAGTAAAAGATTCCTCATGTAATTATATATAATTATACATATTCATATTTGTAAAAATATCTATGTCTATAGATATACATAGCTTACAAATCAACTCATCCTTACAATAATTATCCTATGGCACTTCAAAATTAAAGATTCGTCAGTAGACTAGGGTAATGTTTCTAGTTCGTGGGTCAAGTATCACCAGTTTGCCTTATGTTAAATATCTCCACTGCACAGGTAAAACAAGTACGATAGGCGTTCCGAGTGTCGGTTTACCTTGGCAGTGACAGTGGCTCGTAAGAACGCGGTCAGCGATCCAAATGCATTGCACTTTCTTTATTATTCTGATCATATATTAAAATGTATGTACATAAAAGACACTGTTCTCCCCACCACGCATACTATATGGCATCATGTAAAGCCTTAAAATATAAAGTCACAGGACGAATTTAAATTAAAATCGCCGACTTCGCCTCATACGCGTAGATAATGTAAAGTAACCCTGTTAGCTTCTCGGAAGATTATGGCTGATGCAGAAGTGTATATTTGGATATACATTTCTTAAGAATGTATTATATACGCAAAAAGTATTAAAATTGTCTATGTCTAAATCTCATAGTCTTTGACTACCTGGAAGGCTATGTTAGGGGTATATGCCGGTTGACTCAGTAGTAATAATTAGTAATAGTGTAAATAGTAACTAAAAAAAACAAGACTAAGAACTCAATAGTGCTAACTATACACCGAGGTGCATACTACTAGCATACTAGAAGTCTCACAAATAATCGAAGCATTCGTTTACTTACAATTATATGCCATAACTACGAAATGTCTCAGCAGGTCCAATATTTTCGTAATTCTTTAAGAAGAACATAAAAAACCCTAACTAAGCCGAAAAAGCTTTACGTGTTTACGTGATCACGTGACTTAATTTGCAAATCATATTGCATACATTACTTTGGAGACTTCCTCGTGGTAAACGGATGATCAATATAAACAAAAGCCAGACGCGCGCAGGCCGGTGTCGTCGACGACGCGTCTCGCAACTCACGCGCATCCGAACCGCGCACTCGTGCGCGCAAGTGTAAATTACATATTTTAGTGTTTGGAAAAATATATTTAATATCACTTTAGGTATGTGGTTTTTTATTCTGACAAATATATATTTATATAATAAGCCATTTAATTTTATTTTAAGTACATTAAATAAAATATTCAAAAAAATATATTAATTAAATTAAAATCAATTTAGTTTAAAAACAGACTTTTATATACTTTACGTACTTCGTACATTATTATTGTTAAACATACCTGTTTAAGAATTATATTAATGACCCTTTTTTGTCTTAGTTTTGATGAGATGTTTTTAAATCATATTCTACATATATAAATTTATATCTTATAATTTTGAATAATATATTATGTTTAACCTTTAAATTTCGAATATAGGTTGCACATATTATTATTGTTTAATAAACTTATATTTATTTATTTTCGGGAAACATACAGCACACTAATTTATAATAATACACAAACATTTGATACCAAAATAAGTTTCACATAAGCCAACAAAGTTTCCACTGTTATATGAAAACATGGAATCCACCTAATATGAACAAGTAATTAACAGATAATCAATAATTATGAGATATATCCATTACAATATGATGTTAGAGAGGTGTTATGAGAACTCATATAAATTACTATAATTTTAAATTCTGTACAAGAAAAGTAAATAACGCTTTCTCACTAGAAACTGTATTTTATATTCAATGCACAGTTTCTTGCTGTCCCCAATGTTAACTGTCTTAAACAAGTATAGAAATTTGTATTATTACTTAGGATAAACATATTGGATGTTTAAGTAACTATAGGTATTAATTTTTTTTTATTCATATTACTGACAACGATAGAATGTACAGATGACAAAAAAATCTGAAGTATTTATCCTCACTTATGTCATAATAAAATCAATACTTATACTAAAAATAGTTCGTAATACTAAACTTATTATACAACACTTAAGTCAAAATATTCTTAGTATGGCGGATATATTAATGTATCGAATGTTTTAGTAGTATTTATATACATTAGTGCCAATTTTCTAGAATATCAGGCATAACACACTATGAATCATATTTCTAAATATACTCGTATTTAATATTGTCAAAGCAAAATAGTATTTGGGTATTTTTATTTTCTAACCACAACACTAACCAATGAGACTATGTCGCGATTACATTTAATTTTTAATATTTTGCCATTTGAAATCATATTTAATTATACCAGTACCAATTTCTTGTACTAAGCTTTTTATCATTACGAATATAGTAGCTTCCAACAATTTTAAAACTTTAAAATGTTTAGTTGTCCTGTTTATATGTATATATGTTGTTAAATAATATTTATTCAATATTGTTTTAGGACGCAAAGTGTAAAGATGATAAGAGCAGCGGAGGTAAGAACAATTATTTTATAAAAATATAATAACGATTATAAATAACATTTCAACCGCTTCGTTGGTCTGGTAGCTTTTTACAAAACTGCTGAGGTAATAAGTTCAAACTACAGGTCGAGACAATTGAAAGTTATTGGGATTTTTATATCGAAAAATCTCAATAACAGTCTAGAGTTTGTGAGTTGAAAGTATGTGTACTTTTGTGCCTCGGAAAGTATAAGGTGTTGGTTACGCTTACGCTTGAATTCTTTCCAGTCAGGGAAAAAAGCCATGACTGAAATCGGTATAATCATCACAATATGATATTTTTTCAAATAAATATAAATCACGCTTATTTGGTATTTAGTCATTATAATAATAATTCGATTTATTTATTTTTTTAAATGAATTCTGATGGAGGAATGTAGATAATTATTATTAATAGATTAATTTAGCGAAACCCTGCAGACGATGTCCTGTTTGGGTACGATTTTTTATGTTGATCGATGAACGGAATCGAAATAGTACCTACATATTATAGGCGATAACAAAATACATATATAAAATAAAAACCTGCTATATGAAAATTCCATATATACTGGTACGCCAACTCAAACAAATGTACCAAACTCCTATTTATATATATAAGAGAGCCACATTAACTTTTTCGTCAATTAAGTCGTAAGAACTCTGTGAAGCTGATTGCCGCGGATTTTAATTTACGCGAACACATTTGAATAATTGAATTCTTGGTTAGGAAATCCCCAGTAAAACCCATTATTAGCAAAGTGTCGGCTTTTGAAAGGTTAATTATAGAACCAATGTTACCATAGCGCTCTATTTGCTTCCTATGTCTATTCCTGCGTAGTGTGATTTAAAAAATAATAGCGCAGTTTTTTGCTATTACTTATAAAAAATCGTCATGAAAGTTATATCATTTGAATCCATAAAATTTATCAATAATACATGCCATCCAAAGAAAGGGGGTGAATTTTGATAACACGCGGTACTAGTACGTATGTAATTGATGGTCAAATGGTCTCCCAGCAAAACACTTTTGAGACTATTTTGTTACTTGCAAAAGATTATCCATATATTGTGCTTTCTTTATGCATCAGCTCTCATTCTAGAAAATTTTATAATGGATATACTAAATACCTTTTATACTATACTATATTTGCTGTAAGAAAGATTCTTATACTGATTTCTAATTATTAATACGTTACATGACGCAGGAATAACAGACGTAAGTAAGCGACAAATCGATGTATGTATACATATTATATTTTTCCCAAAAGACTCGTGTTAGCGAGTTAAGATATTCAAGGTCAAATTCACAAAAACGGGTTATTTTTATAAATATCCTGTTTTCTATGTTTAAGTCATTTGAAGTTATTGCAAAAGACATAAAGTACAACATTATCGACAAATTCAAACGTTCGTGAGATAGACCGCGAAGATTCGCGACCGCTTACCTGTATTTAATACATTATTTATTTTAGTGGGTTATGAATACGAATCAACTTATAATAAGTTAGTATTGCGTTGCAGTTGTTGACGACCTAGTCTAGTCTCTAGATTAAATCTTACGCATGTTGGACTGATCAAATGTCAATAGCACTTTGACTTAAGAGCATAGTTTGTCAGCGTGGGAATTTATTTTAGAACACACACATAGGTACTTTCCAATAATACACTTGCATTGTGCAGTGTATCGTACGCACCCCCTAGACAATTAGTTGCTTGTTTTCGTTGCAACGAATAAATTAAATTTTCATTGCGCGTTCATAACGTAGGATTTATAAAAATACATTTATTTATGAGTAATGTATTAGCTATAAGGATGTCACTCGCAAACACAATTATAAATTATTTGTTAGCATAGGGTGCGGTCAGAGTGCATTAAGATGCCTCATATACATTATGATTTTTATTGATTCTACTGCTCTCCTCTAACTAAATAATTATTTTCTGGATATTTTAAGGTTGGTAGGTATAACGAATTAGGGCGTTAAGACACATTAAATAATCACTTACTTAAATTTTATAAATAAAAATAATGGAGGTAAATATTAATCAGTTTTTTTTAATTAACTAAAGACATAAATCTTCTTGGTTAAACAAGTCAATTAAAATTATTTTATATTACACAAAAATCAGGGGGGCGGCCCGCTGACGGTATCTGGTCATGAAAGGTACTAACTAAGTATAGCATCAGTACAAAATGGAATGTATATCAACCGTTTTTGCTTAGCACTATGCACTATTCTAATTAAGCATTTAAATAATTAGGAATTAAGCAGACGAACTAAACGACATGAGTTTGGGTATGAGTTGGCGTTTGTTTTAAATTTCGTATTAAGAGAAAAAAATAAGCAGGATAGTGCAAAAATTACATTACATTCAGGTTCATTCGGGTATTCACTATGTTCATCCTTATAATTTTGTACTTTTAATTCGACATTAGGGGAAAATAGTTACCCTTCGTACACTTTTCAGATTTTATTTTTTTAAGATGTGATTAATTGTCGTATTTACCTAGTTTATGTGCTTAAGTGTAACAAATATATTATAGTTTGTTACAAAAAAGTCCAAAATTCTTATGACAAAAGGTTAAAGGGTTATAGGCTTTTTTCTACAGAAAATAATTGTACGAATGTACCCCACGTATTGGTATGGTAGGGGTACGTTCGTACAGTAAATGCGGTAAATTCGTACGCCATGGGGTAGATTCATACAGGGTAATTAAAAAGCCAATTAAAATCGTTCAATTTTTATTAATTATTACAAAAATATTTATTTATCAAAGAACTAACTTAATAATATGTGACTTGACTAATAGTCGATAAATCTTGAAAAGTAAAAATTAACAATTGCATCCCACGACACTCGCGCCCCACCCTTATGCTAACTTGTCTATGTGTGCGTAGACGATTCGCGAAATTATAAGACTCGGCTCGAAATAAAAACTGACGTGCTCCCACCTTGAGATCTGGGGAGGGACTGAAAATTTATTGACAGCGATGTCGAATAATAAGTCAAAACCGTCAAATGATTTTCTCCATACTAAAAAGTATGGACGACGAATGCCAAAAAGTAAGCAATATTTAAATAAAAATTACTATAATATTATGTGATATAATAGAAATTTAACACGGTGAACTTATTATTTACACTTTTGTGTCCCCATTTAACCAAAAATACATGTATAAACTAGCAGCTAAATAGCTTAAAAAACGTTAATAGAAAAGGTCGATTTCAGTGTTTGGAGTGATGTTGACGATGAATTTACTGAGTTATTAATACAAATTTTATAAATATCACGCGGTGAAACTTGAGATATATCTATTAAGATACTGAATGTTTTTTTTCATCCATAATCAATGCTCCAGTTTTAAGATATTTCGAAAACAGTAAGCGCTATTTAGGCGTTCCGCAAGGACTGTCCTCTTAAATAATTAATAATTTGATCGATGTGGACGAGATTGTATGTGACTTGAAATAACATTTGAAATATCAAAACAAAGATTTATACAAATTTGTAGCTATCCTTTCATTCCGAGGTTAAATCTCGTTTTGACTGGACTTTATAATTATGACAGTTTTAAAGCCCATTGGTATTTATTTTTTATGGCTATTGTAGAAGTTAAACAAAACTTTATATTCCAATAAAAACTAAACTGAATGCACTCGACGCGACACATGCACGGAGCATTTACTATAAAATAAAAAAAAACATACAAAGAAACAATGAATATATTAGCGTATCTTTTATATTTAAAAATTGTACTAAACGATTTTAAAACCTTGAAAGATTATAATAATGGATAAAAAATGAATTAGATAACAGTTTTTATGTAAGTCATTAGTGATATTTTTTAATATGATATTCTTTGTTACTTTGAACAAATGATTCTTGTACAAATAAGTCATTATGGATTTCAAAATGAATATTAAAACTTACAGCAATCATTAGGTGTTGTTTTAATGTTGACAAATAACCGTTTTTATTATATTGTATATCATAAATTAACTATTTCCTATAATATAAATAAATACTATTATTAGATTCCTGACACAGTATAAACGGACGTTAATATCGTATTGAGATCTTTCTTACTTAACATTGATATCTGTCTTGAAGGTCGGTAGTGTGTTGACGATGTAAGGAATGGTTAATATTTCTTACAGCGCCAATGTCTATGGGCGGTGGTGCCCACTTACCATCAGGTAGCCCATCTTCTCGACCGTCTACTTATATTATAAAACAGGGATATAATATTAAAGCGATTAGTGAATTCGCGATAAAATGACAAAAGACGGGCTGCCGTTAAAAAGAACCGGTTAAGTGCGAATCACACTTTCTTGGAGATATTTTGGACTGTTTCGGCACGTATAATTAGAAAAACTGACGAACAGATAAACAGGATATTAATCCTATTGGAGCGAAACATACAGTGCGCACTGTGTGGGGTTTTTATATTTTATAATAAAACGTGTTTTGATTTACAACGCTCTAAGATACATTTCATTAATAGAACATAAAATATACATCTTAACCTAAAGATATCTATCAACGTACACTAATAACGGTTTTTATGACGCGGAAAATCCGAGTTTTTATTAGATATGTGGCTGTTTCGTAATTTAATTCGTGATTATTCAAATATACATGTACAAACACAAATAACAGACACGGGTGTCGTTTCTTAGTCTAAGTTAGATTAGTTATAAAAGTATTACGCATTAATATTTATAATTTACAATTATTTGTAACAATAGAAAAATATTTCTTTCCGCGATATTAACTGGCATTCCTTTTATATTCTTTACATTGTTCGCAATTGAGTATAGACACTGAAGATTATTATTATTTTACAATGTGTCGCAATCAAGAGTGTCGACATCTCGTAGTGTCACTACATAGACCGTATTATTGTTTTGTCTACGGGTAATTATTATAATTAGCGATATTCGCTGTCGATAATAGGTACCGTCACGTAAAAAGTATTTCAAAGCGAGTGAAACTACGAAGATCAGCTACTTATATTACATGGGGATTAATTTATATTGAGGTGTTCCGGTTTGAAGGGTGAATGAGCCAGTGTAACTACAGGCATAAGGGATATAACATCTTGGATCCCAAAGTTGGTGGCGCATTGTCGATGTATGGAATGATTAATATTTCTTACAGCGCCGATGTATATGGGCGATGTTAACCAATTACCATAAGGTAATTATTTATAATTAATTATAAATATCGCTTAAACCTTTTCCGAAACACGCTTCTCTTATAGTCTCTTGGTGTAAGTATATTGGAGCTTTTTTTTTGAAATAGGTTTTACAAAACCAAAAACGTGTCCTCATTTATAAGTTTACTTTCTTCTGAATATCTTATAAGTCTAAAGAGAGTTCAAATAGCTGGTTTTATCTCTTTAGAAGAATCTCAGCCGCAGCCCGATGGTAAGAAGCTGTATGTGTTATGTTTCTGTGTCTTAGAAAGCACGTAAAACCCCCGTCAGATCTCTCTTTAATGTTTGCTTTCTATCATAAGAGTGAGGGAATAGATATACTCGTACATATTGAACACATTTGTAACTGATATCTTCTGCGTAGTACTATTCCCATCACAGGAGGATAAAAGCCAAATAAACAATATTTGACATCGAATTGATAGATACGCGCGGTCGAGAGCTTGAATGATTCTATGATATTCATTATGAATTAGCGAAAAGATGGCGTTTTGAACATCGACGGAACTGTTATCGGAACTTTGAAAGTAAAATTGTAGTGGATATTATTAGAAGTTTTTTCAGTTACCTATGATTGGTAAAGCTTATATACGTATTTATAAGCTATACCATATGTATAAGCGAATGCGTAATTTTTTTGATATTTTTATTTGATGAAGTCACATTTTTTCTATTTCATCTAAAGTCAACGTCCTAAATCAGAATTCGTTTATTGATATTAATGATGATAAATATTACTGTTACAATTCTGCTGTAAGAATGCGTGAAAGAATAAACTGTTCTAAGGCGAACATTTTGAAATTGCTAAACGATTTAAAAATTTGACTTTCCTACATTTTTTAGTTGAACCACATTTCATATCTTTTTCGATATTATTAAAAAAAAATAAAATATTTTTAATTGTTTAACGTTGTGTAAAAAAGTGTCATATCTACTAAACTAAATAAAAAAATATTTTACAGTCATGTCCGTGCCCGATTCGCGAAGTGGGTCCAACCATGGCCCTTGGTTGTTCCAGTCAATTCCTGCTATTCATGAGCATTTTGGAGTCGTTCATTAACGGGAGATGTGACCTCGCGGATCCATGCAACCGGATAGCCAGTAGGGATGAACCAGATGACAGTTACGATTTCGTTGTCGTTGGCGGTGGAACCGCTGGATCAGTTGTCGCCGCAAGATTGTCAGAAAATCCTCAATGGAAAGTATGTATTTTGGTAATTAAATATTATATAACATTAAGAATATTAATATATATTTTTAAGATTTTGTATGTACTTTTTTAAAATAGTTTTAAACTGCAAGCAAGACGATTATACAAAAATGGAGTAGTACACTTTTATTATAATGATGTCATCCTCAGATTTCCGCCTTTTGCTCGTCGGATTGTCGTTCCGTTGGATTCTCATAATCCAGTGAGGTAATAGACATGATTACGGATGTACTTGTATACTATGATATCTTCTGCACAATTGTCTTCTCCTTTGAGAATAATTGTCGCCACAACCGATGAAGAAGACGTAAAAACCTTATAGCACACCACAACACGATCCGTTTTCCATTACATTAACAGTCTGTAAATTTCCCACTGCTGGGCTAAGCCCTCCTCTCCCTTTTGAGGAGAAGGTTTGGAGCATATTCCACCACGCTGCTCCAATGTGGGTTGATGGAATACACATGTGGCAGAATTTCGTTGAAATTAGACACATGCAGATTTCCTTACGATGTTTCCTTCATCGACGAGCACGAGATAAATTATTATCAATACAAATAAAGCACATGAAAATTCAATGGTGCTTGCCTGGGTTTGAACCCGTTATCATCGGTTAAGATGCACGTGTTCTAACCACTGGGCCATCTCGGCTTATACGATCGGTATCGAACTTAAAATCATATATTTTAGGAGCAAAAAATTCCTCCACTCTTATATCATTCACGTAATTAAGCATGTCGGCTAAATGCGTATTTCCTCACGTTGTCAGCGTTAATGACAATAGTAATCCAAAAGCAGTTTATAGTTCCTTGGAGTAATTAGGCAAGATACTGTGGGGACAGATTTCTTATTATTGTGCGATTGCGAGGAATATTTGTTGACTGCTATTGTTATTATTGTTAGGAATATATCAAATCATTAAAATTGAGTTAAATTATATGTATCGACATCTTATTGTCTTTAATTAGTTTCTAGATCTCGTTATCTAATTTATTTGATATTACACCAGGATGCTATGTATGTATGAGTAGAATTTATGCCGGAGAATTCCCATACAAATAATTTCGTAGGTCTACGATAGACCCAATCGAAATCAATACACAGTTTTAGATCGTTAAAAAATTATGATTTTCAAGTCATATATCTGCAAAATTCGTATAATTGAGATATTACGATTAAATCTATTATATTGAACATCTATCAGAAATCTTTGAAATTACAGTTGAACGGTCCATGTTTGACGTTTAGAAAAACTGTTCCAAATAATATTTTCGTGTCGGAGTACGTTACTTGGGATGTGTAATTATTTATAATTGTTTAGTTTTATTTATTCCATCCGAGCGAACACGGGTTTCCATATAGTAAACATGGTTACAACGTTATATATTATTACGTGAGTAGTTAAATAAGACTAATATCACTTTTCAAGTGATAATAATACAGTTATTAATATAATTATTTGAAGTCGAAAGATATATTTTTATTTTAATACATATTTTTAATATAATTTAAGTTCACTGTTGAAAATCATTATTAGTATTACTTATATCAATTATAATACACAGTTTTTGTAATATACTTACGTAGATTGTGTATATTAACGTCAAAACGAAAAATTATTTTATGTGTTTCCAGACACAAAAAATCATCAAAATTATTTAAACTTACAAATGTATTCTGTAATTTTACAAAGTTTTGTTTATAATATTTAAGCAAAAATAAAGTATCTTCTATTACTTTACCCGTTTTGAGACGCAAAAATGACGCGAAGACTACTCATTATATTTATATGATATTTTTACATAAGGATCGTTATGAGTATTTTTTTCTAGACATAGGTATAAACAATATTTTTACATAACATATACATACATTCTACAGTAATTACAGTTATATAAATATTTATATTTCACGGTAACAGATACGACGTTCTAGAACTGCGGTACTATTTTGTACGAAATGATTTCGTATCACACTCGGAAAGATTATTATAATGGTCAATGTCGCATATAACTTTAACGATGTTGAATGTGATAAAATCAGAGTTTGCTTTTGCAGAATAGCTTTTTTGTTTAAATACAAAGATATCTTATAAGTATATATATATATTGGACAACATCACATACATTACTCTGATCCCAATGTAAGTAACGTAAAGCACTTGTGTTATGGAAAATCAGAAGTAACGACGGTACCACAAACACCCAGACCCGAGACAACATAGAAAACTACTGAACTTTTTCTACATCGACCCGGGACCTCAGAGTGGCGTACCCATGAAAACCGGTGTGCACACTACTCGACCACGGAGGTCGTCAAAATCGATCTTAGATCGTACCGTGTAGATAAATTATATAGAATGATGTTGGTGACGGCGATGTATATGAAATTTATACAAATCGATTTGTTAACGTAAGTTTTACCGGTGGTAGCGTTTTCCAGCCTGTCTAGATAAGCGCTGCCTTGTCATCAATCACTCTATCATCACACCTGTGTTCCGATTAAAGTGGTGAAAAATCTAGAAGTACACAGGCATAGAAACACCATCTTAAACTTGGTCGATGTAAAAAACTTATATTTCATCAGTGCCTATTTTTGTAAGCGAAGGTGACCATCAGGTGTCTTATTTGCTCGGCTGTCTGCTGTATAATTATCACACTATGTATACGTATTATGTACATCTTATTATTGTAAAGGCCATATGGAGTATTATAATTAGATAATTTAATCAATGATCTTAAGATGATTTCATATATATATATATATTAAACAAACTGCAGCAACAGGATGCCGTTCTTTAATAAATGCATGTATAATATTTAAAACTTTATTCAACATCGTATGCAAATTAGTATTTTTATTTTTTTTTATAAGGTTACTGTGGTAATTGTCATAAGGCCTTGTTACAAGACTATAGATCAATGTATTTCAATATTTTCATTGGTAATGGTCACATGAAACGATTGTACACATACGAGTCGTACATTCAATAATTGTATTTTTTGGCGTATAATAATTGTACACTCGCAAAAAAAACAACTACTTGTTTACACTTCAAACTTCAAAGTAACATCGTTCAACAAAGTGTTGTTTCAATTAGAGATCATGGGTTTCGATTACATGCGTAAGCAATCTCGAAGCTTCCTCACCAGACGGAGATGATGCTGAAATGATTTTGTTAGCAATAATTTTCGGATCTAATTAACAGATATGTTTTAGGTACTTTTATTAGAAGCTGGAGGAGACGAACCTACCCCATCAGCAGTACCAGCGTGGGTTACAGCGTATTGGGGCCGAAAAGAAACAGACTGGTCTTACAATACGGAGCCCCAGGAAAAAGCCTGTAAGGATAGTGATAATGTTTGTTCTTGGCCGAGGGGGAAAATGCTCGGTGAGTATATTTTATGGTAACATTAAGGATATTTTTCAATTTGGTGTTATATTGTGAAACCATGTAATTAATTTAGTTAGGAACGAATCGCTGACCTCGTCAGCGGGCTGTTATGCAGTACCATGTTAAAAACGCTTGAGCACAGTGCAAGGTCAATTTACATCCTCAAAGGCAGACGTAATCAACAATTTGGACTCAAAATGCGCAGTTTATTATAATGACTAATTTATTAAACTGCATTATATATTTATATAACAAATTATAAGTGAGCGCTGACAAAATTTGCATAAGCATATGGTTAATATTATAATGGGTTTTTTTTGTATTTTGCGTCGTCAGAGTTTTTGGTTAAGGGAGTGGGTTCAGAACAGTTAGAGCTAAAACGTAAGCTATAACTATGCCTCTGCATAACACTCTTGTCAATAAAAAAATTGCGGTTTTTTATGATGTAGATAGACGGACCGGCAAATGCGCCACCTGTTGGTAAGTGGTCGCCACCGCCCATGATAGTCACCCTCCAAGCTGGAACACAATAATACTGAGTACTGTTGTTTGGCAGTAGAATATTGACAGACGGGCTTGCACAAAGCCCTACCAAAAAAGTTGCTGTTGAGCATGTGCCAACACAACACATAATATTACATTGTTTCTGAAAATTGCGTTTTAACCTCTGATTTTGATATTTATCACATTATCTTCAGATCAAGGTCTTAAATTAAAAGAAAATGCGACCTTGTTGTACTTTAGATCAATGTTCATATTTAAAAAATATATTTTTTAATTTTGAATATAATTTTTCTTGAATCAATATGTCTATTGTTATACAGGAGGCTGTTCGACAATAAATGGTATGATGTACATGCGCGGAAATGCTGCTGACTATGATGGATGGGCGGTTAACGGAGCGACTGGTTGGTCATGGTTCGAAGTGCTCCCCTACTTCCTCAAGAGTGAAGACAATAGAGAAATTGACAAGGGAGTGTCGGGACAGTATCACAATGTTGGAGGTCCTTTACCAGTACAGAAAGTAAGATATTATTTAGTAAATCTTCGACACATACTATTGCAAATTAGTACTAACGATATACGGTAAAAAACAATCACCAGAGCTTATCTCTAAAATTCAATTATTTGTTATTTAAACTATACATATTAATAGAAAAGAGAAAATACAAGAGTCATAGCTGTATAATTTGTAGCCCGTTAAACCAGTTAAAACTGGTTTACTGGAGAACAAATTATACGAAATAACGATTATAACTAACACCAATAGCCTGTACAATGCACATGTCTCACTGATAAATAGTATTTCACCGCAGAAATCTTACTACTTTACTTTGCGATGTTTTCCTTCATCACCGCGCACGAAATATTGTATATAAATATTGTATATAATATTGTATATAAATATAATACTTAAGATATCTAATAATAATACACACATGGTATATCATCTTTATTAGGTCGTGATATCCAGCGAGATGGTATTTTATTAGTAAGCCTTGATTACTTCAATTATAGTCATATGAAATCGACATGATTTTTAAATAACTAGAGATTGTGTTTTTTTTAAATAAAAAACTGACGAATATTTTCCAAATAATATTATCTAATTTCGCATTTATAATAATTATAAATGCGAAAGTGGGTTGTGATTTGTTTGCTTGGTAGCCTTTCACGTCTTCGCCATTCAGCCGACGCGTATTTATGAGAGATTTGTTGAAATCGTACCATATCACTCGTACATCACTACATAATTATAAAATAAAGCCATCCCGCCGAGGCTATGTGAAAAACTCAAAATCTACCAAAAGGATTTTTATACGATTTTCACTAATGGAGCGAGTGATTCATTTGCGTTAATTGGTTGAAATATGATGATAATAGTTGAAGTTGTCGTCAAAAAATATGCCGACCAATAAATATGTATATAATGTTGTATACATTTTATGTCCTTATTATAATTTGGGTTTTATTATAGTTCCGCTACGCTCCTCGGTTTGCACACGATGTCGTATCCGCTGGTATAGAGATGGGCTATCCACCAACAAGCGACCTTAATGGAGAGACCTCTACTGGTTTTACTATCACACAAACATTTAATGAGTAAGTTTCGTCTAATTTATTTTTCTGCATTTGTTTTTATTATAATTTAATTAAAATGAAGGCGATGAGCAAATTCCTGGTGATACAATCGCTCATAGACACCGAATCTGTAAGAAATATTAATAATCTCTTGCATTCGCCACCAACCATTAGATAGTTCCAATGGTTGTTTGTGCCTACAATTAAACTGCCTCATTTATACTTAAAACTACGACATCGCAATGCAATGTCTAATTGCCTAGTTATAGAATAGTAATGTTCAGTGGGTTGTGTTCACCGTGTTATATTATTATATCTAAAGAAACAAGATAAGGTTTTACATAGTTTCGTTTGTCATTTATTTTTTTATTTTAGTAACGGTTCAAGATACACTACAGCACGTGCATATCTTCGGCCAGCATCAAAAAGAGAAAATTTACACATAATACTCAATGCGCTGGGTTCTCGCGTGATCATAGATCCTACTACTAAGAAAGTCACCGGCGTGGAGTACATTAAGGATGGCCAGAAGAAGACCGTTGGCGTTACAAAGGAGGTGCTTCTTGTTCTACTATATTTTTTAGTTTGTAAAGTAACCGAATACTGTTTTATCAAAGAGATCATCGATGCATTTACCCTTATTGTTATACTGACTATTTTGACTTTTACTATACATTTCAGGCACATATAACGTGACTCACAACATACCAATAATAGTTAAATATTTTTGTTACAATTAAAACCTTAAAAAGATATTTATAGTCAGATGATGTTGCCATATAAAATCCTTGAGTAACGTAGGTGTATGAAATTTAGGCAGTTTTTATTTGTGTTTTTGTTTTAGGCAGTTCTATCTGGAGGCACCATAAATTCTCCCCAAATACTACTTCTGTCTGGCGTCGGACCTAAAGAAACCTTAGACAAATTTAATATACCAGTAATCAAAGAGTTGCCTGGAGTTGGACAGAATCTCCACAATCACGTAGGAGTGACTCTTGAGTTTACACTCACCAAGGAACCTGATGTACCTGAGTTGTCATGGCAGAGTGCAATGGAGTACATGTTAAAGAGAGAAGGACCTTTATCTGCTACTGGAATGTCACAGGTATTACAATCACGAACAATCAACTAAAATTAGCATATATTTTCTATGTATATATTTATCACAAACATAAGAATCGGCAGATCTGGTTAAGGGATTTTTAATTAGTACATCAATCAATGGACTATGTAAATGATTTAATAAAATTTTCTATGAAATTGAGTTAAATTAAATTAACAAAAAATAATGAACTTTCTACAATAGTTAACAGGCAAAGTAAATTCCCGATTCGCATCTGCCGGAGGACGTCACCCTGACGTGCAGTTCTTCTTTGGCGGTTATTACGCGTCGTGCAGCGACGGTTCAGTCGGAGATGCTGATAAGATAGAAGATGAAAAAAATAGGAGAAGTGTTACGTAAGTATTCCTGATGCCATAAACTTCATAACTCATTCCTTCATAATATTATCATCCACTTGTGTATTGTATAGGTGTAAGTGTATTAAAAAAAATGGTATTATTATCGATTTTATTGCTGCGAGTCCTTACATCGCGAATGCGCCACCAACCTTGGAAACTAAGATGATGTGCATTGAGCCTGTAGTTACACTGGCTCACTCATCCTTCAAACCGGAACTCGACAATACTCAGTACTCTTGTTTGGCGGTAGAATATCTATACGAATGGGTGGTACCTACCCAGACGGATTTGCACAAAGCCTTACCACCAAGAAAACTAGTAAAATATACATCAATGAAACTTATTCCATAAGAGGCAGTGCATTTATTATAAAAGTAGCTGCTTTTCAAAGCTTCGCCCTCTTAAACAATATTTAAATTTTAGCTTCTAATATATTTTATACAATCAACAGAATATCGGCCATAGCTCTACAGCCCCGTAGCAGAGGTTACCTTACACTGAAGTCCATAGACCCCACACAGCCACCGTTGATGCAACCGAATTATTTCCTGAATGAACACGAGTTGAATGTTGCAGCAGATGCAGCAAGGATAGCGTATCGTCTTGCTAATACTACGGTAAACATGCAACCATATTTAAAAAAAAATGGTTACTCCAAAAGTGCATAAATATAAATCCGCATTGAATCGGAAAAAAACAATTCTACTTATTGGCAAATCTCAAAGTTAAACGAATTAATTTTAATGTCGATATATACATATATGTACTATACAAGTATTTTGGATTTTTATTAATTATAGTTAAATGACACTGAGTAAGATAGCCCTTTGTTAATAGAAATGAATGAACTAGTGATTTCTTTTTTGCAAGTTTAAACGTTTTAAATTTTCACATCTGTTTTGATATTTTTTTACGTTTATACAGATTATATAGATTATTCTCCATAAAATCATATTTTTTGTATGCAAACTATCTTGCTTATATGAATTAACAAGAGTATTAAATTAAAAATAGTTGCGAGGCGAAAACATTTTTTCGATCGTATAGTACAAGTTCAGATAGCGAAACCCGTGTACATTATAAAACTTAATATATCATGCATTTTTAGATTCTACGAGAGAAATACGGTATGCAGCCAACGGAAGGTTACGGCGCCGAATGTCCTGGAGGCGAAAACAACCCAACGGATGATTTCTTCAAGTGCTTAGCGCAGTTACACACGGCACCGGAAAATCACCAAGTCGGTACTTGTAAGATGGGAGCCAAAGATGATCCGATGGCGGTGGTCGACCCACAGTTAAAAGTCTACGGAATAGAAGGTGAGTCAAAAAGTTTATGCGAATATACGAAAAGAGACTCGCTTATAACTGTAAAATTATTAACCAAATGTTTCTGTAAAATGTATTATGAGGTTTTTAAGTCAATTTAGATTTTTAATTTAATGATTTTTTAGTTTATATTTATAAGTATTTTAAATTCCAAGATCACATTTAAATTGCAATCGTAACTGTAGGGTAGTACATTGTAAATTGATAAAAGAACAACTAATTGAAATTTTAAATTTCGAACGTCAGTTATTCTGTCAAGTTCAAGTGTACAAAGTAATATATTATAAGTAATTATAAACAACTTTGATTTTTTGTAAGCATAAACTCAAACTGATGGTAACATAGATATTATAATTTAAATGTAATCATAATCAGGCATGACTGCGTAAAGCACTTAACATCTCTCATCACAAATTTTTAAATTTAATTGAAATATTTTGATTAATTTTGGCAGGTTGAAGAATCTAACTATTTGGCTTTTCCAGGACTCCGAGTAGTGGACGCTTCGATCATGCCAACCGTGCCGTCGGGCAACACCGCCGCGCCTGTCATCATGGTGGCAGAACGAGGCGCCGAATTCATTTTAACCAGACACCAACTCTTTAAGAATCGCTTTGGACAAAATGTTCCTGATGGTGGAAATCATGCAACAAACGCTGACAGCGATATGAACCGGTAGGTACTAAGAAAAGCATTGAATAAATTCGTCGCTCCTTTTAATTTGCTCAGTAAAGTTAGTGAATTTATTTTTATAGTCATGTACTAGCTTAGCATCTTGGTTTAAACCCGAGTTGAGAATTAATAATAAGTACATAGTGATTGGATTTTTGCATTAAGAAATTCTCAGTAACAGAAAGTTATCAGATCAAAATTTTGCGTATACATTTAGCAAGTCGATTAGGCAATTTAACACCTATCAACTACTATTACTATACATGATTATACTTAAATAAAAAAACTTTATATATAAAATTTTGTATACGTAGTAACTATTCCCCAAGATTTGATAAATATTTGTATAAAAATGTTAACAACTGTCACCTAAATTATTATGAATAAAATATTCAAGGTGGACTGATAATGACTCCGATAATGAACATAAATGGGACGAGCGCTGGAAGCCGTGGGACAAGAACTGGCACCACTCACAGTGGGAGCAGCAGCCGAACAACTACCACGATGTCGACTGGCAGACTAAGAATAAAGACAAAACTGACCACCAGTACGTTCGATAGTATCCATCCAAGTCCCATTGGTAGAAGCGAACTGGATCTCTTAAGAAATGATAACGAATCTTTACTACATTCGACACTTAAATTATTTAATAATTGAATGCAGTATAGATTCTTATATATGAACTATTTTTAAGACAATAGGATTAAGAAAAAAATATTTTATTATTTAAAAAATATTATATTTATAAGGTAATTAATATATAGTTTTTACTTTTTTCCTTTGCGTTTTCCTTTTCCTTTCGTTGGAGGTTCTGGTTCAGGCTCGGATCTGAAACAATAATTTTAGCAATTTAATTATATATACTTTAATTGTCATCAAGTTCGTGGTTCAATTTACGAACCTAGTGGCGCTGTAAGAAATATTAAGCATTCCTTACATGTCAATGCACCACCAACCTTGAGAGCTAAATGTTATGTCCATTGTGCCTGTAGTTACACTGACTCACTCATCCTTTAAGCCGGAACAAAACAATACTAAATACTGTTTGGCGATAGAATATCAGATGATTGGGTGGTACCACCCCATCTAACTTGCATATATTTCAGTCAAACCATTATTACACAGATGTAAGTATCATGTATGTGTTTCTTTCCTGATTCATGGTAAAACCATCTACTGAAACTACTCCAAAGGTAGCACCAATTAACTACACACTGGATATCCTTGTTTTTACCAACGAAATATAAGTAGTTCTACCAGAAATCATCATAATATATTATTCTATAAAACAAAGTCAATTACTGTTTGTATCGCAGCAAAAAAAAATAATTGTCAAGTAGCTATTATAAACTATAATTATTGCCAGGTTATGAATATGATACATCAATATTAATCAATCGTAATATATATACCCCAAAATAGTTATCACCACAGTTACTTTGGTAGAATATACTTATAGTCTTTCACGACCAAACCACACAGGGCCGAATTTCATGTAATTTAGTATGAAGCAAGTTTGAACCCGAGCGAAAGCGTGCGACAATTAGTAGATAATAATACTTACTCCTCGCTAACGTCTGGAGTTTCGGGAATGGTGATGTTAGCTTTTGATGATTGCCGGCTGTTCATCAGTTCGCTAGAATCGTCTAGGAGTTCTTGTTCCTGTAATACGTATTGATTTATTTATGTTATAAATATAAACAATATTTTGATATAAAGATTAATTCAAAAATATTTACTAAGTCTTTTTATGCACATAATAATCTCTAATTGTAGTGGAGTAATTAAAGTGGAAACCTATAAGCGAGAACCACTATTGACACAAATCACATGAGCGCAGTAGGTCATATTAGGTAGGTAATATTTTAACTCTGTTTATTTTTTATTTTTTTTTACATAATTTCAGAGTTGTATTTATATCGATTCTTGACCAAAGGCGCGACAGACGCTACCTAAGAAAGGCGATGACTAGACCGGCGAATGGAGTGGAATGGACTGATTTTAAAAATATTTAGGTCGCAACTATTCGCTATTGAGTTATAATGTAATGTGTATAATAAGGGATTGTGAAACAAGATGAATGTGTATAACACAATTGCGTGTATTAAACCGTTACGTGTAATAACAATTAAATACGAGTAAAACCTCGGAACAAAACTAGTTATTTATTCGTATACGTACAGTATCGTTATCGTAGACGATGGTATGGAGTTCAGTGTCGTCTGCAGAGTTGTTAGTGAAGCTCACACTGCAGCGGTCCGACGAGCGCGTCACTCGGCGGGATTCCTCCGCTATAAGAAACAATATCATTATCAATTTAGTTTTGTTACTAGACACAAAATAGACTTATATTTAAGGTCTTGGTGGTTGTTGTTCGATCAATCTAGCATACGCTAGTTAAAACGTTCAAAATTATTCAAATCAAAATTTTAAAAAATCGTTAAAATATGTCTTTTAAAGGATATTATAAAACAAATGACTTTATATATCATAACACACCTCGGGAATAAAACAAATGCCTCCGAGCCTTTTCAAACAGAAATATGAAAAATTATATTGTAAAAATAATTGTATAAAAAATATATATAAATAAAATAAAATCCCGCTGACTTTTCTTCTTCTTTTAATCTTTCGCCAGTTCTTCTGAGATCTGAGTTGTTTCTTTCCAAATCGGCTTTATACTTCTTTCTTGACAATCAATAAGTAAGTGTAAAACTTCTAAATTGAATAAAGATTTTTGATTTTTAATCTCTCCAGGTTACCAAATCCAAATTTTTGACTTCTGTCATAAATTTGGATCTGGACCTCTGTCTATAAACATTTTGTCTATGAAAATAACAATAATACGTCTTATAAGGCTGTAGTTATCTACGCCCTTGTAAGGGTAAGAGCTCCTAGGTTAAAGCTAGAGGAGTATCGGGAGTGCACCCGAGTTTGCACAGACATTTGAGCACTATGATAACATAAAATGTTGAATAGGCACCGATGAGAATGAAAATAAATCAATGAAGTTTTATTTTTAAACAAAATGTATAACTTAAGTTTATTAAAATTGCTATTACCTATTTTCTGAGGTTTTTTGCCATTCTTCTTTTTACCCGACCCGGTGGAGTCCGAACTGGAACAGGACTGCATGCTCCGAGTGGATCTGCGAACGGTAATGTTGGATACGTCGAGGTCATCTGATGGCGGTGACTGTTGTACGGCTGTTTCTTTCTTGGATTTAAGATTTTTTTTAGCTGAAAAATATAAACTTTAATCCATTATCACCCATTGTAAATTTTATATATATATTTATCGATGTTATTAAATGAAAGAATTAGAATATAATCATTTTTAAATTGTCCTAAACGAACTGGAATTTTTACAATGATCCTACTAGCCTTTTTTTTTCAAAAGTATTTTTCTATGGGGCCTTAATAATATGTAATAAATATTTTAATATTTATTGGTTAAACTAACCTCTGTCTACATCCACAAGAGACCGCTGTGATCGGCTCCGCTTCACTCCCTTTTCATTTTGTTCCTTTTCTTTGATTTGTTTGGGACCTTTTTTATTACGATCTTTGCTATCTGTAGACTCAGAACTCGATCTTGTTAAGGACATTTTCTTTTTCTTGCCTATTAAAAAAATAACACTTACTCTCCATTGGTATAGTTAATATTGATTTTTTGATTGATGAATCAAAAGAAAATGTAATATACAAGATATTGAAAAAAGATTTTGACTTGAGGTTGATTGAGCCGGTGTAATTATAGGTACGAGATACATAACGTCCAAAATGCCCAAAGCTGAGGGCGCATTGGTATTGTTAGGAATGGTTAATATTTTTTAGTATTATAGCGCCATTGTATAAATGAGCTATGAGCAATGAGTGATGACCACCTACCTTCAGGCCAAACCAGTTGTATAATATATATAGAAAACTCTTTACACTATGTTACTAAGTTTATCGTTTGAAATAAAAATTTAATAATAATAAAAAAATATATATAGAGATAATTTATGTATTCGAAAATAAATTTATACACAAAGTTATAACTATATATATATATATATATATATATATATATATATATATGTGTGCATTATGAATTACTTACTTTTAGTAACCTTAACTTTTTTGACGGGTGAAACGCCGCTACTTTCCTCTGAAGCCGTATCCGACGCCTCGACATTCGCTATAGTTTTTGGATCATTTTTTGAAAGAGGCTTCTTTTCGTCCGGTGCTTGACTTTCTAAAATTATTATTATTTACTTTATAATACGATAATAAAAAAATGCTTCATTAATTTATTGTAGGGTAAGTCGCCGTAAGTTTGGCCCTTCTGCCCGACGGCGGGGCGCGGGCAGTCGAAGCGCGGGCAGTCGAAGGCGCGGCAGGCGCCTCCTCTCTCACTCTAACCCAGCGCTAGCCGTATTTCGGGTACTTTTTTTTAAGTTATCACTTGTAGTGTTTTCATTGTGTTTACTCATGTATTAGAAATAAATATCTATTAACCGTGTAATAAGTATTTATTAAAATGTGGTATTCATTACATTAAAAAAAAGAGTCTGGTATCATTTGAAAAAAACAAGTTAATTAATTTCAAATTTAGTTTAGTAAAGTCTCCTTCGATCTTTTTCTCTAGTTCTTCAAGAATTGACGGAGACAAGTCGGAAAGATCAGAACAGTAGGAAATATAAAGCTATACAACTTTGTATATAATAATAATAAATGCGAAAATTTAATATTAAAAATTGTAAATTTCGAAAATATCGATTTAAAATTTAAATACGATTAAAATTGAAGGACTAAAGTTGTAGAGAATCAAATACATAAAAAAACTTAAAACATTAATATTTTTGAATTAAGAGTTGGCAAGTTATCTCTACCGCAATATTAATGATACCGTGCGCAGCAGTCGCTAGAAAATGTCATGCGCAGACTAGCTAAGCGCTTTGGTTACGCGCGCTCCTGCCCCGCGCAGCGCAGACCATCGGGAGGGCCAAGCTTATAGTTTACCCCTAGCTTACAGATAATAATGAAGTATGTATGTCATAGGAAAGTCTAACTATGACGTACCTGAAATAACCTTTTTATATAATTATTATAATTAGACCTGATATTTATATATCTTTGTGTCATATTTGTGTGTGCGCCTCTGCGCGCGACTGCGTTGATTTTATTGTTATTTTATCGTATAAATCAATGATCTTTATCATTTGCTCGCCACTTTAACACTTTATTTCGACACGATTTGATGGGTGCATTCCCGTCACTATATGGGTTGTCCAGACAGTAAGTACTGAGAGATACAAGCTCCATACAAGAGACTACACTTAATTCAAGTATGCTCTTACTCCGTTCTAACAAACGGTTTTGACGGCTCTATTTTATACTACTAGACACCACGTGACCTTATCGTATAACCAAATTTCATATTGATATTGTCATTAGTAAATGTGTAATGGACGTACCTTCTGATATCCTCGACACGACTTCAGTGGGCGAGGTCTCGTCAATCTCTACCTCTTCTTCCACAGTTTCATTGACTACCACGTGAGTACTTCTTGCTAATGGTTGCGCTACAACATGAAACATTACCGTTATCATATATCTCATTGTAATTTGAAGTCATTTCTTGAAGATAAACAAAAAAAAAGTAGTAATAATATTTTGAACTCTTTAACACGCAACTGACGGTTGCTCCGTTAGTAATCAAAAGAAAATAAAACTCGCGAAATGGCACTAACGCAAAATTTTATAAACTTACAATTATTAATAATGTTAAAAATAAATAAATACTTAAAGCACATTAAAATATACATACGCAAAGAAGTGGTTATTCTTCCAAAGGTATTCATGGTCGTATCATCTGGTTGTATAATTCCTTCGGTACCTATAATGAAGCAAATTAATTAATATTAATTTCATATCATTGCTATATATATTTCATGAATTAATCATTAATTTTTTTTTAAAGAATAAGTTGAAAATTTAATAAATGATTGGTCAATCAACAGTAAAATTTAATGGTTAAAGGATTCGAACAATGATATTGTACCGGTAGACATTTTAGTGAAACTAGCTCGCTCCAGGGCCTCCAAGGAGCCGAGATAGCGAGTCAGGTTCCGACACGACTGCTTATCTGGTAATTTCTGAAATGAGATGAATTTGGCCACTTTCAGATTTAAACAAATAAAGCAGAATTTTATTTTTTGGCAATAAATAATTAGTTGCCAAGAAGTTGTTCGGAATTGTATTTATTGTATAATTTTCAAGTAATTTTCCGAACAAGAACTCATGATCGACAAGTGGCAATCGCATGTCTCTAGAAGTGCTGTCACGCACCGCGATGAGCGGCGGCAGCGCGCGCGCCAGGTCGGCGGCCGCGGCGGGCGCGGCGGGCGGCGCCAGCAGCGCCAGCGCGCGGCACGCCAGCGCCGCCTCCGCGCACGCCGGCCGCCGCGCCAGCCGCCCGCACAGCTCCAGCGCCAGCGCGCCCTGCGCGTCGCACAGCTGCGACGGGTGAACAATTGACAACATTAGAGTAATACTTATTAAAGAGAATAATTCATTGTGAATAAATAGCCGGTTCGGAATTTAAAATGATAGTAGTAACAGGCCATAAATTTTCCACTGTCCGCTAGAGACCTCTTTTAAAGTTGAGACTCTTGAGGTTTCGGATGAGCTGCTTTAGGAAATATCGAAACATGAAGAAACTTTGTAGATAGAAAAAAAGGGAATCTTTTATAAATTATCAGATTTCCAAATTTTGACCACTTTAGAGTTTTTAATTTTGTATTTTATCTTTATAAGAATAATTCGTCGAATAATATATGCTTAATATTTATTAAATCAAGTGATTTACGAATCAGTTGCAAATGTTATGTTTGTTGCTTACAAATGTAGGTTTTCTCACTATGTTTTTCACTTCACCACTAAGCTCGAAATTAAGTATGAAACACATGAAATTTTATGATGAAAAAATTATGCTTGACTTTTAAAATTTTAATATTATAAATACATATAATCATTGTTTTATATAAAATATGTACCTCATGATTAACTCTGGTCAAAGAGACGATAAACCTGACGACTGCCTCCTGGTCTATTTCTGCTAGAGGGGAGCTTGATGGTGCATTGGCTAGTGCTCGGAGAGTTGGCAATGTAGCTTTCTAGAAAAAAATAGGTCGGTTTTAATTTCTAGTTCCAATATATATAAATCTTCTCAAAGAACATAATGATAAATTTAAAAAATATATCGCAACAAAAAGAGTAAATACAACTACGCAAAGACAAAAGATCTTGGTTATGAATGTGCACTTACTTGAATCTGTTCTTGCGATCCATCGACACACACAGGGAAAGTTTGGAAAAATACTCCTATAGTCTGCCGTAGATTATCTTCATCGACTAAATAGAAAAAAAAAAAATACTTTATAAGATATTTAAAGCATAGAATGTTACATAATAATCTTTGATCAGAGATACTTTACACTTAACTATTCTTTCATCATCGTACATTCGCGGAAAGAAATCAAGTTTAGAACCAATGACTGCAATACACTACACTGTTACTGGAAATTTATTAACAAAAAAAATCTATATTTTTTTATGTATATAGTGCGTGGATTTGAATCCGGGATTTTAAGATGTGTTGGCGAGCTATAAAACAAAATGAAACAGTTGAAATAAATTATTTTCTTTTAATAAAATAATATATTTCAAATTACCTGTAGCGGGGTTAAACCAGAGCAATATTAGTCTGCTGAGTATAGTCGGCGATTCGAGGTGACCGAGGTATATGAGACGACACAGACCTTCCACTATTATCAGCCTATATGCTGGACACTGCAAAACAAATAGTAATCATATATCAGTTATTGTAGGATTTATTTCATAAAAAATAACCTAAATAGACGTTTCAGATTTTTTTGTTTTGTGTTTATTTGTATGTGTAGGGGTTAATCTCCGGAACGAATGATCCAATTCTAAAAATGATTTTACTGATTACTGAGAAAGCTGTATTATTCCTAAGTTTACAGATAATATTCATATCATATAATTTTCTTTAATAATAAATTGCACATGTGCGAAGTCGGGGCGGATTGCTAGTTGATAATATATATCAAATGATAACGTCTTATAATAATAAAGTAGTCTGTAACATGTTACAATAATAGGTTCTTTACTTGTGTTGTATTTAAATTTATAATAATATTTTACTTACTGCGCTGTCCATTATTTTCAACAGAAGTTCAATGACTGTGCTATGTGTTGGTGTTATTGATAATGCAGATTCGGACAATGTACCTGCAATAAAAATCCTTACATATAAATGATAAATATCACGATAGTTTTGATCGCTAAACTCACTCACTAGATTGAACATTTGCAGAATTATTTATTAATTTAAAATAATGTAAATAATGTACATATCCTTTCTTCTATTCTATGAAAAAATAATATATAATTATTATGTAATTGTAAGTTAAACTTTTTGGATCGGCGTCATATAAAAACTACACGAAAAATTGATCTCGCAGACTATTACGACCTTTTTGGAAAATTCGCATCGATTACTCGTGAGACGTTTTTAATTGTTTGTTAGTATGGATTTTTGTTCGTAATCTGCTACTGGGTTACTTTAGAAATGTATGGTTGTATTTTAGTGATAAAATGATTATTGGATTAATATAATAAGTATAAAGAAAGAGATGAGAGATTCTGGAAAGACAATCAGGAGAAATAAATCTAGCAGTTGAACACAAAACATATAGATAAATATTTACCTATACATACTCTGTTAAAATCTTATTACCCTCTTGGCTTTTCCAGAGTTATAATTATTTTTCAGAAATTATTTGTTAATGTAAAACAAACAATTGCACAATTCCTAAATAATTACATCACATAAAAATAACACAAACGAATAATTTCCACAGAAAAATATTACATAGACAGAAAAAAAATCGTATTAATTATATATTAAAACAAATAGAAAATAAAACTAAGGGTAATAAGAATCTCAAATAATAATACCTTAAAGTTCTATAGCGAACAAGTTGAAATATCTGCATTATAAAATTTCTCATTGTAATTATTATGACAGCGATAAATAAAGCCGTTTTGCTTGTAGTTCTTACCACTTTGACAAAGTTCTAAGATACGTTCGTTTTTTTTATAGCAAGTACATTATTAACAAAAAAATATATAATTAAAGTTTAGCATGAAGGGCATAATTTACCATCTTCGTCGTCAGCGTCCAAGGAGTATCGCGTGTTCCGTTTTTTCGGTACGTCCGCCTTCGCCTCGTCTTGGGTGACGTCGTCCTCGAACACGCGCGCTCCGTGCACGCACAGCAGGTCCACTATGCACTTCAATACTGTCGTTACAGTTGGCTCGTTTGTTGTGTCTATTAGCTGAAAACATTACATTTAGGTTTTTGTTCACTAATATCTATTTTCGTAAGGATAACAAGACGTTCGAAATTATTACAGTGACATAAATTATAAACATTAAATAGTATAAAACGAAATCGCTCGTCATGTTTTCCCGTTTGTTTACAAGCCAATACGTTCGATTTTGATGCAGTTTTCTAATTTCATTATCTAGATGATTTACGGGAAGATTTTTTGAAATAATTCATATTTTATTTGCTAATAGCAGACAATCGATATAGTGTAATTGTGTCGTTTAAATGTGCCTTAAGGTTGCTAACATAGCAATTCCTTAAAAAAATTATTAATAAACTAGATAACTCATAGAGATTTTGTAAATATGTATGTATTTATGTAAATTAGTTATGATTATAATATTAGACTTACATTCGCAAAGAAGAATGCTTTGTGGTCTCTTGCAAACTCCTTATCGAGCATTCCAAATAAGGCAACTGTTTCGAGCGCATTCTCCAATATTTCTGGATTTTGAAATATTTCAGCCTAGTAAGAAAGATCAATCAAGAAAAATTATATAAAACGAGATTATTTTTGCATTAAATAAATAGTACTTTATATTATATATAAGTCTGTATGTGGGTATATACATATTAATGATCATAAGTCAACGCCGATAGTAATAGATAGTAATCCAAAGGTAGCTTGGAAGACATTCTGCATTTCTTGTGTTTATATTAATTATATAATTTTAGTTTGTATAATGCGGTGTATACATACACGAGTATAAATAATAAAAAAATAATTATTCAGTAACACAAGAGTTGATTATCACCTCTAGTTCACTAAACATCAACTTCAGAATTGGCGTGATTGTCGTCAGCTGCGGCGTGTCCAGCGCACAGTTCAATATTGTTAAACACTTATTTAAAGTCTCCGCGTCGCATTGTTTTTCTTTTATAGTCTGAAAGAGTTATATATTTAGATATATTATTTACTTCATAGTAAATTTTTATTCCGTTAAAGAGTAAGAAGGTTTCACAATAATTAATTGTGTAAAAGGCTTTTTTTTATTTTATATATTCGCCACTTACTGCCAATGGTTGAGGCGGTGGTGACTTTGTTTGAATATTCAAATCTTCCAATTTCTTTTGAATATCTGCAACCTGTAAGATATAAACAAAAGTATATTTGACGATTAATAAAAAACCTTTCAATTTAGCTTGAGCTACCATAACTGGCACTAAATAAAATCGTTTATAAACTACGACTTACTTTAGCTTTACATTCCGCGGCGAGAGCATAGTTTTCATCTCTTACGGCCTCTTCTTGAGCTTCGATTGCGACGTTTAAAGAGACACGGAGTCTAGCTCTCTGAAAATAAAAAATACATTAAAAACATTAAACAAATCTATACTAATATAAATAAAGTTGAAGAGTTTGTTTGTTCGTTTGGTCCAATGCGCTAATCTCAGGTACTAATGGTCAGTTTTGAAAATTTATTTTATTGTTAGGTAGCCCATTTATCGTGGAAGGCTATACACGATCACGTTAAGACCAAAAATAGTAGAGTATAAATGAAAAATGCACTTGCTGCGTAAATGGTTAAGTTTTGCAAAAATCATGTAAAACCCAAACTGTAATATAGGCGAGTGAAGTCGGGACGAGCAGCTAGTATAAGATACGATTTACATCCACTTCTTTCAGGCAGGTCTGCAGGGAGATGAATATCGAGAGCAGTGGGGCGGACCTGCAGCTTGACCTCGGTGCAGTCGAGCGGCGGCGCGGGCGCGGGCGCGTCGTCGGGCTCGCGCGCCTCGCGCAGCGCCGACACCACGCCGCACACCAGCTCCACGCGCGCCGCCACCTCCGGCACCACCAGCTCCAGAGCCGACACGAATGCGCGGATGACGTCCGAGTTCAGTGGACCGTAGTCGCCTGCGATAGTTCAAATATTATTCTAAGTAGTACTTGACGATGTACGTAAATCCCAATATATTTTAAGTTTAATTAAAAACGAGCGTAGCATTTTAAGACTTAATTTTAATATATATATAATATAAATATATAAATGTTAAATCGCTTTAACGAATAGTGACCTGTGAGAGTGTCGGTGACGAGTGTCTGCAGCGCAGAGCGTCCGGCGGGGTCTCCGGCGTCGTACACGCGCAGCAGACAGCCCAGCTCCTGTAGCACGTACTGGCGAGTGCTGAAGCCCACCGGGTCGTCCTTTTCTGATGGACATGGCGATTCCACGATCCTATATATATAGCAGAGAAATATTCATATCGATTTTTAGTTTAAAAATTATACAAAATAAATATAAATTTAACAGCTTACGAGAGATTATAATTTTTTAAAATGGCAATAGTTTTTTTTTTTCACTTCCTACATACTCATCATAAAAAATAAAAAAAATTAAATTACAAAAATAAAGCAGCAGCGTTAAAGCATAAAAAATATGTTATTCCTTACGCTCTTATATATCCAGTTAAAACGACAAGATCGGGTAGCACCGTCTCTAACGTTTCATCGTCATCGATCTTCTGTAAATGTTCTGCAAGATGACGCCAGTACCAAGCACTTTCCTTATTTAACTTCTCTGCGGGAATGAGACGCAGGGTTTTATCAGTCGGTAACCATTCTAATAGCTCAGATGTCGGTAGACGCCTGTAAAATAATTGTGTATGTTTTAATATACATTTATATTTTAACATAAATTATCTTTGTTAATGTTATAAAGTCGAGATTAACCACTGTTTTCAATGAGTATGAGTTACTTAACTTATCTTCTTAAGTATGTTTATATTAAAAAAAACAAAATGAAAAGTATTCAAATAAAATAAAGTAATTATATGATAATTTTATAGCCCTTACTTAAAAAGTGATTCTAGAAGTTTTCCTGCAACATATTGTGAATCCTTAGCATCATGTGTATTGTCCAGTCGTATTGCTTTAAGTAGATCAATGATATTGCCGTGGAATGTACTGAGCCAGCCCGGTATCAATATCTCTTCAACCACCCGACGCACGCGCTGACTGCGTTCGTTCAGGCCTACCTAGAATTATCCATTATAATAAATTACAAGCTCAATGATGCTTACAACCATTATTAAAAAACAATTTAATCATAATTAATTATTTTGTCTAAAATAATGTCTCTTGAGAGCCGAGATGGCCCAGTGGTTAGAATGCGTACATCTTAACTGATGATTTCGAGTTGACTGAAGTTCACTGAAATTTCATGTGCCTAATTTGTGTTTATAATTCATCTCGTGCTCGGCGGTGAAGGAACACATCGTGAGGAAAAAACAGCAGTGTCTAATTTCAACGAAATTCTGCCACTTGTGTATTCCATCAACCCGCATTAGAGCAGCGTGGTGGGATATGCTCCAAAACCTTCTCCTCAAAGGGAAAGGAAGCCTTAGCCCAGCAGTGGGAAATTTACAGGCTGTTAATGTAATGTAATGTCTCTAGATTCTTGACTCTTGTTTCTTGCCGGTTTTTCTCGGTAGAATCTATTCTACTTCCGAATCTTATAATTGAAAATCGAAATCTATTAATCGAAGACTTATCGACTGTCCGAACCGGCGGAAGCTTAAAGTTTAATTCAACAGTGTCAAATGAAGTTTGAACAGTGCTTTTATGTGCCTAATTGAATAAAGAATATTATGGTTTTGAAAATGTTATTACAAATAGTATAAGCTTATACCTTTAAAGTGAGTACTCGTTGTTTGACTCTCAACTGTGTCACATTAATCGCAGATATGTACAAGAAAGCGGCGCGGCGTACTGCTTCATCTACATCACAAAGTCGTTCCAGAACAAATGGAACATTACGAGTGCATTTTGCTATCGACATCACTATAGCTCTGCAATATAAAATTAGTTATATTTTAAAAATGGTACTTATTATTTATATATATAGCATGTTTGGTAGTATATTAATATTGTTAAGAAATACTTAACAATATAACAAATATACTTAAGTATTTCTTAACAATATTAATATACTACCAAACATGGGAATTCATGTTGAAAATAAGAAGTTGCCAAGAAAAAAAAACCATAGTAAGGTTTTCATTAATCAAAAGTTACAAGGTAACTTAAAAACTAGTATATTTTAACTGCATTAAAATATTCAATCATATCTCAATAAAAAATAAATGAATGTCTATGGTAACCTTCTCACAGATGAACTAGGATCACAGCTCATATGAAAACGATATGCTCTAGTGACTTCATCATCTGGTTCCATTGGATTTTGTAGACGCTGAAGAGCTAGAGCCGCCCTACATCTCACTGCTCCACGTGTATCTTGCAGGCGTTGCATCTTGAAACAATATAAAAATACTTAATATTGAAAATTGTAGCTCAATACTTGAGCTGAGATAAACATTACTGTATGTAGGGAATGAAATGTAGCTAATTGCCATGTATTTATGCTATGCTATTTGATAAGCTTCTAGTAGTGTCATCTTACTCAACTATTTTTAAGCTTTAACAGAGATGAATTTGATGATTTGTTACCTGTGATGCTAAAAGTTTGTCACACAGATCATCATCCAAGGATGCATCATCTCCGAGCGCCGAGAGCACAGCTGCCAGCAGTTGACTAGCTCTGTATCTTACAGACTGGCCTGATACACATTGACACTGAAATTTCAACACATTAAAATTTAACAAATATTTTTGTATATATATATAATAAATTTTTCAACAATCCTTTCTGTTTGACACAATTACCAGCAAGGTTCATTAGGAAGAATGCATTAAAAGTTAGTAGTATAAGCCATCATTTTAAAATTTAAATAACATACAGATTAAATTTATTATAAACGTGATTAAGGGTTATTTGATTCAATTGCATTATACGTATAAGTAATACTATGTGATTGAAAACTTACATCAAAAATAATTTCAAATATAAACATAAGAAACTCTTCTTCATCATCTAGAGAAGTACAAAAGGTCGCTACAAACTGAACGACCCGGTCAACATTAGCACTTGTATCTCCAAAAGTGAATAAATAATGAAGAGCATTCTTAAAACTTTCCCTAAAGAAATCCTGTTCAATCTGAAAGACAAAGATAAATATTAATAAAAAGAATATTTATTTATAAAAATTGTATTAAGAAAAGACTTACCTTTTTGTACAGTTTTATCATTTCTTTTACGTACTTCTTATGTTGAACAACATTATACTGAACGTTTTGAAATATTTTAAACATAATTGGATTATTACGCGGATTCGGCTTCCCGACCGCTTGTGGTATATCGGCGTCAGTAGGTGCCATTTTAACTCACAAAATTGTACAGCGTAATAAATTATTCTTAACACACCAATAATTAATTACAAAATATAATTAAATTTTGAAATAATTCAAATTTAAAAACAATGAAAGTAGTTTGCTGGAGTTACTGACAAAATACAATATATCGGTTACAAAAATGATTCAAACTTGACAGGAGTTTATGACTGACAGATGACAATTGAGAAATGATAGATAAAGTGTTGTCATATTCTTAAAATACGACAAAATCGAACAGTTAAGTAAAATCAACTAAAATAAGCCTATTACAGATCTAAGTAGCATGTTTTTAAAATTATTATAATAATTCAATTTAGTTTATTTTGTTATGAGTAGGTCTATATGTTGGCTGAAACGTAGTGATTTTTTTATAAATATTTTTAAACATAGTTTCAGACGGGAAATTTAGAGACTTTGTCACCGTGTGGCGTATGAAAAAAATGGATAAATAGACATTAGATTTATAATATATTATGTATATGGATAAAATAAGCTTACTTTATATTGTATTGATGTATATATATATCGCTGACAATAGCTAATTCAATCAATCATGTGGGAAAATATCTTCTTGACTTAGTATATGATCTGATACAACTGGTCAAATCGGCTGGGTTCGTCAGTAAGGTCTTTGGCGGGGTCGTTCAGTCTGAGATGTTCTAGATTACCTGACACATAAGGAGGCGGAAGCAGTTGAGTCCAAGAGGGAGGCATTAGCAGCAAGACATAGCGAAGGCCTTCGATTTCGTATCACCTAGCGATTCTTTCGAAGTCCAATCAACCCCCAAAACTACACAAGTTTGCGCGTTAACCGCTAAGAAGTCCCCACTTGTCGTATCTTCATTTTAGAACAATCCTTTAGCTACCACAGTTAGTATCGGAATACTAAATGTGGCGTGGATATTTCGAGACACCTTCGGACATCGCGGTAGAATTTCAAATTTCACTTACGTCATTTTCTACCGCACATAAATAGCTGTGGAACCAGCTGTCGGCGCGACAACTTCTTTTCTTTTTTGCACTGCTGTGGGTATTCAGGCGCTTCTACTCCCTCCGCCATAAGCGATACTGGGACTTATTTATTTAATAATAATTGAAAGTAATCAGCAAAATCGGTTATGTTAAAATATGAAAAATTAATAAAAAAAATTACCAATAAAATTGTTTGTGTTTCGCACGACGTGTACGGATAATTCGAAGGTCACGAATTTTGTTTTTGTTGTATTTTGTTTTAAACCTAATAATACTTTAAAAAAGTTATACCTTTAAATTGAGTATGTATACAAAAAAGTCTATAAAAAGGGATTACAATGATACGAGACATAAGTGTGCGTTAAATTTTATTGTGCTTAAAATATGTCTGTGGTTTAAATTATCGTTATACAAAGAGTTTTAGTTTAGTAATAATAGGAATTATGAGAAGCATACCATATTATAGTTATACATACGTATATAAAATGACAAGTGATTATATCTATATACAAGTCTCGTAAAATAATAAATAACTGTCTTACAAAACTGTACAATTGTTTTTAACTTTAAATATTTCACATTTGCACCTCGTTTTTTTTATGTTTTCATTGTTTTATTCAATTCATTTAATTTTGTTAAAATCTTATTAATATAATGAACATTATTATTTTACTTATATTATATATCTATCTACCTAAAATAACGTATAAAGTTTGTAAATACAGAATTAAATTAAAGTCGACGATAAATTTTATAGATCCAAGCTACCTAAAATCAGGTTTCTTCAGTCTATTTACATATGTAGGTATACAAAAAAAAGCTAGCGACAAAAACTTTTCTCACACAGATAGCATATTATTTCTATATAGGGATTGAGATAGGCACTTATTAATTATGGTATAGCAAAATATTAACATTTAGCTACGTAATATTAAACCTTTGTAATCTTTGTTTGAAAGTTATTTTTCCAGAAAAAAATCCAGCGGTTGGTAAGTAAATTTTAGCTTAAACCTTCTGAATTATAGACAACAGAACTGTTTAAAAGGATTACAATTGTAATGATTACTTAAAATAAGAAAAAAATAGTAGCCAGTGTACAAAAAACAAATTCATTTTAAAGAATTAATTTTATAAAATTTAAGCATTCACGTTCATTTTTATTCTTTATATTAGAAACATTAATTAAAAGCTGAAATTACGTAAAATAAATATTTATATCTTTTTTATTCTAGATCTTCAATTAGAGAGTCCAGCTCTTTCTGGAGTGAGAGAGACTTCTCCTTTTGTATAAGGACATCGTCTTTTAGTCGATCGACATTCGCACTGAGAAGTGTATTGCCTTTTTTCAAGGCGTTCACTCTTGTTTCATGTCTTTTCAAACGCTTCGTGAGATTGTCTTTCTTTTTCGGCAGCGGCGCGTCCTGAAAATTTTTATGTGGTTCATATTAAAAAGGGTTGACCTGTGCTCACACACGGCAAGGCTGTGTTGTTATATTTCCCAGCAGAGATTGATAGATAACAATTGATAAATTTAAATTATAATAATTATATTTAATGATCATTTTACATGTTAAATACATGTACTCGTATATTATGAGCTTAGAAATGAGAATTACAAAACTGTATGTATACTTTAAGACGAATATAAATAAGCGTAATAATGTGGTCTTTTTTAATGTTATACACAACACATTATTTTTTAATCTATATTATAATTTTAAGGATTGCCATAGAGAGTAAGTAACATGTGATGTAACCATTAAAATATCATTCGTTATTAAATTAAATCAAAGACGCTACGCTCTACAATTTTGTAAGAGGATTTACGTCAATTGGCTTAGTGGCATGGAAATCATATGCTGCTTTTACGACAGTTACATGCAATTGAATAAGTTGGAAAACCTGTTCTCCCTATTATCCTAAAAAACTATAAAGTTGTAAAAAAATCACCTCTGGTTCACTTTCACTCTCCGTTTCACTTTCAGTGTCCTGTTCTGTTTCTGTTTCAGTTTCTTCCTCTTCAGTCTCACTCTTCTTTTCTTCTTCCGACTCTTCCTCTTCGTCTTCTTCATCTTCCTCGTCCGTACCAACTTCCTTCATCATAGCAGCCATCTTGTCAACTTCACGTTTCAGTTCCTTAAACTTACGTTTTTCTTCCCTGAAAAATATTTTGTTTTTATTATTCACGTAACCGCAAATTCATTACGGAATATAATCTGTAAAATTATTTATCTTGACATTGTTAACTTTATCACAATTAGATTTTTTTTGATGGCAACAAAAAGTACATTCCCAACTCAAAAAAAATAAAAAATAAATATATAATTGTGTTTTTTCTAACTTGAGACAAGCTTGCTGGTTCTTTAATGCCATTTTATAGCCCATTCTCTCTCTCTTCATGTTATCTTGTTTCTCTTTCAAATGGCGGATTTTATTTTTCATGTTGCGAATTTCTTTTTCTATTCTTTTCTGTTTCTTTTCTTCACTCTCCTCCTGAAACATATAACCACAATTCGCACCTTTAAAGTAAAACCGTTTGTAAACAAAATTATAAAATCTTAGAGGAGAGACAATGTTAGAAAAAACTAAAAAGTTACGGTTTTTTCAATTATTTCTGATAACAGGGACGTTTAATGAGATTCTATGTTAGATTTCTGTTTACATTATGGCATGTGATTTAAAAAAAGTTATATTTTTTTATTTATTTGTATGTATTTTAGATAGTTGGCATTGATAAATCAATTTAATAAAATTTTCGTTTTACTTTAAAGGTAAAAAATATTTTTAATTAATATAAAAATATATTATTTTACTATTAATGCTATGAAAGCACAATGGATATTAGTAAAATTAAAAAAATTATGGAGTGTAAAAATTTACCTCTTCTTCTTCTGATTCTTCTTCTTCGTCAAAGCTTTCATCCTTGGTCACGGACAATTGCTTGATGGCATGACTAGAACGTCTTGATCCAACATTTGTAGGAATGATTCCCTGTAAGCAGGATCAAGTATTTATATAAAACGTGTAAAAAACAGTCAAAAATAATTGATTAATATATTATTAATATAATATTATAACAAATTGCATAAGTAAATATCATAATTATTATTTTATAAATTAAATATTAATGTAAGGGTATAATATTAGTTCAAATTTTAAAATAAATATAAATAATTTTTATATTTGCGTAAAGAATAATATGTAAGCATATCTCTTCGTTACCTCGTCCTCTTGGTTATTAGTAAAAGCATTATTAGTAGTATTAGCGTCAGAAAGGTTTGACTTTAATTGCTGAGCTTCGGGGCAGTTAACATCTATATTCAATAACCTACACTGCTTTAAAAAGTCAAGCTGACTTTTTTGATAGAAAGATAACGGCTCCTCCGATTTCGTTAGCTCGTCAATTTTATCCTGTAAATTAGTAAAAAATGCAGAAAAAAAATGTTAAAAAGTAAGTAAGTTTACGTAAGTTTACACACATTTTTGTGTAAATATGTTTTATTTGTTATAAATATGTATGTTATAATAATATCAAATTAACTTAGTAATATATATATATATTTAAATAGATAAATATTTATATGTTAAATGTGATTTATTAATTTAAGCATAAGAAAGAATTCTTTTTTTTTTTTACTTACTGAAAGAGCTTGCTCTAATTTCCTTTCCAATTCTGCATTTCGCCTCTTTACTTCTTCTAATTCTGTCTGTGCATCATCTCTTTCTTCTGCTGCTATTAAATATTGTTTTTCCAAATTATCCGCCGTTTCCTTCGCCTTTTCAACTTCCATTTTTAGATTATTAACTAATCGTTCATCATAGGCATCTGTCACAGATATTACAGTTTTGTGTTGTTCTTGTTTAATAATAGCGCGTTCTCTTGCCAGTTCCGCTTCTAGATTTTGTATCCTAGTCAACAAGCGCTTGTTTTCTCTTTCTTGGGCTTCTTTATTTCTGTAGGAAATATATATTATGAAAACTATTTTTTAATTAATCAAAGATTTTATAAGATACAAGATATTGGCGTACCTAAGTTCAATAGCTAATAGCTGCTTAGTAGATTGAAGATCGTCTCTAACTTTGTCAATATCATCCATTTCGTCAATTTCATCTTCTTCAACAGCCTGAGATGTCTGAAAATACATTAAGGGTTTAATTTAATTTTTAAATGAGCAATTATGAAGTTATTGTATAAAATGAAATATTTATAACTAATAGTAAACATAAAATTAAATGATGTAAAATACCTCTGCTATAGATACACCCGATGGGGAGGCAGCAAGATTGGCCTGTGACATTGACTTTTGGACTTGTTCTTCTATGGTCATCTGCCTTCTGAATTTCCTTAAGCCTTCTAAATTAGGTTTGCTTCTATCATTTGTTCTTACTTTTTTGAGTTTTACACCTTTTGTTATTTCCCTCAGCAGTTCATTGTGTGAATTGGGTTGTTCAGATTCAAATATAAATTGATCCTTATTTTTAATCACTACTGATTGAGTGATGATTGGTTTTGACCTGAAATTATTTCAATTATTTTATTTTATAAAATGAGAATTAAATAATTTGGTACATAGTTTTAGTTTTAAAACATATATGAAAGTGCATTGTACCTGTCATTACATACAACATGTTTCAGTTTTTTTCCTTGCTCCACCTCTTTCATCATATCACTCCAATCAGGCCTCCTTCTTGGTCGGCTACGGAGTTGTTCTATTTTTTTCAATTTCGTAGGATCTACAGGTGCCTTTTTAAAGTCTGGTGGTGGCGGGAGTTTCGGTGGCAATGGCGGTGGCATCGGTGGTGGTGCAGGTTTCAGTAGGCCTATAGAGTAATTATAATATTAAAACGTAATTACGCACATTAGCTTCATTTTAATTTCGCTTAAACTTAGAATAAAATGCAATCATTTAAATTAGCCTACGTTAAAACATTTTTTTTCTTTGTTTAATAGCAAGTTTCTAGCCATACTAGTTCTGGATATTTTTTTTTACATCTTGTCTCAGAGATTTCCCACTTCGATTATATCATATATCGTAGAACTAGTCAATTGTACTATACCTATGTATATGTTTCCATCGGCCATTGAAGCTGTCCTGTCTAACTTTATTATTAACTAAAACACCTTTTATTTTGCACTTCACAATTTTTTTTATTTACTAAAGTAAATTGCAATTGAGATATGTTAAACTAATATTTTTGCAATAGTAATGATGATCTTCTTGCGAGTTCACATTTACACCTGATAGTCGCACGCCTCGCATGCGGAACTACTCGTATCCGCGACTATTTTGGATCTGATTTAGACCACAAACCGTCTAGCACACAGGAGATCAAAAGGAATGGATTGAGAAGAATGTTAACGAGTTGTACTGAGGAAAGTGTCTTTACCATAAGCTTATAGCTATGTATGTATGGCTAGATATTATAGTTTTGATAGTGTATTTTTACATTTAGGAAACTAATGACGATTTAAACACTTCAAATTATACATAAAATCTTGTTTACGTAACAAAGCAAAATGAAATGTCACTATATAACCTATGTTTACAATTGAATTATTTTTGTTTCAAACCTCAATTGATAGATTGCCAAAGTTAAATTCATTTCCTATGGCGTGTTCCGTAATTTATATATAGATCTTTTGCCAATAATTAATAGTCGGGGCATTGCCTAGTTTTCTTTAAGATTTATATATATAAGTATACTTACTTCTTAAGCTTTCGTTCTTTGTTAAAGTGTGTCCTTTTGGAATTTCATTTGCCAGAGTTTTATCAATGTTTTCTTTAACGCGTTCATGCAAAGGATCCCTCCATTTTTTTAGCATAACGTCATCCTTTGATGGTGCCTTTTGCAGCGATGGCTTGCGGGGTGGAAGCTATAAACAAGTTTATAATAAACATACATAAATATTAAATAAAGTTCATTGTATGTTGAGAAAGATATTTTTTGGATTGAATATAAAGTATAACAAATTTTATTTACGAATACTTTACCTTGGAAGGAGTTTTGTCAAGGGGAGTCGGTGGTTTCGTTGCCATTTTAGACTTATCCTCAGTCTTCTCTTCTTCTTTTGATTTTTCAGTAACTTTCTCAAGTTTTTTGTTGTCCTTAGTGGAGTTACTGTTTAAGTTTGTAGTCAATTTATCATTAGGTTTTTCATCCGCCTTTGTTTTATCCACCGTTTTATCTTTTTTGAGATTATTTAAGCTGTTAGATGCTTTAGGATCTTTAACATTTATCGTATTGTTTAGTTTTACTGTATCATTTCTCTCTATTGGTTTTTTATCATTTATACTAACTGACTTTTCTTTACCTTTATCATCAATAGTCCTGACGCTTTTGAGAATAGGTCTTTCTGGTAGTTTATCGTTATTAACTTTATCATCTGATTTACTTGTTTTTTCGTTGAACTTTATAGAAGGTTTTACGAATTTTGGTTTATCTTCAGACTTTGAAGCTTTGTCGGCTAGCTTAGCTGCCGATGGCTTAACGAGTTTTTCTTCTGTTTGTTCAGACACACCGTTTTCAGTTTTTTCTCTTATCGTTGACTGCTTTTTAAGAACTGCTATAATATGAAAACAAAGTCTCATTTATTATAACGGCATTAAAATATTTATATATATATAAATATATAAGATGAGTGATAAGATATATTTTTAATAACTATCCGATTATCAATTAAATATTTTATTGAAATAATTTATTCTGTATTGATTAATTAACTAATAAACATAATGTAGATCTGATTGCTATAATATGTGATGGCCATTAAAAGGAAACAATTTAGTTAAGAATTATGTCATTGTAGTTATTAGACGCTATACAAAATTTTTGAATAATAGAACTGTACTTGACTATAAGAATAACAATTTAACTTCATTTTGCATCTAAATCATTAATTTTCTTGCGTAATGATATAGAACAAAACACACTTAAAAATTGAAAGTGATGGAAGCACGTGTTTTGTCCTCGTTTCGATGCATTTGATAGCATTTGCGTACGTAAATAAACATGCCCACTGCCAAAATGGTGGTTGGCCGACCTTCGCTATTTTAACACGATTACATGTTAGAACCCTTTTGACTAATAGGATAAATAATTACAATATAGAAATAATATACTTATTAATTATGTAAATAATTACCTTATGTTATATAACAATATTATTATTAGTTTTACATAATTTTTCCGACACAAAGGTCATTGACAACTTCGTTGTTTTATGAATATTTTATAACAAAATAATATACTCGTGTAATGTTATAGCAATAAGTACGTTTTAGTCTAAGACAAACGTTCATAAAGCTCAAATAGCCACTAACACAAAGTGTTCTTATAAATCATACAGTATCTTCAACATATTCGTTTATTTTGTAAAATGTCTGTCCTCTCTAAAAATATCGCTTCGTTGGCGGCGACTGGCTCGGAATATCTCACAACTCGAACGTTTATTGTATAGTGTCATGCTACTGAAACTTTTTCGATTTAATTTACTTTTACGACTCATTCCTTTTGAATTAATGCATTTGTTTTCCCAATATCACGCCAAATACGTTACAAGTTACTAAATCATTGTCGCAGTATTTCTATGGGTTTGTTTAGAGAGTATTCTGTCCTTCTGTATTTGAATTAGATGAATAAAGTAATTTATAAATACGTTATAAAAAAGTTATCAATCATTATTCTAATATTACCAAAATATTTTGGTTAATGGATTCAGAAACAATTACTAGTACAACACATCATGCACGACTTATGATAGGAACCAATAGAGAGTGCTTTGTGAACGAAATAAATATTTCTCCTCATTTCGGCAAATAGTTTATCCTTATACTCTTTTTAGATCACGGAATCAAGATAGTTTGCATACCGTTGTAAAGATAATTAGATGGAGATCAATTCTTTATTTTTCAAAAAATAATTGATTGCCATTGAAACGTAAAAAACATTAAAATTGTCGCAAAAACTTTTCCCTCTAAAGTGTGAAAGGACACACTGTAACTTGCGAAAAAAATCTCTACATGAGTGAATTTGTTTTTAATAAATTCGTTTCAATTATTATATGTTCTCTATTGCGATGGCTATATTACTTAATGCCGTTTAGTTAAAAGACTTATATTGTAAATATTTATATATATATATATATATATATTTTTTTAATAAGCATTGTGAATCGTGCATTTTTGGAAATTCAAGTTTTTTTTTTAAAATAATATGATTTTTTAATTCCTTTTTATTATCACATATCTTTTAAATGATATATCTAGATTCTATATAATCTGTATTTACTAGTATCAACTGTGCTCTAAGTTTATACCTATATTCTTTATGAATAACAAATGAGATACATACACAAAAAATAATCTAATATATTTTTATGGTAATTAATTTAAAACGTAAGTTCTAATTGTTTTGATGTTCACGCGGTATATATACATTGGTGAATGGAAAATTTTGTATGTAATAGTGTTTATATTTATCCATGTTGTTATTTAATTCAATTAACAAATAATATTTAAATTGTATTGATTTAAATAACTGTTTTTTGTTCTCTCGAACAAAATATTATTAAGATATTTGTTTTATATCTTTGGATTATATTCTTAAATTTTTATTTCAATGTGAATTAAAAAATAAATTAAGCTTGCTCCGGCTTTTGAAACGATATCTAAAAATAATTCTTTACCTTCGTTCTATGATCATGAAATTACGCGTGCAAAACAATGCACCAACAACTGCAGATTGTCTATGAAACAATCGACTAAATTATCACGTATATAAATAAGATATTTCCACCAAAAACGAACACTCAACACGTCACCTCGCAAACTCCAGACTAACAAACTCGTGCTCTCATGCTGAGAGTCATACTAAGATCCCGAATCCCTGCCAAAGTTTCAGTCAGGTGTTGACGTCACTTGGTAGGCAAATACATATATCAACACAATATTAATATATTTATAATAGTAAATCTTCACTGAAAAATTGACGTAAAAACGGTTGAAAGTTGTGTTTTACTGTATCCGAAATATGTTCTATTAACTTTGTATAATCTTTCAGCTATTTACTCTATTATGATGTGTTAATTTCATTTCATCTCATAATTAACATACTACTAATATTAAAAGTTAAGTTTGTAGTTACAGGTTATGTTCGCAAGATGCATTATTGAGATATATGTAGGTAACTGATTGGTAAAAAAGCTGATAAAAAAATATTAAAAATCACATATTTCTTCATGGCAAGTTTGTAAATCTTTCAATTTGCCAAAGATTATTACCTAAGAACAGTTTGGATTATAGGTCACAGTGTATAAATAAGTTGTATATATAATACCCAATTATAAGTATGTATCTAAATATTAATAAATAAAAATGAATGTTTCTTTAATGTTTAATATCTATACGTTCCTAAACCAAGATTGCGATAAAAATTTGGTTAGTATTTGTGCATAAATTCGCACGGGCCAATATTTTATTTGAATGTTCATTCATTCATTTAATTTCATTCAATATAAAATTGTACGTAGATCCTTATTGCATCGTTGCGAATCTAGGACTGGTAGCTTGCTGGCTACTTACATGTATAATTAGATCATATAATCGAATTTTGTTGGGCTAATTATTCAAAGACATAATGTAAGTCTTTAAAAATATATATCTGTTACATATATTATTTCGTATTAAAAATATTGTTGATAAAAATTTAAACACAAAATGAAATGTATTGAAATCTTTATTATTGTAAATATATGTTTTATATGAATAATTACATTCATATTTTTATTACATATATGTAACAAATGGATAGGTAATCATACTCGTATATAACATATATTATGTTTTGTACACGTGTATGTAGCTGCGTAGGCACTTATTTCGTCACTTTAGGTAACTATTATTAAATGTTTAAATCGTGTTTAAAACGTAAGTACGAAAGGATATTGTATGAATATTTTAAATATCTTATAACGCGATCCGTTTGAAGTGAATTTCTTTTTGCATCAAACGATTCATTTAAAAACGTAGCATACAAAAACGATAGTTCGTGCACAATGATTATATAATTAGACGTTCAGAAATTGGCAAAATAAATTGGTATACATAAGTAGAGGAATAATTTATTTTCTACTAAACTTAAGCCTTATTTTATTAGACTAAAGTTTCCCGCCATCGGTTAAGTGTTAGATACCAAGTCCTTTTCTGCACCCTGACAATGTGTATGCTAAATTTCATATTCAATTGAACAAACCGTAATAAACAAACACACTTTCGCATTTATAGTGTGAGTTAAGGTCATTGATATCATAATCTAATTAAACGTAAAACTTATTGTGAAAACACCGAAATTATCTCATAGATTTGTTATTAAAATACTGTATGACGTACAATGAGAAACGACATTGATAACCATAATTGTTTTCTATAATACAAAGAACACGCATTAATACTGATAACAGGACTGTTTAATTTTTCGGATCGGAATTGCGACTAAACGTATTGTCACCGTACAATTAAATTGTAAATAAATTTATATAATAATCTATCTCGCGAGATTGTAAACTATCTAAAGATTATGAATCACAACATACTGCTTACAATTTAACGCATTGTTTTTCGGTAGATTACAATCTATCGAAGTTAATTTAAGTTAAATTATAAGAAACTAAGCGAAAGATTATAAACTATTGACTATAGTTTTATTGTAAGTTGAATCACCGGTTTTCATTCGATATTTCATAATCTTAACGATATTTACAATTTTACGGTAATATATCCACTAAAAGTCATCAATGTAGGTACTAATTACAATGGGAGTTTAAAGTTTTTAATTGAATATAATATTTATATGAAATGATTATAGTATAAAAGAAACATACTTGAAAACAATATATAATTTTTCAGTATTTTTGAGATGGTCAATGGTCAATGGTAAATGACATTTAACAAGCCCGTTTAATTCACATAATTGATAAAAGTCGCTACAAATTTGCCTAAAATCTATATTTATCGACCATATGTACCTAAAGAACGTGTCTGCAATGCAAAAATTGGCAATGACACACACGCGTTTAATAAATTTATAGTGCACACACACACAAAAGAGAGTGTCTTTATTTGAAGTGTCTTAGTCTTTGTAAGTGATCTCGATTATATTATTGCAATGTTTTATGAATGTTATCTGTTATAATGTGTCGAGATCAGTTATCGAGGGCTAAACGGAAGTAGATGACAAAAAATAGGAGTGAATACTTACTTACTAGACAATGCACGGCATGTCATGAAAAAAATTATTCATTAAAAAAAATTAAGTTTTGTTTAACAATAATTCGATAGGATTCACGCGTTACCTATTTTACGTTAATTTTTTTATGACCTAGACATCGCCACGCAAAAGGCCCCAGAAGCATTAGCTGGCGATGATAGTCTGCGGAGATATCTCACTGAACAGCGTGATAAACGCCATGCTAGGCAGTGCTGGATGGTGATGGTCTCTTTCTGCGAAAGTGTCGTGTCGCAAAAAGAGGCCGCGGAGTACGCGGGAAAGCGAGAAGAGTGCATTCGCAAAAAAAACCCACCGATAAATAACCCCTGATGATAAATATAAGGGAAATAACTATCAGCTAACTTTAAATAAAGTTTTACTTATAGGTATAGAAGTTCTATTAGTTATAAAAAAAAAACTTTACAAACAAAGTCGTTCGTTTCAGGACTTACGCAACAACTAGGTACTAAATCGATAATAATAACTTAGATTTTTTACGATTTTATAAGCTACGACCTTAACACGTACACCCAGTAAATATTAAACATATACAGAGTACGATTATATGTCAACACAGTTATAAGAGTTGGTCTGTTCAAAAATCACATACACACAGATTAATAAGATGATATTATTTTGGTGCGATAAAGGAAGGCAGACACAGGTCATTTGGCCTGTAATAGATAGCTGGTAATAAGTGGTCACCAACACCCACGGTGATAATATTAGTATTTTCATCGACGAATTAGCGGTGAATGAAATGATTAATTATTCGCGAACAGTAATAGCTAAGATGTTATGACTCCTGTGCGTCTAATATCACTGGCTCATTTCAGTAATATCACTGGCTCAGTCTTAAAACCGGAAAACAATTGGTATTGACCAATGATTGCTTTTTATGATTGAATAATATTTGAAGCGTGGGTGGCGTCCGTGACCCAGATGTGCCTGCAGGAAACGCTTCTGTCAAATGAAATGATGTACAGAAACTTGGCACAGGAGATATAAAGATTCACAATATGGCTGTTTACATAAAAGCTACTGTTCAAAGAGTACTTATCCTCCTCCTTATTAAAAATATATTATCATATAGATATTTTAAAATTTTCCGTTACTAGAAATAGATGATACATAATATTATTTATTATAACTTTACTAATTATTATTCATATTTATATAATTTAATAAAATTCTTGGCGACATGTGAAGGCTGTTATTAGTCACTTCATCGTCAGTAGGTGAGAAGTCAGAACACGGCATTTTGTCATCAAACTCACATAGTGTAGATGCCAACATAGTCAATTATTTATAAATTATTTCTATTCTAACAGTATTTATTTTAAGTCTTTATCTTATATATAAATATGGACGTTGGCTTATCTGTTTGAAATAGACTGCAGGAGTTCGAGAATCACCGGCTCTATCAGAGCTGCGGTGGCCAGGCCATCGCTGAGATCGACACTGGTCCTCAGCGAATTCAACACGATTGTGTGCATGTGGAAACCCGGCTACGAGTCCTCGAGGGAGGGCTGTCCCAGTGTGGGACCTATTTTCCAGCCTGTGCCTACTTAACAGCACTGGCGCATGCAAGTTGCACACCTTGCAGCGAGGGGGATTCGTTTTGTTGTACCCAAAGGTGTACCCAAGGTAAAGCCTAGAGGGGATATCTGGAGCTTCGGATAACACAAGGCCCGATCAATGTCACTGTCGCCTTGATTCGGTTCCTACTCAATGTGGGAGGATCGGAATCGTTACACGGTCGACAGCACTGTACGGTGCATCGATATGGGTTGACCGTTATCTCTTGCAACAGGGCTCTTCTGTGGAGAGCGCAGACGGTCATGGCTGTGAAGACGATATGTGGGTACAATACGGTATTGTGGACGGTGGCGACGCTACTTGCTGGTGATCCACCCTAGAAACTACAGGTGGATTTTTACGCGGAAATGTACCAGTTTTGGGTGGAAGCCAGTGCGAACAGCAACCGTTCAGAGCCTGCGGAGATGGGGTGAGTCCTGATTTGTAGATGGAAGGAAAACTTGGGGTCTCCATTAGCAGGCATGGCGACAGTGACAGCAATCCTCCCACTTTAATCACTGTGTAGAATGGAGTTAAAGCATTCCCACATTCAGGCTGAAGCAGGTGCTTACTGGACATCGTTACTTTGGTAGGTACCTGCACCGGATAGTGAGGTGGTAGATGACACTCTCATCCCATGAGTCTGGCGCAGTTTTGAACACGGCGCGTCGCATCCTGATGGAGTGTGCCGCTTGAAGGCAAGAAAAGTCTGCGGAGATCTCTCATTCTTTCTGCGAAAGTGTCTCTTCTCCCCACGATTTAAGCGTCCACTCCTGCCTCTGGCTTGGACGTGCACCAACCGTCGGGGCGTCACGGTAGCAGATACGCAAGCGATCTCATGATGTCAAGAGACAGTGTAGGTATTTGTGGTTTTTAGTGGGTATATCATGGTGCTGGGCGCGGGGGTGCACCAGGCAAGAAATTAAGTTTGATATTTCATTTTCAAGTAAAGTAAAAGTAAATTAACAGCCTGTAAATGTTCAATTTTGGGCAAGGGTCCCCTTTCGAGTAGAATCTTTGGGGATTGTTATGATTTTAAATTCAATTTCAAGATAAGACCAAGACATACATTAAGTTAAATAACTCTTACAAGAATGGTAAACTTTGCTAAGCGAATAAAAAATATTTAATAATTATGTGATCAATAACAGTCACATAAAAGGTTACAGATTCACAGAATAAAATATAAAGGATAAACATAATAAATTCATTTTTATTTTACATTTTTTTAATGTTTTGATCTATCAAAGCTATATAAAGCTTCTAAACAGTCAAATAGTATACTGAAATTTAAAAAAATATATATTAAAATGTATATATTGCAAAAGTTGCGAACTTACGTTTAAGTGGTTTTGCAATTGCAGAGGGTGCAGGTGGAGTGTCACTTTCCGGGTTCTTTGTAGTACTTTCCACGGGTTTTAATTTTTTTTGCAGCCAGGCTGGTGGCGCCTCTGTATCCTTCTCCTTAACCCATGGGGGCCTGAAAGTTTCCCTCTTCGGGGCCGTCTCTCTATTCACGTTACCAATTGGCATTTTTGTGTTCTGTGGAGAATGAGTGCGTTATGTTTGTGTACTTTTGATACTAAAAAAATGGACTCCCAAAAAAATTTACTTTTTGTAATTCTATTAAAGTATTACTTTTTACTAAAAATATGTTTTATTATTGAAATCATAAACATAAATTGAAACTTTTTATTGTATCAAGATCGCTAAACTATTACTTTACAGAACAAATAAATTATGATAACAATAAATAATATTGTAGTTCTTTTTTTTTGGAATTGGAAATTTGATCTTTGCTAAAAAAAAACAATCCGGCAAATAAAAAAAACTGAAATCTCACAAAAAAACAATGTGACAAATACCAATGTTACTAAACCATTTTTTTTTATCAATAAAGAATGTCTAATATATTTATGGCTTATTATTTTAACTTTGAATATTAATTCATTCATTCTATCACTATAAATCACGTTCTCATTCAGATAACAAGACGCCGTCATCGACGCATGGAACGATATTTTCAGCACCTACATAAAAAACATCTACGTTGTTATTTAATTTCGTCCTTGCTATTATTTTTGTCTAATGAATGGATAAAGCCGTTTGAAATTTATATAGTCTTTTTTCAAAATCTTTGTAATAGATAATAATATCCTCGTGTGACGTTTATTAAACCAACTGAAATCGTTAATACAAGTTTAAATTAGTGACCAAAATAAGACGATAAAGTATACAATAAAAAATAATTGCATAGTTTCAAAGTTTATATAACAATATAATTATTCATCAAATCCTGCCTTTATAATACAATTTTACTTGAAGTAAAATAAGAGCTTGTGTCACAGCAGAGCCTTTTCTCTTAAGAAGAAAGCGTTTTGTTTGATAATATAATTATAAATATTTTAAAAGATATACTATAAAACTTTTTTAAAGAAATACGTGAATTTTACAAAAAAAACGTTTTATTCATTTATTGATACATAGTTTTTGTTATTTCTTTATATATTAGATAAAAAAATATATATGACGAAATAAAATAACATAATATTCGAAATTTGAAATAAATCTTAGCTTATTTAACTCTGACCTACGTGTGTGTGGCGTTTAAAGCACAATAGTGAAATACACTTCAGAAGCAATCACTAAACACGGCACTTTGGTATCAACTTATCATTATTTGAAGTACTTTTTTTTTCAAAAATTACTTAAAAAAATCAGGACGCGGCGTCGGTCGCGCGTTGTTACGGACTAGCTGCGGAATTTCAGCTCCGAATACACTGGAACTTATAAATAGGTGCGGCAAGATGTGATGTAGATGTAGAACGTATAATTCGGGAATATTAGATCTAAGTATAATTATACAACGCGGACTGCTATTCCGTTTAATTTTGCCGCCGGTTTTCAGAATAAGTCACTGGGGCTGGTCATAGATAAATATATACTTAATATGTAATATAACAAATAATGTAACTTTAAGTAGTCTTGCTATTTTTTTAATTCAGTGTGAGCCAATTTCATAACAGAGGCTAGTTTTTTTTTCAGCTCAACAATCGGAATTTCAAGGAATTTTGAAAAAACAGCATTGCACGCGGTCATGATGTTCTGCAAAAATGAACTATATCTGATTTTTAACTGTATTTTTTAGACATTTGTCATGTATATATTGAAAAAATATATATAAATAATGAATGATATTAAAAAAATATCAAAAACAATTGCGGAAACGCCATTATGTTATATGTATGTAATTTATCGAGACGGCCAGGCGCGTTTTTAAATAAAACGTTTCAACGTCACAACGTCTATTTTTGATGCCTTCCTGTCTTCTGTTTACGAATGTCGGACATCATTCACTACATATTAGAGGATTTATTTAATCACCAGTTAATGTAGCTGCATAACAGTTATACTAAATTAAGTTTTTCCCATAAAACAAAAGCACTAATAAACGAAAATAAAATATATTAATATTTCTTATTATTAAACAATTATTATATATAGAAACAGAGCGATGGTAGAGAGGGAGCTTAAAGGCTTAGTTAAGAGCGTCAAGCTTTCATGCCGTTTACCGTCACGGGATACGAGTTTTCGCATTCCCAAGGCGCAAATTAAAACTGATTGATTTGATTATCTTTGCATAAGACTTTTGGTAATTATTTGAAATTAATAATTATCGTTAAATGTGTACATTAGTCCTTTTATTTTCATTTATATATTATCATACGGCGTAATAAAAAAATATACAATAGAGTTGAGGTTAACGAATCAGAATCATTACAAACGCGTTTAGTGATCACGATATTGGCTCATGAACTCGTAACAATATTAGGAATTAGTCGAATTAAGTTTAAATGGTCGAAGAACTGCTTTAGTCTGGTATGGTTGGACACGTAAATTTCAACCATAAATTGCGGGTTCAAACCCTAACAAGCACTGCCACTACCATGATAGGCGACGAAGGAAAACATCGTAATGCAGACTGGACATCATCATCAACATAATCTGTTAGTTTTCTTTTTTAAGCCGAAATTAAACACACAAATGAAAAAATATGAATTATATATATTTTAAAAACTGTTTGGGATTATGATTAAGTTATTAAGGCTATCGTTACTGTCTAGACATTTGTTTTAGTTATAGAACTGGGGTTTTAAAGGCACTACGAGTATGTCGGATTAATAAGATTACTTACTGCCAATGAAAAACCAAATCCTAATTGTCATTTATGTTGCAAATAAGATTAGTAAAGTTTTTTTTTTTTTAATTATGTCATATAGTGTTGTATCTCTTAATAAAACGTTACTTCTTAACAACATACATATATGTATAAACTTAAATATGATATAGCAGTCATAGCCTGGCGCCACATTTCCTGTCCCGCCTGCGCTTACGCAACTCTCTTTGAACCACTCCTTAAAAATTTTGACCACTGAACTGTAACAAAGCATTTGTTTCAAATGGGACACTACATATTACAGTTGGTTTAGATCTTCAGGTCCTAGATTCGAACCCTAGGTTGGACTAATATGAGTTTTTGTTTTATGCGTCAATAATATTACAGTAGAAACCAGGATTTAGAAAGTCGATGTTAATACCTTTGGTTGGAACGTAAAGCCGTCGTTTTACGCTGATCTGATGTACATACCAGGGTACCAGGGGGTCGAGGAATTTAGCCGACTTGTAACTATGAGAGTTAACATGAATTTACTCGCACACTTGTTGCAATACTCCTGGGTACAATATTTAAATAGAATAACCGTATATTATGTTTATGGTTTCCATCGAAAATATATTATATTGCTAGGCGGATTGTGATTGGCCGTAGCTCTAATGCGGTCTATAGAACATTATTATATATTTTTGACAATTAATATATTTAAATGTTCGTAACTTTAGAAATAAGTAACCAATGTTATATTCAATTTTGTACGAGAACAATTTATTAAGATAGGTAAATTAAATGTTATAGTTATATTAGTAATGCTACAAACGATTATTTTTCATAAGTATACTTTTCAAACTATTCATTGTAATTTGCTACAACATTAAATGCATCTTTCTAGGCCCTTCTAGGGCTTTATGCAAGCCCGTCTGAGAGATACCGCCCATTCAACACATACACTACTGCCTAACAGTTAAACTTTGTATTATTGGTTTACTGTTTCAAGGGCGAGTGAGCCAGTTTAACTACAGGCACAAGATACTAACATCTTAGGTTGGTGGCGCATTTGATATGTAAGAAATAGTTAAAAATGAATACGGAGCCAATGTCGTGGGCAGAGGTAACCACTTATCATCAGGTGCCCATGGCCCAATCGACGTCCAACTACCATCACTTTGAATTTTTTTCTTAAATCCATACAAAAAAATATTTTTATTATCATATAGAATTACAAGAAATATCGAAATTACAATAATAAAACGTTTTATGTACATCGTTTTAATATACTTATTTTATAATCCCTGTTAACCTTTCGTTACTTTTATGTAGTCTTAATTTTTTTAGCTAGAATCACATACTAAATAAAATACGTGTGCAGCTCAAGACGGCCGACAGAAATGCAAACTTAAACAAATCTAAGTTGAACTATTTAATATTGATATTTTACGTTGCCGCAATCACTCCATCTGTCAAAAATTGACTGGCTCCGTAAGGCGATACGTAACTAAGCAGTTTAGCCTCCCATAAGAAAATACCTCAAATTAAATAAATTTATAAAAAAAAAATCCCGAGTTTCAACATAAGCTGACGTTCCTTTTTGTGTCGGTACCTATCTGCAGACATCTTAATATTATAAAATAGTGTAATATTTTTTTCTTTTATAATATATATTTCTGTAGCAGTGTGTGCCATAAACAAAGTTACTTTAATTTCAATATAAATCGCAACTAATTCGTGTTGAATATTAAATAAGAACTATAGGGGAAAATGTTTAGTATTTTTCTTCATTGTTTCCTGCGGCTTCGCTTCCGTTTCGTTTCGTGGTCTTCAAGTGTCAGATATAAAAAGTACTCTATGTACTTTGAGTTCAATTTTGCTTCATACTAAATTTATTCTTAATACGTGAAAGATAACAGACATACATAGAGACAGAGTTACTTTCGCATTTATAATATTCGTATAGGTTATCTGTGCAATTAGTTTAACTCGTTTTTGTGGAACAATAAGTTATTACCCAAGCCTACGTCTCGTCCTTGGTCAGTTTTTACAATTTTTTTTTCTAAAAACATAATTGAAAATTTTATTTATAGAACATAATTTGTACCGGTGATTTACGTTTAATTAAATAACATACAGCGTAGAGTTAAGTATGATTTGAATAAAAATAACCACAAAACTTGATTAATGAGGATGTAACTAAAAATAGCTAGAACTATTTCATAGTTCAATGACGTAAAATACGTTAGAGGTAAATGTCGTGACGTTGTATTAACATTGTATATATTTAATGGGAAATAGTTTCCTCCTGCCGATATGGATAATTTAATATATACTTATATCAGACGCATACGTATGTATCATTTATTACCAATAGTAGCATGCTAAGGTAGGAATTATATGTAACAAGACATTTTCGCGGCCAGTAATTTTCAACGCCGGATTTAGGAGGATATCCGCGTCTATAGACAAAAAAGCCTCCACAAAAAAAGAGGCACCCACAATAGAAGTTTCTGAAACAAAAAAATCCGAATTCTGATGAATAAACAACATTTAATGTAGTAGGTATAAATGTATATAGTGAATTATAATTCTTGCCTTTGACTATATCTTTATGCTTGTTAAAGTAATTGAATTCGATTGGCAATAAATAATAATAATTATTATTAAAAAACGGCCTTTAAAATTTTTCAATCCATTTAATTATTAATAGAGTAGAGGCCCTTTATGTGGGCCTTCACCTGTCCTAGAGCCTCTGGACCATTAAATACGATTCTGAATTCCTTATATGAAAAAAAAATATAATAACCTTCATTATGACATCTGATGATTGAATGTATGAATGAGCAAAGATAATTTAGTATCCAATGTTAGATTTACATTATGTTACATTATGATAATCGGAAAAATTCTACGTGAAAATCTACTATAGCTAAACATATACACACGTGTTGAAAATCTATTGAGCAATTGACTTAAAACAAGGAAAAATTATAATTTATAATTACCCTCATATTTATAATACACATACTCTGTAGTTATTTTATCGAGCTCAAGGAATCTGTAAGAAATAGACAATTTAATAGATAAATACGAAAACACTTATCTAGAAAAATGTATACAAAATCATAACTTATCATAAATAAAGATATATACGTAAAGCGAAAAATAAGAGTAGAAGAGATAAATGAAACATGATCTAACTTAAGTTTTTTCTTTTCAATTATCCTTTACTGCTTTTAGTATAATCTTTTACTTTCTCTCTAATCATTTACTGCAAGTATCAGACATTTTTGATGTGAGTTTATTTTAACATTATTTTAGGTTTTTAATCAAAAAACTCTATTAATAGTTTGAGTAGAATAACTGATATTTTGGTTGTATCTATCCAGTTGGGCCTACACAATAGTTTACCTATAAGTGCACGAAATATTCAATTTATACTCAATTATAAATAAAAAAAAAACAACGTAAACATAAATTAAAGATTTTTTTTAAATTCGTAATGTAATTTATAATTACTATTTAATCTATTGATTTTGAACATTTAGAATGATTTTGAACATTTGAATTTGCTAAAAATTAGTATCGTTCTGTTTTATAGCCGTTGTGTTAATGACGATATTCTCTTGTCCGATTACGGCCATCGTAATCCAATGAACTAGTCAAGAGAATAACATAGCACATTATAGTACTTGTTCTGAAACAAACGTGCATAATGCAGTCTCATTTCCCTAACTGTTTAAATCAGGAAGAACAACAAATCCGACACGACCGAAAATATTTCAGACGCATCCTGCGTCTGAAATATTTTTACATTATTTCCGAGACACGGCATTGTACGCAATTCGGACATTATGAAATTCACCGAGAAAATTCAACCAAAAATCAAAAACTTTTCATTGACTCGATTCGAAGTTTGGTACTAATACCTATATATAAATAAGGCTTTATATGTTGGACATTATTCCATCAAGGCAGGAAATGATTGCCATGATATTATAAAAAATCATTTTTTTATATAAAATGTTTATGACGCACGATACCCAATATTATATATGTATTCAATATATTGTCTCCTATTCTTCGATTTAGATCAAAGTTTTTATTGACAACAACGTTATCGTTTCACTGATTGTCTTCCGATCATGTACGTCACAATAAGTTCTTAGGTACTGTCCCTTTTCTTGTGTATATTTGTACAAACAAACCTTTGACCAGTTCGGGTTACTCGTTTATGTTTATTTGTTGACTGCGACAATTTATAGAGGAAATAATAAGCTATGAGTTCCAATCCTTCTTTCGAAGTATTGTTATAAAGCGTGTATCAGTATAATAGTTAAACTTAACGGATTAAATTAGTTTGAACGAACACTATAAGTAAACAAAAATTGAAAGAGTACAATGATGTAATTTATGTTTTTTTTTGTCTATAACATTTTTCATATCTTCTTATTTTTAGATAAAGCTCATATTTGAAGATAATAATTTGCGTCATTAGGCGTTTCTTTTAATTTTTTGTGTTTATATTCTTCAATAGCTCCACCTATTGTGAACTGATTTGAATGATTAATCTTTTATTTGATAAGGTACATATTATAATACTGAGCGTAGAATGAGTATGGTATTTCCATTACTTTTTAAAATAACAGCCTGCTAACGTCCCACTGCTGAGGTTTCCTCTCCCCTTAGAGGAGTCGGTTTGAAGTGTACTCCAGCACGCTGTTCCAATGCGGGTTGGTGGAAACACGTGTCAGATTCGTATTAGTTGATGCGTTGCGTTAAGGCTAACTCACGTTATTTTTTAAATCTGGGAGATTTTTCATTTGTTATGTGTATATTCCTCGATCTTATATAAGATAAATTTTCAGTATCTTCTTATTAAAACACTGCGATACTATTTCTAATACAAGTTCAAAGTTAAATAATTTTACATTAAAATAACAAGTCAAAATTTAGTGAATGCGTTGATTACATAATTTTGTGAATATATGAATACTATTTATAAGTTTTAGTGTAAATGTACACAAAGACAAATTCTTACAATAACTTTAATTAAAATAAATTTTCCGAAATCTTATACTAAGTTTATTCGTTATTTTTTAAGAAAATTCTTTGTATTTTTTTACAACGATCTCTACTCGAAACAGAATATCTTAAAGATGAACTGCCTTGAAAAATTATGGGCAAAAAATATACTCAAAGAAATTTTACAGTCACATAAGGTGCTCCTTAGAATCGATTTTATATGTAAAATTTTAAGGATTGTAATTTTAAGACTGACCTTCGATACAGTGGTCAATCTCTAAGACTACAAGTCCTAGCGAACTATCTAGGAGATAGTGTACTGGATTAGTGCATGTTCCACCTCAGAAGTAGGTATTAACGTTCATAAGCTAATGAGCTCGCACAATACTATATCACCACAAAATGGATAATATAATAAAATAAACATTACACGCAAAAGAAAATAATGAAAGATGTCCATTATAAAACAAATTGGACTTTATTTCGTTTAAAAATAAATAGTAATGTATATTGATGCATTTTGGTACATAGTAATAATTATATGTTCATATTATTCTAAAAAAAATTTAACCAGCGGAGCTAGTCTGAGAGCAAACTCTAAACTTAACACACAGGATACGATCGTGAAATATCTGAAAATGATATACCTACGATATTGAAAATAATAATTACAAATTTAAAGGATACACGGAATTCGCCGATCACGTAACTAATACTCGAAATATCAACCTGTCGACTGCGAGCTTTATGCTGGAGTATCCGCGTGGAACGACACTCAGGGTGCACACAGTCGGTATTGAATAATACCAAAAAACTTACAACTCGCACTAGATTTATATGTTAGGTACATATATTTATCTATAATATATCCTGTTACAGAAAAATTAACGATATAATATATTTATTGTAAATTCTGCTAAGCAATATATATTGACAAAGGAGCGAGTTCTTTAAAAGATTTGACTAAATTAATTCTACATTTAAAACCATTTCTTTTCATCAAATAAAAAATATTATTAGATACCATCTAAATTGATAATATTGTATCAGTATTTTAAGATTGTAATCTATCAAATTAATTATGAGATGTGATGATAAATGAATATTCACATTTGTCCTTTAATACGGTGACAAATGTTCGATTAAACGGAAACAAAAAACAATATCAATAATATAAGGAACTACTGCTCCGCGCGGTTTTTGAGCGGCTTCCGTGAGTCACAGCGAGATGTGGTAATCTATATAACCTTTATGGATATAACCTTTCTTAAAATATCAAGAACAACTATTCAGTATTATTAAAACCGAAATGTTTAGATCATGAGATTAGCGCAAACAAACAAACTATTCAGTCTTGATCTTGAACAGCTATAAGGAGCTAAAAATATGCTTATTCTTTGACTATCTATAAGTATTTACAAAATACTTCTCATTGAATTTAAAAAGAACATTTTGAATGTTAAAATAAATTTAATAAAAATTATGGATGAATCGTAAAATGATTTAAAACAACACTAAACTAGTTAATATATAGTAATTGAAATAACCATTATTTAATACGATATTTACACAGATAAGATACGGAAGAAAAAGATGTAGCTACCCGGTACCGCTAGTATGAATCGAGGTGGTCACGCCACTTCAAGATATAAGTACTTCAATAAATAACTTATGTAAGAAACTGAAGTATGGTATATTTATGATCACAAATAGCTATTTATCTTAAACTCTACTTTCAGCAATTTAAAACCAATATATTCATTGCTTTTTAAGCTTCATTTTGTGAAGCGGAATAAATTTTTCTGGCTTTATGGATCATAAATACATTTATATTATTCAGTAGTATTTTTTTAATGTGTCAATAAAGTTATTAAATCTCATAGGTACAGTTATGTTATAATTTCTGTAAGCACATATGTAGGTATAAACATAATTAATATCAATTGTAATCACATTAAAATAAATAATGGATGAATTACTTAAAGGTTTCTGACTGGCAGGTGTGAAACATCGAAACAATTTATAATAAATAATGAAAGAAAATTAACAATTAAGTTCATGAAACTTGAATATAGTATACGCGCTGTTATACGGTAGGAGAGAGCACCGCAGTGAGGAAACACGACGGTGCAAGAGAGAGTGATGTCATTTGCTGTACAGCATACGAATAAGTCTTAGCTCAAATGTGCGCTTTTAAATTAAATACATAGTACAGATAATCATATTACAAACAGACAGGCTGAAAATCAAATTGCCGCCTAAGGAATCCAGACAAATAAAACGTCCCTTCAAAGACATTTATATTGGATGTGAATATCATATTTAGCCCCATGAAAAAATTGATACTGTATACTTAAATTGGGATGTTATGTAAAAAAGGATTTAGGTAGGTTAACATAAGATAAGATACACCAAAACGCGCGGACAATATATCTATATATCTATAAAAATATATACAATAAAGATATTTATAACGTGAAAGTTAACCATTAAATAAACCGTCGTTTAAGAATTTAGTCGCCATCAACCCATAAAATTTTACTTACGTTATAAGTGTAATTTCTTGTGCATGTAATCCTGTAATCCTTACACTGGCTGACTCACTCTACAAAGCCGACTAGAACTATACAAAGTATTGCTATTAGCGGGTTAGTGACCGTTGATTACTATACCTATATCAATCGTTAATGCCTTACAGGCGTATTGTACCCGTTACGAGTACATAATTTAATTGAACAGATTTTTGGTGTTAGAATAACGAATAAGGACAGTATTAAATGATATAAATAATATTAATGTTTACTTTCAAAGGAATTCCTACATTTCTATAAACCCCTCGATCGAAGTTTAAACATTATGTCAGGAGTGCGGATGACGATAAGCCAAGCATCGGGATCATTGAAATCGCGGCTTTTGGATACTTAAGGTTTGAAATGCTATAAAAAAATGAACTCAGCATAGTACATGTTCATTATTATGGGATGATCAGACGGGCAAATTTGTCACCTGATGTTAAGTGGTTATCACCACCCATAGACATTAGCGCTGTAAGAAACATTAACAATTCATTTTTTTTATGGCATTGGTTGGCGGACGAGCATATGGGTCACCGAAGTGGTAAGTGGTGACCACCGCCCATAGACAAAGAAAGAGCGCTGTAAGAAATATTAACCATTACTTACGTCACCTATGCGCCACCAACCTTGGGAACTAAGACGTTATGTCCCTTGTGCCTGTGATTACGCTGGCTCACTCACCCTTCTAACCGGAACACAACAATACAGAGTACTGTTATTTGGCGGAAGAATTTCTGATGAATGGGTGGTACCTACCCAGACGGGCTTGCACAAAGCCCTACCACCAAGTGCCAATGAGCCTTCAACATTGGGAGCTAAGATGTTATGTCCCATGTGCCTGTAATTGCACTGGCTCACTCACCTATCAAACCGAAACACAACAATACTAAGCATTGCTGCTTAACGGTAGAATATATGATGAGTGGGTGGTACCTACACATACGGGCTTGCACAAAACCCTCCCAACAATTATCACAAACACTAAATTAATTATTTAAATGTTAAGTTATTTTTTACAATTTAATTAATGCACTTTTATATACCTACCTCACTTTGTCGGTTTAAAGGTTTCAGTTTTTGAGACTCACAAAGTTTTGATTAAACTGAAATTACTCAATTTATATTTGTGGAATGGTTTTAATTTCAATCATAGATTTTATTCAACCGATTATATCTGGGCAATTCAATTTGTCTTTATCCCCTTGTGATTGGGACAGGCTATATACTGAATAATGTGAGTGTAATGTGCCTGTAAAATTTACAATGAACATTCAATTTCGACTCTACATAATACTTATTAGCGAAAATAAATGAAATTTCTTGAGTATATTGTAATTATTACACGGAAGAAGAATTATTTTTAATTGCTTAACAAACTTGCTCGAGTTACTATATAAGAATGTGTATGTAACACAGTATATTAAATTATGTTGACAGCAGCACTTTAAGAGTGTCTAAAATTCAGTAGATTTGAGCTACACTACTAGTAAGATGGTCAAAAAAAACGAATATAAAAAAACTCTTTAATAAAACTAAAACTTGTAAACATTCAGTAAGAAACATTATATAAAAATATTTTAATCTAACTAAAAACGATAATGCAGAAATTAATAGAATATACATATATATGTTTGCCAATTATATATTATACATATAATTTTATTTTATTTACAATTACGCAAGAATACGGACCTAGATTAAAATTAAATTTAAAGGATGCCGTGTTGTCAAAATATTCATTGTAGGTATGATAATAGCACACTTTCTAGAATATTCTGAAAGCTTACCGAAATTCTCTAATTACTATTAAAGCTAACATGAAAAATAACACTTATAATTTTTCACAAAAGTGTTACGTTTTAATCAATTAAAACTATGAGGTCATCACCATTATACAACAAATTTCGAGTGCATGGGAAAAGTGATTACCCGTTGAAGATATGCTTAAAGAGGCTTCTAATAATTATATTATTAATCGCATTATCACAAATCGTAGTAAAATATCTCGCCCGAATCTTCGTGAAGAACCGATTACTTATCTACAATATCATTAGCATATACATATAAAAACGGACCATTCAAGACGCATTGTTTGTGTATTTGTGAACGTTTGCACATAACTCAACTTTAAGCACTTGTCCGGTAAGTTTATTTTAAATTTTACTAACTTTGATCTTAGCTAATATGTATAATGTTTATGTCAATTATTCAAATTTATACACATTATTAATGTGTATAAATTTATAATTTATACATAATAAATTGGATATATTTTTTATTAACATGTAACTTGCTTCTATATATTCAAATTAAGACGAAAAGAAAACTATTTTATGTTCATTAAATGGATAAAATTTTTTAGTTAGTTAAAAAATCTAAAAATGATTTGGATGAAAATTCAAGCTTACGCCTCGAAAACCTTTGTAATTTAATAAGCCCTTAATGAATGAAAAATACAATTGAAATATTTTTATTATTATATTTCTATATTTGGAAGATTATCTAAAAAACTTTGTAAGATACCAATCCGTAGAAACTTATAAGATATTTTTTTTGATCGAATATATCTTTTTGTATACATATTTTTTATCACTTCCTTCTAGATTTTTTGCATTGAAGTTATCTTCAGTGAAGTATTATTCCAAATTCAAATTTTTACAAATTGTTCTTTTAAAATAATTTTAAAATGAAATCAATGAATCAATTATATTTTAGTTAATGTCTACTTATTGTTTAGCTAGTATATTTAATTATTTATATGATTTCAGGCAAGATGACTCTAGCAGCAATTTTAATATTCCTAAGTGCGTCTGTCACAGTATACAGTCTACCTCATCCACGTATTACGGACCAATCCTGTAAGTTTAAATACATAATTTAATCTTAATGTAATGTGTGTCTAGTTTTAGCCAGTTGACAATAACAACAGTTATTCTATTGAATTAGTAGCAGAGAAAAAATATGTTCATCTCGATCATATTTCTAAAATGACTGCTGTCGAAAACTTATTTTATACATGTTCAACAAAAATTTAGCAGCAAGTGACATAGTCCAATACAAAGTTCACTGTAGAAAAAACAGTCATAAAACACTAATTTTTAAGTTCTAAAAACAACTAGACATTCTTGAAAATAAATTAACTCCGGACACTTTTAAGATTTTTTTTATATTTAATATATTTTCCATTTTGAGGTTATATTTTCTGTGTGTATTGTCGTTGAAAAAATATTTTATTGGGCACTCAAATTCATAAAACCAAATAATGAAAGCCATACTTATTAATGTCAACGTGGAACAATCCAATGCTGTATACAGACAAGTATCCGTTGGTCATACAATACCATAGAATAGCTAGCTAAACTAAAATTTATTTAAAACCCGGACCAAGCAAAGACTGTTTAAATCTGCGTTCACAAAGTCACTAAATCAAAGCCAAGTAAATCGTGAGTCGCAGAAAATTCGAAGTCTGTTGTTACAAACATTAGAAAAAAAAGTTCGGAAAAACATTCAACGCGAATACGAAAATGCAGATCTCAAACGTGACAAATGATTGACCAGTAAATTTAACAAATGAAAAAGTAATTGTGTCATTTATAAAATTGATACGCAATTTCTAATAGCGCTTTTACTCTTTCATTTACCTTTTGGATCCGCACATAAGGTATGATTTCGGATATTTTATTGGGATCGGAAAGAACAGTGCGAAATCAATAAAACACCTGTTAATTCATTTGTTAATAATTTAAAGTGTTCGTTAAATTCTAGTAATTTAATAAATTCTAGTAGTGAAATAAGTTTAGAATTATGGTATACGTCACACGTCTGTTGATTCCGAATCGAATTTGAACTTCTGTATTACATTCAACACGTTGACTAAAATCGTTCTTATTTCAGACAATTAAAAATCCTCCATAGTAACAAGTCATATGCCTCGTCATACTTAACATTACGTTTATATCGAAGACTAATAGACAATTTAAAAATAATATATTGATTTCAATAGGTATCCTATAAGAAATTAATTAAAATAAAATTAAAGATTTTCATCAATCGCAATTTATATAAAACCGCTAAATTAGAGCTACCACGCGGCTTATGCAATAAATTAAATTATAACTATTTTATATTTCGAAAAAAATATATAATTCTGATTGCATTTTCAGTATACAATTTTCCGTTTATATCTCGAGAAGAATGGGGCGCAAATCTAGCACAAGGCGCTACAACGGATCTTAACACACCGGTGCCATACGTAGTTATACATCACTCGTATCAGCCCGGAGCTTGCAACAGCACCGACGAGTGCTCTCGTGCAATGAGATCTATGCAGAACTATCACCAATTCGGTAACGGCTGGTCGGACATCGGTTACAAGTAAGTGTTGGAAATTTATATTAGTGAACATTGTATACGAATAATTGTCTATATTTATCGGCTTACTAATAACTGGATTTGCCTGTTCCCTTATTAAACTTCTTGCACCAAAGACAGTGTGAAAGATCGCTATATGCAATAAGACTGCCTTTGACTGCCTCGTTGGCCTAGTGGCTAGATATAAGGCCGTACAACTCGAGGGTCTGAGTAAAAATCCCAGATTGGGCCGATGAAAATATATTGGTTTTTCTATCGAAAGAATCGCGGTAACTACCCGGGTACTGGAAGTGTGTACGCTCCCGTACCTCAGAAAGCACGTGAAGCCGTTTTTCCTACGTTGTTGGCTAATCTCTCTTGAGATTGACCGTGCCCGAAATCGATAAGCACGATATCATCAGTACCTTAATTCATGAAATGACTTTTTTCGCAAATATAATAAAAATATGCAGAACATATAAATTCTATCACTAAAATGATATTTTATTTTCAATAGGACAACCAATACTAGATACAATATCACATCAAAATGAATAAAATACATTTCAAAATTATCTTGGCAAATGTTCTACTATTTACAGGTAGTCTCACTATATACTATCGCATTGCAAAATATGTATTAAAATATATATTAAACATAATCAATGATTACAAATAAGAATCATAATACATTTTTTTTAATATACATAAGTCAAGTCAAGGAATTAGTATATTGTATCAATTCAAAATAATATAATTTTATTTTATTATTCCGAATAAAATCGGTAAGACATATTCATTACACTACATGTTAGCAAAGTTATAATGGTTTTTACATTTCCAGAGCTTGGCTCTTAGCTCTTCGAAGAGGAGTTTATATAGAATAAACGATATTTTTTTTGGCATTGGTTGGCGGACGAGCATATGGGCTACCTGATGGTAAGTGGTCACCACCGCCCATAGACAAAGGCGCTGTAAGAAATATTAACCATTCCTTACATGACCTATGCGCCACCAACCTTGGGAACTAAGATGTTATATCCCTTGTGCCTGTGATTACACTGGCTCACTCACCCTTCTAACCGGAACACAACAATACAGAGTACTGTTATTTGGCGGTAGAATATATGATGAGTGGGTGGTACCTACCCAGACAGGCTTGCACAAAGCCCTACCACCAAGTAAAAAGTAAAGTAAAAATTTAAAACGTTAAGAGCGCATTCTTCTATGTTGTCCTCATTTAATTTCTAAATTATTCACAACGATATCACCAGTTTAAACGAATACAACTATTTTTGTTCAGCTTTGCGGTTGGCAGCGATGGACAGGCGTATGAAGGACGAGGATGGGGTCTAGTTGGCGCGCACGCGGTCGGCGTTAATACTCTTAGCATTGGAATTGTACAGATCGGTGACTGGATTGGTAAGTGAGAAAAATGTGATCTAATAGACTTGAGATTAAAGTATAAAACACTGATAACGCTTAGTACCAGCTCGTCTGATTATTGATAATCATCAGTTATGCAATCTGAATCTGAATCGATGGGGTGAGGAAGCCATGGTAAATCATAAGTGTTTCAGTGTCATATAATCTTAGATTGCGAAGGAATAACTAAAATTTTCAATCATTTTAATTTGTACAGACAGTGGTCACCAATCACCAACGGGTAAATCACATCCTCATTTGCCTTTCGAAAATTAATTTAAAAAAATAGTACAACAAACTTTAAGATAATTGGAATTATTTTTTATTCACATAAGCAATTAGCCAAGCGTTACCAATCGGAAATAATACAAGAAAAAAAAAAATTTGTAATCGTACAAATTCACATATTGTGTAGCATTCGCTCGTTAATAGAATTAATAACTTTATAAAAATCATCTTTCGTAACTGAAATATACAAAATCCGTCACTCAATAACTTTTTATTTTATTTTATTTTCATTAGGACAACCAACAGTAGATACAATATCACATCCAATATAAAAAATAAAAAATTACATTTCAAAATTATCAAGACAAAAGTTCTACTACTTACAGGTAGTCTCATATTACACAATGTAATTATTGAAAATATGAATTAAACATAAGCATAATAATTAAAAATAAGAAATACAATACATTTTTTAAACTATTATATAATAAATAATAATTAATAAGATAAACCATATGATTAGAATTGAGCACAAATGAAATTCTTTATTTATTTATTTTTATAGTAAATTGTATGGAAGGGGATATACCATTGTTAGGTTTGAGGTGATAGACCTTCCTTCCTGGATTCGTTTGTTTAATCACGCTACCGTTTCACGGAAAACGTTTTAAATTGGTCATGTATTGTTTTATTTAAATACAATCATTTATTACTTTAAAAACATTCACAGCTAAAATTGTGCAACCAGTTCATAGTAAATTGACACATTGTATTCACTATAAATTGATTCAATAAAATACCTTATTTATTATAATATTATTGTGTTATAAATAACTAAAGATAGTTTTATTTATATACTTTAAAGTAACTGTATGTATGAGAAGTGTAGTAGAATATGCTTTTATGTAATTTTAAATGTATAGAAATATCATTCATGTTTATCAATATTCATATAAAAAATATATATTTATTTTAATAATTTATTAACAGCGTCGTCAAGCCCTCACGTGAATTAAGTATTTCTCTTCTTAAACGGTCAATGCGCCATCAACCGATGACGAATTTACGTGACAATGATAAAATTTTAATCACAATGTTACGCTCCTTGTGCCTGTAATTACGCAAAAAAAAAATTGTTCAGCGTTAGATTGAGTGATGAGTACCTATTTAGGTGGGCAACAGCTTCTTTAAAGACATTTTCTGTAAAGTAACCGAGTTATTAGGAATTGATTAAATGATAATATTATACAATACGCTTATAAATAAACATACGATAGATACTCGATGGCGTTTTCACTCTAACAATTTTTGTTTCTCGTGTTTTAAAATCTGTACTGACGATACTATATGTTCATTGCAGCAACCGTCCCGCCTGAACAACAACTCCAAACAACAAAACAGCTGATCGCAGCTGGCATAGAAATGGGCATCATCAGTCCTAACTATAAGTTGATCGGCCACCGACAAGTTAAAAATACTGAATGTCCTGGCGAGGCGCTGTTTGCAGAGATCTCGACTTGGGATCATTTTGATTCTGAATTTTAGATAACGATATAAAACCACTTATGTGACCTCTATGACAGTTCTTTTTATAGTATTTATTAATTATTATTTATTAAATACAAGACAATCATAACTTATAACCTTTTTTTTTAAAACACCAAACAAAAATATGTAAATAAAGACATATTTGTGAACATCAAAACAAAACAAAAAGAATAAGAATATCCTCGTGACAGTAAATAAACAATTTTAGATGACAATATTTTCTATAGGAATTCATTTTAAAATCGTACGTTAAGTTTATAATTTATTTAACACGTAAATTATTTTAGCATAATTACGTAATCATACCAAGTTTGGAAAATTTTTATTCATTCATCTTTTAAAAATACACACCTCGTGATTTTATAATACCTACCTTTTTTTCAACACTAATCCATCAATCGCAGTAGTATTTTTAAATCTTGATAAATACTGTAATCATTTATTTATCTATCATTATCAAATAGACAGATTTTTATTATGTAGGTCTGTAATGCAAGCGAGATTATTGAAATTCATACATTAATGGTTATTTAATGTATGAATTTCTACAAATATATTGAAAATATTTAAATATGTTGTTTCATAAACATCTTCTCTCTCTTTCTGTGATCAGTCAATTTACTTTTGAAAGAAAAAGCATCGTTTAACTCCAAATGTTTATCTAATAAATCAAAATAAATAATGTTTGCAAAACAGATTTAGTAATTAAATTTGTTCATGATTTTTCGATAATTCATTGTTTTTTATTTAAGAAATCGACTCCAATCAAATTTATTAAACAAAAATAATAACATACAAAGTCGGAGAGAAACGCTTGTCCTCTAAAACACGTAATTCAGGTCTTTGCAAGGTTCTTCCCCAGCCTTGTAGCAGTCATTCAAAGATTTATCTTGACAAAAATCTGATAATTATTTAATAGAACTGATGGCGTCCGATATAAATTGTAATCAGCAATATTTCGCATATATCTAACAGATAAAAAATATTTATCGAAATAACATATTATTATGAAGTCGAATTTAAATGATATATTCCAGAGATACTCATCATAAATATTAATAATGTTACTAAGAGAATTCGAAATGAAATATTTTACAAAAAAGCGTGTTAAAATATTTTTGGACATTATAATAGTTTTCGCCTGCGATTTCGTTCGCGTTTGAGTGCGAGGCAGATGTTGATATTCTATGCCCTTTTCTATACCTCTAACAAAGGATATGCATATTTTTTATAATAATTTTATGATGATCAGTTGAGTAGTTTGGAAGAACCGATGTTTGGAACTCCATCACGCCTGAACAGAGCTGGTTGAATTTGGCACATTTGATTCGATAAAGTCTGAAACTTCTGAACCAATTTTAATAATAATTATTTTTTTCACTTATATCAATATTTTAGCGGGAAATAATAGTATTTGTGAAAAAAAAGCAGAAGGAAAAAAGCTACCAAGCTTTATCTGCGTGCTCTGGTTAAATGGACGGACCATTAAATATATATACCATAAACATAAATACTATGGTATTCCAAAAATAGATACCTATCTTTTTAATAAATAAATCAAAATAAAGAATTTTAACCAAATATAAGTTGAAGTTTCCACCAACCCGCATTGGAGCAGCGTGCTGAAATATGCTCCATACCTTCTCCTCAAAAAGAGAGGAGGCCTTGGCCCAGCAGTGGGAAATTAATGGCTGTTAATGTATGTATGTAATGTATAAATTGAAAACAGCGAAAAACCAATATGGACACAACTTCGAAAAAGCAGATGGAACTTTTAGGTTGCCGTCCAACAATCTTAAAACAAGATATTACTGCTTCTTAATAATTTAATTATGCATTATTCTTTCTTTTCTCTGCCCGTGTCCCAATCTCTTTGGGGGGGTGCAGCATGTCTTTTCCTTCCATTCTCCTTTATTATTCGTCATATGATCGTTCACATGCATCTCTCTCATATCCCTCCTGACACACTCCATCCATGTCTTCTTAGGTCGTCCGCATCCTCTGTCCCTCTTTCAATTACGTGTGTCTCCTCTCTGCGCCTCACAAGTCAACTCAAACAGTTTCCTTTCACTTTTCTGTTATTGGCGCTACTTTCAGACCTCTTCTAATAATTCATACATATATCCTCTTATAATAATTATGCATTATTATTAAAAAATAATAATAATTAAATCCTAAAACCGTGGCACTATGGTTGATTTAGGAGGTTTTTCATCACAAATTTAATGATCTGGGGACGACCACGAGGGTTCAACTAGCCAACTGATCCCGAAATATCACAAATACAGATACACTTTAGTCCCTCACTGTCATAGTCTGAAAAACCAAATATATTAACTATTTTAATTATTCACACATTAGGAGAACGCAGCACTAGTAAGATATCCAACAACTTTAAAGCTAGTACCCTCCTAACGAATCCTCATCACCTTCATGTAGATATTGTTAAATATAGTGACAAATTGCCAGATGTTTTTATTACTGTAGGTAACTGTCGTGTGAGTCTATATTTATAAGAAGCATATAAAATTCCATTTCATCCTTTTACAGAGCTTGGAGGAAGTTTCCAGAATCATTGAAAAAGTGTTCTAATAAATTGTTGTTTTTTTTATATAGACGTTTTGTTGTACGACGATGTTTTTAGGTAGACGGAGGGGAAAATGGACTACCTAATGATAAATGGTTTTCACCACCTACTGTCATTGGTGCTATAATAAATATTAACCATCACCCATCACCAATACCCCCAAACTTGTGAGCTAAGATGTTATCACTCACCATTCAATCTGGAATATAACAATTCTAAGCATTGCGGTTCAGTGATAGAATATCTGATGAGTGGGTGGTACCTATCCAGGCGGGTTTGCAAAAATCCCTACCACTAAGTAGATTTTAGAGGTTATGTACTTAGTTACAAGTTACAAACACTTCTTTTTGGCATATACTTCCATTAAATATGGCGAACAATGCTCACCGGACATGGTTTTCTCATTATATAGTATGTTCAGTCAAATGTTAAACTATTAATCTAGATACATAAAGATTTCTATAATATAAAAAAATGTATTTTACTATAGTATGTTTCGGTAATACAGAGTATATTACAGATTGTGTCTGCGTTTGGACACACACTTGTGTAAATAATTTATCATGTAGCTGAAATCGACTCAAAGAACATCACCATCATTCATTCCTGCTGCACCAGCAAATACTCAGATAATATCTAGTGTAGGTATATATGTATTCAAAGCATATTCAACGGCTATGTAATACTTTTAGAACAATCTTAGGATAGGATATCGAAAAATTGAACACCTAAAATGTCGCAGACTTTTCGCAGTTTATTTAAATAATATGATACCAGCGAATATATCCGCGGGTTAGTATATGTATATCTGTTAGAATCACCGGAATTACAATATTTAGGATGAAACGACATAATGACAGTAAAAAACGAAACGTAACGTAAAACAGCAATTACAAGGTTCTTCCCCGACCTTGTTTATTTACCTATCGTCTGATTACAATAGATTGTCGAAAATCCGATTTAATATCGTATTATTTACGTGACATGTGAGTAATAATCTGTGGTATCTTAATGAAATATCTAAATTTTTATGTCATCGATTATATTAACTTCACGAAGCCCGATATGGCCGGACCTTTTTATGGCATCATTAATTATAATTATCACAAATGTATGTTGTTTATTAAACACCTTCAAAAAGCAATCTAATACTCATTTTTATTTGTCAATTTTTTTTTCTGTGGTAATACAAACCCAACGGTCAGATACGAGTTAAACGATCTGTTGGTCTAGATTTACTTAGACTTTTACAAATCCTGCATTGTGCTTATTATTTTTGTATTTTTTCTGTCATTAAATGATTATTAGTAGAGCGAAATAAGAAATAAAAAATGTAAAAGTTTATATTTATTTTTAACATGTTTTTAATGATAAAATATTGACTATATGATTGCATATAGGTAATATTTAATGTATTGACATTTAAGAGATGATTGTATAATAATATTATAGAAAAATAGAAGTTTATGTGTAAGTGCATATTATGTCTGTGTTGTGTACCAATTCAGATACATTTAATTCATAGAACAGGACTTTGGTATTGTTAAGCTGTCCAAGGTTTTACACTTCCGCGCCTCAAAAAGTATGTGCAACCCTGCACCTGATCACGTTTTTTTTTTATCCCGTCCCATTAATCTGTGATAGTGAGGGAACCGAAAAATGTGTTTGCGCACACATTTGAGCATAATAATGTCGCCTGCGTATTTAACCAGTAGAAATTCAGCCAAGACGGATTAACAGACAATCGTATGAGTGGATAGATTAAATTATTAAACTACATATATAATTCTATATTCATCACTTCAATATCATTCGAATGTATACGACTCGTGACACACACATACAACAATTATGTTTAACGTAATAATGAACGTATAATAGGAGACGATTATTCATGAATCATATACTTTAGTAATTATAAAAGTAACGTCAAAAGTACTTTGTAGATAAAATCGTATCTAACAAATGATGTATGTCACCTTATCATATAAGAGTTCATTGAAATCGATTGACGCTAAATTATACAAATAACAAACAATTGTGATTATTTATCCTCAATTGATTCATAAGCTTTACTTAAAATATGTGGAGATCACGGCACGCCCGGGTGAGAATCGACATATGTACTTATTGGAGAAATCCTAGGTCCACCCACTCGACACATAATCTCTTGCAAAACAGCTATACTTATTATTACTACTTACTACTACTACTTATTTTAATATTGTGTTCCAGTTTAACGGATGTCAGTGTAACTACAGCGGAAAGGGACGCAACATCTTAGCTCTCGAAGTTGGTGGCGTTGCAGGGAATGATATAAAATTCCTAAGGCACATATTGGTAGTAGTGACCGCTTACTCTCAAGTGGGGCATTTTCCCGTCCGTCTGTTTATAAGTATATATAATATATATTATATAGTATAAGTGCAACGAAAACATGATGGCACAGAGATGCACGGGTGCGTCGGTCTTGGCCTCCAAAGCAAGCCAATAGACGTTTTACATCAAATGTATCGAAGTCACTGCTCAAAATTGGAAAGGTCCACCATATTTAATTTAATATTCACATCTTAATCTGAAATAATACCTATTCTTAGTCCGATTATAGAACTCTATGTATTGCTTTGCTGGGTAGGAACTATCCACGCATAATTTATTCTACCACCATGTCACAATAATCATGAAGGTTGAGTAAGCCGTTGCAATTAACGAGACACTTGACGTTAAGTAGTCAACCTTCATGCATAAACATTGGTGTTACAAGAAATATAAAAGATACGCTATATTCGTAATTAAACTGAACGAACATGTTCAAACAGTGCACAGGATAACAGACAACCCCACAAGATCCTTCCGCCCAGAAATCTTCGTGCACGTAACCAGTAAACCGGTATTAAATTTTTGTTTTTCTGCAAGCTTTATTTAACACGTCTGCTTCTGAATGTCGGATTGAAAGTGACAATTAAATTTAAAAATGTATATATATTATATTTATATTTGATGCTGTTATAAGGAAACACTATAAATACTAGAAATATTAACAAAAAATAATTTCATTTACACCGTGCTGTCGCGAACTTTGACCGATAAACGCTTTCGAAAGTTTTAGCATAATAATTATATTATATCGTTTTTGACCTTTCACATTTTTAATTGTTATATTTATGATAAAATGATGTATAATTAATCATCATATGTAAGTATATGTTGAGAGTATGGTGAGTCACTCCACGGATATTATTAAACTAAAGTGTAGAATAGAGAGCCCCGTCTAAAGCACAATTAGCGCCCTTCTAATAATTTTTAAGAGACCTTCTGGGGCGCCTCATTGATGGTCTAAGAAACATATATTATAATAAAGACTCGACCATCATCGGGGAATCGAGTATATCAATCCCAGCACCCTGCATTAAGACGGACTTAAGTATAAATCATAATTATTCTTACATCTAAATTCGGTAGAAGGGCTTTTAGCAAGCCCGTCTAGATAGATACCACCCATTCATCATTTTACAAACATATAAGAGCATATATAAATATATAAACAGCAATACTTACTACTAATTACTACTTAGCCGAGATGGCCCAGTGGTTAGAACGCGTGCATCTTAACCGATGATTTCGGGTTCAAACCCAGGCAGGCACCACTGAATATTCATGTGCTTAATTTGTGTTTATAATTCATCTCGTGCTCGGCGGTGAAGGAAAACATCGCGAGGAAACCTGCATGTGTCTAATTTCAACGAAATTCTGCCACATGTGTATTCCGCCAACCCGCATTGGAGCAGCGTGGTGGAATATGCTCCAAACCTTCTCCTCAAAGGGAGAGGAGGCCTTTAGCCCAGCAGTGGGAAATTTACAGGCTGCTAATGCTAATGCAATACTTACTATTATTGTGTTCGGTTTTAAAGGGTGATTGGCCAGTGTTACTACATGCACAAGGGACATAACATCTCAGTTACCGAGGTTAGTGGCCCATTGCCATATATCTAACCGCCAACCCATATCTTAAAAATGAATAAAATATTTACATAATGTATATATGTATTTCTTAAAACACAAACTAAGAGGTCGAAAAGTTTCATATCAATACGTTAATAATTCTTACTTTACTAAAACTCAAATCTTTACCAAACAAACGAACAGACATACAATTCGTTTTATAATACCTAGTCTGGCGACTCATTATACATATAACTCTACATATATAATGATTCATTATATTATCAAACATATAACATATTTAAATATTAAAAATGTGAAAGGTCAAGCGATATAATATAGTTAATATTTACAATACTAAGTTAAAAAGATATCATAATTTGACTTATTTTGCATATATTCTATTATTATATATATTGTTGTTATTGTACATAAATATAATGTAAAATAACAACAGTCTATTAACGTCCCACTGCTGGGCATAGATCTCCTGTCCATTTAAGACAGGGTTTAGGAGTTTATTTAGCAATATCTGCTATTTAAGCCAGTCCAGTGTACTTTTATACACATGTGGCATATAGGTATCCAAACAATGTTTTCTTCACTAGCTTACACGAAAATAATTATAAACACAAAATGCATATGCAAACTTAGTACTCGCATCCTTCGGTTAAGTTATCTACTATCCACTGAGCTATCTCGAGTAAATCAATACGGGTCGGGTTACGATATCAATTTAAAAATAATTCAGATGACTTCGATATAAAAATAATGTTCCCAAATATTATTGAAATAACCTTTGTAAGAACTTATACTCGCCTTATCTATAAATATATTATTATTCAGTTTGCGAATAAAAATTACTTACTCACAATTCCTAACGTAATTCAATTGAGTACTTTTAAGCGCACACGTGGTGACTTAGTGTTTAATTGTGTTAACGGTTTCAACATGGGAAAGTACCGCACTTTAAAATTGATCATATAAGGAAGGTTTTCATAAACGATCATCATAGTCAGCTTGAGGACGAACGAGAATTGGTGTTTTTTCTCTCGAACCAATTCAGTTGAAATGTCAGCTTTTATAATTTATCAAGTTTTAGTGTTATTAATATTTAATATGTATGCTGTTAATAGCCATCCCAAGCGTATAGGTAAGTTTTTTTTTAAATATACATTTGCCCCGAATTCCAACGAGTGCATTTTTTTAAAATATGATGCTAAATATTAAAATCATCTATTCCAAGAGCTTTACCCTTTTTTTTTTCATTTATTTTTTATACAGATACAAATGTTTCACGAGCAATCTTTATAATTATAATTATTTTAAATGTATATTAATAATGTGTATGATTTTTTCAGTTTCTTAATTATTTAATTGTGATTTATATCAGATATATAATATAATATACGCCAAAAATATTTCTGCTAACGTTATTGTGATTCACAAATCTCTCATAAAAACATTCTTAATTCACATATGTAAATATAATAACGTATATACTAAATACATTATTTTTGTTACATAATAATTATTTACATTAAGGCCGTTATTACAAATAACCTTCCGAGTAACAAAGGAACCAGCAATATACCTACTTCATTGTCCATATATCTGATAATAATAAATATATTCAGATTATCTATAATATTAGTAATATTGCCTTTTACATACAATAGTGTGTACAATGTTTAATCGAAAAGTTTATATTAATTTATTTCAATTATAATAACGATAGTATACAGTTATATATGTCATAGCGGTAGTGTCAAGTTATATTTGATTTTTATTTATTTATTTTATTTATTGGAAAAGTTACACTATCAACTTATCACTAAGCACTTAAAATTAATATCTGACTTGGGTAACATACAAAGTGATACGTCTTTAAAGGTGTAAACAACATTGATGTAGTAGATATACTTAGTATTTTTTATGTTTAGGTAATTAACAAATATCGGTTATTATTTATGTGGTTATTGTTATATTTTATTTAGGTGTAGACTTTTAATTAAAAATATATAAAATTTTCATTTAATTTTTCACATTTCCTCATTGTAAGCAAGTATACAGAACTTTAGCTTAAAATGAACTACCTGTATTTATTTATATTATACTTTCTAGGTGAAGAATCATACGTTTTATACTCGAGAGATGACTGGGGTGCCAAACCGCCTACCGACGTAGAACCATTAAAAACACCAGTGCCTTATGTAGTCATACACCACACGTACATACCGGAGGCATGTAACACAACAGAACAGTGCATGGCTACTATGCGATCTATGCAAAACTATCATAATTCATTAGATTGGGGTGATATTGGATATAAGTAAGTTTTCTATAAATATTATACACACTCAAAGGCACACATAACTAATTATGAAAAAAAATACTTAACAAAACCTAATGAAAGACTTAAAACAAGTCTAAACATTTCCATAAAAAAAATATATCTTAAGATATTAACCGACTGTGAATTTAAATATAATTTTTTAATTTATCATGCAAGATAAATTTAAGAAGTTTGTTTTCAATATTTTTACTAAAATTTGTAATTTATTATTAATACAGTTCATTATTACTTGCATTTCTCCATTTAATTGATTAATAACGTTACATAACAACGTAAGAGTTCTATAAGTGTGCGAATGAAATGACAATAACAAATAGAACATATTCTTCAATTAATTCATTTGTTTTTGTTGGACGCTTACGATTACATGTTATTCGATTTGAATTTTAATATAAACTTTATAAACAAGAACGTCCACAGTGTTAAGATATACTAAATAACGTTTATGAATACGAATTAAAACGAAACGTAGTTAGGCTCGTCGTAGGGGTCATTGAGGTTGTAGTAAAAATTAAACATTTATGAACTATGATTGTTTGTTACGATAATTCGTTTTATAAATAAATTATTTAGTGAATCATCGATATACAAAGATCAAAGTCAAAAGTCAGTCTTATTTCAGTTTACCTGTATACTTTATATTTAATATGAATATAATATTATTTAAGTGTGTAATATATTTAATACCTAAATATTTTACTAATAAAACAACATAAAAAAATAAATTATAGACTTCAATGTATTACGATATTTCACTCGATCAAAAATTATATATAGTAAAATTATTATTTATAAAAAGAGACACTTCAGTATAAAAATATAATGCAATTAAAATAATACATAAAAATTACTAAATCCCGACCAATAACCGCAAAGGGGCAAGCTGCCATTTAAAAATACAAATAAATTTGCCTTTTTGTAACAAAACCAGGTCAAGAGACCTTGATAAAGTTTGTTGGAGTTATAAATTATAATTTAATATTCGAATAATTAAATGTTAAAAAAATATATATGATTTTGGTTTGTTTTTTTGCAAGCATTTTTTTTAGTGAGACTAGTCCGAGATATTCCTACTCGATGCTATTTTGTGTCTAGATTAATTTAAAAACGAAATATCAATTTAAAGCACTATAAACACACATATATTTATAAATCCGTAAATTAATAATGAAGCTGTGTTATTAGTTAGGTAAAAAAAAACTAAATGGAATTGTTTTTACAGTTTTTGCGTGGGTAGCGAAGGCGGAGCTTATGAAGGAAGAGGCTGGCACACGATAGGCATACACGCTGGGCCTGCAAATAGCTTTAGCATTGGAATCTGCCTCATTGGAGATTGGAGAGGTAATTAAATCTATTATGTATATGATTAATAAATAAAAGCGTAATTAATATGTAAGATTATATCACACATTTAATTAAACTTTATTTAATGACACCTTATATAAAAAAGGTTTTTTTTAATACAAACTTTAATATTATAAAATAGAATCTCCTTTTAAACCTTAAAATTACATTTTATCAAGCAATTTTTGTTGTAAGTTACCGGTATACATATATATATTATTAAAATAAAATTCTTTGCAGTCGAACAACCACCAGAAGAAATGTTAAAGACGACAAAAGCTTTAATAAAAACTGGTGTAGTTAACGGAGTAATTAGCCCCGATTACAAGTTAAAGGGGCACAGTCAAATCATGTCTACTGAATGCCCTGGAACAGCGCTGCAAAATATCATATCAAAGTGGGATCACTTCTCAGAAGGAACTAAGTTCAATAAACCACAAATTTAAAAAAATAAGTTGCAGTTTTAATTTCCTATATACATTTACCGTATAATAAAATATTAGCCATATTTTTAGAAATAAATTCAAATTATTTTACAAATCCAAATATAAATTAAAAATTAGTTTAATAATTTACATTTGTAAGCATCTTCTGATAATTCAAGTCCTATTAGATTATATGTTTTTTTTTAATCACATCAATAAATTTATGATTGATGATGATGAAAGAAGTTTTTTTTTAAATTGAAACCACAAAAACTACTGATCCGTTTGACATAGTAATTTTACATAATATATGATAATAAATAATATAACAATTAAAAGTGTGCCTGTATCTTAATTTCCAGAAAATTGAGAGTAAAGTATTAATAAACACATTTGTTTCTCATTTTACTGTTTCCTGCGAATCCAGAAGAAAGGAGAGTTAAATAAGGTTAAAAGTCAACAAATTAAATAATCTTAATTTTTAAGATAGTAAATATGAATACTTTTTAATTTTTTTTTAGTTTAAATTTACATAAGTATACAAAGTTCATCATATTTTATGTTCAATATAAGTTATATGATGGTTTCCTTTGTTTTTAAAGATAACAACATTAACTTATATAAGTATTTTAATTATTTAGTTTAAAATATATAAATAAATAGTCGACCACACTGACCCAGTATTGGTTGAAGTTCAGACTTCATCAATAGAAATCTCAGTCCCATCTCAAATCCGACGACTAAAAATATTGAATGTATTTACTATAACTACACTTAAACATAAATGAGGACAAAATAAAAAAAGTTTTTATCGCTGCGACCCCCTAGAATAAAGGGCCTCATGCGACCGCATTGGTTAAATTGGTATAGCTACGTCACTGAAGCATAGACGTAGGAGCAACGGTTTACATGCTTTCCGTGGCACGAGAATATAACCACATCCAACGTCCAAAAGTCCAGACAGAAGTTTTAGGAAAATCCAATAACTTTTTATTTAATCGAGCCGAGGTCTTCTCCCAAAAATCAGACATGCACCCTTATCAACTAGATCAACGAGGCAGTCAAGCAAATAAAGTATATTCTCGAAATATGATAAATTGACAATTATGAATATTTTTGGAATTAATTTATTCTCGAACAATAAAATAAATATTTTAATAATAAAATGTCAACACTTGACGCTTCGCAATCAATGAGCTAGGATTACATGCTAACTGCGATTTAAACACGACTTATAACAAATTTCCAAGATGACTATCGAGTATCATAATTATAAAAGCAAACAAAGGTTCGAATGCCGCGGTCTGTTTTATATGTAATAAGTTTTGAACCGAACTAGTTATGTAGTACAACCGAGTCGACAAGTGATAATTACTGTACGACACACCGACAAATATACAGAGATGGCTAAGTAGTTAGAACATGTGATTTTTAAGTGAAGTGGCCATGATAGCGGGCAATTCAATTCGTGCTTGGCGATGAAGAAATACTCAGTGACGAAACTTGCATGCGTTGCATAAAATCTAACATATGTGTGAACCCATGTTAATAAACTATTTTTGTGGAATAAGCGCCAACGAAACGAGAGAGTTTTGCCCAGTAGTGGGATATTTCAGGCTATTACTTTATGTCAATGAATCGCAGAAAAATATATAGCTAAAAATATACAGTACATAGTTAAATTCATACAGTAACACGGTACTCATATTCTTAGATATATACCATATTTTATGAAAGCTTAATTTGAATGACGATATGGACTTTAGGTTCGTTTCTAAGAACGCAAACACTGAACCCAAATAGCAAAAGAAACACTTATTGTGTACTGTAAAAGTAAAGATACGGTCGAAATGAAATGAAGAAAGAAATATTAAGACTTTTAAATCTCGTCCAATATAATTTATATTGTTGTTAAAATTTTAAACTAAGTTGCATAAAACCAGGTATAATAGCAAAAGTACCTTGATATGAGGTCGACCAATAAGGTTAAATCTTATTAACCGAGCGAAGTGTCGTATCGTTTGTAACTGAATACATTAAAAACTTTTGCACGTGTGTAACTCAACTCCAAAACGGTTCGATCGATTACGATGATTTTTTTGTGTATTTGTATGGGTTCCTGGATAATTTACATTAGCACCAACTATAATCGAATATGAATGAATATATCAAAATCTTATTTCAAGCGGATGAAGTGGGGAAGACCAGCTAGTAAGATCCCAGTTTAATCATGGGTGTCATATCCGACAATTACAATTTAGATCATTCATTCAATCAATTTTATAAATTAATGTTTAATTATAATAGTTATTTTTCTTACTTTTTATTAAACAGCGGGGATTAACCTACGCGAACAGATGACTATATACATACCTACCTCAGAATATAATTTGTATAATACGGTCTCTACTGCCAAAGCATGGACCGGTAGTTTAAAACAAACTTTTGCTCAAACTCGTTTCTTCGTCTGCGACATTGCTAGTGTTTATTTGTTTTTGTTATTCGAATTGACAATTTAAATTATTCCTTTCTCAGATTTATTTTTGATTTTTTTCTCCCAGTTCTTATATAAAGGTGTGTATCGATACATTTTTAAATACCATATTTATTTCTTTCTTTTTTATTTATAAATTGCTATGGCACAAGTGTTAATAATATATTTTTAGAACAACATATTACTTATTTAAAAACATCTACATATTTGTAGCATTTTTTAAATGGAACATTTTTCACGAGTTATTTCTTTATAGAACAATGAGTCCCATAATTATTATAATTTATTATTAGTATTCATATTTTACATTTTTATTCAATGATTTTACCAATTTAGATGTTAATTATGCATTTATATTAATATTTATTCATAAAACAATCGATCAAAAAGAAACGTGTCATCTAATTAAAATAACTAATGTTTGTGACACGTGTAAAAATAGAATGGGTGGATAATTTCATACGTTCGTAATAATTATACAAATTAATTAAACTGTTTTAATAGTGCAACTGAATTCTAAATGACCGATATCAAATATCGTTAAAAGTATACATGTAGGTATTTTCTAGTGTTGAAAATTTATGAATAAAATAAAACCATGTTGACGTTGATAAGTTTATACCTGATAACGGTCGAGTATCTATATCGAGATAATCTTTTATAAAACAAAATATCAGAAATTCATATCGTACGTTATACTTGATATGAATTAAACAAAAACAATTTACGTTTTTAATTCGTGAAATAATTTTAGATTACGGTATCAGTATCAGTTACCAGATGTTGTTCCTTCTCGCACTAATGCTGAGCTCACAGGGATTGGCAGCTGTTGTTGGAGCGCCTACTATGTTTACAAGTGAGTAATTATTTCATAGTTTCATATTAAAATACATAATTTTACGTTATTTGTTAGAAAAATATTAATCGTCTAGTAGGGTAGTTATTTCCGTCTCGTCTGCCAACATAATAAATTTCAAAATATGACAATATTTTTATCTATCATTTGTATCGTAAGGAAAAAAACTTGACTTCCATAATATTTATTTAATCGGCATTTTGATTTGAATAATTCGAGAGGAGTATACTAGTTGTATACGAATGGGTACCAGACTTAATTTGATTATATTTCAAAAGTTAAATTATTTGTTTGGTTACATCAAAACTACACCAACTATATATTAAAAACTTTGGATTTTTTATTTCAACAAACTGGTTTATTTTTTGCAACGACAACAAAAGCCGTATATATAATTATAAAACCAGAATAAGGTGAACTCCCATTACTAATATATCAATACATAAACGTTACGTAGTACACAGGTGGAGTTGCAATATAAATTATAAATAAGTCTGTTTGCTTGTTAACAAACCGGATCAGTATCCGGTGACACTATGACACTTCATATTGTACTTTGTGTATCAGAACCGTACTCGGAAACGAAAACTACGTGAGTCTAGACAAGATTTATTCCATTTTATTTATAAACGAGTAAAATGTGCCTGGTAGTAACCCTGTTACTGCCGGACTCGTTCTAAGATCCTTACGACTAAACAGGTTCAGTGGAACCCGATGATTATGTAATTTGAGGCTCTGATTTGTATATAAACGTATAAATTATGCGATTTTGACGCTGTCGGGGTCGCGAGACGCAGCTTAAATAAATGTACTATAATTCATTTCGTATTTTTTTACGTCGAACAAACGTTGTCACATGACCAAGTGTTTTATTTTTAATTTCAGAGAATCTTATAGGGAACGAAGTGCAAATATACGACTTTCCCTTTACAACACGAGCACAGTGGCAAGCGCGACCAGCTAAGGAAAAGTTACCATTATCTATGCCTGTGCCATTCGTAGTGATCCATCACTCGAATATACCACCAGTGTGCCGTGATAACAGACAATGCTGTCAATCTATGAGGGTAATGCAGAACTTCCACATGGATGACAGACATTGGTGGGACATTGGATACAAGTGAGAAAAAAATCACATCTTATAGAAAGTTATTTTATTTATTATTTTACTTACTTGTGATTGATTTGTATGCTACCCGCTTGGAAAGGTATTAGTCTCTCATAAGTTATTCTACTACCAGCAGCATATCTTGTTCATATCTAAACCGATTTGCCTGGCTTTGACTAAAACCATCCATATTATTTAGTGCTGGATGTTTCGTTTAAATTTAAATAGAATCCTTCTCGAGTGGAATCTATCCACTCAGTAAAAAACATCAATTTTGAGTAATCCAAAGACTGGATATCAACACCTGGCTGTTCCAAAATATTATTAGGTTTTTCGATCGAGAAATTCTCAGCGCCTGCTGAGATTTTCATGTCTACGAAGCAGTGTTTAGACTGTCGTGCCTCAAAAACTAGTTGAGACCCATCGCTTTCCACTAGTGTTAGGTTTACTATTCCATTAGACTATGAGAAACACTTCTGTTTGCGCGCACACTTTTACACTTTAATATATTCTTCGCAATTTTCTCTTGATCATGACTATCTTGGCCGAAATCCGACGGAACATCATCGTCAATATCTAATCTAAATATTTTAAAAATATTTTCCAGTTTTGCCGTAGGCGGAGACGGTGTGGCGTATGAGGGTAGAGGATGGGATGTCTTGGGTGCACATGCTCTGCATTTCAACAACGTTAGCATTGGAATATGTCTGATTGGAGATTGGTCAAGTAAGTATAGAGTTATCGTGCAGTCACCACTTTACCATGCTTATAAATTTTGTAATCACATAAATATACGATACGATATAAAATTGCTTCTTCAATATAAATGAAAATTTTCTTATTTATTGCAATAAGTAACTTGGTAAAAATTAAACTCTCGCATATGAAAACTATTTGTCGTAACGAGCACAATTGGAATTATTCACTGGAACATAATTAGTCTTTGTAATTTGTCGATTGTCTAATTGCTGTTCTTTGACTGCTTCACGGTTCACTGATTCATCTTATTGACGGCGCATCATTCAACATCATTTATGAATTATTTCGTTCTTATAGATAGAATGGAAATGTATAATATACCTACATTTTATCAAACAATACTTTAGTCATTAACATAGAGTGACAGAAAGATTTAATTACATAATCATGACGACGTATTATCACTTATTTACTGAAGCTAAATGTTAGAAGTCATGACAACTAAATGCGTCAACGTATTTTGTGATTTTATATGAATGGATTCGACAATAATGGTCGGTATGATTTCGGACTTCGTTTTCGTATAAATTATTCAATCTAATCCGTCAATTTTTGAATACGTTATTTACCTTTCTGACCATTAATTTTGACTTTTTCTACAAACGAATTCGATTATCGATATTTGAAATTAAAAATGAGTGGAAAAAATTAAATGTAGAATGTGACCGTAAGTACATGTAATGTTTGAATAAAACGATACCAACGCAAAAAGTTTTTGCTTCTTTCGTCTGTAATGAGTACTATTGAGCTGATTTTGCTCAGTGAATAGAACAATGGATGTTAACTAGAGAACGAGGGGAGTTAATTCTTTTTGATGGAGATTTTAGTGCTCAATTTGTTTACAATGAAATATATCTCGTGATCGTATTTAAAGGAAATTCTTAGATTTCTGTGACATGTTTTTTTTCGATTTACGTTATCTAAACTTTATTTTTAAAAGAAGAGATATTGCTCAGCATACAAATATTTATAGATATTAAATATTGTGGACTAAGTTGCACATCATTTTATTTTAAATTTATATTCATTTTAGATTCAATTCCACCGACTCAACAATTAAAAACAGCACAAGCGTTGATCGCAGCTGGAGTGGAAATGGGTTACATTAAAAACGACTACAAGTTAGTTGGGCACAGGCAAGTTAGAGACACTGATTGCCCTGGAAATGCTTTGTTCGAAGAAATCCAGAACTGGAATCATTACTCACCATTCCCATCTTCCGAGAACGATTTAATGAAGGTATTTGAACAGTCAGGATCTAGATAACAAGGAACTATATATTCTAATTTTTTCTTTTCATTTTGTCTTGTTTTTATTCATTCATTTTTTTTAATATATTATCTTTTAGCCATATCAAAGACGTGTAATACTCAAAACCATTGAAAATAATGCTAAAGAAAAAAAATCTCTACCTACACTTAGCATAAGAAATACAAAAACTATTACATTTTTAAATATTTAAAAAAATATATTTAAAAAAAATTACTTAGTACGTTATTAAATAAAACATTAAATCGAAATCTCTATTTAATTTATTACTGTTTGCTAAGACCATGTTAAGAATGTTTTTATGTTATCTAAAAATCACTATTTTTTTTTATTTATATAGGCATAAGGTAAAATACTAAAAAAACGCAGGTGTCGTGGGACAACCGGTCGGAACGAAGTTGCTTTCGCTATATTATGCTATATTATGTTTTAAATAACAGATGCAATGAAATAAACTAACAACGTTTAAAAATAACTAGAATAATAAAAGACAATAAATATTTTTTGTTATTAAAATCTCGTGTAAATTAAAAACATAAGTTTAAATAAAATATCTCTGTCTCTTTCTGTTCTATACGGTTTTATAAAAAAAGAGAGATAGAGAGAGAGGGTAAAATGTCACCTAAACCATAAAGCATTTTCTTTACGTGACGCTTTCTGCCAGTTCACTCTATTGTAAGTCGTGTTAAAGAACTTCGTTCCAATAAGAAAGGAAGTGTATATTTTTTTTCTAGCATAAGAATTTATTTGACCTCATTATTCTGTTCCTATATCACATAATGAATTAAACATTATTTATGTTAAAATGTAATAATTTATTGTGACGTGACTATTGTACAAAGTAAATTAGTTACATTGTTTAAGTTAAGGGCGCCATTAAAATACTATTAAAAAAAAGAAAAATCTATTATGTTTTCATATTGATTGTTGTTATTATAAATAAATAAAAAATCCCTAACCACGAGTTTTATTTCACCAACAGTTCGAAAACATGTTTAAGAGTTGCCAGCAATCTACTTAATAAAACTTTAATACTGACTGACTGACTGAAAACGCACAACGGGTTAAGCCGATTGTTCTAGAAGCATCAAATTTTGTTCTTTATTGACTTTTTTGACGTTATAATTTTTTCTTTTATGACGTAGATGAGAACAAGGATTTTCATGAACAAATTTTCTAATTAAATTCACTGGAAAGCGAAAGTTTATTTTAACATTACAAATATAGTATTCAGATCGCGATGTGTCAGTTCAAATTAAACTCAGTTGTACAAGTTTTTGCTTTTGTAAATTCAACCTTAAAAGGTAGTCAATAAGATTGCAATAAAGATTTAAAGGATTGTTTGTCTTTTTCTCTGGTCTCTTTAGTATTCTTGTTTTGTGCAAGAAATTTCTCGCTGTAACAAAAGAAGGTATCGCAAATAAACTCTATATATAATACGTTTATGAAAAATTGAATATATTAAAAAATATTAATAGAACGTCCATCAATATTTATCAATCATTATGAAATATCATAGGTTATATTTAAATGTCATAAAAAATCCAATTTAAAAAACTAACCGGAATTCGAAACATGTTGTAGAATACTGATCATTTTTTATTTGTAAGTTTATTAGATGTATATTTTAGTGTCGTTACCATAGTATAGTTTAATGGTAAGTTAATTAAAATAATGTTTACGAGTATGATGATGTCTCTAGACTGCGCGGGACATGTTAGTTAGTATAGTTCTCAAACGCAAGTGCACTCTGTATCTTTTAAACTCAATCCAGTGGGATCGCGATTAGTACATCATGTGTTCCGCGGAACCTTTTTTAAATGCTCTCTGAGGCACAGTTGCTAATGTTAACACTGCTGCTGCTAATTAAACTTTAAAATAAGGGTATGCAATCTCATAGGCAGACGGATAATATATAAATCATATTGTCCTACACCTGGATATGGACTAATTTATCTAACTGATTTTTTCTTCGGTGCTATGTAATAACGTACACATTCTTTAAATAATAATGAAAATCGTATCAAAATGCGTTGCATGGTTACCAAGCAAGCTGATAAACAGAAATGATTTGAACAGGCGCGAATAGCGACCTTGTTTTATACTATTTAGAGATATTTTAAGTGTTTTAGAGGATTATTTCCACGTGAAATTTATTCTTTCGTAAATCCCTTGATTTATATGTTTATGCTATTGAAAGTCTCTATGTTAAATATCTATAAATATATCAATACAATCGGTTTCGTAGTATTGTTATGCAAGCGGACCGAGTTTCTGCTGCCTTTACAATATGAATTTGATTATAAACTTATGTTTTTATAGCTGACTGCACTAATCTCGGACACTACATAACACATTTGAATAACTATTATTTATTATTACGTTAGACAACCCGTTTATTGCGACATGATACAGGCTATATAACTTAAAGCTCGTCAACCGATATCATAATTTTTGTGAACCAGACATGTACTAAAGTAATCCTTGCTATACTGTATTATAATTATCGGTGATTCAAGTTTTTTTTAATTACTTATATAATTCTTATAATTGCTTTTGGGGTATAATTATAAAATTAAAAAAATGTTAAGCGGAAGGAATGATAGATCACTGATGTGAAAGAATTATTGGACCGAATCGTATGCCGTGACGGCAAATTGCATGGCGGACTTCGCCGCCGGCTAGAATTCCCAAAATTCGTTCCTTAGTGAGTGTGTCTACTCAATATAACGCTCCTATTTACCAAATTTCATGGACCTAACTTTAATAGTTTACGCTGGGCGATGTTGAATCAGTTAGTCAGGACATGTTATTTTATAAGTATAGATAGATATCTATACATATTTTATTGCTATATATTATTATAATAATAATTCCATATATTTATTTCGGCTTTTTTTAATTATATTTATTATTATTTCTATTGAGTAACTGTATGGCCACTTTTATTCTGTACGTTCCTATGTTCATTTTATAAATAAAAATAATGTACTAACTACTAACCTTATATTATTATATAAAAATGCTTTCTAAATAAAATAATGTCCGTTATTGTGTGGGTTAAATATGAGAAAATGAATTTGTAAAGAGCGTACTCTTTCCTGAAAGGCCGGCAACGCACCTGCAAGCCCCCCGGTGTTGCAGATGTCCATGGGTGATGGTAGTCACTTTCCATCAGATGAGCCTCGTTTGCCTCCTCTAATATAAAAAAAAGCGCAATCTACTATTCTATGTAATTAAAAAAGTTTAAGAGCCTTAAACATAGACATTATCAAAGTCCAAGCGTCCAAAGTTAGGACATATTAAAATAACTCCTCCTTAGTAATTGACAAAACTTCGTTGTCTGTTATATTTATTATAAAAAAATGTTTAAAATAAAGGGGATTTCACTTTCTTAATGCTGACGACACACAAGTGACTCACCAATAAAGTAGGTGATTGAACGTATAGTATTGTTTATAAACTTACATCTTAATCAATCTTGTTTTATAATTCAGATGGAGTCACTTATTCGCTTATCTCGTGAGGAAAGTACCTAAGATAATTAAAATTATTTTAGATTTCATATTATAATAAAAGCGATTAATACATATTTTAATTGAAATAGCATTTATCTTAAATGACTTTAATTATATAATATATATACTTATCTTGAATATTAACATGTAATATGTACCGACTATTAGTTATAATTATTCAAATATATTTTAATACGTTTACATTTTTATCTGTGATTTTTGTTTTCGTGCATTTTTTCGGATTAAAAAGTAGCCATATGCAATTGTATAGTTGAACTTGTTTGTGAAAAAATAGGGTTTTATTTCTATATCACTTTTCCCTTAAAAATTGTGATAAAACGAGTTTTAGGTTTATAGCTTAATTATAAACCTTCAACCGAAGATTTTAGTCAAAATCATTCGATTCTTTTTAAAAAAAATTGTGATTCTTCCAAACCGACAGTCTTAAAATTAAGGTCATATTATAAGGAAATGTACAACTTAACTTAATCTTCCTACTTATGAAGTTAGAAGAATTTCATTGTACAGCATAATGAAAATGGATTTGGAGTGGTATTCACTGACCATTTATTGTTTAATTTATAGTTTCTACACGGATAGTTGTGCCCGTGTCTTGGGTTTCAATATTTTTTTAATATTATATACATTTTGCTCCAAATGCAATAATTTTACTTATTCAACTGACTTTACCTATTCAACTGAACTGACTTAGGCAAACTATAATATGCATGTATTATACTTATAAACCTTCCTCTTTAAACACTCTGTTGATAAAAACTGCATTATAATCCGTTGCTTAGTTTAAAAGTTTTAAGCGTCCAAACGGCGGAAATCTATTCGCGGAAGTGTTTTATACTGAATTTGTTTTAAATTGAATTTATTGGATTTTTCTATTAAAAAATTATCAAAAAGGATCCTGGTGCTTAAAAAATGAGGGTGTTTATAATTTAAATTCTTGGCTCGGAAAATAGATAAAGCTAGTCTTGAGCCAGAACTCTCCCTAAGCGTCTCGGGTTACGGTTCCATCGCCCTGTGTTTAGACAGACAGTGATAGAATATAGAGATCACCTATGTTTAGGTAATATTTGAATATTATATTATTGGCTGCTTGGTTTAGTAACTAATTATAAGACCGAGGTTTTGGTTAAAAGCCTCAGTTAGGGCCAATAGAAAGTGATTGAATTTTTCTATTAAGATGTTCTCAGTAAGAGTCCGAAACAGATTGGCAGAGACATCTCAGTATGATATTTATGGAATAAAGAATCCATTTGTGTTTTGACACATGCATGTGCTCAATTATATTAAACATAATAAGCTTAATCTCGTTTGAATTCCTGTATTATCCAGAATAAATAACACATTTTTTTTAACTTAAAAACGGATAAAACTTGATTGTTTTCGCGATTTTATATAAATCAAGATATGTTAAAAAAAATAGGTTTTTCTATGTGCTACTTATATTTAACTAGCAACCCGCCCCAGCTTATCCCTAAGAGATAGACATGTACCATTACCTTACCTTTTTTGAAGACCTTTTTAAGATATACAATAATGTAGTACATTATTTTAATCTATCTTGTAAGTTTCAGTCAGCGTTTGCAATGTAAGCGCAAAAAATGTGTTTATTTACGACATCACTTTAGAAACCTCTAAAATTATCAGTGTTTCTTTATTATATTGTACATGTACTATCTATCAATCTATCTCTTAAAAAGAACCGCATCAAAATTCGCTGTGTAATTTTAAAGATCTAAGCATACGTAGGTAGAGACAGCAGTAAGCGACTTTGTTTTATACTATGTAATGATGATACATACTTACTTGTATATTAAACCAACTAGAGTTAGAGGCATAACAAAACCACAGATTCAATGGAATGGATATTTTAATGATTAGATGATTTCACAAAAATAGTCGTTTATTACAAATCGTTCCAGCTATCCATTATACAATTACACTTACAATATCTCAGTGTTACTTACACATAGACACATAGAGACAGGTATGTATTGACATAAAGTCTGCTATCTATTTACGAAGTCAATCAAAATATAACATCTTATTTATTTATGTCAATTCTCAAAAGTTATTTTATATTGGAATGAAAGTCAAGAGTACTACATAGTCTTTGCTACTTACCAACAGTTTTAGATGGATGTGTGAGTAACGTTATCGTATGTGTGTTATAGACAATATAAATGTAATCGTATTCATAAAAACAATATAAGATCATATATATTATATTTATTTAAATATTTCTTCACGTAGATTTGCGGAAGGACAACACAACTGAAGTGTCATTGGTCAGTTGTTTAGTTGTAAACACAAACTTCCGGCCAACATTAAATAGCGGAAAAGATTGTACAATAAGGAAAACAATTACTATAACGAGTAAAAAAAACAATCAAAAAGTATTATACGACTAAAATACAAATTAATTATAAAATTTTTATAGTGTTTAGGGAGTAACATTATTTGTGGTCATTATTTTTAAAATTAGAATCGTGTTATAAGATTACATAAAATAAAATAGTGTTTGTTACATGATTTTTTCTTTAATTCCGAATATTTCAAAAATTAATCGACAAACCCCGATTAATGCATACAAAGATAGTATATCAAATAACAAATAATTACGTAAAATCGTTCAAAAATACCAACAAGGCATATTTTTGTGCATAGATAATCTTTTTCAAAAATGCGTTTGACAAAAAAAAATTAACCAAGAGAAGAATTAAAATTGTGAGTATTGTTGTATTTTTTAATAAATAAAATATTTAACAGTATATGAAAAAACTTTTGAGAATTTAGACATTTATATTTATTACTAAATGAGCCAAAGTGTTTGTCATAATATTATTATTAAATACCCCGCTATTTTTCGAGGAATGTCCAACGAGTTTTGAAAAGACAACAGTTCTCTTTACTCAATCAATTGAAATCACATTACACACTGGTCTGTCACTGTCGGTGTTGATGAGCACCCAAATATTCCCGAAACTTCTCAAACATTCCTCGACAACTCACGACAATGAAATCAGGACATAATAATAATAATATTTGTATGATAGGAGATTCACAGGTTTCAATTTAGATTATTATAATAAGTAATAAACGTACCTACAGTTTTGTTTTAATACAAAAGATTAAAAGAAAACTATTGAAATGTCTATCACTGTACATTACACAAACATCAGTAAATATAATTTTCTTAAATAACAAGTGCGAATTATTAAAAATGTTTATCACATACAAACATTTATTTAAAACATTCAATATAGTAGGTATTTATATTCTAATTAAATAGATACATTCAAATTTGACACCAGTGTGTTTGTAACACGTTCACGATAAATATATATAATATTTATATATATATAAAGCTTCGCTTGTCTGGACGTAGGCCTGTGTCACACCGTCGTACTAACCGTTAAATTTATAGTTACTTAAGCGTATAACAATCACAAATATTTGGAATTAAACATTAAAGCACGGACAATAAAAGCCTTAATTCAATACAATATACATATTTTTATATAAAGACAATCATATAGCGGCCACGAATACGCATTAAATATATAAATAAGTATATTCTTAATTAAATAATTGCAATTATATTTGGTTAAGTTCTTGCGAATTTTGTAATAATTTAGCAGACGAAATTATACATATAACAAGATGTTGGAAGCTCTACTTTATACATACATACATACAAAACTACAAATCATTAGTTTTGTTCGTCTGCAATTTGATTTATCTCAATATTTTAGGGCCATTTTTTAGTTTAAAATATAGTATATAATTTTGAAATTAAGTATTCTGTAAGTTTAATAACATGAATAATATTTTATTTTGTATACGACTGACAGCTGAACTTATAAACATTTTTTAGCGAATATTTAAATAAAAACTCATTTATCCCTTTTTTTCATATTTGTTTTATCCTTCGAAAGAGGGAGACGACATTGTTTCACCTAAATGAGCTTAAAATGACAATTGTCTCGAATAATTTAAAATCCAATTTGTATACGAACGCTATGCAATTATGTGGTAAAGTCGGTTTCAATTTGTAGTTTACGCAGAATCATAATTAATTTTATTAACTTCATAGTATATTCTATATGAATTAAATAGTAGTTTTATTTATAAACATCAATAATTTGTAAACATGTATTATACAATTTTAATATATCAAGGATTAAGGTAAATATATTAATTTGGATATCATCTGTGGAAATACAAGGCACGGGGGAAGAAGACGATATGAATATTGGAATAACATTGATATTATAACAAGCTGTTTAGTTTAACTTAAACATATTTTGATGTATTCTATGAATTACATGTAATTTTAATCACGACGATTATCAAAAAGGATATATTACTCTTTATATTGAAATACATTATTTGAAAAAAAAAAGAAATATATATTCTTGTTGGACTTCAGTTAGAAAAATAACTTGATTTGAGAGAATTAGCCAATCCCTGACTATATATATGTCTATTATATCTAGCTTGTAGGCTTTCGACTGATCATACAAATAAAATTTTATTAGTACCCTAAAAATTCGTAAACACACAAATAAATATTGTACATGATCAATTCGTTCTGTATCTATAGTTAGTCAGTAATAAAAGAGTAAATACTGAGCTTTTTTCTGAATCTTTACAATTGACTCTACATTAAGCGGTGATATATTGTAGTGGTAGCTGCACATTTAATATAAGCCTGTAAAAGAACCATGTAATATTACCCGATACAGTTTACTTGATGAAGCATATTTTAATTTGATCCGTATAAAAGAATAACCATAATTAAAAATGTTGAATTGCTTGATGATGCTTCAGTGTATAAATATATGTATATTCGGAATCGGTGGGAGTTTGATATTTAGTCAATATTATAAAATTACGTTTGACATGTGCTTCCAAGACTTTTTTTTTAACTAAATAAATTAACATGTCTACAAAAGATCAGCATTATAATAATTATATTAAGAGAAGACTATGGGTGTCGCGTTAAGTCACCTTAATTTAATTTCTAAAATTTATTAAAATAGGATTATTTACGAAAAAAAATCTCGTCCGCAGGTTCGCGCGCATGGAGAGCGGTCGTAGATTTTATGTATAAAAAATAGCCTATGTCCTTCGTTGGGGCTCAAACTTGCTTCGTACCAAGTTTTATAAAATTCGGTTCAGTAGTTTAACTGTGAAAGCGAAACAGACAGACAGAGTTACTTTCGCATTTATAATATTAATATAGATAAGATAAACTAATTCCCAGAGCATTGCTTATACTAAAAGGATACAAAATATATTAAATTTGCATATATTTTCTTTTTTTTTTGTTTTTTATAAAACATGAAAATATAAAATAAATTAAATATCTTAAGATATATCTCAGGATAGGAGCGTAATTTTTTAATCACAGTTTTAATTTTATATTTTAATATGAAAGTTCCTACATTTGAAAGAAGTTTAGTTATACGCGCGATTTAAGTTGGCCGGTCAACAAAAAAGGAGACAGGACAATTGACACATATATCACCAACAGAGAATACTTGACCACATATATCATTCCGTATATGTATAGTATGCTACGTATAGTTTACTTCAACCAGCTTCGCACGTGTAGATATAGTAATACATTTGTATAACTCTGGGTGAAACTATAAACGTCCATTAGTTTTAGTTTACAGAGACAGGGGCGGGGCATTTGTTTCATATTAGACTAGTTATCGCTCGCAGATTCTCTAGCGTTTTAGATTGGTCATCTGGTGTTAGGCCCAAAGGGCATTTATCCTTTCTTGCTTCCTTGTTCAAGCTTGCTTCATTTCAAATTTCGATTCAGTAGTTTTGTCGTGAAAAAAACAACAGACAAACAGAGATATAGAGTTACTTTCGCGTTTAATATATTAATACATATGTTTATTATAATAATATTGTTGTTTTTTTGAAGCGCGAACGTTTTCGATACCCAACTTCAGGCCGGCCAACTTGAATTACGCATATTGAAACGATTAATAAATATTGTGATATCACTAACAATATATAGAATATAAACGACTTAGACAATATATATATATTTGTTTTACAAAGTACTGGAATACAATGAATTTAATGTAATGTATTATTTAACCTAACAGGTACAAATTTTGAAAAAATCTTAAACTATAGTCATGAAGATTCGGTGCAACGACACTACCTGTAAAAATTCTGAAACTTTATTTATTTGTTCCAATAAGATTCCTTCTTGCGTAATATAATGTAATAAATAAACTTGGAAAAAGTAAATTAGAAACCAAAACTAATCCTCAAAAAAAAATTAAGTCTAAAAAAAAAGGATTTATGTCTCTAAATTATTTTACATAAAACCTCGTCACATTTTTCTTCTTTAAATCAATAGTTTGAGGATAATTTAATCTTGATTTAGAATTTCATAATCATTAAAATAAAATTATTCCAATAATTAAAATATAATTTTAACGATATTTTCAAATACTTATATAATTTCCATTAAAGTGTTTTCGTGATGTTTCGTATCAAAATATTATATTACTACAATATCAAATATTTGCGTTGTCCTTTTATATATCTTATTGCCTCTTTATAGTTAGGCTCAGTGCACATAGCCAGTTTAATAATATTTATTAAAAAAAAATAAGAAATTAGTAACCGCGTGCGGCTTGTCCCTCGTTTGAATTCTTGTTAGAACCATATCTTTATTCTGTGTAATAATGTGTAGTTAAGTCATGAAAGCGGTATAAACAAATAAACAGAATCAGTTTCGCGTTTATAATAGTAGTTAGGACAATTGTATTCGGTTGTTACTAAGTGACTATATGGAATGATGAATAGGAAAAATGCAATATCTTTTGAAATTTCCAGATAAAAAACATAATAATGCATTTCACATTCTAGTAAAAGTATATGACAATGTTAAATTAAAATAGTATTCATTATCTCTCACCATTACCATAACATTCTATAAAAGTCTTTAAATGTTTCAATTGATTTGGAGCCGATAACATTTTAAAATATAAAATAAACATAGATACAAACATAGAACAACATGTTAATTACAGATATCTCCTAAAAATCACAAAATAAATCTGTAAATTTAAAAACGTAATAATTAATTAGTAATTTAAAGAAACGTAAAATTTCGTCAACCGATCGATCTAAAAATTCAAAATTAAAGTAAATAAAACCTATCCATTATTAGCAATGTGCACTTCGCCTTATGAAACTATTTAAGACTACACAGAGTATAATATTAGAAATACACGTTGTCACATCGAACATTTGGAATCTTCTAATAGAATCATGTTAACAGTAGAATTGTCTATTCGATATTTACGATAAGTCTAATAGGACCTAGCCTTCGAAAATTTGTTCTATGAACCGTGACCTATGAATCACTATTTTAATGAGATGCGAGTGTCATTACATTTTGAACTTTATTTATTTTCAATTAGAGTTTGAACTTGTAGGACTAAGTCCCTAGCGAGAGATAACACGGCGGAAGCGTCGTGACGCTCGGCCATTTCTGAAATGAAAATATATTACGAGTTTAGTAAACTAGTATATGTTAGGCCTTCATCCATTTTTTCATGGTGGTAGGGCTTTGTGCATGTCGGTCTGGTAGGTACCACCAACCCATCATGTATTCTACCGCCAAACAGCAATACTTACTATTGTGGTATTCCGTTGAAAGATAAGTGAGCCAGTGTAACTACTGGCACAAAGGCCAACATCTCAGTTCCCAAATTTGAGGGCGCATTGGTAATATGAGGAATAATTAATATTTCTTATAGTACAAAAATCTATGGTCCGCGGTAACCACTTACCACCTGATAGCCTATTTGCCAGTCTGCCTATCGATTTGGCATAAAAAACGGAAAGGCTTATTCAACCTTGCTGCTAAAATGGGGATGATGTATACATATAAAATTTTCATCCTACACATACTGGTCCTCCCGATGTCCTTCACCAAGCATGAGATGAATTATAAGAACAAATTAAGTACATGAAAATTCACTGGAGCTAGCCCTAGCTCATAGGATACGTAAGATTATTAATTCTTAAATATACATACCGTTGAAGAACTTGATGATGTCGGTGAAGTCCATGGCGTTTGCGAGTATAACGTCGCGATAGGTCTCGAGTAGAGCGAGCGCTATGAACAACACCATATGCTCGGAGGCCACGTGACGCGCCACCCATATCAACTCCCAGGCCGAGAAAACCTTCCGTAACAACAATCAATATATTATATGATAAAAATTGTCCTGTCAGTTTTTGTAATTAACTGATGGACGAAAGTAAATTTTAGGATAACTATAAATAATATAAAATATAAATAAAAACTGTCAAAATTCCAAAACTAACGAAGACTAAAGAAAAATAAAAAATAAAAAATGTAATGCAGTTTGCTTATATTTGCGTTTCCTTGGTCCTTGTCTGACATCGATTACGACAAAAACTTTGATCCCGATTTAATAACATTTATACTATTTAATTAAAACTATAACAATCTATTCTATCCTATCACCTAGGGAAAAAAATGTATCCAAAATTCAGAACAATAAAACAAAATTGAATTCCGAACGATATCAATATTTATATATATTTTTTAAATATACTGTAAACTGTATAAAGAAAAAAATCGAAACGAGTATTTTGTGTATGCGTGTGTGTGTGTTGAGTATGTATAAGTAATATAAAATACTTACATCTTGGTAGACAAGTTCCCGCTTGAAGTCCAGCAGGAACCACCGGTAGCAGAAGTAGAAATGAGTGTAGTCTCCGTGCGCGTGCATCAGCTCGTATAACTCACAATCCAGGATTTGAATGAGTGACCTAGCAGAGGACATAAAATCATCATTTTTTTAATGATTTGGCGAACATAAAGGAATCAAAAGTATTTTTTTTTATGGAAATAAATGTCGGCATGTAAGCTTAGACTAAAAAATAATATACTAAAATTTAGTTATTTTTATGTAAATTCAAAGAAAACGTTGTAGAAAAATATATAAATATAAATAAATAAATATTGGACAACATCAAATATATTACTCCGATCCCAATGTAAGTAGCTAAAGCACTTGTGTTATGGAAAATCAGAAGTAACGACGGTACCACAAACACCAAGAGCCAAGACAACATAGAAAACTAATGAACTTTTTATACATCGACTCGGCCATCTACCCATGAAAACCGGAGTACACAATACTCGACCACGGAGGTCGCCGTCGAGGTACATGTATAAGTAATACAATATTTAACTTTTGCAAACAGATTAGTTTTATTTCGAGATATTTCTTCGAATAAGGCTGAAAACACTTTTTTTTTATGAAGTAAGTAGGCGAAGGGGTAAAGTAACACGTGATGGTAAGTAGTACCCCCGCCCATAGACATTGGCAGCGTAAGAAATATTAATCATTGCTTACATCTCCAATAAGCCACCAACCTTGGGAACTGTATTTGCTATATAACTATACACAAAATACATATATCTTGTGCCTTTAGTTAAACTGGCTCACTCTTCAAACCGAAAACCAACAATACAAAGTATCGCTGCTTGGCGGTCGAATATATGATGAGTGGGTGGTACCCACCCAGATGGGCTTGCACAAAGCTAGACCACCAAGTCCATAAACAAATATAACAAAGCTGAAAAACTTATTCTTTTTTTAAAATCGGCAAAAATTACAAAAAAAACAATACGTATGTTTTTAGAAATTGTAAGCTATTATATGAAAAATAAAAAAATATATTTGTCCCTCACCTCATGTCAGCAAAATGTGCATCCATAGCTTGACCAGAAGGAAAATTATCCCTCGCTCTGTGCATGAGCCTCGAGAACAGCGCGTGCGCAACCGCCTCCTCCTTCATGATCACCAGCAGCGGCGCCACCAAATCGCACATGCCTTGCATGTATCCTGTCTCCAGATGTTCCCAAACATACCTTTTAAAAGTAAATCAAATAATAGATTTATCCAGTATCCATATATTTTAAAAATCGATACTAATATTGTAAAGACGACAGTAACTACCTTTCTGTCTGTCTGTTACGCTTTCAAGACTAAGCTACTGAACCGGTTTTAATAAAACCAGGTACGAAGTATTCTCGGATGCTAAGGAGTCCTTCCTTAGAAGACTTTTTAATACAGTCTTCGAGGACGAAACATTCGGATTGAAAGTTTGTATATAAAATATTTGAATTTCACATAAGTTAAAGCACGGGTTGAGCTAGTGGAATATAAAATTGCTTTAATATACACCAAGAGAAAATTAATATAAAGCTACAAACAACATTAAAAATTAATAGTGTATGTATATATTCAAAAGGCGGACTTATCGCAGAGAGAGAGAAGTCTCTTCCAGACAACCTTTAGATAAGGACATGAGATTGATTAGCGGTACGACGATGTACAGTTGGAAAAATAGTTAACATCAATCAATTGTTATAAATGAGGATGTAACGGATTTATACACTTGTAAAATATTAAAAAGTGATGACTGCATAGTAACTGTGTGAATGATACTCACGTGCACATAATATTTCTCAGTTTATCCAAATTTTCATCTGTAAAGAATGGGTAGTTCCTGTCGCATCTTTGCACGTCTTTTTCAATTCTATGTAGATTCAGTGCAAAACTCTCTACTAATTCGTTCTAAAACAATACATATTTTAATGAATAAATATATGTCCTATGTGATAATATGTTTACCAGAATAATAAAATATCTATATATCAACTGATAGTGGACAACATCCTCTAAATGTATATGTGAGGTTTACTAAAATATAGGTATAGATATATTTTGAAGACATTATACATATATTGACACAAAAAATGAAATAACTTTTGAATTTAATACATATAAACAAGAAACGGAGTGTACCGCAATACCAAGCGAATATTTATAATCATAAAATTTTTTTCATAGACTTATAAAAAAACGTAAACTTGATTACTTGATTAAAATAATTTAAATCTGTTCTCACCATCACTTTCTCTAAGATAAATTGCATTCATTCGCTGTCCATGAATTATAGCGCATATTTTATTAGTTTGCGTCATAATTCCTAACAAAGCAATCAACTTACAGAATACACCCCCCCATTGGAGCTGGCGGGGGAGACGCAGTTGGAGCGGTTGTCGGGGCGCGCGTCGCTCGGCTCCAGCGTGTCGAACGAGGCGCCCGCCGACTGCGACTCCTCGCGCACCACGCCCAGCGGGCTGCGCGCCGGACTCACGTTGGCTTCAGAACAGAACACACATCAGACCAAAGCTCCACTACAGGACGCCAGCCAAAACGATTCAAAGCAGACCTAAAGTCTTAAGCATAATTAGATTATTATCAGTAACGGACGGTAAAAGGCCTAGTGCGAGACAACCTTACTTTAAAAAAAGGCTCCGTTCCACTCAAAAATCCTTTGATAGTAGTATTTCATTGGTATTCTGCTAGATAATATTTCATACTATACACAAAGCATATCGCATCTGAGCACAACTACGCTCCATTTTAAATTAATGTATTTACCTGTAGTTCCACCAGACGCGGGTGAACCGGACGGAGCTAGATCAACAGACGGATTTGTTATAATAACGCTGGTATGCTGCTGATGCGTGCTCGGTTGATATTCATCTATCGAGGACTTTAAGTCACTTCCATTAAGGTTAACGTTGGCACTGTCGACACTGCATAATAATCCTCTTCCTTCACCCTTTTGCACGAATCCCTCCGCCAGTCTCTTAATCTCGGCTATACTTTCACGTCTCATATCCGGATTTTCAACAACGCTCTTAATATATACTTCGTCATCGTCGTCTAATTCATTGAGACTATCGACGTCCCTGCTATCATTTGTCTCTGTTTCTGTATCTCCATTGACTTTGGAAGATTCCTTGCCTTTCTCTTCTGAATCCATTTCAATATTGTCAACTTCATCTATACTCGGTGCTCTTGAAAGTATAGGTTTAGATTCTTGTTTCCTTTGTTCGTTATCACTGGGCTCAGGTGAGACGATTGGTGGATTGTCTGATATAACGCTACAATCATCTTCAAAGACCTGGAAAATAACAAATTACATATTAGGGTATTATAACAAAAAAACACAAAATCCGTTAATCTTAGAACTGCATCTCCCAAAATAAAGTAATTGATATCACATGGTAGCACTCACCTCGCCAGGTTCATTGACTTCAGGTCTTGGTTTTCCTGAAGATTCCGTGAGTCGTGCAATTGACGCAGCGGTAGCTTCTCTATCTCTTTGTCGCACTATCGCTTCTACGCACAACCACTCGGACATTGTTGTTTCGTACTGTCGTCGGTATGCTACGTCTTGTTCGATCCTTTCCTCTGCGGTTGAGCCAAATCTAAAAAAAACATGAAAAAGTATGTATATTGCAAAAGAGACACAGAAACATAATATTCCAATTTATTCCAGACATGATTTGAGTTGAGATGTAAAGATTTGAGTTGAGCAAGTATTTTCGTGTTACTAATAAGGAATTTGAAGGATATTGACGTTAATGTTTAAACCAGGAAATCCAATATTCTTGCAAAGTCCACGAAACTTTTTTATTTTTGTTGCAAAGAATAACCAACAGATAGAATGTTTTTTATGGCATTATTAAATAAAACTTTCACTCAAATTCAACCTAGCAGCTCTTAAGGATTGAATTCTGTTATTTTCACAACAAAAAATAATATTTTTATTTTTTCAAAATATTTCATAACATTTCTAAACAGGATTAATTTAACTTTAAAAATAGTTTTCTCTATTAAATCTAACTTTTGTCTATGTCTAATTACTGTCTCTGTTGATTAGAAAATTTTCACTAAACATGGTGAAATTATTGTATCTTATGTAACAGTATTTTACTAATGACTTACTCATAATATCCTAAGAGGAACGGCCAGACCTCTCTTCTAATATCATGTTGAACTCCGCCGTAATAAACTATCCTATACACCTCATCCTTATCAATCACAATGCCTCGGTTATCCATCATGGATCGCCACAACTCTTCAGTTAAACCAGTTTCTATACCTTCTGAAATAAGATACAAATGTGCATTTATAACTATATTTAAAATAATAATTGCATTTATTTAATCTCTATCAATAAAACAGTGTAAATCACGACGATTTTAATCAAAAATATCAGAAGAGAACTTATTTAGAATTCAGTTCAACATTGCCGAGATTTTCATCGGCCTTACTTATAAACATTGTTTGGTTGACATTTTTCTCTCTTTTAGTCATCATTGATTTGATAATCGTAAGAAGACCTAGCATTAACAAAATACATGCTCTTTAAGAGTATACACTGGAAATGCCGCATATGTTGAACATATATTCTTATTGGATTACAATATGCTTCAATTTTAAGAAAACTAGTATAAGGCTAAATTAATAGTTTGTGCTAAAACGAAATGAGCGTTACTCTAAATATCATACCTCTTGTTATTATATTCGGATTTACTAATCCGCTAAGATGTGTTCGCACGGTGGACAGATGTCTACAATAAGCGAGCCAACCATAAAATGCCCGTGAGATGATTTGTCGACGCATTGTACTACAGACCAATTCGATCGATGCAACCTGAAAGTAATCATTGATATTTCTATATAAACGCAGTACTTGTCAAACACAAAAAATCTTATTTGTGATGTCAATATTTTTTATATGAATTCAACTGAATGTTCTTTTTTTAAAATTTCTAAATCTAAGACTCACACTCAGTTACCTAATCCTTGAGATACGCTGTCAAAAGAACTTTATTCATTTAATTATTTTACCATTAAACGGCGTTAATATTATTGTGAAAACGATTTAGAGGTTGGTCGTCAGGTGTTAGAAATAAATAGTAGCCTATTCCCTAGCCTAGTCCCTCCTAGGAGTTCAAGCTTACTTCATAACAAATTTCATCAAATTCGGTTCAGTGGTTTGGGTTTGACAGACAAACAGAGAGAGGAATTTAGTATAAATAAACAATCATTTAATGAGTTTATATTCAGTCCGTATTTCTTGACTTAAAATATTCTCTATATAACATATAATTCAATAAATTATTCTACAACTGCAGATACCCATTAAACACTGATGTTTAGGAACAAACAGCAAAGAAAAGTCAGATCTAGGTTTAAGCATTACGGCAATATTATATTAGCAAAGGCATCTTACCTCTTCCACAATAGGGTTCGGTGCGGGCAAAGCCGTGTGTCCATTGAGTCCGGGCGGGGGAAAGTCCACGGACATCGTGGATGAATCGGATGATGTCGTGGACGTGGAGGCCAGCGGTCGGCGTGGGGTTCGCGGCGGGGACTGCACCACGCGCTCCAGCAGCGAGTGACGCATAGCTGGTATTGGCGATGAGAAAATTAATTCTTTGCCCTAGTGCTTATAGGGTCAATATCAATAACCTTATTTGCTAAACATATAGAAACAATTAACACATGTTAATTCTTTTATGATCATTACTAAACATATTTTTGCGTAATACTGTTAGGAAAAGTAATGTTAAGCTTGATGCCGTGTAAGCACAAATGATTTGGCAAATGACGAAATATGATTTACATATTACACAAAAATGCACTTCTAGCGTTTTAGCACCTCTTTACAGAATTATCAAGTTACATACATTTTTTCGAAAAAAACTAGGATAATTTTTTATCCTAAGACTTTCACAGGGTAAACTCTTTGCACTATCAAAGTTGTATACCGTAAGATCTAAGATGTTATAATCCTTGTACCCGTGTGACGCCGCCGGTAAAAGTCACCACTAATTTTATTAGTATAGCCATAACCAGAAACAACCTGCCACCCATTTAATATCACAAACCAACAATAGATAATACCTTCTCTATCAGTGATAGCATTGTTGACTATTCGGAAAACATAATCTCCCGCCACTTCTTCCCAATCAGGTTCTTCCGTCTCTCCACTTTCACATAAGCTCGGCAAAGGTTGCCTGCGGACTTTGCCACGACCAAATACCTTAAAGTATATATTTTTTTAATTTTAATTCTATGCAGAATATTTTTAGAATTATTGTTAAAATCATTAAAAATAAAATATACTTAACCTTTCCTGTTCCTCGTTGCGACCAAAGTGGTGGATCAAGTTGACCGTGTGGTAGTAAGCCTGTCTCTAAACTACTTAGAAATGATAGCAAATGTCCTCCTATAAAAATAATAATAATAAATGTTAACATCCAAACATGCCAAACTCAATTGCATTATTGGCAAACATATATATTAATTTTGTGAAAATATTACGGACATGCTATTGTAAGATGTTTCTAAAATAACAATTCAAAATTAAAAAGGTATGCTAAGTTGCTCTAGCATTTGCCGAAGAATTTATCTATTTCAGATTTCCACCTTAAGCGTGCTGAACAACTCCATATTTTTTCTAATAAATATTATTTATTTTATGACCATAATCCATATCAATGTTCATTAATTCAAAATAAAAATAAATCTTACATTTCGGATATAATTATATATCTAAACTTATACTATAAAGGTGTAAAATTTTAAACTTTGCGTAACTAATGAACAAAAGCTAAATAATATATTGTAGAAAGTCACCAAAAAATAAAAAAAAAACATTCAAATATAATAAGTTATAAAATACATTGAGATAAGAGATTATATCATACTGAATTAATACCCTGAAAACGCGAAGGGGATTACTATAAGAAACCGGAAGGGAATTAGAAAATATTCATTATACCAAGTTATGCGTTACAATGAGGTTTGTTATATTAAGGTCAGTTTGGTCAAGCCCGGCGAACTCAGGCTAAACATCGTCGTCGTTAAGATCTGTAAGTTGGGCGGGGATAGCAAGAGTCCTAGAGTGCTTTCCACTTTATTGACGGATTGGACGCAAGAGTCTATCAGAAGTCAAACAACGTTGAAGACTACACCCATCATACTGTAGAGCCGCTCTCTGTGTGGAACGCGGAGGTATATCGTGGTCCACGAGGTTAGACATGACGTCTCCCTGTGAGTAATAATGCCGCCAATGCGCCGCAAAGAATCGGCGTAGAGGACCATAGCCTCCTTCTACGAGACCGTCATGGTCCAAAAGGAGATGGCGAAGCAGGGACGGGAAAGGGCCGATCCCCTATTAATCTGATATTTGTATGCCTCACTTCAATTATTTCTAAGAATTTAATAAAGCTAAATGTCTAATTACTTTACAAAATAGTCTTAACGTAAAATAAAATAATACAAAACTTATCTTTATAGCTAATACCGATCTAATCAACGCTTTATTTATATAATTGATTGAATGTAAGCAAAACAAACCTTTTGGGAAATGTATTGGAGGTCGTTGAACTCCATCTTGTCCTACTAAAATGAGAGCATCGCTCAGTTTAGATCGATGGACGTGAACATATACCACTTCCCATACACAAACTTGTAGCGACATCGCCCAGTATACGCTGAAAAGGTCAAGAAAATATTTGAAAAAACCTTAATATTTAATTCTATCAAATATAAGCAAAGACAAATCGAATCTACACATACCAATTGATACAAAGCGAACCAGCACATCTTCGTCTATACACGGTGCAAGGCGCAGCACTGCACAGAATACACTCATGTGGACACGCCGACACATGCACTAGGTGCCAACGATACTGACTACACATACACAAGCATACACTAAAAGGTTTTAAACTTAAAAGGAAAACGATACGCCCAAATATATATTTAAATAAACAGTAGCGTAGCTTGGCACAGCTACGCTACTGCAGCCATAGCGGTCGCATAGGGCCCCGGCGGGTCAAAGGTGGTACTTTTGTTCAATTTAATTCATACTTTTTCGGAACGAAAATTTCAATAAACAGCTAGGAAAACGTGTCCAAAATTTGGGCACATGCCCCCTGTGTTATAAAAATATATATATGTATTTACTAAATCTTATTTTATCCACTTTTCGTTCTTCCGTGAGAGTGGAATGTCTCGAAATTTTATATACAGATTTAGATTAATTGCTTAGTTTATCAAAAACCCACAGTGAGTTTTGAAACAATGTAGCCATGATGAAACGCCAGAATCGACAGCCAAAATTCGTTTTTATAATAGGCAAAGGGTGGCCCTACAATTTTTTTTGCATTGGAGCCCGAAAAGACTAATTACGCCACTGGTAGTGTATATACAGCATGGCTTCAGAGTAGAACTTAACTTAAATTCACACAATCCTTCAACAAGAGATATTATTTATAAACTAAAGAAACTGAATAATGGTATCAAATATAAGGGTCCTCAAAAATAAAAAAACTGCAATAGTCAGTCAAATTACACATCAGATACTCCTTTGTGCAATTTAAATGAATATAAATTCGCGAGTCATAATTTCCGATTATTTTGTTCAAGAAACAATTCGTCTTGCTTGCTGTGGAGAAATGTTTTCGAAATTCAGAATCTACCATTGGCTTGTTACTAAAGGTCCAAGGGGCGAATAACAAATAATAAATAAATATATGTAGATAACAGACATTCAATACTTAAAATAATATATATAAATGACAATTAGGCAAAACAAATCACTTTTAGAGTATATTATGCGAAGTGCGCCAATGATAACGTTGAAATATAGAAAAATTGGTCTTATAATATTTTTTAAAGATAATAGTAACAATGCCCCTTTATAAGGAATTAGTAGTATTCCTATTTACCCCTCCAATTAAGGTTAAAGCTTCTGTTAAGAGCGGGTGCAACATATACCCAAGGGTTCAAGATCGATCCAGCAACTTAAGACATCGCTAGGCGGCCCTTAAACCTATAAGTATTCTTTTTTATACATGCTAAAAAACACTGTCTTATAAGTAAGGGTCGACTTCGTTACATAATATTACTCTGGAATTCCAAGGATTAAATTATATGAGAAACGCGAGTTGACTACAGCTCGATATCAGTTCTCTGATAAAGGGAACGTCACAATATTATATTTGGGCGTAACGTATACCAGACAAAATTATATCTACATTGTGTCAGATTACAAAGTAGGACATCATAATAAATTAATAAAAAATATATACAACTACTCAAATACCACTTAAATACATTTAAAGCAACTACATGTATGTTACAAAAGATATTACGATATTTTACCTTTTATCAATTCCTTCGCTCTCGGCATAACCGTTCATAAGTTGATTGGGAGTCCACTTAATAACAAGTCCAGCGGCTGTTTGATGTAAACTCAAGTAGCCAGCCATTGGCTCTTCGACGTCTTTCTAAAATTCAGAAAATTGATCTTTATTATTTAAATAGTTGATTCTGCCGTTGTTCCAGAGCCTAGCTAATTAGCCGTAGACTCCAAAGTCTTAAGTGCCAATATTTCAGGCTGGTCAAAATTTTACTAGATTTTTTTGTCGACAAATTCTCAGTAGCAGTCCAGAATCTGGGATTGTTGACATCCACGTACTCTTTCCGGCCGTATCGGATTTCTCATTCTGTTGGATTATAAGAGTCTGAGAATTGTTTGCGCACACACTTGTAAAATATAATATCTCCAGTGCAAATGGTTAGTTTCTCTTTGGATAGTCGCTTTGATAGAAATCTGTCTAGAGGACATATTATGTAACTTCTTAATACTTTACTTTGTAAATTAATTTCATTGTATCTATCATTTGTGTTAGACTGTCATGTAGTAAGTTTTTCTCTCACCCTCTCATCATATTTTACTGTCTTTAGATTGTTGTATTCCAATTAGATGGACGATGAGCTAGTCTATTTATAGGTAGGTGTTAAGGACATAACATCTTAGTTTTCATGGTTTCTTAAAAATGTCGCGGAAGTATATCTTCTACAACAATATGCAAGATAGATGCAAAAATAGACAAAGTAAACTAACCGGCTGAACTCGAACATTGTTTTTGCCGTATAGAAGTGTCGCTCTCGAATTTTGATGCAAGCTCTCAACATAATCCTTAGCGTTGGACGCAGTTGCATTTGCAGTTCCTGTATAATTTAATTAATTACTTTATAAAGCTCTCAAACTTTTAATATAGAACAACCAGATTTATTAAGATCAAGAACTTTGCTCTTTACAAACTTGTAATACAGATAATCTTTCTTATAACAAGTTTGAACTATGAAACAATAAACAACAATATCCCAGTGTTGGGCAAAAGTCTCCACTTTTTATGATGTTTTTCTACATAACAGCACTCGAGAAGCATTATAAAAAAACAAATTAGTTCTTGCTCATATTTTAACCCGTAACCTACATTGTATTTGAACCAAGAGTTTTATCTACTATTCAATTTCAGAGTAGACTTTTTTCTTTTAACTCTATAGATGACATTAAAGTGTTATGTCAATTAATAAGCTTCAACAACTCAACAGTATCAGAGCCGCGATGTGAAAATCACAGGTGAATTTATGGTCTTAACACTATCTCATTGGACTTTTTTCTGATGTTATAATAATGTATAAAGTATGTCTCGCTGCTTAGTAGCTTTATTTGTAGAAAATAATTTACCTGTAGTAACTGTACTTCCGTCATCTGAAGACGCATTGAGACTTCTTCTAAAGTTAAGAATGGGTCTCCTTACAGAAGGCGGCGTTGTCGTACCGGCAGACATCCTATGTCTCTGAACCTTCGAAAGGTTTATAGAAATGATAAAGAGAAATTCAATACATATGAATTATGAAAAATATATATATAACAACTTAGGAATTGGAAAATTATAAATAGTCCTAAAATTATGTCCTTGTACTTATATGTACACTACTAGACAAGCTGTTCAAGATTAACATTATGTCACAGTGAAGGAAACGGGAAAGGATGAAGGGGGCAGTTAGTTCAATGATGAAGCCGAGACGATCGCGCAGATGTGTCTCAATAGTTTTTATCTTTTCCTGTTTGTCTCTGAGTATACTATTGAAAAATTATTTGATTCGACAAAAGTCATAATAGTAATAGTATTAATAACATTAGACAGTAATTATAGCAACATATAATCAATATTTCAGATTTAGGTTAGACCCTATAAGAAAACAAAAAAACAATCAAATACTTGAGAAAATTTATGCCCTCAGAAGACTTTGTTCTCTGAAAATATTTTCTACAATATCGAAGAAAGCAATTCGGCCGGCATTTTGTAAAAGTAGTATTGTTAAAATAAATTTATTTGATTATCTTTTCCACGTTTGGCATATCTGCTTTAAGTATGTTATGTAATCTTTGTCGGCATATCGGTTGTACTGCTCCCTCTTAGATAATTCAAGTAAAGAGTAAGCGAAATGACATATCAAGATGTCTGTCGTGCATGTAATTTACGTACGTAAAATATGTTTTTATTTTATTTATTTTTTAAGAATAAAATACGTAAATAATTATTAAAGGCGTAAACAAAGCGCGCGTGTAAATAATAATGTCGTTTTATTACCCCCTAAACATAAAAATGTCTGCATTTATTAAGAATAAAAATAAATCGCTGCTTTCAACAACGGTCAACTTCTCTTGCTTGCTCGCATTCGACTAAATGAGTTATGGTTATTCGTAACTTAGTGGCCAAAATGTCACTACCGGACAACGCCTAGTATTTATATAAATCAATGACAATTTAAACCAAATCGATTATTACGTCTAAACAATTAGCAAATTATCATTAGGAAGGTTCATTGGTGTTAAGGCTTAATACAAGTCCGCCTTTTAGGTGACACCGACACGTTGCTTTACGATCAAAGAGCTATATATTTTTTATCGCTGCCTTCTAAAACAAGCTTAAGAACATAACATGCTGATTCCCAATAGATAAAAATTGTTGCATAACGTCTATGACTGCCGATGCGGATGGACCAACTAATTGTAAGTCACAATCAATAGCATTATATTACTTGACGATCAAATTAAAAATATTGATTTCCTTACCAGTTCATCAGCCGGAGGATCTGACCAAAAGCAGGCTGGGGCCTTAGCTTTGGAGTATTCCAAGGCACAAGGACCAACCAGTAAGGAACTCAGGATACTACCGTAGTCAGGATCTGCTACCAACGCTTCCCTTTCGTAGTATCTACTGGCATTGTTGACTAAATGTTCAATAATTTTAGCCAATTGACGCTCGAACAAGGCAATTCGTATCCATAGGTACCTGGGACAACAAAATAAAAGAATCAATTCACTACAAATAATACATGTTATTTTACACAAACCGCCCCGGCTTCGCACGGGTGCAATGTTGATACTAAATATACTACAGAATATCTTTATACACAACGTTCACGACTTTTTTGTCATGAGACAAACGAACCTGCATTTTAAATCCAACCAATTAAATTATATTTAATGCACTATGTGTTTAAGAATAAATGCTATATTGCTTAAAATCACTTCGTAAATAAGCCATTATTTCTAGTAAAAATAAAGAATAAAAAGGGTTATTGTAGGTTATCCCTAAGAGATGAACATATACCATCGCGGAATTTTTGTAGATCTCTTTAAGGTGTACAATATTGTAATACATTATTTTGATCAATCTCGTAGGGTTCAGCCAGCGTTTGCTATAAGCAAAAAAATGGTTATTTACACCATCACATTAGAAAACTCTAAAATTATCAGTATTTCACTACTATATTGTGCATGTATTATACCTATAAACTTTTTCTTGAATCTATTAAAAACACATCAAAAAACGTTGCCTAATTTTAAAGATCTAAGTATACACAGGGAGAGAAAAACGGCGGGAAGCGACTTTGTTTTATATTATGTAGTGAAGCTCAAGTGAGGTGTTCCAACTTTGTTTATAAAAACATTTTATGTCATAACTGACACATTACAAAACATTGGAACAGATTTTATTTATATATCTGTACGGTGGTTTCTAATAAGACAAGCTTGAAACTATTAGCTCAGAAAGTTCTTAAGCCCCAAAATATTTAATCAATAAAATATACGTCACATCAATGTTGTAATATTAATATTCTCACTTAAAATTGTATTTTTGAAATACAAAATTTTGTAATTACGTAAAAAAATTATAAAGATAGATACTCTATACGACGCAAAACATTAGTAATTCCCAAGCAACGAAGCTACAAGAAACAGATATCAAGGCAAGATGGCATAATAACAGAAGATGTGGTGGCATTGACCAATTAATTCAATGACTTCCTGTATCGATTTTCCTAATATCTTGAATGCGAATCTTTATAGTATAAACTCTCTAAGATTTTTTGAAATACCTTAAGGTCACCAGAAACCATGACTGATAATCAACTAGCACTGTTTTTTAGCATCTTTAGACCAAGCAAATAAAAACTTAATGAAACGTAATGCTCATTATTGTTTTTCATTTACGACTGGTCATAAACTGGCAATAAAGAGGAACGGTCTAACAAAGTTATCTTGTTTTATTGCTATGGAAAACGCGACTTTATAGTAACGAGCATAAGATTTTTAGTATAATAAACGTTTGTAAGTCTTCAGGGAACGAAACAATCTCATAAAGGACGAGTGTTAAAGAACAAGATTTTCGTGACAAAAAAGGCTTTTCGATTTAAAAGGTATTGTACAGAAAATAAAAGTTTCAGGTATTACAAGGATTTCCATTAACGCTGCTATTATTAAGAACTGATATTATTTATTTAATTAGTTAATTCATATGAAAAATACTTATTTTCTTTTATAAAATTTTAAGAAAATTACTTCCTAACGTGGTCTTTATTCAATCGCCAATATTAGACTTTTATACTTAAAGATTCCGCGAATTCTTCTTCTTTCAGTGAAACTGTTGACTATCTCAGTATTGATATTTAAAAACTATACTATAAATAGTCACTATAAATAGTCACTATAAATAGTTAGAATAAATAACATTTTATACAAAATAGTAAAAGTAAGTAGTTTTAAATTAAAATGCGAAGTAAGAAAAGCCAATGAGAGGTTACTTTTTTGGGTTATTTGGTCTTCATAAAATGGGTGTTATCCATAGGCAACCGTTAACTACCTACTGTCTGAGAATCATCACTTCTCATGGAGATGGCTTGAACTTATTTTATCACGCTGCTCTACTCCGTAAATGTGGGTGAATGTGTCATAATTTGTCAACATTTGTAGGTTTTCTCACGACGCTCTATTTCACCTCCGAACACGAGAGGAATAATAAAAAAAAATTAATTTATAGATAATAAATGAAGTCAAACTTTGCAAGCTGAAGGTAGCTTCAGCTATAGAGCTATATTTCAATAATTTTATTATTCATTCAATCGGACGTTCAATAATAACCCAATTTTTTTCGTTATTTCAAGACTGATGATGATGTCCTCCTTACCGATTTCGGCTACGGAGGCCATTCTCAAGACTGACTAGATATCTGCGTAGGGCATATATAACATTATTATTCTCATACCCTCACTTTCACAATCCAATGGGATGATAAATCCGACACAGTCAGAAAGAGCTTGGGCACTGGACCAACTGGCTTTATATGAACTTTCCGGGGCAAAAAAGCGGAGTGTAAAAAGTAAAGATTAAATTCATAATTATACATTATACGAAAACATTTAACAAAGATAACTTATTAACATGTTAAGCTTCATCTAAACTATATACTAATTGTTTTATAAGGTAAAATTGTAGTTCACAAGCGACAGACAAATTTAATCAACGCGTTGGTACATACTCGTTGTGACGGAATGTATGCGGTGTTTTCTAATTAAAATGTCACAGAGTTTCCGAACAGTTTCCAGCGATCGTAATTGGGTTAGTTTGCTTTTAGGTAAAATATATTTTTTTTCTCATTTACAAATGGACTTTAAATGATAAAAGATAAATGCACAGCACACACACACCAATGAAATTTAGAGAATCCTAAGCTTGATTTATTTAAAAATATTATGATCTCCAAAGATTCAGTATATGTGTTAAATTTTTGTCACCGTCATATTTAATCGGAAGTTATATCCAATAAACGCCAGGAAACGCGATTTTATCATTCCGCCCAATTGACGCAATTGCCTATAATTTCATAAAATATGCAACATCAATCGCTTCGGTATCGCATATTTTTTCCGGGAACAAAATAAGTTTATGTCGCCAGTTTATAAACTCTATCTGTAAGAAGTATATCCTGCAAAGAAACTAAAATTGACGCCCGTAGCCAAAATTCGAGAGAATTTAAACAACAAAAAAATCTACTTAAAATATACTTTGTTTTTTTTTCAGTGAAATTCATTACAAATTGATAAGTATAAGTTATAAAAAATATTATTATAACTGTTAAAAAAATGAGGTCAAGAATTTTCTCTAAAATTCTCTATTTTTTCTCTGTATTTATTGCTTAAATTCTTTAATGGAAACCCGAGCTCTTTGTGACATGCACTCACGCCACGATCTTTTTGTATTCCTTTCAGTGTATAAAATGTCGGCGTATTTTATCGACTAACCTCGATATATACACGTGGCGGGAAAAGTTTTCAAAGTTAAATAATGTCGAGCTACAAATCTATGTTAGACACGAGTGACGAGCAAATTTATTTCCTATAAACTTATGAACTATATTGAAATAAACCAATGTCCTTCCCTGATAACCCTTTTCCTTACATATTTTATTCAAAGACAAAGTTTTACATTTTATACACAACCTATTTCAATCCCACGATTTCAAAGCAATTTCAATAAACTATAAAACATTATAAACAGCTTAACTATAGCAAAAACCTTTTTAGTTTATTAAATTTAACATTTACATATATAACTTAAAATGTAAATCACATAGGAATAATATGTATTAATTTAATCGGTTTGCTATGTTGCCGCGGAAAGCGGTTTTAATCTGACTTCAGTTTCCAAAACTTTCATTTCATTTAACATTATTTTATCATTGTACTTCACTCTATAATGTCGCTAACAAGACAAGTCACTGTCAGATTATTACTAACAAGTGATCATATGATAAAAGATACGAAATAATATGGTCCTTCGAGCCGGATAGCGGACCTCTCTGGATTCTACGAGGTGCCGGATTGTCATCGATGATGTCAACCTTGGAGATTGAAGCCAAGGGATTCAGTCAGAAAGAAGACCTGGCTGTGACGTCAGTAATTGGAGGTGCGAGCGAGAGGGGAGCAGCTGACGTCACGAGTACGAAGTTGACGCGGAATTGTAGTGAGCGAACTGTGCCGCGATCATTTGTGAGTACTATAATCTTTATTAATTGTCAAGCTAAATTGGACTCTAAGTCAAAGGAAAAATGAATATAGAAAATCGGAGTTATTGTATGGATGAAAGAATTATAGAAGAAAATTGAAGTAACGGGGAACCAATACTCATCAGTCTAATTGTCAAACACTTAGAGAAAATTGAACTGTTATATGAATGAATATGTTGTTTATGTGAAACTTAGATTTTTATGTATAAGAATTGTTATATTTCTAAAAGCTAACTTGAACTTGTCACTTAAAGGGATTTGTAACGGATAAGTTAATTTAATAATATTTACATAATTTTACATTTTAACTCACAATGGACGTATTTGATAAACTTCAGGTAAATATTAAAGAGCTTATAGCAATAGTTCAAAAATAATAATGTATACGTGAAGAATAAAAAATCAGTGTAAAAGGGAAGTGTTATACTGGTTCCCGAAGTAAGCTTATGTACGACTGTGCGGGTTGTACATAATATGGAATTTTATACATTTCTTTCTTAATTTCAAGTCACATTTCCATTTAACTTTTATTTCAGAAATGTTGGCCCTACTAGCCTGACAGCGACACCGGTGCAGACAGCCTCGCGAGGACCTACTAAGACTCGATCGAGGAAAGGAGAGCCCACGTGAGGCCTCGGACTAAGTGGAACGTGTTTTCTGCGGAAACGCATCTCGGCTTTAGCTTGTATTTAAAAAGTTTATATATATCTAAATATAAAGACTTTTTTCTCGCAGAAAGGTACCCTTAACGTTCCTGCTCCGCCGTCTCCCTCTAGACATGACGGTCTCACACAAGAAGACTGCGGGTCTCCACGGCGATTTCCTGCGGAGCAATGCCGGCACGATTGCTCGCAAGAAGAGATCCCATCAGACCTCGCGGACCAGGATCTAACTCACCTGCACCTTGACCTTATGCTACAACACGTCCCGGTCTGTGCCATAGTGGTCAAATCATCGTAGTCCGATCATAACCTGCGTAAGTCGGAAGGTAAATAGGCGATGCTTCTACAAATATCCGAACTAGAAGAATTCCTTATATTGTCTCTTCGCTGATATGGATCTAAAGTGTAATGTATTTATGTCTCTAATTACATTAGCGCCTTTCAATTAACTACACAGCAATGATTGAACAATTATTAACCGTTATAGTAATTAAAATACAAGTGACCGACACTTGTATTTTAAGGCGTAAGGCAAAAATCAATATTTATTGTAAACATTCAATATAAAAAACAATATTGGCAGTAAAAATATTATAAGACCGTCGTTATTTTGATACTGAAATTCAATCATCCCTGTCCGTGCAAGCGTTATGACGTAGTACTACTTTTAATTGGATCCGCGCAACGCTGCCGAACTTTAAATTACAAAACTTGTGCATGCTGTTTTACGGTAACTCGATAAATTATGCTTTTTAAACTTCGTTTCGGTAATGAGATTAAATAAAGATTAAAATTAATAAATAACAATATAAATAAATATTGGACAACATCACATACATTACTCTGATCCCAATGTAAGAAGCTAAAGTGGCTAACACAAGTGGTGTTATGGAAAATCAGAAGTAACGACGGTACCACAAACACCCACTTCCAAGACAACATAGAAAACTAATGAACTTTTTCTACATCGACTCGGCCGGGAATCGAACCCGGGACCTCGGAGTGGCGTACCCATGAAAACCGGTGTACACACTACTCGACCACGGAGGTCAACACTTCTTTAACAATATTATCTTCGAAAACATAAGTAATTAAATAGTAGTTTAATAACGACCAATAAAGTTATATTTGTAGAGCCACAAAAATACCATTGTAGGTACATATTTCCTAATTAATTTCCATATCTTGAACTTTGAAGTCTCAATATAATACAACCGTTATATTAATGAAAACTTTTCTTTGTTCTTTTCTTTGCTAAATTTATAAGAATAAAAGCATTCTTGCTTTTGAAAAAAATAAGTGATTAAAGAACGTCATAAAAAGTGAATTTTATGAAGCACACTATTGACAGATTGAAATAGAAATATAAACATATTTATTATTGAATACTTATATTAATACATAAAGCAATACATTTTTACCAAAAAGACGGGGACGGACGTGTATGAAAATTGGCTATTAAAGTTTATGTTGAGAAGGAGTGCAGAAAGCTTATATTTTTTTAAAATATGCATTAGAAAAACATTAAAATAATTATAAAAAACATTACATACATTACGATACGTTTAACACATACATGTTTATCTACAAAATATGTTATATATTAATATCAATATATTGAAATAGGTATCATATAAAGTTTGATAATGCCGTCAAAGAGCAAAGGAAAAAAAAATCTCAACTATATATATATAAAGAAAATAAAAAATATATTAATTATAAAAGGGTCATTAGCTTTGCTCTGAGATTCTGACATATTTGTTTTTCTATTTAACAATATATTTAAAAACAAATCCATTAAATTATTAAATAGTATAAATAAATGTCGTGTATATTGCACGTAAAAATGATTACAAAAAATGGCACTCGGAAGTTCACTTCTTACAATATGATAATTTAAATGTTTGTATGTTTTTGTTTGTCACATCATGAAGTGCTTTGAAGAATTTAATTTAAACATAAGTAGATAAGTGTAGATTTATATCGTATTTATGAAAATATAATATAAAAAAAACGATTAGTCATGAATCAACCCGTATTGTTATAAGCTTTTCCCTCAAAAAGAGAGGTAGCCTTTGCCATTTAAATTCTGTGGGACTTTTAAATTCATTAGACATGTGACTAGCTCATAAAAATGATGGCTACAAAATAGTGAAATTTATTTTTTTGTTACATTTTTCTTTATAGTACTTATCCAAAAAGTATAAATCCTTAAGTTATTTTCAATATAATCTAGAAATGTACATACATCGCAAATAAAAACTTTTTAAATATAAAAGAGATCTACAACTAAAGCCTTAACTTTATTTTAATATCGAAACTTAACCAATATTTCTTAATCGGCAGTAGATTAAGTATTATCTATACTTTTATTAAATTTTATATGTATAATGTAGAATCTTAAAACATAGATATATATATTAGTGACTGACCTTGTAGGGTTTACCTTTGGAACACATCTCAGATGTGAACGGAATAATCTTAAATTTTGGAATTTTTACATAGCTTACTATGCCACTACACCTCGTGGTCGCGGGGAGATATTCCTTATGAACAACGAATTTCAATTTAACATCATATTAATATAATGTTAATTAACATTATATATTTACGCGACACATGATTCAACATAAATATACCTGATCTTATTTTCGGTTGATTACTTTCAAAGATTTATACAAAAGTTCCTTCTCTATTTATTCCTCATAGACGAATGATAAACACAATTTTCGTATTTTTAACTTCAAAAAACGAACTTTCAAGAAAACTCATTTTTCTCTACCGTAGGATGATGCAATTTCACGTTATGCCACGAAAATCAAGTTTATACGAAATGGCACCCACTGGAGTGAGTACGCCAGCATAACCACTAATAACCAGTGGTACAGTCACGGTATCTTGGGTGGCGCCACGGGATCGTTGGCGACTTTAGCTTCAACTATCCATTAATAAAATTAGTCATTAAAGATGCCTCTTAGATATTACATCGACAACATCGTAAATTCCTTATCTCCTAATTTTTGTCTAACATTTATCCCTGTGCTAGCAGTTTATACAACAATAGCCAAGTTACCAGTTCTTTATAGATACTAAAAAGATATTTTAGGCAACTCGAAGAACCCTATATAAAGTTTATTGATTTAACAAGAGATTATGTTAAAAGTATAAAATATTTTATCATCGAAAACATGATCGCCATGCGTAAGGGCGAACCCCGACTTTAACGTCGTTATGCGGTCCATTGATCGTTTTAAATCTCTAAATTGACAGAATAATTAAATGTGTCCACGGACTGAATCAAGCGCTTACAACCTTACACGATTTACTTAAATATAAAAAATATATTTATTTATTGTATATATATTGTTTTATGTTATATACCTTTGCACTATTAAAACGAGTAAAATTTAGTATCCTAGTATACACCAGTTTAAATTCAATTAAAAAAGGTAATAAGAGAATTGAGTACGTTAAAACCTAAACAGACCAACAGGTCAAGCTAAAAAAACATGTAAAATATATTCTAAATAAATATTTCTATTTTATTTTAAAACTATAAAAACAAGTAATAGTCTACACTTATTTCAATAAAATAAAGCCAAGTGTGAAGCGGTAATTTGCTCTAATGGTTCCGTAATACATAGGAATACGGTACTATTCATTTTAGTTATTAAAATTTTCAACTACCTGACTTATACAAAAATTAATAAACAACCCTGTGAGAGATACTCTAGTAGTAGATAGTAGTAGATGTGAGGCCTAGTAAAAGGGCTCTTTAGGTACGTTGCTCAATAATAGACTATGAACAGAGACTATTAATTACGATCATTTGCCTATCTGTCTGTACCGTTAAAAAAAAAAAACTACAACAAGATCATACATGTGTTATTGAATTTCAATAAATTAAGAATCAGCGCTGTTGTCGAGATTGCGTTAAAATGTATATCCGTAGCGCAACTCACGGTCTGTTCAATTTCCCTAATCAATTATGCCGGGAAATTATTTGCCGTCCGTTTAAATTTTACTCATTCCCTTTTGCTAATGAATCGCAATTTGTTGCAAATTGTGACGTTCTTTCTATTCTTTTATTCGTTTTAAGTGTTTATTTAACTATTTTATGGATCAATAATGATCGATTTAAATATGGAAGTAAACGATTTTATGACTGTTTGAATATTATGTTGTATTTATGAGCCGTTTTGTTCATTAATTTTAATCGGTTATCACTTAACCATGTTAATAAGCTATTATATAAATTGAATTATTACGACAGTGTAGAGAAAGAAAACAGTTTACCGAACATTATCTAATGTTTTGATTACAAAAGCAAATACAGTAAATAAAATAGTTAAAGGAACTTACTTTGATTGTGGTGGTGGCTGTGATAGCAAGGAGCCAGATCCTCGTTTATTAAGAGGAGGACGTGGAGCTGACGGTCGCCTCTCGACTCCTGAAGCTGATCGCGTAGCTGGAGCCCCTTCGGCAGCCAAAACTCGAGCTGACACTAAAGCTGCTTCTGGACAGTTCTAAAAGAAAAAAACTTCGTAGAAACATAACACAGATATACATATTAAAATGTTAAATATACATTTTGTTTTAATGCAAGTTTATTCAAACTTAATAGACACTTAAAAACATAAATAAAAAACAAACTACGTTTCAGTAATATATTTCAAAATTCATTGGAATCAATTTCAATGTGATGTTACCACTGCCATAAACCATGTCTCGGTGTAATCAAGAAAAAACGGAAGCTAATCTAAAATAAAAGTACTCAATCTAAATTTTTCACATTTTAATGTACTAGGTTCTACCAAAGATTGTACAATTTAAAAATAAGTTCAATAACGTTTTATTTATAAATAGCGTATTTGATATTTTATACGATATATGAAAATTTTATCTAGTATATTTTATTTGTGTTTTTTTTTTATTATAAACATGTAATGCAAGCCGAGGCTGAGAGTTTAGAACATGATGATAATCCTAACTAAAGATTACAGATTTATTTTTCATATATTCAATTTGTATTTATAATATATGTCCTGTTCGGCGGTGAAGGATAAACTCGCGAGGAAACCTTCATGTCACGGATAGATTTCTACTACATTTGCATCCTACCCCATTGAAGAATCCACAACTATTGTAGTAGGTAGTAATAGTTTACTACCCATTAAAATGTAGCTGTTGCAATATATTTGAAATAATAAAATATGCTCCCAAAATTAATTTCAAAACACAACAATACACATTTTATCATAAATAAGTTTTCTCAAAAATGTAATCTTTGATCTCGGAGATATTATTCCTAACTTGTTTAAAAGTTAACGAAGGCATTTTGATCAATCGCTCGGATAGCTCTCAAAGTGAAGCGTACTCTGAAACTAAATTCAATATAAAGCGATCTCTACAATCTAAAAGTTTAAAATAATTTGAAGTGCTTTTGAAGATGATCTCGACGGCTTAGCCTTTGAATTAAAGGCAGACTTCGATCGGTACTTCGTTTGCATCGAATTCAAAAGCGTTCGTTTTTGTAACGCAGCTTATAATATTTACCTATAAACGTCGAAAAAATTACGGAATGTTTTATACGCTCTATCAGTTGTCATTGATGAGGAAACTAAGAAGACATTCACTATTCAAAATTTTGCTATAAATTTACGGCAAAGTTCCATATGTATACAGCCGTGCTTTATGCAACATACATAGCCATTTACATTTTTTTTTTTATGGCATTGATTGGCGGACGAGCATATGGGCCACCTGATGGTAAGTGGTCACCACCGCCCATAGACAAAGGTGCTGTAAGAAATATTAACCATTCCTTACATCACCTATGCGCCACCAACATTGGGAACTAAGATGTTATGTCCCTTGTGCCTGTAATTACACTGGCTCACTCACCCTTCTAACCGGAACACAACAATACAGAGTACTGTTATTTGGCGGTAGAATATCTGATGAGTGGGTGGTACCTACCCAGACGGGCTTGCACAAAGCCCTACCACCAAGACTGCCATGATATGCCATTTACCATACTTATTCTACTGCCAAACAATATAAAAACATTTCGTACCGTTTTACAGTTGAAACCGAAATGAGGCAGCGTTATTACAAGCAATGAAATCGCAAATTAAAATAAAAGAGATAAAACAGTGAACAGTATTAAATCATACAGATTGACGCTGCCCATTTTTTTTCTTACTATTATATAAACAAATATTCTCATTATATAATGAGACAATCTTATCGTAAAAACTATAAATATATTAAAACATTCGGGTATAAGTTAGATAGCAGTGAACAGATACCTCACTATCAACTTTACCGCTACATACTCGTAGTTGCAAGTACATTTTTGGATGGAAACCAAATAAAATAAACTGCGTAACGTGTTTGGCTTACTTTGGCCCTATAAAATAACTATGACCTAAGCCGATCTGACTTTCTAAAACATTGCAAGATAAAAGTATAAATTTTATTTCTTACGTATGTAACAAAGTAATTCGATGACTTTGCATTTTAGCTAATGAAATTCGGGATAATACTTAGGACCGGCCAACCATCTAGGCGCCCCGGGCTGCATTCGGCGCTCTTTTATATTCAACAAGGGTCCCACTGGTGGATCTAGGGCCGTATTTAACCGATGGAGCACGGGAGACAGGAGACTACAGAACTCAGTGTACCCCAATTTTGGCGCCATGAGCCGTCGCCCCATCGCGATTTTCTTGTTCTAATTGCAAAGCGTTTATTCGCTCTGCTAAGAGTAATTAACAAACTAACTTAAATGCTTATAAAAGCACTTGGTTTTATAACGGGTAAACTGTTTTCTTAGCCCACTTTACTACTTGCTTTTATGCTTACAGTAAAAACGGAAAATAGAAATAAAAATTAAACCGACTTCAACACCAACGAAAAATGAACTAAGAAGTAAAAAAACTCAACTGGATTTTTTTATTAAGGGGCGTTATGTCTTAACGGTTTGAAGTTCGTGCCAAGCTTATTATGTTTCATTTAGCAATATAAACATCTGCATTTTACAACGCATTATTATATATATAACCTGCGTTTTTAGTCACATTAAATTTATAATACTTCACCTATGTGCTATAGATGTCCGTCACCGTCATCTCCATTTTAGCCCCTCGAAATGTGAATTAAAAAAGTAGCCTATCTTCTCCGGGACTCAAACTATCTCCATACCAATTTTCGTCTAAATCGGTTGAGCGGTTACTTTCGCACAGATAATTTTCTCATAGATAACATAATTATAATAGCCTATGAGAAGTAAAGCTGTTTGATTTTATAAAATTATAACACATCATAAATATTTGTGGTGCGTAAACATAAGATGTTAAAAAGAGTTAATGTTACTATTGCAAACTTTTTCGTTCATTCTCGTCATTATGAGATACATCTTTGCCATAAAGTAGCATCTTTAAATTTTGTATATATTTACTTCAAAGGTGTTCAGATTTCGTTCCTAAAAAGAACATCACTAATTAAATAATGCCATGTTTGGTCTGTGTTTTCAGGTAATTTTCTTTGGAGAAACATACGGAACAAGTTATAAAGGCTTGTCTTCTATATTGGCAAAGAATATCTTAAAAACAAATTGCTTTTGCTTTACATTGCGTGTTTAAGTTTGAGCTTGTACATCAAACATTTAAACTATTATTCTTTAAATACAAAATAAATTATATAGTACGAAATAAACTATTTGCGAAATTTAATTTTTTTAATTAAATTAAATATATATTTATATATGTACCTATATACTACCACGCAACAACGATAAATATTCGGTCCTTACAAAGTGATAAATAAATTAATATATATATTTTATTTTTACTTGGTGGTAGGACTTTGTGCAAGCTCGTCTGGATACTCATCAGATATTTTACCGCCAAACAGCAGTACTCAGTATGGTTGTGTTCCGGTTTGAAGGGTAAGTGAGCCAACGTAACTACAGGCACAAGGTACAGTTTTGGGTAGCGGCACAAGTGATTTCGTACCAATAATCATTTCTTAAGTACCACTAGTTTCAACACTGGGTCCTCTTTTATATAACGGATATCTATTGGTCACGGGTAATATTGACGAAACTTTTACTCAAAGTAAGAAATATAAATGATCGAATAGTTAACAAGATTATTTCTATTGAAAATCTTAAAAAATCTGGTTATTAACTGAACTTTTATTAGTCATGTTGCTATGATGATGTTGTTAACAAAGCCTACAAAATGACTTGGTCTTAAGAAATGTGTCACCACGTTAAAAACATCGTTGTATCAATATAGAATGCATCTATATACTAAAAAGACCCTTAGAGTAAATGTGACTGCAACTCTTTGGTCCATTCGTTGTGTAAAACATTCATAAATACAACTAAAACAGTAAAATAAAAATCTAAAGATCCAATAACAAAAACGAAAGCCATCTTAATTTAATTACGTCTACGATTGCTTTCGTAAATGAAAGAGACGAAATTAATTGATATTTCGAAATAACAAATTTGAATATTTTCAATAATAATACTTATTAAGAAACATTAATTTGTATGTAAGTAAGCCTCCACTCTAAATTGATAAAAATAAATGATCTTTAGAAAACAAATGAGACTCTATTTATTCAAAGGCGTGTAAAAATGACTGTGATATATAAAAATGTTTTTGTAAAGATTTTTTTTTTAATGCAAATATCTTCTACATTTTTGACCTCAAATAAAAAAAAATCCAGGTACCGGAATGATTCCGAACTTCTGAATATTATTTTTAATTATGTTTTAAACAAGTGAAAGCAACAAACAGCTATTTGTAAATTTATGTAACTTTACTCCTCTTTTTTGGTCTAATTTGACGGGACTATTAATGAGGTTTAAGTGTTATTGACTCATGGTGAAAAAATTAAAGTTATGATGGAAAACGTATAAAGTATAATAATAGAGTACTACCGTAATTAGATATTTTTCTATATAGAAGTAATGATCATGTGGCGTTTAAAATCACTTCGATTTACCTATTTTTATTACTTTATTAAATACACTTACTGTAGTATGTGAAACTATAACGAATGTGATTGAAGCGCACAATATTTTTTATAAACAGAGAGATAGAGAAACATCGAGGAGATACTTCATTCTCGAATCGAAAAACTCGAAATAAGAACACTAAAATCTAACTCATTACAAAAGTTTTTAGTGCTATATTTAGGCAGACGAGCAACTGAGCTGGCTATATTGACTATTCCTTACAAAACCAATGCACCACCAACTATAACAATTTAGATATTATGTATCTCGTGCCTATAGTTATCTCTCATTCGCCCCCTCAGACCAGAACATAACAATACTAAATATCGCTGCTCGGCGCTAGAATATGTGATTGATGGTACCTACCCAAACGGGAGTGCTCGAAGCACTGCCACCGAGTAAATAATACAGCACCTATATTTTTAAGTGCGCAAGTCTTTTATAGTTTGTAGGTCCCATATAATCACTCGAATCAATATCGGAAATATTAGCGACATATAAATATAAAGGATATTCATATATACCAGTAGAACTAAAATTTAATGTTGCTATCTTTAAAGTTTTGAAATATAACACTTTGGATTACAGGAGTCTACCTAATCAGCAGTACCTGGTTCACGTGACAAGTTTTATCTACTAGATTTGTCATTTGGAACTATTAATATAAGTATTAGCAAATAATACGCGACAACTTTTACGATCACCAAAAGCAGGTAGTTGGCAAAAATATTGTCCATTTTATATATTTGAATACCTTCTAATCGACTTGTCTTAAAAATTATAAACTTACGATGTCGTTGAGACCATTTTAGTCTTAAAAAAACGTACAACAAACTGGGCTAACTTATATTGTTAGTTAGATCACTTAAGATATTTAACGCATTACATGCTAAATTTATTTGAATTTGAGATTAGGTTGGCTTGGTGCAAAATTGACAAAGATTTCATTTCTCTCTTCAAGTTCTAAAACGTTCAAAAATTGATTTTTACAAAAACGTTGTTTATACCAATTAAGTTCCAAGCCAATCATGTATTTAGGTCCTATATCTACACTAAAAAAAAAAAAAAACAAAATAATGAAAATTAAGATAATTTTGTTTATTGTTTTGTGTAAATATACTACTATACAAACCAAAATTTAATATTATCAACATCAGAAAAGTTTGTATACAATTTTGGTATTGTTCGCTAACTTGCCGCCGAATATGAAAGAAGTTTATTCAAATTGTAGGTACAAAATATTGGGTAAGTTTGTTTGAAATATTTTAAATTGGATATTAAGCTACCGAATGTGGGAGTATGTAATGAGAGCAGGTATCTTCTATGATTTAAGTACCCACGTAAGTTTAACTATTTACCATGTAAGATAAAAATGTATTATTTAGAAATGCTAAATTATGAATATTTGTAGGAAGAATTTTACTTATACATTACAAATAGTAGTATTTAAAATTTTTTTAAGTAACTTTTGAAACACGTCGCTGAATATATTATTTATTTATTTAATATGTTAAATTCTTGAAATGACATTATATTCTCAACGCAGACGAAGTCACTGGTGATAAGCTAGAGAATTATAATGTCATTTATCGACTGTTTGGTTGCGTTGAATCGTCAAACCTAACTGAAAGCCCGCATACATCGCTCCATTACGTTATTAAGGCATTCAACAACATTAGAGCAATTCATTGAACGATTTATCGTTACTCGGTTTTATAGCTAAAACGATGAATATATCAATCACTTATTGCCTAATTGAAATTGGATAACTTACTCTCAATGAATTTACTGTATTTACAACTGCTAAATTAAATATAAATAATATTACGACATAAAAATACTTAACGTTATAACGCAATAACTAGGCAATCGATTTTTCCATTTAATAGAACTAATTAGGAATTGAGAACAAACTCACTGCAGAACGCGATCATGAATTGTCAAAAAGTGTTAGAAGACATTGACTTCAATAACTATACATTTAAATTATAAAAAAAGCCGCCTCAAGTCAATTTTCGATATTTCACGTGTGAAATACGAAGTGAATTCTGTTAGAATAATATTGATGTAATAATACGTGTTATCGCTCCGACTCACGTTTTTTTTTTACGAACGTTTGTTCAAGTACCTTGTAATCTCTAAAACTATCGGATTAAATTGTACCGAGTAAACGAAGGTTTAGCTGAAAATGCTGAATTTTTTTTTATACTTTTATTATTTAAATTTACTGTGTAATACAAATAAATTGAATTAAAGTTATCGTTCATTTTACCCCATTTATTGAAAGTGAATTTGGATATCAACCGATCTTTCATACCGATTTTTCGGATATCTCTTATAGATATATCTTATATTTGACAGAGCTCGTACCGACCGCCAATTTTCAATTTTCATTCTACTTAACATTTTTATTTTTTTAAATAACTTTATATATAAAACCTCGAAGAAATCAAACAAAAAAATCTTACATCTTACAGTATTGATTTAAAAAAAAATACGAACAATATAATTCGAATGCTTCGCTTCAATTACGTTATAATTGAATACATTAGGCATCGGAAATGTATCGTTTAATAATAATATGTTTACAGACATATCAATTAAGTAAATACACATTGTTAGTGATATTGATACGATTGAATGAGATTTTGTAATTATGTCCTACGGCTCGGCTATCGGAAAGGCAGATCCGTTGTCAAGGCTACGTACTATTTAACCCCGAACATGTTTCCTAAACAATGTCTGATAATCGAAATTGTATTCGCTCGAATAAATACCGATGAAAATCTTCATACGAAAGCTTTCTTTTTTATTAGAATATAATCTTTCGAATACAATCAAACATAATACGATCATGATTTAATTTGAATATGTTCCTTTCTGATATTGGTTAGAGCCGAAATGGCTCAGTCGCTGGAACACGTAAATCTTAATCTTAAGTAATACGACCAATTCATTTCGTGCTCAGTACTAAATAAAAATATTTATCTGATAAAAAAGCTGCCACGGTTGGGCCAATCCAGATTGGAGTATCGTTATTTCACAACATCGATGTGTGATCTAAGCTGTAATTAAGACAAATTATTCAACACGTCACCTTCTAGTATTATCCGTAATAGGTTTCAGCCCTGGTTTGAGATGAAAACATAATAGAAACATTATATAGGACAGCATCTATAGGATCATATAATATGCAAAATCGTTGTCACAAATTCCGTTAATACAACCAAGACTAAGTTAAATGAAACATTGATAAATAAAATCTATCGACTTCTGTTGTAATTGATGTAATATTAACACTTATATATTTAAATCTATAATAGTGTAATGGCATCTGGGCTAAACTCACATATAACCTTAAGTCGTACTGTTACATATATGAGAATGAGTATTCATTATAAGTACATGACATACATATATGTACTTATCATAAATACTGATCCCTGAACACAGTTTAACAACATTTTACCATTATTTATTGTATAAATAATACTTCTAGAGAATTATAGAAGTCTATGTTATGTCAGTAGAAGTAATTTTACTAAGTAAACTCGTATTGTATGCTCCTTACTTTGTCATTGTTCTTAAACGTTACTTCACAAGCTTACAGTGTCAACAATATAGTGTGATGTAGCTTGTAACGTATCGATTTTGTATAACCAGCGCCAGGCGTATGACGTATTGGCGAGAATGTAGTAAACCTCATTGTTGACTTATATATAAATGTATTACAAATGTAGTATTATATATTCGAAATGATCAAACTAATACGCAGACTCACATAATAAATCAACTGAGTTTCCCTGAACAATTTGTTTATTTGTTTTATTAATAAATTTGTTTAAACTTAAATTAAAACGTCATCTGTAATTGAGAAAAATTTTTTTTTAGTATTAAATTAACACATAACTTTTGAAATGTTTTCATAAAACAGTATTTGGCTATACATTATTTATCGAACGATAAATCTTAATATCGAACACTTTTAAAATGACTATTGTAAAAACGTAAGCCGACGAAAATAATGTACAAGAAAAATAAATAATATATAATAATTGAATAAATAAATATACAAGAGTCAATATGAAACTTAGTGAATATCCCATTGAAACATGTGAAACGGCATCTCTTGTTTATAAGACAGATCTCTTGGGTTGGTGGATATAACATTATCGGACACATGCCGAGTATGAGATTAATAACATGAAAACTCAATTCTTACTTAGAACTCTATTACAGTCAACATTATATACATTCATAATAGTACATAGTACGCTTTGGCATGGATTTTGAAGGTATTGATCGATTAACTCTTAGGTTATGCGGGATGGAGTGTCGTCGGAAGCGAATTGCTTGGACGAAAAAGTTTATTACAAAAGGAAAAAGAGTGAAAAGGAGTTTTGAAAGAATATAGTAATTATAGTTCATATATTCAAGTTAGTGAAGAATATGTACTGAAACATGCAATGAAGAAGAAAAAAAAATGTAAGTATTCTTGCAGAAATGTCGCGATATTAACAAAGTTCAAAGACAAACCAAACGCAAAGAATTTTCCATCGAAAGAAATATTTTATTCTAATGGATAAATAGTAACAGAGCTTATAATAATAATAGACAATTTTTACAAAAAAATAACTGACTTAAATTTTCTCCGTCAAATTTTAATGGGACAAAACGGGAAGTAAATCCATTCAAACAAAAAAGAAATTTCCATATCAGTTCCTAAATAAAGGACTTCTAAAGTATAAGTATTTAAAAAAAGAATAAGTCGAGAAAAATTAAAAATAAACGATAAATATAATTTTAGCTCAACTTTTGTCACAGAGTATAAAATATTAATATTTTACAAAATATTATAAGCTTTTTGTATAAATGAAAATTTCTATTGGAACCTTAAAATTTCAAGTGTAATTTTAGAGTTATAAGTAAATAATTAGCTTAACAACATAAACTTACGATATATTAGGACATAGTTCGAGTGGATAAATCACTTGGTGAATATTTATAATTTTTTAATTATACAAATCATATTATTTAAGAACTCTAATTTTAAGACATGCGAAGCAGAGACGGTTTTACTAGAGTTACACTACTGAGTTTACTACTTAACAAAAAAAGTAATCTCGTAGTAGCACAAAATTCGCATAAATTACGCAGTTCATAGAATTATTATATCGGTGTTAAATTTTAATTTTTTATTACGGTTCCATGTTTTTATAAATTAATAGTTGAACGTGTATTTTAAAATAAGTTTTTATATAAAAAAAATCATGTTTATGCTGTTTTTATGGTAAACGTAACGTGGTTCAGGATTTGCTCTAGAAGTTCATCTTAACGGTCAACAGCATAGACACGAAATTATGTTGGTGGTAGAACTTTGTGCAAGCCCGTCTGGGTAGGTACCACCCATTCATCAAATATTCTAACGCCAAGCAGCAATACATAGTATTGTTGTGTTCCTGTTTAAAAAGTTAGTGATCCAGTGTCACAACATGCACAAGGGACGTAATATCTTTGTTTCCAAGGTCGGTAAAGCTTTGTCACACTTACAATCAGGTGCCTCGAAAAAAGTTATTAAAAATATTTATTAATATTTTTATCGGATCTGAACCATCATTCATCGACATTTTCATCACTGTAGGACAAAAGGAAATTGTTAAAATCAAAAATTGCAAATTAAATAAAACATTGTAAAAAAAAATGCATTTTTTCAAACAATCTGAATTCAAATATTACAAGCAGACAAATTGTAACATCGATACATCTATTAAGTTCACTCTTCAGAATGAAATAATATTGCGTGTTACAAACTGCCATTTATCATCCCCCGGATGATATATGAGATTTAAATGGAAAGTCCATTAACGTTGCTTGCGGTTTTCATTAGCAGCGAGCTATTAAGCTCTTGTAAAACCATATTTTTACTATTTCTATAAAAGAGGTTGAGATAAAGTGAAAAATATAATTTAAAGTTAACGTATGGGTACTTTAATGCCATCTAAATTATACGAAATGTATTTGGGTCACCAAATATATTTATTATTCGAATAATATCGCATGACGTCGTAGAAAATTCGGCAATAGTTTTCTTTTGTTTTCAATAGGCGGCAAACTTCCTCAAAATCCTCAAAAATCATAGTGATAATTCAGATTATTAACACAAAACATTAAAAAATATGTATATACCTACCTACCTTCCTCAAAAATCACTCCGTTCATAAGTGAAAACCATATGAAAATCCGTTCGACAGTTTATGAGTTTATCGTAGTTTTTCCAATTTCAAAGAATGTTTACAATAAAATTATCCTTATAAATATTGAAGATTATTTACTTAATAACTTTATATATATACCCTTTAAGTTATCCCGAGGCTCTGGATTCAATTAATCGTGCCAATAAAAAGTTATTGTGTTTTCCTTTTAAGAAATTCTCAGTAGCAACACGAAGTTTGGAAGCTGGGAATGTTTACACTGGCGTTCCTTAGAAGTAACATAAATCATTTTTTCTTGCGTCTGCATTGAATTATGGGAGTTAAGTAATAAAGAATGGATTTTTGTTTGCATGCACACTTTCGTCCTGCGCAATTGGCTAGTCTCATTGATTGATATTGAAAACCATTGACGAATTAGTCCACGAGGATAATTTCACAAATGTATACTAATATTACGAAAAATACGAAAGTAATTCTGTACCGCCGCTGTTACGCTTTCATGGTTATAGCACTGAACCGAATTTATATAATTTATACCTACAACGTTCTATATAATTCGAGCGAACCCGCTGGGGATAACTAGTTAAATATGAATGCGATAGAAATGTAGTAAAAAACGAAGTTGTCCTTTAATATAATCAATTATAAGTTATTAATTATTAATTTTGTAGAAATCAAGTTAAAGCCTCAAATATACTGATGATGCATCATTCAATAAAAGCCATAGAAACAAGGATGAAATATCCTAATAAATTGTTGTTCCCAGTTGAAATATACGACAAATCTGGAGCCCGGACAAGCATCACTGATTACAAATAATGCCAATTAAAAACGTTATTAAGGAAACAAATGAAACAGACATTAAGAAAGAAACTTTTCTTTACATATAATAAAATTGGAGTGTCTATTTGTAATATTAAAATAACCGCTTTTTACTAAATGCCATATGCTGTATACACGGTACATATACTAAAATGCCATTTTTTTTATTTTTGTCTGTCTGTTTGTTCCGGCTAATCTCTGGAAAGGCTGGACCGATTTTGACGGGACTTTCACTGACAGATAGCTGATGTAATAAGGAGTAACTTAGGCTACAATAATAACTTTTTTGGTAAATTCAAACGCGCACGAAGTAGCGTGCACGGCTAATTATACAAATATAATAAGTCGCTTAAACCCTTCTTTAACGCCGACAACGTTCTATTTTTTAATTATGTATAAAAAAAACTTTATCCAAAGAGGCTTATTTATTAAAAAAATTAAAGGTGACTGAAAAATTGGTTAACGGTATTAAATTTAATTAGCATGCTTGCTAGCTTTATATACAGTAATTTTTAATCGTGATTTACAGATACTTAAATAAGACCTCAATATAAATCATTTATCAGATTAAATTGAACCTAGAAGAACAATTAGTTATTCTTTTCATTAAACAAAGTATATATAACAATCGTATATAGTAAAATTTACTGTATATATCCCGCAAATCAAGGAATAAACAGAACAAGCTAACGTACCCGAAGGCGATCCCTTGACAGAGAGTCTAATCATTCCTTAGAAGTTAGAGTTAATGTCTATACAAGGTTCTCTTGTGATTATTTTTCTTGTAATTTAAGTTAATAAACTGTTAAAAGAAACTTCGTTGTATTAACTTACTGCTGCAGACATTTATCATTAAATAGTATAAGACAAAGTCACTTTCCGCTGTCTGTCTGTCTATGTGTATGCTTATATCTTTAAAACTACGTAACGGATTTTAGTGCGGTTTTTTTTAAATAGATAGAGTGATTCAAGAGAAAACACATGAGATAGTATAAGTATAAGATGTATAATATACATGCACAATATAGTAGAGAAACACCTATAATTTTAGAGGTTTGTAATTTGATGTCGTAAATAAAGATATTTTTTGCACTTACATTGCAAACGCTAGCTGAACCCTACGAGATAAATTAAAAATAATCTACTACAGTATTGTACACCTTGAAAAAGTCTACAAGAAACTCAATCTATCTAGGATAGTATATGTCTTTCTCTTAGCGATAACTCACAATAAACATTTTTTATCCTTTACTTTTTACGAGAAATAATGGCTTATTTACGAAGCGATTTTAAACAATACAATATTAATCCTTATCCAATTAAGTACATCCCTTAACACATTGGGAGATAATACATTTAATATAGATCAATATGGCCCTTTACAGCATGTCATTTAAATGAATATTTTCGACGATATTACAGATTTAAAAGGCAGGGACATAGCGGTTTCTATTGTCTAATGACAAAAAGTTGCGAACTTTGTATATAAAGACATTATATAGTATATTTAGTATCAGCACTGCCCGTGCGAAGCCGGGGTGAGTTGCTAGTATAAAAGTAAAAGAAAAATAACGAACAAAATTTTAAATTTTAAATGTATCGACATAACATCTTAATTTAAATTAGTAATTAGTTACCTAAGATGGTGGTGCATTGGGGATGTAAGGAATGGTTAATATTACTTACGGCACCGATATCTGGGCGGTAGTGATCACTAAACGTGGCCCAATTCCAAGTAATATGGTTTCTCTTCTAAAACTATCGTTTCAATCGTACTTATTCATTTTAATAAATGTATTTTAATATGTATTTTTTATATTTGCATGTTACTACAAGATAATTTTTTTCCTTAATCTAGCGCATTTTTAAGTTATGTAGAATTTTGTATAAAAATATTTACTACGTCACTTAATACATGTGTCTACATAGTTATATAACCTGTTCTGAAACTTATGTACTTTCAATATTAAGCAGGATATAATTGATCACGCACAATAATTTCAAATAATTCAGCAATCGTGTTGAACTTGTAAATTGGTTTGTAGTTCCCGCTATTATATCTACATTCAGATTAATCAATTGAGACCACAAAATATTGTTTCCAATTATTTCCTATTTGCGCGGTGCGAAATGAAATCTGAAATAAAATAAACAATGGTTGGGGTAGAATCGCAAAGTAATCTAAGAAATATAGATGGAATGCTATTTGGAGTAAAACCTTCATCAACATATATATTTTTTAATATATATTAAAATTGAACGCAGCTATTAACATAATAATAACTGGAAACACTATTTGATTAGTTATTCAAATAACATAATGATTTATTAAAACTAAAAGAAACCTAATTATTAGTGAAAACTGTGAAGTAAATTATAACTTCAAGATATTTCAACAGATACGTAGCACAACAATGTACAAATTACAAAAAGGAAACATTAATTACAATTAAACAGACTTTTGTAATAAAAGCCGACAACCTAATTTTAACTTTATTATTTTTAAATCGAATTAAGCTAGAGTTTATTACTTCAATTGAAATATATATGCATTCTTTTCTGAAAGCTTTCTCAAGGTCAACCCAGCCTTGAAGTAGACTTGTATTAGTTTTACCAGCGTTATACGGAAAACCGCTCGAATCTTTTGTTCAGCTTCATCTGTTATTTATAGGTCAAAACTTACAACAGCCACTTTCGACCAATTGTGCTGAAACTTTGAACACACTTTTAGTGCTGGTAAAAATATAATACCATTATTAGATAATTTAATTTAATAAAGTATGTAAAAGTATAAAATATTTTGAGGTCATTCTAATGTTAAATTTATAGTTATCTTATACAGATAGTGAAAAATCGTATGCAGAAAAAAGATTAGATACGTAAAATACACGGTTCGTACATTAATCCGATTAAAACTGACAATTTGGGGTCGTATAAGTTAATCGGTAATAATGTAGGAAATAAAAATAAAAATAATCACAATCCACTGCTGAATATAGGCCTCTCTCAAAGTTCGCCAATGCTCCCGGTTATCCGTCTTCCGCATCCATTCGGTTCGGGTAATATTGTTCGCAGTTGAAATATACGAAAATTTAGAGCCGGAAAAAGCATCACTGATTACAAATAATGCCAATCAAAAAATTAATTTAACATGACCTTATTAAGAGACACAAACGCAACAGACAGTAAGACATGAAGTTTATAAAATAAAAATAATAAAAAGTTGCGTAAACCCTTCTATACCACCGAAACAGATCTGTGCCTTAGTATTGTATAAACAAAACAACGGAAAAAATTATTCAAGATCTACTTATTAAAAAAAAAATTTGAACGATAAACAAAAGATAAAAATAAAAAGTAAAATGTTTATACAAATGTCAATCTACTACAACTTTTGAGATAAAACATCTAAGAACAAAACAAAATATCATATTTAATTTTAAAATAGATGCTCTTAATAATATTAAGTAACAACATCCTTTTCCACTTAACTTCATCGTGTTATTTCAACAAAACATTATTTTAAGTGATTCTTATAGATTCTTGGTATAAGAATGTTTTTTTTATATTCAACTTTGGGGCTGAAATGCTTTTAGTTTTGTGTCATAAATGGATCTCTACTGGGCAAAGACTGTCTCTCATATTGCGGAGAGGGCATGCATCGGCTGCTTGAGTGTGGTTTGATAGTTCGACTAGAGCAAATGTGTGTACTTAAATATATGATAAATATATATTTTTTATATATATAGAAATGTATAAATACCTATATCTAATTCTAAACTTTTAGACATTGCATTTATACGATTTCTACATTTCATGCTAACTGATAGCGGTCGAGGAAACGTATCGCTTGAGGTTTATTTTGCACTTGACAGCTGGAATGATCTAGAAAATTATACTTTTACTTTTAAGCTAGTGTTTTTTTTTAATTTATCTTGTATTATATATTATATCTTATAAAATAGAATACGTTTAAATCACTTGCAATTATATTTTCGGATATTAATTTACATTGAATACTTAACACTATTTTATTAAGTATTGACTATCGCTTCTTCGTAAATAAATGAATTTTCTAGAATTTTTTATGTGCACGCTGTTAATACAAGAAATAAAAAAAAATCAATAATTCCTGTTATCCGACTACACAGAATTAGCAATTTATTTGTGGGGCAATGTGTAGGTACGCCTTTACAACAAACGTCGTCTAAGAAAACGTTCAAAAAAATTTCTATTCTTTGTCTTTTTTTTCAGGTCTAAGGTGTTTCTTTCCGAACCATTGGTAGAATTTTAACAATCAATAAAAAAGTAATACTTCTATATTGAATAAAGATATTTGAATTTGTGGATATTCAAGTTTAAACAAATATTGTGGCTTTTAAAATTTAGTTTCGAACTGGTTTTCAAATAATTAATTTGAGCATTAGATCAATAGAGAACTTGGCGTAATAAAATTATATTTTGAGGTTGACATAACTAACTCTATATCAAATTTTAATTAAATAAAATATACTTGATAGAGGAATATTAAATATATCGCGTGTGGTTGATATTCTACCATTTCTCATCATTTACGCCACCATAAATACTTCAAGTGATTAAGTTTAATTCACCAAATAAAAAAAAAAAACTCAAAATAAGTTACGAGAATATTCGATGTTTGATTTATATTATATCTTTAATTTTTTAACGCTATTTTTTCCTAAGGAAAATAAGTGTATTTCATATGCTCAACAAAAAAATTATATTGACTAAAAACAATCTCTAAAATTTTATCAGTTTTGTGATCACGTCACACATCAGGCCAGGCAAAGGGCGTCAGTCGCGGGTTTCAAAATGATGCAATATCCTGCCTCATTAAATTTTTTGACAATAGACTGAGTACTAAAATGGGGAGCTTAATATAATGCGGTGGTAATTACAACAGCACTATATATGTGTACGTAATCTGTGTATATAATCTGCCTGTAAATGTACCACTGTTGGGCTAAGGCCTTTTATGGAGATGTTAACCTTTCAATTTTCCATATGTATGTATATCCACCAAGGATGCGTGTGGAAGATTTTTACCCGACAGATATAAGGTTTCCTCATGATGAGTTCCTTCACCACCCAGCACGTCAAGAATTATAAACTTAAATTAGACTCGTCAAAATTAATTAGTGCCTTTCCAGATTAAACTGGTAATCCTCGGTTCAGATTCACATCTTCTAGTCTCTGTCGCCTCGGCTCTGATATAATTTAAATAAAAATGAAGACTTAACAAGCTCCAACAAAATAATAAAAAAAGGTAAAACGAAAGTCCGAGAAACTATAATATGCCTTTTGAACTAGGTTATGAGTGTCAGGCCTTGACACATAAGTTAAAGCCTGCTTTATCAGGAACCCTCGCAAACCTTTAAGTATTCAAAAGTCGTTTGCTTCACAATTGAATGCAACAAGTTCTTAGAACATCTCATTTGAAGCCACACTTTTAATTTAAAGCTTTACTGTAACGAATGATCTTGCCAAAAGTTGATCAAGACGATAAATGAAACGCAATTTTGATTTGCATAATAAGCAAAATTCTGTTGCATTAGTACCGTAGTTATATATTTTATGTAAATATACTGACTTACGTAACCAGCGTAAGACATATAGTATAGATTTTTATGATATAGGTAGCCGGATGCCCAAATTTTCCTCCTGATGGTAAGTGATCACAGCCTATAGACATTAGCGCAGTAAGAAATATTAAACATTCCTTACATCGCCAATGCGCAACCAACCTTGGAAGTCAAGATATTATGTCCCTTGTGTAGTTACACTAGCTCACTCACATTTCAAACCAAACAATACTAATTATTGCTTGACGGCAAAATATATAATGAGTGGGTGGTAACTACCAAGAAGGACTTACACAAAACCCTACCACCAAATAAATATAAATACAAGAGACGATAACAGTACAAGATAAACAAAAATTAAATAAATGATCGTAAAACTAGTTTCCGCCCCCGGCTTTGACCACGTGTAAGAAGGAAAGATGTTAGGTAAGGTTAGGTAAAGATAGAAAGTAAGTCTAGGTAACCTATTAATTTATCTGAAACCCTGAAATCGTGTTGGTCAGTGTGTATAATTTTATGATGATCGTTTGAAAAGTTAAGTCGTGAAAGCGTTACAAACGAACAAACAACATCTCACTTTGGCATTAATGTTATTACAATAAGTTAGGACGTCTAAAACTAAAGTGCTAGGAACCTGCCCAATTAAGGGATTAAAGTAGGAACTGTCAATGTCTATGATAAGTATCTATATATTCGACAATACACCAGAGGGCATAGTGTGAGTAGTCTGTGCCGGAAGCCTTTACAATAATAAATACGTATTATATACAAAGCATTAAGAGATATACGAGACTAGAAATTCATTGTAATATTAATATAAAAGATATCTACAATAGTTCAGTGGGAGCGTCTTGATATTGGATAAATACAATAGTTGTGTAATACCATCGCAAAACGTAATTAATCCTGAAATGGGACTCGCCAGTTAACGGCATTGTTCAAATATGCATGAATTGCGTTCGATTAGATTTGTTTCAGCCTGAGAATATCCACTTATGCAATGAATACATTAAGCACATACTACATTCTCAAATAACGTACCTAGAGCGAAGCGTGCCGAATTTTAAAATAGGTTTAATAAGTGGCTAGGTTACATGCACCGAAGGAATTTTGAAGGCGGTTTTTTATATAATATATATATCTAATATCATTTTTGGATTGTATCCACTGATTAAAAGTAGGCTAGATACCAAAAGCCGTTCGACCAAGTTTATTTTGTGTTCGTGTAATTGTGCTGCTACAAACTGTAAATAATCTGTTAGGGTAGTGAATGAGTCAATGGATTTATTACCTACCGATTACTTGCCGGTGCAAGTAATTTTGTTCCTCAAATAGCTGTAAATAATTTTAAAATATTTATTTTGATTTTCAAGTATAGCTGAGGTTACATCATCGTACGTATAAAATATCTTCAGTCATTCTACAGTGCCTATTTTATAGAGACGTGAATTTGGATGTATAGTTTGATATTACACCCCATAAGATTGTAAGGAATAAAAAAAAAGTAGTAATTTTTTTATGTCTTAATCTCATTGTTAATTCTAGTATCTATTATATATCCCAGAAGACTTTGTTAGAGTTGGGTCTTTGTCGGAGGATTCTGCAGTATCAGTATATAGTATTATTAGTATTATATATTATTAGCGGTACATATATAAATCTACCCTTTTGAGTGCATTGACGATGTATAATTTGATGTCTGTTTAAAGAGGCAGAAAAAACTCTTTTATTATTAAGTGTTAGTTATTTTAAATCACAATAGTAGAGCAGGCTGGCAGACCACCAATACTGCCCATTAACATTAGGATTATTTCCCTTGTGTCTGTAGTTATACTCGTTCACTCACCCTTCAAACCACAACAAACAACCACCATAAGTACTACTGCTTGGCGCTAGAATACGTTCAGAGTGGATAGTACCTACACAGTCGGAATTGTACAGAGCTCTACCACCAAGTATAATTCTTAGCTCATTTAGTTTTACTGACAAAAAAATAACATCAACAAAGTCACAAACTTTAACGAAGAGGCTTACCTTAGCAATTTTATGCAACAGGGCAGTAGTCGAGCTGGTCTTGAAGAGGCCGAGTGCGCGGCGTCTGAGACCTTGACCGAGGCATGCTTCCACCGCGCCACAGAGTGCAGTCACCCCTCCACTTTCTTCATGAACAAATTTACGCGTAACAGCCTGCCATGTCAATATGCAATTTAACACCTATTTAAACCTCCTTAAATATAATCGTACAATTGATAAAAGTCATTTTTAAAAGGAAAATAAATGTTTCACTGTTCTAAAATTATAATTAACTTCTGTTCTGTTCTCTACAAATTGAGTACAATTTGTAGAGAACAGTATGATTGAAACTTTTAAATGAAATATAAAAAGTTCATCTTAAAATTGAAAAACGAAGCCATATACTTATAACACAATAAACTTAAGGTTTAATTAAACAAATCAAATCTATTCAAACCAAATTAAAATGCTGACTTTACTACAGTAAAGTAATTCTTTTTCTCGACGATGATATCACATATCCACTTTTCGAATCGATGGGAGCTTTATTTAATTGAATACTGTGTATCTGTCTGTCTACTAAATAGAATAAAGATTTTTTTTTATATTTTTATTATGGCTGTTGTCTTGTGGTTAATTATAAAAATTAAAAGATAATATATCAATCGCTCGAAACACGTTATGAATATATTTGAATACGAATAGCGCTGGATATACATCTGTGGCCCGGGCGGCAAATTTTCAGGAGGTGATAAATTACAAGGATGAGAAAAAAGAAATTTCCAGCTATCGTAAATGCTTTCCTAATCTTTCAAATAAATAATAATAAAAAAATTGTATAGTAAATTTTCTTCTGCTCGTGTATCGAAACTTTATACACTTTATCCAAAATTTCAATAACGGGGCGGGGCGCTAACGTAGAATAATAATACGACGTGAATACTTAACTATATACGAAATAATGTAGCACAACAACGGCAGATCGTAATAACATTATATTATTACTAGTTTACTACTTTTGTCCTAAACACTCAATAATATTTTATTGTAAAATTGTCGGAAGATAAAATCACATCTTACTCCAAATCTTTTTTCTAAAAACTTAACGATATCAGAAATTTTCACAAAATATATTTTAATAATAAATAAATATTACATGTAAACATGAATGTATATTAATTATACGAAAATATTCCACCCAAGGGCAAGGGTGAGGGTGGGGGTGAAAAAGGAGTGGATATTTATCGGATTTGTTCTTATTTGTATATTACTCGATATCTTCGCCCATTGGAAATTGATTGTAGTGCTTATTTTTCTCTTTTCGAAATCTTACAAATAATGTCTACAAATGCCTGGAAACTCATTACAATAATATATCCTTTTAAAAAAGGTTTTTATTATTTAAACGTTCACAACAGCACTAAACTTACTGTCTACTTCAAAAAAACAAGTTGTGGTTTTTTTTAATGTTTCGTATTTTTTATGATTTTAGCCCTATTTGACAAAAACTACATATTACTTAAATATTATTCTTGATTTTGTTAACCAATTTATTGTTGGAAAATAATTGATTACTTTTAAATAAAAAAAAAAGTTCGAAAATAATCGTCATGGCAAGGCGTTCATCAATGTTATATATATAAATAAAAACATTACATATTAAGTACCAAATATTATTCAATAATAAACGTATCTACCTCTTCCATCAACTGCTTAACTTCTTTCTTCACAGCAGCTATCAATCGATCCTTTTGTTCAGTGCTCGGGTCAGTTGACGTCGCGGGCATCTCCTCCGACCCACTTTCAACTGTACAAGAAAAATATATTAAATAAAACCAAATTAGTATACAATGGAACGAGCAGATAACACCCCCAGGGAGTCTATTTCATTTTCTGAGATAGAAAATATCCAATATGTAGCCTTAAGATTTTATCTATAACTCTGAATTTCATTAAAGTCAGACAACCGACCGATCGATTAAGGGCAAGGGTAATATCGAATGTTGTGATTCTTAGGCGATAATAAAGTCTGTAAAGGATTTATATTTTCAAAGAATAACAAAACCTTATTCGTTTATGTAACACATGAGTTTCTCCGCTAAATATTCTGTTAGGCACTAAGGAGTTCTTAATTGAATGTCCTTCATTGTAAAAGAGACACGTGGAGATCGCAACAATTTGAAGCCCGGACCTCCGTTTATGATCTGCGTATTCCACTAGGCGATCCCTACTTTTTTATAAAATGCAAAATATAAAACGCAAACTAAATCCCTCACAATCTTTTAAAATCCAAGTTAAAATCCCTTTGTAAGTCTCAAAGCATCGACTTCAAGGTAAGTACATAACGACATGATTATAAAAATGAAGTACGTTTCTTCTTAACGTTGAAATATGAAATTCTATTACCATAAAAACAATATTTAATTGTATAGTATGGGTCAAAGCGTAAAGTAAGTTACAAATACCACAATATATTCTTTTTATAATCATTGTATACAATATAGTACCTTAATTGCATAGGAAAGACGAACGAATAGTGACTACCCTGGTATAAATCTGTTTCAAAAATTTCATTCACAATGGCAGATAATATTATAAACTGACGCTTTTAAAATAAATATACCTATTTCATTGTAGCTTATAGATAACAAGTGCGGAAGGAATATAATATATTAACATATTTTTTTTGCTAATCGTCCTTTATACATATAATTTTTGTATTTAGTATATATTAATGAATTTTATTTATTATATTCCGGCTATCCTTATTTTACATAGCCGGACATATACGTAAACACCCCACCACACAGGGTACTTGTGTGTGGTTGTGTATGGTTCTGTATGGTCGTGTATGGAAATGATTATGATGTAGTTATATAAACTAAATACAAACTCACTCACTTATTGCAGTTTGTTAATAAAATCGTCTGTAAACTTTGTACCAAACAGACGAACAAAGAATAAAAGAATTGGTTCCTATATAGCAATATCATCCTTTATTAAGTGTATTTAATATTTATGAAGGTACATACGCAATTACACGTATTTAAAAAAACGGATTTAAGCTTAATGTTAAAAATAAAGATAGTAACAAAAATATACCAAATATGTATTATACTTTCTAAATCAAATCAAATCTAAATCATTTTTTGAAATATAGAAGCATTACACTTACATAATGATTGCTGATGGCATTTTGAACTTACTGGTATCCTGTTATAAAACCCGATTCATTATCCTACAAAAAGTTACGGACTCTATGCGGTCGGTACGTTAGTTAAATTTATCACACGGTATGTATTGTACTTAAATAAATAATTTAATCGTCTTCTCTAAATAACATTTCCTATTTACACTTTGCAGTTTGGACCAATAGTCTCAGGTTCATTACAATGTTTTTAAGAACGCATAAAAAAAATACGTGGGGCGACAGGTAAGATGTGTATTATCATAACAGTGGTATATAATTGTGACTGTATTATAATTGTCCAAGTCTCATTATATTAAAAAATTGCGGTAAACCTTATTATTTTATCCGAAAAGTCGAGTTAGGTAATAAAATATTAAGGTACAGAACAGTAACCCTTCCATCTGGTGCATCCTGGGCATGGTACTGTATGTTCATGCCATGAGCAAAGCAAGACCATGTCGAACGAGTGATGCGACGTTAATGTCATTTAGTTCAGTCCTGGTACTTCTATGTGATATATATACTTCTAATGTGGCCAATGCCTTCGAGAGTCTTCCCTGAGAGACGATCAGGGGGCACTTCGATACTACGGGATAACCTACTTATCTCATGAGGCTGTAGCAGGTTCTCTGTCAGGGGGCGATGGACTATTAGTCCAGCGTTTGGTAGCCTGCATTATTCCATAGGGATTGACTGGTTCTTACAAAACCAAAAGAAAAAGATGTGGGTGTTGTGCTACCCGGATAAAAGCGCACCGGGCTGGGGTAGGACGGAACGGGATGTATGTAGCTTCCAGGAGACAGCCGGGCTGGTGGAAGTTGAAAATCACCGCTCCAAGTCGTCCCAACGTCCAACCGATCCTGGAAAGATGTTCGAGCCTCGGGCGGCTTTGTACAACTCAGGCCGAGGCTTATCAATGCCGCTACGATCGTGGGCCGCCTCCTACCCAACGTGGTAGGGCCAGGAACACTGTGCCAAGGTTTACGATACACCTATTTGGGTCGACGCTCTTACCGCCGGCAACAGTCCTCTTCTGTGGAGACCGCGAAAGTCATAACGGTGACAGCGATACAAGGCTACCGCACAGTGTCGTGGACGTGGAGGTGGAATGAACCAGAGCTCCGGCATATCAAGCCTTGATTCATAGGTGAATATTCCGGTGCACACAAAACCGGGCCCACATAACCGCCAAAAGACTTTTTTCCGTCGGAAAAAAACCGCAGAATCCGTGTGGCGGATTCCGATTCCACCAGGAAGCCAGACACCTTTTAAAAGTTTCTCCTAAGTAATACTCAATATATTCTTGTTAAATATATAAATTAAATTTTTATTAATTTAAAATTAAGTATATTCTTTTATTGTTCTAATAAAAATAATAACACGTAAGCCACTTAACTTATATTATTTTTCATTGCACCAGCAATTGATAACGGGCTTAATCGCATTCAACGATTACCTATCTACAAACTTATAACTAGGAGAGCAATGAAATGTGAAATTAATTGCTTCAATAAAGTACTCGCTTCGACAAATAAGATTCTAGGTCCGTTAGAAAACAAATTTATTTTTCTAAGCCATGTTAAACCGAACTTGGATACAGGGATACTAAGATTAATGACTTAGTACGCGTCAGCTGCTCTCGGCCTTACGAAAATCTTAAAGGATACCAAATATCCTTAAAGATATTAATCATGTTTTTGCCCATATATCATTTGTATTAAAACATGCGAGAGCTATGATATTACAGAGATATATGATCAAGCATTTTCGTATAAATAATAATTAATCATATTTCCCAACGCCATCTTCTATCCATCGTTATTTACTCTTAAATATGTCAGAAGGAAACTCTTATTTTACAAAATATAAATATATTTTGATTAAAGGTGGATAAGTATCGTACTACAGTAATTTATCGTTGACTTTACTTAATTATTTATATTATTAATGAAAGCCTGTGAAATAAACAACAGCTTTACAAATATTTGTGTATGTAACCGTATGAATACCCGTATATACAAATGCATGAAACTTTATCGTCGAACATAAAACACTTAAACGTCACATGGTCGTACTCGCCCACAACCGCCGTTATCATTTATGTCAAAGCGATGTTACACTCCAGCAATTAGAATGCCCTACAAAACGTGGCCTTACTCTATTACCATAATATTTACATTACAATAAAAATGGAATGTATGCCAATTTATATATATTTTTTTTTTGTTTTTAATTTAACATATACATACCTTTATTTTGAGCGGCCATTGTCGTTAAAAGCCGACCGACTGTATCGCATTATTTACGCGAAGAACCACACATATCTCACTTATCTCGATTTTATTATTCCGAACCGCACAGAACGCGTTTACAATCTCACTGATGGTTGAAAATGGCTTGTTTAGTGGAAAAATCGATGTCGCGCCGCGCGCAGTCGGCTGCTAGCAGTACGTAAGTGAATAGGTCCTGAAACAGCGAACATAACTATCGTATGATACTCTACCTACTCTGAAATTCGGGCACGTACCGAACAAAAAATATTTGATTGGCTAGATTGTGAAGCGTGTTGTTTAAAACTCTAAGCTATACATATGCAATTTATATTAATATAATCCTATCCTATATTTCCTTTTAAATTTTTATTATGACCATGCGGGTCTCAAGCTACGTATGTGCCGAATTTCAGCACGATCAGGTGCAATGTAAATGTAGGACGAATAATAAAAACAAATACACGTTAATACAAAACTTATTTCGTCATATTGATTTAATTTAAATGTGCTTGTGTTTATACTTCGAGGGCTTCGTAATAATGGACGCTAAGGGAAAATTTCTTTTTTTCGTTTTTTGCTGCTATACAATAAAATAATTAAAGTTAAAAATATTTATATAAGTATATATCTCTACATATATTTTTATTATTTGATCGAAATAATAGCAGGGCTATATAAAGGTATGTAAAGGGGAATATAAAGATGACATTGGATGGATAGGCATAATTAAGTAACAATCATCAATATATAATATGTTTAATTTAGATAAGTTGGGCATTTTATAAGTTGGTCAACTGTTAGACATAAAAAATTGCTTATGTCTTTCCTTGGACTACAAGCTTGCTTCAAAACAAATTTCATAAAATTCGGCTTAAGTGGTTTGGCCGAGAAAGAGCAACAGACAGACATTGCTACTTTCGCGTTTTTAAAATAATTATCGAAGTATACATTCAGTATTAATAAAAGGATTGTAACTAGCTTTTATATTTTAATAATGAAGTAATAGTTCTATGTATGTATTTTTTTGAGTTTTATTAAAACAAATAAATATTATATGATAATCCCCTTGTGAGTACTACCAGTAACTATATTTTTCGGGGTGTTTCTAGTTGTAATCTTCACAATCAGGCGTAATTAATGTGTTTCAAAACTTTACGACCTGTACAAACTTAAAAGTCACCACAGTACATATATTTTGATTAAAATGAAATTTGTTTAATATTTTATTCACATTTTTATTTATCCTTTATAACTATCCATTTGTTATAAAGCCCCTAGACACGAAACATGTTATACCTACCTACTTAAACCTAGTCATTATATCAGTACCATAAAATAATACAAGAGTATTAAATATAAGAATATTGCCTATATGTACCTAAATTACATAATATTATTTTACAAAGACAAACCACTTTTTCTCATTCAAAAAAAAAAAAATCACACTCTCAATATTATTTCATTCTTTATTTAATGGAAAATGTGATATTATATAACATTCTATTAATAACTCTTTCCCTGTCCTGTGTATCTTTAACATATGATTCGTGCTTATTGTTTTTTTTTTAGATATAGATCTAAATGGATAGGGTGGATTTATATCCATAACTGTGGTTTAACCGTTGAGTCAGCTATTTGGACATGGAACCCGAAAAAGTTTGTGCATTTTTTACATTCTTACGTAAAGGGTTACACGGTACAACGAGGGTGGATATTAAATCTGCTTAATATATGTGATATTTGTATTTTGCATTAAATTTATAGACGTTCGAGACTCGAAAAGGTTATGTGGCTATTGAGTAAAACCACGCAAAACTTAATATGATGAATGAATGAATGTAAGTACTGTAATAAACCAGGTTTTTGTATATTATCGATAAAACTTATCAATATCTTAATCGAGCGATTATATTTATACTTAATCAGATACTACTATACCAAAATAAAAGTTTAATGCAACCGATATTATTTATAACTCTTAAGTCCAATATACTTTAAGGATTTAAAACTTTAAACATATTATATTTTCTGTTTTTTAACCTGTTGTTTAATATCTTTATTCATCCGCTGTATAAAAAATCCCATTAAAAAACTGAATTACACTTTTTGATAATTCTTACAATGATACTTTATAATATCGTTTAATTTTAATTCATTACTTAAGCATGACTCACCTTTTTGCTATTTTTTTAACTTAGTTCATAAAACTCTAATAGCCCGTTTACGATTTTTTATTTTATATTGCTGTCATATATGACTGCGATTAAATCTAATCATTTTATTTTCTTTAACCGCGATATTGCAATAATTAACCTAAGATTAATTATATCTTTTTATACACAATCACTGATAATGTAACAATAATAAATACCTTAAGGACATAAAACTAAAAATAAACTAAATCATATCTTTTTAAAGGCTATACTTTCACATTATTTTATTATAATATAAGATTATATACTCCTTCTATAACACATTTAAAATGCCTGGTAAAACATACAAAAATGATTCATATTAAATAAACACGTCAAATTTGATTATAACGATAAGTAACTATTACTATAAGAAATAATTATCACACAAAAGGAGGATGTCTGGTACTCTGCCTTTTTCACTTTGGTTTTCAAAATATGGAATTTTTATAGCTCAATTTAACCTATCAGCATCATCTTCTTCCATTCTGTAATTAGTTTGTTTTTATACAATATTCAAAATGTATTCACAAATTATTAGAAGCTATATTTTACCAAAACTTGTTCAACGGCTAATAATTCTATAACTATTAAAATTGGTAGACCCTGAAGCTTAGAATAATATTTATGAGTAAGTATACAACTTTGATTACTAAAATCATTTCTTAAATCTGTAGTAAAACATATTGCATCAAAAAAACACAGAATTGATCTAAAGGGTGGCTGTCTGGATTAATACCTTTACCCTATTAAATAGGAAAGAATGACTCAAAATGTCAGTGTCATGATTTTCAGAAAAGTCAATAATATTTCGTAAATGATAAACACACAAAGTACCTTTAAATACACAGTAAATAATAAAGTTTCATTCAAAGTAACAAAACATGAAGGAGACGAAAATGTGTACTCATTTATCGGGTGGCCGATTGAACGTCGCAATACTGCAAGAAACGATGAGAAAAGAGTTATTAAATCTTCTACAAATATGCGAAGGAAAAAAAGTAAATTAATTAAAATTATAATTATGAGATTATATTCAATAATTTAAAAAAAAAATCTGACCGATAATAATTTCAGGTAATCATTTGGGATGAGTGGCTTGCTGGACCAGTTGGTCTCGTAGCTCAATATTCAGTGTTGAAGGAACACGAAGTAGCTGACATGTTTCCTCTCAGACCAGGCAGTCTGCCTACTATATCTGTCAATCACATCATATTTATTGCTCGGCCTAAGCTTGTACTAATGGATCTTGTTGCAGATTACATTCTTTCTTTAAGGTATGTAATCTATTTAGTAAAAAATAAAATATAAACACTGTATCTTGGTGACTTTATATGGAGCGAGAAGTGGCTTAACGACCAGATTCAGACGTCGTATCTGGCTTAACGTATATAACTATTTTCATTATGAACACACATTTATAGTCCAACTCCAGTAGAAAATTAAGTAAAAAAAGATGATTGCCTGAGGATCCAGGAAGCGAAACCCTATATTGGTGAACATAATAAGTACACATATGAAAGATATATTATTACCAACTTTTTAAATTAATTAATAGTTTTTTTTATTTCATTTGGACAAAAAATAACTATTCACCACAATTTACAAATAAAACATGAGTAATAATCCTACAGAAAACTGGTAATATCCCAATTATTAGCTATGAAAATTTCTCCTACAACATTCAGGTTTTCTAACAATGTTTTTCTTCAACATGATATACCAGACAATTGTAAACAAAAATATCTTATCAGCAAGCTTGGAATCCACAAAATCCAGTAAAAATTCACTTTTACAACGTTATAATGTAATGATATTTGTGTTACATAGGTCAAAGCAAAGTTCACGAGTTGAATTTCATCTCTTCTTTGTGCCACGAAAGAGTGAACTTTGTGAAAAACATCTGAAAAACCGAAGTGTATTAGCCAATCTTTCACTCCAGGAATTCAAGTGTGATATATTTCCCTTTGACAGTGATGTTATGTCTCTGGAACTCCAAAATGACTTCAGGTAAGGTAATCATAATAATCTGCTTATTTTATAGTATATATTTGTAGTAATATTATAAATGCGAAAGTAACTCTTTTTGTCAGTCTGTATGTTGCTATTTCATGGCCAAACCACCAAATAGAATTTGATGAAATTTGTTAGGAAGCAAGCTTGAACTTGCCTAATACCTGACAACCACCCCCTAAGCACCACCAAAGCCACAATCAACAACTAATAGTTGTATAAACTATGTTGTACTAAAATAAATATATTTATAAAAGTATAGGCACTTGATAATATCTAAAATATTCTTATTGTCATATTTAAATCATTTATATTGACTTATTTACTTAAATATTTTGATTTTAGAGAAAATTATTTGGAAGGAGATCCCACATGCTTGTACAATGCAGCACAAGCAATCCGCACTATACAGCATTTGTATGGTATAATTCCGAGAGTTTATGGAAAAGGGCAGGCTGCTAAACAAGTATGGACTTTTTTTTTAGATACATTCAATAACTATTTTAGCTAAGTTTCATTGTTTTAGCTAAGAAAGTGTTTTAGCTAAGTAAGACATTTGATGGTGACTAGTTAGTTATCTACAACCTTAGCACTGAAGTAATTCTTTCACTGTCAATGTGCCTTAACTAACCTAACTAACTAACCATGGGACTAATGATGTAATGTCCCTACAATTTTATAATCTCATCCAAACTTTTTGGTAAATTATCATTTTTGAATACTGTCTGCATAATACTCTACCCATAGAGTATTATAATTACTATTTTTTATGTCATAAAAAATATATGCCTTTTTTTATAAAAGAGAAGTCAAAGTGATCACCACTGCCCATTGACATAGCCACTGTAAAAAATATTAACCATTTCTTAATCTTTGAAACTAACTAACTACTAATTGTACAAAAATTGTATTTTGTCTATTATTTTATAGGTGTGGGACCTCCTTTGTCGCCTGAACAAAGAAGAGCAAGGCACAAGTCCGCGGGGCGTCTCCACGGCTTGTATCGACCAGCTCCTGCTCTTAGACCGTGCTATAGACTTCACTAGCATTATGTCTACTCAACTCAACTATGAGGGATTAATTGGTAAGAATGTTTGTTACTAAATAACGCCAACACGGCTGTACCGATCTGAAAATTTGCCACAGAGGTATTATAGTCTGGAATATCACATAGGTTACTTTTCGTCCCGTAAAAATGTATCTAACACCTGCAATACATACCCCTTCATATACCTCGTTGAAGCCGCTGGTGTTAACTATATTAAAAAAATTATAAACTTTCTATTCAAATTTTAATGACGATTTATTTAATCTCTTTTTTTTTCCACTTAATATAGATGAGCTATACGGTATAAAGAGCACAACAGCAACATTCCCCGGTCACAAGTTCGTGAGCCCGGACGACGCGAGTCCCGAAGTGACCGCGCGTGAAAGGAAACGCATAATACTTAACTCCGGTGAGGAACTGTTCACAGAACTAAGGGACTGTAATTTTACCGCGGTAAGTGTCTGCCTGTCATTTACATCCCTTGCTTTTTCTGATAGAGTTTAAGAAAGAGAGAACTTTCTGATTGCCAAACAGGACAAAATTAAAGAAAAATGAGTATGTGGCGAAAAAACCTCAGTTCCCTTTACCTTGGTAAAATACGCATAATCAATAAACATTTAATTTTACAAACAATAACAGATAACAAATGAGCAATTTTACATTGAATTATGAGCTATTTAGTAAATATACATAATAACAGTAGTACTGTTACGTTCCGGTTTGAAAGGTAAGTGAGCCGGTGTAACTACGGGCATAAGGGACATAACATTTTAGTTCTCAAGGTTGGTGCTGAAGTAAGAAATGGTTAATATTTTTTAATGCGCTAATGTCTATGGGCGGTGACCACTTACCATCAGATAGCTTCCCATTTTCCCGTCCGCTTACATTAATCATAAAAAATAAATTGCATAACCTCAATAGCGTTGCAAGCAGTACTTATAAGTTCATTCCATAAGGTTCCATCCTATTAGTTTACGATTTTTTATATTTTAGTTTTCTCTTATCTTAGGTTGGAGCTGCTTTATCAAAGAAAGCTCGCGTTATCAAGACACAATTGGACGAGAGACACAACGATAAATCTGTACAGGAAATAAAACAATTCGTGTCGCGCTTACCACAAATGTTGGCCAATAAGCAATCATTGGCCGTGCATACCGCGATTGCAGAATACATTAAAGAGGTACATATTAGTTCTAGAATGTTCTGTTTATAGTGATAGGTTTTGGTTTGTTTATATTATGTAAAATATTTATGAAATTAAAGAAAACGATTTAGCTAGTATAACACTCAAGTGATAATAAATGTCATCCTCCCAAAACAAGCCATTAAATTACTTTAATTGAAATTTTCGAAGAGAAAACAGATATTTTGTGTGAATCAAAACTTCATCTAACCCAATGTCATTTACGTTACAGAAAAACAACTTTATTTGTTATCTGTTCTTTGACAAATGTGACCAGCCAGCTACTGACGAGTTGGGTTTCCTTATTTTATGGGCTTTATTGATTACTTCAACTGTCGAATCACCTCATTGCTAATGACATAAGAGCATAGCCCTCTCCATAACTTGTTAGATGACCTTGACCCAATGAGCCAGGCTTTGGTTTATGCTTTGTACTTTTTCATGAAGCATTATTTCTATCAGCATTTGTATAATTTAATAAAATTATTTTACAGACTACAGATTCATTTGAATTTCACGATACAATACAATGTGAAGAGGATTTTTTAAACTGCATTGATAATGAAAAAGTATGCCCGTTTATAGAAGATCTCATTGCTCAAAAGGCACCCTTAACTAAGGTAAAAGAATATATGTTTTATATTTATAAAGGAATTTTAGATGACTTAAAACATATCGTACAAAAAGTTTTTGTTGTCTACACCAAATATTATTAGGACCGTGGTACGCGACAATGTTCACTGTCGTGCCAGAAAAACAATCGCTTGTTTTTAATAAAATAAATAATAATGTCTTACGATTTAGAGTATCTTGTATTAATTATTTTTTAGTAAAATCGTTCAAAGGAAAACTATTTGAACGCTTTTTATATAAATATAGTTCTTATACACAATTATTGGTACTTTATAAATATTATGTAAAAACATTTTTTATAAATAGCAATAAAAATATAAAATTTATCGTTATTGTAATATAGTACACAGTGATAATAGTCATCAAGATTTTTTTTTTTTTAATTTAAAACTTGCAATAACTAAATATTTTACTCCACTCATAGTTTTCTTTTTAAATGAACAATAAGAAATGCATACGAAAGTAAGTTAAAGTAAGCATTTCTCGAGCACGACTCGTTTTTCAAATTCATTTTGGTCATAATGTATGATAAACTAATCCAAAAATAAATTCTATGTCGCTGCTAACAGTACTTAGTTACAGACGTCAATTAACGTCATACGGTGCTCCATCACAAAAGGTCCAATTTTAAGTGCAAATGGAACGAATAGTACATCCTAATAAAATAAAAATTAAATAGAAGTTTCATATTTAATGTGAGTATAATGAATACATAAAATACATTCTAGGTTCTTCGATTGATCTGTCTTCAGTGTGTGACTGGATCAGGTTTAAAACCAAAAGTATTAGAATATTACAAACGAGAACTCGTTCAAGTATATGGACTTAATACTTGGCTGACTCTCTGCAATCTAGAGAAGTGTGGTCTGCTGAAACCACAGACCGGGACCCGACAGTACGCTGTATTAAGAAAGGTAAGTTTACTTCTTCTAATTTAGAAAATACATTTTGGAGCTGATTTGACTTCGTTACTGCAATTTGATGCGTTATATATGTGGCAGACTTTTATCCGACACGGACTTCCTCACAATGTTTACATTCACCATGCAACTCGATATAAATTATAAACACTAAGGACGTGCGAATAACAACAATGATGTTCTGAATTTAAACCGGAGATCAGAACATCTGTTGGAGATTTATTTCCAACTTTTAAGTACTATTAGATGTAATTGATTGCATCGTTATAACACTAATAATTTATTACTTCCAGACTTTACATCTCACTGTAGATGAATCGGATCTAGATGCAAAGGAGAAGAGTTATCTCTCGAGCAAATATATACCTTTGACAGTACGTCTTAGTGAGCACATTGCAAAAAATAAGGGATGGACAGGTAATGATTATTATATGTTTTTACAATCAACCATCTGCTTGGTTACCATACAGTAACATTGACCCAAAATATAATAACCTTTTTAAGCATTTTTATATTTAATATGATATGCATATTAATACTAATATCTAATTATATACTGTGAGTAATTTTTTACTTTCTCAACGTACATCTGGCAGGAATTTTGTAGACCAAGCTTATAAGTCTGCAGATTAAGTTCTGGGAACTTTAGTCATGGAAAAGTTATTGGGTTTTTCTATCAAAAAGTTCTCATTACCTAGACTGCAATTTAGCTATTTTTAAGTTAGGAAGTGTTTACACACCTGTGCATTCGAAACCGTCTCCGGTTTTATCAGATGCCCTTCCCATCGGATCATGAGAGTGACACACCTGTGCAGTTTGATATCCTCTTTCCAATTGAGTTGATCTTGTCAGACACACCAATGGTCAAAATTCTGGCTGTATGACGTCATACACCTACAAAATAAGACTCGAAAACGATTACAAAAAAACATAAATGTATATTATTTTAAATGATAATAATATTATAAATAACTGGTTACTGATTAAATTTTATCAGAGGTTTAACAACTGGTATTACAAAAATGTCCCAATTATTCCTTTGACGTTATGACTCATGTAACATGATCAAATAAATGATGACTTGTAATTTTATCCTCATTATGTAAATTTACTAATTAAGCTACTTAACGTTGTAGTCTAAATTTTTTTTTAGGTATCGCAGATGTATTGGGCTCGCTGCCCGGTCCAATACTAGATGAACTACAGAGTCTGCAACCTCGCATGATCCGACGCAACTCCATATCAAGTGAAAATTCTTCGTCTATAGAAAACCCAAAAGTTATCCTAGTCTTCTTTATTGGCGGTTGCACATACCATGAGATATCCGCATTGAGGAGCATCAGCCAACAAGAAGACTCCAATGTTGAATTTGTAGTGCTCACAACTAAATTAATTAATGGCAACACTTTTATTGAAACTTTAATGGAAGCTGAATAATCTGTGTTCAATTATAATTTTTTTATTTAAGAATATATTATAAAAAAGTAATAAATTATTATTTTATAGTTGTTCATGTAACTACAACTAAGACAAAAATAAATACATCTATGAAAAAGTATTTTGCATTTTAATTATTAAAACATAACTTGACTTATTAAAATGAAAAGATTAATTTAATTTATCTATGTCATAAAGATAGATAAATAGATAAAAACAAAACCATTGTGAACCATGAGTTTGGTTTATTAAAATTTCATATTATTTAACTTGCATATAATATAAATTTTAATTTGATCAGTTTAAATAAACTTACAAATATCTTGCATGCTTACTTGTCTATATATTACATTATTAAAGCTTCAGCGTAATAAAAATAATTTTCACACACCAACGGTAATTGGACTTGACTTTTCTCATAAATATTCATTGCTTGTGTACTTTGTGATGTTCTTTGGTGGTGCTATATTGACACCGAATTTTTTCGCTAAATCTAATAATTTCTCATTTTCATAACCAACCTCTTTTTTGTAGTTTTTCAACATGAGTGGCATTACTGTATCCAATATAAACCTAAAATTCTTCTGAGCGTAGCTCGTGTCATTACCCACAGAACACATAAGGCGTGAATTAAATATAGCATATATACATTCATCGACAACATCCATCATATCCTTTGTAACAATTTTTAGGCCAATATTTTGTATAGTTAGAATTGACTGCGCAAACCAGATGGTACTACTTGATAAGTCCACCCACGTTTCATTTATAACATACCTAACTAAGGACAGGCCCAGATTTTCCATTTGTAATACGAATTTATTGACTCCCGCTTTTGTATGCATATTAACTGGGGTCCACTTGTCTTCTATTACCTTGGTCTTCATTGAATCCATAATTTTTTCCTTGTGTTCTCTCATTGTTTTTATTATTGGCATTCTTAAACAGCTATTCATCTGAAATCTTAAATCTAAACCAAACTCACAAAAAAGATTACATTGCTCTCTCAAACTTTGTGCACACTCTAAGACTGATTCTAAAGCACATTGTGGTGTAAACACTTGTTTAATAATTTGACTCATTAGAATTCTAAGTTGCATACTAGCCCACACTATAAAAGCACTTAATTTATTTTTAGGGAATAATGAAATAAATTCTGTTAAGGCATCACTCAGTGAACAGAAGAACACTTCTCCCACTTGTTTCACATAGCTATGGATAGAGCCCTCGAGCTGTACCGACTTAACGTGAGCTCTGACTGTGTGACTACATATGTCTAGAAACAGTTCACAAGCTTGACTAGTCATGTTAAACTTATTGAGTATTAAAACTGGGTGACGTGAAGAACGCAAACCCCCTCTTGGACTCCAGTTATGAGTGACGTCTAGTTCTTTAAGTAAAATTTCAGTCAAAGCTTTCTGTTTCTGCTCAATCTTTTTTAAAATGTCGTCCCTCTGTGGATGGTTTATAAATTCTTCTGTACTTAAAGTCTTTTGAGCAGACAACATCAAGTCATAAGTTTTTTGAAAATGTCTCTCCACAATTAAAACATCTAACTCCTCAGTAACATCAGCTAGCCAATCAGGAAGAGGCGTGACTTGTGGAGAGGGTATCTCTTCCACAGAAATACTAGGTGATTCTAAAGATTCGTGTTTAACCTTCTCTTGTGAATCCTTTTTCTTTTGTTTTGAATTTTCTTTTTCAATATGCATTTTTTTCGCTATGTCAAATTGATCGAGCCAGTCTTTTTTTATTGCTAAACTGTTACATTGAAACACTCTAGTGTCAGGAAAAGCTAGAACTTTAAATGCTTGCCTCACAGTACCTAAATCACGCACATTGACTACAGCTAGTGTACTAATAGGGTAACAAGTTTGATATTTGTATCTCATTGGCCCACGTCGATTTGAAATCCAAGAGGTTAACATAAGGCAGTCATTGAACAAATAAACATGCATTCTCTGTAAAGCAGTGTTCTCTTCAGCATCAATCTCTAAGAGGTCACCCTCATGCAACAAATGTCTTTCTGGAACATCCAGTAAATTAATGCAACTTTCAACCTTTTCAGATATCAAAATTAGCTTATTCTTGCGTTCTTCTTCAGCTCGATCGGCTTCTAAGTCATGATTATCGAGTGACTCTCGCGATAACGTATTTTCATTGCCTAAAATCGAAGCTTGAGATAATGTTGTAAGAACAATTCGTTGATCACTTAACAAATGCGAGAGTTTGTACATTTCAGTTTCTAAGTGGGATATTTCCGTAGCAGTCTCGATGAATTGCATATAGTTTTCGTAAACATTTTTCTTCAGGGCACTTGCGGTTTCTTCAGCTAAATTTTTGATTTTCTCCTTTTGCTGGGCTAGCTCCTCCCCTCCGACACATGACTTTGCCAACTCTTTTACGTATCTTTCGGGTACAAATTCTGGTACCGCGAACTTTTCCATGTTAACGTCTGACATGGTTTCGCATATATATTTACAATATCGATAAATAATTTATAATAAAAAAACACTGTATCTCACATCATTCGATAATCGAACGATAGGACGTATCAATCATCAAATCAACCCATCAAATGTCAAATTACGTTTCGTAACTGCAAATATCTATTGTGTCAGTTGTCACAGAGCCTAATGTCACATAGCGTTTTATTTTACACGAGTTAATAACATTTTTGCTGACTACCTTTGATCTGCCTACTTACTGAAATGATGCAATCCAAAACACATGGCCTAATTATATATAAATATTATATTTATTTATTATGCAGCAGCCCTATTTCGATTTCCTTCTATTAAAACCGCTATAGACATCGAAATTCTAAATTTACCGTTTACACTGAAATCGTAGCTTACGTCAATGTAATTATTAATAACTTGCTATATATTTAGATATCGGTAAACCTGTAACTTACGATTTATACGAACCTTTATTGAATAATATTTCGAGTAGTATTTATACATAGAGAAATGAAATTTTTACCAGTTCATTTTGATAGAATAGAATTATATTACGTAAAGTTATATTTTATTTATTTTAAACAACTCTATCAGCATTGCGTACGTAATTATTTTTACCTAATGTTTTTAGGCTTAAGATGTATAAATTTAGCTAATATTTACACATATTTTTCAGTACCTACATTGTTACAAGTTTTTATGTGAAACTTATCACTTGTCCGGAAGTGTGTAATCAAATCTTGTAAGTTAAATTTAACCCACTTCCCCTTATCCTATGGATCTGAATTTTTATATGATGGTTCAGTTTCGATTAAAATGGTAACCATGACTTAATACTACTCCTAGGATTTGCTCAAGGCGAAGGAACTCCTCAATAACTTAACAGTACCTATAGATGCAAAATTACCATGTTTCACCATGACATGACTGCCTTCATAGTACACATAATGCAGGGTACTACTGTCAGCAATACTTTTGTCTATAGCCTATTCCAATGGAAGTAGGAAAAAAGATAAACAAAACTTAGATTTACGTATTCATGCGTAAAGATAAGAATAAGAGGTGATGAGTAATATCTATTTATAATACAACACTATTGCACTTAACTACTTATATACACTTTAATTTTACTTCCAAAATTCCGATAACAGTTTCGTCGCTTTTTCCGCAAATCCATAGTAAATATCATAGATTAATCAAGCTCTCAACCAATTATATCGCATCACTTTGCTGTCAAATGTTGTTTATTTGGCTTTTTTTCATGTTATGGTTGGAGTAGAGTATATATAGGCTCAAAATTCTTCCTACCTCACTTTAGTTCTTCGATTGGACTAGACTTTAAATAAAAATATTCTTATTTCGATTGGGATTAATAGTTCATGCGAACTCACTCCAAACCATACGCAATAAGAACTAATCAAAGTAATAAGTAATAAGATTAAATCATTGACAATTTACTATTTTGTACTGACTTGACATATTGCTAATAGCAATTAGCCATTTTTACAAACTTTGTATCTAGATTTTTAAAATAATATTTGAAAATTAATAAATAAATTAGGAAAAGTAATAAAATATATTAATGTAAGTCATGAAAAAGTTTATTTAAAATCTTTAATTTCAATCGATCACATGTTAAAGAAAAAAGTCAGATAATTGACAATCTAAAACATAGGATCAATTTTTTTAATTCGTTACATTCATTGTTTTACGGGTTATTCATTCCTTCTTTTCAGCGGTCGATTCAACTTTATCAGTCGATTCAACTTTGGCAGTGTCGCTGGGGAGATCAGTTTTGATTGCCGGAGGCTCTACGGACTCAGTAAAGTTTCCGTTCCGTTTGTATCTGTAGTAGCGAGTTGATGCCGCTTCGGAGTGAGACTGATAGCAGTTTACCAAAGCATCTCCATGGTGATCTGTTAAGAATTATAATAATATTAACAAAACATTAACAGTATCCACATTAATTTAAAAATATAGGTACACTTTATTTTACAATTTAACTATCTATAGACAATAAGAAATCCAACCTTATATGGCTGAGTATATGTAATGACACGTTTTAGGCCAGAAATTTTCTAAAATAAGCATAAAACCAGAATGAGTCGAGTTACCTCCAGGGCAGGTGCAAACGGCGATGTGTCGGCGCGCCATGCACACGGCGCCGGAGCCGCACTGCGTGTTGCCGAGGCACGGGTCCACGCACTGATAGCCCACGCACGCCAGGTGATCGGGGCACTGAGAATCCAGCTCGCATTCACCCTGTACAGTACATTATATTTAAAATACGATCGAGTGGAGATCCGAAGTATCTTGAATGATTTTACCGCTCTCACAACCAAGATTGTGTTTGAGAGAACGTGGGATCGATCGTATTGAGTTCAGTCAAGTATCTAGTATATATATTTATATCTTGCAAGCCCCCGGATTCGCACGGGTGCAGTTTTTTATAAATAAAAAGTCAATGATATAAATATAATTTATAACAAATAGCACTCAGAAATAACATAGTTTTTTACCAGTAAAAAATATCGAATTGGATCGTTACATACAAACAAACAAATTTTACCTCTTTATAATATTAGTATAGATTAACGCTAATATATAAACGGTGCACATTGTATTACAGCAATACTCGTATGGCATTTAAGATCTTAACTATTGCGTTTCTATAATATTTTAAGATTTCTATAAGATTTCCCAATTTTATCACAACAGTCTTGTAATAAATTAGGTAACTAAGAAGCTACATAATGTAAGGAGACACAATCGTTAAGGGTCAAGTGGTTAGACCTCGTCGCATCTCGAGTGCTCTGCGTCTGTGAGTATACCTTTTCACAGGCGGAGAGCGCGTTGCCGATGTACCCGGCGGGACACGTGCACACGGGCCGCTCGGCGCCGGTGCGGTCGTGTCCTGGGGTGCATTTCGCATTGGTGCCGCATGGATTGGGCTCGCAGAGGTCACCTGCGAGGGCCACATTTTGAAATGCCCATGAATAAATAACTTTGATTGCAATATGTCGATTTGTGAAAAAATATATTGTAGTTAAAACTATCAAACATAATTAAACAATCTTACAAGTAACCTATCTATGTAACGTATGTATCTACATAAATACAAAATATCTTTCATATTGTGATATATTTTTTAATATTCCAAAAACTAGACTTTTACGTTAAAATTATTTGTATCGCGACAATACCAAAAATAAAATAAATAGTTTACGTAACTTCCTATTCATATTACATTACTTTTAAATAGCTATTTATGGTATCGGTTAACAGGGTATTACTCATAAGCGTATTACTCACGCGCTTCGAAAGGTCTGCAGAAGGTGAATGGATCTCCGGTCATGGTCTTAGGGCAGGAACAGACGGGCGTCAGTCCGCGCAAGTTACAGTCGGCGTTAACACCGCACGCGTTAGTGCAGGGGTTTATACATGCGTTGTAAACGCAAGCTGGCTTGTAGCTGGGGCATTCGCTGTCAGATGAACATTCGGCTGTGCAGATACGGTAGGGATCGCCGTGGTACCCCTGATATATTAACAAATACAATTATTTGTCTTAATTTTTTTTTACAAAATATGTACATATGTATGCAAACAATACATTTATATTACTGGGAACTGCGTATTGGTGTCAATATAGTATTTTTAAGTATTTAACCTATAAAAATAGTCAATAAAACAAATTCCCATAAAATTCATGACTTAGTGATACTGAAATATTTTCAAGTTTTACATTTAATTGATTTAGTTTCTACTCACTCTGGGACACTTGCAGACAGCCCGGTGCGCGGCGACAGTCTCGCAGTCGGCGTTGACTCCGCAATCCTTACAAGGGCTGACGCACTTGAAGTCGCGACAAGACTGTTGTGTGCCGCAGTCACTGTCGGAGTCGCACTCATGTCTGCAGCCATTTAATGGACTACCCTATAAAGAACGAGGTGTCAATCAATACGAAAAAGATTATTATAATCATCAAAAACAGCGCAATAAAAAAACTTACAAAAGGCAAATCTCTCTACAAAAATTAAAAAAAGAATAGTATTATCTATACCCGGTATCCAGGAAGGCAGGTGCAAATAGCCTGGTTATTGGCAACATGGCACTTGGTGTTTTGTCCGCAGGGAGACGGGTGACATGCTTCTTCTGAAATTGTATTATTGTTAAATGTAAAGTGTGTTGTACTTACATTACAAATATATAACTGCCAAACCATTTGTTTTCTATATTGACGGTAATCTAGAGATCTATGCTAGAGCATTACTGTACTGATACTTAAATTTTTAATAGAAAACTACATTCATAGACTCGCAACTGTTTTATTATTCTATAATCCTTCCTTTAATTTAACAAAACGCTACTAGGCTGCCGTTAAATTTGTATATTACATACTTCATAATTTAAGTATAACAATTACCAGTAATATATTTTTAATTTAATCTACAACATCCACGGGCTCACAGTTGGCCGTGCCTTTTTTTACATTTTATTTTTATAAATTTTGGCGTTATTTTATATTTTTACTGAACATCAGCAGATCTTCGCTGGACTTCGAGCTAGTCGTCTTTTCTGAAACTGCTCGGCCGATGAATCTGCCGATAGCGTCGCTACCATCGTCCGTGTAATAAACACAGGTGTTAGTGTGTCTAGTGATTGCCACAACTGCGTGAGGAACACTTTCGTGTATACGGAGCGTCACATTCTTCGACTGGACTATGATAACGTCGCCGTAGGTCTGTCCCTGAGATTCGTGGATGGTCATGACGCTTGACCCTTCACCTTTTCCGTATCCCTGGTCCATCAGGAGTTTCTTTTCCTCCTGCGTATGGGCCAGATATAGGGTTTTGGTTTGGTCGGATGGTATGTTGGCGTCAGTGAAACTCTCTATTTTGAGAAAGTGGACGATGGAGCTTGCAGAGTAGATGTTACGGTAGACTTCGCTAATGGCGTATGCGACGTCCAGGGGGTTTCGGTGCGTACAGGATAACTCACGGGTGATGTTTGTTGTCAGGCTTGGTCGGCAGTACCTCATTTCGAACAGATTTTCTCTGTCGGTTGATATCTCCGATGAGGACCACCTCGCTAGCTCCGGACAGCTGTGCCGCCATTACTATGGCTCCGAAGTGGTTCATGAGGGCTTCGTCGACCGTAAGACGGTTACATTTTATGCTCTCGTTGAACCCGTTCACTAGCACGGATGCCATAGTTCGTACCCTTGATTTAGCTTTTTCGCCAAATCGGTATACAAGTTGTTCTTTCAGGTCTTTGGCGGCTTCGATTGTGGAGGTGACTACTACTTCTTTGTCCTCATCGAAATTCCTGACAATGTGAGTCGTCTTTCCGCATCCTGGTACCCCGTTTATCCACAATATCTGTGGCAGTTCCCAACCCACGAGAGGTGCGTCGATCCCCGGACATTCTGAGATGGACTTTGCCATCACGAGTATCCTGTCGTCTAGCATTACTCTCGTGCATCTGGCCACTACTACCACTGGGTCTCCTGTTGGTGTGAAGAACCTAGGGAATGCGTCTTTTCGCCCCTCATCTTCAACCAGGCCCACGAATCCTTCTGCAGCGCTGTAAGCAGCCATGTACCGCCCCGACATTTTCCCTTTGATAACTTGGGATGTGTCGTTGTTGTATATGGCCGCCTCGGCTTCTTCAAGCACCACCTCCAGCAGCTTTTCGTTACCGCGTCGGTAGGTCTGCATGATCTTTTTGCAGGTGGCTAAGTGGACCTCACGGGTGGCCGTCACAATAGCCCGGAACTCTAGGAAAGCATTCACTGCATGGTCTCGAGGGTTTGATGCTGGTCTCAGCTTTGATGATATTACTTGACCCTTATCGGCCCTTGTTAGATGGGCGCGTATTGTTTTAGGCTTTCCCGGGTCGTTGACCATCAGGAATTCCCTCATTGACTGCGCCTGTCGGTTTGATGACACCGACGGGCCGGGGTCTGATTGGGGTGAGTGCGACATCTTGTTCTTCGAAAATACCAGATCGCGGATTAAACACGTCACCGCCGTCACTACAGGTCCAGGGCTCGGCCATCTGTCTCGACGGCACTTCGGGGCCTGGGCCGTTCTCTGCGCCGCTATTTTTAGCTGCAATCGCTCAGATCCGCTTAGTTGGGACTCGATGGTGGCCGGCTTTGCAGTGGGGAATGTTGTTGGGACCTCGGGTTTCAGGAAACTCAGGTCTTCCCTCTGTCCTCATATGCGATAACCTCATGTTTTTTCGAGGCTAACAGGCAGCCAAAGCGGACAGCAATGTCACCTGTTTCAAAGCCGACTCTCGTGGCGTCCACGCTTATCGTACTTGGGTTCTCTCCGTGGTCCTCCTCCCCCATCTTCGAGAGCATTGTGCACGCCATTGCAAAGGTGGCTTCCTCTTCCCGTTCGAAGAGTGCGACCACTTTGTTTCGTAGTCGCATCAGTCGACAGGTCAAAGCACCCGGCATTTCCGTTGTTAGCGCGTCGATGGTGGTCCGCTTGATGCTAACTTTGAAAGTACTCCCTTTAATGAGTAAGGCTATTCCAGGAGACACAGTCAAGAGATCTGAGCCCTCCGGGCAACAGAATCCAATGCCCACCCTCTCAGTATCTCACCCATAAAGATAGCACACACCCTTTGATTTTCATGCCCGGTGTACCAGGTTCACCCACGTTTTGCAACAGATCCGTGAACGCGGTGTATTGAGTGGACTGGTTGGACGTGATGGGCTGGTCTCTCTTTACGAGCAATCCCCGTAGAGTATGTGGGAGAGCCTGTAGTTTTTGCCTAAGGGTGTTACCGGTGGCCCGGGTCTGGCTTTGCTGGGAAATCAACATCGGGTTTGTATTTTGAGTTTTGTGTTATGTGCTTTGTGGTGTGGTCTGTGCTGTTGAGAGTATTGTGTTTTGAATTTGTGGTTGTGGGAAGATTAAAGATGGTGCAGCGGATGAACTATGATGAACTATTTCTTTTTGCAGCTACTTGGGTGGATTTTCTGGCGAATGCGAATGAAGATGCGTTCTTGTATCCTCTTTCTCCATGATGGTTTGGAGAGAAGGTTTGAATCTGGCTTTCCAGTTCCTGTCTTCCTAGGCCGAATCTTGGGCATTCTAGGATTATGTGAAGAATTGTTTCCTCGCATTCGGGGTCACAGACGCAAGAAGGGCTATCTTTGATTTTAAATCGGTGGAGGTACGCCGCGAACCCCCCATGGCCGGTCAGAATTTGAGTGTCGTTTGGTGTTAGTACCGATGTTCTTACCAATATGAAAAACACATGAAATCTTTATAAAATAATAGTTTTATAATCTGGATAAAGTTCATAAAGCAGAAATATTCTGATTATTACTCTAAATTCTATTTACCAGGATCAGCAATGCGGCATGCAGTGAAGGGGTTTCCGGTATATCCGGCGGGACAAGAGCATACTGGAACGTGTTGACGGACCTGAAAAACCAAGCTGTAAGAATACACTGAACCCATAAACAAAAATTACCAAAAACTCTTGATTTCCGTCATATTTATCATACTTTTTTAAACGAATTCAATGAGAAAGGTAAATTGACTTTCTCATTGAATTCTTCTTCCTTCCTCCTGTAATTTTTAATCTGATCCCGAAGGAAATCGACTAAGTTAAATATCGGGTGATATTTAACTTAGTCGATTTAATGGATTTTGATATAAAATCTTTCATTAGATTCATGTTAATTGTATTTCGCTATTATGTGGTATATATCGATTTGGTAAGAAAAATGTTTCAAGCGGATGTCACAATAATTATAGAAAATCTAATTATATAAAACCTATCGAGTAAGGTAACGAAATGTATTTAATAGAACTTTCTTAAAATGAGCTCTTGTAAGCAGTAGGTATTGTTATTTATAGATTATTAAAAAAAATGGATTATTCAATTCATATCGACAATCGGCCTCATGAGATACAACGATTCAACGATGGCAGAATTAACACATTTGCGGGGAAACTGAAATAATTGATATAAAAAAAAAACAACTACTAGGTACCTACAAAACTGAAAACAGACATTCGCATTGTATAGTTTTTTCCTCACTTAATCAGTTTATCTTAATACATAATTTATGATTCAAGATCACTTCAACTGCAGTGTCATTGTTTCTTTTTGCACATTTCATAAACGATTCAACAATTTCTTACACAAGCTTTATATTCGTGATTTAGATTAACAAACTAATTTATTCTGGAGATTAATAATCGCTCTTACCTCACAATTGGCGTGGACTCCACAAGCTCCTTCACATGGGTTGATACAATGTTGGTTGACACAAGATTGATGTCCACGGCACTCGCTGTTGTCTGTAGACAGTATAGAATTAAATAAAAATTATAGCACGAATACAAATAATTCGAAGAATTGTATATAAGATCTGTTGTCTATTTCCAACATGAAATTTAAGTTTTTTTCATTATATCTTATTAAAGTATATATCATTATTTCTATTTACATATAGGTTTTCTTACCAACGCATTCGATTTTCACACACTGGGACAGCGGATCTCCGGAGTAACCTGGCAGGCACGCGCATACAGGCCTCACGCTACCGTGAGTGCAGTGCGCTCCTACTCCGCAAGTACTCGGACCACACTTGACGAGCTCGTCTGAGATGGACCTTCCATGCTCATACAAGTTGCGTCCGTAGTAACCATGTGGGTTGTAATTGTAATAACGTTGGGCTAAAAAAAATAATTATGTTTTAATTTAATGTTGATCATCGCGCTAATTGTTAATTATACATGTATCAAGCAATTAGTAATGATGTCAATATCCAGGAGGAAAGGCCGAAACTTCGGCCTTTCATTACGAAAACTAACTAACTGCGTTGGAGATATTGGATGCATGCAGGATGATTGACAGGGCACATTAAATGTGTGCGCATAACACAAGTGCACTCTCCGGTCCTTCATTGTCAATGCCATGGAAAGGCGCTCCAGAACTAAAGACCAAGCAATGATTTCTTAGGTTAATCCGATATTTATTTATTAACCGACCCCGAAGTTGATCATCAGGATCTCAGAAACTAGACTCGGGATTCGAACATCGCAACTTAAAACCTGCAGCCGTACAACTAACCACTAAACCAACGAGGCAGCTAAAATCCGTTCCAACCAATATTAAGCAACGCAACCTGTTTGCATAATCACATTACATTATGAAATCGTGAAGCCTCAGTGTTACCTTGGGATAACCGTATAAGGGTGTAAACGAGTTATCACCCACACAGGACCTTTTGTCCTTGTCCGCGCAACGGACCTCGGAAGTTTAATGTAACAATACGTGGCCGATTGATTAACGAAGACACAAATATGTAAATATTATTGTTCATTAGGATCGTGGGTGAGATGTATGATCAATCACAAAAAATAGTCGAGCTCTTATTTCATCTGCGTTTATTTTTAAGACTTATTTCAGTGTATATACACCTAATTTTTGCATACAAAGTCTACCTACCTGTAACAAATTATCATAAAAAATATATATAGTACATTCTCTTTAATACTGTATGATACTCAAGTTTTTTTTTTTTATTGTATAGATTATAATGGACAACGGCTGAATAAATAGAATAATTAAAATACTAAATATAGCAGTCTCGGACAAGTAAGGTGTTCTAGTCAAGCTTGCATAAAATATGAGTACTACGGACACAAAGACATATTGCATTAATAATGATGTATTATTTATTAAATAATACATGTGGGTCGATACAGCGTGGTTGTTTGCTAACGTGTGTTTTGCAAAAGCAACACATGTTATGAAGATAACGACATCACTAGCCCAAATAATATGTTATTTAATCGAAGTAATCAATAGTAATCGACTTATACGTTTTGTGCATAACGTTAATTTTTAGAAAAGTTAGTTAAGATATTTGAACGTGATATTTAGAAATTGTTTATTTTAAAAAGAACTGCAGTACGGTAGACTGGTTACGGTTGTGACAGTCGCAATATTAGGGAAACCATAAGGAATACGGGGGAGGTGTAAACACATAAGTTACAATATGTATTTATTTATAGTCTATTCCAACAACAAGAGGACAAAAGCCAAATAAACAACATTTGACATCGAGTTGACCCGATATCTTTGGTCGAGAAGTTCAATAATCTATGATATGAATTATGGATTTGCAAAAAAAATGCTTTTTGAACGTCTATGAAGCTGTTATCCAGCCTTTGGAAGTAGAATTAAAGTGAATATAAGTACATAGTTAAGTATAATAACGTATTAATATTATTCGAGAGCTGTTAATGGTGTACAATATAGCTGACCTATTAGCAAATCGCATGGAATACGTAAACCTGAGGCTTGATTATATTCATTTCTTCTTCGATTAGAATAGACTATAGATATTCATATAAATAGGTTTGTACTTACCATCAACACTGTGGCCGAATGCCAACAGCGCCAGAGACGCTAAACACATAAGTTTCCCCTCCATCTAAAACAAAAGGTAATTGTAAATAATAAGAAATACTAAAAGAGTATACACTGCAAAGCAAATCTAAATTTGAATACGTTTTTAAAGTTTGACTTTTTTATATCACACGCAGAAATTACTATAACGCTAATTTTTTTTCTATAATATTGTAAGTGCTGTTATCCCCGCAGTGCTTAAGAATACGTACGTAACTACTACATCTATTGTTTAGTTAGATGTACTTATTTAATTAATTCTTATAGAGAAAAACTTCTTAAGATTTAGTTTAAGCAACTATATCCATGAGAACAATGGTTGGCTAACCCATAGCTATACAAATATTTAAAAAAGGTGCGTCAATATTAGAATAATGAATACCATTATACTATTCAAAATAATGTCAAAAATTTAATATTAATGGTAACAATAATGATACCTATGGACTAAGTAAAATTCTATATTCGGTGATATAGAAAATTAATTATTATCATTATTATAGGTATGTTCGAATTCACTAATGAATAATTAAACAACTATCCTATACTAGATTATATATAGAGGATAAAAAATCCCTAAGTGTCTCTCATTTTATATAAATTTATTTAGATCGTTTTTTTTTTGTTAACGCAATATGCAACTTTATTTTATTAAGTTTTGTTTTCAAAAAATCAATAAAACAATAATCGTACATAAAAAGTATGATCATAGGTAATTTCAAAATCAAACATTATTTTATCGTTAAAACATTTTATACTATTTATTACTTAATCGATATTAAAAACCAAATCCAAAAGTCCTTATTTATGATTTCAGGAAACTTTTAAATCTCTTAAGTGATAAGCATAAAAAGACATGGGTACACATCACTTCATTATAAATACTTAACCAAATTTGACGCACTTGAAACACTTACTAAAATAATATTACAAAAATTGATTACAATCAACAAATAGCGACTTACACTTGTCCGTCGGTGTGTGTCGCAAAGAGGAAAACGTGCCTTCATCTCTTAGACAGTGTCCTTATACCAGCTGGCCGCGCCTACGCATCGCGAATTCGACTGACTAACTGCCGCCAAAATATGCATTTTAAAATATCATTTCATATCCGTCAATAATTAATTATTCACAGTTCCTTATATTGTTAAATAAATAGCTTTCAATAAAATGATGATCTAATTGTTATTTTTTATTTTATGTATTAAATGTTTTGATGTTTAGTTAAAAAGGAGCGAGCGTATTGTTTCTCCATATCCACTTAACGAGACAACATATACATGAACACATAAACAAGGTTAACTTCACACAATTCCGGGTAGAAGTGAATGAAGCAATAGCTTACGGAATTTTATATGGTTATGAATTAAATTTAATATATATAAGATTATAAACAGATATAATATAGAATAATTAAGTACACCTTAAAGTCTATTAAGTAAAGTCAGCGTTGAAATTTGAAATGAAATTATTTCTGGGTTAATTTGAGATTATTTGAGATAGACAATATAAAGGAAGGGTTGGTAATAACTTAGAAAAAAAAACAATGCAGTACAGTGTGCAGTACAGTAAAATTTGCAAATCTGTAATCACGGTACTGAAATATGTAGTCGAAACAGATGTTTTAATTATTACTTTCAATTATATATAGGTATATAATAATGATAAATTTATAAAGTTATATGGAGCCTAATAAATAATTTGCCAAAGGTTACTTGGTAAGTACCACCCACTGATAAAATATTGTACCGCCAAATTGTAATACTCAGCCTTGTTGTGTTCCGGTATGAAGGGTGAGTGAGTTGATGTAACTACAGGCACAAAGGATATAAGAGCGCATTGACGATATACAGATTGGTTGATATTCCTTGACGATGACCACTTATTATCAGGTTAACCATTTGCCTTAAAAAATATTTATTATTTTTAAATAAAGAAAAAAATTACATTTATTTATAATAGCAATAACATGCTCTTCTAGTTTGATAATAAACATTTCATCAATATCGAAATCAAAATATACTTTTTCAGGCTTTTGCAAGCACTCTTAAATCGTCGTTTTACAGTAAAACTACCGCAGGTTAGAAATGTGGATTCAACTGAGAATACCCGGCCAGAAAATCAGTTATTGCTCTTTTTCAATATTTGAAACACGAAAATTTTATTTATACAATTCGATCTTTTGTCATCGATTCGATTCGATATATAAGTAAGGATAGGTGAAAAGTTCATGTGACCAGAACCAGGGATGTTATGAATATGACATTTTCGATAGGGATATGTGAATAATACTTTACCGGTTTCAGATACGGTTACGGATACAAAATTATTTCGGATTATTCGATTGGTTCGGATATTTTCGGGTACAAATATTAGTTTATTTAGAAATTGTAAAAGAAAAAATTACAAGATATTAAACTGACTTTATTTTTATACTTTTATTTAGTATTTGGTATTATCACAGAAATAAAAACGAATAACTTTAAAATACAATTTACTACTCTCTTTAAATAGAACACTATGCAAGAACAAAATTATAATAAATATATTTTTTTATCGTTTTCGGTTACGGATAGATTTTTATTTCGGATATCCGATAGTTTCCGTTACGGTAACGTAGCTCCAAGCATCCCTGACCTGAACTATACATAGGTATGTGTACAAAAAAAAATTATAATCACATCGTATCAAGATAGAGATAGATAGATTTAAAAAGCTGTTATTTCGAATCAATTGTATTTGGGAATAAATATTGACTAAAAGTTTTGATTAAATTAATATTTTAAAATTAGATCTTAAATTAAGATCCTGTTGAAGTTAACATACAAGTGACAAGTTAAATATTCTGTGTGCTTTGAAAAAACTACTGACGTAGATTACATATTATTCGGTGCCGCGTGAATTTATTTCCGTTTATACAAAGAAAAGGAAAACGTATGTCTTTTTAACCAAGCCATCGTGTAAATTATAATTTAAAAAAAATAAAAAAATGAGAGTGTACTACTACGTGTACTACGATTGAGAAAACGCTTCCATTCGTCTTAAAAGCAACCCTCTTACTACATCAATTCAACGAGGTGGATTGACGTGCATCTGAATTTCACAATTGACATATGTACATATATAACAACATATTTTATCTGACGTAGGATACATATCGGATGCATTGGCGTAGCTATCGTAGGGCCGGCTCAGGCGGCCACCTAGCCTAAGCTTTGAAAAGAGCGGGTCAGCCACCTTGCCAGCTCCTGAAGATAGAAAACCTCGACCCTGCTCTCAAGATTTTTTTTTCCGATCCATAATTTTGAGGGGCAATATAAGTTAAAGAGGGGGTGAGGGTCTGATTCTATTTCTATGCACCGGGGCCCTTGCCCAACTAGCTACGCCTCTGGTCGGATGAAAAATTCTCCTCGATGATTTGCTTCACGATCACGTCGATCACAATATATATTGAATATATCTATGATTGTACAACATTTGCAGTCAGCTATAGCTTCAAATTTTGTTATATACTATATAGCAAACAGTAATATTTTTTTAACCAGTAAATTTTTAATATTACTTATATATATATATAGGACTAAGAATGATAAGGACAATAGTTCAATGACTCAGGATCGACCCAGCTCAATTTACCTACATCGTTTGGTGGTCCATACACTATTGCTCATTTAACAATTCTATTAAATGTTTAAATTAAAACTATAGGTGATCGAAATATGCATAGCAGATATCTTAAAGGTATAAACGAAATAATACACCAATATATTATGATAAACGTTAAAATATTTTATTTTATTTTTAACTTGTCATAAAAATGAATAATATACAAATCATTAAAATTAGCCTGATATACATAATAAAAAAATAAAACAAATTCAAAGAAGATCGGTTCAAAAAACCCGCCTAATCTCCAACTTAAATACCAACATTACCATGTATTTATGGTTATGAACTTAGAACAGATTGTTTTTCTTTCTTAGTAACTGAGTTATTCGACCCACATAGATTACGTAAGTCTTTGAAATAAATTACCATTATAAAGAAAAGAATAACAACCTATTTTTATTTATCATTTCATTTTGAATTAATTCAATGATCTGTATATAATTTAAAAAAATATGTTAGCTTCGTAGTTAAGAATCTCAGATACATATATACTAAAAGATTAATTTGGCTTCGTTTGATGTATGGCTTAAAAACATAATGGAATGCTTGAAGGAGAATTCGTTTCCTTATTACTATTTTATCAATAATTCACAATTTATGCAAAATATAATTCAATACAAGCTACAGTTACTTACTTACTACCTACACGGACTTACGCATTTTTCATTCAATCAGAATCAATATACAAACGTAGATATTGTCTTTAAATTTTCTAGTCTTTGACAACGGATATCGAAATCTGATCTGGAGGAAATTACCTATTACACAATTTGAATGTGCTGGTCACAATTTTGAGCACTAAACATCCTTGTTAAAAGTAAAAAAATAATAATTTGTTAGATAAGTAAATCTTAGTAGGTACAAATAACTATCAAATAAGGCAATATAACTATGATATCATACAGATAGAATACGAGTAGATCACTATCATAGTAACGATAATTAGGTCAATTTGTAATCGAATCATTCTTCGTAATTGTCTAAAATAATTATTATGACGGAAATACAAAATATCATCTTCTAAACATATTAAGCGAATTTACAGTTATGTAAATTTTGTAATTTTTTAGGCCAGGCGAGTTATTAAAAATTATAAAGTACCTATGTATGTATTACCATTCAATGAAATATAAATTGCAGAGCACTTTGTTAGCAGTTAATTTATTTACTTGTGTGTAAACATATGTACTGTATTACAATTTAATTTTATAATTCTCATACAAAAGTTTTCAAAAGACAATTGTGACGTTAGAGATTAGATCTGGGTACATAACACTATCAGTTTTATTTTTTAACCGCCAATGTTATCGAGCTTTGTTGCATCACAAACATTACTTACCTATTATGTAATTACTTACCTCTCCATTTTAGGAGAAATTTTGTTGAGCCTTTATAGTCTAATACTAATTATCATATTTAAATACATTATATACAAATACAATTTGCTTTATATTAATTGCTTGGCTTAGACTTCGCTAGTGTCCTGATAGTGTAGAAGTGTAAGTTCAACTAAGTTGCTATTAATTATAATAATTTTAAAGCAGATAAACTGCATTATATTCCATATTTTATCGGTCTCTTAATATATATATTCCTTTAATTATATAAGAATGATGCAATAGAAATAAAATACTATAATAATGCAATTAAAATATACTTCATCTATTATTTATAGCATAAATTTAACTAATATTAATTATTGTTTTGTCTTTAGCAGTTGATAAACGCAAAACAAAACATCGGTAAACAGCTGACTTTAAATCTGGTATTGACACTGACAATTTCATTATCCCAATTCACAATATTGACATGAATGACAATCCTATGATATTTTCTCTAAAATAAATTGACGGATAATGAACGGCGTAAAATCTGTTATAAGTTAGAACAATTACTTCTGCAACCGCCCATTAGTCAAAAAATGTCTGCCAGTAAATTAGACGCCGTTTACCGAAGTATACTCTTGACGAAATTTTTTACAAAAGGTTGGGGGAAACCAGAAAATTTAAGAAGGTAAGAGCATTTACCTTGTCGTAGTCGTAGTTTTTCTTATTTATTTAGCTTAAACGTATACAAGCAGCTTAAGTTTCTGTATCTATGACAAGCTTACAAATTTCATAACACATGTTTTAGGTTATTTGAATTCAGGAAGATTGTGTCAAATCGTGATGAATGTTTTAAATTAGTTGACAAAGACTATCCAGTAACAATAACCAAGGTAAGACTTAAAGTACACTTTGAAGTTGTATGATGGAACAAAAATACTTAAATAAATTTTATTCCAGGTTTTGACTTCCATTTATGGGTTGAAATTAAGCACAATTTTCAATGTAATAAAATAAAAATTAAAACTTATGTAACTACTAAAATAACTATATTTTTTAAAACAAATTAAAATGAGACAAATGAAAAAAAAGTTATTCTATTTATTTCTAATTCAAATCTTATAGGAACAAAACCTAACAGACTGTCATCTACTGGAAGGATACTTTTTAACGCCTTTGGAGAAGCATTTACCGGGTATTGTACCAGAAATAGCACAGAAAGCCCACTTCCAAATTTTGTTGCCAGTCCACTGGCCTGACCCTCACTGCAAACCTGTTTGCTTACATTTAGCGGGGACAGGTGATCATGTAAGAATAGCAATAACATTAATAATGATCTTAAATTCAATAAATTACTCTTCACTATATATAGTTAAAATAATGACATTTCTTTTTTTTACTTGTAGTCGGGCATTAGTAAATTAAACTATAGGAAATAATTTTACACCATCCACAGAGTCTCATCTCATACCATATTAATAACTATTGTGTTCCGGTTTGAAGGGTTAGTGTAATTACAAGCTCAGGGAATAAATATCCTAGAACCTGTATTTGTTGGTACTGTAAAGTTGTATGTCTTGTTTGGTCCTCTTAACCATCAAGTTGCCTGTTTCACTTTTAATAACATTATTAATTAAATTCTTATTTACATTTGTATATATAGCTTTAAACAATTAATATTTAATAATAAAAGGACATAAAAGTTAGAATTAAGAAAAGGTATACTAAAATGTAAATTAAGATAATTTACATTTTATTGTACTTAATCAATTTCAGGATAAAATATTTACCAACAAAGCCAAAATAAAAAAATAAGTTTGATCAGAAAATTATATAATTTTTATTGAGAAATAAAAAACATTAAACCTATTATTTTTAACAGATACAATAATAATAAAATCAACTAGTTATTACATATTAAATAAAAGTAATTATCAAAGTTTTAATGCACTTATTGTAAACTTACAGAATCACAATACTGTCATTTCTCTATCATTGCATAGATATGCTTTAAAAAATTATAATTTTTTTAAGATTTTCATAAGCAATTTTATTTATCTGAAAAGTATGAATACACATTTTACTCTGCTATAAAAAAAAGTGTTTTTCATACAATTATTTCATATTGAAAGTACAAGTGTGAATGCAGATATTTTTAGGTTGTTTATATTAAGCAACAAGTAGAAATATTTGGCTCACAATTGATATGAGTGATAAATAGCTTATAACACACGTTCCCGTAAATATATGACTCATATCTATACACATGTAATATAGACGCCATTTTTAGGCTTGCCATATTTATTGCAGTAGCTTATTAAAATTTTATTTATAAAGCATTTTTTATTTATTTACTCACAATGTATACTACGTTTTGGATTTATTTTAGTTCAGTTTGATGACTATGTAATTGTTTAATAGTTTTTTTGGCGACGGAGAAATCTCATGGTAAAACCATTAATTAAGGAAGCGGGTATCGGTGGAATTATTCTTGAGAATCCTTTCTATGGCCTTCGTAAACCGACTGATCAAATGTGAGTTATTTTTAAATAAATAGTAACATAAAATTAAATAATTAATAATAAAATAAATTCTATTTAAATGAAAAATTAATCCTTGCCTATAAGATTCCACGTCTGCCTACTTAAAATGAATCATTAAAAAAAAACTAATATGAATATTCTTCCCATATTCTATTTATAGTCGATCTTCTTTACACAATGTTTCGGATATTTTTGTGATGGGCGGCTGCCTAATATTGGAGTCGTTGGTGCTCTTTCACTGGTGCGAACGGAATGGACTCGGTCCTCTGGGTGTTACGGGACTTTCTATGGGTGGTCATGTAAGAATAAAATCATTTATAGCATAATATATATAACTAGGCATAAACCAAACAGCTCTGTAACTTTTTTTTCGGTAAAAGTTTTTGACTAGGTGTAGTAAAAAAAATTATTCGAATATAAAAAATTTCAACAATTTCGACAACGGAACACTAGTATAAAAATATAAATTACTACATTCACTGTGAAAAACATGTGGCTGAATATTAGATGACACATGCAGGTTTTCTCATAATCTTTTCATTAATCGTTCAAGTAACAGATGAATAATACACTAATGAAAAAGTCGTACTCTCCCGGATTTGTATACACGGTCTTCGGTTAAGATCCATGAGATCCTAGACCTTGGCAATATCGTCTCTTAAACAATTGTTAGTGTAGTTGAGAGTTAGATCTGAAATTAAACGATTGAAATTCGCTTAATATTCCGTTTCCCTTCAACGTGGCTCAAAAACCATAGTTCCAAAATCTATATACATTATGTATAATGTATAACGTCTGTGTTCATTTATTGTGCAACTTTTGTTATATTTGTATTTTATTATAAATATAACATATTCCTCGATTAATATTTATGATTAACAACATTCCAATAAAATAAGAAACATTTTTGAAGATGGCGTCATTAGCTGCTACGAACTGGCCGAAACCGTTGGTCCTTGTGCCGTGTCTGTCATGGTCGACTGCATCTGCTGTATTCCTTCAGGTTAATATTAAATCTTGCCATATTGCAATTAATTTGATGAATTGCATGATTTGCTCTTTCATTAATAACCAATTTAAATTAATTTTGTTCTAGGGTGTAATGTCTCATTCCATAAACTGGGATCTCTTAGAAGATCAATATCTTTCTGATGGGGCTTACAGAGAAAAACTTTCCAAGATGGTAACAATAGTCGACGAAGCTTTCCTTGCCGGAAAGAAATTCGCTCGAACGTATTCTCAAAATATGGAAAGTAATTCGAAGCCTAGCGTTGATACGAAACCTCAAAATGCCATAATAGATTCATTGGATTGCAACACGCTTAAAAAGGTTGACATTACTTACAAAGAGGCTGGCGGTGACAAGCAAAGTGAAGTAAACGAAGACTGTAACAATGATATCGTAATAAAACCAAATGTGCCTTTTAACACCAAATGGATGTCAAATAAGGACGAAGAAAAATTGAAAGAAAATTTAAAAGTAATGCTTGAAAATAATAAGATTACTGAAGTACTGTATAATAAATTAACATCGAATAAGAACTTTGAATTAGAACCGCAGGATATAGAGAATATAAATAAATTAACTGATGGAAGAATTAAATTGTTATTACTAAAATATAAAGGTATGTTTTTATTTTTTATTTAATATAAATTATGTTGTATAATGTCCCTTAATCCAAAGGACATTTTTGATTTCACAGATCTAGAAAAGGAAGTTACATCAAAGCAAACAAATGTAACCAACGAAGTCGAGTCCAAAACTGTTAATAAAAATAATAGTGACGATCACAAAGATGTTAAGTCAAAGGACCTATTTGAAAATGCTTCAAACAAAATAGTGAAACAAAAAAAAACCGACGGTGAAATTAAACCAACTGAGAGTGCTGAATTAACGATTTCAACAAACAAAAAAGATAAAAAACCTTGGACCGTATCAGATTTTACATCTGACCTTTGGGTCAATTTGCCATTTTTTAAATCAAGCGGGAAAAAGATAGACATAGGAAAAATCCATTGGAGAGATAGAGAGGCGTTACAGTTTATGCGAGGGATCATGGACGAATGCACGCATTTGAGTAATTTCTCGATACCTTTCGACACTTCGTTAATCATCGGTAGGTCTATATGTGTTCAAATTGATTGTTATTGTTGAATTTCATTCTAATTCATATTTTAGTCTTACTATAACATTTTAAATGTTTCTTATATATTTCTGATGACACCCTGCTATTTTTGACGTATGGTGATCGAACGTTGTGGGGATTAAATAGAATTTACTATAAAATTTTCATTATGTCGATTCAATTCACGCTATGTGAAGACAGAACTTGCAGCTCTTAACGACCCCAATATTCACCCCCGAGCTCAGTAAACTCTTGATTCCTCCTGAGGTACGGCCCGCTAGCACCTAAAATATCGCCTGCACATGCTATGCCGTCGCTGTTGGCTCCCCCGCAACACGCAGGACTGCGTCGGACGTCGTACAGAGGTCTCAAAATAGACCCCTGTGAGACTCCGCAGTATATAACAAACCCCATTTAAATACAGCGGTGTGCGCCAAACACGACGCGTACGTGCCGCGCGACGACGTCGGCACGCTCGAGGAGATCTGGCCCGGAGCGGAGGTGCGCTACGTCGACGCGGGACACGTGTCCGCCTACATCTTGCACCAGTCGCTCTTCAGGTCAGCTCTACTACACCCTACATGACGCAACACTGGTCGTCGCCCTGTCCCTGTTGCATTTATTTGGGATCGATGCAGAGTCGCCTACCACAACCGGCACACCCACTCCCCTCTGAAATTTTTATGATGACCCAGTTTCCCCATCAGACGAATGTCTTGCTAAGTGCTCATAGTTTTGAATGAGGCGCTTAACATAAATGAAACCCACATACAGGTGGAAGCTGTTTTTATTGTAACACCAGATGTTCGAATAGTGTAGCTCTTTTTATACAGCACCCGAAATCTGGTGTCGTTGAGTTGCTTTTTATTTAACAGACCTAGAAGATTTGTATTTTATCGTTATTAATTTCCAGATCTTGCATCATGGAAGCCTTTGAGAGGTCTAAGAAAAAATGGAATGATGGAAAACATCTTTAACGAATACGTAGATGAAACAATTAGGTACAATTTAAACTGAGTGTAAGACTTTAGAAATCTGCCTTCAATGAAGTTGCGTCGCGTCGTCGTCATGTACGTAGTGACTCATTCTTTTTAAAATGTTAACCGAAACTTAAAACGGTCGTTATTATACAATTTAATTCTTCCGACATATATTTATCTCGGAAGGCGTTATCAACTTTGCCAAGTGCTGTGAGAATAGATACTTTTTGTATCTTTCGAAAATTTACTGCAATAATATAATTACATTAAAATTTAGATATTAATAAATCTTTTAAAGATATAAATATCGTAGTCGCGCGTTGAATGTTTTAGTGTAGCTGGTGTTAATTATTTTAACAAGATAGTTTCCTAGTCTTAATTTTATTATCAAAAATAATGCCATAAAGCTTTTTTAGATAGAGCACAAAACTGAATATGAAACAATGAGTCAAAACTGATAAATCTTTAATTTCCAATCCGAGGTACAAAGATTGCCTTTACTTTGAGCGTGTTCAGTTTAGATGGTAATTTTGTTGTGAAATGCTTACAGATATTTATTGTTAACTATTTGCAAATTGTGTATAAGATATCTCTATTGAGATAAAAATGTTAAATGTATTTTTATAAATAAATATATTTTTCAATTTATAATACTAGTTTGAATTATTATTTTTTATTATATAAGTAAAAGAAAGTTATTTGTTAATTAACTGCTGCTAGTTATTTGTACGGTATATCTATATAAGCTGTATGTATCACTCTCGAAATTAAGTAATAACGTTTTTCTTTATTGGTTAAGTTAAGCAATTAAAGTAAAACAATACAGTAATGTAAGATGATGATTATAACAATGTTCCCGGTTCCAGCGTATCCAGAAGAAAGCTTAAATTTCCCGCCAATGTTTTTTTTTTTTTTATGTTGCCCGCTTCAAAAATCGTAGCGACAACACAGCAGAATGACATTCACATTGTTATTATTAAATCTCTAATATCTCGTATTTTTTATACGTTGACCACGCATTATTTGTAGCCTTCTGTTCAATAAGTAGTATGCAGTAGCCTCGGAAATACGATTCGTAGACAATTCTACTATCCGTAAACAAAACGAATCGTTTTGAGTATAGTAACTGATCATAAGTTCATCAAAAAAATATTTCAACACATTTATGTATACATATGTCAGCACAGAAGCACATAATTCTAAATAAAACAAATATATACACGCATTTCATTGGCAAAAAAGGCAATGGCGGCGTTAGGAGTCGGCGACGACGCCCTCAAGCCTAAAGGGGCCTCTCAAATACCTTTTACGAGTTATTGAAGATTAATTATTCGTAATTATATCCGTACGTGTAAGCCAGAGTAGTATTTATCTAGATCAGTAGTCGTCTGGCAACACGGAAAATTCAGTAGAAAAAACAAATTTTGGCGATTGGATGATCCCAGACACAAAAGAACTGGAATCCATAGTCAGTCAATCAAGCCAGTCAAAGTAAAAAGAAGCGTGACCGCGCGCGGAACTCGAGAAACCCCGTACAGTGGCGGACTAGCCCGTCTGAGCTCATTCCCTAAATAAGCGTTTTCATAGAAGCGAAACCTAAATTCGCTGACACTAACGACGTATCACTACATAGTAGAAAACAAAGTCGCTTCCCACTGTCTGTCTGTCCCAATGTATGCTTAGATCTTTAACACTACGCAATGGATTTTGATATATTTTTTTAATAGATAGTGATTCAAGAGGAAGGTTTACGTGTATAATACATGTATAAAATAGTAGAAAAACACTGATAACTTTAGAGGATTCTAATGTAATGTAGCAAATAAATATATTTTTTTCCTCTTGATTGCAAAAGCTGCCCTACGAAATAGATCAAAATAATGTCAATCAATCTATCAACATTGCACCCGTGCTAAGCCGGGGCGGGTCGCTCGTTAGGAAATAAGTAAAACGGAGTGTTAAAACAGTTTATACTTAAGTTTTATTCATCAATGTAACGCGTTGCAGGTTAGAATTTGAATAAAAGTAAAAAGTTTGCTTTCACAGAGCGTTGACATACACGTATAACTGATACAAAATAACATATATTTTTTTTCAACAAAACTTATAAAACATCGTCAAAACCAATGTAACAAATCGGTTTCACGTTTGGAAAATAAAAAAAAAACTGTTACATATTTAGGAAGTTTGTTGTAACATGCCTCGATATAATTATACAATTGGGCGGTATTTTTAAGAGATAACAATTGAAAAAAAACATTCCATGTAATAAACATAGACACCAAAGCAGATTAAAAAATCGGTCATAATTATAGTCACTGCGAAATGGTTCAAGTGGAAATCTGAAGACGGCACAATATTTACAACATGTACGTGTTCTATATAAAAGAGTACATAGACGTATATAGGTTTAGTTGCCTTTTGGCCTCCTATGTATACACTAATGTACACGACGTGTTTTATGCCTATCAACCCTACTAATAAACTTTGTACTGTGAGTTACATATACTGATTTCTCTCCTTCCGTCATCAGTCATTTGACATAAGCAAGAAAAAGACAAATCATTGTGTAACTAATGCATGTATAAAAACAGTTTATTAGTGAGGTCGTTATTAGAGAAGAAATCGATTTCGTCAGCTATAAGTACGTTTAAAATAAAATATGGAATAGGACTTGCTCGCTTCTCTCTGACCTAGTTACGTCTCTAATGAGTGTTGTGCATTTGATATGAAGAACAGATCTTAGAATCATTGCACTTATTTAAACTTATTTTCGGCTGCTTTCATGCGATCAAGATTTTACATTAAAATAGAGTAACAATTTTAATTTTGTTCAAAGTTAATCTATAACAGTCACAAATACACAAAAAGAAATTAATATTTTACAACTTTTCCGACACAACTGTGAAAAGAACAAGTTACACATAATTAACGAACATATTCAAAAATATGTTTTAATGAACACATATATTTAATACTAAAAGTATATTTTCCGCTGGATGTCGCAATTTCCTCATAATTAGTATGCCAAGATCTCCACTGGTAATTTGCGAGTAATATCTGCTAACAAGCGTCACATAGTACAAAATATAAAGCACCCGAAAATAAGTCAAAGGGTCAAATTTACTAATCAGCCGTTGTATGCCTGTACTGAAAATATATACATATTGGACCTTCATGGTCGTTGAAAGACTTGGTTAAGTATGCAATGTTAGCAATACTGTAATCTATTCTGAAATATTATGTTTTCCAATCCCTATAAAATAATAATTAAAAAAAAAAAAACTATTAATTGATTAAAAAAATAATTGACGTTTACCTTATTCAAATTGCTAATGAGAATCTTATATTTTTATACGTGAACATACAAAATTATCGTACAGTTTTTGTATATTTTAATTTAAATTCGTTTCATTTCGTGCAAAGAACTTGGCGATCATCGACCACACGTGATACAAGTAAATACTTATGAATTTTAAGTAAATGTCGTAATTAATGAGCTTATTATATGCAAAGATCATAAACACTGCATACATTAACAAATCTCCACGATTCAGATTACCTTGTTTTTTTTTTTTAAATTTAATGTTGTCTTTCGACTATAACCATGTTTATTAATAGGCAAAGGTTCACTGAATAGTGAAATTTAACCCTAAGATTGGTCTTTATTAAATACTTAACCGCCTATCATCATCGTGAGTGAAAAATCTTAGGTATAATTGCACTTATTTCTTAAGGAGCATGTTTTTAAAGTCGTTGTTACTGAGCGGCCGCTTCGTGTCCCCGTTACTTTGGTTTCCGGTAGTGGACTTGCTCGTCGACGGGGTTTGTAAAACCCTTGGTATAAAACTGCTCAGCTGTGTTCGTCGCCTGAAAAAAACAAGTTTAGTACATATTAAAACACTTTTTTAAAAAGGGCTTATTTAAAGTGTAAAAATGGCTTACATTGTTTATCTCATAACTGTTTAGTTTAGTCAAAACCAGATCTTTCAAGCATCCTCTAATAAACTAGACAAAAAGTTTTAGTATTCTTACAAGAGTTTAAATACTGTAATATGAATGCAATGTTAGGACTGTGTGAGAGCAAAAAGGAAAATAACTCTGAGAGTTTTTACGCAGCGCTTACCTTAACTCCTGTGCGTACAGAAGTTTAGGGTTCCTTATGTAATAGTAAACAATAGAAAAAAAATATTGACAATTAATCAAGGAATTTTAAAACACTTACATTCCCCCTCCTGTATCCCTTTTAGGTAGTCCCAGAATGGCACTCGTGGAAGGTTCCTGTCTCGGCGGCGGAGCGCTTACCGACACTTCTATATTCCTATCTGCTACGAGCAGACCGTTGGTTTTTTTTATAGCTTCGGTTGCCGAATTTTCGTCCTCGTAATCTACATACGCTAGACCTTTCGGCTTGCCATCTCTGTGAACGGAACATAATTTTGTATTTTAAGACAAGTAATTAAAATGAAATGGTAAAATTGGCGATTTTTTTTTAATTTTTAGGCGACTGGCAATACTTTGATGTAGTGTCAATATGCTACCAACCTTGGAAACTAAGACGTTATTATTCTTTGTTCACGAAAATAATATTATGAATAGTGTAGCTCTTTGACGTTAGAATATATGATGGTACCTATTCAGATGGGTGTTGAAGCAATTGATGTAGTGCAAGTTTTCACAAAGTCCTACCAAGTAATATTTTTACATAAATTCTTTACTCACTTAAAGGTGACAATCCTAACATCCTTTAACTTGCCGAACTTATCGAATATTTCTGTTAAGGCTTCCTTATTGCAATGCGAGTAAGGCAGGTTCCGTACGAACAGCTTGTTATTCTCGGCGGTCATCGCGTATTTGAATGTGGGCTTCGACTTCTTCGACGAGTACCGAGATAGGAACATTGGTCTTCCGTCCAGCGGAGTTCTGTCTTCCTTCAGCGCTTTCTCGACTGACTCCTATAAAAGGAAGAATAAATAAATATAAAACACTAAATTAAAATATAATTTATTCAAGTAGGCTTTAACAAACACTTTTGAATCATACAGGAATCAAACGGAATATAGATTCTAAAAAGAAGAACCGGGAAGAAACTCAGTTGTTACTCTTTTTCAATCAATCAAAAATATAAGTAACCATGCTTAGGCATTAAAAGAAATAACAATTTTTTTTACATTTTCGGCAAATAAACACATTTATAAATGTTAAGTGCATTAAAAACTTTTCATTATCCTGAAAGAATTGCTTACCGGCGACTTATATTGACAGTAACATATAGATCCACCAAACGCTTTGACGCCGGCTTTCACTCGTAATGAAACAATATCCCCAAATTCCGACAATTTCTTCCTCAAATTCTGTTCATTTACTCTGAAAACAAAACGGATATTAGAAAAACGACAATTTAACGCTCCAAATAAAAATAAGTGTTAATAAAATGTATCCACTTGAAGTCAAGGTTGCTGACGAACAAAGTGCTGGCCTCTCTACCAGCGCCGGTAGTTTCTGTAGACGAGTCTCTTCGTTGCCGCTTTTTATCTGCCGCTAAAATAAACATGCGAATATATAACTAACTTATGGTATTTTCAAACTTTAAAGGGTACTAGGGTACCTTAGCTACCCGTACCGACTTCCTAGGTATACAATAAGGGCAACGTCAACGTACGTCGTACTACATCTTTTCCGACATTTTCAACAATCATCGTCGTACTTCAGAAAATCTACATAATCCCAATGAATTATAATTACATCTAAATCTTCCTCATCACTCCTTATGAATATTTTTTTTGTAGTGGTTTTAATTTATCACGTTCAGATAGACTCTTCCTCCATATAATATATATCTTCTAATCTAATTCTAATCTCATAGTCTAATGGGCTGATAAACTGCGTTCGGAAAGATATCAATCACAGAATGAACAGTCTTACTTACTTTCTGAAAAACGAGTGTACTACGACCGACCTCCTAACTTCAAGATTGATTACTAAATAGACCTGTTTTTTTATTTATTAAAGAATAATAGCAATACCCCAAATTAATTATGGTATTACTAATATTCCTATTTACCCCTCCCTTAAGCTTATCACTTGTGTTAGGAGTGGGTACGACAATAGCCCAAGGGGTCAGGATCGATCCTGTGACCAAACCATTGCGCTATTGACGTTTAAATCTGCGATTATATTAAGTTTGCAATTAAGTCATTATTACCTTCTGTGTCATCGTCATGTGACCGTTTAAGCCCTCCCCCCGTATCGCCCTCCTTGTCCCCTTCTGTATCCACTTCCATATCAGTTTCCTTCTTTCTCTTCACCTCACTGGCTTCGGAACTGGACTGGACTGAGCTGTCAGACTTTCTCTTTCCTTTGCTTGGTTTTTCGTCCTTTTTCTTTTTGTTATCGACTTTTGATTTCTTGTTCGCACCTTGTTTACCTTTCTGTTTTTGACCCATCATTTTTTCCTTCATCGCCTGGTAACTCTCACGCCACTCTTCAAGTTTTTCCTACCGACAGAGGCAAAATGTTAACCTGTACAAATCATAATATAATGGATAAATCCGCGTTAGTGAACGGCAAAAATATTACTCGATATCAAGTTATTAATTTATTTGACAACTTAGCAGACTACGAGCGCTAGGTCGGAGAGGCGAGTACCTCGCACAGCTGCGCGCACTCGACGCTGGTGGCCAGCTTGCCGTGGTCGCGCTCGTAGTCGGTCCACAGGCGCGCCACGGCGGGCGGGTAGTCGCTCACGCTGCGCAGCGCGCGCCGGTGCAGCTCGCGCAGCCTGCGGGCCGACGCCGGACGAGATTAAGCTCGATGATATTCAATAATCAATTATATTTTTAATGGATTTGTTACAAAATGGTGTTGGATGTCGCCGAAGCAGTTATCGGAACTTTGGAGGTAAAATTAAAGTGGATATAAGTAGTGAAGTCGAATAGTATTGTATCATATCTAAAGATATAGTAATCGAGACCTGTCTGTAGTGCTCAGTATGGCAGAGCTATAAGCAAAACACAAATGAAATATGTAATTGAAATAAGGGTATAGAGTATAAGATGTATGAAATTTCGACGACGCTGCTGTAGGTAGAGAATTAAATTGGACGGGACTCGCGATTAACCGATAGCGAGAAAGTTATCCTCGTCCAGAAGGCTGAAACTATTCTGTTAATCGAATTTATAAATCGCTACAAATAAACGCATAACAGTTATTTTCAAATAATACTCTACAATTACCAAAATAGTAATTGATGTAATTGTTTTTTTTTTCATACAATATAAGTATAAGAAAGATAATACATAAGATTACCCTTACCTCCACAGTCCATATTGTTAACGTGTTGTAAGAAGTGGTTTATATTTTTTATAGTTCGTACCATCAGTCCATTCGTTCACCTGCCTCGCTAAAGGCTTATATCGACTACTTGCAGCACTTCGTACCATGTTCGTGCGAGGCATACTGGTCATCACTCGCCAAGTGTATGAACTTTGAGCCATCCATCTCAACTCAGTTCTTGGCACAGCAATGGATGTTGGATGTCAGTTCTGCATATCTCTTTCTAATGTATAAAGCCAGAAGCGTGGTCATTTTTTTTTCGGTTCATGAATAGGTATGCCCATCATGGAATTTATTTCGTTCCACGCATCTTGTCTTAACGTTTTGTTTAGTAGTGTGCAGATTTGCTATACATTTTGAATCTACTACATTTTTTCTCTTAAAGGAAAACAAAATGTAACTAACCTGCGCTCGGAAGCTGGTGGGTCGCGCGTCATTTCGAGATGAATTAAAGCTTCCCAGTACTTGGATAGGGTTTTATTTTCGCCGTATTCTAAAGTTTAAATTATTAATTTATAAAATTCATAAATAAAACTTTATTTAAAATATAACTTCGGATAACTCGTTGAAAAAAAACTAAGAAGTCATTAATAGTAATAAAATTATTTCAATTACTTACTGAATATTTCTTCAAAAATTTCTCGCCCTTGTACTGGATCCTTTATTCTTTTGTATTCAAGTCGCGCCCAAAATAAAGGCACTTCGCAATCATTCGCTTCCTCACCCCAAGCCTATACAAAAATAATACAATAAATATCGACTCATAATTGCTAATATATTTAATAAGTAGAAGAGCCCAGCGAAGGCCGCTACTTTTTATTATTTGTGCAAATGACTATCGTTTCATTCATTGTCCATTACGATTCTAAGTCAAGACAATAAACTTAGTGTGTTGTGTTAAAACGCAATGTATAATAGCGCAAATGATAATATCGCTTCCACATACATTTCGCAGTAGACAGGATTTTAACATTCCTCGGTTAAATATGGCAAATAGTGCTGTAAATTATATTGATGTTTTGTGATCTACAAGTTTATATAGAAAAAATTAACGTTACTTAACTATTACTATCAAAAATTTCGTTGGCATTTTCCTACATTTCCTTATTATTCTTTTTCGAATTCAAATACTCCGCCAGAAAAGAACGACAGATACTCGGTGCTTTGTGCAAGCCGTCACCCACTCATTACATATTCTACTATTGATATATTCCGGTTGGAAGGGTAAGTGAGCCAGTGTATCTACAGGCACCGAAGACATTATATCTTAATTACCAAGGTTGAAGGATTGCTTCCTTTTTTATGATGTAGGTACGTAGGCTTATTTTATTAAAAATATATATATTGGTTCCTAATCGCTCACCTCGGCCAGCGAGTCCCAGGCGAGTCGGCATGAGCGGCGCAGGCGCTCCACGAGCGCGGCGTCGTCGAAGTCGGTGCAGCGCCGCGTGTACTCCAGGTAGGCCAGCCACAGCGACTCTGCCTGCTTGTACGACTCCATGCCCTTCGACAGCGCCGACTCGAAGATCGACTTCACCTGCGACGAGACTCGGGTCACCAATACGGTTTTCGAGATGACCATGTACGGTTCCGGCCGCCCGTCCCGCGCACCGACCTCGTCGAAGTCCTTCTCGTCGCGCTCGGCCTGCTGCATGCGCAGCACCCAGAACAGCGCGCGGCGCGGGCAGCGGCGCGCGCACAGCGCCAGCACGCGCTGCACGCCGGCGCGCGACGACGTGCGCTGCGCCAGCCGCGCCAGCGCCGCCAGCAGCGCGCCCGCCGCGCCGCCCGCGCCGCACTCCGACGTGGCGCGGTCGTACACCACCTGCCACAACGCCACACCACCACTCAACTCCGGCTCTCCGCTGTCCCACCGAGACAGTCGAATGAGCACCGATTGTTAAACGTTTCGTTTATTATTTATACGACAAAAATAAATTGTACAAATTTATATTTTATTTTATCATATTGTATCGTATAAAATTGACATTTACGTGCGACTCGTCCGTACCTTCAGTATACCGTTACTGTCACATTCGGCATATTTATCTTCTTTGGATAATTCTTTTATTGCGTCTATGTACTCCAAATACACTTTACATTTTTCTTCTGGATCTCTAAAAAGTAAATCAACAAATGAATATATGTAACATAAAAATAAATGAACACAATATAAACAGTACGAAATTCCTCACTCTAGTGTCAATAATTTATCCTCAAAAGGTGTTATTTTCTGTAAATACTCCACAGCCGCGTCGTGTTGTTTTTTGACCTGCGCAAAAATTGAATGCAAAGATAATTAAATTGCCTTCAAGAAACTAGCCAAATCACAAAACAGAGACGTAAGACGTGCCTTGTCGACGTAGTCCTGGTCGTGCACCGCCAGCGCCAGCTCCTGCAGCGGCGGCCAGGCCTCGTCCCCGCGCAGCAGCGGGCGCGACACGGCCTCCTCCAAGCACCACAGCACGCGCAGGCGCTGCTCCTTGTAGTCGGGGTCGGCTTCGCTGTTCGGACCGCACAACTTTTTAACCACTCCCTGGGCCAATATGATGACACGAAAAGTCGATGAGGTTACAGAACTCCTAGATATCTTTGAGTTGTCAATTTACTGACTTTTAATTGTTTATATTTATACAATAAATGTCAAAAATGAAAGAAAACAGACACAGTAGTATCTGGAAATAGAATTTAGTTAGTACTAATAGACGGTGTCATTTGTGTTTTGAAGAATAACAATAAATAAATGTAAAGCTAATACGAATTATGGATGTTTTTTCATTGAATAGCAGTTTGCTTGTCTACTTTGATGTAACAATGCCAATAAAAAAACCTCATAGTTTCGAGTTTCGCCTTTTCCAGTTCGTGCTTAGCGTCCCAGAAGATCTTTCCGGAGAGGGGGTCCGCGCCGGCGCGCCGCAATACCTCGTCCAGCTGCTCGCGCGCAGACACCGCCTCGCCAGCGCTCAGCGACCACGAGCACCACTCGCTTAGGATCGGAATGGCTGAGGAGCATTGTCTAGTATAAAATCCAATTTATTTCAAATTAATAACGTCTGACCGAACCTTCGGCTATGGCCAAACTACGTCAATATTGGCCGAAGCTGAAGATTTTTAGTTAACGGCCAATTAAAACGAACTATTAAGATTGCACAGCACACAACATTAGAACACAATGAAACAGGTATAATATGCAGGGACCCAATGTCACACTGAATGACGTGCCATCACGAGTAGTAAAGAAATAAAAAACTAGTTCATATGCTCACTTGGTTATCTGATCAATGAGTCTTTAATTTAAAGAAGATCTTGAGAAAGTTAAGGACTAATATTCTGCATATATTTCTGCATAATGTAATTTAATGAAGAAAAAAAAACAATTACAAAACTAATTATTACTTTCATTTTTAATTTCCTCAATTTTTCAAAAAAGTGTGTTTATGAACAAATGTTTGTAAGTTTATTTTCTAGTTTCTCACTATTTGTGGAAAACTGAAACCTATAGTGAGTTTTAAATTACATTTTCTGTAAATAAATATTACAATTGACATTATATTTCGAGAGATTTAACATGTTGCAACTTGTTTTTAACCATCTCATTAAGCTGTTTATACAGTCATTATTCAATTTTAGCAAATCTTAAACCAAATTTCATAGCATTATTAATAATCCTTCTGTTGGTCAAAGGTTGTGGTGATTGACCACCTTCCAATGACTGACTCAACCGGACATTACATATGAATTATTATGAATTGTATGCAATTATTTTTGTTACTATTAATTATATTGGAAATTAACATAGACTTGTTAATCCTATGTGAAAAAGACCATAAAAGGGTGATGAATCCAAAATTAATATAAACTAACTACATAATATAAATAATAATGTTTGTATATAAAAATATAACTAACTTAAAACTTACAGTAACAGTCTAGTGTGGCTTCTTGAAAGAGTTTAGCAATGTGTTCCCGAGACTGAGGTGAATGTGCCAGAGTCTCCTCTGTCTGCAGCCTTAGGAGCCAGTGCTCTGCGCGTAATAATGATAACTGTTGTAGTCGATCGAAGGCTGCACGCCATCGATCCAGCTCTGAGAGACTCCTATAATTGATATAACATTATAATCACATACTATTACATAATTTTAATCTTAAAACTGATATGTCTTAATTTCTCAGTTTGGTGCCTGAGCTGCAATGCTACTGCAATATAAGTAATAGTAAGGACAATATTTAATGTATATATAAATCAATGAAATTAATAATATCAGACATGGGCGCAGGAATCTGTGCTAATAAATTTATAATTAAAAAAAAATACATTAGCGTTTTTAAAATTTAAATGTTACTTAGAAATTATACTGTACAAAATACTGAACAACTTTATTACATTAAATATTGCAAACATAGGTTTGAACTAAAAATTCCCAATGCATTCATATACACTTAAAGTAAGTACATAGAAAACAACTAACTTTATTATTTACAAGTAAAAATACATACCAGAGAGCCTGAATCAATTCAATATGATCATTGTAATTATATGGATCTTCTGCTATTCGTTGCTCTAAATCAATCACTTTTTTCTCCATTGCTTCTTCATCGTCGTCATCCTGTAACAGTTTCAAAGTCTCATATTAAACAAATAGTATATGGGAATGGACTATAATATGAAAGAAAAAACTATTGCGTTGCAAAAAATTTTTTTCTGGTTATATAGAATAGCGTGCCTTGTGCAGTATACTTAATATATTTCTAACTGTTCCACCTCGACTATTACATTTTTCCATAAATTCAATCATCCTACCTCAAAATAAATATAAATAAACTCAATGTCAAATTTCAATACAATGGTCAATGGTTTAGTCTTGATAAGACAGAAGTACTTTCACATTTTTATTAGGCTATACAAATATAATAATTGCAGCAACAAATGTGTGATGTATTCCTGGCTAGAAACAAGAGGATCAATTACTTAAGCATTGTATAATGTGACAACATTAAAAAAAAAATTATATCTGCAATAACCTACAGTTTTTTGGATCAGCATCAGACAATTTTTATTTAAAAACCTACATGATATTTTATTTAGGTCAATCATCATTTTAAGTATTATTTTATGTTTATGAATTTTTAATATTCAATCATAATAAAATATTAACACAGCTATTTGCCACCGTTATGTGATTCGAGTCCTGCAAACGGGAACAAAACTTCTTATTAGACTACAAATACACAAGATATTTCATTTAAAATCTACTATGAACTGCCAGTATGCAAGACATCAAGACTAAAATTTATTTTTAAAAAAATAAGGTAGCTCAATTTTTTTGGGCAAACGGGCAAATGTGAAACAGTAACCTTACTTAATCGAATTGAAATCTAAAAATGCTTACGTCTGAATCATCAGAGTCCTGATCAGCGTCGTCTTCTTCAACAACGACTTCGATTTCGTTTTCTTCTTCAGATCCATTTCTAGCTTCATCTTCAACTATAGCCATATTCTTCGATTAAATGGTCTATAAATAAGAAAATTGGACTGTTTGATAACATACAATATAAACGCTATGGCGGTCCTAATCTGCCAAAATCAATTATTGACATTTGACACTCGAACATTATTGCAAGTTAAAAAAATCTTTAACCAGCCTATTTGAACATTACTTTTTTATGAGTGTTGCTAGACCTACAATAGCAAAACATTCAATTACACTTTATATTAAAGTATTCAAGAAACTTATATATCGGTCATCTGAATGAGGATGACAAAAAATATTCCATATTTTACAACAATTATTAATATTCCATAATTTAAAACATTACGGATATATGAGCTTTCTTATAAAAATTTTACTATGAGTATAATAGATGAGAATTATGATTGTATTTGCCTAAGAATTATAGAATAAAAACTGTACAGAATCAGCATTTATGGAATAAGTGACCCCAAACATGATCGTTTCCATTAAATAAACCTATTAAAGTAGTATAAACTTTTAAAGTAGTTTAACTGATCGATCGAGGTGTAGTTAAATGACTACAACACAAATCCTACAAACTTAATTACTACTACATCTCTTCTATATTCAGTTAAATTGCTGAACATCATAATGTGCGCTCAAAAAATATAAAAAAATTACCTTCCAATAAAATTTGTATTATGTTTCCTAAGACGTCCGAAGTCCATTATGAGAGAGTACATCGTCTGATTTCCGCTGCAGGTCGCTAAATTTTACCACTTCCGTTTCCTAATTCACGCCTACCACACCCCCTATACTCCTTTCTGGAACTAAACTGACAAGCAAATACAAGCCGCCAAATTTGTCATTGTTCGGCTCATAATGATGGATGTAGCCCCAGGAAGACATTACTTGGACTTCGGACGTCTTAGGAAACATAATACAAATTTTATTGGAAAGTAAAATTTTTATATTATGTGTTCCGGTTGACGTCCGAAGTCCATTATGAGAGATTGTTTGTTATCTTCTGGTGGCTTGTATTTGTAATAAAATAATATTTATTTAAAACGCAACAATGTGAATCATTATATTTCATTGAAACATAGCAGCATTAAGTACTTAATTTAAATTCATTGAAAATAAGCATATAACACTAACTTATGAATTCAAATCAACATAAATCAAATATTTTCCAATGAAATATTAAGATTTAGTATGAAAATACTGAGATAGAGATTTTTCAGCAGTTATCTCTGCATTTGTTGTATTAATAATATGTTTTTGATAGAACTTCTTAAATGTATGCTCATGTTTCCAATTACCTTTAGGTAAGATATCATTAATGTGGTAATTTTCTACCCAATTTAAAGAGGATGCCGCTGCTCTACAACTTCCAGCTGAGGCATGAATACCAGAATCAGCTAAAAGACCTTTTATCCAACCACCGATCATCGCTGCAGTAGCTGGTCTAGCAGGGCCTTTAATTGCTAAAAATAGATTACTAATATTCCCTCTGATTTGTTGTGTCATGTTCACTAGAGTACGTAGCCAGTATACTGCATTGATGTTTCGGTCAGGAACAGCCACAAAAGTCCAACTTGATTGTTGATATGAAGATGAATCGGTTTTCGACCCAAATATAGGATGTAAGGTGATGGAATCTACATTATCTATAAAATGTTCACTGTCAACATGTAAAAGAGTCAGGTCATGTACTCTGCGACCCGAAGGTAACAGCAAAATAGCGACATTGTGCATGGATATTTGATATACACTATTCAAATCTATAATATAATTCTTTAAAAAGCGAATCAAAATTCTTGCATCCCATATAGGTAATTTAGGAGGTGGAGGTTTTGCCAGGGAAATAGCTTTGAGTATATGTTTCACTATTGGGCTTGACGCTATTTTTATAGCCGATATCGTTTCGCAAACGGATGCTTTAACCGATTTATAAAGTAGAAAGGTTCGATGGCAGATACCATGAGATAAATACAGGTAACCGAGATATCTAGCTACATTTGATGGTTCAGGTACACGAGAGTTAATGCTATTTTCCTGACAAAACCTTACCCACTTATTCCAAATAGGGGCGTATGTCCTTATCGTAGACTCTCCAGGATGATAACAGTAAGCTTTTCTCCTGCGATGTCCATGTTTCCGTCCTCACCCGAAATGAGCCAAGCTTCCAGGCGTAGATTACTGACTTGAGCTGGCGGTATCATTGTCATTATGTCCACCAGACTGGTGCTCAGATCTCTGATTTTTACGGGTCGTTTGAGAGCCCGTACTTTCAGGTCTGGCCTCCAAAAGGGCTTCTTCCACTTGGGTGCCACTAGTATGTACCGACCTGAGGCTGAGTTGAGGTGGTCTATTACTCTGGGTATCAGACAGGTATGTTAAACATATAATCACAAGAAGGGGGTATTTTCTCTAAATCTTCTCTAATATATTTATCCTTTAATTTCTTTAAGAGATCCCTACGGCGTAATTCTTCGGCTTCTGAACTTCGGCTCGTTTAACGAAATTATCTGAAGTATATCGCGAGAAACTGTTTTATAGCCATAATCATTACTAAATAGCTGTTTCAACTTTTCATAAATAGAGGAAGAATTAAGCTGCACGTCCGATGAATTTCACCAGTCAACAAGGCTTTATAAAATATTATTTACATGATTCACCAATTGTTGTGACAAAAAGTCAAACCTTTTATTCAGATCCCGCGACCAGTCACGTTTTTGGTGCTTCCTTGGTGGTCCCTCGTATTCATTTTCCGACGAATCCGATGAAATATCCGAAGAATTCGAACTATCCTCACTTAAATCTTTATTTTGATTAGGCGCGATCACCTCTTCACTCATTGTTGACCTTTTAAGGTTTCAAGAAAACAGAAGACAAACAACACTAGTTTGAAAATAACTTTCTACTTTAAATCTCGAAGGTTGATTATATTAATTTAAAACTATTATTTTAACTTTTAACGACTGCTCGTGTGGAAAAACGACGCAACAATGACAAATTTGGCGGCTTATATTTGCTTGTCAGTTTAGTTCCAGAAAGGAGTATAGGGGGCGTGGTAGGCGTGAATTAGGAAACGGAAGTGGTAAAATTTAGCGACCTGCAGCGGAAATCCGACGATGTACTCTCTCATAATGTACGTCGGACATCAACCGGAACACATAATATTCACAAAATTTTGTGTGCATGTTGCACCTACTTAAGTAAAGGTTAGACTCAGAACTGGACATTGTAGACAACTATTTTTATCTACGACTACCTGGGTAAAAATAGTTGTCTACAATACCAGCAGGTGCAATTTTGGGAAGAGTTCAATCGCCGAATCCAATTAGACTGGGCAGCGTTTGGAAAGCTGCGTAATAACTTCTCGCCCCAAGTACTGTAGTATATCAAATGGAAATTCTTGGACCTGGGGAAATTCGACTAATTTATTCCGATTTTATTTCGATCTAACTTCGATTATTTCTTACAAATCCAAACCTTAGCTTTATCTGAGGGCTAATTCTACATTTGTATCGGTCGGAAAACGATCCTATAGAGAGGCTCCTGACAAGGTGAACTGACAAACTTGTAATGATCGCCCGCCGTTGTGAAGATCCTTGTGGGAGGCCATTCTCCAGCATTGCAAGTCATTCGACTAAGATGATAATTTTTCTTAAATTCAATGAAGCAATTGAGAGTGATAATCGTATCAAAATCGGTTAAAACAGGATAAAAATATTCTACTGCGCTTTATAATTTTTCCATCGTATCTGGGTAGTAAATTTAAAATCATTTTGCAATTATAACAAGGGTATGGGTATAGAAATTAAACTTGAACAATTTGTCTACAATTTATTTGTTTTTATAAAAAAATATGATTACATATGGTTTTTTTTAATTATTTGGAAAGGTCAAATTTCGTTGACATTTGTCGACAGTCCAATCCTTCGCATCACGACTTTGGCACTAACATCTATGACGATATTCTAGCCGATTTACTAACATTATCTAATATTTCATGATTTTTATTTATTATTTTCATTTATTTTGTTTAACATTATGTATAGTGTTGTTCTACACAATAATAATATCTAATTAATAAATGCACCAAGACGATAATTTTATGTTGAAACATATTTTTATGTTATGAAGTTACAGTTATCGAAGCCTTAATATGACTTTTTCAGTAATACTTTAATTTATGGGCGACAGAATATCGCTAACGCTTACCATACCACATGACTTAATAACATATTTATATATCACTCGGGTTATGTTCGCGATCATATATATTACTTTGGCCAACATTTTGACAAAGATATATTTGCCAAATTCCGAAAACACTGAAGGCCCTGTGCGGCCTCCTGAGGGCAAGAATTTTTCTCGCGTAGTCGATGAACTTTGGTCAAAATAAAATATATGATCTAATGATATATAAATATAAAATAGGAATACAAAAAACAGAATACTCTGTGACAATAAAATCATATACATTTGCAAACAGTATAAATATTTTATATAGTTTTCTTTTATTATTTTCATAACGTAATATTGTGTAGCTGACAGACATAATGAAAGTAAATATAAATCTAATATTTCTTTTAAAAAATCTTATTTTCTAATATGTCAGTATTCCGTCCATAATCCATGTCATTAACACAATAAATACAATCATAAAATTAAATCATAATATGATTAAATTGCATAGACCAAACAATTTATAAAAAATTAAAAAGTTCATTTCAATCCCATCTATAAATATTCTAACATTTTTGAAATAAAAATAATAAATTATATTGTTACAGTTAGATCTATTTCCCAGTCAAAACTAAACGAAAACGAAATTTGGTTACATGTACTTTTAACTTTTATTTTCAGGACTTGTAAAATCCTGTGAGACTGACTATACATGGGTATGGATGAACACAGATCAATATACAGACAGTATATGGATGTACACTACACATTTAGACACAAGACCTCAATGGTACACATAACTGCCACACATTAAATTATACTATGTATTTATATAAATAGAATTGAAATGAACTAAAAATACTTATTAATACTTACAAACGGAAGCTAGTAAATCAGTCCACATATTAAGAAAAAAAAATCAAAATAATACTAGGAATAGAGAACATAATATTGACATAATTTCAAGTCTAACTTTCTTAAGAAATAAAATGATAATTTATGATTGCCAAATTTATCGTTAAATTTAAGACAGATGGCACAAGTCAAATATCAAAAATCTCAGATCAATTAAAATAAATATTTTTTAAATAATATCATTGCATATAATTTTAAGGAATTTTATATTTTAGTTGTCAAATAGAAAAGACCTAATTGTTTGATATCTTAGATAAATTTAATTAGATATTGTTTATTTAAGGTTATGATATTTTAGGATAATGAGTGTGTGGTAGCTATCAAAAAACCTTACCGCATATAATTGAACATGGGTATTATTAAGATTTAATTGGAATTACTTTTGCGCAGCAGACTTATTTAAACACAAATATATAAAAGCATAATTAGTATTAAAAATTATCACTAAAATTGATGTAAAACATTAGTTAAAATAATATTGTGATTAAACATTCAAATAAGTTTTACATTTATTTTGTGTGTATATCATTATAAACTATGTTTTATTATAACTGGCATAAAAGTGTTTATCATTTTTAAAACAAAATTTGAAAATATATAAAGAAAAGAAAAATAGTTTAAATTATTTGCTTGTATAAATAACAAACACAACTTTGTTATAATGTATCATTGTTATACTTATAATCTCATAAACATTTTATTGTTTATGCATATTTCTATATCAAAATTACTCCAATGATTTTTTACGACCAATGTTAAAGCATTTCTCAGTATATTTTATATTTATGTTTGTGAATGTATTTTATAAATGAGATAAACCAATTTTATGCCATCCTATTTAAATCATATAAACTATATATTATTGCAGATATAATAGGTAACATTAATCATTACATAATATTAAAATATATGAAAAAAAAAAAAATTACAATAAAAATATATGTTAATGAGATATTACACTAATAATTAAGTTTATATTTCGATTAAATTTGTTTATAACTAGTATCAGTACTAAATATCTTCAATTTTAGGTAAAAGTTTCGAGAATCATACGAATTTGAAAAGTCTAGATAATCTACATGAAATTTTTAACCTAATTAGATATAAATTGAATTTTCGATTTCAGCATAAACACTAACAACTTTATTTATAAACGTTGTTTAGCGGTCTTTAGTTAAACACAGACTTATCTATTTTTCTCTTTTTGTCATCATTGAGTTGATAATTGAAAGAAGAAGACAACATTTTTAAACTCATCATCCCCTAGTTCTCCTAGAACTCATCATCATCCCATCGTTTATAGGTAAAGCCGTAACAAAATTTGCCAATGGACACAATTTCGGTGCTTATCAACAGTAGATTCAAATTATAGAGAAAAAATCTCAATGATTATAATATAATTAATACTTATCAATTAAATCAATTATCATATATAAAGCCAATTAAATATGTTCAATTCTTAAGCCGAGCCACTGAAGAATGCCTTCTTGACAGTTCATAGTGAAGTGGATGATATTACTTTAAAGTGAAGCTCTTTCAATACGATATTTTTGATCGTTTTTCCTTTTTGTATCGATCTTGTCTTACTAATGAATGAAACCATTATGTCATCTTACAATAAATGTTATAATTCTGGGCTACATAATAAACATTAATACATAAATGAACACAACAATATCATTCAAAATCCATGTTTATCTGTTACAAGATTATGTCAACAGTTAATATTTGAAGTGTATCACTTTTTATGAACTGACAACTGTGGCATTCGCCACAGGCCGTATTGAGAAAAGCGGTTAAAGGAAATAAAATGTTATAGAATGGCTACTGTGACAGAATAAAAAAAATGTTATGTATTTTACTTCCTACCTACTGGGCTGGACAAATTTTCTATTATTGTTTATATAATTTTGGTATACAGTAAAACAATTACATGTAACTAATCTATGTATAATATGTCCATAACCTAATAATTACTTAGAATAAGACACTTAACGCACCCTCATTGTGCTTACTGTAATCATACAAATAATTTTCCATATTGAGTGTATCATGTGACATTGTTCGGAATGCTGATTATTTATGGCTTTACTTATAAGCGTTGTTTAACTGGTGTGTAGACAAACACTAATGTATCTCTCTCTCTATCATCGCTGATTTCATATTTGAAAGAATCAGACAGCATTAACTAATCACCCCCAAACAACATTTATAGATAAAGCCGCTTATATGTAACATTTATTCGATGTCATTTAATTGATAGAGTATACATTACTTACTATATATTACTGGTGACGTGTTCAAAGCCATTTGATGTTGATTTAACAAACATTTTAAAGCAGTGATGTTAAGATATCGATGGAGATTTCTTGTTCGTTACTTTTACCGTTTATGTTGACGTAACGCAGTAGGGTATAGCGCGTAGAATGGAGTTGACGACGTCACACGCCTCCACCAGCTGGACAGCCCTACTAGTATCCAGCTAAAGACAAAAACACACACGTATATAAACAAAATATCATAGTCAAGCAAAAATTACCATTCAATCAATACTGCTTTATTATTATTAAAAAGATTTAAATCGCATATAAAAATGTTACCGTATGTGTTTTACTTACATACATTTTAATTACATTAATTACATTACAGTTTGAATAGCTCAACGTAATTATCACACAAAAAAAGCATGCATATCTTATTTATAATTTGTCTTATCGAATGATAGATTTAATGAATGATATCGAATTTGCTTACATAAAAATATCCCAGAGAGTACTCTGGGATATTTTTATGTAAGCAAATAGTCCATTGTGTTTTTTCTTTTTGTTTTACTTGTCACTTTACGATACCTTTGAAAACAAGTCAAGCTACCTTTGTTAACATGCAATGTGTAACACATAACGTTATCATCGGTAATACTAATAATTTTTATTCGCCCACCGATTGCATATTAGTAGAAAATAATTATTCGATAATCATTACTGGTTCACTTTACGGCAATTGCTGATTAAATGATAATCACTGGTTGAATTAGGCAAGCAATCTGAGAGTTTTCAAAGGTCTAGGGACCAGACACCGAAAAGGTCGCATAGGTAAAATATGCATATATGTTACCTGAGCGCTGTGCGTGCACTATGCAGAGGAGTTGGCGGCGGCCTGCAGCTGCATCTGCCGCTGCATCTGCTCCAGCATTTCCTGCATGCGCCGCAATTCAGCTTCCTGTACACGGTGTGTCAAATTATTGAACTTAATTTATACTTATATAGTTAAAATAAATAACACCACGCCGTAATCGGTCATTGTTGTAAGACTCAGCTAAGAGGATGTCGTTTAAGAACATATTACATTCAATAAACATGCAAGCCGTAGTGCCGTAACCCACTAGAAAAGGCTTTTTGATATATACAATTAGATCAATTGTCTAAAAACACCTGAAATACCATTTATACCTTTAAAATGTAACCATTTAATATGAAAATATAAAATTACACACTTGCCAGATATATAAAATTTAAAATATTTAAAAAAAGCAAGTCTACCTTCTCACGCAAAGCACGTTCGCGTTCGGTAGAGTCTTCGTTAGAGCCGTTGGTCAGCCCAGAGTCTGATTCACTCAAACCACTCTCATTTGAACTGGAAAAATAATAATATGAAATTAAACAATACTTTAATTGGGGTTGATGATAAAGTCAAATTAAAACATTTTAGTTGAGTATTTTTTTTCCTTGCTCTATTCAAGTATCGTAACACTTTAATATTTCGAATCCGAAAAAGAAATCATTATAATTACTGTACTTTTATAATTCTTAATCAATAATGTATTTGGTGTGTGTAAAGAAATTTGATTAGTAGAACTTAAATTAGACGAAAGTATGATTCAATTTACGTGTGGCGTTTAGGAATTTGTCCATTGCGTGCTAGTCGCTCCGAGCGGTAGTTCTCGTAGTGAACCTCCTGCGTCACTTCCTGTAGGTCTTGCATGTGGGTTCTGAAACGATCGCAAAATAATAAAATGTATTATTAACGTACGAGATATAAATAGCACGAACGAGTGTGGATTAATAGAGTATTTTTTTTTAATTATTTTAGGTAGACTTGCAAATAGGAGATAATCACTTTACACAATTCACTATAAACGCGCAGCCGAGCACAAAATGATTAAAACAATTAAATATTAACACTCAATGACTTTGAAACATTCGTACAGCCCACACATTGTCAACATACAAATCAATACAGTATACCGGAAGGAAGTGCATATACCTAATCTATTCCAATCAAATAACAGATTTGCTAAAAGCTCAGGTATATTGTACATTACCAACAGATCTTGATTAATATTTCTTTATTTATAAAACAACATAATTTATACTTATAACACCTACTCCGACTTATATACACTTTAATTTTATTTCCAAAATTTCGATAGCAACTTCGTCGACGTTCGAAACGCCATTTTTTGAAAATCAATAATGAATATCGTAGATTATTCAAGCTCTCGACCAGTGATATCCCGTCATTACGAAGTCTGTTGGGAAGTGTGCATAGTTACATGAGCATGGTGCGCAGCTTGATGAAGTCGCAGTGGTCGGGGTTCTCGACCTCGACGACGCCCCACGGGTACAGGCGGCCGCGCACGCGGCGCCCGCGCACCTCCAGCTGCTGCCCCGCGCCGCACACCGCGAACGGCACCGCCTCCTTCAGCTGCCGCACCTGCACGCGAGACGGACCAATAAATGACTCACTCGCTTCGCTGTCACCTTCCCATCGTTGGGGAATTCGAACAGTCACGAATCTTCATAATTATAAATTAATGACTTCCGATTATCGGGAATGCTTGTTGTCAGAGAACTTTTGTAAAAACGCGAACTGGGTTGAATTCATAAACAATAAAAACAAACAAATACGATTAATGAGAATGTTTATTTAGTTCCACCGACTCATACATGGTTTTGTTATACATGGTTTTCTAGTACAAAACGAAACCAATTCATTCTCATTCACCTAAAAAACACGTTCAAATCAGTGAAATCTCTATAGTTGCAGTAGCAACAAGCTATAGACTACCTCAACATTTGTTTATATGGCTAAGAAATATCACTACATAGTATAAAACAAAGTTGCTTCGGTCATCAAACAAGATGGTTCAGCTGTCGGTCTGTCCCCGTGTATTCTAGATTTTGAAAACCAAGCAACGTATTTTGAGGTCTCTAATGAGATGTAGTACATAAACACATTTTTTGAGCTTACATTGCAAAACCTGAACCCTACGAGATATATCAAAATAATGTACTACAGTATTGTACTCCTTAAAAAGATGTACAAAGAAGTCTGCAATGGTTATTTTTTGGATTTTTTATCCTTTACTTTTTACTAGAAATAATGGCTTATTTACGAAGCTATTTTAAGCAATACTGTATTAATCCTTATCCGCTAAAATACGTAATATACATTGTGCATAATATAGATTAAACAGGACCATTTACAGCATGTAATTTAAATTAATATTTTCGAAGATATTACAGATTTAAAATGCAGGGACATAGCGGTTTGTAATGTCTTATGACAAAAAAACGTGTGAACCTTGTATATAAAGACATTCTGTAGTATATTTAGTATCGGCATTGCACCGAAGCCGGGTTGGTTTATTATAAGACGATGTTTAAATTAACTGTCTTATCCACATGGTCTGACGGGACAGCAATCAGTCACGACAAATAACAATCGTGCTGAATATATGTTATCATAGCTAGGTAGTAAGTATTCAATGGGTCATATGACCCAATTAAAATGGTACTTGAGTATCGTGGCGTTTAAGACATAAGACATATGTATAACACAACTTTATACCCCGACTGACTTAATTAATTAAAACGTGTTACTCGGGTTGATGTAAGGATTCTAACGACATCTCATACGTCGTTATCAGTCCAGCCTATTACAATCGAATTAAAAAACGAGCATTGAAGTGGTCAAATGAGAAAATTTTATGATTTTAAAAAATGTTTGGTATTTTTTCTATCATATTAATTTTTTTCATTGATCATTGGAATCGATTTCCTAAAACAGATTATATAAAACCTCAATAAATAAATACTGGTTAATATTCTTCTGTACTAAAAAAAGCATTTAAACAATCGCAATTTTATAATACTATGTCACCCTAATATAAACTAACCTTACATAAACCCATGGGGTTATTATTTATTGTTATATTCTGTTAAGCACATTAAAGCCACAGCTACTGCACCTGAACTCTATCGCATTGTTCAATTTATTATTAATAACAAATGAACCAGTGTACCAGCTTTAAGAAATATTTACCTGTTCCTTATAATCTTCATCTTCATCACTGTCACAATCTGGGAGAGGATAAATCTTAATTCCTTCCCTTTCAATTTCTTCCATTACCTGAAACATATTTTTCTTTATTATAGTACTCATATAATTTAATGTAATTCTTGTTTATTTCCTGTGAGGAAAAATATTACTCTGAATCTCATTATCATTGATTAGTTGATCCATAAACATTAAATTTGACAGTACACCAGATGGCTATGTTAGAGTAAGATCTATGCCGCTGGACACTAGTAATAATCAGTATGTATGTATGTGTGTTACTCAATAGAGATTATACATAATATATATAAAATCAGATGCCAAAATACTAACTCTAGTTTTCAGTCGCTGTACTTCTTTCTTGGTGAGACAGTCAGCTTTTGCAATAACAGGAACAATGTTAACTTTATTGTGTAATTGCTTCATAAATTCGATATCTAGTGGTTTCAATCTAAAAGAAGGAAAAAATTATCACAAAACTGTTTCAACATATATACATTTTAATTAGTCATTACATACATTTTATATATATTTTTTTACAAGTAATTCGAAAATATCTAAAAAGAAACTTAATTTCTGTAATTTTGGATGATTATGAATGATGATTTGATTTAAAACACTTAAGATCTAATCTTGGGAAATTGTAATTGATAATAGGAACACTGCAAAATTTACTCTACCGGCACTTTTTCTTCCTCAAAATCTAGTTTGATACAATTTTATTTATACAGTATGTCCCTTGGGGACCTAAAAACACTTGAACAAATTTAAAAGACTTACCCATGTCCAAACGGCGATATAAAATAAAAGCAGCAATGAATGCGATTGTCAACGATATTACGACGATTGAGACCACTTTCGTCGCGCAAAAAGCGTTCAAATTGCTCGTCGATGTATTGAATTATTGACTAAAATTAAAAGTACAATTTGAATTGATTCTAAAGTATCACAATTTTCACCAAACAATATATCTGGTAAACGTCTTTATTAGGTCAATCATTATAATATACAATTAATTAAAGTAATTATGTATATACCCGAAAACAATCTGTGTTATCAATTGCATCACCATATCCGGGTGTGTCAACTACGGTAAGTCTCAATTTAACACCCCTCTCCTCAATTTCCACAGTGGAAGCGTCTAATTTAACTGTTTGGTTTGTCTTCTCTGCAAAATAATTAATAAACTGACATATCTATACAATCAAAACTATTTAAAAGCTTTTTAAAGGGTTTTCATTATGTAAATATTCAATTTTGAAACTATCTTTACAATATCCTATTAAAAAGTAGCTGCATTCAGGTTTTATTAAAATTAATATGTATACAGTAGATTTACGAAAGTCAAGAGAAAAGCAGAGGTCAATTTATGGTTGAATGTATGTATGTCAGCTGTTGTGACTATTATCATTGTATTATTATCATTTCCTTGCAACTTAATAAAACAAATAAAGCAAACAATAAAGTTTGGATTAAAATGAACACAACATTGCAATACATTTGTGGTATTAAGAGTCTACTGTTGTACAAAAATTATATCAAATATCAATCAAAAAACAAAATAATACAAACCAATTGCATCAGGTATAACTCTCTCAGGATATAAATCAGTAAGGAACAGAGAGTTAACCAGAGTGGATTTTCCTAGTCCACTTTCACCAACCACCATGAGGGTAAACTCAAAACCCTTCTTCACTGATTTTCGATGTACTTGATTTGGCAAATTAGCAAATCCAACATACCCCGGTGTTTCCAGATTTGAAAACTATAATATAAAGAATTATAGATTAATAATTAACAGAGCTCCATGACAGCTAAGTTTAATAAAACAATAAAAAGTATGGCTTCATCATTTAAGTCTTGGTTAGCAATACTGACTCAAATTCCATTATGTTTCCAGATTATTCACACAACTTTTACAAATATATCAGGGAAACAGGGTTAATTAAAGAACACTTTGTTCATCGGATGAAATTATACACTAGAATGCAAAGAAAGACATTTGAGATTTTTTTTTTTTAATAAAACAAATTCTCAATTTGATCCTTATATTGAAAATCCTTTAAGGATTAATTATATGAACATTTGAAATCTAAGTTTTTGAATTTATTTAGTACTGATTTAACTTTATTTAAAGCATCAACAAAAGAATAAAAAAATATATATTTTTACTTTGTTTTCAAATCAGTACTACTTATCATAAATTTTGAAAAAATAATTTTAAAGAGATATATTTTTGAATTCCCTGACTTTTCACTGATTATTCAAGACACAAAAAGCCCTCTTGATTTCCAGTTTTGCCTGTTTTTCATGTATAGCAACCATGTATATGCTTATTTATGAGCTTATTGCTGCTAAATATTCATAAACATGATGTAGATACTCAATTACAAGACAACAGCAACAATCTTATGCAAATTAATTTTCCCTACATACATAATTATTGTTTCTAGTTGGAATCATAAAGTACAACAGCATGTAAAATCCCAATACAGAGCGCAGACCTCTTTTTAAGGAGTTTTGGGGATTTATTCTACCACCAACATTGGAGGGTTTCCATGTTGGTTTGGTGACAATGGGTTGATTAAAAATTTTCCAGATTTACTTTGGACATTAAAATTTCTCACAGTTTTCCTTCACCGTAATTGTAAATAAAAAAAAATTCAGTGGAGGTTGCCTGGGTTTGAACCTACAATCTCAATTTTCGTTTTCCAACCACTAGGCTATATGGGCTCTTAATATTATATATCCAAATAAAACAATATAATTGTAAGTATAACAGTCAGACAAAATTTTATAATAATTGTTTATTTTGTTGTCAAAACTAAAAATAGTATATCAGTCAACTATTAGCAGTATAATAATTCATTTTATTAGATATAACTTATATCTTATAATATGTATACACTTATTATAAATCATTAATTTCTATTAGTACTGGTAATCAGCTACTCATACAAACAATAAATATGTATAGTTTATTTAAAGCTCATTACGGATGTGATAACCAAATACCTACTAAATGAACGTTTCAAAGCTAGTCACGATAACTTAAAATAATTTTAAACAAAAATATATAGATCATATGCATGTTGAGTTTGAAACAGTCATCTGATAAGTATTCAGCCGGCACGCGTAAACATTGACACACATCCGTCGCTAACTGTATTGAGATCCATATTCCATTTCACCATCGGCACGCACAAAATTCAGCCTATTTGTAACAATACGATAATGACAACAAATCAATGAATCATCCATAAATACTCTTAAAGTTCAATGATACTTCTTCACTATATTTACTTTAATGCCTTTATGATATAGTTATGATATGTATTGTATAAGTTAATAAAACTAAACAAAACTTACATTTTTTGCGGTTTCGCTTGACATTGCTGTTATCCTTAAAACACAACACCAGTTAAACTGCTAACTAATAGCGAAAAAAATTGTTACTAGCTTAGAAAACGTAGTATTTTTTAATTAATTTCACACAATTGAAAAACGTCCACAATCATATAGTTATTGAGTATATAAATGTAAGTAATATTTTTACAGCGCTATGACCGTCAGGCAACGAAAACGAAAGATTGGTATTTGATATTTGGTAGTTGGTACTTGACTACTTGGTATGTTGGTTCTTTGTAGTTTGTATTAATATGTAGAGTTCGAACTTTCAAAGTACGACTACGAATGGGATGGGGAATAACGAATAACGGAATGATTTATTACACAGACAACAAAGAACGAATGATATAAAATTATAAATATCAACGAGAAGAAATTTTTGTCGACCATAGGCAAAAAAGGTTTCTTTATTTTATGTATGTGATGTGCAAACATTTATACATACATCATGATTATTCAAAATTTCACGAGCCTCGAATAAATAAATTCATATATATACATATTTGCTTAAATACAATAAGCTCAGCTTTTTAAAATAAATAATAATAATGATAAAACCTCTTCATAAAGCCTTTCCTCGAGGGCCGATCTTAAGTTCCATAATATTCTTTATATATCCGACCAAACTGTAACTTTTCAACTCCTTATAATCAACCCTTCTTGTGTTGATAATAAGGAGTTGTAGGCTATTGACACAATGTATATTTTTTAAAACGGCTAAAACTTTTAAAAGTTTAACATTATACTAATAAATAATAGTTGGCTTAATCTACATTGTATATGATTATCTTACTCTTCTGACTATTTCACTTTTATAGATCGGTTTCTAAAAGTAAAATAGTCAGAAAAATATAAAGTTATTTTTTTAGGATACTTTTTAACTTTTTTGTTTTTCTGATTCAGCATATTAAGATTCAAAGTACACGACATAGTCGAGAAATGTGTATTGAAGATATCCGCGAGTATTTTCAGGTTTTTGTTTGATCTGTCGTTAATTGCCTTAATTTGAAGCACCTTGAAAGAGGGCATATGCAGCAGTAGATGCCTGAATGACAAATAACTGATGTCGACGAAGACATAAAGCTATTGGCAAGACTGTCCGTAGTTTAAAAAAATTATATTTTCCGATATCTGTTTTGGTTTTAATATACTGTACAGAAAAACAATTTACTCACTTATAGTTATTACAAATTTTTTTAACTAGTTACGTAGACGTATAGTATGTTTAGAAGTGCATATGTTTCTATATAGTGGAGTGCCTGGAGCGTCAAAATCATACAAACCTCGGACTTTTGTTACAGTGGATAATAAATAAAAAAATGTAATGTTTAGCTAATACCATAAATAAAAAAGTTTATCTATTGAAAATTTGTGTTTTTGTTTTTTTTTTTAAAATAGCTGATTCAAATAGTATGAGGCATTTTAGGCTGTAAAATGTTTTTTCTTATATCAAAATTAAGTTAATTTATATTTTTCTATAAGCATAATAAGTGGGAAAATGGAGTAATTCAATGATAATCGAAAAAAAGTAACATTTAAAATAAAATTTTGGTTTATTTAGGCATTTTAAATCATTGATCTGCATCAAATATACTCTTCCACTTCGGTTATTTTAATGACAGGTAAAGTATTAAGGCTAACTATTTCCGTTGCACTGTAAACATCCTACACTACAATATAAACCACTCTTCCGAGATCTACCAGCAGCTCCACGCCCTTTTTTGCTATGTAATTTTTTAGTCAATTTTGCTTCTTTTGCTTTATCAGCTTTTTTTCCTAATCAAAGTTTAATACATCAGTGCTACTTCAAAGTTTTTTTTTCGGAGGCGAACATGAAGTTTCATTTTGCTTGTTCTTATAAATTTCAATATATTTTTGTCGACAACTTGCATGGGCATAAACAAATTTAGTTTGCAGGTGAGGTAATAATCCATCCTGTCCTTCGCTCGAAGCAACTCTCAAAGTCCACTCATTCACAGTCCACAAAACTCCTCTGCTTATTTTTATAATTTCACCCAAATATGAGTTCGTTTCGGATGCTGAACCTAATTTTTCACATAGTATGTAACTAAAAATGCTTCTCAGCCATGATACTGGTACATGGTTTATCCGTTTTTTGAAACCTTTAATAAATAAAAAGTAACAATATTTAGTGCACTTTATTAATTTTTGTATTTTTTTATTTTACTTGAATTGACCTTCAATCATCTACCAATTATTCAATTTTTTTAAAATAATTGCAGATTTTAATCAAATTACCTTATTACCACAGGAAAAAATTAAAATTTTCTTTTAATTTTTTTTTTATCTTTTTTCAATTAAAAAATAAAAAAGCACAAAAATTTTTTTTGTAAACTTTGAAAGTTATCGTACAAAGAAGAAAATGCCACCTCAACCAAAAAAATTCATTTACTGTAACCATTTTCCGAGGTCTAAACCCTTGGGCACTCCACTAATAAGTTATAAAAAATCGTGGCAATCTCTTTGATAAATTCTCGCTCGTTTTGTCTGAATTAAATTTATTAATTGAAAATTATTGAATTTATCAAAAGAAAATCGCTGATTGTTATTATTTGAAAAAGTCAATGAAAAGTTTGGTTAAGGAGTCAAGTTGACAGCGAAATTAACAGTGATAACTGACACTTTTAACCAATAATATGTCACCTAAACCGACTGACAGTTAATTCACGTGGTTTTTTCAATAAATAATCTAATTTATTTTAATGTTTCAATAAGGTTTTGTTCATATGTCTTAAAATGTCTGTCGCTACTGATTCAGCTGTACTTTCAATATTGCAAGATATAAAGAAAAATAATACTGACACTGATGTAAAAAGTACCTCTTCAGACCAAACATCTAAATCAACTATAAAAGTTATCAATGATGATAAAAACGTAAAGGAATTAAGAGGCCAACCTAAGTCCGGAAGATTTTGGAAGACGAAAAAAGAAAGGTACCTTACGTTATTTTTTTTAAATAAGCCATCTAGTACTCCATTGTACAAAAAAAATTTTATTTATACTTTCAGATTTTCTTCTGTGGTCAAAACAAAGGGAATACGTCCAGACTTTAAGAAGAAAACAGCTTTACGAATAGAACTTAAACGTACTAAGGATCTATCGAAACAAGTTTTAGAAGAAATTAAAGAAAAAGAGTTGACTAGGAAAGAGCGAAGGCGGGAGAATATAAAACGTACAGAAGAAAATAAAAAGAAGTCTGAAATTGTACAAGTTATAACCAATACGGCTAAACTTAAGAGAATGAAGAAGAAGCAATTGAAATTTACTGAAAAGCGAGATACTAATGCTGTTAATAGTAAACAATAAATTTTTTTTTTACTCATCTGTTATTTTTTTATTAAATAGACCTAACTTCAAAATGTATACATTTGGTACAACTTAGTCATTGCAAATACCAAATAATAATATAATAGTTGAAATAAACAAACAAAAGCATCCTTTCATTTATTTAAACATTTACCAACATTATGAAGATGGTATGGAGGTAATCTGTAATACCTGTCATTTTTATTTTGTTATCCTAGCCTGGAATTAAATTATTTAAATGAATTGTCAGTCATTAGTATGCCCGCCCATTTTCAAACTCATGAGCTGTCTTGATAATGGTGAAATACATCTTGAAAGGTCAAGCTAATAAAAGTCTGTTAAAAATAGAATAGAATTCATACAAAGAAGAAAACATGCATTTATGCAAAGCATAAAATGAAACAAAGTGTTAAGACCCTTCGAATTATATATTGTACAGTAGAATGAGTGCTATTCTTGGAGTTGAGTTATCCTTTCTGTACTGTTTAGTATAAAAGTTTATGATATAAAATAATAGATTATTACTAATATTATAAATGCGCTTTTTAACAGGAAATAAAAAAAAATTCTCATTTAATATTTTTATTAAGTATTGTTTGTTACCATCCATCTCATATACATATAAAAATATTAAATGTATTTTTCCAAATTTGTGGATAAGTAGAATGTCATGTGTGGGCAATATATACATTAACACTTTAGATGTGATGAGACAGTGACATATTACATCAATTTCACAATAGTTATTATGTACACAATGGAAAAACAGTTGAAATTATTTCTTTAAAAATATTCCAAAAAACAATTACAAAATATTCCTTTACATAGCCAAACTTAGCCAGATCTTATATATTCGGTCATATTAAATAACAAACGGAATTTTCTAGGTACATGTCACACAATAAGTCCACTGGAAGGCGGTTCAGAAAAAATTATGCTATAAAATTAAACATTGGAATCTATTCGACAAACCATCATGTATAAGCCTCAATAAAATTATATCACCATTACAAAACAATACTGTTCAATATTTATTAGTTTCAATAAATCTAATACAGGATAATAAAAAAGGATAAATATTAGTAAAAAAAAGTTTGACATTATCCTCTACAAACACTCTGTTTACTTAAATCTAAAATAAATTTATTAAATTCAATCAAATATTTTACAACATTAGGGTTGCTATAATTACAACAACAATTTAGCCTAAATTCTAGTTAGGGTATTATCTTTTTATAATACTCCTTTAACATATAGAAAAAATCTTCATTGAAAACATCAGTCTAAGGCAGTGATAATAAAGTTTTGTTCATAATGACAAAATAAACCTTAGAACTCATATACCTTTATATTAAAAACTACTTCAATTAATAATTAAAGGTATTGTTATAATTTATGACAGACATTAATTTAGATGTTTGATCAATATGTCTAAATTTGATGTTATCTTATTGTACAATCCATTTTTATTTAATTTCATAACCCTTTACAACAAGGTGCGATTATCATCAGTCACTGTATGCGGTTTTAAAGAAATATATAGTTGTCAAACTAAACATTACATATTTTATAATTAGTATCATTTAAAAAATGCTAAAATTAGTTTTAATTACAGAAATTTACATAATTAGTTATAAGTATAAAGGTATAAAGTAAACATGGCATCTGCACAGTTATCTTTAAATGAGATTCATGGAAGGTGGTTTAAAGTATGTATAACAATATTAATCTGTTAAGCTACTTTCAAGTTGCAAGAAACTAAAATGAGTGCTGAGAACCTAGTTCATTCTAATATTTGGTTTAATCTCAATACTTTATATTAATTTATTATAATAAAGGTTTTAAAAAATCTAGAGTAATGTTTTGTGTTTACCATAAATATGATTGAAGAATTGTATTCAAACCAATTCTGTACTATTAAGTTACATAATGAAGCACAATTTTTGAGATCCTAAAAATGTGTTTGTCTGGAAACAATTGTATCTGAGTCTGTTGTTTGGCATGCTGTACATATAATATAATTAGTAACAGTAAAGAAAGTTAAATAAAGAGTGCGACGATTTTGTTATGCTTTCCAATCAAGAATATGCATATTTTATATGAAATATTTTGATAATTTTTGTTTAAACAGTTCCAGTATCAATTATTTTGGTGTGACGTTTCTAAGTTATAAATAAATGGTGTATAAATAATGTAGAAAAATCTTTAATCTCAAAAACATGAGCCATGTAGAACCCCTAAATATAAGAATTCGTTATTAGAACTTCATCAAGACTGGATCACATTATTTTCATCTACACATTTTATTTTTAAATAAAATAAAATTTATATTTTCTTAAATTTGGATAAATATATATTTTAGTTTAGTTTTTTAAAGAAGTTTAACGGATTTATAACAATATAGAGATCAAAAACTGTTTTCGTCGGTCTGTGTAAACTACTCCTGCATTAAATGAATAACAAGGTTACACTAATAGCTGATTCAGGGTGAATGCTTAGAGCAAATTCTATTAAAGAAAATTAAACAGATCCCATAAAAAGCTGTCTTCAAATACTCATAAAAGTTTACATTTTTTTTTAACTACATTCTCTTTTTTAATTGATAAATTGAAAATGCAATTTTATTACGCTATTTGATGAAAATGATTAATTGGCTCCCTTGTTTTCTAAATAGTTTTTACAAAAAAAAATCTTCGAAATACACATTTGTCACCAAATATTTTTTATTCTTTTAACAATTGAGTAAGAGTTTAATAGAAATAACATTAAATCATAATCATATCCTTCACTGGTCTAACATATTTATATAAAATTACCATCGCCTGTAACTTCTGAACATTTTTAGAACAAAATAGAAGCATACCAACTAACCTTAACATACATCTTATGTCTTTATATTATCTCTGTCATAAACAAATTAATGTTCACTGAGGCCAATATGCAAATGCAGTTAGGTTTGTAAAGCAAGATATATTATACAAGATTTCGGACTTTTATACGAAAACTAGTTTTGAAAGTTTCCACTTTAATAATAATCAGACAAATCGTTTTTTACTTATAAGCAATAACTTTCTACTTTCATAATAAAAAAGAGCTTTACTTACAGCATACCTTGCCTTTTAACTCATAATACTTGACTACAGTTTTAGTATCTACTTCCTGTATATTTCTAATCAACATTTTGAATGTCTAAATTGATAAATATTAAGAAGTAGATGTTAGACCTAACTGAAGATGTTGTGACCTCTGGCTGTGTTCCTATGTAGATTGACGAGGCAGTCACACATCAAAATCAGCTCCTAATTTGCCCGTCGTGGGTGCTATAAATGGTTCGCTCCACATTCTTCTGAGATCCCCCTAGAGTATAATAAACATTATTATTAATATAGAGAAGAAAATTTTAAAGTGAAGTAAGATTTGTTGCAAAAAATGTTTAGTGATATATTGCAATGTAATACATTTTCTAGTCAAGTCACAAGAGTTGGATAATAGTCTACTGATTGGATATTAATTCCGATCGATGCTACGGTCCATCCAGATCAGTACTTCGGCTTAAAAGATTTTGCTAATGCCGAAGGTTTATATTGATATGACAAAAGCCAAAAACGAAAGAACTCAAATATTTTGTATATCTGAGACCGTGAAATCGCTATATAAAATTAAAGCCCATTTTAAATAGATTTATTAAAAACATATTCTACATACTTATGTAACAATAATGAAATTATATTTTTGTTCGAAAAAGCTTTTAGAAGTACTTGATGGTAGGGCTTTGTGCAAGCCCGCCCAGGTAGGTACCACCCACTTATCAGGTATTCTATGGGCGGTAATAACATAAAAAAAACTTTTATATGGTCAAGTGCTACTACTGATAACTGATACTGTGTAACCATTTTTTGCTACTGGCAAGACTTAATAATATTGATATTATTAGGCACTGTCTGAATAACATTGATATTGTTAAATCACCTTAACATATGCCATAGTAAGCAGCGGCAAAAGCGTGAACGGCACGAGATACAGTAGAGCAGGCTGCGCTGCCTTGAACACCTCCGCAGATACCGTGGCCGTCAGTAGCCCCAGGAAATAACCCAGCAACGAGCAGTGGAAGTACGTTAAGCGGGAACCCTGTATTAGTAAATTATTACACATTCAAATCTTATATCCTCGATTCTGCAGAGAAGATTTGGAACTTATTCAAATTGTTGGTGAATACAAAGGTTTCAGAATTTGTTGATGTTTTTTTTTACCTGCGTGCATAAATTATTAATACCAAATAAGCACATGAAAATTTAGTGCTGCTTCCGAATCTTTGGTTCAGATCCACCACTTACTCTCTTTCAGTCGAGATATATCAAATTAAAACTACTCACCATAGACCGAGGGCCGGGTACTTGGCCCATTTGACAAACGAGCGTCGCTTTTTTATAGGCGTCATATCTCAAAACGAAACACAACAGTAAGCCCGGCATGACGATGTCACCAAGACCTGGTTAAAAAAAATTGAAATGTATAAACTTTAATTTGTTACTATGTTTTTATTCTTATTTGTCACTTTCAGTTGACTCTAGGTGAATGAATATTGATAAGTTCATTTATATACATTTAAATTAAACTCTAAGTTTTTTAAATATATTTTTAGAAATTGTGTGTGTACTAGTCTATTCTTTTAATAACTTGAATAAGTAATCGTAAGCTAACCAAGCATGGAGAAGTGTCCCTGGTGGTGCATAGAGGGGAACACGAGCTTGGCGGGCAGCGACAGCTTGGGCGCGTCCCGCATGGCGCCGCCCAGCTGCAGCCGGCGCGCCACCACGTTCATTGGGTTCTCCGCTGGCCTGTAACATTGGTACTTATAAATATGTTCGAGGTTTAACTATGCGAAAACAAAATTATAATTTTAAAAATTATCGGATTCAGTTACGATGTTCCATAACATCACAGATTTTTATCTAAATCATTTTATCATAACATTCTCTTCTTTGGTATTATTATTAGAACCTTAGAAATATCTTAGAATATAATTTTATGTTCATTACAGAAAATAATATTAATATACGTACCTTGTTGCCACTTTGACCATCACATTCGTGGTGAAAATATATGACGAGAAAAAGACCCAAAACACATCGTAAAGCAGCAGTCCCGTCAGCAACAACGTTGAAACCTTTAGCGAAGGTAATCGGATCAGTGCGATGAATGTTACGCACAGACCCATGCCCATAGCTAGAATAAACAAATACAAGCAAATTACAACCAGACTCTATTGGTATGGTACGGTCCCTCTTAAGATCTGAAAGTACTGAGTTTTTGCCGTCTGTTGTTGGTGCATTTAATTCAATCCTATAAAATTACTCGAAGTGTGCTTGTCTGAGTCTACTTGAATATAGAATAATTTTATTATTATTTTTTATATAAGCACAACAACGTAAGACGACTATCATCAATATCTTCATATCAGATCCTAACATTAATAGAAGTTATAGTGTTTAAAAGAACACACATTCGAATCCAGTGGCAGGAGGAATAAAAATAAATAAAAACTTTACACTAAAATTGACATGACATCATTAATCGAGATCAAAAATTATCTATGATATTAATTGTGTATACGTGAAAATGAGGCAGATTGAATGTGTGGATGTAACTAGTTGAATTGAATAATGTTGTATAATAAATAAAGATATATTAATCAAGAACTGTTCATAGTGCAAATATAGCAAAACTGTTAGCAAACCATAAATCTAAGGTTTAATTGTCTTAACTCCGTCTGCTTACCGTCCATGAGCAGCCAGTGGCCGGTGAGCACCCACACGGCGACGATGGCGGCGGCGAGCAGCGCGGCGGCCAGCTCGGGCGCCGAGTAGCGGCCGCACAGCGCGCGCGACGCGCCCGAGCCGCCCGCCACGTACTGGCACAGCGGCGTCAGCAGGAACGCCAGCGCCGCGCACGCTATTACTGCGGGGCGGATGAGTTCGTGTAATATGTTTTATAGCATCATCATTCCTTTAACCCATTAATTTTGGATCGGTGCTGCAGGTAATCGGCATTTGCTCAGCAATGCCCGTCATTGCGTAGACGTAGTCACTGACTGAATTTAATGTTCGTTATGATCTCATGCTGGGATACTATAAAAACCCATTTAGTAGCGTCAGCGTGGTATTAACAGGTTTTGTAATTATTATTTTTTGTAAAAATCCCAAGTATATTCGGGAAGATTTAAATTAAAAGTGAAACAAAGCCAGCGCAACAAAACTGAGTACATATTATATGTGAGTAGAATGTAGTGTCGAATTAATTACCAAACTACCATAATTATATTGAAGATTATATTTTTAATCGGCTCGATTTATGTCACTACAGGTAGGGAGGAGGCACTGATTAAAAACTTTCGTATTTAAACTTTGGATGTATGGGCGATGAAAAGACTCGACGAAGTTTGTTGATTATTTTTAATTACTTTTTTATACTTACTAGCTGTGCAAATAGCTACAAGAGTCTGCATGGAGTCGAAGAAGAAAAACATGATGAGCAGTGCTACGGATGAGCCTAGCGGGAAGCACAGTGCTTGCATCGTGCTCAACGTTTGTACGTCTGAAAATTTTTAAGTTTTTATTAAAAAAATATCTGTGGTGCCCGGTTTTACCCGAGTTAAATTTATATCACATACTATTCACGAAATCGTATATCTATTTCAATTAGGGATTTGCAATTTTAACGTGTTACTTAATTAGTTGGTTACATAATATTCGAGATGACCCGGTGGCTAGATCACGTGACTAAAAAGTAAAAATAATATTAAAGATGTATCTTCTTTGGTGAGATAAGATGTTCGTATGAATTACGTTAGCATCAATAGTTTTGTTCTTTTAATAATTAATTTTAAAACAAGGGTTTTACTATTTTTGAATTTACTAAAAATGTTTGGTTAAGTACAGGTGATAAATTTAATGTAATTATAGATCCGTTAAATAGCACATTTAGTATTTAACTAAAATTTAAACGAAGAATCTCTTACATTGGCCGGAAATGTACTTTCGAAAGTTTTCGAACCGATAGTCTAAACGATTTGATAAACAGCCGATACCGTTACTTCAAAACCGGAAATCAATCATTAAATTGTTTATATTAAATCTCATTAAAATACCGTAGTGAACTAACGTATTCCTTTTTAGATATATACATCTTATAGGTATATATAGCTGTCCGTTGCCACTTCGTACGAATAAAATATTGATTAAATTTTTTACTTTTTAACAACTACTCGACAATGACCTTCATAAAAAGTTACCCCTCCCATTTTCTAATGCATTCCTATTACAATATTCCTAAGCGTACTTATGAAATGGACTAAGCATGAAATTGTAAACGAAACCATTCTTAATATCATTATTACAATTTTTTTTTTCTTAATAGATGTAATTTACCAACTGATCTAAAACGACATTACACATTACTATTAACGAGCTTATACTACTAACGTACGATCTAAAATATAATGTACGTTCTGTCTATAATTACACTGAATTATATCATCATTTAAGCTTGAATACTACAACAGTAAGTATTGATGTTTGACGGTAAAATAACGGACATTATACCACAATCAATCAATCTAGAGCATGAAAAAAAAAATTAAAACTTTCCTTTTCTTAAGTCTCTCGATCAATGTCAATGAAAGTGTAAGAAATAATACTCACTATTATTAGAAGAGGAGGTGGTGGACGGCTTGCCGCCGAGTAGAGTTGCCTCTCTTTCCTTCTCTGCCCTCTCTCTTGCCTCCCGCTCCATGTTTAGCGAACGAAAGCTACCGTATACTATCAGCAGCATTGAAATTAGGCATGCTGACACTCTGAAACAGCAATTATAACCATTACATATAATATAAACAAATAATTTCTAGTTGTATTTATTACCACTATGGAATGGTTTCAAATAAATATTATTTTACAATAAATATCGAGCTAATAGATATATCTCTCAAGCCGAAGTAGATTCAACCGTGATCTACGATCATCATCATTTTTGTCATTTATTATTAGAACAACAAAGAAGTATGCACCACATCACAAGTATTAAAGTAATTAAAAGATAAAGACAGAAAATGATTACGTTAAATATTCAAACGGAGGAGGATGTTTGAAACAGAGATTTCAATTCTTGAATGGTAGACGCGTAGACGGATCGTCTTGATGGAAAGTTAAAGAACAGTTTTATTTATTTTTTTCCCATCACGGGCCCGAAGGGCTGTGTCGACGGTAGATGGCAACATTATCGGGTACGCTTTAAGCTGTAGTACAATCCATACCTCTGTCCGCTTTGGGCAGAAGAACTTTATGGAACTAAAGCCGATAGAATTCGCTGTTGCATTTCATTCATTACAATGATCAAGTACACTGCACATTCCAGCAGGGCCATACATGTATAGTGAATATTGTTGGTATATCATAACATAAGTACAAGTGAATAATAATGAAGATCATTACGGTACGAACTACGTATTTTCATATTATTAGTACGCTTCTGTTCTGTTTATTAGGATATATTGCACTAAATTTTACGCTCAATAATTATCTAACTTAATTATTGTTTAATAATAACTTGAAACATGTAACAGTAACATAACAAAACAATAAATAATATCGGTTCAACGACTCTCAGTACACAATTAATTTATGTAAATATATGATAACGATAGATAGCATTAAATTCGTTACAATTGAACATGCGAGGTACATTTAAGACGAACCTAATGACCTGCACTAATTAACCGCTAGACATCTAAGCGTCTTAAGTATCTGTATCCTGTTCCTTCGAAAAATATCATACAATGCAACAGTACATGTTTATAATTTGCTACCTATTCTGATGTCGGGTAATGTATGAATTTCGTGTCTATTGAGATATTGATCTTTATCTCTACATTGTATAAAACAAAGTCGTTGACTAGGCAACGGATATTAATGTAATTTTCATAAAAAAAAACAGAGTGATTTAAGAGGAATGTATAATATGATAACATTTATGGTGTGTAACTCCTGGATGGTTTAGTATTAGACTCTGTAGGTGGTGCTGCAAATGGGAATAAAATAAAATTCTTATTTCACACTAAAGAAGTCGGGACGAAGCAGTACATACATTTGCTAACCGATCTGTTTAACAGTTCTATGCATCGTACAATACGCTCCGCGTATTTTATTACGTTTCTTTAAACATCTCGTAATATTTCTAAAACCACCGATTCGTATTGCATATGTGAAAGTAAATATGTATGTATCTACTTACATGAAACATTTAAAATTAATATGATATTTATTTTCATAAGAATGAATGGGTCACTTTTTTTGACAGCGACAATTTTTTCTTCGACTGCTTACAATCGTAAATATTAAAACGAAAGTTCAATATCAAAAAAACCACTAGTTCTGACATATTTATTTTAAAAATAGAATTATATCTTACAATCTTTTCAATCTGAGTGTGATTTCATCAAATGCATAAATTCATTAAATTTAAAGATAAAGTTAATTAAATTTAAAAAAAGAGCGAGGTTGTTTATTTTTATATCTCGATACATTCGGCGATATTAATCATTTTTGTTATTGAATACGTCAAGCATGATTAATTTTTATTTAAAGAAAAGTGCCACAGCTAAGGGTCAACATACACGAGCCGCCGGTCACAACCCAAAAACGCCGCCAACAGCATATTTCCTGTAGTTTTCATACATTTTATATCGACTCGCCGCACACGGCTGACGCCGGTAAAGGGCATAACTAAGGGATTAAGTACTTGTTGTTTGCGTATTACTCCATATCTTCGTCTATTGTAAATTAAGTTAAATGAATATAATTTTATTTAATAGATTATACTTTGAGATTGGTAATAGTAGACAGATAGAAAAAGACTATAAATCCTTTTTAAGTTTATTAAATTAACACGTGGGAACGACAAGATTACTAATAGGTATTGTTAGTGTTATCAAATGATTTCAGAGATTGTGTATATTGATTATGTTTAATATAATTTGTGTTTATCCAGTGATAACTGAAAATTTATATTCATTCATAAAAGAGATTTTTACTTATCATCATTACATAATATAAAACAAAGTCGCTGACCGCTGTCTGTCCCTATGTATGCTTAGATCTTTAAATAATTTTAACGTGACGGATTTTGATACGGTTTTTTTAATAGATAGAGTGATTCGAGAGGAAGGTTTTTGTATACAATTCATGCACACTATAGTTAAGAAACACTGATAATTTTAGAAGTTTCTAATGTGATGTCGTAAAACACATTTTTGCGCTTATTTTGCAAAACGCTGGCTGAACCCTATGAGATAGATCTTAATAATGTACTACAGTATTGTTCAACTTAAAAAAGTTCTTCAAAAAAGTCCACGATGGCATATGTCTATCTCTTATAGATAACCCACAATAAACATTTTTGAACCTTTACTTTTTACGAGAAATTATGGCTTATTTTCGGAGCGATTTAAAGCAATACAGCCTTAATCCTTATCTAAAAAATACACTGTGCATTTAATATAGATCAATATGGCCCTTTACAGCATGTAATTTAAATTAATATTTTCGAAGATATTACAGATTTAAAATGCAAAGAGATAGCGGTTTGTATCGTCTAATGAGAAAAAACCTGTGAACGTTGTAGTATATTTAGTATCAGTATTGCACTCGTGCGAAGCCGGGGCGGGTCGCTAGTAGTTTTAACATATAAGTGTACAGGAGATGATAAAAATCCTTGTAATTCATGTAACGATTAAAAAAACAGATTATTTAATAGATATAGGCAGACGAGAAACACATTATAAAAAGTAATTCATCTTATCGACCACGTAAAATATTCGAGGCTGATAAATCATGGACAATACTACCTTCTATCACAAAACGCACATACCATATCAGTTTAACAAGGTCAATGATCATATTATATAGGGCAGATGAGGGCAAAATTTAATAAAATTAGAATTTTTCTTGTCTTTATTATTATTTATGAGCAGAACCGTTAAGCTGCTGCTGAGATGTACATACATACTAAAACCTTCTCCGAAACGCGGTGCATATTTTGGTATGGGTTTTATGTAGTAATTCATTTACTAGTTATTTTAGCTAGGCAATTTTTGATCAGAGGATCGGAATTGCGTTTCAACGGGGAAATATTGCTAGCATTCTTGCCGCCATTCTACGTGGTCATGATTTATACAGGAACTATTTTTAATTCTTATTTGTATATAGTTAGGAACTTAATGCTAATATTTCGTATGTAAATAAATATTATATATAGATGATATTTCTTTTATTTTTATATTACGTGTTCAAAATGCCTTTATAATATATCTTAACTCATTCAATAGGGTAAAAAATTCACCCATGTCGTCGGCATGTTAAGACGAAATTGTAGATACTGGATATTGTCATCGTAAGTCTGTTACTTTGTTATCGCCATTGTTAGTAGACAATATCAATTAAAACTTATTTCTGTTTAATAATATCATTAACATAATTTATACAATTTATTAATCATGTATGAATGAAAGTTTTTGCATAAGGGATCGCCACTGTGCCATGCAAACATATCATTATAGAAAGTGTTTTAAGGTGATTTTTTTCGGTTTACACGATCTTGTCCAAGAAGTAAGTTTTTCTGATGGTGGTTGTCATAATAATACAATAAAAACTTTTATAGCCACCATCACTTTTCCATCACTCTCGCACTTTTATATTAGTTGTAATAATGCCAAAGAATAGTGCAAAGAAAAATATATAAGCCTGAGCTGAACAGTCTCACTGTCTCCCCTAGTGACAATTGTCAGGAAGGCTAAATATAAAATTCTACGCAGACATGATTTATACTGGTATTTTTAACCTTATATTTAATAAAACTAATAACATAAATAATTCTCTTCTTGTTTCAATTAAAGATATATCTTCATTAATTGTTTGTTTGAATTATTTTATTACAGTTACAAATATATTTCCCTAATGCAAAAAGCTAATGAATTTTAATATTTAAAGATCTACTAATACTAAAAAATATTTTTGTCTAAAATTATAAAAAAATATATTAAAATCTTAAATGTTTTCTTATAATTACATTCCTTAGTATTACTTAGTATTTGAAACAAAGAAAAAAATTACAGTACGTCAAAATTGTGTAAGCATTATGCTCCTGCTTGTTTATTATTTTTAATTATTTTTTCTTATGAAAGTGGGTCCAGTATGGTTTAATAGTATAAAATATATGGATAGATCATAGATAGCTTGATGGATATAAATTGTATTTTAATATTTATGTCTCATTATGTAAAATAAAATTATAGAGTAAAAATATTAGCTTCAGTTGTAATAAGTCAACAAGTTATATCAAGTCAGAACATACAATAACATTATTGACTAATGAAAAATATCTTTAAGTCCTCTTGATAAAATTAGTGTATTTAATAGGAATTTATAATATTTAGTTCCTCTTAGATGCAAACAAACAGACAAACTTTTATATTTTTTTTTTCTTAGTCAATCTTTTAAAAACCATTTAATGTAATTAATTCATGAAAATTTGTGACTTACTTTGAAGAATCCATGATTGAGTAAGCCCACTTATATTCCTGATACTCCATATTAGCTCCTACTTGTGCCATATTTGTAGTCAATTAGATCTCAGCCGTAGTAGTTATATATCTCCAAAAGCAATTATTGTATGTGGAGCTTACTGTAAAATAAATAAACACAAACAAAATCTTTAACAAACTCTTTATGTCTGGATTTCTTCAAATTTTTCTTTACAATGCAAATTCTATAAAGAAACAATTGATCTAAATACAACTTTCTTATCAAAACAACACATCTATTGTCGCGTATATCTAGATATGATAGCAATTATTAAGTGATCCATAAGTAGGTCATATTTAAAAATTGTTTTAACATCTAATTATATTAACCGAACTTTGTACTGTTATTTTATGTTTACTGGTTAAAACTGACTTGCTTGTTAGAAATAAAAAAAAGGAAGTAAAACATTTAAAAATAAGTAGAGCACGAATACAGTGAGGGAGTTGAAGTGAAAGGGAACTCAGAATTCAGATTCAACTACAATTAATTGATGACAAAAACACGTATCACCAAAATAAGGCTTTGCCTCACCATGCAAATATAATAATTAGTCGCATCAAATCAAACTTATTATGATAATAATATCTAAAAGCAAACCGATATCAAGGAAGGAAAATATACAACAATAATATACTAACCAAGGACAAAAACCGCCCCTTAATCACAACACTTATCAGCCCCACAATGCCATGCTTAATATTTGTCGAACAGTTAATATTCAACTCACATTAGAACATTATTTTACGCAAAAAATATTAACTAAATCTTAATACTACTCCACGGCTTACGCTTGTCGATCGACAATTCGACAGCCATAGTTTAACCATAGATATTTATCTATTTGTTAGCATTTAATACTCTTCTCGACAAACATATTTATTTCACATTAATTTCGTTAAACTAACAAATACGTAAAAAATTAAAATCTTAGTCTAATAAAGAGTAAGCTCTTTATTAGATTAAGATAAATTTATAAAATTTAATACAATATTTATTTAGACAGCATTAGCAAACATTAAGATATTTTATTTTGTGATTTACTAAATAATGTGTAACGCTAATTATTATTTTTTATTGATTATTATTCGTAAGTAATAAGTAATTCATTGAGTCTTGAGTTCAGGACTCCCATTGTGATAGGTTGCATGATGTCTAAGAAACAGTGTTACTTTTGTCTTCATTCAAGGTTTCTAGTAGGTTGGTAGGTTGTTCGATGTAGTATAAATTTAAACTGGAATTTTGAGTAAAGTTTTTTTAAAATTAAAACAGCCTTGCATGTACTTTTTCAAACTGATAGTTGCCGGGATGAACGTTGCAATTACTAAATACACTAACAAGCAGTGCGGAAGAGCAAGATTTCTTTCCCTAAGGTGAAGCGAACTCTCACCAACCATTTATGTAAACGATCTTACAGCCTATACGATCCAATTTAATATTATATTTATGTGTTCAGGCTATAATAAAGATGCCGCCTGACCGGATTAAAATGTAGTTGTTATGTATTCTATGGACTAAATAGTTAGTTGTCATTTGACTATTGACATTGACAAATGACATACGTTCGTGGATAATTACGGATTTTTCATTGTTATTTTCACCGGAGTATGCCCTAATTGTAAGCATACTATTATTAAATAATAAGCAAATTATTTAAAAATTCAAGGTTCCTAATCAATAGGGGTGAATTTTATTTTAATGGATTTTCAGATTTGTCTTCTAACCTACAATAATTGAAATAGTTGGAGAGAAAAATTTTGTAAAAATGAAACTAACTCAAATTTTATTCCGTCGGAATCGTTTACCAAATGGTCATATTTTTCGTGGAAAAGACCGTTTAGTAAAAAGAGTTGAGCCAAAACATCTTCGTGCCGTAGAAAGTAACTTTGCAATTGAAGAGCAGAATATGTTTTATTTACGTCATCCATACCTGACTGAGGTAAGTTTTTACCCAACATGCAAGTGATAATCAAACGTAAACTAGTTATTTATAAAATCAGTAATAACTTTATTGTAATATGGAAAATCAACTAAATTTGGGACTTTACTCAGTGTTGTTAAGTTCTACATGAAATGCTAACAAAATAATTGCATAATTTTTAATATACATTTCAGGCTGAAAGTTCTGGGCACTCCAAAGCTTTAGGGAAACAGGAACAAAGGAAAAAATCATTTGAAAATATTACAAGAAGAATCTTCAAAGAGGATGTAACTCTATATGAACGACTCAAACATCTTAGGGTTAAAGAAAGCTGGGAGAATTAAAATGTCCCTACATAATATTTGTACTTGGTTAGATTAAATTTAGTTTACAATAAGATAAATAAAATATGGAGTTTAAAAAGTTTATTTTGTTTAAATATATTTAACCAGGATTTAATTATTAATAATTTTTAATAATTTATATCAAAAAAGTAGCATCCATAGTGGGTTAGTAAAAATAATTAATAGCTTACAGTCTATGTTAGTGAGATATTTATTATAAATTACTATTTCATCACAAGGTCGTGGCCGGGTATACATAAACGAACAATTTGACACACAAGTGGAGAATCATATCTCTCAGCTACTGTCTTTAGGATGGAGTTGGAGCTGGCTCATACTCTGCAGAGCAACGAGGCAGATTTATGTCTGATAATGGCGTAGAAGTCAGAAACATTAACTGTCGTGAACATACCTGATGCACTGCATAACCACGGCAGCCCCATCAACATCCTAAATCCATTATTATATTGGATCCGCAGGGCGCCGAGAGCTTGCTGAGTGTAGTTAACCCAAAGGCTGCATGTGTAGAACACTTGACAATAAGCTTTAAAAAGCGTCGTTTTAACATCGGCGCTACAACGTGCAAACCCGCGCGCTAACACATTACAACGAACTGCCAGCGCCTTACGTTCCCTCTCAATATCCATCTGGTCATCAAGGTCATCGGTTACATAATGTCCAAGATATTTAAATGTATGAACTCGTTTTAATTCACTTCCATTCAGACTTATCACGGGCATGTATTCTGGGCATTTACCACCATCGGCCTTGAATACCATAAACTCATTCTTTGTAACATTATAAATGAGACCATGTTTTAGAGCATAACTCTCACACGAGGTCAGTAGCTCTCCAAGCGCTCTAACCGTTGGGCTCAGCAGCACCATATCATTAAAACACTTTATATTATAGCCAACTTCACAGAAGACAAAATGGCTTTTTAATTGAGCTATTTTAGATAAATTTAATTATTTCAATGAGAAATTTTTACTTAAATCTAGACCTAGATGAAAAAGGTTTTTGTACTTTGAATTTCTTCAACTGTTGAAATTCTCAAATTCATATCCAGGCTTTCGACAAAAAATGCGTTACTGTGCCATATTATTTAATTTTTGAAACAAAGGTATTATTTCAATACTAAATATCCTATTCACAAGCACAAGAAGAGTAAAGACAAACACAATTTTGGGATTTTTGATGCATTAATGTTGTTGTCTTGCTGACTTCGGTCACGGCACCCAATAGAATGGTAGACCAGCCAACTATGCACGACAAATTATAGTGCTCAGGTGTATGCACAAACACAGGTGAAAATAAGTTGACTGTCTGAATGATTTAGGCAATATAACCAAGGGGTTCTGGTATCCGAATTCACTGTACTCCAGTTGTAAAGGGATGCCAATCCCTCGGGAATTACACTTGCACTTTATTATTGGTTGGTTAGTCTTTTATGAGAATGCCTGCACCATTCTAATAAAAGAGTGTTCGTAATATCATCATGGCAATCGTAATCGCCGGTGCTTCACTAATTACAAATACAAAATACAACATTATTTTGCGATTTTTAGTATTATGCGGCAAGCAGTCTATATGTATTATCTATGAGTCTGAGCGAGCATTCTTAGTGAGAAAATATGTACGTGCATTTTTATTCATATTTCAATGATTACACCAAATTTGGAGGGTAATTAGATTAATTATGAACATATGTAATTCCATAGATTATCTTGAATAAAATAACATAAATATTGTGCAGGTAGGGTTTGATGGTTGTTGATAGAAATAAATTTTATAATATTATACATATATTTCAATTACAATACAAGAACATCACAATTAATTCTTATGAAATAAATATATCTTACGTAACTTTATTAAACATAAACACACCTTAATAACATATCACAATAAGGTGCGCTATAAAATCGTTAGACCTTACAAAAGATAAATAATATTAGTATTAATTTATAAAACCATTGATGGATTTCAAACAAAAAATAAAATTATGTGTTTTATTTTTTATTATATATTTTATTGCGTGGGTATACAAAAAAATAAGTAACAAACGTAAGCTCATTACGGTTAGTGCAGAAATATAATCACATCAAATGTGGTGACAAAAGATGCAGTGTTTAAATATCTAATTAAATTAATTAAATACTAAAATGTACATACAATTTACGACTTAGGAAAAAAATAATTAGTTCCTATCATCACTCAGCAGACTCATCGGTCATTACGTAATACAATACGAATTTAAAACAAAATAAAGTATAGAACATTTTAAATTTGTCTTGTTTGTTTTGGAGCGAGTCGACGTTTTATCGAGACAAATATTCTAACCAAATATTCTTATATATATTTATATATTTTTTTATTAATAAGGCATTAACAGCCCTGTTGCTTCAATGTAGAATATTTAATTAATCATGTTTTTACAGACCTCTCTTATACAAATATTTTGGTTGTTTATAAATTTACCTTACTGATATAATATAAATATAAACAACAAACAATGCAAATTATTATTAAAATGTCATCAAGTATGATGCATTTAACTGTTTGACATTTAGTATCCAAGATCAGGAGGTATCTGATCACACATTTGTAAAACAATATTTCTTTCCGTAAAAATTTTTTGTCGTCAAAATTTCTGTAATTAACTGTTTGAAGGATTATGAAACTTATTTTTTTATAAATATAACATCGATACAGGTGTGTACAATGGGCGGATAAGGTGTGAAAATCTCACATAATTCGAAATAGCGCTTCGTCATCGACTTGTGCTATGGCATTTAACTCTAGACATGAGACCGATATATAAAAAATGAATTTAAAATCCAATTTCAAACAACTCAAATCGTTTCGTTTTCTCAAACTGGAAAACCCACTTAGCCGAATTTAACGGTAATGATCTACATATATAACTGAAACGATCCTTAATCGAATCAAAAATCTGATACCAGTAGAAATCAGCTTTCTCATTCTCATAAAATACAAATTATTTCACTTCATAACGTGATTGCTTAGAGTGAAGTAGTTTAGTTTATAAAAAGTTGCTTGTCCTAAGTCTCTATTAAAGCGTGAAGGTAAATCACAAATCGGTTTTCGTTCAAAATATTATAATTTATGCGCGGTATATAAATATAATCAGTGCCTTATCTTAAAACGTTTTGATTGTATAGTCTTTGCCCGTAAAATACCGACCAAAGTTACATTGAAAAAGATCTTGCAAAGGTTCCTGTCAATGAAACTTATTTTTTATGCCCTTGATTTAATTAAAGCCATCGATTTTTGTAAGATCTATTTATTACATCTTTCATAAAGTCTAACTTGAAAAGAATAGTTACAAGTAATATTTTTCATAAATTGTTAGCTATTTTCATCGATCACGGATGTTATATAGTGGACGTAACGTTACGTAAATTATTTCGTAATGTCCATGATATATGGGATCACAAAAAGGTCTATGAAAACTACTTCATTATCAAATTATATTGGCCACGGCCGTATATATTATCAGGCATTTTACATTAGTATAATCTAAATAGACTATTACAAAACGCTATCATATACATATATATATTTATCACCATATATTATTATAATAAAATATTAAGTTTAGTTGGCTATTTTATTTACCCAAGATATATAGATAAAACTGCAATTATAAACATTGATATTATTTTAAAGCATAGAATATATGCAATTATTATTATTGGCTTACATGTTATATAGAAAGAAGCATTATGTTTTTAAAAATAAATACTATAATAATTAATAAAATAATACTGATTTTTGTACATCAATGTATTATTTGTATTTAATTAATACTTTTTGTCCATGCAAATGGATCTCCCTTTAAATCGTTCTTGTATAGCGACTTACCCTGATACAGTAGTTCTGCAAATTGCGAAACCACCGGATCCCTCATGCACGAAGCCACCGATATAACTTTATCCGATTCATTAAAGAAGAATATTACAAATTTTAGCGCCGCAACATCGCCCTCTATTTGGAAGTCAGACGATTTTCCGCAGCCCGCGTAACGAATTGACTTTCCAAACAGCATAGTCCAGAAATAAGGAACGGTTCTCAAAGGTGTCTCCTTTTTCAAAATATTTTTAGCAGCAATCAGTCCGTGGTATTGTGCCAGGCCAACGTGTCCAATAGCCATTTGTTTATTTTCGAGGGCGAATACTGGTGCAAAGGCTATATCACCTCCTGCATATATATTTTTAATGTTTGTTTCTAATTTATCATTTACATTGACGGAACCATTTGATTCTAGTGCGATATTGCTATCTTTAAGGAAGTCCGTATAAAAAGTACTTCCCACGCCCAAAATTAGCATATCAGCGGGAAGTGTTTTACCATTAGCCAGTTCGACTGATTTTATGATACCGTTATCGCCGTTGCATTTTGTGATTGTGGTTTCAAAATAAAATTTCACACCGTTATCTTCAAATAGCTTGAGAAGACTTTGGCCTATCTCTTTACCAAATATTTGGCCAAGTGGGAAAGTATCCTTTCCGACTACTGTCATAGATTTAGCTTTTGAGACGCACGAAGAAGCCGACTCTAACCCAATAAAGCTTAAACCTAAAATAACAACTTCTTTGTCTTTCTCCGAACCCAATGTTTTTAGTATATTAACAGAATCTTCGAAGTTTCTCACAGTGTAGATATTTTTTAGATTTATACCAGGGATATCAGGAACACGCGGTTTACAACCGGTTGCGAGATACAAAGAACTAAAGGAAAGTTTCGAGCCATTGCTTAATTCAACGGTCTTACTTTCTGTGTTAACCTTCGTTGCTTCTACACCTTTAAGAACTTCGATGTTAGCATTTTGGTAATACTCTTGTGACCTAGCTTGAAGTTTCTCTATATCCGTTGCTGTACCGATCTTTGACACTTTAATTCTATCATATGGGAGGTAGTCTTCTTTGGCGACGAGAGTAATACGACCCTTGAATCCCTCACTCCGCAGGGTCTCAGCACAAGTCGCTCCTGACGGCCCACCACCCACGATTACTACAGACGATTCATTACACGGTGATACCATTCCCATATCTTTAATACGCTTGTTTGACTTCAAATCACTGATTTTTGCTCTTACCTGAAATTTAAAACGTGTAAATGTATATCTACGATAATTATTGTTATTAAAGTTATCAAAAATATCAATTTTGCGTATTATGGCCGTACAAATAATTCTGGTAGATAACAGCTTTAAGACATACCAAATTTAAAAAACGTGAGAAACATACATGTGAAGTGAAGATAAAATAAATAATAATGTTTTCTTAAAAAAATACTTTTTTTAATATATTTTTAACTTTTGAGTGTAAAATAGAAAATTAGCACGTTTACAATGAGGAGATAAATTTTTAAAAACCAATATTTTTAATTACGTCAATAATTATGTATATTCTAACTCGAAATGAGGAAAACTATGATTTTCTGAAAGGTTTTATGACGCTTTTGATTGTATTGTGTATAATTATACTTGCTATTGTACAGACGTTTAAAATAAATTTTAGGATTTAGCTTATTTTTTCAAGAGAACTGATTTTACGGAAGAAATAGGTTTGAGTATTATGATAATAATTAATTACGAGATTCTTATCATAAATATGTGATTTTAATCACTTGTGGATAAGAATGCGATTTAATTTCCATGAAATTAAAATATTTCAATAGAATATTAATTTTGTGTTGTTATGAATAAGAAACATAATCGAATTTACGAAGAGGTGTGTGGTCGCCGTGATGAATAGCAAACAATATCATGAGTCAAATGCCGAGTAAAATCCTTATTAAGTCTTGCGAGTATTCGGCCGTCACTTCTCACCGGATTTGCAAGTGAATACCTATTTTGACTTAGTAACCTAGATCACTAGTTTATTGTTTAACGCGCTCCGTCTATCATAATCTTTGGTCTGAGGAAAATAGTTGTACATTATTGTTTGATCTAAGTTTATGACATCATCATTTATATGATAATAGCATAAGTAAAATTTTCTGTCGTACTTGGCAAGCGGGTCAGACTTGCGATGAATATTATTCGCGAAATAATATATAAAAAAACTAACTAATATGATGTCATGCATTTATCGAATTCTTTTTAATGTTAAGTACGATAACATTCTTGCATGAGATAATGTGACGCACCTTTTTTTAAGTAAATTGGTGAAGGAAAAAATGCCGATTTTTACACAGTCTATTCAATTCGGTCGACTTATTGAGAATACAGTTGTATCAAAATGTAATTTTTTTTAACAGTTCATCGTTCAGGAAGACTGCTAGACAATATAAGCAGGTGCTTACACTCGTACTTCTTGAATTGACAACAGAATGATTTACTACAAATTCCAAGACAAATTTGTTTTATGATGGTCACATAATTTGTCCACTTTTTTACACGCGATAGCCGTGATAGGTAGGTAGTCCTAACTATGTCGGCACAAACGGTACATAAAATAAAGTTATTATGTACGATATTAACGAGTTTGCTATTCCATATACAATTATTACTATCAAATTACTCGTTAAGGAAAACCTATAGATACATATTATGAAATAAATATAATATGTAATTATAAACAAGGTCGCTGACGTAATTTTTTTAACACATTTGTTTAGAGGTGTATAAGTTTTGAAATGTAAATTTAAAACATTCGTATTAACCTGTTTAATTGAAAAAAATCTCTCGTAGGAAGTTTTGGAGAAATATTATGGGGTCCATGAACATCGACTTCGGATGTTGTTCAATTCATTATAATTATAAAGATCTATCGTTTAAATAAATTACACTTTAAATAAATTACAGGAAAAAGCTAGTTAATGTTATAAGTCCAAATCTTAAGTTTGTCATAAAACATAATCCAAATAAACAGTGAATGAAATTTAAAAAAGAAATTGATGTACATATTTATTTCCGGACTTATACTGTATAAAATATTGCTACGATCGACGTGATTCTTCATTTTATGCTTATAGCTTCAAGACACACATAATTATATAATTTTAACTCGTACCTGGTCTTTACCGGGTACTACAAAAGAGTATTTTATTTTCTTTGTAGTAAGGAGTTTACTGAACAATTTAAACTATAATAACATTGTAACTAAACGTCGTCTAAATACACACTAAAAAAATTTTTGTCGTAAATTGTTGGCACTATAGTTTGCCATACAGACAAAATAGTAGGCGTTAACTGTGAGCCATAAAGTGAGTTATAGTATTTCATATAGGTATTATAATAATTTCTCAATCTATAAAATATAAAACATATCAATGTTGTATAATTTTTGAGATATGGTTAATTATGTTAACATAGTCACGATAATATCTATAATTCTAGCGAATATAAATTGTCATTTGAATATTGTTATTTAAAGCAGAAATTCAAGAATGTAAGTAAAAATATAAATCCATATGTATTTGCTATGACATTTTCTTGGATATTTTTAACTTAACCAGACGAATTAAGTTAAATATGCAGGTATACATATTGCAACTTTTTTGTGATCTATCACAGAAGTGATAATTATTTGGGATCAGGTAAAAAAACAAAAACTTTACATCAACTTACCTTGATCTCTCCCTTTTGAGATACTGTAACTTGGTAGCATGGCAGGGAATCAAAACCAGGAAAATCTTCAATATCCCCTGATTTTAAGTTAAAACATGCTCCATGCCAGGGACATCTCACTCGGCCATCCCCAAGAGCTCCAGAAACTAAAGGTGCCCCATAATGGGTGCACTTTGTGCCCACAGCACTAAACTCCCCTTTTTGTTTCACAAGCAATACTTTTCCTTCCTCTCCTATGTCAAACACTTTCATCTCATTTTCATTAAGATCATTAACCTTGCACACAACTGATTCTACATACTGACTACTTGACTCGGTGGAGGAGATTGTGCCACCTAAAACATAATTATTATAAGGTTGGAACATGTTATGTTAGATAGTTGTCTAAGCATATTATTATGGTCTGTGAATATAATATATGCATCTGTTTAAATTCATTTGGTGTAAAAATAATTTTAATATAATGAAAAAAGAAGCACCTATGTACTCATTAATTTATGGTAGGTTTTAGTGTCCCGTAGGAGTTTGATGGGAAGTGTCGTATCTGGCACAAGTAGTTTTCGGAAAATATATGGTATCTCAGACGCAATATATGTGTATTGGCGATTATTAATAAATAATTATCTACAATTTGATATCGCAACTGCCTTCAGAACTAAGCGAAGTGGAGCCTCTTGAGAAATAAATTAAAGCACATTAAAAGTTTGACTAATCAGGTAGGTACTTAATTAAAAAATCTTATCAAATATTATCTTATCAATTACTTACGGCTTTCCGTATTATTTTTTGGCTGCCCACTGTTAGGTGAATAGGACCTGGAGTATGAACTTCCCATTTTTGTGCCTGCTGCAGTTAATTTATTAAGTTTAAAACTATATTAATTATAAATTATTTCATACGCATTAAAAATTGTAAACTTATTTTGAATAATAACTTATATTTATTTTAGAATATTAAACGGAATAAAAAATAATTCAGGGACTTATAAGTAATTTATTTAAAAAAAGAGAAAGGTTCACCTTGAGCAATTCTCTTTACGACCTTATTCACAGTACGACAGCTGTTGAATAAAAACATATTTATTTGAAGTTAGTAGGTGTTGCAAGTAGCAAAAATAAAAGAATACACTGACATTTATTATTTGTTGTTGATGAATTTTTCGTTATTGACCACAGAGTACTTTTATAGTTACTTATATTTTATGAAATTACTATTTTAATTACAATGCCGAATATATTTTAACAGAAACAAAAATAAACAACAACTTACAAAGGCTTATATGTTATTATGTGTTATAAATATAGTGTTTATTTTAAATAAAGCATTCTTTTATGTCTTACGATTCGTGACAAGTGTGAACTATATTAATGTATAATTCAATTTCAAAAATCAATACCTATCTAGTTTTAAACTAATGAAAAAAGTTATAATTATATAAATTACAAAGTTGAGTTGATCTGTGAAGCGAGGGCAACCCAGCTACGTAATTTTGATTTTTGATTATGGTGTGTGATGAACGTGGCTCAGTGAGGAACTCGGTGTATTATGGTTTTCTTATCATCGTAAAGTAATTAAGTGTATAAAAAATGTCTGACGTAATAGTGCCTAAAGGTCAACCTGTTCCCGGTGATCCAGAAAAAAAGGGGTGGCTTTTTAAGTGGACGAACTACCTCAAGGGATATCAAAGAAGATGGTTCGTGTTGTCAAATGGATTATTATCGTATTACAGGTACAATATAAACATTTAAATAGTTTCTTGTAAATTTTCTTAGTTAATTTTGTGATTATAAATTATTCGTCTTATATATTGAACTTTAAAGTGTGTACTTGATGGAATAGAGAAAATCTATGTTTTATAAATAATTAATACATCATTATACATTTACATAATGTAATATCATATTTATTGTATTGAGATAATGATTATAAATGAGAAAATATTTTCCTTTAATCAATAGTCAGCTTAAGAAAATATTATATCAATACCAATGTTATGATTTGATAATATCATGTCAATAAAAATTGTGAAGTCAAATTTGATATTTTATTACATTATTTTAATTTTAAATGTATTTAATTAAAAGAATAATTGCAAGATTCCATAACATTGTTTTAATTTGTACGTATGTCAATAATTTAACAAATGAATGTTATACTTTTGTGTTAATGGTATGTGTTGTGTAGTAATGTTTACATAACATTTATTTGTTGTACTTTGATCTTTAAATTTTTCTCCTCTTAATACATTAATATAGTTAAATAATACTAAAACAGTCATTACTTAATTAATATTTCATAACCTCTATATTTCTTATACTTGTAAGAAAATATCTATATTTATATTATATTATATAAGTCTATATTTAGATGAATTATCTTTTTACATAATTAATATTTTTGTAAAACAATTTTTTTTGGTCTTTTTCAGAAATCAAGCCGAAATGACACATACATGTCGGGGTACAATATCACTTCTAGGAGCTTTGATTCACACTGCAGATTCATGTACATTTGTGATTAGCAATGGTGGCACACAGACCTTTCATATACGAGCCCATGACGAAGTTGAGAGACAAAGTTGGGTGACAGCTTTAGAACTAGCTAAAGCCAAAGCAATGTGAGTTAATATTAACTATTATGTTCATACATATTATTATCAATAATGTTCAAAAAAACATTGAATTAACATCAGGAAACTGGATTGATCATGAAAGATGATGAAAAGAATATTTGATATTTATAATCAAAAATCTATTGGATTCTGAGTGACAAAATTCAGTCATTATAAATATATTCTATTTGTGTAACATTTCTATAGTAACTTACAACATGATAACTTAGAAAAAACTGTTCAAAATGCTTTCTCATTTTTTATTCTGTGAATTTTAATATAAATAACCTCCTTTTTATAAGTCGGTTTTTTTTTTTAAAAAGTCTGCAAGTTTTATATTATTGTAGGTACCTATTTGGTGAAATATTTATGATCAATTTGAAGACTTAAAATAGTCCTATTAAAAAAATGTTTCTTTAGCCGTGCACAAGAATCTGATGATGATGAAGACCAAATGTCATCTGGACCTGTGGCTGGGGGTGGAACTGAAGGTGAAGGAGAGGACGCAGGGGGAATAGCTCGTGAGCTTGCAGCAAGATTTCATGATCTACGTACATGTTCTGAACTGGTGGCAAGACATGGGGCAGCTCTGCAAAGGTCACTCGTAGACTTAGAGATACCACCAACTGACACAACTAAGCAAGTTTCAGAGCGAGCTACATTATTTAGGATATCTTGTAATGCAATGATGAATGTAAGTTACAATCATATATCTTAATAAAATTCTTGCTTTTAAAAATTACTTAGCGTGGTTAAGTATGCTTACTTAAAATTATAGTAATTTCAAAAAATATATAATACAGTGCTGTAAGTTTAATACTGGCAAGTTTTAGTGTGCTTTTGCAAATCTTACGCCTCTTATGACTACTCAATAATCTTGTAATATATTTTTAATTTATCCATTTAAATCGCAAAGTGTAAATGGTATTTTTTTTAGTTATGATATTATTGATAGTTATGATATATGATAATATTGAAAACAAAATCTATTTACAATGTAAATGGCAAGGGTTAATCTATACTAATGTATAAAGCTAAAGAGTTTCTTTGTTTGAACTAGCTTATTACAGGAACTACCAGACCGATTCTTTACATAATATTTTTCATTTAATTAATTGAACATTAAAGTTTAAACATTATGATGGTTTCTGTTACTGTGTTTTATATTTGAAAAAATAGATAGATGATATATACTTTTCTGTAAACTTTTGGAGGATCTACTAATCTTATAAACAATATTTTCATGTATATATCATTGTTTCGGCAGTTTGTTGCTTAGAAAGCAACTGAATCGACAATTTTCTCTTGTCATAAAAAGCTGTGCCACAAAAACATAAATGGCCTGTGTCTTCAAACGGCTTTGCAGTTTATGCATGGATTTGAAACTGAAATAAGTTTTGGACTAAGATTTTGAATCTTTCAGTGGACTTTGACCAACCTTAAAAGTATGTTAAATGTGTTAGGCTAAACTGTCTTAATAAATATGGGTAGGTGGATAAAAATTTGGTAGATTTTCATCCGACACAGGCAGGCTTTCATACGATGCTTTTCTTTGAGCATGAGATGAATCATAAACACAAATTGAGATTTAAACCTATGATTCCAATCATAGGTTTAAATCTTTAAGTATTTTAACCACGTAGCTAACTTAGCTCTACATTGAAACCCTTAGCCGATAGAAACAATCTATTTTGAATAAAGAAATTTGACTTTATACGATATAAATGATAATAATGATCACTATATAATAGAAAATTTAGGTTCAAAGATTTCCTTTATAAGTTAGGATATAAAATTTGTTCATATTTTTGATTTAATTTTTTTAAATTAATCTCGATTAAAAATAAATATCATACATGACATTTTGTTCATTCTTCTTGTATTGTTCATATACATTAGATTATGTTCCCTTAAAGGCTTGTTCGGAGTTCATGAGTGCGGCTGCAGCATCCAGCGCCCGTATGAGTCGCGCTCTGCAACACGAGCGCGAACAGAAGATGCGATTGCAGGAGGTTGTAGAACAACTTGCAAGACAACATGATAACTTAGAAAAAACTGTTACTGCTAGAAGTACACCACACACAGGTATGTACAATGTTATTCAGTCCTACGACATAAGCCAAAATCGTGAAATACCAAAACTAATAATAAAATTAACTGAATACAGATAACGAAATACGTTTGAATAATTTAAGACATATAATTACATAGTATAAAACAAAGTCATTAACAGCTGTCTGTCCCTGTGTATGCATAGATCTTTAAAATTACACAACAGATTTTGATGCGGTTTTTTTAATATATAGATTAATTCAAGAGATTAAGAAATAATAATAAAACCATTTTCTTTTTTTATTCAGTGCTAGCGTTTAATTATAGTAATAATTTAAAGGTCCGTGCTTGTTGTATTTTATAACAAATTATTCACAAACAAGAAAATTATTTTCCAAAACGGTTCATAAATAACAGAGATCTGAGATGTGTAAGAAAAACCTACTTTTTATTTAGATTAAAAAAAAAAAAAAATCTGTCAAAAACTTAACTTACACCATACCAGAGTCTTATACTAATTTTCAATTCATACTATACGCTCATATGTAAGTTAATTGGTTACGACCGTCAAAACGATAGTAAAGTTGTACACACCAGAGTGGATATTATTAACCATCCTTCTTGCTATTGGGTTACGAACAATCCTTCGAAAGGCAATCGCATGATCGAATTTCCAAACAACATCAATCGAAGTAAAACAACGATGGCTCATCGCATTTCGTTGTTTCGCGCACGTGTCCCATTTTTAAGTCATCTTGACAATAGAAACAGCGAATATGAGGGTATGCCTTCAGTGCGCGGCATGTGTCGCCTCAAGCGGTCAAACTGACCTTACCGTCGCGTCGTCGCTCGTTTTGTTTAGTCGTATTGCAGCTACCGCGAGGTACATATTTAACAATTTCCGAATCGATATGATGTTATTTTTAAAAATAGAATGACCCCCATACCTTAATTAAAACAGTTTTCTTTTAAATTATTTTGGCTCTATTGATATTGTATTGATGCCTAATGGAGTGTAACCATCGAAATGCTATCGTTATAATTATCATTATTAAAATCATTTTTTTAAAGTCGTTAGTTATTTGGTTGTAGTTTTCATTATTATTCAAATTCATTGATTTTCATTAATTTACCAACAAAATATTAAAAAATATATTATTATAATATAAAGTCTAATGCAATACTAATAGTATATAGTCTTACGTTTAACTACTTATTTACTTTTATATTAATTTACTATTATATTAATTATATCTGCGTTGAATGACTGCAGCCCTGTTCCGCCCGAATTATGTATGTAGATATGTATGAAATTATGTTTATATTTATTAAATAATGTTATGTTTTGTTACTTTTTTTAAAGTGTTAAGATTTCTTTGAATATTTATTATACGTTTGTTTATTGTTAACGGGAAAAGAGCGGTGATACTTTCAATCTTAAATTTAACGCAATGATGGTATATCTCTCGATATCTATGGTACAATCATATTTATAAGTAACCGCAAAGAAACTCAAGTAATCAATTTTCTCCCATGTACACGATACCCTTTTGGAAGGTGTATATTGGTCAATGCGAAAAAAAAAAAACAAAATAAACGTGAATAATCCGCATTTATGTCCCATAATCCCACCAAAATAAATTAGTTCATAAACCAATTGTATTGAAATTATATTTAACCCTATTTTATGATGTTAATTAAAGATCGTGAGCACGCGCATTTTTAAATAATATTATTAGGCCAATTCCAATACGACCTCATAACTTTACTGATCAGCTCAAAACCACTGGGGGTAATGACCTCTAATTAAGGTAATAATTCAATTTCGTTAAAACTAAAGTTATTGCAATCGGTCTAAAGATAATAAGGAATTTATAACCAAAGAAGACATAAATCTTCCGAAGCAGTTTCTAGAATTAGTGCATTCCATTTGATTTTGTTCAAATAGGCAGCGAAGAATAAAACATAACCGCTACAAATTTATTTCACAAAAACTTTGCTGCACCTCATGTGGACACATTAAAAATTTACTAAAATAAATTAACAAACAAACTACGGAATTATTATTTTTATAGTGTTCGCTCAGTGGAGTTACTATCGTTACCTATAACAACTTCGGTAACATCCAAAATAATTTTTTTTCACGAATTAATAATGCATTGCATTGATTTTATTGAAGATCTCGTACGATGATATCACATCATCTTTATTCCTCGTGTGTTACATAAAATGTTTTATTTGAAGCGTACTTTCAAACGATTTTTTAAAGTTCGTTTTAATTTTTACTAAAACATTTTTGTTCAGATAAGAATACTTTGTTTACAAATATATATTTATATAATTTTCGAGTGTACGAGGCAATAATTTGCAACTTGGACTAAGAATAAGCAAGCACTTGAAGTCGTGAATAATTCATGAAATTTAATGAATTTATTAAACATTGTCGTAACTATACTTTCGTGACGAAATAGCATTGATATCAGAACCACTTGTTTAAGGACTGTCAGGAATCTACTACCATAAATAATAAAATGAATGTTTTTACGAACATACATCACTTTATCTTATATTACTTTAAGTTTCTGATTTACAGAATGTAGGGTCCAGATTATAATTGCAAGAAAAGCCTTATACAAGATAAAGATCGTATCGACATCGGCTGCATTACCTTAGAATATAGTGCTACACTATTTAGATTATTAATCTATACTAATATTATAAATGCGCTGTCCGTCTATCTGTCGGTCTTTCACGGCCAAACCTCTGAACCAAATTTGTTGAAATTTGGTCGAAGCAAGCTTGAACTCCAAGGAACGACAGACTTTGTGACCGGTCCGACGACCAACCCCCTAAAACGTGAACGAAATTGTGGGCGAAAACTAGTTTGTTATGTAATTTATTGACCCGCTAGTGTTTATGAAGCAATATCATCGATACTGTTATAGGATGTTGTGTATAAATAATAATAAAAAACATTCTAACCAAACACGCGGTATAAAGATTATTTTCTAATCTCCTTCAAGTTCGTTATATCGAGGTTTCACGGGTCAAAATTTTCCGTGAATGTCATTTTGATAAATGAAGTCAGTAAAAATCAAGCAATATCAATTCGCAGATTATGTAAAATCCGTAGATTTCAACGAAGATTGCGTGAGCTCAAGCTAAATATGTTAAATTGGCCTCACTGATTAGCAATTAAATATCTTTGTATTCGGCTTATATTTGGACTGCGTAAATATTACCACATATCTGTAAATAACTCTTGTAAACTGAATAGCATAAACTAAGTATTTAATTAAAATATTCTTTACAAAAAAGTTTGCACTCACAACTTGGAAAAAAACAGATTGAGCGTTAAATATATATAATTAATCAAATGAATACCATAACATGTATAAGTAAAATTTAATTAAATTTACTGTATAAATTGTACGAACTGTACACCCCCGTGCCAGATTATCAATCTCATATCCTCTTAGCGGTAACGTGCGTGTAATACGTATACATATAGTACGACACAACTTAGATGTAGGGTCAGCAAAATTCGTAAAACCGATCACATCTCAAGTGACTTCGAAATCATCAATCTTTATTTATTTGTTATGCGAAAATGATCTTTACGCAAACGTAAGATGTTGTCGATGCTATATTTAAATTGTGTCGTACTATACATTCCTTTAATTTTATTTAATCATGTACACGCCACTCCTGTGTTATATTTTAACGAATGAAGTAGTCAAATAACTCAATTATCAGTTGACACAAATCTACTCCTCAAAACAAGAAGAGTCCGAACTCCGTAAAGAACTTTTACAAGCTAAATTTTTATAAAATCCCAATTGTGTTGTTTTTCATGTATTAGTGCATGCATTTCGAAACCAATTTAAGTATAGCAGTTTTTGTTATGACTTCTGCTGGCTTATCAGCAACATATTCTGAAATTAACCTAATTATCTCAAACACGTTTTCGAACAATATAATGGAATGTATAATAATGAGCTTAGTTTTCCGATAAACAATGGATTTGTAAAGCATTTTTGCTTTTATAGACACTTTCCGTAAATAGACACATATAGTCTATTCGAACCATAACAGGAAAAAAGTCAAATAAACAACATTTGACAGTAAATTAACGCAATATCATTGGTCGAGAGCTTGATTAATTTATGATATTTACTGAATTTGCGAAAAAATGGCATTTTGAACTGTTATCGGAATTTTGGAAGTAAAATTAAAGTGGAAATAAGTAGTTAAGTTCAATAGTGTTGTATTATAAATAAATATATATTAATCATAAATTCTTAGTAGTGCACAATATAACTGAGTTAGTAGCAAATCGAATGAAATACTTAAATCTAAGGTTCCTTATCTTTTTTCTAATTTTCTAATATTTTTTCCTACTTCCATTGGAATAGGCTATAGGTATATATATATATTTAATAAACAAATGGCTTTCTTGTCGTGGACGTCTCAGCTAATGCTCTAGCAGTGCGATTTTGTAAGAATTAACTTCGAATCTCACTAGTGAAATGTTGACGACCGACTTACATGGTACGCCATTTCGATACGTGTAACCTATATAATTTATATTTGCTTTGGGCTTTGTGCAAACTCGTGTGTGTAGGTATCACTCACTAATCATATGTTCTACCGCCAAGCAGCATCCAGTTTGATGGGTAAGTGAGCCAGTGTAACTACAGGCACAAAGGACATGACGTCTGAGTTCTCAAGACTGGTGGCGCATTGGCTTTGTAAGGAATGGTTATTTTTTTACGGCGCCAATACTTTGGTGACCAGTTAGCATCATTAGTCCGTCCACCAACCTATGGCATAAAACAAAAAAGAAATTGTCATTGTCATTCATCACATTCTGACATTTCGCGCTCGTGTTCTGCGATTAATTTCGAGTTTCATGATTCATCTTACAGAAAATCACTACAATCCTACGATATTTTCATGGAATTTAGTTAATACATATCGTTCATAAATAGAATTCTAGTAGTTTTCCTGGAATTAATATCTTTTATCCGTTTGTACCAAGTTCTGGCAAAACGTTTGGATCATTCGTGTCTTTTTAAATTTTAGTACTTTATACCTGGATGCTTTACTTATTTGTTACTTAACTTCATATGAGCATACTTCTTTCTAGCTCGTTATGTTGATTAATGGTTGAGAAAGGGCCATGTCTCAGATATCTTGTCAAATTCGCGGTACTTATTTTGATTATTTTCTGATGTCTCGTAAATAAACGTGGCAATGAAACCATTATTGTGTAATGGTTTGCACTTTCAAGCAGCAATAACTTTTTTCAGACGTAGTTATACGAAAAATTTGTAAAGCCATAGGCTAATAAATGTATTTGTGTCTCACTGCAATATGTATAATACACTACATTAAATTTCAATTTAATATAATTTTATTCCTGACCATGGCTTCCTGGATATCGTTTGGTGCCTTCACGAAGTGTTGTCATAACTGAATTTCGTTAACGAACGTTAGCGAAATAATAAGAGTGTTTCCAAGTGATATTCGTTTGCCTTTATCGGTATCTTGAAACTTGTGTAATTTTGTATTTGTTAGGACATAAAAATATAAATTAAATCGTAATATTATGCCTACGCATTTACACATGCGTACTCGTCATTGAGCTCATCACCCGACGAATTGCTTGGCGAGGTAACCGTGTGGCTTTAGGCTGACACGTGTCTATTTACACATTCGAATATGTAAACACAAGTTCGCTCTTTTCCTTTTACTCTGACTCGTGGCTCGTGCTTCCTTCTAACAAGCATATTTGTTTCATATAGACTTCATGATTGTGCACTAATAAGCGAGTCTCCTACAAAATCTTCCTTTTCTGCTCTAACAATTATTGTTTTAGTCTCCTCTGTGCCAACTAGTATATGTAATATGAATTATTCCGTGAAGTTACTTAAACTTACTCTGACTGAGTGAGTGGTCTTTTAGAAATAAGATAACAAATAGAGCTATGTGTATATGATTACATCATTTACAAAATACTTGCTATGAATACAAACCCAGTGGGCTAAATGCCAGAACCTATATAAGTAGAGCAAATATACCATAGAGACTCTGGAATGAAACCAGAAAATTAGTAGCCAACACTTCCAATCCACTAGAGCAGAAATCGATATACACCACACTTAAATCTCTGTGGAAGAAAACGAGGTCTTGGTTGGAAAACTCGTTGCAGTCAGGACTCGTATTTAACGACAGTACATCATCCATTTATGGCCTCTCCCATTTCAAAAACGTGTTCAGCATTTACGTAGATGTTTTTTTCGGACCGTTCGTCTCACTGAGATTCAGAGAGTAAGTCTCATTACTTGGCTCATGACGTTGACTAAGCTTATAGGGCTGTTAAAAATCAAAAAAGAAATAATATCAGTTGAAGTAAGGAGTTTTTATTTAAAATATTTAGGCAGACTGAGAATTAGGCGACTAGACGATTAGCGGCCACTATTGTCAGTAAAAAATGTGAAATACTCATACATCATCAATGCGCCAGCAATTTTGTGAACTAAGATTTTATGTCTCCTTTACCTGTAACTATATTGGCTCACTCACTCTTTGAACTACTTAGCCGGAAATGCACACAGCCATCACGTAAGAACTAAAAAATATCAAAACTGACTATTTTTTGGCTGGCCCATTATATTATAAAACGATAGCATCATTTTGTTATTCCAGTTGCCAGTCTCAAATATACATTTATATACCGACTCAGACATTTATAAAAAAAACATTACATATTATAATACAATTTAAATAATAATAACATTGAACAAAACATCATTACAACACACTTTTATTTCATAAACGTTGTTTTTTTTAATAAATAGATTTAGTAAGTACTATATTACTTTAAAATAAAGTTCAACAAAATAACAAAAACGTATCTATATAAAAAAATGGATCCCTGGCACCTGAATAAAACTAAATATATTAAATTAAAGGGCAATGGAGGAGGAATAGATGTTTTTTTTATCGAACAATAAATAACTAAACAGAAAAATTAAATAAAAAAAACATTATAGTTGGTAACGAGAGATAAATATTTTTGAAATAGCAAAAAAAACCAAATCCCCGCGTCAACTTGAGACTACTGAAAAAGTCGTTCCATGTCAACCATGGTGTGTTTTTAACTACAGTCTACGGATAAATATTATCATTTTAAAAAGTAGTGAAGAAGGCAAATTATAAAAAATATTTTGTTTTTAAAAATGCAAAGCAAAAACTTTTGCTTGAAATTTAGATATTAAATGAAACAAAATCTATTAATATTTTTTATTTTCTCCATCAATATTAACACAAGTTAAAAACATTTATATGTGACATAAACATTAAATACAAATGTGGAAAACGGAACGTTAACTTGACGACATTGACTGAATTGGGATTTGGCATGATTCTCGTGACGGATAATCGTAGTTATTCGGAAATTTATGGGTGAAATGTAAAATTGTATTTGAATTCCTTTTTATCTCGTGTTATCTGTTATGTGATTAAAATTATAAGTAAGAATAAAAAAAATCGAAAAGTACTTAAAAAGCATTTTGTTCGGTACGTAACAGCGCAATGGTCCTATTATATGTTTTATTCCACATTTCACGACTTTTGGCAACTTCAAGGTTGCAGTCTAGTACCAAACCCAAAGCATTACAAATTGCAATAATTGATACGTTGCGGATTGTTGCGTCTTCGTTGATTTAATTACCGTCTGCTCGGTACTGTGTTGTGTTTTTGAAGAGCAGTGGCGTGGTAGGAACCGTACAATATATAATTTTTACATTTGTGTAATACGTTTAAATCGTGGTTTTGGCCTTACTGTTGTAAAATTAAAAACTTAGGTTATTTTGTAATGATGAGTACATAATAAAATACGTCATGGGCGGTAAGTGAACAAGGCTTCTACCTTGTGTTAAGTGTTAGATGTCATTCTGTTTGCAACCATAAAGCACATAGAACATAAGGTATAAGATTACAAATACCGAAAGACTGCAGTTACCCTTCATTTGCAAGCTTATTTTGCTATTTGCATGCGAATGCAACTACAAGTATAGGGTTTTAAAATTATCTATAGTTTCAGAAAAACAAACTATAAGGCAATAGAAGATGTGAAAGTACATGTAACAATATTGTGCTATTGCTGTGGAAAGGTTATTATCATAAACAAGCATATAAATCATCAAATACGGTTGTGATCAGCTTTCTCAGAAATGAAATTGACAATGTAAAATTTACTTATTCTAGGTGTAAATTGAGTGTCTAATGAATGGGAAATGTCGAGTTATTTTCAATGGTTTAAAAATTACCTGTTTGAAATATATTATCCTCCGAGGATTGATCAAAGTGATTTTTTGCTGTTTTTATAATTTATGCTTTCTATTTAGTATGAAATATTAATATCTCAAAACAATGGTTATTACGATGCAAACAAACCATGTTTCTATATTTTGTTTTATTGAGAATTAGATATAGTGATCAGAAATAGAATACACCATAATTATTTGTTATATATGTCTCTTACTTACCTCATATTACATAGAATGAAATATAAAAATCAAATTAATTGTATCCCATCAAGCTTTGCTGCTCATGGTATGAATCATTAAATCGAAATCAATACACAAACACACCTATAATAAAAAGAAAAAGTTTCATTTTATATGTATCATCCATGTTTAGTAGAAACCTAAATAAATATTTAATCTAAGTAAATTGCTTCCCATTAAATTACTGTGAAGTATATAAATAAAATAAATGCACAGTTATCTTTTGTTATCATTTAATAGCAATCATTGTCTGCATCACTGTAATGTCGCTTATAAATGGTTCTTAGTTCAAATCTACAGTAGCATTTATCTTTTTTGAAATGTCACATGTATTGTTTTTTTTTTTATTATTTAAAATGAGGACAAGACATTACATTATAAATGTTTGGCAGTGACACATTGACTATTAACTAAATTGATTGTGCCAATAGGATGTGATGACATTAGTTGTGTTTGCTTTATGAATACATAAATACACAAGCCAAGATGTGAATATTTAATTATTTTTATTATTATATGTGTATTACTGTTGTAGTATATGTGATGATTATATATTATCATTGGTTTTATATTGTTTATCGAAAGGTGGTAACGGTTCTGGACAAGGAAACGATACAGAAGATGAAGATCATGAGTTCTTCGATGCTATGGAAGAGGAAGTCTCTTCTGCAATGGAGGATAAGACATCCTTTGTAATTAAAGTGCCTGTGAGTATAATATGCTTAATTACTTAGTACCCCAGCGGTAGCTGTAAGGGTGCCTTGTTTTTAATCATTGCTAATATTATTTAAACTTTTTGTAGCAAAATTGTAGCTTGTACTTTGTCAAAAAAAAGGCATAAATAACTTATCACACAAATGATATTGAGAAATTACTTAGTAATTGAGTTGAGTAACTGTGTTTTTATTATAAATACTGCATTGTTTTCAGTTTATGATAAACCTTGTATTATCAGTAACTAATATTGTACATTTTACATTGTAATACATACTCGTGGTATATTTTTGCAGGTAAATAGAAAAAATAAAGTAAAGAGTGGTGAAAGTTCTGATGAATCAGAAGGTGAAACTGTGACAGAAACTCAACAGGTCAGTCTGTTTTTCTCTGCAATTGTAATTATTTCTAATTAATTTCCTGCTTAACACTGAACGAATTTATCTCGAGTAAAACTCATGTCAGATAAAATATGTCACATGTATTCATTATCCACCAACTCGCATGTTGGAATAAAATCCAAACTTTAGCTCTGTAGTGTATAAAGATTCATATACGTTTTTTTTTTATATTTACTTTACAACATCCACGGGCTCACAGTTGCCCGTGCCTTTTTTTATATTTTATTTTTATAAATTGTGGCGTTATTTTATATTTTTACTGAACATCAGCAGATCTTCGCTGGACTTCGAGCATTTTTATCCGAATTTTTGAAAATTTGAATCCGAAGACTTGTCCATATTCATATAGGTTTGTTACTTACTTTCTTTTTTTTTTAGGTGATATTTGTGGAAGATAAAGAAAGGCCAGAGAATACAATGGGTGGAGCGGAGGCAGCTACTGTCAGCAAACCAGCTGATAACAAGGAGGAACAGGATATCAAAGTATGGGTAAGTAATGACAGACCGTGTTATATAATTATTTGTTTTGTTCTATATTATAAGTAAATTAATACCAAATATAAGTTCAAAATAAATGTCTAGCAACTGTCTGCTGTATGAAACTGATAAGACAGATAAAACTTTTTGATATTTTGTTTTTGAATGACATTGTGTATAATTATGTGAACATTGAAAATTGATGTCATTATTGTTAGTATTGATTACGAAGTGAGGGAAAATAAACTGATTTTGCTTTCCGTATTTCAACCACGCGAGATACTAGTTTTAGAACAGTTGAGGATCATTTTGAGCACGTTGGCGCCCCCCTACTCTTTGTAAATCATGAATTTAATAAAGTTAAATATTAAATTAGAAGTTTTTTGTATTTAATATAAACACGTTTTGTATTTTTTATAAACATGGTCGAAAAAAGCTCTCCAACCAAGTTTGGCTGCCATCTAGGCCCGAGCCTTCTTGGCCAATAGATACATCCTCGCCTGCTTGAGATTTTACAGTGTGAACACAAGTAGACATTCAAGCTACTCGTAGTGTACCAAAAGTCGCCAAATTTATGTTTTAAACAAATTATGTAACGTAAAGAAATTTGCATGTGTTAGAAGACACGCGCAAGCATATTCCAAGATATGATTCAAAGTTTGCTCACTTTCGTAACGTCATAAGTAGATACATATATATAATGATCACGTGATTATATACATATCATTATGATCACGCCTATAAATTAAAAATTCTAGTTAGCAATGAGTCCCTTTACCTTTTTTTATCGTATATATAACGTTCGCACTCCAGATTACATTAAAATGAAGCATATAAAACATAATAAGATGTCCTAAATAAACGATGAATATAAAAATTAGCTAATTAACGGGTGTTGATATCTTTGTTACAGACTCATTAACAGTTAATCTATAAATCGACTTTGTCATTAATTCCCATAATCGTTAGTTACAATAACATAAACCTTGTCTGTTTTAATTCGACTACTAATAAAAGACAAAATTCAAAAACAACTTTACTTTTATTTCTGAAATTGTATTTTTATATAATTTTAAATTATCTTTTAATAATTTTTATTTAAGTCGTATATTATTTTTAAAAATAGAATTTATCTTCAAGAAATTTATTGGACTCTGCTGGATACAGTCCTCGTGTAATATAGTGTCTTGTAATCTTGCTATCTTGTATGACCCTTGCCTTAAAGTAACGTATTTTTTTTTATTAAGCACGCTAGCACTTGTCCCATACAGCTTCACTTCTTTTAATAGTAATTGCGAGCAAGTATTCCAATAATGTTTCTAATGTATATAATCTTAATTTTTTGACTAAGTTTTACCCCCAACATATCTGTTGCTTTGATACCTTGCATAACATTTATGTCTATGAGTGACCAATCAGGTGTTGATGTATATGCAAAATATGTATGTATGTCTTCCTTTTATATCGAATTAGTTGTCAACCGCAGCTTCGTCCGTGTTTTAGGTTCTAGCCATAAAGAAACAGGCTTGAACTTCTTTCTTTCAAATTTCATTGAATTGGTTCAGTGATTTGGTTGTGAAAGAGCAACAGACAGACAGAGTTACTTTCGCATTTATAATATTTTTTTAGATTCTATGGTAACAGAATTCGTTATTTATTTATTTGAGATCAATATTTTCTTTACCCGCAAACTAAATATTGTTATTCTTTACTTGGAGATATTCGCTATAAATAATGATTATAATATTTTTACATATTCGCTTATATTCAAACATGTTTCCATCCTTTTTTTTATATCGACTTCCGCTGTGTGTTTTGTTTAGCTCGCGTTCTTTTCAAGTCTGACATCGTTGCTGTTATCAGATTTATTTATCAGGGTTTAAAACTTAGTATATAACTTTTTTTTTTTGGGGTTTATAACTTGTATGTTATTTTGAAATCCGTGCTATTTTGAAATTTAGAAATGCCTTCAAAATATATATAATAAGTCTATATTTCTGAACGTACTAATTACGACAATACAGTTTTTAATATATTAAAAAAAAAATCGGAAGTTTTTGAGTTTACAGCGTTCAGACAGACAGATGCATAGTCCTTATTCCTTCAAATTATTAAATTGTAGAGATTTGATACTGATTATTTCCCATTGACGATAATACACATTTTATCTTATTGTAGGACGACCGATTGTAGTAAAAAAAACTGATAATGCAACATTATGTGACGTAGTGTGTTTATCTTACAAAAGATATTTATTTATCTACGAGATTAACAAATATTCGTGTTTATAGATAAATTTACATTAAAGTTCAATGACACGGCGGTTGATTTGAATACAACTCTGCTATCATGCCTTAAGATCTTTAATTTTTTTTGTGTAATACAATACTTCTTGAACTGAAACAATATTAATTTTACAATATAATTTAACCACCCATTATATAGAACGATATCCTTATATACTATAAACTTTTAATAGTTTCCCTATAAAGTGGGCATAAGTATAATTATATAGTGAATTAAAAAAAAAAAAACGTTTTTATATTACAATTACTTAAGCTGCTCAATCAGTCAATCGAAAAAATCAATCAAAACATTCTTAATTAATCATGTCACTGTGTCGAATTAAATGTAAAGCTACCTCCGATTGGGAAAAGAGAAGAACCGGCAAGAATCTCAGTAGTTACTCTTTTCCACCTTTTACATACATACTATGTCAGTATGTCAGTATATCCTGTCAAATCAATAAATACGAAGTCCACGCTTTTTATCTAATATAGTCTAAATCTAAATCTAATATAGTCTTATATTCATTAATACGCCTTATTTATCAATATTTTTTTGACATGAGTTTGAAATTAAAACTTTAAAATCGACCAAATTAAAAAAAGTTAAGAAGAGCTCAGTACAAATAAATATATGTGTTTGTCTAAAGGTTTTTCAATGACAAGGATCTACCGTCATTGTCGCTACATACCCAAAATAAATATCCGAGTTTTATCGTCCATATGACTGCATTTTTTATATATAACTCTTTCGATCCATGTTATGGTTACCGGTGGTAACAGTAGAAGTATTATTTCAGCCGCACGTGTCGCAAGTGACGGGCATGGTGAACGGACACGTGCGACGTACGTGCGTGCCGGACAAGCCCAACTACCCGCTCTCGCTGTGGTCCATCATGAAGAATTGTATCGGTGAGTATCGATACCATAGACGACTGAGCTCAAGTACTATTGTGACGAGAGGCGAAATTTTGCACTCGATTATAAGATCGTAGATGCTTAGATGATTTAAGACATTGAGAGATTAGAGATACTTAAACTATAGATGTTACCATTCCATGCGATTTGCCAAGAGCTCCGCTATATTATACACTGCAAACATTACACATTTTTTCAAGAATACATTACAAAATAATACCATAAACTATCGATGATATCACGTCGGAGTTCATCACTTGTCTTCACTCCTCCTGTTGAATGTTAATTTAAAAATTTACAGGCAAGGAGTTGTCGAAAATTCCCATCCCGGTGAACTTCAGTGAGCCGCTGTCCATGCTGCAGCGGCTGACGGAGGACTACGAGTACTCTTCGATCCTGGACCAGGCTGCCAAGTTCAGCGACCCCGCGCAGCAGCTCGCGTACGTCGCCGCCTTCACCGTGTCTTCCTATGCGACCACGGCCTGCAGGTATCTCCATATGCCATACCATGGTAGGGAATAGTCACTATTATAATGATCATGTAAGTTGAAATCCACAAGAGGATTCTGGATTTTGTGCAAATGCTACTTTTCTATTGTAACTAAATAAGCAAGAACTTATATAAATAATCTTTATTCTTATAATTAATACCATTATATTTTATAGGAATAATAAAACGTCAATCCTGTTGAGTATATTTTAAAAATTCCGAATACGATTAAACATTCCTTAAGTTCCGATGTACGTCGACTGTGATTGTCTCAATGAGGCAATCAGTCGAATGTCTCGAATACCTATGAGCGAGGTTACGCCGTCAATTGCCCTACTGACCCGTCTTCGAACGTTACATTTCAATACTGTATAAATGTTACAAAAAAAAAAAGAATTGTCATTTTGTTAGATCTAATTCTGGATCATAGGTATTATGAAACTTAATTTATTTTTATTGATACTCATTATATACGACATACTTTGCGGTATATGAAATCCTGTATCCGAATTCAGTATTTGACCGAGAAACTCAGATTCATAATTTTACAAGTATTATGATTTGGTATTAAAGTACGTAATGGTAACAATTACGATATTGGTACTCTTCCCAACAGTGGGACTATTAGTAGGAAGAGGTTCGAATTCCAGCTAGGTGTCTAGTTAAGTCTCATGATTATGTTATTTGTATAGTTCATATTGGTATTTTCACTGTAGTTAGTGTTCAACTAAAGTATTTTTGGGTGACTGGTTTCAGGACAACAAAACCCTTCAATCCTCTCCTGGGAGAAACATACGAGTGCGATCGTATGACGGACCTCGGATGGCGATCCATATCTGAACAGGTATGCAAGTTTGTATAATAATTTCATCTCTGGAAGTTTTCTTCCGTTTATAGTTATTTCCTCCCAGCACTAGCCAACTCCTTTATTCCCCTCACCTGACCCGCTCCTGTTAATATACCGGTATATTTTTAGGACATTTTTGTTTAATACGAATTAAATTAACATTATTATCAAATTAAAATATGTAACCTGTGTTTTTACGATATTCCTATTATTTAAATCTATAGATTGCTTAAATAAGAAAAAATCTTAATGCTAAATTCTAAATTATCTGGCTAGGTCTCTCACCATCCGCCGATGGTGGCGCAATTCTGCGAGGGCGTGGCGGGCTGGCAGTGCTGGCAGGAGTTCACCATGACCACCAAGTTCAGGGGGAAATACCTGCAGGTCGTCCCTCAGGGCGGCGCCTTTGCCCAGTTTACTAGCTCAGGCAACAAGTACACGTGGAGAAAGGTACGCCATAAATATATCAATATTTCTGTATTACAGAATTTTCACATCGATTCTACTTAAAAGTAGCATGTAGTAGGAAGACGCTGATAGACGACGCATTACAGGGCGAAATGTAGTGCAAATAAAATATAATCAAGGTTTAATTTTATTTTTGTTACTTTAACATAGCTGGTTAACAATTTATATTATAGTATAATTGTATTAGTATCACTATTACAATTTTAGTCTTGCTTAACTACTAATTCAATATACACATATTAATTATTTATATTATTATATTATAGACATAGGTTTATCTAAATGTAAAACCAAATGACTGATACTAACTGTTTATTTGCAATGGCAACAAAACATGTTGACATCATTTAAATGCAAATTGTAATTGAAATCCAGTGTTTTTACTTGTGGTTACAGTATTTATCTTAAGTGATGGTTTAAAAATATTTTTAAAATTAGTTTTGTAATTTTTAAAACTTATATGAATAAATTTTAAACTATTAAAAAAAGTTAATATTGAATATGCGTGTATTTCTAGGTAACAACAACGGTACACAACATTATTGTTGGCAAATTATGGGTGGACAACCACGGAGACATGGACATCGTAGGCGAGTCCGGCCCGGCCACCGGCTACGTGGCGCACCTTAAGTATCTTCCCTACGGGTACTTCAGCAAGGACACGCAGCGTAAAGTCACCGGGGTCATCAAAGACCCGCAAGGCGTGGTGAGTATAGACCGTAGTATTGCCCTTTTCATGTTCACTATTGCATCGGAATTATCCTAAAATAATTGTATCGATTTTCAGCCGAGGTATGTTCTGCAAGGACACTGGGACAGCCGCGTGGAGGTGGCCGCCGTCACTTCTGCATCGCCCGACAACACCGTTTGCAAGACTGGCAAGTTCGCACTCGCCTGGCAGCGAGTGCCGGCGCCCCCTGATTCCGACAAGTGCGTCCTTTACCTCATCCCATCGCCTCTTTCATCGAAGTATTCTACGATTCATTCGATCATCTCGTTCGCAGATGGTACAACTTCACCCTACTTGCCGCCCAGCTCAACGAGCCCGAGACCGGAGTCGCGCCGACCGACTCGCGGCAGCGACCCGACCAGCGCCTCATGGAGGAGGGCCTCTGGGACGAGGCCAACGCGGAGAAGCTGCGGCTCGAGGAGAAGCAGCGCGCCGCGCGCCGCGAGCTGGAGGCCGAGGCGGAGAGCGCGGCCGCGCGGGGCCTGTCGCCGCCCGCGCCGCCCACGCCCGCCTGGTTCACGCGCCAGGCCGCGCCCGGCCAGCCGCACCTGCGCCACCTCTACAACAACCGCTACTGGGAGAGCAAGCGGCGCGGCGACTGGACCGGCTGCCCCGACATCTTCTAGCGCCTCACGAGATCCGAGCGAGTCGTCGATCGACTTGGGCCGAGTGAGGACGCGCACGCGGCGTCCGCCCGCCCTGTTCGCGTGCCGTGTTAAATGAAGTTAAATGACTGCTTGTTAACTTTTAATTGTATGATTAAATTGTATAGTGTGCGTCTTTTGGGAGTACATAAGCGAGTATACACGATTATGTCTAATGTTATAATTAAAAGGTTAACATTGACGGAAATCATGCGCAGGTATGGATTAAGAGATACGAATTAATAACAGAAAATTTTAAATAGCTTCGAAGCTCGCATAAACGTAGTCCATAAGCGTGTACTGTGGCCGTTAATGAACTGACACAAATGTATTGTTGCAGAGAACCACGAGGTCCTGAACATTTTCTTTGACTTCCTCTCGACTCTTCTATTTTTGTATTGATTTTAAAGCTGATTAGTGATTACAACAAGGTTCATTTTTACTGTTTATAAAGTTAGTGTTTGAGCAAATATTTTAATGCTTGGATGACGATACTGCGTGCTTTTAAGTTTTATTATTCGAGTCTCATTAAATATGTACATATTAAAACTCAATTTATGTAATTATCGATTCTACATATGAAAGTTTTATGCACCCATTCCATACATTAATTTTATTTCAGCTTTACAGGTAATAAGCTTATACACAACAGAATTATGGTTAAAATATTGAAAAATTCAAACTGATTTGTAGTATTTTTCAACAAAAAGTCATTTTTGTTTATTCCATGTGGAATGGCATGACAAACTTTGCCATACAAAGGTTTTGTTCTGTAGACAATGAGATCTAGTATATTTGTATAACTACTATGAATTTTCGTTAAAACCATCATGACACGCTCAGATTCTGATTGATTATTTTTAATTATACAGATCCAAACTGACCATATTAATTAAATAACATCTACTTGGAATGACACGACTAGAATATTAAGTATATTAAAATATGTTATATTTATTTAACTAGTTACTAATGTTTTTTTTTCTAATTTGAACATGAAGTCATATTAAAAACTAATATATTAAGTTGAAAATTGGGTTTTTTTTGGTAAAAAATCATTTTATTGTAACTATACCGAAGCCTGTCATGGTATAGGCCTATTATTTAGTTGTTAATATTCAGAGTAAGAAGTTGAGAAAATGTTGACAACGAAAGGTATTTACTCATCAGCATTCGACAAAAAGTTGATTTATATTTTTCTAGTATGTTGCTGTAAATATGAAGACTGGGAATAAAATCTAATTGTGTATATTGTAGTCTTGTTCGAGCGATAATATAGATTAAATATTCACAGGCTGTTCCTACATAATTAATCTTCTATCAAATAAATGCCTTGAGAAACATGCAAAAAATTACAATTTATGTAATTACGAATATTTTATTTAACATGTAATAATCTTTACCATTTGCTCTTTATTGAAACTCCAGATTTTTTATTATTATATTTACTATAAACATAGTGAAGTATTTGAATATTAGCTTTACTATGCTTAATATTAGGAAATTATATATTTCCGGTGCTACTACCTTTTAAAAAGCACTCCTTTCTATTTTCTAGATACCATAGAAATTATAATAGTGAGCACCGAACGATAATTAAAAATCAGTAAAATAATTAGGTAATTATAGATCACTCGAATTAAACTTTTGAAGCTTTTTGAACGAATCATTGCTGAGGTCAAAATATAATCATTAATATTTTTATAGTACACTAAAGGAACGCTATAAAAACATTAACATTTTGTCAACTCCTGTGTAATTTATTTCTTATATTTTAACAAAAAATCCACTTTGTATTTCAATAAAAGCTTAAGTGTAAGAATTTTGTTATGCTGTAAAATAAAAAAGATTTATTTTGGGACTGGTAACTTTATAAGACAGTTTCAGACATAATAAAATTGCTCTTGCGTCCAAATAACGTTTAGTAGGTACATTGATTGAAACGAAAGTCTCATTTAATAATTACTTACAATAACGATTATTAATCAAAATATTATATTCAACATTCGCGCTGTATCTCGATAAATTGTGCAAATTCCTAACGTAGGAGCAATTGATTATTTTGTAAGTGTTAAAAATTGACTAATTGACTTAAATTGATATCAATGTTACCTCAGTGTAAGTTGTTGTGCCATTGATATCGATTTGCAGTAGTATTTTATAAGATCTATTACAAATTGTACATTTTCAAGTGGATGTAAAATAATTTGTTAATATTTTATTATAATAAAATATATTTGAATACAAAGCCATAACATCTGTGTATCATGTTGATTTTAAAAATAAAATACGTCGCAGTAACGTTGTTTGTTTTCTTGATTACTTTAAAGTTAATGCCAATTCAAAACTTGATTTTTAATAACCGACTGCCCAAAGATTAATTATGTATGTAGTAATTGTACAGACATATCTTAATTTATCATATTTTTTGTTTATTCCTTTAATTACTATTTATCGTCTCGTAATTCTACACACACGTACTGCTTCCATAACTAAATCAGCATTTTTTAATAAATTTATAATTTATAAAAGTAAATTTGTAAGCGTTTTGATATAGCTTAAAAGAACAATATTTATGGGTTATTCAATGTATCTATCAGACCAATGGTCCCAATCTGGGCTTGGTCCGCCGCTGTATCTCTTGTATCCTTTTACACGGTCCTAAAAATCTGCGGTATTTAAAGCTACTTAGAACTATTCGTGCACGAGGTGGGGGTAGCTAATATTTGTATAAATAGATATAACAAATATAGATATAGATATCCCAAAGCGTTAAAATAAAACCAATCGAAAATATTTTCAACATTTTTATTAAGAAAACGGAAACAGTGAAAAAGTACATAACTGTAAATTGCAGTTGGTTACATTATTGTTTATATAAACCAATAATTTACAGTTAAAACGACGCTAGATTTTTACTCTGTTTCCTTAACTAAAAACAAACATATTTATATAATAATAGAGTAATCACAAGCTTATAATAAATATCCTTTGATATATTTGGTTCTATTTATTTTAATACAAGAAAATGCTATTTTCTTATTTAATCTGCCGACACTTCTATAAAATAATTATTAATAATAGAAACCAATACAACAAAAGCATCTCGTTGCAATTTATTTTTTAAAGTTCATAAAAAAATATGAGGTTTAAAGTCACAAACCAAACATTAATACATAAAGTAACATCCGGTTCAGAAACAGAATAAAAAATTAGAATCGCAAAGTTAGATGTAAAGCAGATAAATATATATTTAATATGGTTATTATATATATACATGAACAATTGTCTCGATTTCTGAATAAAAAAATAAAATTGTAGCCAGAGCCATTATACATTTATATTCTCTACACTTTTTATCTAATCTTAAAATAAATAGCTCTATATTTTAAAATTTAATGTGATATTTAATCAGACCAAGAGACAATTGTAGAAACTTATGTTTCCGCAATAATTTATTTATACATTTACACTTTGCCAATAATTTCTAAGCATTAATTATCACTCCAGTTCTTAGGAACTGAACTTAAAAAGAACATGTAGCTCATTCATACTATATTTTTATTCTCTTATGTAAAACTATTTAGACTCTCAGACGTGTCGCATAAAATATTCAAGTCTTTTATTATTAAGGTTATATTGCAACATTTTCAGAGACAGCCAATGAAGCAAGTCGAAAAAACCAAAGCGCACTCTTTGCTTATTTATAAAATATGGGCAGTTTCAAAATACCTAAGGAGTACAAAAATAAATCCTCCAGCGTTGCATGAGCTAGTATAATTAAAAAAAAGTTGGTAATTTTTTTGTAGTTTTTTTCAAACCCGATGCAGTTTACATATTTTTATTTCGCTAATTATACCAGCTCATCGTAAAATTATCAAAATACCAGCGATGTAACGATACGTTAAGCGGTCACCGGTTCAATTGAATATCTAATTTTGCGAATCCTTTAACCCTCCAAATGCACTAATAATGACAAGTGAATATTTTTTCGATTAATACAATATTTTTGCACAACTATTTACATATTTTACAATGAAAAGAAACAATAAATAATATTTCTATATTTTTGATATGAGCATTTTTACAATACATACACTTCGATAATGTTCTTTTATAATTATTTAATGAGAAAAGTAAACACACCACAGTATACTTACTACTTACAATTTAGTTTTATTTTTGGATTTTTTAATATTTTCTACACTGTCTTAATAAATTTAGTCTATGTGACGTTGATTGTACAGTGTGCGATATTTGTAATGAAATCGAAAAAAAAATATTTGTAGGATCTTTCTGTATATTTGTGCACTGTGTGGGAACAGGCACAATTACGTACAACCACACATTCCTGGTAGACGTCTCACGTCAGTAATACGCTTACATATTGGTCAACAATTTTTAATGATATTAGGAGAATATTCACTCAAAAACAAACAAAAAGAAATTATAACAAAAGCTTTTAAAAATATTTTTTGCTAGTACATACATATAACAAAATAAATAATTCAGTGTTACATTTTTTTTAAACTGACAGTAACGAAAAAAGAAATGCAATACCAGGACCGCGTGTACATACATAGAGACCTATTGAAATATTTATAATCAGCAGGATTTACAGTTACCTACGCGTATCACACACAACGAGTGCAATAATAAAATAGGTTATTGGTATTCATTATATTCATAATTTATATTAGGACAGATAATAACATAATTTTTTATCCACTAATCATACACCTACTTACATGAATGAATAGTAAATAACTATTAACTAGGCTCACAAAAATATGTTATTTTTTTTAATTTTTCATTTATGTGGACTAGCTTTGGGTCTTATAAATTCAGTCAGTTTTATGAGTAGCTTTATACAAGAATTAAGAAATATACGAATCATTGTATAGCAATACATAAAGTTTGACGCAAAGTATGTCTCCAAGGTAATAGTACAGTTTTTAAACAAAGAAATTTGAGCCCCAAGAAAAGTTATGAGAATTCATAACACATACCGCAATTTTTAATACATTTGTTTATAATCAGTGAGAACATCACATATATTATCATTATAACAAGTATAACGTTTTGAGAACTCAGAGCACTTCAGCCAAATAAAATATAGTATCACATTTTTATAATGATAAAATCTATATTTAATTGTTCTGGGTTTGGTTACAATCATAAAAATACAATACTGATACATTTACAACTTTTGAGGGTTTACATATCATTAAAAAAAAGTCGAGACATTTTTGGAAGACGAGATAGATATTTTTGAAACAGATGGACATTATTTGCATTACTTTGACGCTTCGTCGTTTTATTTTGTAAACAAACTATAAGCGATTTTTGCTTATAATATATACATTCAGAGGCTAATAGCATTTAGCCTAGACAGTAAATCAGTCAATTCCAGTGGATTTTTATCAGTACTAGTATTCCATACTTTTCAATTATTACATCAAATAATGTTTTTTAATTCATTTCTGTAATTGACGGTAATATTACGTTTCAAACCATAAGGTAAGCTCAGTTACCTAAGCGATAAATAATAATCCAGTGCTTGCCAGTAGCTTGTAATCATTAGTAAATTATGAATAATATACGAAAAATTTTTTTTTTATATTTTATAAAAGACAAGGTTAGTTGATTCAACGAATAGAAACATTAAGACCCCTTTTTCACTCATGGCCAGTTACAACTTCCTAGTTTATTTTATTTACAGAGTAAAATAGTAAAACTTAAAAATACATAACAAATTAAAAGTAAGTAGTTAGAGAGGATTTATAATCGTGATTACATAACAAAATTCAAGCACAATAAAACATTAACAGAAACAAAATGTGCTTTTTACATTCAGTACAAACCAAATTCTCCAATCGACATGTCTGGTACTGAGAAATCTCGCATATCCTCTTTAGACATACTCAAAAATTCAAATACATAAATATATATTTTAGTTTAATGGTACAATTTGTTAGCACCTGCGCATTTGGATTAAACTCTCAGATACCAGATCACGTGAGAAGATTATAACATTTAGGACGATAATATAACTGAGATTGTAATATAAAATTTCTTTTAATAGGGATGAAAGTTTTATTACAAATATTAAATGCTCTAGGCTTTCTTATGTACAAAGCGTAAACGAAATTAATTTTGGTTATAACTTGAATGTCACGTTACATCGATCGAATCAAAATAGTGACATATGGAATAGGCTCACATCAGCCAGAGCGAAAGCTGTGGCATACGTGGTCACACTGTGGTCGCGCCCGCGGGATGTTTGTAATATTTCACTTTACATTCACCATCTTCAACAATTGTCCGAATGACTCGGAATGCACTAAACACTTTACACGATCGCGAGGCCGACGGCTGCAGATACTTCCATCAGAGGAAAACAGTAAGCGGCATAACAATAACCGTACACACGCGCAGGTCCTCACTCACTCGCATGAAAACCGTTCTTTTACACGGCGAACTTCATATTTAAAATAAACTCTCACTTTAACACGTAACATCAGTATCGTCAGTATATTTTACGAAAGTTTCACGTTTCACGCAACATGTCAGCACTACTCGCTAAAGTAGCGCACCTTGCCTCCTCCGCAACGCACCACGTCCTCCCACGCTGAAATGACGAAGATGAAAGCTGTTACTGATCAGAACTTAATCAATATTGAAATAAAAAACGAGGGAAAATGTAGCGATCTATACTAACCGGCGCCTACGTAATCGACGATCTGCAGCAAATGTGCAGCGTCGAGCGGCAAGTCGGGCGGCACGTAGCGCAGCGCCGCGCACGCGCGCACGGGCACGGGCACGGCCAGCAGCGCCGGCGCCGCGCCCGCGCGCGCGTGCTCCGGCGCGTCGCGTAGCAGGTCCACGCGCGCGCCGCGCCGCGCCGAGCCGCCCAGCAGCTGCTCGTTGATGTCGAACCCGAACGTCACGCCGTCCATGTCGCCGGGCCGCGCCGCCGAGTCGAGCAGGATGACGGGCGGCCGCCGGTCCGCCACCACGTCCGGAGCCGGCGCCGGGGGCTCGACCGCCGTCAGTGTCTCCGGCCGCTCCTTGCGGGGCGCGCGCACGACCGGAAGCGGCGGCTTCTCGCGTGCGCGCCGCGCCGCCAGCGCCGGGTACTGCTCCGCCTCGCTTGCCTGCGCCCCCCCCGGCGTCGCCGCACCTCCGGTCGGCACGCTGCCTCCCTCCGACCGCGGTTCCGCCTCACCTTCCGCGTAGAAGTTGCAGGACTCGATGAGGTCGGGTATGTTATGTCGGGTGCGCGCGATGTCCGCGTAGGATGCGTGCGGCGGCGGCGGGGGAGGCGCCGGCGCGACGGGGGCGAGGGCGGGCAGCGAGTGTACGGAGTCCATGTCGTCGTTGGAGTCGTTGCTTCGGTCGGAGGGCGCGGCGGAAGCCGGAGCCGAGGGGCGCGCGCGAGCTTCTGCGGAGGGCAAGCGAGTGCGTCGCGGTGCGACATCGGTCTCGCGCTCGCCGTCGTCGGCGCGACGCCGAGTCTTGCGTTTCTTGGTGACGGTTTGGAACTCTGTGAGTTCGAGGGCCGGGGGATCGGGGTCCGTGGAGGCCGGCGCGCGGTAGAGCAACGCGCGCGCATCGTCTCCCCAGGAGCGCCGTTCGGGCTTGGCGGGTGCGACGGAGCCGCGAGGCTTGGCTGTGCGCAAAGCGGGCTTATCAGTGAGGTCCTCGAGCTTAGTGCGCGATAGCTCTTCCATGGAGGTCGCTCTCTTCATCTTGCTCTCCTTGTCCTTGCGGCGTTCGGTGGAGCGCTTCTTGCCCCCCTTGTCGTCGGAGTCGTCCTTGTGCTTGACACGGCCGAGCTTGGGCCCGCGCGCGCCTTCCGCGTTCGACTCGATGAAGCGGAGCACTTCGTTGAGATCCTTGTTGCCCTGGTAGCCGTCTATCTGGTGGGATTTGATCACCGTCTCGTTCTTCGACGACTTTTTCCTCCTCGGTTTCTTTAGTTGACTAGAGCCTGAGAGAGGTGAACTGAACCCTTGTACCGCATTGCCGTTTTCATCAAGAGATTTCTGTAAACGGTAGTGCACAGTGAGTATAGGCACCTGAATAGAAAGGAAAAGTCAACGTTAGATCTTTTAGAACACGGGGTTAAGTCACGGAGGACGTCGTTATGGATAATCGATTCGACAGAAGCAATCGAGAGAGCGCGTGGAACATTAAGACTGTTAAATCGTAGATACTTTCGAGTTAGTCTCAAGCGACGGCGTGGAATGAGTGATGCATGCGTGTGAGTGCGAATGACGGAAGTGTATCGGGTGACGAGTGGGGCGGGGCGCACCTTATAGTCGTCCGTGGTCGAGCCGTAACCGGGCCGCGACAACGGCAGCCCGTTGAAGCTGCTCGATATAACGCTGCGTGGCTGCACCGAACACAAAACACGGTCTTATAGGTTCATTCATAAGCACACTCGAAACTATCAAGAAACGTCACCTTCGAGATATTTGTAAACGATTACCTACTCTCACACCATTTACAATTTCCATACATATACTTATACGAATACATAAAAACCATATATCACAGTGACATAATACTCAGTGTTAATAACGCGAAACTCGCAAGCCAGCCACCTTAATATACAATTCGCGCGTGTAAGGAACGCTACCACAAATGAGGTGAGAGAAGAAGCCGTCGGCGGTACCTGCAGCGCGGGCGGGGCGCGCGGCGCGGGGGGCGCGGGCGCGGCGGGCGCGGCGGGCGCGGCGGGCTCGGCGCCGCCCGTCAGGCTCGCCACGGCGCGGTAACACGACTCCAGCTGCAGCGGCTGCGCACATCACGCCATGAGCTCCTGTCGCACTACCACGTCTGTCCCTCCACCACCTCCATACACGCTCACACTCACTCTAGTCTCTCGCCGACACTGACTCTGCGCGATATGTGTGTAATCCGAAACGGTACGATAGAGACATTTGTGGTTACGAAATTATGCTCATTGTTTTTATATGTATGATTAAACGGTATGTATATGAATTATGTTTATAAATATATGATTTGCCATTATGATACAAAAACTAAATCAGAATTTTTAACTGTCTATAATTTATTGCACTCTAAAAATAATTTGAATTTATCTTTGCAAAATTTATTAATGTTTTATTTAAGCGTATAAAATACTCTTATATAACAACAACAGTACCTTTGTGCTTTGTGTGTGCGACATACTCGTACAAAAAAAAAACTAAACAATTAATTATTGTCCACAAAACAATTCTTAGAACTCTTAGAATTAACTAGCGACTCGTCCCGGCATCACATGGGTGCAATTTATTAATAAAGAAAATCAGAAATGAGCTTAGAAAAAAAGAATTAAATAGCTATATATTTATATTATATGTTATTTATTTATATAAAAAAAATTCGTAATTTTATTTTTAAACAGACCACAATTGGTCTACTTATATATAAATTTGGATAGTTTTAACTGCCAAGGTCAAAATATTATTATGTGTTCCGGTTGACGTCCGAAGTCCATTATGAGAGAGTACATCGTCGGATTTCCGCTGCAGGTCGCTAAATTTTACCACTTCCGTTTCCTAATTCACGCCTACCACGCCCCCTATACTCCTTTCTGGAACTAAACTGACAAGCAAATACAAGCCGCCAAATTTGTCATTGTTGCGTCGTTTTGCCACACGAGCAGTCGTTAAAAGTTAAAATAATAGTTTTAAATTAATATAATCAACTTTCGAGATTTAAAGTAGAAAGTTATTTTCATACAAGTCTTGTTTGTCTTCCATTTTCTTGAAACCTTAAAAGCTCAACAATGAGTGAAGAGGTGATCGCGCCTAATCAAAATAAAGATTTAAGTGAGAGTAGTTCGAATTCTTTGGATATTTCATCGGATTCGTCGGAAAATGAATACGTGGGACCACCAAGGAAGCGCCAAAAACGTGAAATTGAATACGTTAATCCTACCTTACAAAGCCTTGTTGACTGGTCAAATTCATCGGACGTTCAGCTTAATTCTTCCTCTATGAAAAGTTGAATCAGCTATTTAGTAATGTTTCTGGCTATAAGACAGTTTCTCGCGATATCCTTCAGATAATTTGCGGTAAACGAGCCGAAGTTTTAGAATTACGCCGTAGGGACCTCTTTAAAGAAATTAAAGGATAAATATATCAGAGAAGATTTAGAGAAGAATTAGGAAACGGAAGTGGTAAAATTTAGCGACCTGCAGCGGAAATCAGACGATGTACTCTCATAATGGACTTCGGACGTCTTAGGAAACATAATAAAAAAATTTATTCGAAGGTAAAATTTTTATATTATTACTAACAGTTATCCGATCACCAGTTTCGCAGCGAACGTTAATTTTGCTTGCACGTAATTTGGAGTCGGTGATGTCTTCCGATGTATTAATTAAATTATGTAGAGTAATAGACAATTTTAATCTATATTAAAAAAAAATGACTTCGCAAATATACTACGGTTTTTTTACTAATAAATAAAAATAGTAATTACGAGTTTTCTGCAGACCTTTTTTAAGAAAATTTTAAGCAAAATATTCACAATTTATTTACACAGACGTTTGTCGTTTATCGCTCTTTCTATTAGTGATAAACAAAACCAAAATCTGTTTAGATTATTAAAGAACTAAGCAGAAATATAGATAGAGGAATATAACGACTTTGTGTTAGACTATTATGAACACAATTTGATAAATTAACCGTAACTGAAAGAAAGGTCTCAGTTGGCTTTAAATAGAAATTTCATAATTAGACAGTAAGATTGTATATTATATTTTATTTTAACTTACTAATACATCTTGTGTGATGGCAGTATAGTTATAGGATGCTATGTCTTTTTCTTTTGAATGGCGTATTAGTTAAAAAAGAGAGAGACAGAAACAGAGCGATCTCATTTAACAACGTTTATTAGTACGGCCATTAGTCAGTGTACAAGTTTATGCTGATTCCGTTGTATACAATGTCAAGTTCGTATTCCATCAAACGAGCTCCCAAAGGAAATTGCTCTTGTGTATTCATTGGTTAATACGGGTTACTATCATTGGCCAAATAATGCCGGATTCATCTCGCTTATCATCTCTATGAGTTGCGAGTATTTTGTTACCTAGGAGTGCCAACACTCATAACGGTGTCGTAATCCGATATTAATTAACACGATTAAAAAAAAAATACTATCCGTTATACTCATGTAAAGTTAAGGAGGAAGCCATGATTTTAGGACCGAGGAATTAATTTAGTTTAGAGATTGTTTATAATAGGAACATCCGTTGCCATTTAATTTCAAATAGTATTAAACTATATTAATTAACTTTTCCAATGTATTTTACTTTATATTTGAAATAATGTTGACTGTTACGAAAGATTAAGAATAAATATTACGTATTAATACCATTTCTACATTAACGAAAGTTACGCTTTACATGTGTTTATAAAGAATAAATTAGTAAGGACTTCTGATTTTACAATCTATTTACACTTTATAACGTCCGTCTTAAAATATACAAATAATAAGTAACAATTTAAAACATTTAACACGATTTACATAAAAGCTTAAAATTGCAAATGGTGTGAGTCAAATACTATACGAAAGCTATAAGATATGTTAATAATAATAAAATTTAAGACAACGATACCTTAGGATCGATAGCGGTCGTCGGCTGAGACGTAGAAGACGTCGTGTTACAGCTCGCCACGACCTCTGGTGTTGTGATGCAGCTGAACGGTATCGCAGAATCGACCTGCGGAGTAAAACAATTACTGTAGACGTATCATACAGATTCAATCACGACCACATAACTAGTCAAGTTCAAAATATCCTACCTCGAAATCCTTGTAGGAAGACAATTTCATTTTTACGTATTCAGGTTTTTCGTCATTATCACTATAGAGAAGCGTTTTAAGATCGCTTCTGTTTAAATTTGTTTTATTTAAACTATTTTCATTAAATTGTTTATGTTTCTTGATATTGATTTTATTTGTTATACTTATATTTCCATCAGAATCGTTAGTAATGTTATCATTGTTACTTTCAATTTCAGTTATTTTAATAGTTTGACAATTTTCGTTAAAAGCGGCCATGTTAAAACTTTTTGGAAGTGTTAACAGTATATAAGAATTTTTTGGCAGGTCAGTCAATAAAAACTGATCCAAGGGCGTTATTTGATCCTTTACCTTTTCTAGTGGTGCAATATCTTTGGAATTCGCTGGACATTCGATTGATTGACTCTCCGTATATGCACTTGCATCTGAGCAATCTGTCTCGCTGTTAATATCTATATGAAGGGATTTGTCAATTGATACTGCATCTGTATCGTACTTCTTATTAAAAACATAATTATTTGAGTCTATATCTTCAGTCTCATTAATTTCTAAATTTTTAATAAACTTTTGTTGCTGAGCGACATATTTGAAAAAAGAATCTGAATGTACGACAGAATTGATATCAGTCGCTATATCCACAAGTTCTACATCGGTGATTGTTTCTGAAGTTTTTTCTTTTGGTTTTGAGATCATATCTTTCATTTCAAATTCCTCTTTTGAATCTATTTGCATTTTTTTAGAAGAATTTATATCTTCGTACATTTTGCTGAAGCCAGACTCGAGAGTATTGTTTATATTACTTGGAGTTATTTCTTCTGTTTTATGACAATTGTCGCTACATTTTTTTACAGGATCAGGACGCAACGGATTGCCTATAGTCATGTTTCGGAAATTTTTAGGATTTATTATCGACGCACTCGGTGCTACTAGATTATGTCCTACTCTCTCTCTATATTTTTTTCTTAAACTATTATCACAATCGATATCACTAACAACCCTCTGATCTTTTTCAAAATTACAATCAGTTGTATCACATCGGTTTATCTTTATATTACTAGATGTATCAGTCTCACCGGGAACTGAATATTTCTTTTTATCAACTACGTCTTTCATGTTCCTTTCAGTAAATCTATTTGTTTCATTAAATTGATTCGAAAAATTTGCACTGTCTAAAAATATTTGTCGTGTTTGTTTATTTCCTTGCTCAGTTTCATTTTTTAAATATATATTTGAATAATTCGTCACAACCTGTTCGTTCGGAGCACCATCGGTTGGACTGTCAACGGCCGCAACAGTCCGATTGTAATATCTATCTAAACCGCCGTACCAACTATTCACGCTATCCATCCACAGCGACTCGTATTCTCGGACGCGACGAACGTCTACCGGTTGGCTAGTACTCATCTTACTATCGCATCGCTCGCTCCGCGCCTGCCCCTGGCCGGGGCCACGCGGTTCACCCGCCACGCCGGCGGGGACACCACCACCCTTCGGTGCCGTGCTAACGCGCAAGGCATTAGTCAGTCTCGTTTGCGCGTCGAGGTCGCGTTGTGCGGAGGGAGAGGGGGTACGCACCTGGTTGGAGGCGGTGGTGGTGGTGACCGCGCGGCCCGAGCACACGCTGCCGCTGCCGATCTCGAGCGTCGCGCGCGCCGTGTACGTCATCGGGAACGACGGCTTACTCCTCCTGCGGACGATCGGATTTGCTTTGTACGTATGCTTAGCTCTATACATTATATCTCGTTTTAATTACATTAATATGTAACTTGTCTTACTTGCCATAAGCCCTATAATCTAAGCATCTATAATCGAAGTAATAAGCAGTTATTAATTTATATTAAGTGATTAAATAACTATTATACTCAACTAGAGATTAAACTAACGCCTATTAGAAACAATACATTATAACATCAGAACTGGGCAAACACGCTAAGATATTAGGAAACTGATTTATAGCAGATACAATTGAGTAAACCGAATAATAATAATAATTATATATTATCTTCATCAAATTTGAATTTCACCAGATCTTTACTGATTTCGACGAGTACCTGGCAGTATCGTCCTGCGCCTGCGAGACCAGCGCCTGCTCGGGTGGGTTGGCGTCGCCGGCCGACACGCGGCGCTCCGCCAGCGGCGGCGGGTTGACGCAGCGCACCGTGGCGAGGTACCCGCCGCGGGTGGGTCCGCAGCCGATGCCGCCCGCGTCCTCGCTCAGCAGGAAAGCTATGAGATTTTTTAATTATACATACGGAGAGACTCCTCGGTATAAATTTATTACGTCGAATACTATTCGTTCTTAAATATCGCAACACAAAATTATTAAACGACTTTTTCAAATTAGAGAAAAGAGATAGAGGATTTTTGTAGAAAAGAATTAACTATATTGGGTCCATTAGTATGTCGATGATCTCTATCGCTCTCTCTGTTGGATAAATAGCCCGAGACGGCAGATGTCGATGTCGTACAGGTGTCGACGCCGGACGGCAGGCTGCCGCCGTGCAGCGCGCGCGCGGACACGCTGGCGGCGGGCGGCGCAGTGTGTGCGTGCGCGTGCGCGTGCGCACGACCGCGTCGCGGCGCCGCTTCTCCCGCCATCGCCGCCACTAGGTCCTGCGGACAAGGTATTGAAGAATAAATTATTCTTTTACGAAGTCTTGCAAGCAGGCGACCATCAAAACATTTTAAAGAAACAATTTGTTACCTTTGTTTGTGCCTGGAAAGTCGACCGATCGAGTAATTTTTTATATATGTAGATTTCATTCCAGTTCCACATATATGATGTTGTAAAAAAAACTATCAATATAACCTCAGGCATTTAAATTATTCTACACTTTCAAACACATTAAATCCTTCACTATGCGTCACAGTATGTAAAAGAACAATACCTGTAAGCTGGAGTGATGTTCACGATGGCCTCGCCCGCGCCGCCCGCCGCGCCCCGCGCCCAGCCCCCTTGCCGCAGCCTCACACGCTTGCTCGTCTTGTTCCACCTCCTCGAGCAATTCCTGAAAACGTTGAAAAATACTATTTTATATCACAATTAATTAATTAAACAAAAGTAACAAATACCTCAAGGCTGACCAGTAACAAAAAAATAATTAGGTCATGAAACCGAAAACCAATACACTTTACGAAATATAACTCGCTCTCAAATAGTACATTTCGATCGATATTCAATTTACTTAGCCTAGGTTTATTACGATGAAATGGCTATTGAAAAGCATATATTATTAAAACATTAATTTAATAATCAATAATTATGATTAAATCGAAACGTCGACATTATTTATTTGAATTAATTAATATTCGTACCTTGAACAGACTGCTCTTCCCTTCGCGGTCTTTGGGACACTTGTATGTAATAGCCTCATCAAGCAGCGCGCGTAGTTGTCCGTCGTCAAGAGTCTCCACGTGTTTGTTCTGTCAAATAATATATTATTTATAAATAAACACGACTTTCGAGCATATTATTAGTATTTTAAATGTGACGAGCGTTCAAATATATCCCAACAATCCAATTAGTGATAATGAATGGCTCTTAACTTTATAAGTATAGTACATCAACAGTAATCATTATCGGACGGAATATATTTTTTTGCTATCTGTATTTGTATTATTTCATTTCGTTCAATCAATGAAAAGTTACATATAAATTGAATTTAGAGTTTTATTAAATCCACCCGGAGTTATTTACGTATATTTTATAAGTTAGATACGTATAAGGACATAAAAAGTTACAGACAAAATTTTGACAATAAAATAAAACCTTTTTATATAGAGCGATATAGAGATAGTGCTTGTTTTTTACGTATTTTATGTGTTCATCGGTCATCCGATTGAGTTGTAACTTTATTAAATTATCGTTATTGACACTTTAGTAGTAAAGAGTGAGTACCTACTTCGTTTAAGGTTTCTGCTTAGCAAGATTTACATACGACAGACAGCGGTTGAGCCGTATTATGTATATATATTAAAGAAGCATTGAATTGAAATCGATCATTAGCTGATGTATAATAATAATTGTCACCTAATATTAAACATATAATGATAATAACCCATTATGGTGAAAAACCTTTACAATAGAAATTAGTTTCATGAACAAAAAACTTTATTATATATATGTCTATGTAATATTATTATATAATTAAGTTTTACAAAACCCCTTTTTGGCATTCTATGAGCCAAACACTCTTATCACTTCCTAGAAATAACATTCTAATCCCGTATTCACATGCAATTTCGCGAAAAGGGGTTTAATGGCAATATTTATCATTTGCCATCGAATTACGCGAGAAAAAATTCAGCGAGGTGCGACACAAAAACATACTTCTAAAAACGCAGAATGAAGTTGGACACAGATACTTTCAAGTGAGAACTTAAAAACAACTACAAACAGTAGAAAACTAAACTCTTATGATAAAAACCACTACGTATAGTTATGTTTTCAAATAATGCTCAATATAATTATAACAGAGTAGCCGATAAGATAATCGACTGTCACGATTGTCATCTTATCGTTGTTAATGACATTCGTATTTTAAACATCACTTGTACTTTGGATAGTAACGCCAGTAGGTATGAACAAATAGAACAAAATTTTATACATATATTTCGACCCGTTCGGTGAAATTTATTAATAATGATAATAAAACGTCTTAGCAAGAAAATATTAGTTCTATATAAACATGTCATAAATGAAATATATGATATAAAAATTTGGTTTGAGTTGTTATTTTAGTGACATAGATGTTAGTATAAGGAAGATCAAAATTTTATTGTTAGTGTCAGTTATCGGACCGGCCGTTCGCTGTGAACGATAATTTTGGTTGCACTTAATTTGGGATCGGTGATATCTTCTAAAGTATTTAGTTGAATTATTTGGAGTGAAAGACAATTTCAGTCATTATGCAACACTAAAACTTACTAATATACATATTTATCTGACTAACTATGAATTATGAATTAGTGAATACGGCTTCACAAATAACATATCTGTATATCCTATACATAAAAATATTTATTATGACTGTACCTTTGAAGAGTATTGCTTGTGCATTTTTCTGTGGGCCTAAAATTTTGTAGTACATTGTTTAAATGTATCTCTCAAGGTTTAGGTGACTTTGTAACCGTACGAAAACATTTTTTTTCGATAAAAATACGTCACAGTTCAGCTATTTTGTACAAAATATTAAACCAATTATAACTACATACAAACATTCCTCGGTTGTCGCCCTTTCTATAAGTAAAAACCGCATTAAACCCTGAGAGTTGTAGAAGTTAATGGAGATACAGACAGTTGCCGAGAACGATTTTGTGATTTTTTTTTTTATTTATTTTATTTTATGTTCAAAGGTCTACAAAACAAAATGACAATAAAAAAAATACATATGATTACATTTCTCATGATGTAGACACGACATTCGTTTAATAAACTATCCACCAAGCATACAATTTATTTATTTATTTTTTGTTTAGGTTGTGTTATTCAAACTATAGAGATTTTTTTTAAAACAAATTTTAATGAGGCTTTAGAACGGTCGGTAAGAATATCATAATTAGAACGAATACTATTTATATTCGTTCTTAAATATATCGTTTTTTTGTTTTATACTATTTATAGAAAAGGTGACATTTATATACCTTTTTCTCCTGTATTTGCCAAACATTTTCTTTATTTTGTAGCTGTATGTCACCATTTAAAAAAAATTGAAACATGCAAAGTCATATCCTCTTCATAATATCAACAAATCACGGTCGAATTGCGGTCACTGTGTCAACATTAGTAATATTAAATATATTTTACACGAGAATATTTGTTACATATATACACTGAACCTATTAATAATAATATGACAAAAGATACAGAGCTGTGAAGAGGCGTTACGTAATCCAATTGCAACGAGAGTATTAGCAAAATAGTTCAATATAAAATAATATGTACAGGGCAGCCAACTCTTAGATTTAACTTCTAATCTTTTGGCCTTGAGAAATGTCCTATTTACGGGTTACCTCTAATAAGTTTAAAGTTAGGCTGTTAGTTGAGGCTTTGGGCTGTCAAACTTCCAGCTGTAACAGAATTCTCAATATAAAAAGGGAAAGTTAGATCAGATAGGTATAAATAAATCATACTATATAAAATCATATTAGAATAACTTCAGCCTAATATGAAATATATTTAACAATTATGTGGCTTAATTAGCCGGAATAACTGATGTTATACCATTGTAACAGTTTTCCGTTTGTCTTATATGAAAAAAATCGACAGCCCTCGTGTATCAGTGACGTCAGAGACAAGGCCGTTATATTACCAATGTTATCACAACCTCCATAACCTCTGCTAGTCATGATCACGGACAACGCACTATTATTTCGCAATAGATAATAATGCCAAAACTTTCCTTTAAAATGTTCGAACATAGCTTTTGAAATTTTAATATAAAACATTAAATATTCGAAAGCAGGTTTACATTTCCTTTTTTCTTAGTGGGTCATGAGGTTCAATGTCTCTAGAAAACGTTTAAAATCAATGCTCGCTGCAGACGCGTAACTAATTTCGTAATTATGTTCCGGTCGGTTGGATGCTGAATCATTAGATTCAAGGTTCTGCGGATAAATACTAGGAATAATAAACTATCGTTAAGTTTAAATATTATATAAGATATATGATACTTTGAATTTGTATATCACGAAGCTACGAAATGTAACAAAATTGAAACTCGAAAAAGGACAACATCTAAAAATCTGAGAATATTAAGTTAATTAATTACATTTTTATATTAATATATGACTGAATGACTGTTTCAAAATATTTTTAAAAGTCAGATTTAATACCATTTCCTTTAACTAACCATAAGACAGAATAAGTAAATATAAAAATTACACTAATCAAACGATGTTAGTTTAGTAGTTGAATTTTCCTAACAGCGTATATTGCGAAATGCACAATGAGAACAACATTGGAGCATTGAATTTAAAGTAATTTAAAAAAAATAAACTTATTTATCAGTTATGCTGTTGTTGAGTTCAAAACTAAATAATTTATCGTAAGAATATTGTGTAGCAATGATAATGCATTGTTTACAACATCAATAATAGTTTGGTCTCTTTTAAAACGTTATCATAAGCAAACAATATCACCAATACATTTAAACGAATCAAAAAGGTCGTTCATTTACGTATGTCAATAAATGATTCTTGTGGGACGCTTATTTTTTTGGCAAACACCCAGAAAAATTAATTACAATATCGATTAACCTTTTTGTTTACTTTGACTAAAGTTTAAAACAAGAGATTTTTATGAAAGACCATAATGTTCAAGTTTACATAATAGATTTATTAAAATTTCAAATGTTAAAGGTGTAACGATAAACATTTTTTTAATGTAAATAGTATTTAGTGCTCTGATTTATAATCGACGCGATGGTTAAGCGGCCGGTGCTATTGATGATTGGATTACTAAGTGATAATATTTCTAAAGCTTATAATATCGTTTGATTAAATATTATCATAATTATAATCATTATTGTTTTCACATCTTAAGAGATATGAGGTCAGAGCGCGTGGTATTTGCCTCTTTGCATATGACTAAAGTAAAAAAAAATATAATAGTCACGCCAAATAAGAAGCAGAGTGCCCCTATTATTATTATTTTACAAACAACATATTAATTCGAACATTTTCATTTCTGTCAGTCTGGTTTTACAATAATTTATTTACACGTGACCTTTTTTCTATCTTCGTTTTGTGTCAGCAACTTTAGAAACAAATGGTGTCCGTGCCTTTGATGTACATAATCATTAATCTGTACCTACTTTTTTATTTAGTGTGCTACGAAATATGGTATTCATATGCAATAGACATTTAAGTCGTCCATTAGAAGTCGTAGATTCCAGAGGACATTGTAATGTGTATAGAAGCCTCTATTAATAGCTATTAAGGGAGTAAATTGTATACTAGTAAAACATAATATACATAAACACTATAATAAATTGCATAAATATTGGGTACTTGCCGCGTTTTCCTTTTTATAACTAACCTAATCATCATTAAATTATTTTATTATCAGATGTATATGGCCTTTTCATTATAAGCGATGGCGATTGTTTTGACGTTTTAAAGATCTTTTGATAAAAAAACTGATAAAAATGACCGCCACGTTGGCGTAGTCGCTAGATACAAGGCCGCAGACAGCACCGTTAGTCCTGCGTCTGAGCTCTTTCCGATCGTGTCGGAATTGCGTCCCAATTATTATGTGTTATGTTAAATAATTAAATATATTATATAATTATTATGCCCTAAACTTCCTAAGTGGGATATGAGACTGTATATGTTTATGGCACGATGAGTTACTAGTTAGTTTCTTAATTTGCTTTGAATAGTTCCAAAGGTGAAAAACACTTTTTCCACAGCAGCTGAAGAAGCTATCGTCTCAAACAATTCCTTCACCACTGGAAAAATGTTTGACCGCTCCTCTTCCCAAATAATAAAACGAAAAAATCAAAACAATGGCGATTAAGAACTTTTTAAAAATCGTGTTTTATTCGCTTTTTTTTAAATCCTGAATTTTTCCAACCCTCCTAACAAAGTTCCGGCAACAACTCCGGGGACATTCAAAACGTCAGTTTTTGAATGACAAATCCATGATGAATAATAGTTCAATCAACGAATGAATCAATTCAAGGTCAAAGTTGTTTATTTATCTTTACTCATCCAGCGATTTTAGCCTCGTTAACTTTGTCACGTTAAGCATCGTTTCATGTAATTTGTATTTTTTTAACAAATAATAATAATTTTAACATCGAAATTAAGTTTAACAAAAATCGAATTTTATAATTTTACATTGAAGTAGGTTACTTTTGGTATATATATTATAGTATAGACCAAAACTATCAGAGAAGAATAAGTTTTACAGCTTACTTTACTCTGTGGACCCCTCCCCCTTACTCATATTATATTGTATTAAGTGCTTATTACTGCTTGGCGATAGAATATAATACATCATATTATATTCTATCGCCAAGCAGTAATAAGTACCTACTTAATACTTCTGTGTTTCGTTTCGAAATTTGAGTGACCATGTGCAGTTATAAGAAACACAAAATCGTACAGCAAATCTAGCACAACCGGAATGATATCAGGAAAAAGACCACAACGCTTTACATTATTTCTGAGGTCCAGGTGTTTAAGCACTCCCAAGTTCCAACAGTTTGGGGTGTTATTGAGAATTTCTTGATAGGATCCCGACCCGGGATTTCAACGACTGTGAGATCTGCAACCTTATAAGCTAAGCACTAGACGACGAACGACGCCGATTGTAGGTCATATTCAACTGGTATTATTGTAAAATTAATAAAGTTTATAGTGAAAACTAAACACATAAAATATTTACGAACGATAACACCCCAGAGCGTTTAAACAACCCACACCTATATTGTGGCCTCATTTAAAACTTGGTTCAATAAATCAACTAACTTTTTCAACTGAATACGAAAAAAGTAATGAATTTATTATTATTATTATAAATAAAAAAAGTCCAGGGACCACAATTTGTATAACAGTTCAGGCGAGTCGTATAATGGCAGTATAATTTATTAACGTATTAACACGTTCTTTATATTAATAAAGGTAGATTATGAGAGTGGGAAATAGACCACCTGGTGTTAAATACTCACTGCTGCCTAACATCTGACAACTGCACGGCACTGTAAGAAATGTTAAACAAAATCTTTTGGATCTGGAAATGGATACGGATATATGAATAATATTTAACAGAAATATTCATATTACCGATTGTTTCGGATATTAGATTATTTAGATATTGTTAAAGAAAATATTACAAAATATACAATTCAGTTTAATTGTAGGCTTTCGTTTAGTGTAAGATATTATCACAGAAAAAAAAAATAGCTTTGTAATATACAATTAGCGACTCTCTTTAAGTATAACACTATGCAAAAACAAAATTATTATAAATATATTTTTATCGTTTTCGGTTACAGTTACGGAGCTCCATAAAATCCCTGCTTTATAATATTAATAACAAATTTACCTATACGTACTTTAGTATTTTACTAAAGTAACATTCCCTACATAATATAAAGTTATTTTGTATCTGTTATAGTTCCAGCAACGTTACTTTGGTCTCTGATAATGCAAAAGTTCCTCGTCAATCGGATTAGTAGTTCTCGTATGTATTCGAAAATAAAAAACTTACCTCGTTGTCATATTATGATGTAGTAATACATGGCGGACACGGGGAAGCCCTTCTTGTTTCGACCCACGTACCGGATCAGTTCAGTACATTAATACATGTTAATTTTTTATTATAAGTAAAATTTAACACTTTCAATGTCGACGTAGTTAAAATAACAATTTCATTGTCTGCTTTGCACTCTCAACAATAAAAACTCTTTTTTAATTATTCGTAAAAATATATAAAAAACGGTATCTGATGTTCTGGTTTAATATAACGGAGCATCTAAGATCGCGCCGCTGAAGAGATAAGGATTGCGGTAAATTCAATTTTGTATTTTATTTTATACATCATATCGTTGTGTTTCGCTGAACAGCTTAACTTCACGTATAATAATACATGAAGGCGTATCAAGTCTTCGCGATGGTGAGAATGGCCGCGAGCCAAATTCCCCGATATTTACCCGACATACTGTCTCGACGTTACTGTTCCTTCTTAGAGATCTGTAATTGAAGTCGAAAAACCATTCAATCATATTTTCTTAATGTGAAAAGTTTTTACTAATACCTTTGAATTTTGTAAGAGACTATAAACAATGTTTTTTTTTTCTAAATCGAAATCCATCTTGTGCAGGAAGTTAAACGTAAAGTGAGTATATATCTAATATTTAATACTTACTACGTTTTAAGCATTTTAGGCTTTTGAAAAATGTTTCAATTGAATTTACCCTATTTCTTTCTTAGAATATTTATAATTTAATAATATTTAGTAGAAATTATTAAATAAATACGTTCAACAAAAAAATAAGTTCTTTTGACGAGAACTGTTCCAAAATGATGATCCCCAATAACTATAAGACCTACAAAATCTTAAATTATTCTATCGTGGCCATCACTTTGCTAAAAAAAACACTATATAGTCTATTCATATTACTTGAGATAATATAATTGGTAAATGTCTTAAATTTAATATAACTCATTAGTTATTAATGCAAAAAATAGTAATAAATAAAGATATAATATAGAACTGTTATTAGCAACAGAGTTATTAGCAAATCACCGATTCATGGTAGACGCTTTGCAACGTGTCAAGGCAGTCGCAACACAACCCTAGTTTTAGTGCCGCTTTCGCATCGCACTGCTTATAAACACGTGTGTTACCCCTAATAGCGATCCAGCTATTTTGTTGAATGTAGATGTTGTTGATTTTATTCAATGTAGGAGAATTAACTACCTATTAATAATTCAAGCAAAACCTACCACTGATTCGGAATGAACCGAGAAATGAAACTTAGTTTTTTTTCCTTATTATATCGTAACATTCCCTAGATATGCTATTTATGACCATTCACAAAACAATAGTATAATAATCTTTTGCACACATACATACCTATTTAAAATTATATGACATTCATTAATGCATGTTTATAACATACTAAATAGTTAGCTTCCAACGGCCTAGAGATCACAGAACGAATGATAATTTCGTTTGAGGAAAGGCTACAATGTATCGGAATGTCGTATATATTTGATTTATTACATGATCTGCAATTGACGTATTTTATTGAATAATTTAGACGAAAGCGAGGAGTTTACGTTTGAATACCATTTTTAATAATGTTATTTATTTATTATAACAACAACATACTATGTACAAACTTTTTCGCAAGTATTTTTATCTATATATATATATTTATTTATAATATATTTATCGATATTAATTATAATTTTATATAAATGTTATTTATAAGCATGTTATTGAAATTAACACTTCCACTACACGACTTTTTGTTTATAATACATTTTCACTTCTTCATGTGATCGTAATTGGCTACTCGGAAAACTCCGGTAATGTTGTAAGGTAAATTGTCATATAAATTTGTCCTACTAACAAGGGTGGGTAATGTTTTATTCAAACTATAAAATCATATATAATTTGATCGAGACTCCCTATTTGTGTCGGATACATTATTAAGAGACGGTAACTTATACTTTAACATAAACTAACATCAGAGTATTAATTATTTAGCCGAGACGGCGCAGTTGTTAGAACGCGTGCATCTTAACCGATGATTGCGTGTTCATTCCCAGGCGGGCTAAATTTCCATGTGTTTAATTTGTGTTTGTAATTCATCTAGCACTTGGCGGTGAGAACATAGTAAGGAATATGCAATGCATATGAAATCCACCAACCCACATTGGAGCAGCGTTGTGGAATAAGCTTCAAACATTATCTTCACAACAAAAAGATAGAGGAAGCTTAAGCTCCGTAGTGTTACATTTACTATGACTTTACTTTGCTAATCATCGCATCTAATTTTAAATAATTACTATACATATTATAAAAACCTTCTGTGAGAAACTTATGTTTATTGCTGACTGTACTTTTTCCTATGCTAGTATTTTCACAAAGGACATACTAATTATAAAATAAAATCATAAAATTCTAAAATTCTCTACGGATAAACTTTTTGTATTTATCAATAAAATTATAATCGTCGCGGAGGTTCTATGGTAATATTATGTACGTAGCGCTCGAAGAGGTCAGGGTCGGGACAGGGTCCGGGACTTATCGGGATCGATGAGCGCCTTTGTCGTGTTTCATCGTCCCTGACAACTGCGCAAAATTTGTTACCTTTTTAGATTTATATATAGTATTTAATGTAAACCGGCATCAGACTTTTTCTTTAAATTTTATAGACCTAACGAAATGAACTGCACCAAACAAAGAAATATTTTTTTCAAACCAGTCCGTAAATGACGGAGTTCAGAGGTAACAAACATTAAAAAAAAAAAACATACAACCGAATGGATTGACCACCTTAACAATTTTGAAGAGTAATATTGTTGTAGTTTTTTCCGGTCCTTCCTGATGTCATCACTTCGAACCAAAGGGAGCGCTGTCCCTACTGGAAATATCAGCGATTGAATAATAAGTACTCGCATAAAAAAGACCAAAAAACAAAATTACAAGTTCACCTGATTTTCATACTATGTCACTTTTATTAACTTCGTCAACATTCAACACATTCGTTCAAAAAATACTATAGTTTCGTTAGATTTATAACAAGATTTTCTTGAAAGTTGGGTCAGCTGAAAATGATGCGCTAGTTATTTTTACGATAACCAGTATGCAGTATTGGAGTATTGCCAAAACATTTTCAAGTTTCGTAGGTCCTTTAGCACGACAAAAAAGAAGCATTTTTGGGACAACAATATTCAAGTACTTATTACTCAAAATTGTAAATGATTATACAATAAACTACTCCTAGTATAAACATGTTTAATATATTAATACTTTTTATTAACTTGCTACAAGTAATATACTTTTTTTTACACAAGAAAGAAAAATAATTGCAATACAAAAAAAAATCTAATATATTTCTAATTTTTTTTTTTAGGAAAATTTCAGAACGTCTCAATGTTTTAAATACAAACGTAAAAACAAATAAAACGGAAAATGATTACAACGAAACTACTACTTATAACGAACGAACTATGCTACTGTTATAGCCTTTAGTGGCACATAACCTGACCTAAGTTCGGTTAAGGTCCTAATATTAAGGTCTCAAAAATATAAGATATCTGTTTTTGTGCGAAAGAGTCCAGACTCTCTGATAATTATTTGCTTTGGTTACATGGCGCCACAGCCATAGAGCCGGCGCCGGATCCCCAAATTGTACATGTTATAAATATATATACAGTATATCATGTAGAAGAAGCCGCGTCGTAGCCGCAACGGTGTCGCGCCAACGCACCTTCACTACTTTTTAACCGCAAAATCTCGCATTGAATTGTAATCCAGAGACCGCAGCGCAGAAGGAATATTAAGTATTTCCTATCCGACGTTTGTTTTTAGACACAATTTTATCATTCAACAGAAATATATTATAACATATTTATTTACACGGGCAAAAAGTAACTAACTTTTTTTATAAGTAGGACGGGGCAATACCTAATGGTAACTAAAGGCGCTGTGAGAAATATCAACCATTACATCGGCACTGGTCCACCAACGTTTATGAACTAAGATATTATGTTCCTTGTGCCTGTAGTTACTCCAGCTCACCCTTCAATCGTATCACAAAAGTACTAAGTATTACTGTTTATTAGAAGAATACCTGAGCGAGTGTGTGGTAGCCTAGCACCATGTTATACATATATACCTATATACTTAATAGAATATGATTTTAGGTACAAAATCAAGACCAATAATAATGTTAAATGATCATTGAACATATTTTAGAATGTAAAGGTATGACTGCGTATACAGAGATACTAAAAATGGGATAAGAAGATGGGATTCCCGTAAAGGCACAGCAGCAGTGCTTCAGAATTTGTACGATTTGCTTATTCAACTATTACGACTTTCTGCTCTTTTAAGAGCTCGACAGCTCAAGTTTTGTTATATTATTATTGAAAGTATTTGAAAATATGCATAATACACCTCTAATATATTTTCTTTTGATAAATAGACATGATGTTGGAAATTTTGCTACATCGAATTCATTTAATTTTTTCGGTTGTATGAAGCTATTTTCATATGTCATAAAATAGTTAAAAAAAACAGTTAAACAAACTATCATTGAACAATTTTGTTTGTAGTTAGGAAATTATTCAATTTTAATTTAAAAAATATATAATATATTGATAAGTGATGTCAATGTCACGAGAAAGTAATATTATCTGTACGCATCATGGCAACTCTACGTTATCTTTACAAAATGGCGCACTCGACTCATTGAGTGTGTACGACACAATGATACATACCGACCGAGAGACAGACTAAAAATAAACTTGTATCTTTACCTACATTTGCTTATTCATCAAATATTGCATTTGAGTCAATGCTATGACGTTACAATTACCGCTGCCCACGACAAATGAGACAATATCATAGCAACGGACGTGGTGGACGTTTACATTTTGAATAATCGCTACTAAAATTCACTTTTTCTATAAATATTTTTATGAATAATAAGCGTACATATTGCTTCATTATTATATTATAATATATAATATTTCAACAAGTTACCGCTTGTGTTATGTGACAAAGTAAACAAGAAAAAAGAAAAGAAAACGAATTATTTAATTTAAAACAGTCACAATAAATCAATAGTCAATATTACACGTATCATTCTCACTACATTCAAGATAACCGTTACCACGTGAATCTTAAACGAAGGTCGCAGACTCAAATCCGGCCCAGCACCACTGGGGCTTCATTTGTTAATGTGTGTAATTAACCTGATACTACACGGTGAAGAAAACGACGAAGAAAATTTGTATCGAATGAAACCTTTGTGCAAACTTGTTCTTCAGACTTTGGAGAGGTGAAGGGGCAGACGTATCCCAGTAATAGGATATTTATGGGCTGTTATTTTCACTTTTTTAACCTAGTAATGTTTAAATTTTACATTAGAACGTAACATGTTACAATATATAACTAACGTTAATGACATCAAACTTAATTAATAGAAATACTAAAAAACAATTCAATAAACTTCAATGATACAAATTAATGGGATTACACGACTAATTGGTTAAGATATTCCAACAAAAAAATCCGTCGTAATCGGTTAAGACAAGTAACAAATTCTGCAAGTTTAGTTTTAAATTAAAGTAACTAAAACAAGGAAACTCACGTTTTTGATCCGGCTATTCACATTAAAATCACCAATCGCGTTAGAAAATAGAGTGTTAACGTAAAGAAGATGTTGAATTCATAATCAAATTGTTGTCGATTTCTGCTTAAATCGCAACTTTTGCAATTGTTCAATAAGTCACTACGGATCCGTACACACAACATTGACAATTTTAGTTGATAACTTATTTTAATTACAGAAACTATTATCACCAACGCGCGATAACATAAATGTTTTTACACTTTTATTGAAAAAAATAAAAATAGCTTCCCATTTCCGCCCGCCCACTTCTGCTCTACAGGATACTAAGAGGTTTTCTACGTTAATTCTCTTGCGAAGCAATTTATTTTAACAACCGACTTTCTGTTCGCTATTGTTTTTTAATCATACATATAGTATGCAATTAGGACCGCTGTGCATTAGAGTAAGTACCATATTTGTTTTGGCTGCTTCCGTGAGAAGTCTTCGCCGGCTATAATATTCGATGCAACACTTCTCGACCGTTGCGAAACGAGCAATGTTATTAGATCTTTTAGATTTTTAGACTTGTCGGATTTGGTGGGCACTCCACTTTTTGCATCATTGCAGGACAAGACGTTCGATAAACATATCAGGCCTCTGATCTTGTAGACTATGGGACGATACCAATTGTCACCCATTTTAATAACTTTAAAAAAACTAAAACCATCCAAAAATTAATCACGAATTAATTCCTTAACCATTCAATAATAAAATATCGTAAATTTTAATTTCACTAGCGCGCGGCTTTTTATATGATTTTCATAAATTAAGTTAAGTCAAAAAGTGTATTTTTTTCGAATCCCTGTTTTTTAAACACGTATATAACTGTGGATTTTGTTCATTCAAAAATATGTTTCTCGTTATATAAATAATTTTATTTGAAGAGCACAAACAGTATTAGCTATTTGTATATTAAAAAAAAAAAACTTATAATTTTGTACTATTCAATATTAGCGAACGTACATTTTAACAATTGACAAACCAATTTCTGAAAACACTTTTACAATGAATAGTTTACAAAGAATTCCTTCATTGTGATAGCTCTCAATCTGGATCATCAAAATAGGTACTTGTTGTATTAATTTTATTCCAAACAAATTTAATAAGTATCTCAAAAGTAGCCAAAAATTTATTGCTCATTCACTGTTTTATTCACATAAAACCGACCGACACATAAAATTCCGTTATATATGCTGCTTACAATGCTTTTTCCGTTTATATTTGACTTGGAAGTGAACGGCAAGCTAATCGAATAACACGACCGCAATAACAATCATATTTGAAGCAGTGCAATTGTGAGCGATTTATTTCATTCTTAATATAAAACTTTTGTCTAACTGTTTAAATAAATTATAGCTCACTGGAGTACCCAATGAAATAACAGAATTACCTTACTTTTTTATTAATTCCATTTAAAATCAAAATAATATACTTTAATAATTTTATGTTAAAAGATATATATTTAAAGTAATCACTCTGTTCAAAATGTAGATTCTTCTGAGAAAAACTGGTAACAAATTCAGTACTTTCAAACAAGTATGATCAACGAATGCTAACTCCAAGCTTAAAAGTTAGGTATATCAAGGAATTACAAGAAACCAACGATTTCTGACAAATTAAACAAGTATTTTCAAGAGCCGAACGACAGTTAAACTTGTGTGGTCGAGCGTAACGTCTAGCTAGGAAACAATACGGCCGCGGCGCCGAAAGCTTCCGTTACGCCGAGTCCAACGTAACTCACACCGCAACGACCATTGTCCACCACCACGGCAGCTACACTACATTCGCTGGTAATCTATGTCACAACCACTGTGCGGTAACTCACACCGTACTGTAGCAATTGTTTTAATCGTACGGTGAAAGCTAATTACATCTTAATACTATACCCCACTTTCTTCATGATTCATACAAAATCCAACTTCAAAATATTATAATTTCATTTAATTTGATACGTAGCGTTTGTTATTTCATACATATATTTTAAATAAAAAAAAAAACAACTATTTGTCGCTCTGTTTTCAGGATCATGTTTATAAAAGGCCAACGAATTAGAAGTTACTTGTATACAATCGCGAGTTTGCCTGCGTGTGAGGTGGGGGGAGGGTGTTAGGTTTTTTTTGGGATAAAAGGTAACTTATGTATCAGTCTAGACTATAATCTATCTCTATACCAAATTTCATTCATCTCCATTCAGTCGTTCTGACGTGATTGAGTAACAAAAATGCTTTATACTTATATATTATTTTAATGATGCTTATTTTTTTTCTCGTTTATCATTTGATTTATTTTATACATTATACTAGATGTAACCGCGACTTCGTCCGCGTTTGAATTTAACAAAATAGTTATTGTTGTAGCCTAAGTTACTCCTTATTACATCAGCTATCTGCCAGTAAAAGATCCATCAAAATCAGTCCAGCCTTTCTTAAGATTAACCGAAACAAACACACAGACGGACAGACAAAAATTAAAAAAATATATATTTTGGTATATATGTATGTACCGTGTATATGTCACCGTAAGATTACAAACATCGTTAGATAGAAATAATATGGCGGATGCCGGGGGGGCGGGGGGACGTAACGTTCAACCAATCAGCGCGCGAAATGCATTCTGTTCTACGCCAGTTCACAATTTGCCCGCTTCCCATCGATAGATTACAATATAGCGAAAAATATTGCGTTTAATTGCAATCATATTTCACAGTTCACAATATTTCGACAGACTACAATCTGTCTCGTCAGATTGTAATCTAACGATTTTTTGTAATCTTACGGTGACATATACATACATATGCATATAGTAAAAAGCGGTTATTTTAATATTACAAACAGACACTCCAATTTTATTATGTGTATATATGACTAACTTATAAGGCCGCCTGGATCGAGAAATTCTGGGCTTAACCAGCAAACCAGCCATGGGCTAATAAAAAGTTATTGAGTTTTGCTGTCGATAATTTATTAGTAGCAGCCAGTTAGTTTAGACTTTAAACTTCCGTACCTCGAAAAACACTTAAGAGCCCTTGCTCTTGCAACTGAACTCTCTTGTCGGATTGGCATTCCAACAGATTATAGTTAATAGGTATTGCACCTGTCTTTGTACTGTGCTAGGAGTAGTAGTTCTATTAGCTATAATATTTTCTGACATCAATCGCACCTGGCTAGTCTACGGCGAAAATTGTCGCCATACCGGTCATATAAATATAATTATTATCTAATTTATGATAAGCTTCCGGTATTCTATTGAACTAACTAAGAGTCCCTTTAAAAAGAATATTGGCGATTCGCAACATTTTGCATGATATCGAATTTTAAATCGACTGGTATCTTAATTTATTATGTACCAAACATCACTGTATATATAGTTCAAATAAATTGTACGTTTATTTTTAATATTTGTCAAAGTCCGATTAACATTAAAGGGACGATGAATTTTAATATAATTCGTTATTATTATAATTTATACGTCATATATAGTATAGTAAGTAAATTTTAAAGGAAACACCAAAAAGAAGTAAGTAAGAAATATTGAGATATAACCCTATCCCAATCAAAGGCGTAAAGATACTCAAAACTTAGATTGATATGGTAATAAGTTATTACTTATTCATCAATCTCTCATTATATATATCAATATAGCAGAGTTATTGCTCTGCTATATTATTCACTACATACAGTTATCCACATTTTCATTTAACTACTTATATCACCATTTGAATTCCTTGAGTATATTTTATTCAAAGTTTGGATACCTTCAGCGACATTCAAAACCCAATTTCTTCGCGAATCGACAAAGGATATCGCAGCAATTCAATTTTAAAATTGTTTACATGTCTTCTCTGTAGTTGGGATATGCTATGCTATATATGTATCACCGTAGAAATGTAAATACCGTAAGATTGTAATCTATCTCGCGAGATTGTAAACCGCCTAAATTTTGTGAACGTTGATTTAACTCAAAATAAAACGTCAAAAATATCGATAGTTTCGGTTAGAGTTTTTATAATTTAACTTTAATTATATTCGGTAGATTGTATTCTACCGATAAGTGATGCGTTAAATTGTAAGGAGTATGTTACATGTTTACAATCATTCGACAGTTCAAAATATCGCGAGATAGATTATAATCTAACGGTGTTTACAATTTTACGGTGACATATGGACTCTGCGATTGACACATTCAAGGTTTACACGAAAGGACAACTTAATAAAAAAACGCATTAAAAATATAAATTCCCGTTGGGATATTTAGATAAAAGCGCTGAATAAATACTTATCTCTTTAAACATACATAGTTTAATTATTATAATTTTTACAAAATAAATCGCGTCATTTTAATTTTAAAAGAGGATAATGTGTCTATTGTTAACCAAACTATGATTATAGAGGGTTTACCCTGTTTATGCATGGTATTATTTAATGTAATCATGGCATTTTATTAGACTGCTTCGCGGTAGTTTTCTTGGTAGTATGGCTTTGTGCGAGTCCGTTTGCGTACGTAAAGCCCACTGATAAGATATTCTACCGTCAAATAGCAATACTTACTAGTGTCATGTTCCAGTTAGAAGGGTGAATAAGCTATTGTTACTACAAGCACAAAAGATATAATCATAGCTTGCAGCTCGCTTATCTCAAAATTAATAATTATGTAATTAAATATGCCAATTGTAAATCACGTGATAAAACGTCCGAATAATAATAATTTAATATCCATATATTTAAGACTTTTCTTCATAGTTGGATATAAAGGTCTGGAGGCCCTGAGGCCGATAAGGAATGGAGGCCCTAAAGCAACAGCGGAGTAGAGACCCTATTAATTAAATTATAAATAAATTTAAATATATTAATTTCAATCAGTAAGCTATAATTCATTTACTTATATCGGTAACTTTTAAAATAGTAATTAGTTACATTATTATAAATTGACTATGTTTTGCTATTTTTTTTGGAAGTTTTGGAATTTCTGTTGTGGTCCCTCTCATGTGGATGCTGATGGAAACACAAATTAAGCTCAAGAAAATTCAACGGAACTTGTCAGAATTTGAACCCACACAACGAACAATATTCAATGTATTATAATTAATAACATAAATCTTTTAATTGATCACTGCAGTAAAAAAATGATTTCTGTGTCATTTGGATAACAATGCCGTATTGAGTTCTATTTAAATATTATTTCTCTATAAGGCTCCTTGTACGCGACCATCTGTTGAAGAGCGAGACATATTAGTATATTTGTTATATGTTTGCAATCATCACCATCTGTGTTGAGAACTCGTCGTACGTCTTTCAATTAATTATTTTCAATTCCTTCTTTTTATTTAGTTTTAGCCAAATATCTTTAAATATTATATATAAAATTATAAACAAATGCTGTCTTCCTGGAGTGTTACGAAATTTGATGTTAATAGTTTCAATCAGTTTTTGGTTCAACAGTATTTGGTTTGAGATCTCATACACCAAATTTCTTGCCAGCTCTAATATGTTAGATGTGAAAGCTAACTGTACGAAAGCCTATTAAAAGTCTTTATTTCTTAATTTCAGGGCTAAGGTCTCTTCTCCATTTGAAAGGGTTAGGAGTACCATCACGCTTCTCCAATGCGGATTGGTGTAAACACGTGACAGATTTCACAGGTCTCCTCAAAATGTTTTCCTTCACCGACGAGTACGACAAGAATGAAATATGAACACATAAAAATTCCGTGACACTTGCCTGGATTTGAACCCACATTACGAACTCAAAATTCGATTAAAATGAAGGTGTTCTAACCACTGGGCAATCATGACACCGACGAGAAACTAATATTTTATTGCAACACGACATCGTACAAAAACGACGATTCGATTGACGTGGTTTTTGCTATTGTATCCATAGTTGTTATACGATTTTTTCTCAATGACGTTTCTGTGAGCATTGTCATACTATAAAAACGACTAGTGAAATATTTAACAATACGATTTATAGAACCTTAAATTGTATGGGATTTTGTATAATAATTACTTTATATTGTTTGCTGTGTTCGTTTCATATATATCTTATATCATGAAAGCCAATGTCTTTTAAATCCACATCGCATGTAGACTATGATTTTGATTTCGATTTTGAAAGCTTTAGTGTGCCCATCCATTGAAGTTCATATCTAAATTAAATGTAACTATGCTCTAGTTTTCTTAATTAAGTTACAAAAAAGCATATTTAAACTTAATGTTATAAACATTCGAATAGTAAAGTACTATACAATATTACAAGCACTATTGGAGCTTATAAAAATAATTATGAATAAGCTTTTTTATAAATCATTCAATGATATTTAAAAAATCTCAGCTCAAGACAACACAACATGATATTATTTAACTACAACGATAATATATTTATTTAAATATGACTCTCGATCTTTTCCAATTTTCAAGTGTATTTTGGCAAACTTAAAATACCTTAAAGAAGAATAAGAATAAGAATAAAATTTAAAAACTAATAAACAAGTCTAAAGTTGAGAGTTTCGCTAAGAACATAAATGTTTTAGCTGTAGATAAGTGACGTGACGTTATAAAAAAATCGTAAATATATAAGAAAAGACCTGAATAAGTAGATATAGCCTATTCCGATCGAAGTAGGAGTAATAATAAACAAACCTTAGATGAATAGATATTGATTTATACAACAATTATACAATTATTTCACGTAACTACTAACATATATTCCAATTTTACTTCGAAAATTCCTATAACAACTAAACTATCTTTCAAAACGCCATGTTATTGCGAATCCCTAATGAATACACATACATTTCAGATTTCGATCATTCGGTATCGGCGCCAAATCGATGTCAAATGAATTTCTAGTCTATATAGTAGTCGGAATTCAGCTAGTGGATTATCAAAATGGTTCAAATAAATACATAAATTCAAATAACGAGATTGACACGTTCACACATTGTGCAGTAAATTAAAATCACACGGAAAGATGGGATTGCAGATCTGATCTGATCAGATATAAAGTTGAAATATTTGTAATTCAGTTCACCTTTAAAAGTTATTGACATTGGTTTTTAGTTGTACGTTTGTTTTGAATGTTATTATCGAGTAGGAAATTCATAAATACGCTAAATGTAACGTAAGGCTACGATGATATTTCCAACGTGTCACATTGTTTGTACTAGAATATACTCGCCTCAATGTGGTTTTTGCTTATACATAATACTATCAAATGTGTATTGAAAAGCGACAGTAAATATTTAAAACCGCTGATTAATTAGCTTCGTTACCGTGACGAGCTCATAATGTGAAGTCTGAAAGTCCACGGGATGTAAGAATTGTATATAAAATATTAGAACTAATTTCCTCGTCACCCAAAACTTCAATATTTTAAGCAAGTCGGGCTAATAGCTTTTCTAACCCTTTAAAAAATATGTCATAGTTGCGTCGTGAAAAATTTCAGCAACAGTATTTGTTCAAACCAATTTTCAAGATTCTCACGTAAGGTTCTCGTTATTAGAGCTATCGGATACATGAAGCGGACACCTTCTAAATCTAATTTTTCATCTTTATCGACGATATATTTTTATGTAATCAGTAGTAAATGGTTACCACTGCCCATAGACATTAGCGCCGTATGAAAATTTAATATTTTCTTACATAACCAATGCGCAACCAACCGTGGTACTGAGGTGTTATATCACTTGTGCCTATAGTTACACTGGCTCACTCACCCTTCAAACTGCAACACAACAATACTAAGTATTACTGCTTGCTGGTTGAATATATGTGTCCAATCTACCACCTAGTAAAGATGTACGATGAGATGGCTTTAATCAGCCGTCTAAGGCAGAATTTGTCTTCCTATCTATTCTTGATCTGGTCTTTATACGCCATACCATATTCATGGCTATACTAAAACAGTGAGTTATATAAACGTCTTCCATCTCACTCTTCTTGGCCGCTGCGGATTTTCCATACTTCGGATAGGAACTTTATAACAGCGCAATGTTCAATTTGTCTCTATTATTGCGTTACTTATCCGGATCGACTTGTTTGTTCAATGATTACTCGTAAATGAATGATGCGATAGGGTTAAAACGTGCTATACATTATGCTTTAATGTTTCTGAGTTACGAAAGAAGTACGCAGGTTTATAATTGATATGTTCCATTAAAAAATATTATTATATACCAGAATAAAACGAAATTAGACGTAACATCATACCCTATTCCAATCGAGGTAGGAGTAAAAATAAACAAACCTTATTCTCTACAAATTCAAAGCGATTTACTAAATACTCTGCTTTATTATCCACTACACAGTTCTCGATTAATATATCTTTAGTTAAACTGCAACACTATTCCATTTAACTTCTAATACCCACTTTAATTTTTCTTCGAAAGTTCCGATAAATTACTTGGCCAATATTAAAAACGCTATTTTTTGCGCGGATACTTTGGCGAATTCGTGTTGAATATTATTGATTATTCAAGATCTCGACCAATGACATCGCGTCATTTCAATGTCAAAGTTGTTTATTTGTGTTTACTCTTACTCTAATTTGATTTGGATATATATGTGTTTTTCTTTAATAATTACAACAAAAATACTTCGTATTATTATTAGGAAAGTGATGAAGAAGGATACTCTTTGAACCAACTGCAGTAAAGTGGTAGTCTCCTAATTAGCAAGCATAATTAGGGCGACCAGCACAAAACTTGTGTATTTTTATTTACGAAATGATGAACATTCAGTAAATAAAAATATAAAAGTGATTTCGCAGGAGCAGCCCGAACTTAAAAACTGGACATTGTTGAGAATTTAGAAACGCATTCTAGAATTTTCAAATACATATTCATAATCATATTTTCTTTAACGATGATTTTGGCGGAGGTGAGAATGTTGAGAGGAATGTGTGGTGTTACGCGAATGGACAGAATAAGGAATGAGTACAAAAGAGGAAGTTTAAAAGTGGCACCGGTAACCGAAAGCTATGAGGAAGGAGGAGGAGCTATGAAGGAAACCAGCTACCATGGTATGGGCATGTTATGCGGAGGAATGAGGATCATGTTGCAACGAAGGTCTGGAATATGGATGTGGATGAATATAGATGTAGGGGACGACCAAAGAAACGATGGATGAATTGCGTGAAAGACGATATGGCTAGAAAGAATGTTACTTGTGAGATGACATCAGACAAAGAAGTATGGAAGAAGACATGCTGCGCCGACCCAAAATAAAATTGGGATAAGGGCAGGAGGATGATGAATCATATTTTCTTTGTAAATATTAAACTAAGCATGAGCAAACAGTGATGTCACAAAACGAAAAATAAAATAGCCATACATTAAAATATTGCCTGCAAGTAAGTTGCAGTGCTGAGACAAAATTCAAAAGTAATAATATGATTGAGAGTATGAGAATGTGAAAAAGTTGAGCCCGGGATAGGAATATATATTTTTTTAAAATAATATTATTCAAAACCCCAGTACAGCATATACCATATGGGCTGTATATGATAACAATATATAATACAGCTCAAATAAAGCAGTTTGGAAAAGCAACCTTATAGAATTATGTAATAATTACAGCAGTGACATTGCGCCATTGTTGAATAGTTAAAGGCAATCATAATAAATATTGGGAAACTGTATTATATTGGTATCTGTAATTATATCATAAAACTGAAGTGTGTGTCTAAGTAGAAAGCACTCTCATCTCTTGATCTACCAAAGGGTTATAAAAAAATATTCTTACATTTGATAAACCAATTTTGTATTTGAAAAAATATTTAACATGGTATAATTTACGAAACATTTAAACACAACTAATTTTTTCATTTGAAGTTCATTGCTACAAAATCTTTAAAAAAATAATTGTATCATTAACATAAAAAGTCATGGCATTTTATTATTATTAAATATGGCAAAAATATAGTTTTTTAATAGTAATTTTAACCCCTTGAAAGAACATAAATAACTGGGTTAGCTATTTATGTAACTAACATAACACCTACATAATCATGCCACAAGAATAACACAATCAAACTTGGTTATATTGTAAAAAAAACTTTGATATTGCAGAAATTATTTTGTTTAAAATATATTTTAACATGTTAACAAAACTTCACTGTACCTATATATATAGATTTATTTAATTTCTCTTTATATATATATTTGAAGAATAATTAAGTATAAACTATACTATATAGAAACTGACTGACAAAACTCCACTACTTTGCAAATGCCTTACTTTCCTCTTTAGAAAGTCTATTACAACTAGACATTAGGCTGTATTTCACCAAAATCACCTCACAATGTTTACGCTTTTCTCCACAATGTAAATTAGGCAAAAAGGAAGTCTGCCTTACCTGGGAATGTTCAGTTAAGACTGACAGGTTCTAGTCATCTTGAAGTCTACGTGAATCAGTGCAAATGACATACTTTTGAGTATAGTCTAGTCTAAACTCATGAGAATGTTAAAAACAAAATCACTATTCTCATGAGAACATGTTATAATTTAATAAATATGTATTTATTTGAATAAAACGAAATGAGTCAAATAAGAGATATTAGAAATTATATCATCATATATTAAATTCAATATCACCTGATTGGGATATCTACTGTCTTATAGAGATGAATAATTAAACAACTGAACTCAATTTCAATTCAATGTAATTCTTTTGAAAAAATAATATGGTTTCAATTGTCTTCTTTATAAAGGCTGTTTGAATGAGGATAAAATTTTAAAACAAAAATCCATTTGAAGTTGTAACAATCGGTCTTTATTAATTGGTTAAAAATCTTTAGTTTAGATTTTTGGGTACTGTCAAATTTATTTAAGTTTAAGTCTGTGATTTTTACAAGTGACATTTCTAACAAAATTTACTATATATTTTAAACAGAAAACCTTTATGGATTAGGTATAGTACATATCTTTTCATCTTTAACAATTAATCTTTTCATTAACAAGCAGCCTTTAGCTTGACCTTAAGGCCTGAAAATTTATAATGTAGACTTATTTTAAATATTGTATTAATGTAAACATTTTTCAAATTTAATCGTTACACATATGAATTTAAATGAACCATATATGATTTGATTTCTTTAAAAAAGTATATACAAAACGCTAATGTCGGGGACATTTAGGGTACGAAAAACCGACGTGGATTATTTATAAATTTGATATTAATAAAAATAGTAAAATCAGCTATTTTTTGACGTTTACTCTATCCTTCGCCATTTTCGTTACTACACACTAATTAACGTCATGTTACGAAAATTCGTCATTAAGGAATTTGTTTCAATATAAAAAGATCGACTTACAATATACCTCGTACGAATGCAAAAGTAAATAAAGTTATATTATTATTAGGAAAGGAAATAAATAGCAGAAAAGGTCAACTTACCTCCCCTTCAGAGTTGGCACCCGTAGTCGTGATTTTATGATCAGAGTTAATAGACTGATCCTTAATGATATTGTACAGTATTTTGGAATCGTCATTGGAAACAGTTGTGACACTTTTATCCGGGGCTTTTGGTTCCTTATCATACTCCGGTGGAGGAGCCATCTTGAAGGAAGAGCAGACAGATGACACAAGTCTTATGACTTTTGCACACTGAAATCACTCTTTACCTCTTTTAGAATATTTACACAATTAAACTAATAAACCATTTTGTTGTAAGCTATCTAATCTGTAGTTCTATTACTCCGCGAACGCGAATCTATCATTTTCGACAGGTTTCAGCTAACATTTTTACAAATTTAGCGATTTAATGATGACTTTACGACACTCGCGCCCCCAATCCAAACGGAGAAAAACGAGTATTCTTTTAACTAGCAATACTATAAACTAAATAACAATAATTATTATTAGCAGGTTAGGTTAATAAAAATATTCAAAATCTTTAAGAAATTTATTAAATTTATTTCAAATAAAAATTTATTGACTGACTAGCTCTTATCTTTTCTATTTTTACATTTTAATCCAGCAGATAAAGTAAAAAAACACAGCTATGGCTAAAATTAGGTAGTAATGTGATAATAACTATTTATTTATAAAAAAAAATATTAGCTAAATTATTGTTGTTACATCAGTTTAAACTCTATGAGTATTTTTTATGAAAAAGTAGGGTAAATTAAAATACATAGCACGGAGAGGAGAGGTCAGCAGAACTAATTTCATAATTTAGATTATTGTCTCATGTAAACAACCAGATAAGCATGTTTGTAAAAAACGTTAAATAACAGTGAAAGCACTGTTTCTACTTTTTTTTCCCACAATGTGGATTTTTTGAGGTAATTTAAGACTAAAAACATAACACATTCACCCAATCCCTCTGGAACATCACAGCGCTAAGCAAGCGTTGCGATTTATTTATATATATATAACCAATATATTTTGTAACTGTTATTGCAAATTCGTAGGTCAAAATTCAGTGCTGCCAAATAAATAATTTTATTACCAAGCTTGTTTACGTAGATGTTAATGTTTTTTTCTTCATTATTCCGACTTATGTACAATTGATTGTTAAAAAATAGGCTAAAAATAATAGTGGTAATGGTAACACTGGCTTTTAAAGTCATTTTCCCATTCGATTGGAAATCAAAATCAATTCAAGTTTCAAGTCTGCTTGTGCTTACTAGCTAGTAGTTTAGTTTACTTGAAATTATTGCAGCGTTTGTATTCGTTTCCAATATACAATTACTATTTTGAATATTTTGATTTTACAGTTTTATAAAATGTCTGAAACAAAAGAAAACATATTTTTGTTTGTACCGAACATAATCGGTAAGTCAATATAAGGGCGATTTAATATTAATATCATACACTTGTTGTCCTTGCATCATTGTTGATTTTTTTTTATTTCAGGGTTCGGGAGAGTAATTCTTGCTATTATATCTTTTTACTACATGCCAACCCATTGTATCCTTGCTTGTACATGTTATATTACATCGGCGTTGCTGGACGCCTTCGACGGGCATGCCGCACGGTACTTTAATCAAAGTAAGTAGTAATTTGTATGGCATCTTTCAATCCAATTATAGTTTAATGTCTAGTATATCAATAGTTATGACTATAATATTGGTAACTAGATCAATAATATGAATATTCAAATCCTGTTTGAATGAATGTGTAATTCTAAGAGATTTTACTTAGATGTGTATATTTATTGCGTTATGTCGTTTAATAACCACTTATAAAGAAATGGTAAGCAAATACATTTTTATGTATTAAGACTATTAAGTTTTATAACTTTGTACCAAATATTTTATCAGATAAGATATAAAATTATTATATGATAATTATTTCAACTTTAATACTTCAAACTACTTTTATACAATTTCTTCTATTATTTCATTTGTTAATGTTTTATTCCAATATAAATACCTAAATGTAACATAGCTGGCATTGTAACAAGTATAAACCAGATTTTGGCCCGTCAAACATAACTGTATCACATATTGCTGTGTAGGGGTAGTATAATTGATGAATAGGTGCAATGATACCAGTGGAGCTATTACAGTTATAGCATAATAACTGTTGCTATCAAATATTTGTTGCAGAGTGATATCAAATCATAAAATTATAAATCCATAATATGGACCTATGCAGTAGCATAATACTTATTACTTATTTATCGACTGCAACATTTATCAATCTGCAACAAATATTTGATAGCAACAGTTGCTATGCTATAACCTTAATAGCCCCACAGATAGGTAAATTAATTCAAGTTTTTGACTGAATAAAAAATAAAATAAAAATAATTGCCAACCTAGAATTTCTTTTTAAAATTTTCAGGTACTAAATTTGGTGCTATGTTGGACCAGCTAACAGACCGTGCTGGAACTGCTGGCTTAATGATGACTTTGGCTACATTCTATCCAAAGTACACCTTCTGGTTCCAACTTTCTATGGTTATTGACATAACATGTCATTGGCTCTATTTGCACACTTCTACCTTACAAGGGAAGACTTCACACAAATTTATTGATATGTCAGAGAATCCCATAATGCATCTGTACTATACAAATAAAAATGTACTGTTCTTCATGTGTGCTGGTAATGAAGCATTCTATGCAGCCCTGTATGTGATGTACTTCTTCACAGGCCCCACAGGTTAGTACATTTAAATTTAATGCTAATACCTAATTACATTTATATACATCAAAACTCTGCTAATACTATTTGTATGTTTAAATATCCTAAAATGTTATTTTTCAGTTTTGGGACTTGGTTTATTTAAACTGATCGCTTTGATATCCATGCCTGTGGCAGTTATAAAAGCAGCAATATCAGTTCTTCACGGAATTGTTGCATCTATTAACTTATCCATTATTGATGTCAATGAACGAGCGGCCATTGCCCAGAAGCAGAATAATTAAGTTCCTGAAGCATTTAATATAAAGAGGTAGAGTGTAAGTTAATTTGATTTTAAAGTCAAATTTATACAATTCTAATATATAAAAATAACCTTCAATTAATTATTCTTGTATGTATTTTTTTCAGATTAGTAATGTTGTCCAAATTTCTAATTATGAACAAAGGTTGAAAATAGTTCTATTTATTATTACCATATAAATTAAACATGTACTATCTCGAGTAAGAGCAATCTCGTTTTTTCGGCATAATGTATGTTTTTGATGTTAAAAGTTTTAAAAAAAATTATGTACTAGTGGAAACATTAAACATGCTTATTTCTATTGTTGTTATATCAAAATTGATGTCACTATTACTTTAAATTTAATAATGCATTTAATGTATTTTAGTATATAATATTATATAAGTTATAGAAATCCATATTTTATCTGTTGAGTGTAAAACATTAATTTTAAGACTTATGATAAATTGAATAAACAATTTTAATCTAATATAGTACACAAGGACTACAGAAATGGTAGAATTTTGTATACAAACTTTTTAATCGCTTGATTTTGTTTCAAATGAGTTCTTTTCAGTATTTTTAAGTTTTTTTATAATTTTTTTATTTAAATGATATAATGGCTGATTTTACAACCGCCAGTTACCTTCTATCAGTGAAAGAAATGTTCTATACAAAAACTGTTATGGTATTTTTTATTATGATTAAGTATTTTTGTTTTAATTGTTAATTTTGTAATATTTATTTGAAAAATATTTTTCTATAAGCATAAATCATGTTTAAGTGATTAAAAATAACTAGTCTCCAAATAAAAATATTCCTATAAAAATGATACCAAATCTTTTATTTGCCTACATATTTACAATATGTATGTAGGTAGGTATGACACCTGCATGACAGTCAGTAGTTAATATTGAACAGTATAATTTATGTTGCATATCGATAGTTAGGGTGGTAGCGATAGTATTACAAAAACCATTACTTTTAACCAAAACTATCAATAGTATCGCTGCTACCAATAGTATTACTTACAGAGAGCTAGCGATACTATCGATAGTACTGCCGTAATCAATAGTATTACTCAAGAAGAGCTATCGATAGAATTGATCAAAACAATACTATCAATATCCTGAATAGTTTTCGAGGTCAATTATCAATACTCAAACTATCGATAGTTCTACAACACTGGTATAATTGGTGAATCAATCTTCGGGGAAATTACCTTTCACTCAAGAAAAATAAATTAATAACCAACTTTTAGTCTAAATCTTATTTTAAAGGTAAGTTATTACTTTTTTCGACTAGCAAATTTGTTCAGTTATTCAATATACTTTTAATAATTAGTATTGAATATTTTAAAACCGTTACTGTCTTTTTGATCTTATTTTTGAATACTAGGTTTAAGAGATGAGATTATGTTTTCCTGTCCCAAACCGCTTCACCCCATTTTCGTTCTCACTCCAAAACATCCTCGTCCTATTAATGTTGAATGTTTTAATTTCTATGTCATGGCGTTGTCACGTTTATGTGTGGTAGCTCTATTTAGATCTCCATCAATCATCAGTTGTTTAGAGGTAGGTGGATCATGATATCAAAATGCAATATTTTTATAAGTAATTATTTTATTAATAGTAATTAATATTCTTTTTAAAATAAAGACACAAGCACTATCTTCATAATGCTTTCAAAGCATATGTTAAGGTCAATAGAAAGAAATCAATACAATTTTAATATGCATAAATGCTTGAAGTAAACTCATGTTAATTAATAAGTAATACCTATTTGTGAAGCAAAATGTAATAAGTTTTAACAGAAGCTACCCCTTAAGGCTGGACATGCCAGCTCTCATGATTTCATCAACGAGAAGAAGATTGCTAGCTATTACCGAACATGAGTTAATAATTTGTTTGTTAACAATATAATTGTCATAAATACCCATGTCATTTGGTTTGATAGCTTCACCAGTGCTAAGATCCAAGCCAACGGGATCAGGGCTTAAGCGTGATTCTTCTTGAAGTTTTACAATTGTATCTTGAGCATCATAACCTGAGTTTACAGCAAGAGTTTTTGGAATAACTAGTAATGCTTCAGCATATGCTTGTATGCCAAGACGAGACTTTCCTTTAACAGTATCCTTAAATTTCTGTAGCTCCAAATTGGCCTTAATTTCAAATGCACCAGCTCCAGGAATAACACACTTGTCTTCAATTGCATTATTAATGGCTCTAAGACCATCACGGACAGCATCTTTGATCTGAATGAGAGTGTGTTTATTGGGACCCTTTATAAGAATTGTCACTGACTGAGGATTCTTGCACTCTTCAACAAAAGTGTACTTCTCTTCACCAAGAATATGCTCATACACAAGTCCAGCAAATCCAAGACACTCCTCTGAGAGGTCATCAACTGAGTTCATTGCTATCCCACCGCATGCGAGGGACAAACGTTCCATATTACGCCTCTTGGCTCTACGTAGAGCAACAATGCCTTCCTTGGCAAAAGCATCTAATGAAAGAGGATCCACACCTTTTTGATTGATGACTACAAAAGATTTGTTAGTACCATCACAGAGCTTTTTCTTCAAAGCAATGATCTGAAATTAAATAATAAAATTCATATTTTTTTTTGTATAATAGAAATAATTAAGCATTATTGCACAGTTCCATCAACTCCATGGAAATAAATATTTATCAATAATTAATGTTATAATTACATTAATTTTTCCTGTCTGCTGTAAAAGATTGGATATAAAAACTAAATATTCACCTTCTTAACTCTCTGGTCAATGAAATCTCTTTCTGCAGCTACAAGCTTCTCCCTATCTTCAGCTGATTTGTAGAAGAAACCAGAGTTAACTTCTGTCTTTTCATACTCCAGAGATACATTGCATGTCAAAATATAGGCATTTTCAACACGCTTCGGCATGTCAGGGTGACGGGAACCATGGTCCATAACAATACCTGTTAAGTTATTAAACATGAGTAACAGGCAGCAAAATTGATTTTTGTTTAAAGAAACATACATTAAATTATTTTTTGAGCAATACCAAATTGATCTCCAATAAATTAATAATATCTTTATAACTGTATGCAAACTATTTTGATTCTGTGATGCTTGGCAAAAGACCATACAATACTATGAGACAAATATAATTTTAAAATAATAAATCCCAAATACCTTTGATAAGAGTTGTTTCAGTTGCAGTTTTATGCTGCATTTCCATGAGTTCAACCATATGAAGGTCTACAGGTTTACCCGGAGTACGAATAGCAAGAACAGCATCTACACAAGCATCTGTTAACACATCAGCCAAGCTGGAATGTACCTGTTACAGAAGTTTGAACAATTTATACAGTTTCTCATGATTTAACACAATTTATAAACACAGTTATCATATCTAATAGCTGAATGAATATATACCCATAAAGCCTTTGTTTAAAGTTATCTTTCAGTGTAGCATGACACAAAAAATGTCATCATTTATTATAGAATAATTTTAGTTCAAGAAATTAAATATAGAATGTATATCATAAAAGGTATGTTTTCTATATATTAAAAAAAAAAAAATGGTTTATTAATTAATAATGAATTCAACACATAAGTAAAACATTGATCCCATACATATTAGAAATAAAATAAAAAACAAGCATCAACAATGTAATAAAATAGAAAGAATTTCCCACTTGTAGCAGAATACTTTTTGTTCACCAACTTCTACCATTAAAAAAACAAACCCAATATCAAACACCAAAACATTTAGGTCTTTTTATTGTTTTATTTTCATTTCTGTTTGACTTATTTTTAGGTAAACTAAAAATTGTTATATTATATCTCAGTTTAAACTATTTTTTTAATATTTAATTTAAATATACCTTTGTTTTTAATGACGTGCGTGCCACATCCAGAAGATTCTCTCTCTTAATTTCAATGGGAATTTTAATGGATTCCAAAACTTCCAATGCTTTAGTTCGAGCAACATCAAATCCCTCAGTTAAAATCCTTGGATGTAATCCTATAAATAACAATTAAAAAGACAATTGTGAAGTTCATGACAACAGATTTTCAAGTCATTAAGTTTTTATAAAATTTCATAGTATCCGGTGAGCTTAATGTACCTTCGCTTATATAAATGTCAGCTTGTTTTAAAAGCTCTCCAATTAGCAACACAGTGGAAGTAGTGCCATCACCGGTTGCATCATCCTGAGCTGTAGACGCACGCGCAATTAGCGACGCTGTGGGATGTTGAATCTGCATCTCATGCAACAGAACGTTGCCATCTTTTGTTATTTTGATATCACCTGCTCCCGATACCAACCTACCATGTACATAAAAAAGTTTATATATAAACTATTTGTACGGTATTATTTTTTAAGTTTCCTGGACTAAAATCATGAATCAGCATAATAATAATAAGTGTGGTCAATCATTAAAAGAATCTCTTTAGGTTTCGGTACCGGTGTGTCACACATGATTTTTTAAATGCCCATAATTCAATGAATATCTAATATAATATAATAATCCCTAATGCTATAAACGTGTATAGTTAAAAGTAACAAATAATTTCAAAAAATTAAAGAAAATGTATGGGAAAATAAATAAAAACTTACATTTTCATTGTACCCTTAGGTCCTAGGTTAGTTCTCATCACATCTTGAATACCTTTAGCTGCTGAAATATTTACTGCCAAAGCTTGTGCAGCTCTAGCAAACTCAGCTTTAGGATTTAATAAGCTTATAGCAGCCATGGTTTAACGTTTTTCAAGAATCAAATTAAACAAAATGATTGAATTATAGAAATTAGAAGGAAGGCTTGAGTCTGAACTCTGAAGTCACACTTTAGAAACGGAACCACAGATACTAAAGACTAAAGAAAAAGAAAATCCAAAGACTACAAAATATTATGTACCTTCTACATGTATACTTTTTAATTATATCGATATTATAAAAATACATCGATAAAAAACATTATAAAATATAAATTACTTAGCTCAAAGATTGAAAGGGGTTCAGAGGGGTAAAGTAGTGCTGGCGTCTTGAGTAATACCATAGAACACGTGTTTTTTCTATAATTTGTATATCATGTTGTAGTAATATTTAACCTCCTTGTTTTATATCATTTTATAACTTATGTCATATGTCACTCTTAAGAACTATGTACTTTTATTATGTAGAATAAAACCGTCTACACGAGGTGTTATCTTATTACACATGTCAATAGTATTATTTTATTTTTATTTCATTGGTCAACCAATAAGTTTAAAAGGTTAAGTTCTATTAACAAGACTATTGCTTTCATTAAACTATCTAGGTGATGGTTTTAATTATTTTGATAGAATCTCTTATGTAAATAATTATGATATTTAATAAATACTTGCGGATAGAGCACGCTAAGGGCGCTTAGGAGAAAACAGGCGGCGTGCATGATATAGTTGATATATAATAATTAGTTAGATAGAAATGCATAAAATTTTATTGAGGACCCAAAACGTAGCTTTCAGGGCGCGCGCCTTGGGCACTTTCTTTATTGAGTCCCTAAATAAATCTAAGAATGTAACTTTTAATAAAAAAATAATCATAATATATTTAAGAAAAGCGAATCTTTTCGGATAAGTTTTGTTTCAATTAATTTACTTGAGTTTTTCATTTCATTATAAAGTTGGTTTCAAATTACATTCTGCAAACTTGACAATATTTTGAATGAATTATGACAGATGTCAATATCTGACTCACTATTATTACTCTTTTGAGTCTATAGCATAGGTCTATTACTCTATAGTATGAAATCTCGAAGTATCAAGAAGGTACAGAAATAAATATTCTATTTTAAGTTACAGTACAGTATCATAAAATGTGCCAGAGTTTGCTAGAAAATTCACTTAAAACTGATGAAACGTAGTTTTAGTTTTACTATTGAGCGAGCTCGTACGTATTAGTTGATTGCAAAATTAAATTAAAATGATAAATCACACTGAAGCAGAGAATTTCAAAAATAAGGGCAATGAAGCTTTTAAATCTGAACAATATGAAGAAGCCATATCTCTTTATAGTAAAGCTATTAATTTAGCAGAAAATGATGCACGTGAGTTAGCTACATATTTAAAAAATCGAGCAGCTGCTTATCTTAAAATTAAAGACTATGATAAAGCTATAAGGGATTGCGATGATGCTCTTAAAATCGTCCCCGAAGATCCAAAAGCTTTGTTTCGACGTTCCCAAGCACTCGAAAGTTTGGAGAGATTTGAAGAGGCATACAGAGATGCGAAAAATATTTTTACAGTAGATCCTTCTAATAAAGCTGTTCAACCTATGCTAGCTCGTCTACATGCAATTGTTCAAGAAAGAGTCAAAAATGCAGCCCAAACCAGCAGTAAGGTTGAACAAATGTTTAAATTGGCTTTTGAAATTAGTGAAGATAAAGATAAACGTGAAAAGGCAATGACAAATTTGCTTGTTTTAGCCAAAGAAACTAATGGTGCTGACATCATGATAAAGAACGGAGTTGTTCATAAAATACAACAGCTTGTTAAGGTTGAGAAGAACTGGGATATATATGTAAATGCTATTCGTGTAATTGGTCAATTATGCAAAAGAAGTGTGGAGCGAACTAAGAATATTATAAGTATTGTTGGAATACCTTGGTTTTTAGAAATAATCGATAGTGATGATGAAGACAGAGTGAATGCTGCTCAATATTGCTTGCAAGTCATTTTAAATACATATTCTGGCATGGATACAAAAAAAGATACTAAACCAGACCCTGTACTGTGTGAACAGTACAAAAGTGAAATTGATACTTTACTTACTTGTCTGACATATTCTATTACCAATAGAGTTATTACTGGAAAAGCTAGGGATGCTATAATAGAACTGGTTATGCGAAACTGTCACTATAGTACTCTAAATTGGGCTGAAAGGTTTGTAGAAATCAGAGGTCTTCAACGTTTGCTTGAAGTATGTAGTGAGTTAGAAGAATATAAATATGAATCAGCAATGAATATTTCAGAGTCATCGAGAACCATAGCTGCTGCTTGTTTAGCTAGAGTATATGAGAATATGTACTATGATCAAGCTAGAGAATACTTCAATAGTCAAATTGATGACTTCATTAAGGAAAAGCTTTTGACTCCTGATTTAGAATCCAAAGTGAGAGTAGTAGTAGCCATTACATCACTCCTAAGAGGACCACTAGATGTCGGTAACTATGTAATTTCCAAAGAAGGTATCATAGAGATGATTTTGGTAATGGCTCAAACTGAAGATCCTTTGCAACAGAAAGTTGCTTGTGAGTGTTTGATCGCTGCTGCATCTAAAAAGGATAAGGCGAGAGCCATAATTAATAAGGGTGTTGACATATTGAAAAGCTTATATGCAAGCAAAAATGATGCCGTCAGGGTTAGAGCATTAGTAGGATTATGTAAAATAGGCAGCTTTGGTGGTGATGATGCATCTATTCGTCCATTTGCAGATGGATCAACCAAAAAACTAGCAGAAGCTTGTAGAAAGTTTCTAGTCAATCCTGCAAAAGACAAAGATATGAGAAAGTGGGCTGCTGAAGGTCTGTCCTATCTTACTTTAGATGCTGATGTAAAAGAAAAATTAGTTGACGATAAACCAGCCCTTCAATCCCTGATTGAATTAGCAAAAACTGGAGATCAATCATGTTTGTATGGTGTAGTTACAACATTAGTCAATTTATGTAATGCATATGATAAACAGGAACTCATGCCAGAAATGTTAGAATTAGCAAAGTTTGCTAAACATCATATCCCAGAACAGCATGAATTGGATGATCCTGATTTTGTAAATAAAAGATTAACAATACTCTGCAAAGCTGGAGTGACATCTGGATTAGTAGCTTTATCTAAAACAGAAAGTCATAATTCAAGAGAGTTGATTGCTAGGGTACTTAATGCCATTTGTGGCTTGCAAGAATTGAGGGGTATAGTAGTACAACAAGGAGGTGCAAAAATTCTAATTCCAATGGCTCTAGAAGGTACTAACATTGGAAAAAAACAAGCTGCACAAGCTTTAGCTAGAATAGGCATAACAATTAATCCAGAAGTGGCTTTTCCTGGTCAAAGAAACTTGGAAGTTGTAAGACCTCTAGTATCTTTATTACATCCTGACTGTACTGCATTGGAAAATTTTGAAGCTCTAATGGCCCTTTGTAATTTGGCTGGAATGAATGAAACAACAAGAAACAGAATATTAAAAGAAGGTGGCTTGTCCAAAATAGAACTTTATTTATATGAAGACCATATGATGTTACAAAGAGCTGCGGCACAATGTATTTGCAACTTGGTCCAATCAGAAGAAGTTGTAAAAACCTATGAAGGTAATAATGATAAAACTAAATACCTATATTTGCTTTGCCAGGAAGAAGATACTGATACAGTATTGGCTGCAGCAGGTGCACTATGTATGCTAACATCTATTAGTAAAACATGCTGCAGAAAATTACTTGATCTACAGTCATGGGTAGAGTCCTTGAGATGTCTATTGGCAAATCCTAACAATGAAGTTCAATACAGAGGTGTCTACATGCTTTATAATATTATAAGAGATGATAAAGATATTGCTGCAAAAGTATTTGAAACTGATGTGATGGAGATATTGATGGCACTCACCAAGCTAACTGATGCTGAACAAAAAAGAAGTAAAGAATATGCTGAGAGGTGCTTAGCAACTGCAGAAGAATTAGGAGTTATAAGAAAACCAGAAGGAGAGTTGGCAATTGATCCTCTTCAAGAAGATGAAGATGATTAAGATAATATTAATGTTAATATATTTTTTATTTAGGGTAAAATAAATTAAGGAATATTTTAATATTAGTGAGTGATTTTATTGTCTATTTAATGTTTTTAATAAAAGTTTGATCAGTTTTATTTATTTATTATCTTCTTAAAAAAATGTAATATGAAATTTGTATTTTAGCAGCAAATTAAAAAGTATATATATTTTATTCTGCAACTAATAGATTTTCTCTAACAAATATTATACTTAAAGAAAACTTATTTTATTTTATTTTAAAATTCTAGGAATATGAATTTATGCTCATCATTTTTTAAGTTTTACCATTTAAAGAGTTATTAAACTTTCCAAATTATTTTTGTAAATTATAATTTAAAGGAATTGTTAGTGAATGATACTGAATAGGTTGATTTTTATTTTAATGAATTTGTCTCTGAAATTATACCAAAAAATGCTTGAGACAAAAAGTAATTTCTGTCTGTAGGAATAATAACAAAATATAATTTTATTTATTTTTAATGTAGATCAAAGGTATGAAAATTGTACTTCTAAATTCATTTGGATTAACAAGTACGAGTATTTCTTCTTGTTTCATAGTCTAAGAATGAAAGTGGAATATTTATAACGATTAGTAAAATCGTTAGTAAAATAGTTACTGAATACACATAATTCTCTAATTTTAAGCAGTTGGTAACACTTGAATATTGTTTTTCATTGAATAAAACGGTTTAGGCTAATATCAAAAATTCCTACTACCTACTACTATTGTTTATTTATTGGGAAAATCTTACGGAATAAAAAATTGAAGGTTATATAAACACATCTAAGAATAAATATATTTTAATAAGTTTATAAAAGTCGGATAAAGTATAATAAAGAATACTAATTATTGTGCTGACATCACATTTAAGCTATAATTCGTAAGATTATAGCGTAGATAACCGTAGTTCAGTTTTATTCCTAAAAACATTATGTTTACTTATCTAATTATTGCATTTTAATAAAAAGGCTCATCATATTATATAAGGCAGCGTCATATTATGCATTTAATTAAGGGAATTTAAGTATTCCGTTTTTATTAGCGTTAAAAAATGAAACCGAATAGCCTATTATTAGGAATATTAAAATTAAAAGGTGAAGTAGAAATTAGGTACCCTGTTGTTAGAGTATGTACCCCTTAATTGAATATTACGATTTCAAGGACTAAATTTTCATGTTTGTAATTTGCGTTTTTATTCCATGTTGGATGAACATCAGTCAAATGTGTTCTACAACACACTTTGGAGAGGAGAAGATGAGATCTAAGTCTAGCAGTGGAACAATTATAGGCTTTATCATAAAATATTGGCAGTTTAAATCGCTCTTGCTCGTTAGTGTAGATGCTGGTTAGTACAAAATTCGAAAACCATCTAATGATAATCCCGAATAATATACTTATAACAATAATATCATACAATAAGATATACATTGTTTTTATATGATAAGTATGCATCTGGTTTACATAGTAATACGTATAATTTTGCAACATGCAAAAAATCAAAATATTATAATATTGAATAGGGGGTTAATTGTTTTCGCAATATTGCTTTTAGGGTTCTTTTTTTGTAGAGACGAATATTTGCGACGTTTATGAACATTTTTACTGCCGAAACAAAGTCTGGAACTTTATTTCCCTGCTAGGCATAATAAGGTAGGCCAGTCCATCATGTCTTTTGCCAACAGGAGCAGGAATTGCAAGCAAAGTAAGATGCAAGCAATCATAAAACTACAAAACGTATATAAATATAAACCAATGGCGCATCCGAAAGTATTTTACTTAAATATCCGTTATTTATCAACAAACAACGTATTTATAATAATCGTTACAGGGGTAGTCTAATTTTGTAAGTTACTGATACCGACATGAACTTATTTCAATATAATTTTCTGGAATCCATAAGTCGGGATCTATGGATTTATTAGAAGAACGCTTAAGTTATTGCCAGTTACGAGATATTTAAAAGCCTGGCGGCTGGCAGCCCCATATTACCCTAATATGGATTATGAATTATGATATAATTATTCTTATTTAATAAATAGTTGCCCTACAAAAATTTAAGTATAACAGTTTATGTTTTTATTCTATTATAAATTTAAAAAAAAAATCATAATTAACTTTCTCGTTAGAATCAATATAAGAGCTTGTTATAAAGCATAGTTACAAGTAGTGTTCACATTTATTATTATAAACATTTTAAAATATACGATTTCGGTGTGGTTCTTTGTCTAATTTAATATACAAAATTACAAATACTTTTAAAGATGCGACATTACAGAGACAAATTCGGTTAAGCTGATTAGTTTACTTACTAAATTAGTCTGAGACAATAATACATCTCAAATTAGAATAAAAAAATATTAACTATTTATATATAAGAAACTTTTTGAATATTATTGTTCTAATTTATTACACAAAAAAAGGAATTATTGGTTTTTATAAAAGTCAATTCCAAACAAAAATAATTGAATATGTATATGAAAAACTTAATTAACATTAAGTGTTTATAATTTTATTGCTATATTTTTTAAATATTGCGCTTTGTTACGCTATTCCTATCATGGAATACCGCGTCCTTTCCCCTCTAAGATCTCTCCCATTCCCCTCTTCATAAGCAAAGGTCTTTTCTGTGTCGATTTTTAGTCAGAGAGTATCCATTCGTTTTTAAATTGTCAATCTACAATTTGCGGGCACAATTAAATGATAATAATAAAAACATTACATTTGCAAGTTAAGAGTGATACAATAATTAATAAAAATATTTCATTTACTCTTATACAACAGTGGTAACGGCGTCTATACGTCCGTAGAAAATGACGTTGTTAAAAACCTTTTAAATTGACAGCTTGATTTGGTTTGGTTTCCGCTACTGTGCTATTGTGCTATTTTTTTGGTTTTTCGTTAATAATCTCAAGAAAATGTCGATATCTACGGCTACAGGTACATGAATATATGAAATATATATTAGTATAACTGTGATTTCATGTAATTTCCTATATTTGACATTAAAAATGATACATCTATGTTTTCGGAGTAATGCCATGGAATCCCATATGGCGGTCCTTACTCCACATGATTTAATGACGCTACGTAACGAAAAACTATATTTGTTTGTTAGGTTTAAGTCAGTAACTAGCAAATTCCTGTTTTTAAAGCCTTCATTTTTAGGTTAAACTTAATGTTAAATTTGCGTTAGGTTAATATCATATACTACATTTTTTTTAAATCTCTCGCGTCTGTTAAGTGCTGACGCCGGACAAGGGCTGTTTTGGAAACCTACTCTTGCATTTATTTGTATAAATTTCTATTTTTATTTTGATTACAGAAATGGAACTTATTAAATCTTATAATTCATTTAAATTTATACCTAAGTGAATCTATCCTTTGAAAAACTTTGCGACCCCCATAAAATCTCTCTTAGCATGAACTGTATCTATGTATAAACATATTTGTTTCCTATTAATTAAAACCTCTTTGCAATGATACATATATTTTTTATTGAATTACTTTATAAGTAAATATTATTTTTATGTATGCTATTGTCAAGATTCTGAGGCAACGGCCAAAATATTAAAAAGATCAACTCTTCCCATGTTTTTCCATCCATTCAGAACTGTATAATTATTTACTCTTAAAATATTGATTCTAAGATACAATTCAATTGTTCATTACAGATGAACGCACAGAAGGTGACGATGACACTTCACAAGGGAGTCATCCCAAAGATGATAGCAGTGATTCAGAAAATGAAAACGAGACTCAAAATCAAAATGGTGGATCCATTAGTCCTGAAGTTCATGAAATTACAAGTGATGATGAAGATTGTGTAGTGACAAATGACGATGACACATCAAATTCAAGTACAGACAGTAATGAAAGTTCTGATGGTTCACAGCAAAGTAACAAAGATAGAGACAAAGATAAAGACGAACAACCATTAGAAAATGGTGGTGAAGAGGAATCTGACATTGAAGAAGTTACTATAGAGGATCCTTTAAATCAGTCTCATGGTAAAACAAAACCAATAATTATTAGTGATACTAAAAGTTTGTCCGATACACCAACAAAACAAACAGATTCAAATGACAGTGAACAAAGCAAGGAACCTACTGTTGTTATAATAGATACAAATTCAATTTTATCTGGAAAAGGGACAACTACAATTTCAAATAAAACTAGTTCAAGTATAATGGATGCACAGAATTTATGTCAGAGTATTGCTGCACGTGGAACAACAATAACTCCGATTAGTTGTAAATCAAGCACCAATACACGAGCTAACCAAAACAATACATCTACTCCTCAGCCAAACATTTTGCCATCTTTGACAGATGATATGTTTGTTGTTGAAGCACCATCATTCATAGTTCCTTATGTATATGAAAAACCATCAGTAAAACCATTCAGAGAGTTTGTAGATAAATTAGGTAAGGAATTAGATGAAATCAAGATGAATGAAGAGCTAGCAAAGTTGGAAAGAGAAAAAGCAGATAAGGAAAGAAAAGAAAAATTAAGAAAAGAGAGGATTGAAAGAGGGGAAGAAGTTGAAGATGAGATTGAGAGTGATAATGATATGAAAAAGAAAGAAGATCTAGCAAAAGAGAAAAAGTTGGAGAAAAAACATCGAAGGCGTAGAAATGAAGAAGAAGATGATTCTTGGGATGGTGAATCCAGTAGTGAATCTGAAGAGGATGGTGTGAGTGATGATGATACAGTAGTTATTAAAGATAAGGATGATGGTATGGAGGAAGTGAAGGATCCCATTAATATGATTATAAAAGGTATTGGTGGCAAATCTGACAGTTATTTTGACTGTTCATTGGGACAGTTCTTTATTAATATTGGTATTAATTTAGTACAAGAATATGTTCAAAGTGACTTATTGAAAACACAAAATCGTAAACTGTACAAGGAAAAGAAATCAGGCCGTAGCACTAAAGCTACTGAAACTGCAATAGCCTCCTTGACACAGAATTTAGCTTACAGCAAAAAAATTAATGCACCCTATGCCCTTCAACAGAAAAAGTGTGAATTTTGTAGTTTTAAAACTGAATCTGTATTAGTAATGTCTCATCATTTAGAAGCACCTCATATGAAAAATAATATTTATAAATGTAATACATGTCCATTTGAAATTCGAAGTCCACATGATATACTCTACCACATTGAAGCTGAACACAATATAAGAGGAAGACTAGAAAGAGCGCCAGCATATCAGCAGTGTCCCAATTGTCATTTTGAAGATAATAGCAAAACAAAGCTGGCCCGTCATCTCATAGCCTGTGCCAAGAAGTTTAAACCTGAATTCAATCTTGGACCACCTCTCGAATGGGAGCCACCAGCAAAAATACCAAAGTTGTCTAGAGCCCGCAACAATGTTGTTGGTCCATATCAAACAAATTTCAATCGGTCACAAGTGGGAATGAGCCCACTTGGTCGACCACCATTGAATATGTCAAATCCTGTTATGCCAAGTATGCCAGTTTTAGGGCGACCTAGAGGGCGGCCTCCTTTAGCAGGCCCTGCAAGGGCCCCAGTCTCTGGTGTACCTATTATTCGCAGTGGTGTTATGATTATGCACAATAATCCTCCTAGTGGAACCACAATTTCTAATTACCCAATTATACAAAATAGTCAAGGAAATCATTCAGCTACACCTAAGATATCAATCACACCTCTACCTCGTGCACCTCAGCCTTCTTCATCTAATTCTACACAAAATTCTAAAGCTACATTTGTAATATGTGAGATATGTGATGGTTATATTAAAGATTTAGAACAGTTGCGGAATCACATGCAATGGATACACAAAGTAAAGATTCATCCTAAGATGATTTACAATAGACCTCCTCTAAATTGCCAAAAATGCCAGTTCAGGTTCTTCACTGACCAAGGTCTGGAAAGACATTTGTTAGGCTCTCACGGTCTAGTTACGAGCTCTATGCAAGAAGCAGCTAACAAAGGTAAGGATGCAGGTAGATGCCCAGTTTGTGGAAGAGTTTACCAATGGAAATTGCTCAATCATGTGTCTAGAGATCATAATATGACCTTAAAGCCAGCCCATCTCTCATATAAATGTACAGTGTGCACTGCTACATTTGGTATGTACAAACAATTTGAGAATCATGTTTATTCTGCCCATAGTGTTGTGGCTAAACGTGTTATTGATAAAAATAAATCTTCAGCCCCACAGCCTAAAACTTCAGAATCTGATCCCTTGCTCAAACCACTTAAAATAAGTGATGAGATTACAATAATACCTCAACCTGCTAAATCAACACTGACTATAACAGCAAAGGGTAAATAACATTAATATTTGGAAGTGTGAAAACTGACAAAGAGCCTACCATGTTTTGCCCAAATTGCTTAATCAGTGATGCACTTCCATAATTATTGCAGTATTGTGTAAATAAATGAGATACATACATGTTTACAATATTAATCTACAAAGCAGGATGTAATATTAATGACTATTTCCACTAATCAAGAAAATGAGTTTATTTTTTAAAACAAAGTTAAATTACATTTGAAATAAGATGTAAATTCAGTGTATAAAACAAGAGAAAACCATGCCACTTCATATATGTGCTCCTCAATGTTATAGAATCACTTTCCTTGTGTAGTTGTGACTTGTGTGCTGTGGTTTCTTTGTCACAAATAAATTTCTAAAAATTTGAGATCTGTAACTTTGCTGTATAATAGTTAGTGAAAGATTTGAATGCGCAAGTTAGACATTAGTTTCCAGTAATCATTGATAAGTAATTTATTTGCAACATGTTGTATAACCTGTGACAACTATAGATTATTGTCTGCCTATTTTATTTAATATGTAATACATATTATCACCTAACTTTGTTTAATAAAAGTGTATTATATTATAACTTAGGTAGACATTAATGATAAATGTAAATCAATTATGATGTTATGATATAAGGTGTTAGTTAAGATTGTATTGTAGTTTTAAATTATAAATGCATAAGAATGTAAATGCCTGATCCTTTGACCCCCTACCGAAATGCTTGCATTTTGGATACAAACTTCTAAAACACATCGGTCTTATTTAATTCTGATCTCAGGTTAGACTGGAGTGTTGATTTGGTAAAAGTTTACTAAATTGTTAACGTACTTATAGAACTGAAATGATGTATTTTTTTTATTTAATAAAAAAGACCATTGTAAGTTTATAATTACAATTTTATTTCAAAGTTTTTCTTTTGAAATGTTACTTGTCTTTACATTTTTAATTTCATGAAAAAACTACAAATTTCATCTTATTTCCGATAGAAAATTGCATCTACATTAAAACTTGTTTGAGATTTGAGATTTTTGATTAATTGTTTACAATAATAGTTGACAATGAATGATATAGGTGAGTTTCGGGCGAAGAATTTTAATTAATTAGCGACTAGCGAGATATTTTAAATTATCGTTTAAAATTATGCTTATTAAAATATATATAAACAGAATGCTTTTAAGCCGAATTTTATATGATTTTTTGAGCTTTTTTTTTCATAAATACGAAATTTCCTGGCGAAATTTTAAAATCGCATTTCTATAATTATATACATATTTGTCAGAGTATATTTCTGTAGCCGGTGTTAAAAGGCTTAATATCAATAATCCTGACTTATTATCGTAATCAGAAGAGGAACGATGTATATATGTTGATTGTTTTATACTAATATGCCTTTTGGCGTGAAAATGTTTAGCGTATGCCGTTTTAGCACAAGTAAGTATTTTTTTATTAATGATTTTACAAGTGTGGTTAACATTTACTGAAAAATAAACCTACATTGTAACTTTTAACACCATGTCACAGATTTAATTTACCCTGTAGTGTCAAGACCGCTGATTCACGACTACTTATAAATTATTGGTGATTATTATAACTTATTATAAAACACATTTGTATTTACCAACAGAAAACGATTAAAGATTTTTTAACTGCAATTTTCCACTAACATCCTAGCAAATATTATTTTAATAGTATAATTATTTAATAAAAAATCAATCTGCTTCATTAGTGTAAAGTATTATTGAGTGTCCATAAATGTTATAGGCCTCGTTAAATTAGACAATCTGAGCCTAAAGGGTGCTGTACAATTACTAAATATACAAAGTTTGTAATAAAATAGCCTTCAATTATAACAAATACATTAAACAACTATACTTTTTTACATACAATACGACATACCTACAATATCTATTAGATTTCCTATTTAGTCTGTATTTATGGTTCATTACATCATCGTCGGAGAAAAACTTTTCACATAAATTTTCAGTCGGCTTGTCTTGAAAGAAAACATCAAGCGATTAAACAGATTTATATATTTTCAGACACAACTACTGTTTATTAATATGTAGTTTTTTTTTATAATATACCTGAAGAATTCCTACAATTATATATTTTTATTTAAAGGCCATATTCTGCGCCCCTTACCATCTTTACTAGAAAGGCACACGGAACACGTATCCCGGAACCTCAATCTCAAGGGGCCCCAGATAGGTTTGTGCTGTAAACTGCTGTATGTCAGTACGTTTTTTCTTGTTAATGTTATCGGTGGCGGCGGCGTGGCTCCGTGAGGTAAGGGGAAGGGGACCTCCATCGGGCAACAATCAAAACAAATTTATTTTAATTTGTTATAATATCACATTTGATATCTCTATATAGTATATAACAAAGTCGTTTCCCACAGTCAGCACGCTTAGATCTTTTAAGTTACGCAACGGATTTTATGCGCTTTTCATACCTAAATAAACAGAGTGATTGTAGAGTAAGGTTTTATCATGTATAAAATTGGAAGAGGAAAGATGAGAATTTTAAAATTTTGTCGATTTTTTTATTTTTAATGTTCTTCGATTTAAAAGTTGTATAGAGACTACAATGTTAAATAAATCGAGACGGGGAAAAAAGGTCGTCCACCAAGGCCTCTAATTCTCTTGGGCTCCAATACCTAACAAACAACAAACACGCTTGAAAATTTATGAGGATTTATGATTATCCCTTAAAAAGATCCCTTCAAGAGTTGAAATTTTGAACTCTTTTTATTTTTTATTTTATTAAAACCATATCTTCTATTGACTAGACCTCGTTGGATATGTAAATGATATAAAAAGAGACATGGTTAAGCATATCATAGTGGAATCTGGAATTGCAATAAATCAAAATAAAATATTTACATATATAGACTAGCGACCCACCCCGATTTCGTGCAATTTATTAATAAATAAAATGAAAAAATAAAAGAAGTAGGTATTTTTATTTATTAGTTTATATAAGTATATCTATGTAATGAATAATATAAAATTGCCATACAGTTTTCTGGTACATTGCTTACATCTAGATCCTAAGCCAGCATTAGGCGTGAAAGCGTACAAAACTGTTTTTTTTTTTTATAAAATACCGTCAAAATTCGGGTATTTTGTATAAAATATTTATAAATTTTGACCTTTCTCGTTTATAGCTCTTCCTAGGAGTGAAATCCGTATTGACAGCGAATAAATTTTCACTATATTTTATAAGTTTAATTTAAATTTTTAAAGTTATTAATTTTTTTTTGCATTATTTATGTACTTATTTTTACATGTATTTGAAAAAAAGTACATTTGAAAAATAATATAAAACCTAAAATGAAAATTGGTGGTGGTACCACCTATACCTATATATGCAAAGTCTTCTCGTAAAATACAATAAACCCGCCATTGCATGATTGGAGACAGCTTAGACTGAGAATCAAGCGGTTTCACGTTTCACTAGTATGCCCATAGTCTAATTGTCCTAAAGTCAATCTATTTCTTTAAAAGTTTATACGTATGCGACATTAGAACAATAAAACTTAGTTCTGGTTAAAAATAAAAGAAACGTTATATATATTTTTTTCTATTATAGACTAAACATGTTTGGAATTGCAATGTGTAGTTTCTACAACCTCCCTTACCAAACCAACAATGCCCAAGTCGAAGTACAATAAGCCAACGCGTAACGACATGACCAAATAAAAAATATATGGAATTGATATAATATGAATTCCATTTATCAAAAATACCTTTGACTAAAATTAATATTTCAATATTTTTAATTTCACTCAACTGATTGATTGAGTACACTTTGTTTTGCCTTCCCATAGCTCTTATTTGGACCCAATACATTGGCTTAACTTAAGTGTAACGCTTTAATAAATTTATAAGTTCGTCTCATACTAGAAATATAACAATAACTGAAGTTTTGATGACACTTTAGGTATAAGTATGCAAACAATATGGTCATCTCTTTCAATTTATAATAGATATGAATTATTAAAAAAATATATTTAATACCTATCGATAGTTTCCTAATGGATTGATGGTCATCCTTTAAGATTCTTGTGTCAAATTTTATCATAGTTATTTACTGACTACATTTTGTCTTTGACTCTTGCAGTGATGTCAAGTTGAGGAATTTTCCCCAAATTTAGGCGATGTATAGATTGTTTTTTATATGTATTACATTTGTTTAAGAGGATTTTTAGTGGGTAAATTATTCAAGGCATTTTATCGTCGTCTTTAAAAAAATAAAAAAAGCAAAAAAAAAAACAAAACCCACATAAACACAACAGCTATTTTATAATATTTAATTCCATTTTAAATTTTTATATGAAATTACCTTTCAAAAAGGGTCTGCAATAAAAAATATAAACGGCGAATTTAGGGAAATTAGTCCTACAGTTAACATTCTGTGGGAGTGGGTATCACTGTCGTCTGTCTCATCCCGTTGTCATTTCTTGTTTGTTCCTGAACTTCACACTAGTTGGTCATATTAATTTAATTTCAAATCCTGTACCTTTTAATATTTTCTGCTTCTTTAGATTTACTAACGAAAAAGGAAAATCAACTGGTTAAGCATATGGGTAAGTCTACATATTCGCGATAGATTTAATTATATTTAGGTAATGCAATACGAAGGGGTTAATCATTAACACGCGGTTAGTTTAACCTATACAAATTATTTTGCATTGAGCTTTGCATTAAGAAGGATTACCCAAACAAATATTGAGATTTCTCAGGTTTATGATAAGATTACACAGACATAATATTTGTAAACCAAAGATCGATAACACGTTTTATCTATCGACGGAAGCGTCAGTAAACCTCAAAAGATAATATGATGACAAAAAACACGAGCCGAAATGTGTTTGTATGAATAACACATGATTTTTAATGATAGGGCTGAAATATGAAATTATAACAAAAATACGTACTTTATATAGTATCCAGAAATTAAATATATGTATATTTATTTTTACAGGACTCCAATTCAGAAGCCGACAGCGATACGTGTAGGTGAGAATTGATTTAACAATTATTTATGATCAGATTAACAAAATTGGATTACATTTTAATAGTTGGAATGATGATAAAAAACACGAGCCGAAAAAGTGTTATTATGATAACAAAATGATAAGTAATGATAGGTCTGACTTCTATCAAGTCACAAGCTTAAGATATGCCTCTATAATCATTTACTCAATACCAATTTTAATTTATCAGGTATATCCTAAAAGGCGTGCAGCGGTGGGTAAGATGAAATGACTTATTCTGATATTTAGGTATAATGTTTATAGATATGTTTAAAATGTATAATATATATATTTCTCATATAGAAAAAATAGCACTTGTTTCTTTTCATACTATCTTATTAAATCATCAATCATCTGATTTGTTAAGTATTGCCACACATACTTTATAAGCTACTTTTTTTATTAAATGAACTTATAAAAGTCACTAATTGATTTAATTCAGCTGCCAAAGTTTCTATTAATCATAATTGTTTTTCTTACTATTAAAATAAATCTTTATAAAATTAAATCATCTAATTTAATCATTTTTATAAAACATTATGGGATATTTTCATTTTATATCTTTTGCAGTTTGGTTTTATCATTTTTTTTTTGTATAAGTATGTGCACAATTTTGCAACTTAATTTTTAACTATGTCCATCATCATTGAGCTAAATTTTGTGTCCAGATTTGGTTTTGTTAATGATAATGTCTAGTATATTTAAAACACAGTTTAAAAAAAAGTTTTTTAAATTATTATTTGTCGAAATTTATAAGGAATCATGTTTGAAGTAGTGTATTGTTGCGATCATAGTAAAATTAAATAGTTTAAGTTTTTTGTTATAACAGTAATTACTGGTCAATGTTCTAATTGATTGTAGTTATGAATATTTAAAAACCTATAAGTAAAAGTATTTATGTGTATTAATTATGAAATTGTTAATAAATGTTCAGGCAATCTGCCATTCTATATTTTGTAATTCAAAATGTGTTAATTAAATTTCAAAGCTAATAAAAAATATATTTTATAATTGAAATGTGTATTTATTTCATACATTCTCATCAACATTTAATTGTTATTTATTAAGTAATAACTGTTTTTTTAAATTAATAAATGGCTGAGATATCACCATTTGAAACATCAAAATTAATAATCGGCATGACTTTGTCAGATGGTGTTTATAATAGTTGGCCTTATTTATAGGACTAGACCTGCCCTAGCTTTGCACAGGTGCAATTTATTAATAAAGAAAAAGGTATGGTTTAAAATTTAAATATAATTTATACCCTGTAGTAGTGTGGTATATAGATAGTCCACTATCGATAGACTCGATAGTTAAGGTGTTAGCGATTGTATCAATAATCTATCGATAATATTGTCACGTGTCAATACTATCGATAGCTTCCCACGAGCATTACTATTGATACATTGCCTCGATTCAAGGAACATTATCGAGAACTTTGGTCTTCGTAATTATCCTTTTATCAAAATTCATTCACCATCGATAGTATTGCTGTCGGTCCCTTCTCGATCATAGCTCTTTCAAATTGACGAAGGGTTTTTTTTATTAATGAATTATTTGTGAACGTCGCTTTAATGTGCGGACAAAAATTATATTTTGTTCGTTTTTTTTCTGTGTGTGCAATCTGTGGTTATATCGTGAAAAGGTATGGAAGTATATCAGGAAACCGTGAAAGCGCTAGCTATTTGAATTAATTAATGAGCGCCCGGTGTTAGTTTTGGTTATCAGTTTTGATATTATATAGTTTTTTTTTTTTATGGCATTAAAATATAAATGGTACTTTAGTTATAGGTTGTAGTTCACCTTATGTGAAAATACATAACTCATTTTTATTTGCTTATTAATTTATTTAACGTTATAATAATTGGGTCACATTAACCTATAGCTGTTAAATCTACATATAGTACATACGATACTTAATAATTCACTAAAACTTAATCTATTAACCTTTCTTTTTTAAAAGTATAAAATTATTGAAACTAAATAATTATTGACTGACAAATAAGTCTATTGGGTTTTTGGGTTCCTCGGGTTCTGTTCGGTGACGTTCTGTAAACGGATGGTGACATCGACGAGAGCCATATTAGGTAGGATGAAGTCCTGGATGCTTGGGGCGCTACTGGAAGGACGATCGAAGGGGTAACCCATGCTGCGTCTGTCGGGATATAGCCGGTCTTTCAATCCGCAGAAACTGGATGCTTCCACACAGCTCATTTCGGATCCATCGGGGTTGTTCACCTAAAAATGTTTTTATCGATGTTTAATTTTAAGCTTTTCTTATTTAGTCGAGTTAAAGAAATATAAGCAAGATCATGAAGGTATGTAAATACACGCCAAAGGAATGTTTTTAAATGACTTACACTGTCCAACTCATAATTAGATAGCATAACGAAGAGGTCATATGGCATGCCGGGCAAAGTGCCGCGCGGCACTAGCATGTGCTGCGGCCAGCCGCAGCCGCAGAAGTTGAAGCTGGCAAGGCCTGGAGCCCGCGCGTTTCCCGCCTGAGCGGATAGGTCGCGGAACGTCTGCTCGAAGGGAATTGTCAAAATCGATTGCGTTGATTTGCGGGTGATTGTGTTCTTTCCGGCCTTTACTGTAAAAAGAATACACGATTTTTTAAAGTATATATAAGCTTATGGTTGTAATTAATTATTGTTGTGCGGTTTTAATGATGATTCAAAAGTAAAGTAAAGTAAGTAGCCTACTTGAATAAAGTATATTTTGATTGATTTTGACTCAAAAACATAAAAAAATAATAAAAGTATAAAACAAAGTTGCTTCCAAAGTCTAACGCTTTGATGTTTTAAACTGCGCAAATTCGGTTTTCGTCAATAAATAGCGTGATTTAAGAGGTATAGTACTATGATACATAAAAACTTCCATATTATAGTTGAGGAAATTAAATTTTCCTAACCGGAAAAAGCATTTTTTTTTATGTTTGTTATTTAATCTATGTTGGATATATACCCACCCTTATTATAGCCGTGTGAAGCTAGTATTATATAATTCAGAGAAATATATCTATATGAGCATCTAAAAACAAGGGCGACTAAAACAAAGATGACTTCTTTTCATTTTATTATAATTATATAAAATTCCTATTTTTTTCACTGGTAGCAATCTACAGTATTCCTAAATGCTATAGAGTATAATTTATAGTTATATGATAATATCATTTTCTTTATTAATGAATTATATCAGTGCGAAGGTCGTTAATTAAATATAAGTAAGTACTATAGAAATAATAACTCAAAACAATATTTATAATAATTTAACAATATTCTGTTACAAAACTTGTGGATGTATAAGCCATAATATATTTGTAATAGATAGGTAATATTACTTACGTGGCACGACGAATCTGTCCATCTCAATGAACATTTTGCGTTGATCGGAAAGAATCCACGGTAAATTGCGTTCGTCAAACTTCGGAGCCATGAATATACGAACTGTAGAACGTCGAGCACTTCCCGTGTTGTTTACGTCGATTCTGGTAAATAATGTTTTATTTAATAAGTTAAGAAATAGAGTAAGTAAATTGTTTTCGGAATATTTGTCCATGAATAATAATATTATTTATATTTCGTAGACTTTACAAGAGCCAAACAATTCAGGCCATAATTTTAATTTCTTGCCTGAATTGTCCATTCTCAGCTTTTACTGGATTTAATAACCTCTACCTTTATTCACGTATACATATATTTTGGTGCCTGGTGTATATTTTCTATTTACTTTTAATTGGCTTGATTTCAATGTGCCTCCGTATTTGTATTGCCAATCGAAATTATTAGAGTTATTGATATATACTAAGTTCCCAAAATTATGGTAGACGATAAATAATATATAAAATATTCCGTTCAAACTCACACGTATTGGAAGGGGCGGTGGTTGAGATGAGTGAAGCGCACGTAGACCGGTCCGCGGTCGGAGAAGTCCAATCCACGCGACAGGTCCACGTCGCTCTGCATCCAGTATGTGCTCAGGGTGTTCGTCTCTCCGGTCGCACTTTCTACGCGAACTGATGATATCTGGACCCCTGGGTTCTCCAACTGTTATAAAAAACAACGATAGTAGTTAATAATACCTGATTTAGTTATTACTTTGTTTTGCTCTCATAATTATATTCAAAACACAAGAAGAAAATAACAACTACGTGTAAATCGAATATTGTTATATTAGTCAAATTTTGCTTGCAATATATTTTTTTATATTATTCTTAGTACCTATATTATTGTAATTACCTCAGAACGTGTGTATGGTCTGACGTTAGGAGACTCTTTGAAACGCTGGAAGAGGTCATCGATAAACGCGTGCCAACGATAGAAAAATGGATCCCGCATATTAGTAGCTTCATCTGCAATCACGTTGAACGATTCCTATTTGGAAAACAATAAGTTGTAAATTAAATAATATACTGTAACATCATGTTGTTTGAAAAATTGTCTATAAGTTATCTTACAAGGTAACGGTTCGTAGGATCATGCATATATCCGGCGAAACTATGTCCGTTATTGTGAAGCGAACCGTAGTACTCCCTATTGGGGGACAAGATGCTGGGCTCAACAATGTTGCCCAGCGTGTCGATATCCAAAGGTTGAGTTGATCCGTTAGGCTGTAATATAAAAATTAACTATATTCCCTGTTAAAAATAAATTTGCTGAAGCAGCGAGCAAAAACAAGCAACTTTTTCACGGATTATTGAAGCAAATAATAAAGGAGCGCTATAATGTATTAATACATTAAATAATATAATTATACTATATTTCTACCAAAGGGACGGCACTTTCTTTAGTAAGTTATTAAAGTTCATATAAAACATATAAATGGCGATATTACATCATTATTCGCATGAAATTCTCTCATCTATTTCGGATAGTTAGTGCTTTTTGTAAACTACACGAAATAACTGCCTTCGTGATTGTTATTGTTGATAGATTGGTCCACGGCTAACACACATTTTCGTACTAGATTAATCGATTTGGAACAAAAACAATAATTATTGTAGTTTACTTTTATTATGAATATCTCAAGCTATATGTATTAATCTATTTGTCTTTGATTTGTTAATGTGATGAGTGTAAAGCGTCCATTTAAAATACAAACTTACCAGCCTAATAAGTCCTGTGGATATAGCTTCCTCAATGTTTCTCCTCCAGCGATTCATATCCGCGAGGGTCACAACGAGTCCGTCTACGGGACGGTTTAGGTCATACCAACGCATGTTGGCCTGTCGCGGCGGCCAGCCACGAGATGTCGTCAGACTGTCCAGCTTAGGAAAGTAAGCTTCAGGTATAGGTTCACTGAAGTTGCTGAACTTTTTCACTCTTGCCAAGGAGTTGGCCAGACGTTCGCCATTATACCTTAACAAAGGATAGAAATAAATAACTAGTTGAAAATAAGTTGCAGATATTAATTATACTCTATGGAATTGGTGATAATATGGAACCCAATAGGGAATTTTAGGATTTACTCAAACGTGGCAATTCAACATAAGGAGAGATACGTATAGTCGTATGTCTAGGCCAGTGGTTCCCAAAGTGGTCCAGGTGGACCCCCCGGGGTCCACGAGAGACTTGCTGGGGGTCTACGTAGGCGTGAATAAGAAATGGGGGTCCATAAGATGTTAATGGGTGTCCACGAAAATTTATCTGCTTTTGATAGTAAAGTGCAAAAATGTAAGCAAAGTTTTTATAATGGCCTACCTACACTGTTTTAAGTACCTAACTAAGTAGATAATATTTTAATAAGGCAAGTGACTGTTACTTGTCCAAACTTGCGTATTCGATATTACGTACAATTTCGTGTACAGACTTGCAAAGCGCTATCCGCCCGACAATACTTAATGCTTGTTCAGTCATGAACTTGATCACCATTATAAATACTTGATGCCAAAGGTACCTTTTTTTTTTCTCGTCATCAGTTTAAGAGAATCACTAGTTATTAATGATAGCATTAAAAGCACCAATATTAAATTTAGTTCATATTTTAGTGTTTCTCTCAAACTGTGGTTACGGACACATGCCAATAAGTGGTCCACGAGAAAAATTTGGAAACTACTGGTTTAGGCCCTAGGGCAGCCGATCAGAATAGAAAAAGAAAATATACGATAGATAAAATTGGACCCGTCGGATTAAAGTATGGTGTGTTATTTAGATCTAAACACTTGAGTGTGTCGTAAGGGAGGGCCATATTACAAAAGCAACAACTTGACACCCAAGCCGAAATAATAAAACTCGTCAATAAAGTTAGAGCGTCTAGCTGCAGTGAAGCATGTTTTTCCCACACAATATATACAAACTTAAGTGATTTTTTTTAAAATATAATTTTATTAAACAGGAGATATTTAAATATTATACATATTATCTCTGAAACAATACAGAGGCTAAAATTCTAAATAATAATTTAGGGACATAGTATACAGGCTGTTAAGTGGAATGTAACTTATTATAATTGTTATAAATGTACCTGGCAATAACTTGTTGATGCATATAGAAAAACAATTCCCCGCGGCGGTCCTTCGCGACTATTTCTCGTTGGTTAGAGGTAAATGGGTACACTAGATGCCAATGCCAGTGATGAAGATTAATGCCAATATCTTCCCGGAAATAGGCTAGTCGATGTTCGATATCCAAGTCCGTTGCGGTATAATCTCTTGGGATTATAATCGGGATACGCTGTAACGAAGTTTTAAATTTAAAAATTCTCTATTTGTGTGGATTAAATATTATTAATAAAGAATAATTATGGCATGTATATATGTATAGTAAAAAAGGAAGGTAAAGATTGTAAATGTCCCACCGGGTTTAAGCTTACTCTTCTTTTCAGGAGAAGGTTTGGGGCTTAATACGCGGTTATAATTCCGCTTGGCGAATACACATTTCGCAAACGATACGTGCTGGTTTCTTAACGGTGTTTTAATTCTCCGCCAAGTACGAGACGAATAATAAACACAAATTAGGCAAACGAAAAAATTGTGATCCTTTCTGAGTTTTGAATTCACAATCTTTATATAAGATTCGCGTGTTCTTGGGTATATATCTTTTGAAAAAATTAAATCTTGTTAGATGATATACATCGATCTGTATTTAAATAAAGTAACTTACGGGGGCATCTGCTGCCCGTGCGGCTACTCTAGCTGTCTCTCGAGCTTGAGAGAATACTTGGGAGTCCACGAATTTCGAAGGAAAGGTTTCAGCAAAGTTTTGAATTGGAACATTCCTAGTGTCAGGTCTGTAATGAGATTTTATGTAAGTTATATTATCTACTAATAATTGAAGACACTTTTCAAACTGAAAAAAGCACTTATATCAGAATATGTAGCGCGTTTCAGAAGAGGTTTTAATATATACAATTTTATATAAGTAGGCGGGCTCTTAATTTAGACTATTGATGTGACATGCACGGATTTCATGTTCTTGTATTTAAATAAATAACAAGCGTAGAAACTGACCTGTGCATTAATGCCAATGAGTAGCAGTAGTTGAATAGCTGAGGATTTAAATTGACTCTTGCATACACACACATTGACAGTAAATCTTGAAGTTGATTCTCAGGAACAGCTAGAAAAAATAGAGCAGAGGTACAAATTATTTATAGTTAAAAAAAAACACATTATAAAATGTATATAAATAAAATATAATATAATGTACAATATATAACCTAATACTTAAATAAATAATTAATTGAATTAATGGAAAAAGTTAAATAATTAATTAATCACAATATAGTAAAGATAATTAATCAACTTTGAATAAACTTTTAAGGTGTTAACATTATGCTATTTTCTAAAGTTAATGTTTAATATATTTTCCTATATCAATAGTCCCTATGATGTAGGTACACTATGTCACACTCGCAATAAAATTTCTCACAAAAAGTGCTTATGTTGGTGCTCGCTGCTACCTAATAATTTTCCGTAAAGCGTGAGGTGCTAAACATTTTTTACTACCATTTACGGCCAAGGTATTTTGATTTTTTTACCTAAAAGTTCATCAATTACTTCATCAGCCATTTCTTGATGAGCTGGAAGTAGTATTGAGAATTCAGAATCTGTCGGCAGTTGTCTCGCTTTTTTGAATTCTGGTATTTTCCGCAACTCTTTAAGAGGTATAACTTCAGTTGCTTCCTCGCCAAAACGGTTGTTGATCTCAATTCCATTACTTTTGTATTGATCTCCCTAAAAACATTAAAATGATAAAAATCACAACATTCGAACACATTATTTTAGGATTAGTAGAGCTATTCTGTTAAAATAACTCGAAACTCATACTATGCGAATACAGTAATTTAAAGGTACGATGTGAGTTCTTTAAAATTAGCACCGAGCGAATATATAAGAGCAGAGAAAGAAAAATAAAAAATTAATCACTAAGTAAAAACGATCTTTTACACAATCTTTGGTGTATAATATATGTATTTTAATTATAATTTTTTTTTATTTCTTTGCCTGTCGGCGTTATTTTAGTTTTTATAGTATTTTGATTAATTCCAAACAACGTGAAAATCGAAACAAAGTAGGTGAGTCCCAAATGGGCAGGACTACTGTGTTTTCATTCACTTAATTTTTGTTTATTATTTAGTAATAGCTTGCTCTAAAAAACTCGTGATGAAACAAACATGTTGATGAAGTTCTAAATCTTTTCACAAGAAAATGTCTTACCCAATTAAATTATGTAAGTATTTTGTCAATGCTTTTAACATTTGTATTTAAACGTTGTGATATTACACTTGGGTTTGATCTGATGCATTTTTTGTTTGTCCATTTGTATATCCATTATATATATATTAGAATAAAGTCTATTCAATAAAATGTTTATATTAGAGTAAATTATATTCAATAAAAAATTATATTAGAGTAAAGTCTGTAAATATCCCATCGATGGAAAGTTCGGTAATTTTTCCAACACGCTCCAATGTTTGTAATTTGTTATACATATATGTGGTAGAAAAACACAAATTATGTTATAAAAAGTCAATGGTTCATTCCTTACCGATATTAATTATAAGTTTTATTTTATCACATCACCATAATATGTTTATTATCCAAATTGAAACATAATAATTATATCAGCATTTGTCATTGTTTACATGCTAACATTGATTTTCCTTTTAGTGTGGTTAATTAAATAGTACTTTACCGTTTATTTCCTGGACATTATCCTTATGTCTATTGAAGTAAAGTCCCGCGAAAAATGTTATTTATTAAAATAGGCTACACGTTTATCATAAGCACACGATAACAATGTATTCTAATAATTATTATTATACCTATATAACCAATATTTAGCAACCCTTTTGCATATGTTTAGCTTCAAATTTAGACTGATTTGTTAGGACTTGCTTATATAACCCTTCAATCCCAACTTTACCCTCTTGAATGGGTGAATAAAAAGTTTCCTTGCTCGATTCATAATAAATTTCATAAAAATCGGTTCAGTTGTCAAGCCGTGAAAGCGAAATAGACAGAGTTACAAATTTATAATGTTAGTATGGAAGTATAGATTAATAGTTAAACAAGTCTAAAGATAGTTGTAAGATTATCCAAATGCAGGGTGCAGGGGTACAAAAAGCAGCGCAACTCGAAGATTTTGATCAAGTCTAAGACAACGGTGAGGCATCCCATAAGCTGACATAAAAATATACATATACATTGCTTGAGACGGGGTTATTATGCTTACCACGGGGCGAATGATATAACAAAAACATTATATACATACATTTTTGCCCAGATAATTGGAATCGCGATTCAACGGTAAATTGCTGCTAGCATTCTTGCCACCATTCCACGCGGCCATGGTTTATACATTAACTATTTTTAATTTTTATTTATATAGTTCAGGACTTAATGTTAACAATTCTTATATGTAAAATATTTTATACTCACAAGATGCTGATCGGTAAGTTGGAACAGAGCTTTTCTGTCGCCTTTCAGAGAAACCATGGGCTCGTTTGGGCGGTCGAATAACAACGCGAAGCTATCGACGACGTTCGCCATTTTCAAAACTTTTAGACGTAACTATAATTTAAGAAACGTAAGTAGCTCACTTCACAGGGTCTGTGAAGTGACTATATTACAACTACCATGAATAGCGTTTTATAAACGTTTTCCTTAGATCCGAGTGCAAAATTTGTGCAAGAAACAAACCGCATTAGCGTTGATAAAATCACTGTGAGAATGTTATAAACTAAAAATATATTTTATGATTAAATTATTTTTTATCACACTTCATTGTACTGTCTATACGGAAGTGGTTTTTTATTTTTATACCATCGGCGAACGGTCAAATGGACCACCTAATTATAAGTGATCACCACTGCTAATACATTTGCGCCCTAAGAAATTTCCTTATTCCTTACATCGCCAATATGGCAATAACCTGAACAATTGAGATGTTATGTCTATTATGCCTGTTATTACACTGGCTTACTCAAACTTCAAACCGGAACACAACAATGTTGCTGCAACAGTTTTGCTACTTTGTTGTAGTATATATGATGATGTTGATATGATATACGTATATTACGGAGGTAAATGAGAATCTAGTCATGAGATTCGTAATTTGATGGATGAGACATCGTAGCAAACTCAAATACCTAATATTTTACTTTATTTTTCAATGACGGCTGTCAATCCGTGACCGACGCCCATGCAATCGCCGCCGCTCCATCTACTTCACTCAAGCGTACGAAAGACGATATTGACATTCTTTTTTTTTTTTTTTATGTCATAGGTGGCAAACAAGCAGGAGGCTCACCTGATGGAAAGCGACTACCACCGCCCATGGACATCTGCAACACCGGGGGGCTTGCAGGTGCGTTGCCGGCCTTTCAGGAAAGAGTACGCTCTTTTCTTGAAGGTTCCCAAGTCGTATCGGTTCGGAAAAACCGTCGGCGAAAGCTGGTTCCACAGAGTGGTTGTGCGAGGCAGAAAATTAGTATTATAAACGAGTCTTAAAAATCGCGCTGTTGTGGATTTTCGGACATCTAGGTGGTGCGGGTGATATTTGGAATTTTGACGAGATGTCCGAAGGTGACATTCTTTTAAGAGCGTAGTTTGTAAGCGTGGGAATTAATTTTAGAACACACACATAGGTACTTTTCAATAATACAGTTGCATTGTGCAGTGTATCGTACGCATCCCCGGAGATAATTAGTTGCTTGTTTTCGGTGCAACGAATAAATTAAATTTTCATTGCGCGTTCATAACGTAGAATTTATAAAAATACATTTAATTACGAGTAATGTATTAGCTATAAGGTTGTCACTCGCAAACGCAATTATAAATTATTTGTTAGCATAGGGTGCGGTCAGAGTGCATTAAGATGCCAAATATTCATTATGATTTTTATTGTTTCAACTGCTTTCGTCTAACTAAATAATAATAATTATTTTCTTGATATTTTAAGGTTAGTAGATATACCGAATTAAATTAAAGTAAAGACACATTAAATAATAACTTCTTAAATTTAATAAATATAAATAACGGAGTTAAATATAATTTTTTTTAATACTCTATTTTTAAGTAAAATATTCGAAATAAATATTTTAAATCAACTTCTCGTCCATTTCGGTACAAATACTATTTTTCATAGTGAGCAATTCGGTTTTACAAGAGGTCGCTCGACAACTGATGCGAGAATAGCACTTCTTAAACATATTTACGATGCTTGACAAAAATCACAGAATGCTATTGGAGTATTCTGTGATTTGTCTAAAGCATTTGATTGTGTAGAACACGAGGCGCTTCTTTATAAGCTCAAATACTACGGTATTAAAGGTAAAGCTCTTGATCTCATTGCTTCATATTTAAGTCAGAGTCCAGCAAGTTTTCATTAATGGCATTAAGTTTTCTGGATCTACGTTATAAATGAGTGTTCCACAAGGATCAATTTTGGGTCCCTTTCTATTTCTAGTATATATAAATGATCTTCCTTTCTATGTTAAAGGTATTTGTGATATAATGTTGTTTGCTGACGATACTTCACTGATTTTAAGGTAGACAGGAAAAAACTGACTATGACGATGTGAACGGTGCATTATCACAGATATACGATTGGTTTACAGTAAATAATTTAGTTTTGAATACTCAAAAAACAAAATGTGTAGTTTTTACCCTACCAAATTTTAGAAAGCAAAATTATAATATATCTATAAATAGTGGCCGTCTTGATGTAGCCAATACTACGGTTTTTTTTTATAGCATTGGATTCCAAACTTCAGTAGAGTCCTCATTTATCGTCCCTGACAGGAAGACTCAGCTCCGCAGCATAAAAATTAACAATTGTGTCCCACGACACTCGCGCCCCACCCTTATGCTAACTTGTCTATGTGTGCGTAGACGTTTTGCGAAATTATAAGAGTCGGCTCGAAATAAAAATTGACGTGCTCTCACCTTGGGCTCTGGGGAGGGACTGAAAATTTATTGACAGCGATGTCGAATAATAAGTCAAAACCGTCAAATTATTTTCTCCATACTAAAATGTATGGACGACGAATGCCAAAAAGTAAGCAATATTTAAATAAAAATTACTATAATATTATGTGATATAATAGAAATTTAACACGGTGAACTTATTATTTACAATTTTGTGTCCCCATTTAACCAAAAATACATGTATAAACTAGCAGCTAAATAGCTTAAAAAACGCTAATAGAAAAGGTCGATTTCAGTGTTTGGAGTGATGTTGACGATGAATTTACTGAGTTATTAATACAAATTTTATAAATATCATGCGGTGAAACTTGAGATCTATCTATTAAGATACTGAATGTCTTTTTTCATCCATAATCAATGCTCCAGTTTTAAGATATTTCGAAAATAGTAAGCGCTATTTAGGCGTTCCGCAAGGACTGTCCTCTTAAGTGACAGATAAAGCAATAGATGGAATCTGCGACATATAACATATGTTGGTGTTGTTTGGTCTAACCACCACCACGATGGTGGTTAGATCATAGATATTTTTTTAATTAAATATTTAAGCGTTATCTATCACCAATATAAATACCTAATGTATTATCTATTTATACTTTTATATATTTGATTACTATTTCATTTCCGTTATCGTATATTTAAGTTGTGTACGATTTCTTGAAAACCGAGTCTCTCGCTAACTCTACTTGGAGAGGCCTTTTGGTGGGTTCTGTTATTCTTTATATCCCATCACATGTTATGTTATTCTTCACGACCACTATACGGTTATATAATTAATTAATACATTTTACAAAAAATCCCTATCGTATGACATTCGTGGTTTGAGATAGGTTACGTTGTTCTAGTGGCTAGACAGATAGGGCTGGGACTTAAATGATAAGTTTTGACACTGGGGCCGAGGATGAGTAAGGTTGGGGGCTCGCGTTTTACAGGCCCTAAGGAGGACAGTAGTTGGAATGGCCTCGTGCTGCGAGCACGTTTACCTACGTCCCTAGTGGACTGCTCCGCCAAGCCATGAGCAAAGCACGGCACGAGACCCGCTCGAATGCGTTATATCGACACGGTCCTGCAACCTCTTCGATCCATGTCGAAGAAGGCCATCGCAGTGGTTTTAGTAGGTAAGAATTCCACATAACCCGTTAGCTCGGTTTACGTTTCGGAAAATTGCTACTACGTTGAAATTATTTCAATGCCTGGATATAAAACGCTGCAGATCCCGAGGTCTAGGGTTCAAATCCGAGGTCGAGCCATTAAAAAAATATTGAAGAATAAATTGATGGTGTGAACACTCCCATATGTCGGATAGCACATAAAGTCGCTGTTCCTGCGTCTGAATTCTTTCCGATCGCATCAGATCAAACATCGGATTATGAGAGTGCCGGAGGAGAGTGCAACTGTGTTTGCGCACACTCTTGTGCATTATATATCCCGCGAAGTTGTATAATCTCTCTTGAGAATGGTCAGTCCTTGGCCAAATCGGTCAGGATGGCACCATCATCAATGGGGTATATTTTACTCTGCTCAAAACATACGATAAAAATGTGTTAAGAATATTCAGTGTATTTTATTAAATATATTTTTGACATTGAGACAATCTTTGAAAAGAGAATAAATTCTTAAAAATTACTAAACGTTATAAACCAACGTTGTCCGTATAAAAAGGTTCGTTCCACGTCAAATTTATAAACTTTTAATAAAATAATAAATATAATATAATATTTTTTATGTTGTTGCTGTCTTTACTCTTAACCGCTTCACACACACTAAGACATCATATTAGCACGAGCGTCACTCCCTCATACTGATGCATTTCGATAATAATTTAACGGGCATGCCTTCATGAGTGAATAGAACTATATTAATTAACGGAACTTAACGTGTAGTACAATTCACACAGATTTATTTTCTTTTTAATTTTACTCTATTCGGGGAGTCCCGGTTAAAACTGAGTAATTAATATTTTGTTATTCATCTTTTTTTGATTCATTGATTGCTCGTAAAAGGAAATAAATACTCATGCTTATATAACTAAAACTAAACTACAACTAAAATGGAAATGAATATTATTATTATTATTTGACTATATCTAGATATCAAGACATATACTACATTAAAATTGTAAACTCGTCGTAACTATGTGAGTAACTAATATATTCCTATATATATAGCCCCTATCTTGTGGGGAGTGGGGACTCCCCTAAATCCGGCACTGGTTGGAAGTATAATAATGTATAGGTAAGTACAGTATATTGTACTTATATATAAACACTAGTCTTTATTTCTAAATAATCTGAATCTTAAACACATAAAATCAATATTATCATCAACAATATGTTAAATAAGTATATTTGTTAATAGTAACCTAGGTAGTTAAAATTGATTGAAAACTGATAAAAAAAGTGTGGTGAAGTATTTATCACACACAACATTAATTCATCTTTATCATATTTACTTTTAACCACGAATAATAAATTTCCGTTTTATATTTAACAATTTGTACGTTTTGATGATATTACAATATAAAATATTTGAAATAACGCCGAAAATCTTTCTTCTGTTGTAGAACTCGCGTTAAGATTAATCAGTAAAGTATAGAAATTAAAGAGTTTGGCTTGATTCATAGTAAAAATGAAATGGTTGCAAAGATAAACTTTTTTGATTCTAAAAATCAAATCCAACCAAAGGCTGGAAGAGAAGTAACTCATTTAACTTTAGTTAATCTAAATGTTTTAAATAATTTAGTTTAAATATTTGTGTGCAATAAAGAGTCTATCATCATCATCATCATTACATAGTATAAAACAAAGCCGCTTACCGCTGTCTGTCCCTGTGTATGCTTAGATCTTTAAAATTACACAACGGATTCTGATGCGGTTTTTTTGAATAGATAGATTGATTCAAGAGGAAGGTTTATATGTATAATAAATGCACAATATAGTAAAGAAACATTGATAATTTTAGAGGTTACTTAAGTAATGTCGTAAATAAACATTTTTTTTTGACTTATATTGCAAACGTTGGCTGAATCCTACTCAATATAATGTATATATTTTCAATATCAAATGATATAAAATGATAGATTAATATAATGTAGTACAGTTTTGTGCACATTAAAAAGGTCTTCAAAAAAGTCCGCAATGGTATATGTCTATGTCTTAGGGATAGTCAACAACAACAATTTTTTATCCTTTATTTTTTAAGATAAATAATGGCTTATTTTTAAGCGATTTTGTTCTAAGGCAATTGAATATAGGTCCCCCCCTCCTTCTCAGCTCAGCTCATTTTATCTGCTTTTTAATATTTATACAATTGTTATATGTCATACAATGAATAGTTTTGTAGCAGACAATTAACTCAATTTGTGATAACCACAGCACGAAACAGCTGCGCCATATTTTACCGGCTCAATATAAACCGGCTTACTATGTAGAAGCGGTCCTCGCAAAGCAATACAGTATTAATACTTATCTAATTAAGTACCTTAAATACATTATGCATTTATTATAGATCAATATGGCCCTGTACAGTATGTAATTTAAATAAATGTTTTCGAAGATATTACAGATTTAAAACGCAGGGACTTAGCGGTTTGATGACTGAAAAACTGTGAACGTTGTAAGACATTCTGTAGTATATTTATGTAGTAAGTATCAGCATTGCACCTGTGCGAAGCCGGGGCGGGTCGCTAGTAATAAATAAATATTTTCTCTAGTGTCAACTTGTCGAAACCACATTGGTATAGTCTACTCCTAGAAGAAGAATAAGAAATAAGACGTCAATTAATTAGTAGAATGTTATTAAAAAACATGAACACAGAACTTAATTAATAAAAAATCAATTCAATTTTTTTTTAATAAAATAATTTCAAGATTTTCAAATGGGGACAATTTGATTTTACCCGCGCATAGTCGGGAACAATTGCTAGTCGGTACTTATTTTTGTGTAATTTTACCACAGTACATTCAATAACATTGCACTGCATTTTTATAGTAAGCGTGAACTGAGTCTGCATCTTCGTTGAACTTTAATGTAATTTTTTATTTATTGATTTTATCTATACGTAAAGTACATTGGTGGCTAAAGGCCTTCATGACTTTGCTGGGTCAGAACCATAATCCATAAGGGTTAGAGCTATAATTCAAGGCGCTATTAGAAAGCAAAGTAGCAAAAATCCACTTGGCAGTTGCACTATGTTTTTCCTCCTCATTGCGTTTGAGGTGAATTATAAGCAAAAATTAACCACAGGAAAACATAAACCTCCGATCTTTGTGTAGTACATGTCCTTCCTCGGGATTCAAACTGTCATCAAACCAAATTATATCTACATCGTTTCAGTGGTTTAAGCGCAAAGAGGTAACAGAGTTATTTGTAATATTAGTATAGATTAATATCACCATTCAGAAAAATGCGAGTACTTATATACTATTTTTGATTAATGCTTTAATAAAGATTTAAATTCAATAAGTAGAAAATATTTCTAATTATATATAACAGTTAAAAATGTAAAATTTAATTAATATTTAATTTAATTTAATGTAATTATAATTTATTAAAATTTTGTTATTCGTAGTCCTGGCAGTATAAAAATAATAAGAACTATGACCATTGGGCGAACCCAAGCCCAAAAGAACTAGGATCAAAAGCAAGCTTAAACATACTTTAAAAAAAAGCGATACCACGCGCGCATCCGCCATAAAACTTGATACTTAGGTGGAAGATTTTTTTCGCAATGCATTCTCATGGTGTTTAATTCAGCTCTAGAATTTAACGCTTAATTTTTGCCTGGGACTCGAAAGAAAGTAATTTTTTTTTATTTGTGAACCGATTTTTAAAACAATCTCTATATGTTGACCCAAGGTAACTCAACAGCAGCACATCAGTAAAACCCGTATCCATATAGGTTATGCCTTTTCTGAGATTACCGGTAGCAAACGCATAGACAAACTGGCATAAATTCTAAAAATCATAGTTATGTCATCTATTGCGATAATAAACGACCCCAATAATATTTTTTCTCAAATATCTTCCATAATACAGATATCGATCAGTCAAAATTTTTAACAAACAAACATATTTCTAAAATGTGTGTATAAGTGTATGTTAGTGATTGTTGAGTAGTAACGGTAAAATGATATAAGAGAGAATTACTTAAAAAACAGGAATTTTAGAGAAATAGTTTTATATTTGCTAGGGGATTGGTTTATGATCATAATAAAACAACGTTTTGGTGAAAATTAAGAAAAACTAACATAACATGCTTATTGCGAGTATGTTGGTACTACATAAATATAAAAATGTATTCAACGTTTAATTCAAAGTCAATTGAGTAAGGTCACTAATAGCACTTAAGTTAATAAAAGATTGTTTTTGGTTGATTTTTTATTCATAAATAATTTTAGACAGGTCACTTAAATAGCAATTAAATCTTAACAATTATTAACAATTACAATACTTAACAATTCATTGGAACTAACTTACCAGCCTTTCATTTTTAATACTGTTTGTAATACAAAATGAACATAGTCATTATTCATAATTAAAAAAAACGATACAAAAAACATGAAAAATAAACTATATACTCGGTAAAATAATTGAAAGAGAAAAATGAGATTAAGTTAAAAAATATAAGAAGGTGTATTTTAGTTCTGTGGATTTCTTGGATTTTGCTCTGTTACGTTTTGCAGGCGGATGGTCACATCAACAAGTGACATGTTAGGTAGGATGAAGTCCTGGATGTTGGCGACGCTGCTGGAAGGACGATCGAAGGGGTAGCCCATGCTGCGTCTGTCGGGGTAAAGGCGGTCTTTCAACCCGCAGAAGCTGGATGCTTCCACGCAACTCATTTCGGATCCATCGGGGTTGTTCACCTGAAACATACATTATTATTCAAGTGGGTCAACTCGATTATTTTTTTATTTCATGTTATATTTTATTAAATGTTGGAATCCTTTTAGATTGTTTGGTATTTTCATCATCATTCTCTTATCTTTACACTATTCGTGATATAATTATCTAAATTGCATGATGTTTGAGTAAGGAGAATTGTGATTGGTACTGATTTGATTTTTTTGACTATAAATATTAATAATAGTTATTATTTTTTGTCACCACCCGAATACCTGCTCTTATGATATTCACGCAATAGGTACTTACACTGTCCAAATCATAATTGGAAAGCATCACGAATAGGTCGTACGGTGCACCCGCCTCCGTTCCCTTCGGCACCAGCATGTGCTGCGGCCAGCCGCACCCGCAGAAGTTGAAGCTGGCGAGGTTCTCGGCGCGCGGGTTGCCGCTCTGTGCGGACAGGTCGCGGAACGATTGCTCGAAGGGGATCGTCACCGACGACTCCGTTGACTGTCGCGTGATCGTGTTCTGACCGGCGTTCACTGTTGATTTCAGGTTCTAATTAATCAAGTGCTCGACGGGGAAGGAAAACATCTTAAGGAAATGTTTCGGATAAATTTTGTCATGTTTATATTTTTGAACCCACATTGGAGCAGTGTGTTGGAATAATCTTTTTTAATTTATAATATATAATAAGACTGGTGTGTGTCTTAACGATACTATTTTTATGTTTGTAATGATTTAATAATATAATTACGTGGCACGACGAATCTGTCCATCTCGATAAACATTTTGCGTTGGTCAGACAGTATCCAGGGCAGGTTGCGTTCGTCGAACTTGGGCGCCATGAATATGCGCACCGTGGCGCGTCGGGCATCACCGGTGTTGTTTACATCGATCCTGGAACCCAATATAATTTGAATAATTTTCTCTAGTATTGGCTTACAATTATGAACATAGAAAAACCGCATTTTTACGAAATCGTATGCGTTCATAATTTTGATGAAATTCACGACGAACAAATACCAACTTCGATTGAAAAAAAATATATATCTAATTATTTAATAAGCGTTATAATTGTCTACGAGATTATTTAAGTATTTGCAATATAGTTTATAATAATAGTATAGTATATAAACTTATAATTCAAAGTACGCCAGAGGTCTTTACGTAAGTCGGATCTATGAGGATGATCCAGAAACATAAAGTAATTAAAACACAATTGAGACTAGAGTCGTAGTGTGACAATGATATAGTTTTAAATACTTACACGTATTTGAATGATCGGTGGTTGAGGTGAGTAAACCGTGCGTATACGGGACCGCGCTCAGAAAAGTCAAGTCCGCGGGAAAGATCAACGTCGCTCTGCATCCAGAACGTGTTGAGAGTGTTCATTTCACCAGTTCCACTTTCCACACGGACCGATGATATTTGCACACCTGGGTTCTCAAGCTATAAGATAAAGTAAATTGGCTCTGTTTTAAAAAAGCATAATCCTGTAAATGTCCCATAGCAGGCCTTCTATCTTTCTTAAGGTTTGGAGATTTTTTTACTACACTACAAAAACCTTCACTTCTAAGCACGGGGTGAAATATCAAAACAATTTAAGCCCATGAATATCAGTGTTGCTTGTTTATATTTTAAACTGTACCTATTCTTCGGTTAAGATCTACGTGTTCTATTGTAAAATATTAAGTTATATTTATAATGTGAGTTACCTCAGATCTCGTGTATGGGCGTACGTGGGTGGACTCCTTGAACTTCTGGAACAGATCGTCTATAAACCCATGCCAACGGTAGAAGAAGGGATCGCGCATCGTTGTGGACTCGTCAGCCATCACACCGAATTGTTCCTAATAACAAGAGATATATTTGAACACCTAGATAACATAATATGGAATATATGTTTTTAGGTACCATATTCTACCGCCAAACAGCAATATTTAGTATTTTTGTGTTCCGGTTTGAAGGGTTAGTGAGCCAGTGTAACTTTAGTCTCAAGGTACATAACATCTTAGTTCCCAAAATTGGTGGCGCATTGGTTGCGAATTGGCGACGTAAGGAATGTTTAATGTTTCTTACAGCGTCAATCGACATTGGTGTCCCCCCCAGGAAACCCATTTATCCCCATTTATTTTTATAAAAATAATCGTAATATTTGATAAGGAATTGCATTTCATTGTAGACTGTGTGTAATTAAAGGAAATAATTTATATACATATTTTAATAAATTATAACGTTGTAATTTGGTGAACTTTTTACTAATAACTAGGTTTACTCACGAGATAACGGTGTGTGGGGTCGTGCATGTAAGCGGTGAAGCTGTGTCCGTTGTTGTGGAGGGCGCCATACAATTCGCTATTGGGCGATAGTGCACTCGATTCTATCATGTTGCCCAGCGTATCGATGTCTAATGGTTTAGTTGTTCCATCACGCTAAATAAAATTAATCAAATTTAAAAAATACCATAATATTATAGTACGCAGATTACATAACATACATAACAATATTGAAAATATATAATTCGATTACTGCCATGGCCTAATGGTTGGCTTCAGTTTAACTGTCGTTCATCTATTGACTATTACATATTTTCAAACTGAAATAAACCTCTCGTAGTTTTATCGGCGCAAAATTTACTTTGTACAACTTGTTCGCAATACTATGCATTTTTATCAGCTTGTATTTATTTTTATGTAATGATTAATGGTAGTTAGAACGTATTATAAAAAGAAGTACAAATTATTGAAATGTGTTTGAACGTTAATACATATTTCCATAAAAACTTACATTTCTAACTAAACCAGTCGAAATAGCTTCTTCCACGTTTCTTCTCCAGCGTTTCATGTCGTTTACTGTAATGTTGAGTCCATCGACAGGACGGTTAAGGTCCTGCCAAACCATATTGGCCTGTCGTGGCGGCCAGCCACGGGATGTCGTCAGACTGTCAAGTTTTGGGAAGTACGCTTCGGGGATCGGTTCATTCCAGTTGCTGAACTTCTTAACTCTCGCTAAAGAATTGTTGAGACGTTCTCCGTTGTACCTGTATTTTTATATTTTTGTCGTTTTATTAAATGGGAAATATTTAAGATATGTTTAATTGTTGTTTGTCTCATAATATGTTATTACATTTCCACATTAGGTATGGAACCTATGTAATTAATATTTTATACATACCTAGCTATGATCTGTGAATGCATGTAGTAGAATAATTCACCGCGACGGTCCTTGGCAACAATGCTAAGCTGGTTGGCGGAGAAAGGGTAAATGAGATGCCAGTGCCAATGGTGGAGATTCACGCCGATATCTTCACGGAAGTACGCCATTCTATGTTCAATATCTAAATCCGTGGCCGTGTAATCTCTCGGAATGATGATTGGAATACGCTGTTATGAAAAGGGAAAATATATACCTAATTTAATATTTTAATGATATTTGATTACTTTTAAGAGATGAGTTCTGAATGAGCCAGTGTAACTCTGTAGTTATACTGGCTCCCTGGCACAAGGAACATAATATCTTAATTCCCAAGGTTGGTGGAGTATTGGCGATGTAAGTATGTGTTTCTTACAGCGCAGAGGTATTAAATATTAAAAGTCGTGTGCACCCGTTGTACCCCGGAAAACAACCACACATCATTGTATCAGTTAGACAAATTTCTGATACTTCGTCGTTTGGATTGTTCAAGCCTTTGATCTGACCATAAAGAGACGGAAAAGTAGCATAAAAAGTCGGTTGAATAAATATGTTTCTAAAAACTTCAAGAAAAATTTTCAACAAATTAATAAACTATTATATTAATAAATATTATTCTTATATATATAAATTAATATTAATGTGTGCAACTCGCTTTTGGGTATTTTAATTATTTCTTGTTATAAGATAAAAACGGTGCTATAATATGATGATATGATGATTTGTGAAGACTGTTATTTAATAAAAAGATTACAAATTATTTTTTGAGAAATGAGGAAATATTTTTTTTATAATTTGAAATTATATTGTATTTTATAAGAACTGGTAAGAACCGAACAACAATCTAATTGACTTAAAGCTACGTTCCATTTCCTCAAGGTTATTTTTAATAGCAGTAACTATTAAATAATTTTAAAAGTATACATTTATATTAACATTTTAAATACTTATGTTTTTTTATTAAATTTAACGTTAATAATAACCATATACCTTATAAAAACTTGAAATTCAAAATTATGACTTTTAATATTAAGTTGCGAAATGAAACGCAGAAACTTGCTAAAAGTCACGTAGGCCATCGAAATAATTCGCGCGTGTTTATAACTTTGTAATAATCTAAAAATATAACCTTCGTTTATATTATAAATAAAAAATAATGTGCAATTAAAATGGATGATTTAGAAGTTGATCCTAATGTTATTGTGGTACGTGCTAAGCCCGAGGGTCAAAGAAAAACTTTTAAACCAAATATTCGTGCAATAAATAAAATTCCTGATGAACTGTTGAATGATCCACTGTTAAGCCGGGCATGTGAAACATTACCTCAGAATTATAACTTCGAAATTCATAAGACAATATGGAGGATAAGATCTTTAAACGCGAGAAGAGTGGCTTTACAATTACCAGAAGGTTAGTTTTTTTTGTTTACTAACAAACAGTCCGTATTCTTTTCATTTATTTAAAGAAGTTCAAATAGTAATTATTAATTTTAATTAAATTAACTTGGTATTGTTTTATTTTTTTAGGCTTAACAATGTTTGCCACAACTTTATGTGATATAATCGAGACATTCACTGAAGCAGATACTGTGATAATGGGAGATGTGACATATGGAGCTTGCTGTATAGATGATTTCACAGCAGTTGCGCTTGGTGTCGACCTCCTTGTACATTATGGTCACTCATGCCTTATACCAATAGATCAAACCAGTGATATAAAGGTGCTGTATATATTTGTAGATATAAAAATAGACCCATCACACTTTATAGACACAATTAAAATGAATTTTCCTAAACGGACACATCTAGCTATAGTTAGTACAATTCAATTTGTTACAACATTACATTCTGTAGCAAAAACCCTGCGTAGTGAAGAATATATTGTCACAGTGCCTCAATGTAAGCCTTTATCGCCTGGAGAAATCCTTGGTTGTACAGCTCCTAAGCTCAATTCAGATAACATCATTTATTTGGGGGATGGGAGATTCCATTTAGAATCTATAATGATAGCCAATCCAAATATTCCTGCTTACAAATATGATCCATATGATAAGAAATTTACATCTGAAACCTATGATCATGAACTAATGCAAGAAAATAGAATAAATCAAGTAAGAATTGCAGAAAAAGCTAGAGAATTTGGCCTTATTCTAGGTACATTAGGCAGGCAAGGAAGTACAAAAGTTTTAGGTAATCTCGAGAAACAAATTCAGAATTCTGGAAAGAAATATGTAAAAATATTATTATCAGAGATCTTTCCTAGCAAGTTAGCACTATTTTCTCTGGGTGCATTTGTCCAAGTTGCATGTCCAAGGTTATCTATTGACTGGGGTACAGCATTTCCGAAGCCTCTACTTACACCATATGAGTTTTCTGTGTCACTTGGAAATAGTAAATGGTTGAAAGATGATGGGACATATCCTATGGATTTTTACTCAAATGAAAGCTTAGGACCATGGACTCCTAACTTTAAGCCTATTTTATGTTCCGGTACAGACAAAAAGTGTGAAAATTGTTGTGAAGGTAAAGGTAAAGAGAAAAAGTGAATTACCGGTACACCCTGAGCTGAGATTGCAGCAGTTTCTCTTGCTTGTCCAAAAACTTGTGAGTCCATGAACTTAGATGGAAAAGTTTCTGCTAAGTTTTGAATTGGTACATTCCTTGTGTCACGCCTGCAAGATTATTTTATATGAAAAATTCTACCAGATATAATTGGACTACATAAAAGGTCTATTAGCATCACTTAATGACAACAATTACAAAGAGTTAGTTGTCAAATTGATAAATTAGTAATTTAATTTAAAAAATTTACAAAATTCTTGCTTAATCTGTTATTCAATTTTTATTTTTTTTACTAACAACAATTTACAAAATCTGTAGTCATTTAGTGTTGGTAATGCACTAAGAACTATTGACTAATAAAAAAATGAAATATAATGTACTTATATACTGACCTGTGCATTAGGGCTACCGAATAACAGTAGTTAAACAGCTGAGGGTTAAGATTTACCCTTGTGAATACACATGTTGACAAGAACTGCTGGAGCTCATTTTCCGGAATTCCTAATAAACAAATATAAGTTGGCTTAATTATTTTTACAATTAATTTATTAATCTAACTAATTCGTTTTAATTTTTTTATGTAAATATTAGAAAATATATTTATAATGCCTGCTTGTACTGCAAGCTTATTGTATGAATGGGTTTTTTTTTCCTCTAGTCCTCTTGTTTATCAATCAAAATTCATGATTTTTTGCTGGATGACAGAATCTAAGGATATATACAATACAATTATGAATATGGTAAATTGAATGTTCTGGATTTTATCTCTTCAAGTTTTTTGAAGTTACAATTTTTCAAGGTTTAAATAAAAATTAACAAACACTGTATAATTACATTTCGTCCTTAAATGTGATTTAAGTAAATTGTGCAAGAATAATGTTTTGTGACTAAGGGTTCCTTAAAACGTGACGATTCCTCTACTCCAATAAACTTTTATCAAAGTTCCCTGGTGTTAATAAAATGACTATGTAAACTATAAATTTTTGATAAAAAAATGATAAAAACTTTGAACTATGCGAAGCCATGAAATACAACGATTATATTTCCATATATGTAGTGTTTTACCCAGAAGTACGTCGAGCACTTCATCCGCCATCTCTTGATGAGCGGGGAGGAACAATGAAAAATCTGCATCGTGAGGTAATTTCTTGGCTTTACGGAATTCTGGAACGTTTTTCATGTTCGCTAGCAATATCTCCTCACTCGCAGAGTCGCCGAAGCGGTTGTTGAGCTCGATGCCATTTGCTTGGTAGTTGTCTCCCTGTTTGAAAAAACAAATCATTACGTCGTTTTTAATTGACCATTACAAAGTTTTTGTAATCAAATAGGGCAAATATTTGGAAGTCTTAATTATTAATAAGCGACAGCTATGACGATTATAAGTAAGTTTAAATCGAATTCCTATATTTGATAGTTGAAAATAAATGATGCTAATATAGGCAGTAGCAGTGCAAGATGGATGAGGACCTCGATGTGGCGGTACAAAACTGGCCCTGCCCTCACATTCCAGGTGGTTTTTACTTATTTTAGCCTTTAAGCTGATGCGATAAAAATGCTTTTAAAAAAAGAAAAGAACGAATTAGAGACCGACAAATATTTGGCATTTAGCTTTGGGACCCTGGTGCAATGCACAACATTGCCCTATGCTGTGTCTATGCCCTAGGTCACTGAATATTGGTAATATATATAAGGCATGTTGATTGTGTGGACAGCATAGCCGCATCCAACACAATTTGTTTTTCTCTTACAACATATTTTTTTACTTAGACATACGATTAGTTATTAACAGGATTGAAACAATTTGTTAGTTTTAAATATTTAAATATTATCGAAGGTTAAACATGATGTATAAATTTATTTTCATTAACATCAACATTATATCAACGTAATTCCAGCAACGGAATAAAATTGACTTATTTTTAAAAACGTAACATAAAAATGTTACTACGCTTGTGGTCGCGGTTTTGCTATATGGCTTTATCGTATCTGAAAAACTTATGCCTAATTAACATGTGCGTGGTGGACAATTTTTATGTAATTTCATGTGAAATCACCATAAAACTAGAAAAACAAACCACCATTAAAATGTATCTATAAATTTAGATATTACGAGACAAGAGGCAGTTCCGCGGCAGAAAGTGGCAAAAAGATGATACACACATACACAAATGTTTTTTTTCTTTAGGTATTTAACGTATTATTATTTTTTATATTTTATAATATTATCCATCGTAAAAATTATAATAGAACTAATAAAGATGGCGACGTATTAAATAACTGTGCATAAAACAAAGTATAATTGAATCAAAATATCTGATATTCACAGTTAACTAGTTGAACCTGTAAACACGCGCGAAATTTATAAAACTTCAGCTATAGCCCGCAAACCGTCATCGCCCATTTTAACAGGTTCATTGGGATTTAAAAAAATATATCCCTTGTCCTTCTCCGGTAATCAAACTATCTCCATACTAAATTTCATCTAAATCATTTCAGTGGTTTAAGCGTAAAGAGGTAAACAGCCAGAGCTTCTTTCACATTTATAATATTAGTATAGATTATTATTGAAAGTATCTTACCAAGTGTTGCTCCGTCAGCCGGAATAGAGCGTTTTGTTCGCCCTTAGGAGTTATCATAGGTTCTCCAAGTCGGTCGAACAACAAGGCAAAGCTTTGTGCAGAAGCCATCGTGAAAAGGGTATATTGTAACACTAATAATTAATTTCTTCTCACTTCACAGTATCGAACTGAGAAGTGGGAATAGTTAAATACGGTGTTACGCGTTATTTTATACTACATTACCTATAATTAGTTCTGTGTGCAACATCGTTGTACCATCGAGTGCAAAACCACAAAGGGAAATGATAAAATTCGTATGATAAGTGTTTTCTTTCATGTATTTTTATTATTATTTATCTTTTTTTTTTCTAGGTATAATGATCTGGAAAAAAGATTGGATAGATTATCCAATATTGAAAAAAAAATTACAATCTGACCAAAGGTAGTCCTAGTCAGTAAAATTTAGTTTTTTATGAAACTACTATGTAGTAAACTTAGTAGGTGTACTTAATAGTTAAAAATTCTTTTAAAATAAACAGTTTTGATTATAATTATACCATCTCTAGGCAGATGGGATAAGCGGGAGTTTCCTTTAACGTTCAGTATATAAATATTGTTTTGAACATAATATGTATATACTATATTGTGGTTATAGATATAAATATTTTAGCTAAATTATTAATCATCGATTCGATTTTGTGTGTTCTATGAACATGTTTTGTTGTCCTACTTCCGCCTATTTAAACAATTTTAATTTTAACTTCAAATTTAATGGGCGTTTTTAAAAAATATTGAGCGTTTATATAAAAATGTGAATGTATGATACAAATTGTAATAATGTGACGATTTAATGTGGGGTTGCTTAGGGATCAATTATCAAAATCAAAATAATCTGAAGTCGGTTATTTGTTTGTTAAAATTTTATAATAAATTTTTCCTTTTTATATAGATCCCGCAAAAGGTTTCAAATTTATGAAACATCTTTTTTATCATATATATAACTTTCGAAGTTCTTTTTTTATAGTTATTAACTTATTATCTTGTAGACTCAACATCGCATTTTATTCATATTTGAGTAGATGAAAAAAGATATTCCTATAATTATATACCAATGAATAAACATTAAAATATTATTTTCGGTTTATTCATTTGTAGCGAAAGTATTCGGTAACTATATTTAGGACATATGTCAATAATTGTATAAGAAAAAAAACGGATACATTTATTGTATTAAAATGTATGTAAGAACTAAGAACTTATAAATAAGATGAGGTAGTTTATATTTCTTTTTGTATCTGTTTTAAAGTTAACTTTGCAACATTCTAATTCAACTATTAAAAAGTGAATAACTCGTTGGATAGCTTATGAACCTAAATATAATAAGTTTTTTAATCTCAATTTGCTTAAATATACATATTTATAATTTTATATATAAATAAAAAAAAACATTTGTTTTCAATTTTATAATTAATTAACAGTAAAACTATACAACTAAAAAACTAATAACAAACAATTTTTTATTGAATAGTGAGTATATATTATAAAGTATATAATATAAACATTCATATACCATACATAGTATATTTAGTAAAATTAAAGTTAATAAATTATCTAATTTTATGCCAATATTATTTTTCTGAAAGGAATTTACACACAATTTCAAGGAATTTCTCAGGTTTTTGACTGTGTACCCAATGTCCGGCACCTTCAATGAAAGTGAGGTCTGCTAGTGGAAAGTACTCCTGAATCTCTGGCAGGTCATTTTTACTGAAATATAAAACAATAAATAAAAATGTCAGCATTTTAATCCTGGTATTTTCTTCAATAGTAATGTTATTGTACTTATTTATTAAACTAAAACATTAGCACATATTAACCACTATTTATTCTATAGTATGTTCAGTAAATATATTAAAAATAAGTACCCAATATAATCAGATAGAGATCCTCCAATAAAGAGAGTAGGGCCGGCATATTGCAAACCTTTTAAACTGGCTGGAAAGGTTGCAATGTTTTGCTGAAAATTGTCTTTCAAAGAAGGTATATTAACTCTCCAAGTGTAGGAGCCATTGTTAGTTTGTACTAAGTTTGTGATTAAAAAGTTTCGTAGATTGACATCTGGGATTATTGCTTTCAGTTGGTCATCAGCAAGCTTCCTTGCCTTGGACATGGCAATCCCTGATCTAATAGACACAGCGACCATGGCATCAAACAGATTTATCATTGAAAATATCTGTGGGCTTGTCTTAACAGGAGATATATCTACAACAATCAGGCTCGATACCAAATCAGACTGAAATTACAATATATATTATTCATGTATTCATATCCATTTCAGTTTATTCCATATGTAACCAAATTCTGTCTTATATTGATAAAAATTACGATCAACTTACACAGAGTAGTGACAACACCATGGCAGTGCGCCCGCCCATACTGTGTCCCATTACGGAGACTTTTGATATTTCCAGCTTTTTGAGCAGCTTCATTACGTCATGCGCCATATGAGGGTAAGTGTGTTGAGGTGAATGTTTACTGTCGCCGTGGTTTCTAGCATCAATACTAATGACCTTTCTACCAGTCTTCTTATGAATGGCTTTGCTCATACTGTTCCAGTTATTTTTCGACCCCAAAAGTCCATGTAATATAACTAGCGGAGGCATCGCTGAAGTATTATCAGTATATTCGTAAGATGAATAAGCCAAGTCCACTGTTTCGGCATTGCTGGTGGTTGTTGCGCTTCTTGTAATTAGGGGATATAAACGCCATAATGTACTTGTGCATATTTTAGAAATATTTTTTGTTAAAATCAAGTTAAATAACATGTTTGTCATTGAACATTTTGAATGACAGTCCGGGTTTAAGAATCGGAAATCGGTATGTCTCAGGGTGGAAAACTTTAAAAATATTTTCCTACTTTACAGCTTGATAATCATAATCGTTTATTGGCATGAATTGTATTTTTATACAGATGTTATGGTATAATATAAGTATCTAATACAATTCGACTACCTATTATACACAAGCAAATATGTAATATTATTTTATTTTTTTAGTGTTGTTTATTAGTTATTATTAAGGAATACATACAGTTATCATAAAATAAATAATTAAAACATACAAAAAGCAATCAAGTTTCCACTTATGTAGACTAAAATGATAAATAGTGTTGACAAAAACTATAATCATCCGTTGGTTTCATTATTTTAATAACGTATTTTTGATTTCAAATATTCTAGGAATTTATACTTAATTTATTTTAGAATTGGAATAAAACTAATAATGTTTTAATGTTACTACCGCTGTTGCCCCTAACATTAAAACTAATTTTATCATCTCGTCCTTTTACATGCATATGGCGGAAATGACAATCATTGTTGTTTTGGTCAGAAGGTTATCCATTCTTCCGACTACGGTGGCCAGAGCCCAAGTGTCATCTCTCTCATGAAAAACATACAACCTCAGGATGGACGTCACACAGAGCCCGAGATAACTTAAATTTCTAGGTGGAGTCTCGTATTATGTCCCTGGTTTGGTGATCTTGTAAAGGCCAATAAGACCAAAAGCATTTACAATTGGCATACTATTTTAGATCTAAATATCGTAACCGTAGCTATTACTCATTTATTATTATCTCCGTATATATTTATTTTCTAATAATTTCTTATACTTTCTAAATAGGATAATAATACCTCTATATATTTCTTCTTTTTTGTTGTTTGTTAAAGGAGACGCTTAAAAGCTTTTTTTAGACAATACACAATAGAGATTATTTTATCTTTAGGTCTAGCCTTATCTGTGGACTATTGAATTTAAATTATATATACTCTTTGGAAATAAGAATCACCAACTTAAAATTTGACATTTGACACTTGACAGTTATTAAAAGGTTAAAGCTAGAACTTAGAAGTTAGAACCTGCCTGCAGTTGCGAATCCAAAGTTTTTTTTATCTTTTTTGTTTAATTGAATACAATTGTAAATAATATATTAATGTAAATACAATTTTGAATCGTCTATTTGATATGGATGAAAATGTAGATTGTTTTGAAATTTGTAACTTTCATTTCGTAAATTAAGTTTTATTTATTATTTTGTTCTTAAAATGCTGATGTAGAAAATTGAATTGATACAAATTCTTTATTTTGTTTGACTATAAAACGCATAAATAAAAAACCTTACAAAATGATGGCTGGAAAAGGTAAAAACAGTAATGTATATTTATATTATTCCTTGTTGATAGTGCTGTTTACTAATTTGTGTTTGCCAGCCTCAGATAATTCATAATAAGTAAGTATATTGATTGAAGTCCAGTTATTGTGTGAACTTTTTAACATATATTAGTTTATTTCAGTCATGGAAACTGAGGAACAAAACAGAATCAGATTTCAAGTGGAACTTGAATTTGTGCAGTGCTTAGCCAATCCTAATTATATTCATTGTAAGTTGAAACTGTATTATTTCATTTGATTTATTTTTATTCTTAATACAAAAACCACAAGCTAAACCTCAACATAATTTCTGTAAAGTTGTTATACTATATTAAGAACATAATAACTCAGTTTTGTAATGACATTTAGGTTAAGTTTTAGTATACTAAGTACTTTTATTTACGTTAGGTGTTACTATTGTGCATATAACAAGTGTATACACTTTTGTTAAGCACATAGCTACTTCCTTTAAATTATGTTGAACAAATTAAATATAATAAATTTAAAATATTAAAATTCCATAAAGTTATATTTTGTAGAACAATGTTTATACAGGTTATAAGCATAAACATTATTTTAGTTAAAGATTGTGTCTGATTAAATATTAAAATTATATATGATTTTAATTTAAATAGTGAGTGAGCAGCCACATAACCTTAGTCTTAGTTTCCAAGACTGGTGGTGCCTTGGCAATGTAAGGAACGGTAAATATTTCTTACAGAGCTATTGTCTATGGGCAGTGGTACCATTTATCACCAGGTGTCCCTTAAGACTTATTATGTCACAACAAAATCATACAGTTTTTTTTGTCATAGTTTTAGCACAACGTGGCTATCTGAAGGAGCAGCCATTCATCAACTATCTGAAGTACCTTCAGTATTGGCGTGAACCAGAATATGCTCGTTATCTGAAATACCCTATGTGTTTGCACTTCCTAGAATTACTACAACATGAAGCATTCAGGAGAGAATGTGTCTCCGCTCAGGTTGGTATTGTTACTAATATTAATTTATTAGGTCAGTCTACGGTTTTAATATAATAGAACTATTACACTTTGATAATGATAGAAACACCTTAAACTAAGAGGTACCATCAACAAAACTAGCTATATAAGTAATACAAAATATCATTCTGTATATTTATTTAATAAGTAGTAAGTTACACCATAAACTTATCACTAAGCACTTAAAATTAATAACTGAATTGGTAACATTCAAAGTGATATGTCTTTAAAGGTGTGTATATCCATACCTTATAGCTTTATTCAATTCATCTGTAATAGACATTCAACAGTTAATAGATTATCATACTAATATTAAGAATTTTTTCAATTGCCTAATGCTGTGGTTCAATTTTCTCATTGTTAATTAACACTCTTCAATCATGCACAATTTCTTGTCTCTTTTGTTAAATTAATAGGTTGATTGTCATTTATTTTAGGTTTGCAAATTTATGGATGACCAAGCTATTTTGTTATGGCAACATTACACGCGACGGCGTACGCGTACCCTACAACCGCCGGATGCGCCTGCGCCCCCCGCACCCCCTGCGCCGCCACAACAAGGACAACCAAGGCAACAATCATAACTAAGTGCTAAAGTGAACATTGAGTGAACAGTTATCTAAAATGAAATATGGAGTATTGAAGGAAATTATTGAAAGTTTAATGTTGCCTGAAATTAAAACCTAAGATTTCTATTTGGTCCTCTCTTTGGTTAGTATCTCATAAAGCTAGGAACTGGGTAATGGCAACTATTGTTTCAAATTCTCAATATGCTAGTGATGACAGTTTCCGGGCAAAGCTCATGTTCAACTAAAGCATTAATAATCTTGATGATCATGTTTCCCATTTTTCATCAAAGGAATATTTGGAAGGCCTTACCCCTCGTGCTCTGTGTGTATCCTTGCTCAGTTTGACTTACTTGAATTTGGAAAGGACAATATGGAAACAGTTGAGTTGCCAATACAGAAATAACTAACAATTTTTGTGGAATTGCAGCTTTATCGCAATTAGTTGATTTTTATGATGATATCTCCTAATAATATGATATATTGGTTAAAGTAATTTATCATACAATTGTCTGAGACTGATTGAATAATTGTGAGAAAGTATAATAATGTCTTTCAGAATAAAATGTTAAATTTAAATATGCTATTTATTGTCTTTAAAATGGGGATAAGTAACTGTTGCTAAACGTCCCATTCCATCTGCAAACTACGTTACCAGATGAGAAAAGATCTGAAACTTATTAAGATTAACTCTGAGTAAAACATTGTAAGCTATTTTCAAATCATTTATTTATTAAATGGTTGTATAGATTTACTTTGTCTCGCAACACATAAGACTCGTAATGTGATGTAGTATAAGAGTTCCACTGCACTCATCATACTGAAGCCCATGCAGAGACCAAGAAGTCCACCAGTGTTCGCTGAAAAAATAATTACGAGTTGTCATCCAACAGAAGAGAAGAGTTAACAAATAACTTTGTTCTTACATATAATATCTTGTATGATATAACTAAATCTTGTATGATTTCGATAGGATTTATTTACTGACCGACTTCAGCCATGGCGGTTATCTTGCCATGCTATGACTAGCCAATTGTGCAGGATATAATATAATGTGCACTCTGGACATTGTTTATTATTTATTTCGAGTTAATGTGTTTGTTCTGTTTTATTTGGAAAAAACAGAACAATTTAAAAATCATCAAATGATTGAAAATGAACACCGACCATCGGACTAGCTTATTGTGACGACGTTCGGTTGTACGCTACACCAGGTACTTTTGATTTCATATCAAATTCATCAATAGAAATCTGTTTTATCAAATTTACCATTGATTCATTTCAATTTTTAAATTTATATTTTGTATATAATTAAAAATAAATACGTTCAGTAATTCAAACACCGTTTTATTTCCAAAATTAAGTATCTATCTCTAACAAGTCGGGTTAAGTCAGTATTTGGTAGAATACATAAAAACTGTTTATAAACGTCCCACTGCGAGGTAACGCCTTCTGAAGATTTGGTGGTCTGTGGTAGATTTTCATCCGATATGTAGATTTCCTCACGTTTTTTTATCTCACCGTCAAGCATGAGTTAATAAAACAAAACAAAAACATTATTCGTTAATGTCGAAGACTAATTAAAATGAGTGGTTACCTATCCGGTAACCAATCATTTTTACTATTTCTATGAATAAAGACTTACATAAAAATTCCGTGAGTCCGAATATTTCTCCTTTTGTGAATCTCATGAATGAATTATCTTCAAAGTAAAAATGAATTACTAACATGTTTTCACTGAAATAAAAGTAATAAGACAGTCTATTAACAATACTATCGATAAACTATCGATAAGATCGCTTGCACCTTAACTACCGATAGACTATCGATAGTGGACTTATCCATATGCAACACTATTATTATAAGTAATTTTATCTTATTTGAAACGATAGAAAGCTATATTTTAAGGAAATAGCGTACTATTGTTCGCCGGTTTCCAAGAATTTTACAGATCAGTGCTGTTTATACTTATTGGTCATAAACAAACTGGGAACTTTTTTATTGTAAAATAAACAAAAATGTAATTATTACGTACGTAAAATATTCTGCGGTTTTGTTTTGCGCTAGGGTAATGCTCTGGATGTAGTGGCCTACGAGAAATTTGCTTAGCATCGCGCTGCTCGGTCTCTCGAAGTAAGAGATCTCTGTGCAAGCTGGAAGACATTCCTCGCAAGCTCTCTCGCGCCCTGTTAACAACGGCTGTTTATTCGATTTTGGGACTATTGGGGATATATTTGTGGAGAGTGGGAATTGTGAAATAGAGAGCGCGGACCTGTGATTCCGCAAATGTATGTGCACTATATTCTATAGGTAATATTCCATCAAATATATCTTGCACCATTCATTCGCTTGCAGTATTTTTCTGCTAATTGTTCAGCACCATCGCCAAAAGTTTGTCTTCTATTATAAGTGACATAATAAATGTATACGAATCGATCATTATTACGCGATATGTGTGTTTTCCTGTTATAGTTTTATTATTTATCGATCCATAGTAATCGTTGCATAATAATCAGTTATCAAACAGCCTCTAGTGTCAATCATACCTATATTAATACTCATCAGCATAGTTCTGGTATAGGTTGATATCAGAGTATCATATACATATATAATATTAAATGAGCACTTGCAGTAATCATTTCTCTTGATCATCTTGAAAATCTATTCATTGCTGTTTTTCGTGACCGACACCCGACATATGTAAAAGACGACATAAAAGCTCATACGCAAGTTAGATAGGACAGGGGATTTGATTGTACGGGTTTTTAAATTACGACTCTACCCAATAAGAAATCAACTTCGGATAAATGTCCCGGCAAGTGGGAGCGGGCTCTTACTTATGGCATAATGCTATTATTATGCATATATGTATTAATAATTTGTCCTAAGTTTTTACTCGGTCCATAACGTTATAAAGTATTGTTTTTAAAGCGTCAATGTCAATGGTTTACGGGCCGCCTTATAAAAAGTCGCAGGATCGATCCTGACACCTTGGGCTATTGTCGTCCCCATTCCTAACACAAGTGATAAGCTTAAAAGGAGGGATTTTAGTAATTCCTTAATTTGGGGTATTTTTTTAATATAGAATACTAGCAGTATTCTATATAAAAAAAAACTGTACTCTATCTATTAAGTACATTACCACGAGGAACATATTTCTTCATATTGCCGTAACATTTAGCGTCTGCTTTGCCACATACACGAGTTGTCTTATTTTCTGAAAATAATAAATTATAAATATTAATTAGGTTTTGTATATTTATTTCAACTTGTATTAAAAGTTTTATAATAGAAATTTTAATAGATGTCGATGTCTGATGTGTTTCGTAATTTTTTTTTGTTCCTGTTCGATACCTCAACATCGAGCAGCGGTAAGTGGCAAATTTATGTCACCTAAATTGCAGAGAAAATATTAATAAATAAGCACAATATATGAACACAATTTTTGTATCATGACGCAGAGCTGAGTTAACTCAAAAACAAAGTGTATCCTTTTTCCTAGATAGCGGAGAAAGCTCATAGAAAATCTTGGTCGACAATTTTAGTTTTATTACTAAACTTTTCTAAGCTCTTTTCTTCTAAGGTTCGAAATGGCCCAGTTATTAGAGCACGTTTATTTTAACCAAATAATGTGGGCTCAAATTCGGGCAAGTATCTCAGAATTTTTGAAATGAAATGTGTTTATAATTCATCTGATTGTGAAACATGCATGTGCCGAATGAAATTTGTCACGAGTGTTTCCACTATGCCGCATTGACACAGTGTGCTGGAATAACCTTCAACACCTTTTCCGTTTATTTTCCAAACCATACTTAATTTGACGTCTGTATAAATAACTCTAAGGATGTTTTATTTGAAACTGATGTAGTGGAAAAGTGTTATGAATTTTTATCAATGTTTATTTATTTATAGATTCCGAAACTATTAGAACTTGAAATGGCGTTTTTACGCTTTATTAAAATGTTTAGAAGTGGTTTTTAGTTGTACACGGTTTACACATAAAATATAATATAATGTATATAATATTACGTACTCGGCATGTAGTAAAGCACACATTTGCAAACATCCAACATAATACGAGCTTCACATTCCATTTCGCAGTTCCTCAGTGTGTAAGTTCTGTAAAACAAACCAATCATTATTGAATTCTATGTCGTGGTCTATTAATACGGACCTACTACGAATATAATTCTTAGAATTTTCATAGAATAATTTCATTATTTGATGATATTGCCGCTGGTTACACGTTAGAAAATGAACGCTACGGTTACTGAAGTTGTTTTGTTTTATCTTAACATGATAATTACCTGTAGAAGACTAGTTTCTTTTCACTGGAGAAGAGACAAAGTCTTTTATTAACATCAATGAATTTCAAAGTCGGTTGCGCGTCTAGAATCCTAGGTTGTATTGCCACACGAGCCTCAATCCCGGGCCCATAAACCTCCCCTAGTTTTGCTATATTCGGCGTTTCTGTCGGGTTATGTAGAAGTATCTATAGATATAAGGAAAAAATCATTTTTTTTTACAGACTTGTCTCACACTTTTTGTCACTTGTCTCAAAAATTCTTAATTTTATAAGTAATCTATACTTGGCAGGTAGGTTCTTTATAAGATGTAGATATTCGCTAAGATTTTACGAAACTCCACCCCTAAGAGGGTAAAACGGTGGTTGGATGTTTGTGTTTTATAAATTTCGCACGGGTAAACCCGCATGTTCAGCTAGTTTATTATAAAAGGTGAAATATATTCATTTTTCTGGGATAAAGACCTACGTGATATTCTAGACTATATCTATATCTCATATCTAAATCATATCATATCTCTATATCTAAATTGATTATGATTATGATATAATTAATTTAACATTGTGGACCAAAAGTCATATACTTATAAACAATTAGATATTTTATCTAATTCTTTATAAGTATATATATATAACTTTTGGTTTTAATTATGTTGAAAGGAAAATTATGACTGCTGTCCTTTGATAGAAATAATTAAAAAAAACAGATTATTCTACAGACTGTCGGTCTAACTTAAGCCACTTGAGCTTCATTGTACTCTTCAGTGCATTCATTTTTAATTAATATGCATTTCGCGAGATAGTATGTATACCTGACAATTTGACAAGATTATCACTTAAGTTTATCAAGTGAATGAGTTATCAACTTGTAAACAATATTTTTTAACGTAAATATCAAAAACTATTTTTCAATAATAACAAATATCCTCGAACTTTCATTCGACTCATTAATTAAATTTAGAAGACAGTTAAGGTCGTTCTTATTTAAATTACTTTAGATATATTATTTATATAGATGAGCACTAATGAGCCCAGGTAATGAGAAGGTATTTCAAAGATTTACTGGGTCTAATGATTGCGAAAAAAAAACACTTACCTTAAAACCGGGGCTTTTGGTAGACGCACAATAGTATTCAGCAACATTAGCATCTAACACTAATGTTAAACCATGATCAGTTCCGATTCCTAAGCAGCGTTAAAGATATACAATTTTTATTAAACAATTAGACACAGATATAAAAAGGCATTTTTTTATTTTTATTATTGAATCATAATCAATATATTCTTTATTAAAGTGGCTTCATGAAAACACTTTTGAATCGTCATGTACAATGTTGAATTAAATGTAAAGCTACCTCCGGTTCGGAAAGTAGATTCTACCGAGAAGAACCGGCAAGCTACTCAGTAGTTACTCTTTTCCACTATTTTAATTACAACGAATGCCATTAAAATATAGTTCATGTTTTAAATAGAAACCAATAAATACTAAGTTCAAGCTTTTTATTTTTAATATAATATTGCTTTAAGTGTGAGCCTTAATTCTCAATGTTTTTTAACATGATCTTTAAATTTTTTATTAGGCCAAGTTAAAAATAACTGAAGAATCTTAATAGTTTTCATTTCCTCCTCGTGTATAGCTATACAATGATTGTCACCGTTTCTTTCGAAAAAATCTGTGTTATTGTGAATATACATAACATTGTTGTAAACATATTGTGAAGCAATTGTAAGTATACTTGTTCTATATTACAAGACTTCTACATGTAAACTATTTTTAAGTCATTTTGGCTGTAAAAGCCTTGAGCCGTATATGTTACGGCGCCGAGTGGCGAGTAGGTACCTAATTAAATGCTGTTGTGAAAAACGTCCGACATCAAGGTACACTAAAAACTAAAATCTAATTTTTATTCATGTAAAACATAACATTCGAAGTTTTTTCATATAAAATTAGGTACCTATGTACTTACCCTTTGCCCTCCAAGGAAATCCGTCAGCCGGTGCATTGTCTGGGAATCCACTTTCAGGAGTCCAATCCACAGACGGTAACGGAAATGTTATGTTCATGTCATTTAGGTCTCTACTACAATAACAAATTATTACAATTTTTAATATTACTATTCTATATTTAAACCAATCAAAAATTAAAGTCACTGTTGGCATCTAAAACTACTTACAAATAAAAATAAGTATCAACAACGTGCACATTTACGCAGATGGGTGGTATTTAACGGATATTTTGCTACAAGATGTTTTTTTCACAATCCATTTACAAGACCGTTGCTAAGCTGACTGGTGAACCTGTTAAAACCTGCTATATTTGTTGGATCGGTACTTTTCACGGATTCTGGAATACTGTTGCGTATTTATTTATTTATTTATTTAATATTTGGGAAACAAACAGATATAAAATATAATCTGATTACATAATACAATTTCAATATCACATTATCCAGCGAAGTTTCCACCGATTGATAAAACATAAAATGCACTCAAATATTTTAACACAATTAGAGAAAAATTATTGGACAATATTAAAAGTATATAATTAAGTTAATTTAAGATTGTTATAAATATTATCTTTAAATTTAATCAAAGACAAATGAAATATATCAATGTTCCCAAAATGCTTATTATATTCGCGACAAGCTCTGATTAGAAAACAGTTAGCATTATCATTCACCTATCGCTTTCGCCGAAAAATAACGTGTATGATAAAACGAACCAGCGCAACGGAAAGTGTGTGAATGTCTTAGGTATAATTTTAATTCACTTACGGATTCCGGAACATATTTTCCCGATGGACCACGTTAAATGTGCAGCAAAGACCTTCATCAGTGAGCTGGGCATTGAACAGGTCTTGACAATTCATACTCGCTGAATTCCAAATACATAATGATAGCATCTCGTTGCACGGTTGGGTTACCTATATTATTGTATACAAGTTTATTATGATTTACTTCGGGAAAACACTTCTTGTTTATTTTAAAACTAACCAGGAAAAATTTATTTTATTTGCGTTAAACATATATTTTTGAAATCCACAGTGAAGTGAATTAAGTTATTTTTTTTCATTACCTATGAGTGTAGGTTTTCTATAAATATTTAAACTTAAAGAAGCGATCTATATACATATTATAATTACAGTTCATATTTCCTGCGGGATATACCTTTAACATAGTCTTCTGGCGTACTGTCAAATATTATAGATACTAATTAAACACAATTAGATTTAGACGTAGGCAATTCAACAACTTTTTACTAATTGTTATATTCCTGAAAGTTAAGGGTAGATAATTCCTAATTTTCACTGTCGATTACGAGATGAAATAAAAAAAACATATGGAACACATTCTAGCAATTCCCTCAGCTCGCAAATTTGTGTAATTATTTACGTAATTAGGCCTCATTATTCTTATTAAATACAATATCCTGAACTGCTTCGTTTTCTAGATTCTTAAAAGGACTTCGGTTAAGTCTTAGGCCGGGATATCAAGATATTACAGATATTGGCAGAGTTATGAGTTTATAAAATTGGAATTTAGTACAAACATTGATAAGAAAAGAGCGTGTATGGTCCCAGTCGGCGTTTCCAGCAATATTATCTTCAAAAATATCAGCATCCGTCTGATCTGAACACAGACTTTCTAGCAGCTTTATGTCGATCGAATCGCTAAACAGAAAAAAAATATTCTTGATTTATTTACTCACGATAAAGATAAACCATTAAAAAAATTAAAATAAAACAATTTATTCTTGGAATAAACAAAATGGATTATTTATTTCGGAATCTTAATTTAAAAAAATATGAAAATTGTAATGATAAATTACTAAAGACAGTATTATTTTACAGATTACATTTGTACCCATGATTGTCACTTTAAATATAATAATTAGTTTCGGTGCACAAAGCCTCGAGGCTTTTGGTTTCCTGTCAACAAACGATGTTACGAATTACGAAACAATAACACTTTGTCTTTCTTTGTTCTGCTTTAATCCGGTTGGAATGGTGAGTGGGCCAGTGTATTAACAGGAACAAGAGACAGAACATTGCTAGTACAATGATAGCGTAAGAAATAGCCAATATTACTTACAGAGTCCGTGTTTTATATAGATGGTATATCTTTCAAAATAAATAAAAATTAAAACTATTAACATAATATTGTATATTTATTTACCCAAACTTTTTGTATCGTTCAGCAACTGATTTCTTAGCTTGATTGACGTTGCAGATCGTGAGTGCAGGGAATGGTAGTTTATGAAGAGGCATGTTTTCTGGATTAATGCTTACGATCATAGGTGACATTCGCCATTTTGCGTAAACATTTAAAATGAAGAATCCTGCGCATATCAAGGAACTACCAAACGCGATTAACCAGAAGAACCTATAAATTATAAATAATTTTCAATCAAATTAGTCGATTCCTAAGTCCGAATTTGACAGTAGTATAAAATCGAAACTACTATTACTATATAACTGATACTAACTTCAGACTGCCTCGTTGGTCTAGTGACTAGTTGGTTTGCACAGCGTGAAAAGAAAGACTAGCCATAAGGTCAAAGTCCCGAGGTTCTAGGTTTAAACCACAAGTAGGGCTGATAAAAGGTTATTGGTATTTTCCATTGAATGATTTTGAGTAACAGTCTGGTAGTTAGAAGTGTGTACACTTCTATGCCTAAAAAGCACGTGATATCGTTGGTCATGTGCCTAAACTCTTACTGATCGTGTCAGGTTTTCCGTTCCATCGGATTATGAAAGTGAGGAATAGAGATTGCACCTGTATTTGTGCACTTGTGCATTTGGCCCGTGTAGTTGTAGTTGTCTTCCTTGAGATATCGGTTAGGACAACATCAGCATCAAATATGTAAGTTAGTAAACTTATGCCCAGTTTGAACGCTTCTTTAAATTCGTCTGTAAACTGTTATATAATTCGTCATCTGTGCCATTCACTGGCAAGTTTCACGAAAGTGTACACGGAACAGTAAAAAATCTTTTCCATGAAATACATGTACATATTTGTCAATTTTCATAATGATCGGTCAAAAAGTATGTAAGTCTAAAATAGATATACAAATATATATTTTATATATATGTAATCGATTCGATCAGTTAAGTTATTAGGTCGTGACGCTTGAGAAGCTAAATATATATTTTTTTAATTACGTAGATAGTTCTACATGCAAGATATTTATTTCGCCTGATGAACTATCTATACAATTAAATGAAACTTAGCACGAGCTAAGTTCGATTTACTTGTAATTTAAGTATGTGAAAATATAAAGCCTGATATTGGTATCATACATATTTAAGTAATAATAATGTGCCTGCTTTGATACACAAAATTAAGTAAATGATTAAGTTCTGTTACTTTTTTGTTTCTAAGCGTCATAGTGTGAAAAAAATACCTAATCAATAAATCTATCTAAGGGTATCTACTTCGATAACAATGATTGAAATTGTACATATTTTATTATCTGATAAAAATAATTACTAGCGTTAACTTGATTTTAATGGAACTGGTTGAATACGCGAAGGAATTCACCTTCACACAGTAATAAATCATTATTATTTTATTTACTTACCGTTCAAACCAAGTCAGTTTTTTTTCACCGATGTAGCGAAGACCGTGCAGCGTAGAAGTTAACAAATATTCTCTAAGGTCTTGACTGAAGGACCGATAAAAATTTAGATGGCTTGAGGGTTTATTCTGCAGGAAATTTGGTACAATTAACATAAAAAAAATACGTAGATTGACAATGTTTAACTTATGTTTGTTTTACATAATAATTTTACTTTGCAAAGAGTCTTTTTAATGCAAAAAGCAATTAAATATTCAGCCTAATGAAATAAAAAAAGATTGTATATTAATTACAATTTTGATATTAGATATTCAATTACCATAATATTATATATATTTATTGATCACACTTTCAAGAAGCTTTCTAATGAAATGATGAAATTGCAGAATACACATGAACTGTAATCTTTTAACTAGAAGTTAGCGACTTTGTTATAATGTAAGTCTTTAGAGTGATTAAAACCAATTCGCTTAATAACTTACTGACCTCGGTTTTATTACGGCTCGGCGTTTTGTTTGTATTCCAGTCATACCACGGATTTGACGTTGATTGAGTAGCCCAGAAATTTTGCTAAATAATTTTAAACATTCGTTAATTGAGTTAATCGTTGTTTCATTAATCACATTACTCGAAATCAAGGCGCATGCCTCTAACTTTGCTTTACAAGTCTTTTTTTCTATACCTGGAGTTAATTAAGTTTAAAGCGCAACTGTTTCCATATTTAATTAACATACCATTTTAGGATTGTCCATCGGCATTTTTTTAATATTTGATTTATGTTTAGTGACCATTGTTTTGTAAGAATTTAACTTAGTATTTAACGTGTTGTGTTCGTTTTAACAGGAAATTCTGATCGACTAAAAACGAAAACGAAAAGCTACAAATTTCCATGATCTAACGTAATTCCACATTGTCAATGTTTGTGGTTTAATCGGTTGATGGCGGACATGACAAATCGACCTTGTTCCACCTTAGTTTACTTTCGATGGCAAAATTATACATTTTACAGGTATTCGTCGTTCTGACCTCATCCATGTAATTATTGATCTGAATACACCGTAAATATAACAAACAGCATTTAGTGGTTTAATCATAATACTTAATTCGACATTTGCATGCAAGTACAATTTGTATAAAGTGTATTATCCGTAAATATCGATCAATATTGAACAGCTAGTTTTATGTGATGTTCACCGTTTACACATTGCATGTCAAGTCGGCGGTTACAATTGTTTTATATAAAAATTTCAATAATTGAAGCACGCCATTTTGTTTAGGTGAAAGTATTTTGCTGCTATTTTTCATTTCATTGTTATATTTTAAGTGTAGGTGCCTAGATCTCAATTTGTGGCTGAGTGTGTATTGATGTTCTACAATTACATTACATTTTTTTTCCTTTGAAGACAGAAATGCGTGAATGAGTTTTATGCAAAAGTATAATTTATTAGTAAGCTAGAGCTAGACTTTTTGAAAGTCAATTTGAACGTCTAAGGGTGATTTCTGTTTAAGTAAGACAATGTTTCTTTAATAAATCATTTTTTTATTTTTGTTTATTATATTTCGTTTATGCATACATATAATTATTTATTATGTACAAAATGTTCGTATAACAGAAATTTCTTAGGAGAAGTAACAAAAGCTACAGGAAGGAATAGTCTGACGCACTAGCACTTGAAGATATTACTAAACGAAGAGGAGATCGAAGGAGAAAGAGGAACTAAAAGTGTCTCCAGGATGTCACTTACTCGCATTATCTGAGAGCGTGACACCCCAGAGAAGTTTAGTTACCCGGAAAGAATAGAAGGGAAATGAATCACCAGTGCTGCTGGGGGTGAGCGGGAGCAGCGTGGGAAACTTGTGAGTGGGCCGCTAAGTGAGCAGCGCGCGCAGCAGCAACCTCAGGGGTCTCAAGGATACCAGCGCCGTTTTGGGCAAGTCTGATTTGAGCAGGAGGTCCCTGCCAGGAAGGAGCACCGTTCCATTTGTTTTGAGCGGGGGCGTTCCATTGATTTTGAGCGGGAGCGTTCCACTGGTTGTGAGCGGGGGCGTTCCACTGTCCGTTGTTGTTGGGTGCGCTGTTGGCGGCAGAGAGAGCGGCAAGGTGGGCGGCACGAGCCTGTGCTACTTCAGGGGTCTCAGCGACGGGTGCTGGGGCGTGTCCGGCAGCGTTCCATGCGGGAGCAGCGGCGGCAGCGTTCCATTGACCGGAGTTGTCGTTCCATTGACCAGAGTTGTCGTTCCACTGGTGAGCGTCATTTTTCCATTGGCCAGAGTTGTCGTTCCATTGACCAGAGTTATCGTTCCATTGTCCGGAGTTATCGTTCCACTGTTGAGCTTGAGCACCGTTCCATTTTTGTTCACCACCCTGCCAGTACTGTTCGTTGTTCCAGCGGGGATCGTAAGAGCCATCATCTTGAGGGTTGGGGTTGTTTTGGGAGGCTTTTTGAAGGGCGGCGTAGTGAGCTGACCGAGCTTGAGCTACTTCGGGTGTGTCTAAGATGTTGCGGCCATCTTGAGACAGCGCAATGTTGGCTGGAGGGCCGGTCCATCCAGAAGCATGGGCTCCACACGCCAACGCCAAGCAAGCTACAACGATCTGTAAAGGAAATATGACTTGAAAAACCAAAATTTTTATTTTAATTTTTGTGCTGGTATAAAACTTTTCATCGATTATTTTCATATAATATGTGATCTTTATGAGTACCGAATGGTACATTAACATTAAGATCATGACATTAAAATTAACTTTACAAAAAATACGCCGATAAAAAGACCTCGAATTACGCACTTATTATGCAAATTTAGGTCCAAAAATGTCTTGTAAATTGTAATTTTATTTTTCGAATTACATATTATGACCTGGTATATTATTTGACTGATAATGTATTATTACAGCATAAATGTAACCTTCGATAGATATCAATGCTAATGTTTAAATTTAAATAAATTATTAAACACAATATTTCTTATTATTTAAACATTGTTTTACTATTTCAACGAAAATATATATATTAAATTTGTTTATAAAAGTAACCTATACACAATTGTTGTTTAAGGGAGTGATAAGTCAAGAAATATGTTTGTCTATGTCTTATTTCGAATTTCAAATCAATAATTGTTAAAACCGATAAGTAATATTTATAAATAAGGTTGTAATTTTTTAAATAAAGTGTTACTAATGGATAACCCTGAAACATGCATGCCAGCGATTCAGGTGTAAAAAGGTTTATTAACGGCACATTTTTTACATTTCACAATGATCATAAACTAATTGAATTAAATCGAAGTTACTAACGACAAAAAGTTACTAACGATAGTCATACAGCATTACTCAAGTGTTTTCTACATGCCGGTATTTCAGAATAGTTTTTTTTTATTGAATAAATAATGAGAGCCCTTGTATTGTGAGAAATAATATCAATGTTAACGAGTGGGCTGGGTAGTATGTAGTGATAGAGACTACGTGTTTATTCTACGGCACATTCTAAATAAGGATACGAGAACATTATAGGTATGACAAACAAAATATATAATTATTGCTTGAAATGCAATAAAATTTACACGCAATTATTTTTAAATTCAATTTTATACCAGCTCTAAATGGCTTTATTATAAAGCAATTTAATGTTATTTTATTGGAAATATACGACGATCCACGAGCACAAGCAAGAATGAAATCAATACGATGAATAAAATTAAGTCATATGTATGTATGTAGTCACGCAAAAATATAGTATGTGTAGCTAATGATAGCAATAGAAAATATATATTTATCGTGAAAGTTAATATGGTCGAAAATTTAATAGATTTATCATGGAATTCGTGGCGAGCCTATGTTCAGAATCACGTAATGATGTCAGGGCTTGTGGTCATGTCCGATCCGATCAGTTGAGTGAGATAATCAAATGACTAATTTAGACATCACTCACGTCAAATAACTAGAATAATCAAATAATGTTTTGTAATTTCTATTAAAATAATTTAATTATGTTAAGTTTTTCACACGACAAAAGAACAAAGACGATTTAATAAATACATTTTACAAATGTAAGACAAGCACGCGAAGTTACAAAATTGTTGATAAAATCGCACGTGTTTGCATTTCGACCTTCTTTTAGATCTTATGTATTGTGTGGTGAAATTAATTCATTCACAATGATGAATCGTTACCTATATAGTTTACGTAAAAAAAAAATCACTTAAAATGACTCCTAGAGTACTCAGGAAAAGTTAATTTATTCCATTCTGGTCTTGAACAAAAAATATCTCAGTGCGTAAATGATCGCATGCGCGAAACAAAGCAAAGTCAACGCTTTCGTAGATAATTGACAATAAATAAAAGTAAAGCAGTACTAAGTGAATGGCGTCAAGGTCTGAAGGCTGTCCGAAGGTCACGGAGCAGGAAGCCAGCCTTCCGGACCTGCCCACCGCCACATAGTGACTGGTTTCCCTCGCATATCAATATGACATTTTTTTTTATATGTCTCATGACTGTGCTATGTGTTTCTAGAACTTTAGGTCGGACTAGCTAAAAAGCATTTTAAAATTTTATCGAATGGTTATTTGAATATCTTAGTTATGAAAATCGTGAAAATACTAAGTACCATATTTAATTTTAAAGTTCAGATACAGTTTTTATAGAGGTGGGCGTATTATAATTTGATATAATTGGTATATCGATACTGCGAGTTGACGCGTAGGCCTGCCCTTCTAAATTAGCGTGCAATGGAATGCAGACAAAAAGCCAGTGAGCGGCGAGGCGAACGACAATAACAAACAACTTATCCGGTAGTCTCCGGAATATTTTTCCACGGGCCCCGATTCAATAATTCATGATATGAAAATGATAAATTTCATCAGTACCTTAAAACCCTTTCACGTAAATGTTCTTTACAAATAGAATCACATATCAAAATACAAAGAATTTATAATAAAGTGTTTCAATTGTAGCTTATTAGATTTATATGTCGATCGCATTGATTAAAATCGTTATCAACACTAGTAAGTATTTCATGCACGATGCGTGAACATTATGAATAAATTAGACCTCAACCTTATTGCTTCAAGATTAAGATACAGTTGACGTATAAGATATTGCGGCTCGCAACACTGGTCCATTTGACATTGCATGCTTAAATGGATTATGATCAGACCGAACGAGTTAATTGGTGATACCTGTAAGCGTTCACCTTACTATATTTGGGCGTTTTACGTAGTAATTGCGATTGCACATTATCATACGAATTTATATTTTCATTTTGAAAATGCTCTTGAAATCGACGACAATAATAAGATAAATGTGATGACTTATCAAAAAGGTTTATACAACACAAATAACGACGAAAGATTTGTATAGCATTGTATATATTTTATGTACCTTTGTACTTAGTAGTATTATAATTATGCGTCCAAAGTTATAATTTTAAAAACTACATTAATTCATATGTCATTATGAGAACACAGTATCGGTGTTTGAGTCGTCCTCTGAACTTCAGTGAAAATAAGTGAGTTGAGATGTTACCACGAATAATATTATAAAAAGATAATTTAGTTATTACGTGATTAAATAAATAATAAACGTTTTTAAGGGTATTAATATATTTTAACAAAGAATTTACGCTATGCATTTTCTAAGGATTGCATCAATCGATAACTTTCAATGTCATTGAAACGCGCACGCGGAGGGTGGCGTCGGTTCGCGGGAATATTTGTGCTCTGATTCGCTACGCTTGAAACCTTGTAACAAAAAAAATGTTGCTAACTCTATCAATAGTTGAATGTGTATTAAAATTTTGCTGATACATTTTTTGGTTAAATTATTGAGTGATTTTTATCTGAACATATGTGATTGGCAAAATCTAATTTGGCGTGTAACTTTTACAATATTTTTTTGACAAACTTTTTTCTTTTTATATTAAGCAAAGAAAAGTACAGGACAGTACTGTACTCTAGGCTATAATGTAGATGTGGAAAAAAAAAATTAAAAATAAATTGAAATTTAACTATTAACTAAGCATGAGCGTGCTGTATTCATATGAGGAAACAATTACAAGTGGAGCGCGAAGTAAAAAAATATTTCAGTGACAATGACCCGCAAGTCGCGTGCTGCGCGGGCGCACGGGCACTCTCGATAACTTTTTAATTTACGACATAGTCATTACGCTAGTTTACTCGTTATTTAATTTACAAGTTATCGTAATATGTCAATTCTAGAGTTCTGGTGTTAAAGGGTATCATAAATATTATTTAGATTTTATTGTCGATTTTACTTGTTATATTGACCTCCAGTTTTCGGTTTTTTCGTTACAATCGTTTCTCAAGAAAACCGTGAGGTATTTATACAGAAACAAAAGCATGCTCGTATATATTTTGTATACATGTCTAATCTGTCAAGAGTTATCTTGGAAATTAAATGAATTTGAGATGTTTGAGACATTAGAAACGATTCTTTACCAATAGCTTTATAAATCGATCGTAAATTATAATTTAATTTACACTGCATAATGTTAACATTTATTCCGACGCTGTTAACAGAATGATATTGCTCGTTTATCGCTTTGAAAGCTTGTGAAAGAAACAGCTTGTTGTACTGCCATATAATTAGGTTATAGACTTGCTCAGGCAGGGTAGAGCCTAGCTATCCCGCAGCTTTGTATTAGGCGAGGCTGCTTAACAAAGTGCAGCGACTGGTTCGATAAGAGATACGACAATAAATTAAGTTATAACGTTTAAACTACCACCGGCGCGCAGTTAATCATTCGAAATATATCAATATTAGCATAAGTGATGTATACTAGATCATTAGATTGCCATTAATCATTAAAAAATTGTATAAAAAAAATATATAATTTTTTCATAGTAAAATACAGCGTGGAAGAAGAAATTAAAGTAAAAAAGTGTACTTACCATGGATTTCATTTTGAAATAAGAATTAAAGCACAGAAGTGAAAGAAAGAAAGAGTTATATATTATATATTGAGTTTTGTTTTTTAATAGCGCTGCTGAAAGACTAGTGTCTTCCAGGAATCGCTATGTTGAAGTGCAACTTGCGTCTGATTGAAATGAGGGCGGGAGCGTGTTTTTATACTTCGGCGCGTGCGCAGAGGGGGTGGTCGTAGTTCGCGCGTGAAAGTATTGGGACATGCCATTGATAATAGGCGAATATGATAGATACAAATTTCAATGGCAGACTTTTTGGACTTAATACTGCGTGTGGTGTTCAATGTTTTAAATAAACGAGCGCATAATTTTTATGATTTGACATTTGTACGGTGTGATTGTGATTTCATGTTATTCTTAATAATTATTATTAATAAAGTGATAATATAAGATAAAGTAATAATGTTTTTCTTAAACTCTATATTTAATAGAAGAAGTAATCTTATTACGTTCTATTTGACATAATTCGCAATATTTGTCTTTCTAGTTTCACTTGTGAAATAAATACAAATCGTGTTATTAACCGAGATATTAAACTTAAGATTCGATTTGATTGTATAATAGTAATATTAATTAAATTTTATTGTGCATGTGGATTAATAATAAACCTTTTTAATGTAAGTTCGATTGTCAATTTCTTAATAGATCATAACGAAATGTGTCTAACTGACCAGTAATATAAAATACATAGTTTTTTTAATTTTTTATAAGGTTTATAAGTAAAGGTGATTATTTAAATTATTATAAAGAATTTGAAGAATTAAAAAATAAATACATTTGATAATGTTGCTAGCAATTTAAAATTTTATTTATCTTATTTTTTTATGGTATTTATTTTATTGTATTGTAATCCAGATTTCTTAAGTTTCAAATCAATGCGATAATTAGAAATAGGTTATAAGTGACTTCCTAGATTTGTTTTCATTCTCACTAATAAGATCAATTTAAACATGATTATTATACATAATACGTTAATTCACGACATTGATCTTAATATTTCATTGCCAGAATGCCTTTGCGGTCCTAGCGCGGTTAATAGTTACATGTTATTCTAATATATTAATATATTTAAGGTATATATCAAAGTTATTGTGTTTGCATTTATAATAAGCATTCTCAAAGTAAATACTATTATATAATATTAAGTAAACAAATTATTATTGATCAGGATGTCTTATCACTGTAGTTTTATTTCAAACCAAGATTTTTTTTCATAATGTACAACCTGCTCAAGACGTCCTTTAATAATTAAGAATTATAACTTAATTTAACATAGTATTTGTCTTAGTTAGTATTTTTATCGTAACGTCAGTACATCTTAATAATGCTTATAACGTAATTGTTAAACGCTTATCGCTACAACATCGTTGAAGTCTTTACTAAGGAAAATATTAAAACATTTAAATCTTGTAGGTCTAAGGGGTAACAAAGAAAAATCTAATAGAAGTTAATCATTTTCCTTTAATAGATAAGGTTGTGTGTAATGTTTGTGTGTATACTAAGTATTCCTAGACGTACAAAAGGATATCTTCAATATATTTGTGTTTTGGTTTATTATAACTTTATATTTTGTTAAAGTTTAAATTGATTTACTTTACAAAAATTGAACAAAAAAAGGTGCTTTAAAATGAAAAGATATTCTTTAAAAAAAAATCACGTTAAAGATTATATAATGTATATAAATGCATGTGTGAGTGTAGGTTCGTGATTTTAATATATTATAATATATGTTATAAACATATTATTCGTATCATCTAACATTTTTAATGTATTTACTTTAGCGAGGCATAATTCGTAAACACATTCGTTAAGATGTATATCCTATGTTTATTACACATGAAAGCTTCAATCTGAAAACAGCTTTTGTAACATAGAAAGTTAAACATTACTGTATGGTGGTTGAATAATAGGTGGTACCCAGATTGGCTTGCAAATTACTTTATCACCGATGTGTTTAGATTTTTATAAAAAACCATACACCTTTTTTCGTATGACAGACGGACAGACACGTAAGCCACTTATATTGAATTCGTTCTTATTATATTTTGATTTGATATTTAAAAAAAATAAAGTTTAAAGAATTATGACTACGTTTTATTTAAAGCGGCTATTGTAACGAAGGCGAAATGATCTTTGGAAATTGCAACATTGCACTACTTTTAATTGCATTTAAAAAATAGTTTTATTGCTTTTATGACAGAGTATAATATTAACTGGAATTCTTGAGGTTTTGCATAAGTATTTTTAGGAATTCGATACACGATTGCAGAAGTGTCGAATAGAAAAGAAATGCAATATTTAAAAAATATTATTTTCAGACTTTAAAGTTTACATTTTAGAAGTCATTTTTTAATGCTTCTGATAAAGAATAGTTCATTGAAAATGATATCATCGTGCTCAATATTTATTAAACTAAGTTAGGAATCAGTTTTATTTGCTAACTCAAATAACAAAGAAAATAAAAATAAAAACTTATATGAGTTCTAATTGAGCCAATTTAGAGGTCCCATATGAGAGTCAATTCAGATCTCAAGACCTCGCCTTAAAATTAACGAGGTTAAATAAACTATTTCTAAACTGTAGATGTGTTACAAATATAAATAATGTATTAAATAAAAAATGCAATTATTATTTTTTTCTGAAGTAACGGAAGTAATTCGCGTGATATTCAATCGTAACTCTCGTCACTGTTAATATAATAGCCACTTTGAAAATAATATAGTCATGTTTATTGACTTCCTACTTTCTCTATTGCTTATTTTTCATATTTCTCATAAAGTTCATAAAATTGTTGTATAATGTGTAGCGCGATTTTTAAGACATTTTCTGCCTCGCACAACCACTCTGTGGAACCAGCTTTCGCCGACGGTTTTTCCGAACCGATACGACTTGGGAACCTACAAGAAAAGAGCGTACTCTTTCCTGAAAGGCCAACAACGCACCTGCAAGCCCCCCGGTGTTGCAGATGTCTATGGGCGGTGGTAGTCACTTTCCATCAGGTGAGCCTCCAGCTCGTTTGCCACCTATGACATAAAAAAAAAAAAAAATAGTAACAGCCTGTAAAATTTTCCACTGCTGGGCTAAGGCCTCCTCTCCCTCTGAGGAGAAGGTTTGGAGCTTATTTCACCACGCTGCTCCAATGCGGGTTGATATACACGTGACAGAGTTTCATTGAAATTAGACACACGTAGGTTTCCTCATTATTCTTTCCAACATCACGGAGAATGAGATGAATTTAAACACAAATTAAGCACATGAAAATTCAGTGGTGTTGGCCTGGGTTTAAATCCGCAACAAATGGGTTAAGATGCACGCATTCTAAACACTGGGCCATCTCGGCTCCAAAGTGCACCCACTTAATGTTTTTCTAATAAAAAAAGGCCAAGAAAAACATCGTGAGGAAACTTGTATGTGTTAGATGAAAATCCGTAGAATCTAAATGCATCGATCTTTATTGGAACAGCGTGGTAAATAAGCATAAAACCTTCTCGCAAACGCCATGAATCTGCCACATGCATAACCACTAACCAACCATTGAGCAGCGAGATGGTATAAACTCTAAAGAAGTTTAGTTTAGCTTCTACTCAGCACACTGGGACAAATCTTGCACTGTTTACTTGTGACAATTCTTATTAAATAATAATAATGTAATTCTTACGTACCCTCAACGTCATAGCCGACATGGTGGATTTGTTTTGTTGCATCAGAGACTTATTTTAAATATTGTTGTATGACTGTAATATCGAATTAAGACAACCATGTCCTGTAATGATATGTATACAGTTTTGTATTATAAATAAATAAATAAATTAATAATATCATTTTGTATAATTATTAAATCACAGAAATATAAATCATATTAATTAAGTGACACCAAAATAGTCGAATCATTGATGGGACGCTGTAATGTTGTAAAACGGTTCTATCGTGTGATTATTATCCTTATGAAAGCATAATAAAAACACATCACAATAAGCTATTTATTTTATGATTGCGAAACCGGTCAAGTGCGTGCAATACATATTGTCATATTATTTTATAAATAATTGTATTTTCATTTTCACATCAGTATATTTAACTCGATATCGATATTTTCTTTTGAATGAATGAATTATGTATATATATATACAGCCTAAATTTTATATGATAGTAACTTATAATGTTAAAAGATATTAGTCATTCATAACGATCATATCGACTTTACTTGTTGGTAGGGCTTTGTGCAAGCCTGTCTGCGTAGGTACCACCCACTCATCATATATTCTACCGTCAAGCAGTAATACTTAGTATTTTATGTTCCGGCTTGAAGGGTAAGTGAACCAGTGTAGCAGAACATCGTAGTTCATAAGGTTGATACTAAATTACATTATAGTTATGTTAGAAATTGTTTAAAATTTCATACGACGTCTATCTCTATGGGTCCTGGTGAGCATTTAACCTTAGAACCTTAGATAGACGCTAACCGACGCCATAAAAAAAATCCCCAAGCATGGGATCTATTGTTCCTTGGGTCTGTTATTACACTACCTCACTCATATAATATAATTGGATTTAAATATATTTTTTATAAACACAAATATATATAGAGATTTTACTTTTCTTTACTATTTGCATTATCATTAAAACTATATCTTGAATATTGTGTACTTTTTATATGACTATTATAATTATTTACATAACAGCTATAATTTATACGACATTACGTTACGGACAGTTATGAAAGCATTTCATGTGCTATAAAAGGCAATTTAAATAAAAAAATACACATTCTTTGTAATAAATTTATAAGTATACATAACTACAAAATAATTGCTTATAGTACAATATTAATTTAATATTGCAACATATGCAGGCTTGATTTTAGTCTTATTGGGTTGTTGAATGGAAATTCAAAGTACTAAGTCTTCTGATTCGTAACCTTTTGTTTTTTTATATTTCGCCGATTGTGAACGAGTTTTTACAAATAAAAATCTAGAATGATTAGTGTATATAAAAATAATATCTCTTAAGATAAAATACCTATTGTTTAAAAATGGAATATTGTTAAATAAAATTGAAAGTAACTGAGTAAGAGCTGAAGTGGTTAAAACACGTGAATATTAACCGAAAGTTGCGTGGTCAAATCCGAACAAGCTGAGTTTGCATGTGCTTAATTTGTGTATAATGCATTTCGTACTCTGCGATAAAGGAAAACATTGTGAGGACTTTCAACCGACACATGCTTTCGGGTAAAATTCTGCCATAAATGTATCGACCAACTAGCATTGGAGCAGAACATCCCAATTCCGTGCAAAGGATTTCCTTTCTGAGGAGATGGCTTGGTTTCCATCACGCTGCTCAAGTGTGGTTTGATGAAGTATTAAATGAATTTAAAAAAATTGCTGTACATATAAAAATATTCATACACACACATACATAATACACCTACATAAAACATACATAATCAGCCTGTAAATTTCCCACTGCTGGGCTAAGGCCTCCTCTCCCGTTGAGGAGAAGGTATGGAACATATTCCACCACGCTGCTCTAATGCGGGTTGGTGGAATACACATGTGGCAGAATTTCGTTGAAATTAGACACATGCAGGTTTCTTCACGATGTTTTCCTTCACCGCCGAGCACGAGATGAATTATAAACAAATTAAGCACATGTAAATTCAGTGGTGCCTGCCTGGGTTTGAACCCGAAATCATCGGTTAAGATGCACGTGTTCTAACCACTGGGCCATCTCGGCTCTAAAATATTCATCCTTAAGTAATTTTTTACATTGTGTATACATTTTAGAGGTACACTTATTGAATTCCAATGATTTATTAAAGAAATAATCCATTTGGCACAAAAGCTGTGTCATTCTCAATACCGTCATTTATTATGGATTTCAACGGCCATGATTGTTGCGCTGAATTTATTTCCGTCCTTACGTTATGTATCCTCGTATGTTAACGTGTTTCGTGTGAACATAAAATCGAATATTTCGACTTTGAAAATATGATAAAGGTTACAATATAAAAAGTATTATGGATCGATCCTTGAATTGAAAATTTGCTGAGGTGCGGGAGCCGCGTGTCTGTCAACTGTGTCAGAATGCCCCAGGCGGGCTATTATGTTGTTTTTATACCTTGATTATGTATATTTCAAATTTTATTTAATGACTATCTGCGGCTTGCGATTTTATCGCGATAATTCTGTATAAAATAAGCCCATACATATGGTGATTAAACGTAATTTCCATATTGCTCATAATATAAATTTACTAATGAGTTTGTTTCTTTGATACCAGCATCTATCAGCTTCATTTGAAGAACTTTGCCTTTTATTGTATACTTAGCATTGGATTGCCTGTTTATTGAGAAAGATTATAGAGTGAATATCAATCAACAGCTCCAAGGGAGGACGTACTATCTATCGGGTTAAAGCTTGCGATGCGGCTGGTTCTCTGTATATCTTGTCAGATTGTCGTTTTTTTTCCTAATAAAGGGACTGTACGCAAAAATACAAATCGGAAATATTTTTGATATTATTGCTTCCAATCATACAATACAAGCTTTACAATCTTTGACGCGGAATCTTCGGAATATACTCGAAGTTTACCATGATATGTAATCTCAAAGAGTAAATATATATTTTAAAATAAATATTTTTCAAATAAAGCTGTTACTAACTGTTAGAGCATGTTTAATTCAATTATTATAAAATAACTGAATATAAATTTGAAGAAAGCGATGGCTCTACATAAAAAACAGCTACATAAAAGTTATTACGGGACTGATAAAAATTGATATTATTAATGTAATTTAATATGATACATTAGTATTTTGAAATTTTGAATTACGTAATCGTATACAATTAGAGTATTAATTATACTATTGATATTTAAGGAAGTAAAATCTTCCATAAGACCGCCTTGTGCGTCGGCGATCAGAAATTCAACAAGCATTATATATTTTCTAACAATATTACCATTTTTTTTAAATTAGGATAATAACAGTAATGTATTCCTATGTAAACCTTGTTCTAGAAGTGGGTACTAGAATTGCTCAAAAATCAGATTCGTGCCTGCGACATTCAAATCATTGGATTAATATATTGTTGCGCTTTTGAGTCTTTGATTTATTTAATAGTTATCGGTTCGGTATTTCAAATCATGTTATTACTGAAAGATTAGTTTTTATTTTGTGTTCTAGAAAATATTAGATTATGTCTATTATTTCTTCCCTTATCATGCATCTCGTGATTTGTGTATTTTGTCCATAATTTTCCTTCTGATTGATTTGAAGGCGTTCTCAGCGGAGATTAACCAAAAGTGCTGGACATGTTAACGTACGCAAATGTACGGAGTACCAAGGGCACTCTCTATTTTCCAACTCGTTTTATCATAATGGTATAAAAATTGGACACAACTGTTGAAATCAGGCGCCAAGTGCTTTACGTAATTCTGGAGGCATAGGAGCGAACTTCAACTATTAAAGACTCATAGATAAAAAAATATTCTTATTTTCTTGATCCGGTATTCGAATCCAGGATGAACCGTTGAGGTAGGTAACATTGTCTTCATTTTGTATGTCATATAAACTATTCATAAGAATACGAATCAAAAGATTTTTAATTTCATGCTTAAAGGCGTGTCAAATAATCATGCTATACAATTTTACAAGAAAGACACATTTATAAAGCTGTTTTTAAAAGAAAATGCAACTTACTATTAATTAACAATCGAATATGACGGCGCCATGCCGATTTAAATAATTGAGTAATATTAATTATAACCTGTCACCCACGGCCTGGGAGTTGCCAGTTTTTTAAACTTTCAAAAGTGACAGGTCGTTGTATGACGTATCTGTATAACGTATTTATTTAATTACAATAAAAATATAAATTGTACTAGTTTGCCGTCCCGAATCCGTACGGTTAAAATATGACCTTTTTTACTACAGTTAAAATTTTCTAGACAAACTCTTAGCCCTAACTGAACCAATCGCAACCATCCAGCCATCAAAATCAGTCCAGCTGTTTAGGAATTCAGTGACACACACATACATAAGAATTGGATATTTAAAGATACGCAATTGACTGCATAATCTGTGCTAATTTCGCATTTCACATGTAAAATTGTATGTCAGTATATGATGTGAAATTTAGACTTAATAAACGTTGGCACATATAGTCGTATATTTTTTTTTCATGAAGAAAGTTTAATAGTGATCCACTTTATTGTAACTTTATAGTATATAGCGCTGAAGCACTTTATTTTCTATACTGTTTAACCGATCGAAATGTCAATCGGTACACACAGAAACCGGACAAGGTTTAACAGCTTTCCTAGCGCTTTATAATCAACAATGTGATTTGAATACAATCAATATAAACTATTATATTTCACAGAATCTAAATTTGACGTGTTTTATATTCAATAGAAATATTATAATAATTATGTAATCTCGATAAGAATACCTGTCGTGTGAACGTTTGAATGACTTTCTTTTAAGTAACAGCAGAGTTACGGAACGTTCCATATGAATGGCTAAATATGTGCTAGACTAGATTTTTATCTTAATTGACGCAGTTATAAAACATCATAAAAAAACTATTTTTTTTTTATATGTGGCGTGTGTCAATTCGGCCTTATTTTATGCATGTTAAATTAAAAAAAGACCACCCCGAATGGCTTCGTTTCTTTTATTTATATTGTAAACATACATTTTGTACTTATTTTATTGAAAGGACTTCAGTATGAGGTCCACATATATATGTACATTAAGAAATCCCTATGAGAGGCATAAGACTTTAAATTCGAAGATCTTAATTTGTTAGGTAGTTGATCAATATCTTCGATATAATCATAAATCTATGTTAGTTTATAGATTATAGTTTGGCTGTTGATTTCCTCTAGAGGCTAGAGGAAGTCAACAGTCTAGAGGCTAGATTTAAGGCTGCAGGTTTCGAGGTCCTGGTTTCAAACCGAAGGTCGGGCCGAGCTCAGTACCAGCCCGGAATTTGGAAGTGTGTACACGTCCGTGGTCCTGCGCCAGGACTCTTTCCGATCTTATCGGATTTGCTGTTCCATTCGATTATGAGAAATAGAGAATGATCCTGCGTTAATTGGCCTCTCTTGGGATTGGCTGACGTAGCCAGTCAAGACGACATAATCATCACCAGTTTGGGTGCGATCCTATGTAAAGTTAAAAAAATGCGCCACGAAGGGTGGCGCCGGTTAGAAAAATAAGTAATGAATTCCTGTATATTCCACTTTTATTAATAACAAAGTAATTATTAAAATGTATCAATGGATGATATCAACTAACACCAAAAACCAGACGAATTAATGACTACCTTACTTTGCATGCATCTTTAAAGTCAGATAAAATTTGTAAAGTAAGTAGCTTGTAATACATTTTTGTTAACACATCGCGTCCCTCTGAGATCACGCATACTTTTCTCAATTCAAACGTATACTTCCAACGTTAACAACGTGCCTTCCGATTATTTAAATTTATCTTGCTATTTTCACGCATAAATCGTGTTTCACGTCAGTCTCTCACTGAACTTTACCTTTTTATTTGCTTCCTTTGAAATTGTTGGCATTCATTTGTATTCATATATGGAAATATTATTGTTTTGTGTATAAAATATAATCTAAAGTACTTGCCGTCTGTCCTGACTTCATACGAGTGATAACAGACTTATTTTTTTACAGATTCACCTACTATGTCGAATCTAAGTCTGTTTTTTTGACATACAGAAGAATTATCTATATACATATATGTATATAAAAAGAATTCCTATTCCTCTTGGTTACGCTATAATTTAAGAACGACTTTATCGATTTAATTCTTCTTTTTTTTAAGATTTATAATATTTAAATTTTTTTGTTGGTTCTAATGGAGACTGTGAGCCAAACATCAGGACAACACCTGTCAGGCTAATATATGTATATACATTTATTTTTGTTGATGTGAATTTTGTGAAGTACCTTTTATTTAATATTATATTGTTTAATTATGATAATTATTAAAAACATAACTGAGATATTAATATGATTTTGATACGATTTGAATAACTTTTTTTTATTATAATGAATTTACGGTCACAGATTAAATTTTGAAGATATATAATCACAGCCAATATAAACTCACAATAAGCGGTTTAATTAAGGTCTACCAATCTGAAAGTCATCGAGCGGAAACTTGAGCTATGTGAAAAATGTACGCAAGGTCATCAAGAGATAACATATATTTTAATAACTTAAAGTATTTGACTTACCTTGCTTCTAGAATGATCTAATGGATTTTACACAACGGTGAATCACCATAGTGTAAGGATGCTTTCGAAATTGAATAAAGTAACGTTTTAAAATATCCCACCGCTGGGCTTAGGGCTCTTCTTTTAAGGAGATTGTTTGGGTCGTTTCATCCTATACTAATGTTATTTGATGGAAAACGATTAACACAAACATTTCCTGACGATAATACAAATAAACGCATGAATTCCGGATACGACTCTCAATTTCATTCATGTGTTTTTAAAAACTTGTATTTTAAATATTTAGTTAAAATACATACATACAAACAACATGAGTATATTCGAGGCCATTGAATGAAACTATTGATCTTAAATTAAAATTATTAAATTGAATGAATCTCACTTATGTTGTTTGGAGCTCTTTTTCTTCGTAAATATATGTTTATGGCTATATATATAAAGTATAAGTGTTACTTTGACAGTTTATAAATAATTATCTAAAGGCTTATTAACATAATTCTCATTAGATCGTATTTAAATAAACATATCATACAAATATCACGACGAGGAAATTAGATTTTTGGACCAATCTTTGGACCTTTTAAATTTTATATTTCATTTTTAAGATCTTTTTATAAGATAGTCTCTTATATGATAATACAGCTCGACCATGTGAAAGTTTATACATTGACGTATTCTAATTACATGCATAATAACATGTCTTAGTTAGAAAATTGGCTACATTGGCTATGAGCAATGGCACTTTACTGTCTGCCTACTTAATAGAAACAAAAGCTCAGACTCACATACATGATTAGAATTTGAATTTATCTCGTAATTATTCTCTCATTTAAGTTTTATTATATTAAAGATATTGAATATAATCAACGATAATTTTTGATAGACGCTTATAAAAATTAAATTAATAACAGTTAAAACTCATTGAAACAATAATTTCAGCGCAATGAAATGTCATGACACGCTCAGGAAGGAACGAGGAAGTATTAAAGCTTTTTTTTTAAAGCTTTGTTGTCGAGAATGTGTGTCTAAACAAGTAAAAGAAACTTACACATAAATGTCAGGGACACTGTATCGCAGTTCATGTTAAAACATGACGCTGACTATAAAAGGTATGTGAATAAATAAAACATATATTTATAAAGAAAGGAATAAAATTGAGGAAGGTTGATTGTTTTGACATTGCTCAAATTTAATAATTCTGATTATTAAAGATAAATTAAGTTTTTTTTGATTGATTGAAGATTGAGATTGAAAATGCTTGGAGCCAATCCTGTTTGTGAAATCTACCTGAAAATGCATTGTGCATGCATCAGAACGATTAATATAATGTTACATTAGCAGCCTGTAAATTTTCCACTGCTGAACAATGGCCTCCTCTCCCTTTGAGGAGAAGATTTGGAGCATATTCCACCACGCTCCTCTAATGCGGGTTGGTGAAAATAATATAATGTAAGTGAGGTGGGTGGACCATGGAAGGCCACGGTCCTTTGAAGGCGAACTATTGAAAATTCGTAGTTATTGACATGTAAAGACATATTCCTTCTGCTATACACTAAGATGCATCAAAATCAAGGCCACAGGTGCAGCGGCAAGGCGCATGCGCTGCTATTGTGGCTGTGCGACCTCATGCTTCGTAGACTTTGTCGTCGACGTTACAATTGTTAATCGCGCGCACAGAAAAACAAAGGTTTTTAGTTTAATAACGTATTATTATCTCATATTTGTTACTGTAAATTATCGTATAAGGATATGTTTATGGTATTTCAGAAAAATAAAATAGTTTTGCTTCGATATAAGTTAAAATATTGGTAGTATTCTTAGAAAAGTCGTTGGTTCCTTATAAGGCCAATCAAAAATTTTACGGTTGGCCTTGCTAGGGTACATGGGCCTTACAAGGAACTTCTACAAACCATATAACATATGAACAGTTACTTTTTATTTATAAATACGTACCGTTACAGTTAAAACAATGTTTTATATTTAAAATCTTATTAATTTTTTTAAGTCATATTGAATACTCTTTTTCAAAATTATTTTGACAAAACAATTAGAAGAGGATTTATCACAGCGAATCAAACGTTTTGCAAAACTGGGTGTACCGCTTACGCCTAATACTTAATTATTCAGGAAATATATTATATTTATAATAATTTATCAGGAAACAAGCCTTTTTATTTTGTAAGGGGTTTGTTTTTTGGCTCGAAAGCCATCTATTTCAAAAAGAAAACCCCAGCTAATGAACCCAGCTAGAGCTCAAAAAATGAATAAGCCCATTGTAAAACAACATTTTGAAGAAACTCACTTCTTAAAAAAAGTAATTGATAATAATTGTTAGTTTGGCCTTCTTAGGAACATATTGGCCTTACAAAGAACGGACCCATAAGAAGACCCATTTTAGGTAAAAAAAAAAGTTTTAAATTTTATTATAAAACACGTTAGCAAGTTATTTGATGTCAATATAATACTCATTACTACTATTTTTAAATAATTCCCATTAATATATTCTTAGTTGTAGGATGGAGTTCAACTAATGTTCGTTGAGTTTTTTATAGATGCTAAAAACATATTCAGCATTTAATGTTTCGCTTAAATGAAAGAGCTTCCTATGTAATTTTAGTAAAAGCAGATATATAATTGTTACAATTATATTTTTAAGTCAAACGACTGATGTATAATATTGGCCTTGTTTGGAGCCGTGTTCCTTGCAAGGCCATTTGGAAGAGCTTTATAAAACTTAATTTTAATAAAAAGTGATTAAAGCTAGCTTTAAAAAAATTGACTTATATGGTACACAATAAAACAAAGTATTACTTAAAAATTTGATTCCTTCATTTATCAAGTTAATTAACGAATAAAAAGTGTTTACTCGTTAAGGTGGCCTTCCATGGTCCACCCACCTTGGTCCTAATTTCTCTTGAAAGTTAAATAAATGTTTTTTATATATATAATTTAATTATTTATTATATTTAATTATTTTCTTTACGTTAGACATTTATTTGACTTGCCATTACTGAAATGTCTAGACGTCCGATTTTATCGGGCTAGTAATCATTAAAATCTCGTCCGGTAGTAACGAATTAATTTATTTTGTTCGTCGAAATTAATTTTATTTTACAAGTATATAATATATATGATTATATATGAAATAAACTTATTTTAATAATATCGCATTTTTTTTATATCAAAACCATTTGAAGTATTTTTTTTTATTTTAAAGTTCACAGAGTTTTTTTGTTGTCATTCGGCCAGCTCTCGACTATCTTCATTTACTGCATTATTGCACAAAATAGCTCGAAATATGACATTGACAAAAGTCTTAGTCAAACTATAGTACTATGATAATATCTTAATGCGATCTTTTACCCAAACTTGGCTACATATATTCTATTTCTCACCTACATAATTTCAACGATACGAGCGTTGCATAGACCGTGTGAAGGTATTTTTATGGTTTTAAATAAAGGTGCGTTTACATAAACCTGTGCTACAGTATAAGATTATAAGTACGAAATACCGAGTATATTTTAAAAGCATCGTGTTTTATTCCTCCAAATTTTCCCTCTCCCTGAGACACCCTCAAGACGTCAAGTGTCAATAACGCTGTAATACGCTATAAGACGCTGCATTAAAAGCAGTATTGTGACGTCATATCATGACGTATATATTTTCGCTGGCTTAAAGTAGATAGAGACTAAATACCACTAAGAGTTGGAAGGATGCATAAATATATTTTCTTGAAATAGATTAATGAGAGCAATGTTTGAATTTAACAGTATTTCATTTACAGTAAAATCATGTGCGAAATTAAATAAATAAAAATATACAATAAAATTTAATTAATGCAAAAGCATTACCAAAGCAAGTCGATAGTTTTGTATTGTATACGACGTATACTAAAAGCTCGCTTGCCATGTTACAAAGATAATTGTTGTCTGTTATCAACTAAGCTCAAAACTGGTTGAACAGCAAAATTTAATTTTATGCGATTTTATGAGTTAGTATAAAATATTATGTAGCTACTTCTATTGTAGATGTGATTATAACATAACATAAGTTTAACGTTACCTAGCCATTTCTACTAGTCTCTATTTATCTTATATCTATCTATGTACTGTCTATTTATGTCTGTCTATTTGTATTTCTGTGACATTATACTTCCCTCATCCCTCTTACCCAGGTCCTAGGTTACCTTTGTTATAAACTTCATTACACACGGTACAGTGGTTTAAACGTTATGATGTAACAAAGAGACATACAAAGTGACCTTCGTATTAGTAATATTGATCTTGAGTATAAGAAATAATGAGTCTTCCTGGCCTATTTCTGCTAAGATAGCTATTCTCAAGGGAAAATATTGCATTGCACATATGTGTGCGTAAATAAATATATAAATATATCATTTACTTGGTAGTAGGCTTTGTGCAAACAACAATACTTGGTATTGGTTTGTTCTAGTTTGAAGGCTGAATGAGGCACAACGGACAGAACATCTTAGTTCCCAAAATTGCACCAAGTCGCCCATTTACTTCTGTCTACCAACTGATGGATGGAGATGAAAATAGTCCAGGTTCAGGAGCACTGATCTTCGGGTTTATTACTGACCTCGGAATCTGAAGCCATATAAGCTAGAGTCAATCACCTCTCTACGTATATTAAAAAAGTTTAATTTAATTTGATCTATATTAAATGCACAATGTATTTAAGGTACTTCATACGATAAGGATTAATGCTGTTTTGCTTAAAATTGCTTCGTAAGTAAGCCATTATTTCTCGCAAAATGTAAAAGATAAAATATAGTTAATGTAGATTGTCCCTAAGAGACAGACATATACCATCACGGAATTTTTGTAGATCTTTTTAAGGTGTTTAATACTGTACTATATTATTTTGCTCTATTTCGTTGGGTTCAGCCAGCGTTTGCAATATAAGCTCAAAAATGTGTTTATTTACGACATCACAAACCTCTAAAATTATCACTGAATCTCTACTATATTGTGTATGTATTATACATATAAATTTCCTCTTGAATTACTCTATCTATTAAAAAAAACCGCATCAAAATCCGTTGCGTAATTTTATAAACATATGTACACAGAGACAAATAGTGATAAGCGACTTTGTTTTATATTATGTAATGATGGTGGTATAAAACGATATCATAGAAATATTAAAAAATATAATATCACATTTATGCTAATATTATAAATGCAAAAGTAACACTGTCTGTCTGTCTTTTGCTTTGGTCTGAAACAAGCTGGAATCCCATAGGACATAGCTACATGTAAAATGTAACACCTAAACCGCTTAACACCTGACGACCAGCCCCTTAAACGCGAGCGAAGCCGCGGCTCCCAATTACCTTTGTATATTGTACTTTAGAGGAAATTTTACGACAGTGTTCCACCTTTCTTTATATTTTAATACATCAGAGTAAACTCTTCTTCCAGTTTAAAAATAATTTATGATGATATCTCTTGGTATTCGCAAGAATGTATTTCTTATTAAAATATACAACATTATGAGTTCCGATTTAGAAATTGTAGTTGAAACTGAATATGCACCCCAATTTTTTAATGCTATTATTAATTAAGATTTTGTTAAATTTACAGCCTATAAAAGACCCACTGTTGGGCGAATGCCTTTTCTTGCCTGGAGGAGCAGATTTCTTGCTTATGCCATAAAGATGTCCTGCTGAGGGCTTATTAGGTTTGGCTACATACATATGTATGAGGAGAGCTCCACCGAGCTAGGAGTAGAGCAAAGCACGGGTGGCGACGTAAATATGTTATATCGATACGATCCCGCAGCCTCTTCGATCTGTGTTGAGACGGCCATTGCAGTCGTTTTTGTGGGTACGAATCCTACATAATCCGGTACACCGGGGATCTTCATGAATGTTTCCACTGCCACTGCTACTGTTATAAATTTTATATATTTATATGTATATAATATATATGAGAAAATGTTATCTGACCCATGCAGATTAACTCACGCTGCTATCTGTTAACGACAAGCATTAGTTGAACTACACAAACAAACTAGACACAAATAAAAACAGGGTGAAAAAATACCTGAGTTTTGAAGAAACACACACATTTTTAAAATCTTATATTATATATCTTAATATAAACACTTAATTGGATTCTAGAGTTTATAAAAAACAATATTAAAAGCAAAACATCTTCAACACCACAGGCTGAAAACGCAGCTAGCATTCTTGCCACCATTCCATGCGGTCATGATTTGTACAGTAACTATTTATTTATTCTTATGTAAAGAAATAATTATATTTAAATAATATATTAGTACGGTGTGTGAAAACAGCCTAAACGCACTGACGCAGTCAAAATGAATACAGACGGATGACCACATAACTATAATATAAGATATTATTTTATAAATGGCATATAATGTTCTACGTTGGTTTGCGTTGATTGTTTTCGATTGCGTGAGACAAAGTTATTTCTTTAATAATTTTCGTAGCCGCGTATTGGGTTCATATTGGTTTATTATTTTTTCATTACGATTTGTCCTCATTATGAAGGATAAATAAATAAATAAAATGACTATGGCGATACGCGTTAGTCATGTAATTTATAAAATACGCGCTAAAATTAATGGTTTGACATCCTTGAACTTATCCTAAATGTTAAAATGATTTCATCATCGATTTGCATTACATGACAAATTTAACGATAAATAACATTGTTAACTTTGTTTAATTGAAAATTAATTTATATATTACCTTTGGAAAATAAACTATAAATAGAACATTCTTAACCGGTGATACGTTTACATTGAATTCAATACTGTAACAAGACGATTCAAAACTGTTTTTATAAGTTTATTCGAAAAAAGAATATTATATTGATTTTAAATTTTAAAGGTACAACGGATTTATAAACTAAAAACATGCGAATAAGTTTGGGTAAGTTTAGTTATATAATGTTCTTCTAACGTTTCTATTTGATTTAAATTTTTAAATTATCAGTTGTGGTTAGCCTTCTACGCATGCGCTTGCTCGAGTATTTGTACGAGTGTGGGCAAACTCTATTCTGACTGACACAGGCTGTAGAACCTCTCTATGAAAACTGGTAAGATATTGATTAATTACTGAGTTTGTTTTCCGAACCGTTTCTAGTTTTACATTTAATACAATAATGTAAAATGACTTGATGGGATTAATGAAAAATTATTTTGATATTCATTTTGAAAGATTAGGCGCTGGATCATCCGATTTATGTGCTCTCCGAGTTACGCAATTCCGTAAGTGAGGTGTGCTACGGAGAACTTTTTGATAGAAAAATCACAATTAAATTAAATCCGGCTGAAGATTTAAACTCAAATATAGTCTTAGATCAATCAGATTCACCTACCTTCAGTAGTTCATCCAGAAGTAGAGCAGGTAAACGCAAGCGTAAATCAAAGCAATTACATAATAAAAGTTAGTACGTCTCCTTCGAGTTCCAAGGTTGGCAGGTCAGGCCACAGCGGACGGGAAGCATTGCGCCAATGAATGCCACAAAAAGAAGCCTGCCTCTGATCTCATTTAAGGTTGGTCGCATACATACCGTTTTGGCTCGTTCCATTTATTTCAATTATTCATTTTTAAACGTATTTTCTTCACTATTGATTTATTATCAAGTAACAGATGTTTTCCGAATATAGAAAGATTAATGCGTATAAGCAGACGTCTACTTTTATATTTTTGAAATTTGATTTATGAAAAAATGCTTTTAAAAATAACCCAATGCAGGATATGTAGACTTATAGAGTCAAACTTTTTTAAGATACGGCGATTATAAAACTTAAAATGATTATAGAGGTATCATATTATGTTGTACTGGCTACCCTTCCCGTCTTCGCACGGTTTAAATAAGGGTCTACATAAATAGATTATATCGTGATAAATTGGTTTACGAGTCTCACTCCATTAAAGCTCAAGGAATGATTATTTTTGACATCTGCAATAATTATATCATCATATTTCACTAAATTAAAACAAAACCTCAACCTACATCATACTTCATGAGAAATTCTGTCCATTGGTGTAAAACAAATGAAAATTAGCTAGTTAGCTGCGTGGTAGGAGACTTTTGTTTATTAATAACAAATATTTTATTAATAACCAAAAAATAATCATTAAATTTAAAAATAAGAAGTTATATATGAAATGATTTTCGTTCAAACAAAATTCTTTGTCTTGGGAATTTGTGATTTAATGATTATTAAATTAATAACTTAGCTGCTGTTTATATTTCGCAATACGATATTGTTTTTGTAAATGTTTTTGATAATTGCCGAATGATATGTGCTATAACAGCAAACTATGTGATAAAATAACAGATTGTAGTGAGCCCGCGGAACCCACAAGTCTAGTTATTACGTGACCGGTCGCAAGGGCGACATGTCAGCTATCACGTAACTTTTACAGCGTTACATTTTTTGCAACAATATGCAAATCCTACAGAAAGTTACACAATAACACTTACAAAATCTAAACCTTTAGTGAGTTTATTAAATTAAAAATTCATAAAGAGAAAAATTGTTTTGTTTCGGGTAGTTTAAAAAAAAATTAAGTCATAAGATTCATGAAAGAAAAAATACGATGCAGTAGTTAATACATAGGTATCATTTTGTAAAAAAAAAAATTCTAAATATATTTTTTTCGATATACCTATTTACGAAAACACAAAGTGATCGTTTTCTCGCCCGAATATTTGCGGCAAGATAACTTTCAGTATCAACTTTTACTTTATTCGTAGGTAATTAGCTTTAAATCAACTTATTAAAACTTGAACTTGATTGTTCGTAAAGAACTGGAATGCCATTCGCCTTCTAAAAGAGTCAAGTGTGAAAGGCGCGTGTCGCTAGGCACGAAGCGGCTCGTATATACGTAAATGATGATAATAGTACAGCATAGAAGAATAATAAAGAGAAATAATAGTTCAAATTATAACATATGCAAGTCGTTTATCTACGTTAAGAAATTAATTTAATTTATTATCCAATTTGTAGGCCTGGAAATGGAGTCTAAGATTGTTATATTTTGCGTCTAAGTTTACCTTCAAATAATCTTTGTCCCTATTATACCGAAGCAAGTTGGATTGTTTGGAACATGAAACGTATCAAAACCCGATTGTTTGGTAAAATTTATTACAAACAAACTATATATACTCATATTAAAAATACGAAAGTAATTCAATTTGTCTGTTTGTTTATTTGTTGCTCTTTCACGTACGAACCACTGAATCGAATTAGATGAAATATGGTGCGAAACTACTTGAACTCCAAGGGAGGAAATAGACTTTTTAACCCTAACTATTGACCAATCCCTAAAACGCGAGCAAAGCCGCGATCGACAGCTAGTTATGCCTAAATTACGGCAAATTAAATTAACATTTGATTACGATTATACTTTCGTTTATGTTTTTTTAAATGTATGTTCTCATAATTTATATAATAAGCTCGTTTTTTAATTAAGCCTTAAAAGTAAAATACCTTCGAGAATGTTCCTACAGTACATTTATTAATAAAATTTAAAAATAAATTATTGTAAAATTCTTGAAAATTGTGTCATACATTTGCTGTCGTTTACAACATTTAATGAAGCCCTGTTATTTTTTTTTTTATTTTATGGTTAGTCAAGCTGTCTACGAGGTAAGTATTCCATTAATCTAATAAAGAACAGTTCCTGCAAAACGTTTACATAGTAGAAATTAAATATGGCGCGTGTTGGAATGTGCGCTGAATTAGATTATGCTCATTACTACAGAGGTCAGTTTTTTGCATCATTAAAGTGACTTTTATGATCAAATCAACTACATCAACGATTTTTTAATAATATTATTATATTACAAGTATTTTTGTTATCTAGCCTTTTAATGAAACTGTATCAGGGCCGTGTGTAGGTAAATAAAATTTTATTTTTTTTGTAAAGATTTACCACACGTAAAAATAGCACGTCGGCTTAACGTCAGGCGTTTCGATGTCGTGACTTGTTTTTGTTACTATGTGCAACGTTGATTTCCACGATAAGACGTCGCACCGTTACAGGAACGCGAAAGATGTCTGTTTGTCTGCATTTATAGAGCAGTTTGTTATCAATAGATCTGAAAAAGACATATGAATAAATTATATTTCAATTACTATTCAAATACTATAAATTTGAATACTTAATATGTACAAACAAAATATCAAATTGTTTTATACGCAAATATAAATTACAACAAAGGTCATATTTGATTAGTAACAATAGTCATTCATTTTCGTATTGCTACTGAGTACTGACATACCGACCTTATAAGTATTTACAATCAAAATTATGACAATCGAATAACTTAAAATATTATTAATGTACTAACATATTTATTAGAAGTCCATTAAAATATGAATACATTACACGCATATAAAAGGTACTTGTGTTCTAATTAAAATAACTACGTTTACTTTTAATGGGCCCTGGTCTACTGACGAAAAAAATAACTTATCTTCATACAAAACTGGTCTGTCAATTTTGGTTATCCAAGAGATAAATTTCGTTCTTAGTTTAGACTTTATTCTTTCAATTCAACAGTGAAGATATTCTTTTATGTCGTGAGTACGTTGCTACATTACACTGAGTTGAATTGCACCCTATATTTTTACTTAATATAACCTTAATTAAACCTGAAGATTTTATTTTGTTTGTTTAAGCACACTAATGACAAAATAACTCAGTCCAATTTAAAAAAAAAAATTAGAGCCCTTTTATTGAGAAAGGTTATAATCGTAGCATGTTATTTATATGAATAAAATATTTGAAGTTTTTTGTTTTAATTAATAAGTTAATGATTGTTTATAGTCTTTAACATCGATTCATAATTAACATTTAAATCGTTATGAAAACAAGTAATATATGTTTGTTATTATGCGTTTCTAAGATTAGCAGAGACTATTCTAAAATTAAAACAAGCCTTATTGTTGAAGTTGACAGAATAGGTATAAATGTTCTTAAACATGTATTTTCACTAATCATTTATTTATATTTATTACAAAATTAGTTTTAAAGATATCATAAAGAAATAACCGTATGGGTAAAATATCTTAATTAAAGTAATATTGTTTGACAACACAAGGAATATTTGTAAAAACACACATCATCAACTTCGAGGCTATTCATGTAATAATTTCTAAATAGCAATTTAGGAATATAAATCAGTACTATTCAAATAAAGTACACACTATAGTTTTATTACCTGTAATTAGTATGAAGGTAGTAATTGACCCATGTTTACTCGTTTATGCCCAACCTGAATTATATATCAAAATTATGACGTCATATTTATGTAAATATTATTATGAGAAATATATGAATACATTAAATTTTACTTTTAAATATATATTTTTTTATTTGATACATTTTTATATTATGTAATATATTTTTTTATTTATCTATGAGATTTTTCATTGTAGCAACATTACAATATTTTTTAAAATATTTAAATTAGTGAATAAATATATTAAATTACATTGCGCATATGTTATTTTTGACGATTCAAAAGTATTAATATTATTAATTTTAAATTATTTAATTTGAGGTTATTCCAAAAATATTCAATATTATACAAATATGTATCATTTGTATAATAAAATCAGTTATTCTGTTTTACTATGTAAGTTTTATTATGTATGTAATTCAATTATGTTTAGTATAATTAATATCGTTTTCATACATTGTATGTTTGGAGGCGCTACTGGTTATATTATTACGTACAGTCAGCTTCAAATGTTTTTAAGGCGTTTGAGTGATGTTTAGTATTCATTAACCGTGTACAACTTTACATAATATATATTTCACGGATAACATTAATACTATTTATACTTTTAAAATTAATAATTGATTGTCAAAGCTAAAAATCAAGTTAGCAAGTTAGGAAAATAATTACAATAACATAAGAGGAACCAGTGGGCGAGCGGAATTCAGCGGGTTTTTATAAATGTTTTCTTTCTTTATATTTTGATAGTATACTACAAAATATATCGAGAAGTCATTCACTTACTCAGTCAGTCACATTTTTGAGTGGATATTACCGTCTGTATACCAATGTATTTCAGTCAGGTATATAAGTATAATATATAAATATAAGTCGTAAGGACTTTGTTTTGTTTAAATTTCCATATAGATGTTTATGTTGCTATATAGTTGTAATTTAAAAAAACGTTATGCAATATAACTATAATATGTACTAGACTTCTAATAACTAGTTTGGATGGATGTATTGTCGTCTTTCGTAATTGATTTTTAGCTCCCTGAGGATAACCTGCAAAATTTGAACGTCACTCAGGATTGGTTGAAAAACTTGGTGTATTAAAAAACATGTTCGTGATTTGGTAAATATATTTGAGACTGACTGTACTCGTGTTACGAACATGTATTACGTTTATATGACCTACTAAGAGTTATTTTACGCTGCATGATTGAGTGACATATTTTTTTCTAATAAAGATAAAACTAAAAATATCTTAAAACTTTTATAATTTGCTGTAATTGCTAATGACGTAGTATTATTTTCTATGGTCTCAAGAACGAGTTATGTAAGGGAAATTAAATTATTATCGGTCATTAATGTTTTTTTTTTAAATCATTGATCGATCGAATCGTCCACTTAAATTTATTTTCTGAATAAGGCCCTTGTATTACTGCTTTTAAGATTGCTCGCGATAATTACCAACTTCAGCTCTATATTTCATCACCTTTTTTAAAGAATAAAAACAATTTGAATTTTAAGTACTTTATACCTACTTTTTATTTATTCAATTTATTGCGGTAGATATACCTGTTACATTAACAGCCTGTAAATTTCCCACTGCTGGGCTAAGGCCTCCTCTCCCTTTTAAGGAGAAGGTTTTGAAGGATATTCCACCACGCTGCTCCAATGCGGGTTGGTGGCAGAATTTCGTTGAAATTAGACAAATGCAGGTTTCCTCACGATGTTTTCTTTCACCACCGAACACTAAATGAATTATAAACACAAATTAATTACATGGAAATTTAGTGATGCTGGCCTAAGCTTGAGCTCGCAATCATCGGTTAAGATGCATGCGTTCTAACCACGAGGACATCTCGCCTTCTAATAAGATGAAATTCATGATATATGACGCTCTTAACTTGACTTTTTCTTTTTGATACGTACGATACTGTTGAATGGAATTGCAGGAATTGAAAATGAATTTTTGAGAACACTTAATCTTATGCTATACCAGCTTCAGCAGGCGTAAAAGAATAATTAATTAATCAATCAAAGTAATGATAATGATAAGATTATAAAAGCACAAACCTTCGCCCGTACTTTACCTTTGTAAAGTGGTTGATTACAACTTAAGTAACGTTCAAGGTCAAACCATTTTAGGCCTCATCGATTTATATATGCTAATATATTCTTTTAAGATCGTAGCAAATGATTAAAATAATTCGAACTTCGTTTTGTGTCAATTACATTGTTTTATCTATAATCTTTATATATATAAATGTTTTGTACGTCGGTAAGTAACTTAATTCCTCCTGAACGGTTAAACCCATTTGAGTGCCTCGATGGTTTAGATCGGACCCGGTAATAAAATCCGTCTGGGTAGCTATTTGGTCCCACTAGGTGGGTGGTTCATCACATATTTTACTACCAAACAGCAATAATAAATATTATTGTGTTCGGGCTTGAAAGGTGAGTAAGTCAGTTTAACTACAGGCAAAATGGACATAACATCTTAGTTCCTGAGGTTGATGGTGATGCATATCTCTTACGGTACCAATGTTCGGCGACCACTTACTATCGGATGGCCCATTAGCTCACCAGCCTACTTATTTTATAACGAAAAGTCAATACTTCTACTGGTACACAGGTTTTGCTTCTAGCGGTCATTCTCAAAAGGGACTAGCCAACTGCGCAAAAACGTGACCGCAAACTCAGATGGACTGTCTATTTTCTTACACTCGGAATCCGTGTAGGTCACAGAATAATCCAAACATATCTAATTTATTTAGAACTATCGTGGGAAACCACGAGCAACAACTGATATTATATATAGCTTAACTAAGTATAAAAGCGAATATTGTATTTCAAAAATATGAGTGACAGAATAAAAATCTATTGTACGATAATTTGGACACACGAGACGGTGATTGAATCCGATATATCTGTATCAATCGCTTCATTGGTCTAACGTCTAGTTCACAAGGCTGCAGATCTCGAGCCCTTGGCTTCGAAAACCGGCTCAGGCCAAAAGGAAATTATTGAGTTTTCTGTCAAGAAAGTCTTAGCAGCATCCTGAAGATTGGAACTAGGCGCTATTAACACGAATATACCTTGGAAAACAGGTAAAGCTGTTGGTTCTGTGCTTCTACGTCTAATCTCTCTTAAATCGTGTCCGATTGCCAACCATTCGGATAAGAAATAAGGAAATAGAAGATGCACTAGTGTTTGCGCACACACTTAAGCACTTATATCACCTGTGCAGTTGCCCATCCTCCGTTGAAAATGACTGACGTAAACGAAGGCGGTCAGGAGGACGTCATCTGTATTAAAGTGTAACATCATTTTTATTTTAGTGGTTCGTTGTACCATTTACACATTTTTCTGTTGAAGCCAGTCATTCGTTTTTATTAGTCCGATAAACGTTTATGTGTAGGTATTTCATATAAAATAAAAATAGCAATAATTTTACGATTATTCCTTAAACGGGAACAGTGAAGTGCTTTCCACAGATATTTTTGAAAGGTATGTTATGTTGTATCGAACACTTTTCATGAAATAATGTTCTGGAGATATACTCTCTATGTAATAAATTTTAATCTTTTTCCTTTTTAAGCAGTCGAATAATAAAAATGACAGATATTTCGAGGATGAATTTAATACTCCAACTACATTTAACACCGATATCATGTTTTAAAGGTTGTAAACCACAGATTAAATGCGATTTAAAGCAAGATGACTTGTAGTGTGGTTTTAAAGGATTATTTACCGTTTTGAATTGCAAAGTCATACTTCAATTGTGTTATGCAAATGAAACGATGATGCATACTTTTAAAGTATACATGCGTACTAGGTCTACTCTACTATAGAGTTTAATGCCGTTCTCTCTTTGGTTTTTTTTTCTTTTTGTCTGTCTTAGAAAAATCTTAAAATAAAAAAAAACTTTAAATCCTTACAATAAAAAAAAGGAAAAATACGTTAGAAGCGTTGAATAAAAGTTCGACCTTGAAATTATACCTTCTTGGCGCCGTAATAAGTGACATTTCAAAATAAACAGGATGCATATAAAAATACAAAAAAAAAACTAAATTACATTTTTTGTGACTTTTATTTGTGCCGTGAGGGACAGATTATCTCGCCAATATCACGTGCGATGGAGAAGACACGATGCTAAATTACACATGACACAACAATGTCAAACGTTTAATCTAAAGACTCGATACCACGGAATTGCGAAAAGTAAAAAAGTGGTCGATATATTATATTATTGTTAATGTTAATTTGACTTTTGAAGACAAAATTTGCGCGTTTCGCAGCGCTGCCTCTGCGGTGGACTATCAACTGATATCGGATAGTTGCAAATAGCGCATTTAGTATAAATGTACCGGTTGACATTGTACTTATTTTACGAGATGAAGGGTTCGCGTTCAAGGCTATACTATTTGGTTGTTTTATTTCTTGATTTAGTAATTTAGTATCAATTGATAAGTTTTGATGGTAGTTTTAGTTAATACCAAACGATTTTATTGCATTAATACCTACATAGATAAAGTTGGATCTTATTTACAAAGTACCTACTAATTACAAACTTTAGAAGTGTTTTTATACTTTGATGGTAAGGTTTATTAGTAGCTTTTTAGACATTTGTTAATACGAGTACATATATTTTGTTATTGTTTACAATAATTTTAATATATATGTCTTGGAATGTATAATAAATAAATCAATATAAGTAGGTAAGTTAAGGTATTTTGACGTATATGCGTGGGAGCAGGCCGGTCATACACACAATAAAAAATATAGGTAATCTTTTTATAATTTTAAGGAGCCTTCCTCGAAGTAAAGATCACATGGAGTTAAAGATATTTGTAGGCCAGATTAAATGTCAAGTAAAATAAAAAGGAAACTACTTGTTTCTAATTAAAATAACTTCTCGTAGCTCAAGGCTTCGTTAAGGAATTAAACAGTGAAACAGGTATTTGCGTTCATTCACTAAATAAAAGACTGCAAAGTTAGATATTTTTCTAATAATACAATGTTTGTGAACTATTTTACTATAAAATCACATAACAATATAAGTATAATATTAAAAAAAATAAGTGTTCTTAGGTATCAGCATTGAGAGGTACACTGTTGGACATAGTGGGAAACAATAATTGTCAAATCTGTGCGCCGTCGTCTTTATGTCCGGATTTGTGATAAGTTAAAGTATTAATAATCTTTACAATTGATTAACTTTTCGACTGATTATAACTGATAACTCGATTACTTTTTTTAAATTGGATATGAATTTGTTTTTAAATACGGAAGTATAAATTTACCGGTTCAATATTTCCGTATAAATAACTTGCATATGCGTGATATTTTGAGTTCATTAAGGCAACATTGTAATTAATTGTCGGATATTAGAATTAGATTGGATGTAGAATTGTGTTATATTTTATCTATTGTTAAGCGATATTCGCAGGAAACAGATGAATATTAAATACGAAACTTTGTTTGGAAAATATTATACTTATTATGAAATTTGCGGATGAACTTGGGACAAAAGAAAGCATTTTACGACTATGCTCTGCGGTATGTGGTGACCATATACTTTCTCGGAGACTAAGCGTAACTCCAGGTGAATATGTGATAATATGCTTTCACCTTTTTTTGAGTTATACCTTAATAAATATCTTTCCTACCTTACATTACATTAACTACCCGTCTCGACTTCAACTTTTATGGAAGACCAAACATAAAATTACTTCTTTTTCTGGCTAACAAAGTTGAAATTCTTCTATTATACCTATAAACCTTCCTTTTTTATCACTCTGTTTATTGATAAGAAACCGCATTAGAATCCGTTGCGTAGTTTTCTTTTAATAAACTTGGCGTATATTTTTATTTCAATTTAAAACAAAATATTATATCATAATTATATAAAGAAAATATATTGAGACAATAATAGATTACGAGCTGAAAAGAATGAGTTAACAAAGGCTACTGAGAATTTCTTAACAAAAACCAAACAAGTATAATGTTTCCCGACGGAATTCAAACCTGGGACTGTATTAGTCGTGAACGCAACTACACTAACGAGACTCTCGTTTCAGTATATCACAAGTACTGTATATTGAGATAGTAAATCTCTTTTCTTAAATCCAGTGATATGACATCTCTCAACCATATTATCGTTAATCATGTTTCGACAAACGCCCGCTTCGTGTAAACTTTGGAATGTTGAAATAAATGTTTACACAATGCAGAAATATGAGCAGTCATGATACAGTGTCAACGTGCTTTATGTTGCAGGGTTCGCCGGAGAATACAAATGGGACACCGACGTGTTTCGCAATAATTTACCTTTAATATTATTTATTGATATCGTATTTATACCGGGTAGGTACCATCTACTGCCTAGTTACTACCTTCAGGTGCATAGATTGTCTTTATGTGGATGTTAAAGTTGTTAATGATGAAAATATTTAAATGTAATTAATACTAAGTTTCCACTTCTGCCGGCAGTCCCGGATTGCAACCCGTTGTTTTAAAATAGATAACTAAAGCGATTATTGTAGAGCTTCTCTATGAACAACATTTGACGGTAAATTATTTTCAGGTAACGAAATATACTGATGGTCGGGAGCCCCGACCCGTGATAGGGCAACGTAAAGTTGCCCATGCGTAAAACATTATTTTCGTAAATCATTTCCTACTAATTTGAATGTTTGGCCCTGGGATATTTTTATCGTTAGAGCGAAAAATTTTTTTACTGGAAATTGGAGCCTTTTGAAGGGTATAGGCAAATCAGTAGGAATCATGGGTATTCTTGGTATATGAGCTAATTCACCAGCTGCAGTTGGTGAATTAGCTGGGCCGGTGACAATCTTCGTTACTATTAAATTATCTTTTAGCTCCTTTATAAGAAGTCTCGTGCTATTACACATGTTGGGGGGCTTAAATTTATGAGAAGCATTATCGGAGTACCAACTTTTAACGACAGTTCATGAGGTGGTAGCCCAGCGGGATTCAGAGAATTTAAAAATTCCTGGGAGTAGTGCACTGCGTCCTCGATGTTAGTGACGGTGTCTAAGGATTTATAGCACTTAACTTCACCCGGTACTTTCTGCATAATTAAATTGTTTATTTCGTTGACTGTTTCATTTCTGGGAGAAATTATTTTGATAAGGATTAATAGCATGAGTAAAATAAATGCGATTAAATGTAGTCCAAAAAAAATTCAAGATTTTTAAATAAAAAATTTGTTTAAACAATTAATTTGAACATTTTATGGTTCTATCTTTTATAGTTTAGGCAGCGTACGTAAAATAAGTAACTTTTCTGGTTGATTTTTTACACCTTGTGTCCGAAAAACCCAAATATCTTACGGAACCCTATTTTTTCCAAAATAAAATTTAGCCTATGTTACTCGTGGATAATGTAGCTTTCGAATGGTGAAAGATTTTTTTAAATCGGTCCAGTAGTTTTTGGGCCTATTCATTACAAACAAACAAACAAAGTTTTCCTCTTTATAATATTATAGTATAGAAGTATAGATGAATAAAAAGCAGAGTAATTTTGACAAACTGATTAAAAGTAATGGTTTTGAACTTCTATTCGACCCTTAGCGCAGTATAATTTTATGGAGCCCTTTTCGTGAGAAATTGGACTTTGAAGCTACAGGAGGATGTGTGGATACAAGGGTGGGAGAGCCGTCATAGCAGGGTAATGGGTAAGAATCCCACTTAAATCCCATAAGGAATGGTTAATATTTCTTACAACGCCATTGTCTATGGGCGGTGGTGACCACTTACCATCAGGTGGTCCATTTGTTCGACCGCCTACGGATATCATAAAAAAAAGATTATTCGAGCACATATGAAACAAAGTCATGTAATATCAAAATACTAAATATAATAAAAAAGAAAATTAAGTGAGGTGAACAGTGAACGTGAAGAACAAACATAAATAATGTAAAAATATATACAATTAGATGTCCAACCAAACAGCTTAAACATAATAATTAGGTTGTTTCAGTACAATAAATCTATTTCAATAGTCGTGTACAAGTTTTAATACTTTCAATTAAGACTAATGTTTGAAAGTTTCAAATTAAAGTGGATCACTGTTCCCTATGAAACTTACTTAAAGTGTTATTCCGTATGAAAGTATATTATATTTGAAATTGAAATAGTGCAGAAGTAGAATTATATAATAACTATTTTGGGTTCGGTAAAAAAATATGAATATCATGTTACTAAAATGAGGTACATTTTATTTTGTTATGTATTTTTCAATGGAAAAATGACAGCAACATATATCTGATCTGACAATTTTTTTATACTTAAAGTAACTGCCGTCTTTAGCAGGGTTACCTGATGATGTAGTCACACTCGCCCATAGATATCTACGATATAGAGAAGCGTTCGTGGCTTTTAACCTCTACACCTGACATTTAAACAGACCACAATCATCTTGATTCTTTATTTACAATTTTTATATAATGATAATAATCGTTATACTTACATTATAAATCAAACATAAATCGATATTTTTTATAAAAATTGGTAAAATATGCAGACTATTATTATTTTGTTCATAAATGTTGATATATATGACGGCGCATGATGCGCCATCTTGTTTATTCATACTGGTTGGAAAAGAGTGTCAATGGGAGTTGAACGGCGCTCTAGTGAAGCGTCGCGTCGATGGTAGCGAGGCGGCCATCTTGGATCGACAGTTACATTCAAGATTTCCCGCGCACCACGTATGCGACGAATCTCTAATTTCCAACATTATCTTTATTCTTTTGTAATAGATTCAGTGATTTATGTGTGTTTGTGTATATGATTTATTAACGAATCGATATTGATGACAATTGTGAATTTATCCGTGTAATTGATTTGTTTAATTAAAAACTTACTGAAGTTGTGAATCGTTCAAATATAAAATCGTTTGAATATACACCCATTTATCTTGAATAATCCTGATATTCCCAATAAAATGTCTATATATATATATATATATTTTTTTTTTTATTTTTTTTTTTTTTGTAATTTATATATATATATATATATAAATTACAAAAAAAATAAAAATAATAACAATTTTTTTTGTTTTGTTTGTTTGTTCTCGTTGGAAACATGTTTGCACTTTGTAAAAAATCAATTCAAATAAACAATTTGTTAAGCTCGCTCGATCCGCATCGTTCAGTAATTACTTATTACTTCGCTAATACACATTTCGCATAGCGTAAATTAAACGAATTACATACAATTATAATTTCTTAACATCTAACATTGTTTGCTATATCGATAAATTAAATCGTGTGTATAATAGCGCCAGTCAATTCTCTACGTTACGATAGAAATGTAATACATTTTTTGATATGAAAAATCATTTATATGGGGTATGACCGATTAGTAAGCAGTGTAGCGGAGTAAATTCCAAACCTTCTCAAAAGAGACAGGAGGCATTTGACCTTTGGGCATTTTAAGAAAAATTGATTAAATGTTACTCACTAAAAATCTATGAATACAGCGTTTTCTTTCTTTAATCTAAATATAGTTTTGTATTATTAATTTGACAAAGTAATATCTTAGAATTATTGTTCGATCGAACAACTAATTATTTATAAATAAAGAACCATAAATAAAATGTATACGAACATTTAACGACTACGTGCTCAATTTTAGTTGTGCAAGTTTCATGGGACTATAATAAACGCTCTTTCATAGACAAGCAAACATATTTAGATAATTGCTAACTTTACTCCTTATAAACTTGCCTTATTTTATTTATTCGTCGTTTGATTATGATCTGTGATCAGGGAATGATATCATTGTTCAAAGAAATGCTGATAAAAGATAAGATTGAGATATAAGTCGTAAACATGTTTTTATTTACAGCTAAGAGTTTAAAATACGACATGCTTTAGTATTTTTTTGGTTGACGTTTGGCACGTTTTCATATCACGATTGTCATTATAAATAATATACCAATACAGCCATTCATATTATGATAGCTTGCTTCTACTATTGGAATTTTAATTTATTCCACGTAAAGTCGATTTGATATTTTTATATCACATATTTTCAAAGTACAGTTAACCTTGAAACCAAAAGTTGAGGAAAGTAGACTGCCCCGACCTTATACAGGACGCTCTAATATTATGAGAGCGTTATTCTCTTTTTAAAATTTATATGTTATTATGTCATAAAAATGCGTTAAGATTCTGAGTTTCTTTCAGCTGTTTGTTTAAGGTGGGAATCGGAAAAGAAGACATCTTGTCTTGTATAATTGTACCGGTGTGTGCAATTTTCTTATAATAATTGTTTTAATATGATTGTGAATGTCGAAAATTATGTAAACGCCATAATTTTTCGAGGTTAATTTTAAATAAAACTCGATTCTATTTGTCGTTCCGCTCGTTACCCGCGTTTCTTAACAAAAAGGAATTTCACGAAATAGTTCGTCAATAGTAACTTCATACGAGCTAATTAACATATTTGCATATAATCTTGCATAAAGATAGTTATTACATGTTGTATTTTAAAATTATAATATGGCGCGGCTTAGATGTAACAAAGCTGTATGTTTAGGTAATAATAAATCATTTTAATCTTTTGGTGGAAGTGATGTGATTTGATGTTGAAACTATAGTTTCTTGCCGGTTCTTCTCGTTAGAATCTACATTCCGATCCGGTGGTAGCTACAATTTTAATATAGTTATGTAAATTGACGATTCAAAAGTGCCTGTAAAAGCCTACTTGATAGTGTTGATTTTGGTTAATGGATCCAAAACTGTTACGATTGTGTTTACGATATTAAACAATAGAATACGAATGACTTTTGAATGATAGGTATGTTTTAAATGTATTTAGTATGAAATATTTGTTACACACAATCTTTGGTAGTTTTGAAAAATAAAGAGATATATCTATGATGTAATTTAAAAAAAAAAACAATGTGGCAAAATTTATTTCATAAATGATAATAAAATGTTTCCTTACGTAATCATTTAAATATAATTTAGAGTAAAAATATTAATCCGGCGATGAGGAGAAAAAAAATGATTGTACGTATTTTAAAATATTTGTCATTAATCCGTAATAGTTGCATATATAAATGTTTTCATTTTATAATACATTAATTTAAATAAAATAATAGATAATAAAACTGCATTATGATATGTGAATTAACAAATGCGATTAGGTAAATAAATTGAAAGTTTTCTTATGCCAAGGTTTCATATTGTAACTAGAAACATTTATTTATTATAATATCTTTATAAATGTTGCATTATATCCGCTGTGAAAGTAAATGCAATTTAAAAACATAATATGCTATTTTAACGAATACAAAAATCAACTTTGAGAACAAATAATACCTTGAGAAAATAAATTATAAATATGTATAATAAGTTTTTCTTCTAATTTAAATGGGATCAAAGGGGAAGTACATATATCCCACCCTACCGAAAAAAAATAATTATATTTGGTTTAAATTGGGATTTTTGAGACAAAAAACTTAAAACAAAACAAACGAATTGAAAACCTTCTCCTCCTTTTTAAAGTTGGTTAAAATGGAAACAGTTCTAAAATATTTTAACTTCATCACATTTGGCGAAATTGAAAACATCACAAGCTTATTAAAAATTATTAATATATCCGTCTAGAATAATAAGATACCATACAGAACAATCATATTGACTGTCTTTCAGAATCGCGACTATTCTAAACAGAACCAAAAATGCAGAAAATATTGCAGAATACGCAAATAGTCGCAGTCTGATGGGACGGTATTCCGACCCGGTAACCGAACAGGCTCAGAGGTAAGTTTCACTTGCTTCCGACTTCTTTGGCACTTTATTTGACATTATGCATAAAGTTCAAGTATCGAGTTTAATGTATCTGTTTATGAGAAAAAAATCAAAAAATGCGGTGCACAACGTATTTAAAATAACACGGTATTCACGTTATCAAGAATCAACTGCTGAAAATTATTTTATTGAACGAAACTGTTTCGAATAGTATAAAATCTTATTTTACTTCTTATATATTTTATACTGTTAAATAAATAAAATATATAGTTAAATGTAGTAGTATTCAAATTAATTACGAATCGACGAAAACATTGTTTTCTTATTAGGGGTTGGTTTTCTTTTTAAGTTTAAAAATACTTCAATCAAGTATAATCTTATTTAGAAAAAGACTAAAATTAGTATATGCTAGAATCAACCGTTTTGTAAATTGATATGTTGAACCAATTGACCTATTTTAACGTGTTTTGTAAATCATTATTATAATGTTATGTAAATATATTTTTTATAACAGACGATAGCTTCACGAAACTTGTATGCCACATTGTAATTACTGGTACGCAATTCATTGTAATTACTAGTAATGGAAGTTCCTTTTCATTGGAATTCAATGTCAATTTCATTAAACCATATAATTACCGCTACGTACGGTGAGTTTGTACGGCTTTACATATTACGCATGCATGCATACAAAAAATATATAATATACGATTGTATTTATCTATACAATTTATAAATGTACCACTATTGGGTTATGACCTCACGTGACGAGAAGGATAGGAGCTTATTTCATAACGCTGCTCCAATGCGGGTTAGTGGATACACGTGAATCGTATACTCATGCGACACGAAATTAATATTCCAATCGAAGAAGGCATAAAGATAAACAAACCTTAGATTCACGCATTACACGTGATTTTCTAATAGGCGGCTTTATTGTACACTACTAACTGTTTTTGTTTAAGATGTCCTTATTTATACTTCATCACTTTTCCTTTCAACAACTTATATCCATTTTAATTTTAATTATAAAATTTCGATTACAGCTTCGTCGACGTTCAAAACGCCAATATCATAGATTATTCAATTCCTCGAGCAATGATATAATCATATCAGCCGGCAGACGTCCACTGCTGGACAAATTTTAGCATTTCTCAGGCTTTTTTTTCATATACAACGACTGGACTATAAGTATTTTTTAAGTTAACGATGTACTTTTGTAGAAATACCATGAAGTTTGAAGCTTAATATTGTGCAGTTAGCTTAGCTTTCATTCCTTTTTTTCTAAAGAATGCATTTTTATAGGTAAAACACTGAAATTTTTAAACAAATGCATTTTTAACAAATATTTTATTTTTATGCAGCTGATAAATTTTTGGCTCACAATCCCTTTAAAAAGTCTCGTGAAAACGGCTCATCCGGTATAAACGCTCTCAATACATTAAGTCGCACCAATATTGGTTGACAAACATGTAGCAGAATTCCGACACACACTAGTTTTCTCGCGATGTTTTTCTTTACCGCGGAACCGAGGACTATAAACACAAATTAAGTAAATGTTACTAACAGTGACATTGAGTGTAAAGTCAGTGAACGTGAAATTTCAATCTTCGGTTAAGACTTACATGTTCTAGTCGAGAAAAAAAAAAAGGTTATTTTTAAATCAATAATATCAATTGAAAAAATAAAACAAATTCATAACTTGTGCGAGTATTGTATTTAATTATAGTTACATTTTTACATAAAGGCTGATAAATGGCAAGAATTAGATTGAATACTATTCGTTATAAGGTACAAACATTAACAATATAATTAAAAAGGGGAATAAGCTAAAATAAATAACCTATTAAGAAAATCATAAATCGAATCGTTACGTCTAATTAAATTTAGTTACTCGAAGTATTTATATCATAAACGTATTTTTACAAAAATATACATACATTTGTGCAATCATAGCCGTTTGAATAGTTTCAAATACAAAACAATAGCTAAGAAACGTTCGATATACAATAATGACGTTCTGTCATATTTATTAAGTATTTAATCACAATTTATTATTCGGTGGAAAGTCTAGTGTTGTATATGCGGGCCTAGCTCGCGGGGCGGGGGGTCGACGAACTCGCGGGTGCGTCTTACCCCCCTCGGTACTAGCACTGATACCGGCTTCTCCCTCTTCAGGTAAGAACGGCGTTCTCGGGTTCAAGACTAATGCCTTATAAGACGAGTGCGAATCGGCTATACTTCGTCCATCCCCTTCGTCCCTTCTAGAAAGTTCGGAGAAAGGAGACACTGATCGTTTTTCGATTCCACTCGGTCCAGGATTTTCCTCTTTAGGTTTCAAATCGTAAACATTCTCCTCTTTCCTTTTCGGCTCAGTGTCTTTTTTGAATTTGTTCTTGCGTTCTATAATTTCAGCCGTCGTTAAATCTGAACTGTGAATGTCCGTCTCTAGTGGTGCGGCGGACAGCCATGGTCTAGAAGCACTGGGACTACACCATCGTTCGTCGGACTCACTCGTATCACCGAGTAATCCCAATTTCTCCAAGTTCTGTAGTAGCAAATTTTCACTGGAACTTGCCGCTCGCATCTCAGTCTTAGACTCCTCGGCCAGCAGAAGTTCCGCTAGCGGAGGGGCAAGTCCTAAGCCGATGTTTCTCTCGTGGTATACTTCGGAAATGGTCGGTGTCAGTTCGCCGCTCATATGTCTCACCTGGGCCATCGAGTCCCGACCGTTCGTTCCCATTTTCGGTCTCGAAGCCCTCTTTGACGTCGAAGGTTGATTCATCGCCTGATCAGCCTTATCCTCCTCGGTTCGTCGCGTCTGAGCCGAGGCGAGGTCGTAGAAAGCATCTAAGTACCTCTGGTGCGAGTGCTCCGGCCGACGGCGGAGAACCGTGTCGTGGCCGGAGCTCTCCCAGTCAGAGTCGTCGGTCGAGGGAGGGCGTCTCGTGTAGAGCGTCCTGATCTTTGTCTGGTGAGCAAGTGCCAGGGACACGTCACGCGGGGGTGCGGAGGAAGTGGAGGGCGGGGCGGCAGGTGGCGAGGGAGTAAAGGCGGCGTCGCTCTCTCCGCGGTATCGGGGCGGAGGAGGCGCGGGCGGCGGGGCGGTGCGCCCGTCCGGCTCGCCGCGACCCACCTCCGTGCTGGAGCTGGAGCCACGGACGTACATCGTGAAGGCGCCGCCACACGACCCAAGCGGCAATGGGGGCGGTGGCACCGACGAGACACTTTCCTCTGTAAAACAACGTTATTGTTATAAGAATTGGATTATTATCAACAATACCTTGAAGTTCCCCTTTAAAACTGACGGGGGACTGCAGAAGTCAAAATGACACGTTCCTATATGAAACATTGCTTTTTGTAGAATGGCTGATTGCACATAAACAAAAAAATATCTTACGTCGATGCTGTCTCGGTGCTTGTTCGCCATCTGAATGTTGTTCCAAATCTCCGTCGTCGATGGATGCCAATGATTCTACGCTAGAGCTAGACCCCAGGCTAAGGCTGCGCGGTGCTTCTTGCGTATCTGTAGAAGAGCAGAGAGTAAGATATAGTATATATTTAATAATAAAACATTCTTGACCAAATATCCTTTAGATTAGTACTTACCAAACAAAGCAAGTAGTGCTTGTAGCACAAATTGTGTATGGCGTCTGTTAGCCGCTTTGCCAGTACGAAGTGTAACCTCATCTTGACCGACCTCTGCTAAGTCAAAGCCCAGCGACGCCAGCAGTTCATGACATCCATTGACTCGCCACAATCTAAAATATAATGATTTAAGAAAATTAATATCAGCAATCGGGTACGATGACATTTCTTTAAATGCACTATTATTACTCAAATACAGTTGCACTGTATGCCCTATATCCCTATGCCATCACTCTCGTCCGACAGAACAGAAATTCGACACGGGCAAAGATAGGAAGGGGATATCATTCACAGAACCAATGACTATTCGTGTTTTCCGAGGGATGTAAGTGACTACTAAATTCCCAAATCAGTTTACTACGAGTTTTTTATTCATCTGACCGATTATAACAAGCACTAAAGGCTAAAGCGTTAAATATCTTAAAGCTAAGTAGCACCTTGCTTGCTTGCTTGCCTGCTTGCTTGCTTTTGATACATTAGCCCAAGGGAACAGGATGGCAGAGGTCTTATTATTCGAATTTGACCTTAACTATTCAATGCTAATATGTTATTTATATATTTAATCAGACATATACATACAATAATAAATATATACATTATGAACATTTTAAAAATTATTATGTGTTTACAAAACAAGGATTGTTTGAGTTATAAATTAGAAGAAAAGGGTCATTTAATTTATGGTTATGTTGCGGTTTAGATAACTTGGTTACTGACCTGACATTAACAGCAACTTCGATGGTATCGGTTTCCAAGTTTTTGATGGAGAACTGAGATATGACGGAGCGAATCACGCCAATGATATCGTCTGCGACATCACCGCCGTTAGATATAAGTTTAGACAATGCTTGCAGCGTTGTTGGAGTCAATCCTGAAAATTCACACGTTTTTCTTTATACGTAATCCGTAATTTGGAAATTGTTTTGTTCATTTTATGTAATTTTTAATAACTCACCCAACAGTGCTTGAAGACTGGCGGAACATTGCGTTAATCTTTCTTCAGGATCACTTTGAGGGAAGAATACGCTTGAGGGTATTCCATTGGCCGCCGGTTCAAATCTGAAGCAAAATGATTAGCTTATAATATTCGGCCGATCAACTTCTCCATGTGGATGTAGAGTAGATCAACTTCGTCTTCCCGCTTACCGTAGGTAACGTAGAAGATATTTAAAAAACATTCTTAGTATTTTCTGTAAGACTAGACCAGGTATATATGAATAGAAAGATCGAGGAATTTAGTGATTGATTATGGAAAATGATAATTTCAGAGTGACATTATAGTGACATACCTAAAGCCGACACTCATCAGAAGTTCTCTCCAGCCGGTTGCAGTGCCGGCCTTGTTCTCGATGCTCTTCTGCGTCGTATACATTGCGTTCTTCTGTCCTCTGACTATTCTTTGCAGGGATTTCTCTACCAGGTGCAGGCATACACGTAACGCATCCCTGGATGATTTTAATATTTGACTTTAAAATTGTGTATTTGACCGTTTGTGATATTTTGGATTTATTAAGAATTTTAAACAGAAAGCTCGAAGGTATTGAAATTTTCTAAATTTGATAAATAACATTCTTACAATATGGTTACTTATATTAAGTTATGCTTTAATTATCTGCATAATTTTGAGCGAAACAAATATAAATTATTGCTTATTTTTCTGTAGGTGGCTCACCGACAGCGCTCGGGCGCGGCGAGCAGGTCGCAGAGCGCCTGCCCCAGCAGCGCCACCTTGTTGCTAAGGCGCACGTTGGCGCCGAGCAGCGCCAGCCCCGCCCAGTGCGCCGGGTGCGAGAAGTGCTTCGTGTGCCGCACCGTCTGCATCGCGTCGCCCAGAGCCCTGCGGGTGCGCGGGTTGTAGTACAGGCGCCACTGTACGGGCACTGGCAATATAAGCTACTTCATATTGTCAGTGCCACCTGATACTTACATCATCATTGCGCAGCCAACGGAATGATCTTAGTTGGCATAACCCGAAACATTATGTTACTTAGCTCAATGCGTCGAATGAACGCAGATCTCTCTTCGGTTACATTATGATAAATCAAATATTCATAATATCTTAAATGTGAACATTTTATTTACAAGGTTACATTTACCTAAGTATTATGGGTATTCATTGTCAAAGGCGTGTCCTTCCACGTCAAATTAATAATAATAATAAAATCTTTAGTAAAATTTACCTAACAAATATAATCTAGTTTGTATTTTTTGCTGTTATTACTCTTAATCATCTCACGCACACTAAGACATTTTGTAAACACCAGCGTCATTCACGCATACGCCGGTAATATTTTAAAGTGGAGTGCCAAGGAGTGAATAGATCTATGTATAATGTATTTCTAAGTAGCTTTACTTCTGCTATGCGGCTAAAATGAAATGTATTGATATAAACTTACTTCGCAACTCTGTTTCCTTGTAGCAGCGCCGAGTACAGGGCTCTATATAGTATCTTGGTGGCGGTGTCTTGCGGCGCCGGCCAGAGCGTGACCAGTATAGCCTGAGCTCCTGCAGCGAGGAAAGCTCTGCAGAGTTTGGACACGCCCTCGCCGGCTGCCGTTACTGATTCCGCGTCCTCGGAGTCTTGGAAAGCCGCACTCGACGGTGCACACGACAGTACAACCTACATAATGATTTTTATTAAAAGCTTTTATTTAACTTGCAATGTATGTATCTATGTATGTGCGGGTGGAATACGCTTACCAATCTCGCAGTGATTTTCAAATTCATGATTTCTGCTGCCGTGAGCATGTATTCCGAAGCGGGCGGTAGCTCATCGTTGCTGGGCGATAGTTCGGCATCTGTGAGTTTAAACGTTGACTTTAAGACTTAAAACATACATACAAAGATCAGCTTTCATTGCGTCACTAGTAAAACTACCAAAACCAGTTACATAAACATAAATACATAATCAGCCTGTAAATTTCCCACTGCTGGGCTAAGGCCTCCTCTCCCGTTGAGGAGAAGGTATGCAGCATTTTCCACCTCGCTGCTCCAATGCGGGTTGGTGGAATACACATGTGGCAGAATTTCGTTGAAATTAGACACATTCAGGTTTCCTCACGATGTTTTCCTTCACCGCCGAGCACGAAATGAATTATAAACACAAATTAAGCACATGAAAATTCAGTGGTGCCTGCCTGGGTTTGAACCCGAAATCATCGGTTAAGATGCACGCGTTCTAACCACTGGGCCATCTCGGCTCTAAACCAGTTACTACTGAGAAAATACAGGTAATACAATATTATTATATAAAAACGTGATACATGAACACCCGGTTGGAACGAAGTTGCTTTCGCGACATATTATTTATTAAATAACAGACACAATAAAATAAATTTACAACGTTTGAGGATAATTAAATGACAAGATATAATTATTTTATAAAAAAATCCTATATTTTTTAAAACAATAACAAGAAATTGGTATAAATAAAACTGTATATCAAAAAGAGAAAGAGAGGGAAAAAGAAAGAGAGAGAAAACAGCCAAACTAAGACATTATGTTATGTTTTTTGCCGCAAAAATATTTAAGATAGAACCATGTCTCAGTTGCCTCGGTACTTACTCTCTTCCTCGTTCTCCGTGGACGTGTCCGCGGCTCCGCTTCCCGTGCTGGTGTTCAGCAGTCGTTTGGCTTGCGAGTCCACCTGCATACAAAACACAAATATGAGAAATCTAAAGTTATTTCGGAAACCAGTATGTATGTTGCTTTTAATTACATATACACTGGAAGCTTTCGTATGTTTTCGTTGATTTGATATAAGAACTTGAATTGTTTTATACTATTTTAAGTCTACGATCAATAAACTTAAAGATGAAACTAAATTTAATTTTATGTTCGGTTTCGAGGAAGTTAGCGCAGATAGAGACAGAGGCAGAAAGTGACTTTGTATTACACTATAGATAAGTTAAGTTATACATGAGAATAATTTACCACTTCTCCTGGACTGAGGATGATTCCAGGCGTTTTCCAACAGATATGCGTAGCGAAGTGGACACATTCTGCCTGTGGGAGTTGCGCTAGGACCGCTTCTTTTGACGCCTGAAACAAGAAAGATTCTTACTTTGATAAAGTAGGAGTAAATAATATTATTTAAATTACACTGAACAGACATTGATATCGTTAGTTATATTGTTTCGAATAGACCGAATCGATTGGAATGTACCTCCATCTATATAAAACAGGATTGGGACGAGGATAACAGATATTCTAGGACATATCAGCTTATCTCACTTGTTTTCCTATGAAATGTGCTAGTATTATTTGTACATTCATGAGATTCGGTTTTAATAATTCTAAATCTACCGTTAAACGAAGTCGGTGAGGTGTGTCAGTAGTTTCCTACCTGGTAGTCAAGGAGCGGCGCCACCCGCAGCATGTCGGCGACCAGCTCGGCCTCCTTCAGCAGCGCGGGCGCGCCGGCCCAGCGCACGCCCGCCACCACGCAGCGCATGCCCGCGTCCGCGCCGCCCGCGCCCGCCGCGCCCCCCGCGCCGCCCGCGCCGCCCGCTGCGGAACATTCGTTTATTCATATGGACGAACGGTAAATTGGAAGCATCGCCATCCCGATGTTAAATAGTCAGATTTGCTCGTAAGATTTACGGTTATCTTGATATAAGTGGTTATGGTGTCAATATGTGTGACACGAAAATGGGAACATACTAATGGAGTTTTGCAACACGGAGAGTACGATGAAGGCCCCAGTAACAACATACACTAGTACTTAATTCTTTTATGACAGGAGGCCTTGTATTTGAAAATTATTATCCAGAATCTCTCATTTCATTGCAACCGAGAAAATGTCATAAAAGGCGTAAGTGTTTATTTCCATTGATTTCAATTGATAAGGGAATCGAATGAAGAACATTGTTGAATGAAAGGCTACATAATGTACAAACATACCATGGTCGTGGTGCGCCTTGGCCCGCAGGTGGCGCGCGCGCAGGGGGCGCAGCGCGGGCGCCACGAGCAGCGCGTACCGCTCGCACAGCGGCTCGCCGTCCGCCGCGCCGCGCAGCGCGCCCCACGGACACGCGTACAGCGCGCCCTCCACCGACAGCACCACCTCGCGCCGCCCGCCGCAGCCGCGCCCGCCGTGGCTCGCTTTAAAACCGAGTATTTACTTGTGAATATATATTTGCTAATAAAGATAAAAAATGAGCCGACACGAATATATCATTAAATGATATATATATCATTAAATTACTAACTTTTAGATTTGTAAAAGATTATTCAATATACTTCTAAACATTTATTGCTTGTAATTCTAAACTTTAATAACAATCACATAAACATAAAAATTCTAGAAAGAACATGCATGTCACGATCATATATATTTTTTGAAAATAATGAAATAAAAATTTTACTACTTCCTGAAACCATCCACGCATCCCATCCATCCAGTCCAAGAAACCAAAAAAAAATCATCGAAAACGGTCCAACCGTTTAGGAGTTCAGTTACATACACACATACAGAAGATTAATACATATAAATATCCTATTTAACTATATTAGTATAAGGATTTTTAGCGTCTACGTATTCAGACTTAACAGCGCCTTATGTAAATATAAAGTTATTTTTAATATTAATAATAGAGGTCACGGAACATTAGACGTTTGATTAATCCAAAAAGGCTACCGTGAGTGTTGTTACAAGAAGCTGGTAGCAAATCTTCGAAAGGTGCTATGAGCATCTGGTAGAGGGAGGTGAGGCAGGGCGGGCCTTGCCACGCCGGCTGCTTCCGGCGGGGGCCGTGCACGCTCGACCTGTGGGATCAGTTATCCTTTAGGAAATATAATCTTTTATGATTTATCTCAAAATTAATTCGTTATAAAACTGAATTCCATATATTTTTCAGTATAATATCTTTAAAACCAAAAATGCAGTATTTTTGATTGACATAACGCGTGATAATTTAGAAAATATTTATAATTTGCGAGTCTTGCTCGTGATAGCACGCTCACTCACTCGCACAGATTTCGCATCTCTGTTGCACTGATTACGATTATTAGGTAAAAGTTACCGCACATAATTCGTATTGTATTTGAATATTTATTCGAGACTAGCTGTGCCCGCGACTCCATCAGCGTGTAACTCCTTGTGTGTTATTAAGCTAATGTATTGGTAATATTGTTTAGATCACGTTCACATGAGGCTTTGTTGAGCACCAAAGGATGTCATTTGAAACGCACTATTAGAAGTGCGAATAATGTCTAAGAACTGTTTAGATTGCACATGTTCCCCTAAAAGTAGTGATTTCAAAGGTTCCGGCGGGTCTTCGAAAGAAAGCAAATTTATTTTACCTCCAGAACAACAGAACCTTCCGTCTCAGTGAAGGTTTCGGATTCGTGAGATAATGTATGCCGTTCGCGGTCTGCTGTGACCCGTAAATTAGCCAAAACACCTATCGGTATCTAAAAGTCTATACGTACCTACTACTACTTTATCTAAAACGAAATAAAATGTAAACTATTAATTAATTTGTAATTTGAACAAATATTTTAACACTACCAAAATAATTAATACCTATTTTATAAAATAAAAACAAAAGGAATCTAAAAATAAATTATCAAAGACTAAAAGTCGCGCTGATAAACACGGTTTGTTAATATCAATTAAGTATTGTCTGTCAATAAGGTCGAACGCTCTGAACGTCTATTCGCATCAACAGGTAAAAATTGTATGAAGCTCGATGGCGGCGACCTCTAAGCGTCAAGCAAGCCGCCTGCCTGTGCGTTCGCGACCTTATACAAAAATAATCCTTATAGCATGATTCAGTATTCACGTGCGATGGCTTATTATTAGCGTATTTCATGTATAACTTTGGTGTTTCTGTTCCGATTTCTATGATTCTTTTTTATGGAATAGTTATATATATAATCAGAAAGCTTCGAATTGCTAAGCTATCGGGAGTTACACCTGTTATTGTGAGTCAACCATAAAAGATACACATATGCTGCCGTGGGATATTTTTTATATAATTTTAAGGAGAACATTTCCGTCATACATGATTTCTGTGTAGCTTTAACCATTAAGGTTGTACACGCGACGCAAGATTAAAAAATGGAGTAACTTCTCCCGTTTTCCTAACATTTCCCTTCACTGCTCTGCTCCTATTGATTGTAGCGTGATGAAAAATAATTGTACCAAGTTTCGTTAAAATCCGTCGAGTAGTTTTTGTTTCTATAACGGTTATACAGATAGAGACAGACAGACAGACAAAAATTTTACTGATTGCATTTTTGCCATCAGTATCGATCCCTACTCACCCCTTGATAGTTATTTTGGAAATATATTTCATGTACAGAAACCTATAACCTTATTAATATTTAAAAGGGAAGAGAGATTTTATATTCTGACCTCGTTGATCCTTGAAGGCTCGCGACGGATCCAGCGACGGATCCGCCCACCGAACCCACGCTGAACAGAGAGCTCAGCGAGTAGTTGGATGAATTCAGCAGGTGGTTGCGTGTAACCTAGAAAAAGTATTGATGTTTAGAAACATCCACATACCATCTCAGCGAAATACGTACCAATGTCTTATATGTGTCCCAAATGTATGAACCAAATACCAAAAATGGAGGAACATATTAAATATAGTAATTAAATGTATATTCTAAGTATATTGGCATATATTTTATTTTTACTAGCAAATATAAAAAGTTCCTTTGTTATATTGGTTGTTTGGAAAAACAATATCGTGGATTGAAGCAAAACATTACGGTTGTTTCATAAGAACGTGTGAATAGCTATAATCAATTGTCTATTTTGCGAGTGTCCGCTGCATCATGCTTGTATACTTACCATCCGGGCGAGTCCGGCACCCGGCCGGTCGTCGTTGTCGCAGCGCTCGTCCTCGACACGTGCCGTCCGGAGCCACGAGGACCATTCTTTGATCCAACGCTCCAGTTTTCCGCCACCTAATAACCATTCATTTAAAAATATAGTAATTTTTTCACACATAATATAATTATATATTTTTCTCTTATTTTATTTCATGATTTTGTTTATTTTATATAAAGTAAATAAATAAATGAATATATTAATGTTTATATTTAATCAAAATTTGTCAAAATTAGAATGATGTAAAGTTATTTACTGTTTTATGACTTACATATAAAGTTGATTTATCACTTGTATATGCAATTTGAAACTCACTTGTGTTGGTTTGTAGATCGTCTGGGCTTATGTCTGGGAGACTGTTATCGCTGTCCTCTGCCTGGTCGAGTAAACATGCTTGATGGAATCTCAGGATACCTGTTCACAATTACTGCAACTTTAATTACTATTTCTTTATAAAATTAGGAAAATTAGTTAAGCTGAAACGCACTATTCACCAGATTAGGATAAACTCATACTTTTTTTGTTTAGGTTGGAATGGAGAGGCCATTAATACTATAATAGCATCTTAATAATACTTATCATAGAAATAAACCTTACACCTAAAATATTTACAAGATATTGGCCTCGAGTAGTGGATGGGCCTAAAAACCTGAAAAATATCTTTAGGAAATGATTCAAGCGGGCACTTATGCCTTCCTGAAGGCAAGACGATAAGTAGTTAGAACACGTAACCTTAAATCGTGAATAACATTGGAGTAAGGGTGGGTAAAAAATCTGGATTTAGGTATCTTTTTTTTATGATATCTATGATATATGGCAGTCGAGCAAATAGGTCACCTGATGGTAAGTGGTCATTACCGCCCATAGACAATGGCGCACAAAGCCAATTTTTTTTTTCACCAAGTACTTTGAATTCTTAGTTCTATGCATACCCTTATGTGGTTGAAGTAGCCAAGCGTAGAGTCTTCCGGCAGCGATGCTGTAGTACAGCACCGGTGATTTCTGCTTGTTCACAACTTCGAGCACTTGTTCCACCGTGGACGGACACCACGGCTCCGGGCGCTCTTTAGCACTATCCTCAGTTAGGTTCCTACTGTAATATGAAGAGTAATTATTTAAGTGTACACAATCATTAATGTTTCTGTAGTGTGAAATGTATTGTTATTACTAAATAATACACTTTCTCGTCTATAATTAGATGGTTTCCTTGTATATATAGCGGTAAATGAATGTATATATAGCGGTAGTCACCTCTGCGCAGTGTGCAGCTCGAGGTTGGCGTGGCTGAGCGCGCCGGCCGAGCGCTCGGCCGCCGCCCGCCCGCGCGCGCGCTCCGCCACCACCAGCGCCTCGTGGTGCCGGCCCAGCTCTGAGAACATCGGTTTTACATTTATGGAAGAACGACTAAAATACCGAGATGTTACTTAGTATATAGACTAGCTTATTTACACAGCTTAAAGATAATGCCATAAATATTATTATTATAATATTCAAGTATCTTGCAGTACCTTAAAAATCATCAGGACTGTACCATTGTTCTAAATTCAAATTATTATTGTCGAGAAAAGACCGCATCGTTTGTGATATTGTATATAAGTGATTTAATTTTTCAGAGAAATGAAACTTTGAAGATTAAAAATGCTGTGAATGACGTTAATAAAGTCGTCTAGAATATGGCCTAGATATCTAGAATACTTATTTATTTCAAACAAAAATTTCATACGAAACTCTAAAGTTGAAAATTTAAAATGTTAGGAAACTATGACTTACCGACAAGCACTCTCTGTAAGGCATGCTGTGTAGAAGTGTACAGAGCAGCTGTCTTCCGGTCTCGATGTTTCTCATATCCAGGTCCCAGGACTGTGAGCGCCGCTTGCAGTTGTTCCTTTGCTTCCTCCAGTTCTCCAGAAGCCCAAAGTGCAAATCCGAGTCTATGGCGAACTCGAGCCTGTGACGGTATCAGTAGTTGATAAATGCAAATGGATAATATTAAAATACAGAAAGCTATTAACAGAACTGTTCTACTTCATTTGATTTAGAAAATATTGAGACTAAGCAATCAATAAATAGTTCTACAAAACTCATAGTTTTAAAGAACATGAGTTATTTAGCACTTATATATATGTATGTGGGCAAATATCTCGAAAATTCGTTTGGATGTTTTGCTGTAGTAAAATACTTTGTATGAAATAATTTGTGAAATCGTAATATTTTTCGTGTGGTGACTAATATGTTTAAGTTTACAAAAAAATTTCAGAGGTCAGAAAAAAGTCTGCAACGTTCATTTAATTTTCCGTCTAATCTCAAGATCTCGGGCTCGCTATAGCTACCTCCTCGTCTCCGTCGGCGAGCCCCTCGGTGGCGGCGAGCGCCTGCCGCAGGTAGGACACGGCGCTGCCGCACGCGCCCATGGCGAGGTGCGCGCGGCCCAGGTCGGCCAGCGCGTGCGCCCGCCCGCGCGCGTCGCCTGCCGCGGGAAGGGACGCACATATAGAGGCTGACGCCCGTACCGACGTAATGGAATGCTTCGAGGTAAACGCGTACCCCATTTTGTATCCGATTTATCGACTTTTTGAGCTTAGCAACTGCCACTTTGAAACTGTTTCGAGCATTGTTGAAGTTAATTTTTTCGTGATGCACGCGCATACGTGACATCACATTAACCAGCAATTATAAGGCAAGTCGCTCGAATTGGACGATTTCCCACCTTGTCATATTGTATTGTTTAGTGTAGGTTACAAAAACTATTTAAAAATAGTTTATTTTTAATTACACGCACCTTTTTAATGAATTTTAGTCGTGTAAACAGTTATTAAATTTTAAGAAGTTGCCGTAATATACCATTCTAGCTCATGTTAAATCCGGAACTCACAAGTAGCCCGAGTCAAGTGTGGTAGAGGTAGTAACGTACCGGCGGCGGTGGCGTGCCGCAGCCGCGACTCGTGCCAGCGCGCCGCCTCCGCCTGCGCGCCCAGCGCCGCGTGCGCCGCGCCCAGGCCGCCGCACGCGCGCGCCTGCGCCCGCGTAACGGATAATCTTATATTAAATGTGTATATCGAGAATCATTTTCTAGCGAAGGCTGCTTATGATAAATGGCAAGTGGTAAACACATTTTATCATTAACATGGTGGGTAACTGAAACCATTAATAGGTAAGCACAGAATTCGATCAAAATCTTTTGTAAATATTTGTAGTATTATATGGGTCCGCAAGAATTTCTGGGACAGTTTGGAGTCGGGTGGGTTACCTGCAGGTGCGTGAGCCCCAGGCGGTGCGCGAGCTCGAGCTCGGCGCGGTGGTGGCGCACGGCGGCGGCGTGGTCGCCGAGCGCGTGGTGCGCGGCGCCCAGCGCGTGGCACGCCTCCGCCTCCATTATCTGGTTATTCAGCTCCCTGAAGGACGAAATACACTTATACATATGATTTTGATCCCGAAAGTTTGACCTGAAGCTGCGCAGTTGATATTAAAGTGCATAGGCATTTGCGCGAACACACAGCACTCTTCATTCGCTCACAATTATTATCCATTGGAATGGCAATGGCAATAAAAATTCAAGCACAAGACACTTAAATAAAAATATAAATATATGCATACATCTATTGTGTTTAAAAACTAACTTGGCAATGCTTTTCTGGTGTTCTAGACAAGATACGGCTTGCTCGAGGTTGTTGAGAGCGATGTGCAACGCGCCTAGTTCACCGTAGGCCTGCGCCTTCGCCTCCGGCACGCCGAGCTCGTGCGACACCACCAGACGCTTCTCGAGACAGACCAGTGCTTGTTGAAGGTTTCCGACAGATCTACAAATATTTAACAATTGAATACATATATCTATATTTTTTAATAGATCATTTAAAAAGTTATAATTTATAAATCGTTCAAATATTCTTTACGTTGAATAAGATTATCTAAATGATTTTTTATTATATTAACAAAAAACAAAGACTTTTATTATCGTCATTTCCTTAATGTTTACAATAATGGCTGCTTTTTGCGTTTATAAATTTTATTTTTCAACTAACTTGTGACTTAGTCCAAGACCTCGATACGCTCTCTCCTGTTCCCGTGTATTGTCTAATTTCAGCGCAGCGGCCAAGTGTTGCTCGTGATACTTGGCGGCCTCGTCCGGGTCGCCGAGGGCGTCGTAGCAGTCGCCGAGCGAGCCCAGCGCCCGCGCCTTGTCGAGGTGACATGTCGGAGTGTTCACTCGCTCCAGGATAGCTAATTGCTGTGTTCATATAAATGTTTTATTATTAATTAAAAATATATATATTTCTTAAATAAATAATTAATGATTGGGTGTTGGTGTAGACTTAAATAAGAGGATCGTACTTGTTCTAAATATCCTATGGCGTCTTCATAATGTCCCATGTTTAGTTTAGCAATTCCAAGGTTGCCGTACGCTTGAGCTTCGAGCGTACAATCTTGCAGTTCCTGAGCTCTTTCTAGTTGCTCCTACACAAAATAAGTAAATAGTGAATAGTAAAGTAAGTAAGTAAGTAGTAAATAGTAATTATTTATGAACATGAACACAAAAAAAAACTGACTTTATTCCACCGGTGAAGTATTTTTTCGAAATCGGTGGTTGATTTCGGACAATAAGTGACTATAATACTACTGAATTACAATTTTGACTTTGAACTAAAGTTACTTACAAATAAAAATAAAACATATTTTTGGGTGTTAAGACAAAAATTAGTGTAAACTAGGCTCAAAGACAAGAACTCACTCGATAGCACCGGGCGGCGTGCGAGTAGTGCCCGAGCGCCATGTGCACGGCGCCGAGGTGCGAGTGCGCGCGCGCCTCGCCCGCCGCGTCGCCCGCCTCCTGCCGCAGCGTCAGCTCCTACACACACATTCGTTACCGTCGCACGCACACACATATGAATCATAATAAAACAAGTCGCGTCTTCATTATTAATCCTATTTAGTGTAATTAGCAAATTGTTAATTATAATACCAGCCGGGAGACGTCCATTACTGGACAAAGGGTAAGGATCTCCACAAGAGGGGACCCCATTGTTCGGCTCATAGTTAGTCGATCGTTTATTAAGTAAAGAAAACCTATTGAAATGTTGATTTCGTCACCTGTGTGTGATGTCCTAAAGCTGCATCTAATCTTCTTTGCAATCTTCTCGCGAGTCCCAGCGCACCGCACGCCGCGGCTTCCAGAGATCGATCACGAGCCTGAATTACAAATATTTTAATTATGAAGATTGACCAAGTGAAATATTTTTATTCCTGCATTACAAAAATCTAGTTAAGGCGATGCTCGTCGTTGAAAAGTTGTCATGGCCGACCGGTATATGGGACGGTTGGAATAGCAATTATTATAGCAATTATTGATTCCTAAAACACTTGGTTAAATAAACCATGAATTATTTAACTTATATTAAAGCAATACAAACATAAAAGAACCCTAATAGCATAGATTTATAAAATATCAAAATAGCATTTAAACTATTTAAATAATGCAATTAAAAGGAAGTTCGGGCTGATGTGTTCCCAATTTTCCAAGACCGTGCCATCTCAACAAACATTCATAATATATATATGTGATATAATTTTCGCCTAAAGAGTACGAAATTCGGGCATTGTTTCTTTTATATGAGAACTATTTACGAATCGATTTATAAAACAACATACTTGTCTAGCAAATCCGAGTTGTCTCTGGTACATCTTCACAGCCTCCTCGACATCTCCCATTTTTATCAGAACATCACCAATATTTCCAAGCGCTCTAAACTTTCCTTGCAAGTGCTGTGTCATGTGAGCTATAGCGAGGAAGTACTTTTGGCATTCCAACGCTGTTTCCAGATTTCCCAAAGCAAGATGCGCTAAGCCAAGATTGCAATACGCCCGGCCCATGTTCATTTTGTCCTGAAGATCCTTGGCTAGTGATAAGTCTTGGTCATAATACCTGGAATAGATTAATATAAATTATTTTATGGTCCATTAAGACAATACACGATTGTGTCTGATCATTATTTAATTATACTTGAATATTTGAATTTAATACTGTTATAAAAAACCATACAAAGATAAAATATTGTACATCATTATTTTGTAACATACGAAAACGGTTACTCCTTAATTTAGATTATTTTATAACCAAGGACTGCACTTCACCCATCTGATTAGAATATAATTGTAAAAACCTCTCTATTATTAATAAAGTTTATAAAAATAGAAGATCGTAAAAGGATTTCAAAAGCAGGAGTGTGAGGTGACATAACATTATTTACCGAGATTCTTCGTATTAGATTCGTGAGAATTATATTACAATGTTTACAATGACGATGAAGTTGTTACCGAATCTTTGGAAATAAAATTGAGCTGGATAGAATTTGTTAAATGTAATAATGTTGAATATAAAAATATATGAAACAAATCCTGTTTGCATAATTTTACAGAGCTATAAGCAAATGAATGTAAATCTATTGTTCATATTGCCATTTGAATATACATAGTATATTTTTACAGTAGGCAAACGAGGTTAACAAGCGAGTGACGTCATTATAAACCCGACCAATCAGGAACGTTTTGTGTCATGTGACAAACGTTTAAAAAAAATGCATTTTTATTTATGGATTTTTTAATAAATTAATTATTATTTTCAACTTTCGTGAATAAATAACCATTTTTTAAACTCATAATATATACTGATTACAATAATTGACACTTTATTTTTCGTATTGTCAAATAGCCTATTGTGATAGTTTCAAATTTGGTTATTGGAGCTAATAATAATTGGGTATTTTGAAGTACCTGACAGCTTCCTTATAGTTTCCCAAGCAATAATGAGCATAGCCTAGGAAATGACATGCCTTTGCTTCGGCAATTACGTCTCCCAATTCCTGCGAGAGCATCAGATGCTGCTCGTAGTACGGGACCGCCTGAGCGAATTCTCCTCTCGACGACAAACAATTGCCAAGATTGAGAAGAGCGCACGCTTCGCCCGCCGCGTCTTTTAGTTCTCGTGCTATTCCTGTGAATTAAAATGGTGGACAATATTGTTGTGATGAAGTATTACTTAAGATATATATTTTTATTCGTTATATTTTTAGTTATTCAAATACGAAGCAATATTATCTTATGACATTAGTGTTTTACGAAATTTTGCTAATTTTAATTCCAATGCGTGAATTAGTTAAAGCGAATTTATTATGAATAAATGCCATATTTTTTCATATTCAAAGAGAAAGTTCTGAATTACACTGTTTATTAATATTTTTTAATTTTTATTTAGACATATTACATTTATAATGTTACTCCAATTAAATCAGTTAGTCGTAATAAATATACAAGATATTTTTGTTCCATTTTCAAATTAATTTCTGTATTATAAACGTCTTCTAAATGATCTTACCTAAATGTGCTCTATAATGAAATAACGCCATATCATGGGCACCCAAAGCTTGGTACGCTACAGCCAAGTTCCCATGAGTGGAGGCTTCGGAACTCCTGTCGTGGACCTCTTTAGATATAGTCAGTTCTTGTTTATGATACTTGATGGCCTGTTCGTAGAACCCCGCTGCGGAGTACGCGTTACCGATGTTTCCATACGCTCGACCCATACCAGCTTTATCCTGTAATTATTTAATGAATATATTATTATTATTATTTGTGCCCGTTGATTGGTTAATAATATAATTCCGATAAGATTTTGTTAGACTGATATATTGACTTATAAAATATTTTAATATGCTAATGTAGGATTTTTATGATTAAAGCTTCAACGTATTCTTACTTGAAGTTGTCTAGCGATGGATAGATGAGCCTGATGCAATTTTAGCGCAGCGTCGTGTTCTCCCAGTAATTGATACACGATCCCTAGATTGGAGCATGCTCTGCCCTCACCGACCTGAAAAAATTATAATTTTCACATTAAAATTTAGCTAAGTGCTCCGCGCGATTAATTTAACTGCTCCGTTATTTAACAGGCACATATATATACGTAATTTAATTACATTTTATAGCAATTTAATATCGATAATATTGTATTTTTTTAATTGAATATATATTTTTTTTAAATTAATAAAATGTATAATTAACATATTCAGTATAAAGCAAGTGTCGTGTCAGCCGTAAGTAATATATTTATTTGGCCCAGCTCGCACTCGCTTTCGTCAAAGGTGTCTGCAGTGTAACTTGCGAAAAGGAACTTCGTTCCAAAAACAAACTATGGGAAAACAAATGAACGAATAAGATTATTAAAGAAATATCATAGTCCGAGTCGAATGTAGAACATCGAACTTCTAACATTAGATAGATTCAATAGCAGTTAAAATATATATGTATTATTATTATGTAAAATAATTGAAAGATACGATGAACACAGAATGTGAGATAGATATAATTATTTTATCTGAATATATTAAAGTAACGATAAGAGCAATGAATTAGAAACAAAACGGATGTACAGAACCTTATCTCTAGCCGCCAGAGCGACATCTAGCTGTCTCTCGTGCCATTTCTTCGCTTGCGCGTAATCTCCCGCACACCTTGAGATAATAAAAAGTTATCATAAGTAATAATCGCGTGTGGCTTCATAGTGACTGTCATTAAAATATTAATAACTTACACAAAATCAGAGATGTTTTATAAAAATTGTTTAGTAAAAAATTAGTTTGTTAAGGTCTATTGGGCTAAGTTCTTCTTTCCTTTTGGATAGAATATTTATTTTATGTTAATAATAATAGTAATATTTTAATAAGAATGGCCAATGGTATTTCTTGGATTCCATTCCTAATTATGACAAATATTTTTAAAATATCGAATTAGCATCGAGGTGCTGCAGTTGTGCTAAGTCTTGTGTGTAGCTGTTTTAATATAAAGACATTACGTTCATTGTCGACACTAAAATCATTAACAATTCAACTACATATCCAAATTAATTCAAACATTCTTAATTTGTGTACCTGGCTGCGTGTCCTAGGCCCGCGTAGGCTCTGGCTTCGATTGCTCTGTCGCCTAGGTTTTGAGCCAGTCTTAAAACATTTTCGTGGTAAGCAATTGCTTGTGTGAAATTTCTCCTATAGTGATACGATGAGCCTAGATTTGAGTAAGCTCTTGCTTCTTCAACCTGGAAACAGTAATAATTCCTTTCGTGAATTCAGTATAACAAGTTAACGTCATCCAAGTAAATTATTATTTAAGGAATAATTGCCTATAATTCTATAATTGGCGTCAAACGTAGCGTAACTTTTTTGCTAAAACTTTAATTATGTATATTACGATGAAGAATTCAAATATAATAAATTATAAGAGAACTAATTAATGTTCGTATTTAAAATAAAAGAAACATTCACGTGACTCAAAATGTAAACAAATTTATAATTAATTGGGTACATGGTAAAGATTTAATAAAAAAAAAAGGATAAAGACCTGATCTCCGAGCCTCCTCGCTAATCTTAAGTGCTGTGTGTGACAATCCACGGCTGAATCGAATTCGCCCATAGCTAGATAAACAGCACCGACGTTGCCAATCTCTCTTGCCTCCTGCAATCTATCGCCCATCTGCTTGACGAGTTGCACGCATTGCTTGTGGCTCGCGAGCGCGTTTGGGTAGTCCCCGATGGCTGTGTAGACGTGCCCTAACGATGTCAGCGCCGCAGCCGCTGCCTGTGTGTCCTAGGCGTTAACAAAAGTCGTTAATGTAATTGTTATTATTTAAAAATATTGCTATTGATGTCCTTTATAAACGACGTAGATATTATCATATAAAGTACTAATTTTATATGCATAAATCGTTTTAACACAACGTTCACATTTCAAACAAAGAGTAATAAAAATGAAAAAAAAAATCTATTTTGCGGTAAACCGCATACAAAGTATATTTGGAAGTTACTAAAAAATACTTTATATTCGAAGCCGCAACGAATAAAATAAACGAAACGACTAAAAACAAATAAAAGATGATTAGAATGCATCGCATCCTTTTCAACGAGGAAATGAAGGATAAAGGAAAAAAAGGACATTCGACGACAGACCGCCAATAGGACCTTTGTCTCGACGAAATGAGATAGGGATGGGGCGGAGTGAACGACGAAATACAATATCATACACTGGATACATTCTAATGTCGTATTCGACAACTCCATTAATTCAAAACATTAATATATTATAATTAAATCTATTTTTAATTGCCGAATCGATTTAATTTCAAGACGACTCTTAATTAAATACGGATTAAAGTCGATAGCATCGATATCGACACTAAAGACCGCCCTAGCAAGTTACTCGGCCTGCAACAATCTAGCTAATTAAGTATGTGCAACATGATACGATAACGCAGTGATTTACATATTGACTCGATCTCCTTTGAATGTATTCCAACTATAATAGTGTCGAGTGTGTACCTCTTGAATTGCTGTCAGATCGTATGGCATTCCTTTAAACACAGAGTCGGTTTTTCGCCGTGTCTAGCTTCGAAAGGCTCTTGTAACAATGCTAGAATGAGTCGTACGTTTATCAAGCTTTATGATATTTCCTTTTGTGTGTTTTGTTTCCCCGGGCGGTTATTTGTAGACTACGCGGTATCGTGTCGGCTATTATAAAGAGGGTTGGCTACTTGAATTCCCACATATTCGTTTCTTTTTAAGTCATCAATCCCGTTTTACTGGAATGCATCTCGCTAAGAGTCCACGTCTGCTTTAGATTCAACAAAGTAATGTGGCGATGGTTTATGAATGAAATAAACGTGCAGGCTTAACTTGGTCTCGAAGTTTTAATGAAAATTCTGGGAAATGTCGCTTGACTGTTTTCAGAGAGGATTCTTGACGTGCTTTAAGAATTAAACATATGCAATAAAAAGGAGGTATTAATTTTAAACCCGGTTTTGTTCTTATTGAAAAATAATATTATTTATATTCGATTTCGTGCTGACAAGTTGATTTGGCGTGAAATGATGGATATTCATTTAAGATATCACGGGGACAGCTTCTTATTATTAAATTTGTTAACAAAATTTATAATGGCTCTTTTATTAAAAAAACTTATACATCTGCGTAGATAATAAATGTAAAACAAAAATATATAGAAAATGATAACATTTAATTATTAATTAAGTGTAATGCTTCTATATTGAATAAAGGAATTTGAGTTTGAGTTTGAGTTTATTCAATGACCGTTTTTAAATAATTTATTAAGATCTTATGGAGAATATAATTTGGTACTTTAACTATACATATATTTTTATTTCTCGAATATATAGATCTAATATATTAAGTATTAATATTATAAAGCTTTGAAAAGGTTGTTGTCATTTTGAAAGCGCTAATATCAGGACCTACTGTTGTTTCGATCTGAAAATATATTTTTACGTTAGATAGTACTTTTATTGAGAAATGTTATAGAATATGTAAAATCACAATACAAACCACGGAGCGTAACGGTAATATTTAAAACGGGCGAAAACGCGCGGAGCCGCTAGTATTTTATAAATTTTGCCTGAATTCACTCATACTAGGCATACTATATATAGTATTAAACGTCTACTCTATATAGTAGACTATTAATAACCGCCCGTAAATGTCCCTGCTGAGCACAGACCTTCTATCCTGTTAAGGAGATAGATTTAGAGCTCACTCCGCCATGTTGCTTCGAGTTTACTCGCTACAGTCAGTAGATACATATAAATATACGAATCCATAAATGCAGGTTTTCTCACGATGTTTTATTTACCGCTACACACGAAATATATTAAAGGTTCAAATTAAGCCTATGAAAAAATTAACAGAGCCCCGGACTTTTGGTTAAAATCGACAAGTCATATAATCTCTATATAAAGTAAAACATCGTCATCATAAGCAATAAATGTAATATAAGAATGCAGAATAAAAGACGTTGAAAGCAGATTCCTATTAAGAATGATTTTATGACTGCAATCTCGCTTGATCTCAGAACTAACCGCACAAATTAACGCCAGCATGTAAGCGCACGCATTACAGAATCCCTTTAAATTAAATCCCTTTAATCTTTGACGGGCAATTCGACGCCACAGCACCTGCCTAGCCGGGTTATCCTAGGCATTCCTTAATGAAGCGCACTCGCCGCGCCTCACATGTTCCTGTCAAATTATTCGCGGTTTAATACTCTCAAGAACTTGTGATAGGTCTATGTATGAAAGTGATCAGAGCCTACGTTTATATAAGGAAACTGTAATGTACTACGCCTCAAGAGATTGACTAGCGTTAAAAAATTTACATTGCTGATATAAAGTAGATGTTTATAGTTAAGGTTATTGATATTCCATAGACTACAAGAGTTCGTAACAGATATTTCTTTATTTTTTATGAGAAGCTATTTCAGAACAAGCAAGTGGGTGCAAAACTAAATGGACTATTATGATATATATATATAATTGTGTTTGTTTTTGATATTTTGTCATTTGTATTGTTTGCTTGTAAACTAATAACAATATTCACTATAGTAAAATCAAATAAATATTGGACAACATCACATACATTACTCTGATCCCAATGTTACTTACATTGGGATCAGAGTAATAAAGTAAGACTTGTCGATTTTACTACCTCTTCGTCCGTAGTAAAACGGTTGAACGGTTCCGTAGTGTGTACATTAGTTATGGTTAAAAAAATCTCGTGTTGCTGATAAATTTCGTCTTCGCTACAATTTCTCGGTTATTTTGAGTCAACAGCGAGTTTTTGTTGGCGGCCGTTCGGGCGGAACACGTAAAATAAATATTTTTACGACTATTTGTTTTTGAGATTGTTCCATATGTGGATGTACTTAAATTGTTCGGAGTAATTTTAAAAGTCTGGACTTAAACTTACTGCCTATTTGTGTTCTTACAGTTCGGTACTGCCTATCAACTTGTTTCTTTTACAAGTAACTTTATTGCTCGGAACTTGGTGTGGAGCTGTTTTTATAAATAATATTTGTTATTATATAGAAGACCTACATTGTTATTCACAGCATGCTAAGACATATATATATGAGTTATATTTTATCTATATAATAAGTATTCATTTGAATAAATCTTACTTAATATATAATATAATTTGATAAGGTTTAACTTAGTATAAAATTAATTTGTTTTAAACAGTTGAAACAGAAAGACAGATCGAGAACGATTTTAAGTAATCTTTTGTTTTACTATTAGCTTTTGATTTATTTTTAAATTAGCCTGTTAAAAAAATTAAAGCTCATGTCAAAAAAACGTTGATAAATAAGGCGCATTACAAGATGGAAAAATCGTGGATTTAGTATTTTTTGATTTCTATGCAGGATATATATAATTTTTTTATACTTTACTGATAGACTCTGTAATTAAAATGGTGGAAAAGAGTAACTACTGAGTTTCTTGCTGGTTCTTCTCGGTAGAATCCACTTTCCGAACCGGTAGTAGTTTACATTTAATTCAATTATGTAACATGACGATTTAAAAGTACTTTTATAACTATACTCGAATAAAGAATATTTCGATTTTGTTTTTTTAATATGAATGAGTTAATACCTATTTTTATTGTACGTTGTTGTTCAGATTTAATTGTACATGCAGAATTTTCTTTTATTTCTTAGTCCTTGTATGTGCTGGTAGAACTTAGTTCCCTTATGGGAATTGTTTTGTATATAAATAAATATAATAATAATTATACGTTATAGTTTTTTGATAATTACTCCTCAAAAATTTTATCTGAAAGATAAAGGCTTTTAAACAATACATTGGACGTGTTGTAACGTAATTTTACGATTACATCCTTTTAAAGTAAATTCGATAATTATATTGAATTTCTAACCTCGATCACTCAGATGACATGCGTCTGTCAATTGTTTTTTTTTCTTATATTATTATTATATGTGTTGTCCGTGCGCTTCGTGAATCTTATCTTTAATTTGTATTCATAATTTTAGTATATCTGCGTGTTTTAATTATTAATGAGTCTATATGAGTCTACATGAGTCTACATGAGAGGTCATAAGGTACTTGTACTTGGTGGTAGGGCTTAACAGTAGTACTCAGTATTGTTGTGTTCTGGTAAAAGGGACTTAACAGCTTAGTTCCCAAGGTAGGTGACGCATTAGCGATGTTAGAAATGGTCAATATTTCTTCATTGTCTACGGGCGGTGGTGACCACCAAATCAGGTGGCCCATTTACTCGTCTACCAAAATCATAAAAAAAGTTTATGTGTATATATAATTAAAAAAATTGTGTTAATTTTGGCATTTGGATTATAATACATTTTTAATGATTTATACTTTCTTGACCGTATTGTAATTTATTATCTTTGCGATGATCTTTGACATTTGTCTAAGGATTCACTTTCCTTCCGGACTTGAGTTGTGACGTAAGATATTATGACTGAAAACCAATTCAAATCTTTTATTTCATTTTAAACTTCGTATATTGTTGACAAGACTTGGTTGTTAGAACGATGGTTTAAATTTTGGAGAAATGGTATTAAATCCATAATTAATACATTATGGATTTATTATTTTATAAAGATTTGGATATTGGCGCCTTGTGGGAATTTTTAAAATATCTCTCATGATGCATCTGGTTGATTTTGGGAATAAACCGGGATAGTCCAGTTATTTTCTACATTTATTTTTAATTGTTAAGCTATTTCTATCGTTTAAAGTTTATTTTGTCCGACTTTCGGAGCACTTTCTTTAAAGGCATTTCGTTTATTATTTTAAACTATATCAATTTTTATTTTCTCTCAAAAGTTTCATAAAACAAAAACTACTTAAAACTACTTTAATGCAAATCTATAAAATAAATACTGATAAATAGATACATTACCAACAAACTATATAAAAGAAGCTTATGTTTATCACCTAGAACCATCTTATACGACATTATAAGATTACGTTTATAAGTCTTTAATTTATATACAGTGTTACATAGTTTGTCTGACGTTGATATAAAATTAGTATAAATAATTACAAAACATTAAAAAAATCATATTTATAAAGTAATAAAAATAAAATTAAGATTAGGTTTATGACTGATAGAAATGGCATTATAAATACATACCGAATGCACGGACGTAAGATTAACACAACTAAGCCTTCGGGTAGCTATCTTCAGAATGATTAAAACCTATTTAATATTCAACTTGTAGAACTTGCGTTGTTGTACGAATACCAATTCAGGCTATTATTATGATTTCATTTTATTACATAAGGGTTTCATAATTGTTTTTTAAATAATTGAAAACTAAAACGACGTTATTTTTATTAGTCTGAATACGTGTGATTATACAATTTTAATTGACTTTCAAATTCAAGTCCAGTCAATATCTTTATATAATAAATTTGTCAATATAGCCTTTGATGGCTTTTATTTTGTTTCTTTTAGAATGTGTATTTAGTTTTATTCATAATAGTATTGACTTCCCTTTAGTATACGTTTATTGATCTCATTTGATTGTATAATATTGCCTATTCGATTTAATGTATGTTAAATCTTTGTTAAATTTTATTAATTGTGTAATTAGAATCACTAGAAACTTAGCTGATGTATGTACTATTGTATACTATTATGACATAAGTGTCATCTCATTGTTTGTTTCCCTAAAATAAAATAAAAATAACGAAAAATTATTATAAATGCAGAAGAGGTTGACTTTGCCAGGCGGAAATGACTTGACAGTCGATATAAAAAAAAGAACAGCTTAAATAAGGCCGCCGATGAAAACCCTATTGGCATGCGAATTTTAAAATTGGTGATTATCTTTTGAACCCTGTCCCTGAATGAACTCACGTTAAAGGATTCTTTTATATACACCATTATGTAATTTGTTGGTGTTTATAGTTATTTATCGGCTAACATAGGACATATTTCAAGACTTGTAGTCCCTGAGATACGCACGTTTCTTTATAACTAACTTTAAAGCTCTCTATCTTACGTAACCGATACGATAGAATCTGCGATGAATAATAACGGAGAGTAACTTGAATGTGTTGAAAAAAAGATTGAAGTTGTGATACTAAAAACCTGCTACAATTAATACGCGGCTTACGCCCCTACGTAACAACCGTATTCCTATGCGATAAAATTACGCCTATAATTTTAATGGTCTATAAATATTAAAAAAAGACTAACTATGTTGCGTTTACGTCTATTTTTTGTAACAGCATCGAAGTGTTCGACGTCAGGAGACTAAAACTCGAAAGTCCATGTTTATGTGATACTAATAATAATAATTCAAAATTTCGAACCATCTTGCTATCCAGCCATTTAATACAGAACCTATCAGGTAAAACATGTATGTAGTTACGGCTGGTCTAGTGATAAGGTCTCAAACCCTTGGTGCCTCAAATTATGAGATCAAACCGCGAATCGGGCTTGTCAAAATGTTATTAGTATGAGAAAAAAATAATAGGTACACAGTTGTAAAAAAACGAAACGTAAGAGAATTTAAAAACGTAAGTCTCATGATTAAATAAAAAAAATAATAATACAGGAATATATTGAATTAAATTATTTTACTTTGTGGCTTTGTGTAAGCCCATCTGGGTAGGTACTACCCACTCATCAGATAGTAGTATTCACCCGAGTTCCGGTTTGATGGGTTAGTGAGCCAGTGTAAGAACAGACACAGGGACATAACATCTTAGATCCTGGTTGGCGACACATTGGCGATGTAAGGAATGGTTATTAATAATAATATTACAGCGCCATTGTCTATGGGCGGTGGGGGCGACTTACCATCAGGTAGCCAATTTCTCGTTAGCCTACCTATATCATAAAAAAAATAAACCTAGGGTGTTCAATGTTTATTCCTCTCCTAATTAATCAACACATTTTTTACTATTTAAAAGCACATTCTAAATGTGTACAATTTGCCAATATGTTTCAAAAGACTGATATCAGTATCTTTAATTTCTTTAGACAGATTTATCAATAGACAGATACGAAGCCGGTATTTCCACTTACTGACGCATGACTATCTTTTTCATTTAGCATCCTAATATCAAGTGATCGTATAAAATGTTAATTTGTATGTATGCGGACCGATATAAAAACGAATAGTAATCTATAAACGTCATTAAAGTGCTGCAATAAAGAGCACTCGGCAATGTTGGCGCGTTTACTGCAAATTAACATTACTGGCCGCCGGCATTTCAAAGAGTTTAATAAGAAGAAGATTTTATTATTTGTAGTGTAAGCGCGTAACGTAGACGCCACACGTAGGTATCGACTCGTCGAGCGTGTTGGTTCGTTCGTTCGTTGGTTATTAGTAAGCTGCGAATGTGCTGTGCTACTAATTTGTGACTGTGTTTATGATTTACTGTTTTATCTAGAACTTTCTTTTCGTAGAATTAGTAAAGTTCTTTTTTTAAATAGGTAATATAAAAAATGATGTCCTTTATATTCTTCCGGTTCAATCTGTGTAATTTATCATGTCAAATTCATTAAAATCGATATCTAATCAGCGGTTCAACCGCGAATTAAATCAGTCGTAATTGTAATAAAAGTGTAATCGCGAAGACTAATAATATAATAAAATTAACAAAAAGTAATGTATTGGCGTGTCACACACGGAAGCCGCATAGACGCATTTAAATTACAGCTTAAATCATTAACCTATCAAGCTACTGTTGAATAATTACTTTAATTATTGTATAATTGTATATACATAATGAAATACAGTAAAAAACCTATTTTTTAGGTTATTACTCAAAGTCACAGCAGTGAGCGATTTGTGCAAATATATGGTAATAATGAAAGTTGGAACCAATGTTGGCATCAATGTGTGGGGCGGGTAAATATGAGTACCGGTTCTAAGACAACATTACGTCTATGTGTTAAGAGAAAGTGATAAAACATTTATAAAAGATTCTTTGGTGGTAATGATAAATTTCATGGAATGCTTAAGCTTGTAAATTCCTGTCTTTAATTAAAATTAACTTTTAAGTAATTAATGTTTGTATGTACATTTATGTTTTTTACTAATAACGAAACGGACTAAGATAATGGAATAGTCAGATACAATTTAATTATTTCGATACGTATTTCAATTAGGATTTTTTTTTTGGCGATGTTGAAGATTTTATAATATGTTTATAAAAATATTATATTACTAGATTTGTATAAGGATTTACCTGTGACGCAATAAACTAAAAAATAAATTACTTTTTGGTTTTGGTGATTTACAAATATGTTAGTTAGTTATTTTTAAATAACAGACAGACACTTTTATATAAATATTATGAAAAATAATAAAAACTTTATAAATAGTTTTTGAAGTTTTTATAATTAAATAATTATCTGCTAAAATATATTGATCGTATTTTATATAAAAACATTAATTAGTCATTTAAAAAATCTTTACACTCATCAGCTGGTCTTTACTTTAGTTAATTAATAAAAAACACTAATTGACAAGGAACAAGTATTATATTATTGGTTTTAGATATTTTTTGTATGTACATATATAAATAGTTGTGATATTAATATAGTAATAATATCTACATATGCATATACATATATATAGATTTAGTCAAGGATAAAATAAATAATTTTTTGACTACTCTTAAAAATTAGTCAACTGTGCACAATTATGTGCAAACCCAGATGCACTCTACTTTTTACTTCTGTCTATTCCCTTAATGCCATAGTAACAGGCTTTGCTTATAAGTCGAATAGGACCGAGTGTTTTCTACGAGAGTGATTTACAGGAAGTATGGCGGTATTGGCCAAGGTATCAAATCTGCCCCTGGTCATATTCCATTGGGATGGCAATTCAACCCAACCGGATAGAACAAGCACAGGATAAATATCATTGGATGGATGGATTCTTTGATAGAAAAACTCAATAAGCCGAGAGCTGGTAATCCACAGCCGTAAAAGCTAACCACAAAACTATCGAGACAGCCAAGCTCATTATTTCGTAATTGAGTTGAGAAAAAATATAAATCATTATCATATCTGGTACTGTAATAAACATTTCCTGTATTCTCAAATATATATTTGGAAATTTTGTTTCTTTTAAAAGCATTTTTTTTTATAAAATAATATTATATTTAATAAAATATCTGAATAACATAATTTTAAGTCTGATTTCGTTCGTACCATTTCGTTTTGCGTTTTGCACATTAACAATTTGTGCGAAATTATCTTTGAATACTTTACAAAAGAAACCACAATTCGTAATTACGTAAACTTAATAAAAAATAACCACAACCGAGGTCATGGGCGGCCATTTAAATTCCTCTTTTATATCCAACTTTGTAAACAGACAACAATGTTGTAAATAATTTTACTTTACGTTTTGTTTTTTAATTTAATTTACTTTACATTTGTTGTGTAAACTTTTAAAGCGATTCATTGAGAATTCATTCATTTTGAATAAAATGTAGTTTGTTTATTGAATGTTGACTTATTGATTCAAACCTATCATAAAATAACGCGTGTCAGTTTCCAAAAACATAGAAATATATATTGAAAATGCAATGCTTTGACATGTATATTTAATTGCAACGTAAGTGATAATATTCCTTTGTCCTCATGAGTTAAAACGAATGACTCTTAGGTTTGGATGAACTTTAAGAGAGTGCACCCATGCTCTTCCAATTTAAATACGCAAAATCGTTTCCTTACTTTATCCTACTCACACTGAGGCTAGCGATTACGAAATGAAGTTACAATTTCAAAAGTTGCTACGTATTGTGGTTTAGACGGTTTTACGTTGTTTTGGATTTATATGATATAGTCTGATAAGTCCTACTGCTGGGATAAGGTCGCTTCTCTTGAAATCTTGACGAGTTAAAAGTTTATTTTGCCCGCGTCGTTTCGAAACTGAATATTAGACAGGTAAAAAATTGCAAAATCTTTCAAAACTTCGTCTGTATACATTTTAAGGTTCTATGTTGTACTTTAAACTGCGCGATTGGTATACAATTTTTTTTCTATGAATACGAAATTATACGCTTATTATTTATTTTAAACTCGTTGCGATAAAAATAAATTGTAAGTGTAAAGTATCGCTTATAGTAACATTAGAGTGAAAAAATATATTATTATGGTCGTAAGACGAGAAATGAACGGTTCGGTGGCATGGGTTATGTAAATAATGCATTGTTAGCTGGCTCGAATTTCCTTCGTGAAACAATTGGACGCGGCAGAAACATATTTTGATAAACAACAAATTGAACAAACAAAAGATGCAGAACATATTTCAAAAATGCAACTCCTAGCATGTGAAATACACAAATTTGACATTTACATATATTGATTTGATGACCCATAATTCAATTCCCTTCGTATAGCAGTTTATCTGGAACTAACTGACTAGGCCTTTTCCGTTTAAGGAGAAGGTTTGGGAGCTTATTTTATCATGCTGTTCCAATGCGTGTTAGTGTAATTCTTCACGTTTTTCCTTCACCGTTAAGCACGAAATGTATTATAAATGCAAATTACGCATGTGAGTATCAACTTGCAGTGTTTCGCGATCAATCGGTTAAGATTTACACGTTACAGTGGGCCATCAATTTCAAGCTTCAATTTCACTAAAATTGTATATATATTTCATACAGTGGATAATGTTAAAGCGTTCTTGGTATACACATATGTCTTAAATTTCACAATAATTAGTCAAATGGTGTCGAAGTCTACTTATCTCAAATAGATATGTGAACATCTATTTATATATATATATATGTACATAAATATAACTTTAATCAGCCGAGTCGTTCAGAACGTACACGACCAATGATTATATATAAATTATACGTGTATAAAATAATTCGAAGTGGTAGAATTTCCTGTCACAATAAATATTAAATAAAATATAAGATTTCTATATTCAGGAATGGTAAGTTTGAATTAAATATCAATTTCCATAACTGTTACCTTACCTTGCATTTCATAGCCAGGACCAGTTGATATCTATGCGCGGTCAGAGCATCCTTATAGCTTCCTTGGCTAAAGTATGCAGCGCCGAGGTTACCGTGAGCTCGGCATTCCCCCGCCGTGTCTCCAAGTGATTTGGCCACCGCCAGGTCTTGCTGCATGTAGTTAATAGCAGCGTCTAATTGACTGAGCGCCCAATGAGCTGATGAGAGTGCGCTGAACACCGAACCTCTGGTAACAAATGATTAGAGTATTAACCATCGTATCGTAAAGTAAAGATACTTTAGGACGATTAATAAATTTTAGTTCAGAAAATCGGGAATACATTTAACAATTACATCTAACGTTCTTTTTCCTTTCGAAGGTTTTTGCAAGTAAATGATTTAAATTTCTTTCTAATTATTTATTTATGAGTGTTCTTTTATGAATGTTTTCGATCAATGTTATTGCTACATATCATAATTCTGTCTAAAGATACAATTATTTTACGTCTATGCAATTTTGTAAGAACTACGAAATTACTTCGTACATACATATTTCACGTGTGAAATGTTAAAAATCGACGTTCGGACATTTTCGTCGAGAGCTTTTTTTGAAATATTAGTACATAAATATCGCATATCACTTTCTGTGACAATCGATTTAAGTGGTGAGTTTCGTTATTGTTTTTACAGAATAGCTCCATTGTCCACACTATTATTGTGCAATATAATTTGTTTCACGAGGTTCTTATGGTAGGAAAATGTAACTAAATGAGAGATGCTTTTAAGACAGGATATGTCAATAAATAATCTTATAACACGAATAGTTATCGTCCACGTTTCGGTAATTAAGCTTATGATTATATAAATCAAGAATACACTTGAAGAGAGTTCTGTTAAAGGTTATTTGACAAGTACTAATCGCATTTGTCGTAGCAGTAGTTTTAGTATTAAACCAACTCCCGGAATTGATGCTTAATGATACCAGCCTCCGGTAGATTAATGGAATTTGTTTGCCTACTGACAGTTACTTGGAAGAAATGAAGGAAGATTTACGATATGGGCAGGTGAATGCAAATAGTATTAATCTTGGTGTAGTGTATAGTTCAGATAAGCGCAGCGAATCGCGTTGGGTATTTGTTGCTTTGAGTTATCAGTTTAATACAAGCTTACTTTTTTTTTTTTCTTTTATGTAGTCTTACAAGATTTCATTTCTAAGGCGAAAAATTATTGGCAAACAGATAAATAAAAGGTAAAGAGATCCCGTTAACATAGTGGTTGATGTATTAAGGTAGGCTTAACTCTCTATACATTCCACAGTGGATTGGCAAGTTTGTGTACATATCTTTAAAAAAAACGCCGCGTTGAAATACCGCAACACAATCCAGGAGTTTGTATTATTGTCGGACTGCATTAATCTCTAATAAATTTCAAAAGAAAAATGGCGATGTATAAAGCTAAAGCATACTTTAATACATATGTACATACTTTAATACATATGTACATACTTTAATTATCAGCTTGAGTTAAAAACTCTAAATATTTCGTGATCTTTAAGAAATTTAAATATATGATTCGGCTCGACGTTATCACGACCTTACATATCGCAAATGTTAATGCAAAAAGTTCGTATTTAACGTAAATTCGTAAATAAAAAACCAAATTTTGTTCAAAAATGATGTTGTAATATTCAGATACGACTTTTTCACTTACAGTAGTTATATGCAATTATATATTTAGAATGAAACGAATCGCATTGTTATGCTAAAGGCGCTTAGGTATTTAAGGAAAGGATTGACTGTAGCTCGATTAAATGATACTGAATTAAAGTTAACGAGTTCCTTCATATTGTTTTAATTTAAGACGGATATGAGATTCAATGAAGACGTAATTTAATTTAAAAAAACATAGACGTCATGAGTCGTAGGTGTCAAGTTCTTAATTTAAAACAATTTAGATGAATCGATTCATTAAATCATAAAGAGTCTTATATTCAAACTTAATGAAATTTATGACATTATAAAGATATTATCTGATGCATCGGACGTACAATTAAAAAATATGTCTTTTTTCATTATTAATAGGTTATTGTAAAATATGTTACTTGATGGTTGAGCGTCATTACTTTATCGATTACATGAATATATGAATTTAATCCAGCTAATGAATCACTTGGCGCTGTGTAATTTGACATCACCTGACGCCTCGCTGCAAGATTGATGGTGTATCTACAAGGATGCTATCAGGATTTAACATAGAAATTTAAAACTCTTTAAATTGATAATGGTTCATAGAATTTTTATTAAGTATATAATATTTTACATGAATATATATTTTTTATGTAAATGGTAGGTGGACTGGCAAACGGGCCACCTGATGGTAAGGGAACACCATCGCCCATAGACACTGTCGCCGTATGAAAGATTAACCATTCATTAGAACACAATATATATAAAATTATATTTAAGTAATTATAACCTAAATCAAGTACTTCAGTACTTTTTAGTTTTCGGAAGTGTTGCAAAATAAAACGAGTATAAATCGATTGAATTTGATCACATTTCATTTTATCATTTCGACGTTTCAAATCAACTTTCAAATCAAATCTAAATATAGTTTCTTATAACAGAATAATTATATTTAATGTAAAACTGACAAATTTAATATATAATATTCAACTAATTCATTACATCATTTGCATACTGTGGTTTAATAATGATTAAAAAAAACTAATATTTTATTTTACATTATTGAAATATTAACTTATCAGGTTAAAGGTTTTGACATTTCGATTCGACTTGCAGCTGCATCTTACACGCTTCTTAATATTTGGTCATCAGTCAGAAGTTATCTTATATTGATAAAAATCAAAAATAAATGTCCCTATGTATCCAGTTAAGAGTCGCACCTACATTGAATGAACCCGTATCGATTCTGATTCGATCCATCAATAAGATAAGATCGAGGTGTGGGTTTCGTCACCAGTCTGGTTCTGTCGCTGGTAATCTTTAAAATCCTAAAGGAATTTTAATATTAATGTTATTTTTATATGTTTAAAACATTCTCGTATTTAATATGATTCGTTTGAAAAAATAAACGTAGATGTATTTTTTATATATGGCAACTCCTATGCGCTAACTTTTTTTTTTTAATACGATTGCAATGAACTTTACGAAAAGGACGCATAAATGATATAATAAAATAATTAACGATTGCATTTTAAAAACATTTTATTTCTGTTTAGAACTTTTTCATTTATAAGTAACCTGTAATTTATACTGTATAGAAGTATTTATATGACGTATTTTCAATTTCAATTAGATTATTAGTGTTCAATTTAATTTTATTTAAAAAAAAGATGTCCAGAGACGCGTCACATTAAGTATCTATAATAACTAGCCTTTTTATCAATTACAAAAATTAAGACCTTGGATAGCATTAAAGGTAGCATATAATTTAAAAAAGAAATCGTAAAGAAAGTACTCATTACCTTAATTACGAACATACATTACGAAATATTGCTGTCATCATTTCGTACTATTGAATAATCACAAAGCACTTTATCATATTTAAGCAAAAGGAAAACGAGAGAACGTAAATAAGTCGGCCTATTAAACCCGACGTTACTCCTCGTAACATTATACATCTTTATTTGCCCCGCCGAAATAAATCAAAACGTCGAAATTCCGCCAAAGATACCGTCCTTAAGCACATATAAATTACGCCACTGTCAACTGTAACAGGGACCGTGATTAAAAATAATAATGCAGCAACATTAATGAATGTGGAGATTTCCTGAGGGTCAATTTGTCTTCCTCCTTTAAGAATTTGTGTGGTGTTAAATGTGTAATTGTTGCTAAGAGATTAATCTGTAATGGGATATCTCACGGCGAGTCTTAAATATAAATCATGCTACGTTAAGTGAGAAAAAAAAACACCCGAACCAGATCACGGAGCCGTTTTAAATAGCCACTTTTATTCGCGCTGTGTCGATTGTATCATTTAAAAGGTAATAAGGTTAATGAGAATTAGGGTTTTTTGTAACGTTTTAACTTTATAATGGTAAGGATCAATGAAATAATTGGCAGCTTCTTTGTTTGCAACTGTTTGGAATAATCCACAAATATATACACACTATAGGTATTATTGGCTCAAGGTACTTACCCAAAATTTTTGTGACCAAGTAATATTACCAAACGGAATAAGGCACATTGTGAAATTAAAAGTTACCAATTTTACTTTCGTGGAGACCATGCTTTATTAACAATATTTTCGCTAAGCTATTGTACATAATGATTATACCGATACTTAGCGTTACTGATATAATTATATTAAACGTCGTATAACAACGAATAACGCATTATATAATTAGTATATAAAAATATTGTACGCTGATATTACTTAACAATAACAGATATTAAGTTGACTTTTTCTATGTTTGCAGTTTTATTCTATAATATCCAATTACTATAATACAATATTATCTTAGGATCGAAATATAACAAATGTACAAAAACATACCTTAATTTTAGGGAACAAGATCCAATTCTCAGTGCTGCTTCGAGGACTGTTACTGCGGCTTGGTACTGGCCTGCCGCTAACAGTTCTTGACCGACAACCTGACAAAAATGCGTTCTGTTTTACTATACATAAACAATAGGTTATTAGGAAATCTGGCCCGATTTCTGGTACGAAAACTTTTCTATGGAAATGAGATTACCTCAGGAGATATAATAGTACAAAAATACATACAAAAGCAATTTAAAGTTTAAAACCTATAATAATATTCTTAAACGCAATACTAATATTTTTTTACTATGTGAATATAAAAAAATCGTATCAATATCATTATTAGATATTACGAACGGATGAGATTAACACCGAATACAAAAACAGTTTTAAGGAGATAACGAGACAAAGACTGTTTAATAAGAGTAGATACGAGGAGAGTGACGTCATATCATTTATATTAACAGACCGTTAAACTAACAAAAGCAGGGAGAAGACATCACTGTAAAATGATTAGTGGTTATTTCATTCGTAAGTAGTTTCCTAACTATGGTCTATTCCAATCGAAGAAAAAATAAGGATAAACAAACCTTAGATATACGTTTGCCATGCGATTTGCTAATAGCTCAGATATATTGTGCACTACTAACAGTTCTAGGCTAATATATCTTTATTTGTAATTCAACGCTATTGCACTTTTAATTTTACTTCCAGAGTTCCTTTATCAGTTTCGTCGAAGTTTAAAACGGATTTTATTCGCAATAATTAATAATATAGATTATTCAAGCTCGACCAATGATATGGCGTCAATTCGATGTCAAATGTTGTTTATTTGGCTTTAGTCTTCTTCTGGTTGAAATAGACTACATGTTCTCCTTCATGAGTATTTGTAAATACGTAATTTTTCCACGTGGTCTTTGCACAGATTCACTCACACCGAGTACACCATAATATTATACTGAACCCATTGAATAATTTTATATAAAAAAAGATTTACTACACTGGCTGCCATGTCCATAAAATCGATCAGGTGAAATTTTAATATGGAAATTCCCTTGCAATAAATATGGCAATATCGTTTTAATACCTTTTTCGTTTCTAGATATAAACATGATGTCTATTTTTATCGTGTCAATTGTGATATAGGTAGGCGGGCGAGCAATGAACAACCTGATGGTAAGTCAGCACTGCCTATAGACAATGGCACTGTTAGAGATATTAACCATTCCTTACATCGCTACGCCAACAACCTTGGGAACTAAAACGTTAGGCTCTTTGTGTCTGTAGTTACGCTAGCTGACTCACATGGATCTTTAAATACTGTAAGACGCGTAAGCCACTCCGAACGTTGTCAATAACCTCCAACCGAGGGATAAACAATTGTACAATTACTGGCTAACTCGCTATTCAAATCGAAATAGATAACTTATTATTATAATAATAACCCAGACTGACGAAAAGCCTTACCCGTTTTTACCACTGGTAAAATAAATCGGTAAATTAAGCGTGTTCAAACGGGTCGAGAAATAAATATCACAATACATTTTGTAAACACATTCCTCTTACAATTTTTTTTTATTTTACTATCTCTGCCACGCGGGTTCAACCACGTTAAAATTGGATTTAGCTAATATATGTCTGTCTCATATAGCTTGCCGTTTTCGTTGACGTTTATGGTTACTGCTCGACTCTTTGCGGTCGTAATGTAGAGTTATATAGCTTATAGCCGTCCTCAATAAATTTACTGTCTAACGCAAAAATAATTATTCAAATTATACTTGTAGTTCTTGAGAAAAGAGCATTAAATTATATCTAAATATAATCTATCTATCAATATATGTTACATATAAAATTAATTTAAATAATATAATAATTTCGTTTCTCATAGATATTATAACATAATTCATTTTTCTTTAGTTCGATTAATTCAAATATTCATTATTCAATTACTGAATCTAAATAAGAAATCTAACTATATTTAAATGTTAAATCTATTTAAAATTTAAATATCTGTGCCTATTTTGAAATCCATACAATACTGTTGTAAAAATAAATCAATATACGAATCCCTATTGTCAATGTAAATATGATATTGAACTTCTAGAACGATGACAGAAAAATAAAACGAAATTTACGCTCGAATCCAAAGATTTAATAAAACCTCATTAGCAAGGTATCCGTATTTATATGACTCATTAAAAAAAAAAACCGCACAAAATGTTTGCTGTGTTCCGATGACTTTTGATGTCCCGACGAATATAATTCACTTGTTTAAACGATATATAATAACGGTCTAATACACAGAAATTCGAATCTGAGTATCATTGTCGACCGCAAAAAGCGACGCGAATTTTTAAAAATACATGTCTTTTATCTGATTGCCACTTTGAAGTAGCATAGCGTATATTTGAAGCCACACGAAATGTTTATGGAACACACACAATGTATTATTTAAAGCTATAGATTATACCATAAATAAATATAAATATCGAAATTATGTAGCATTACAACAATTGCGGGGGATGAGCTTGTTAAAATAGATGCATGGAAGCATATAATAACCCTAACTTCCAAATTTCGGGCTGTTGTAGAAAATATTTTTAATTGAAAATCCCCATTGATATTATCAGACCAAGTCGGCCTCTGGAGAGGCAGCTATTTATATATATACATATAATATACTATACAGATGTGCTAGTTTATTGGCATACATATTTCTTAATTAAAAACTACTTTGAGCTCTAAAATAAGTTTTTGTTTTTTTTTTTTTATATATTAGAATGAATTAAATGGTGTATGAAACAATCTATAAGATTATTTCAATACTCTATATGCTTTTTTTGTCCCTTATAATAGCGAACACCTTCGTGGTTTTAAGGTTAACAAAAAATGCATTTGTTACACCCGGATAAGAGCAAAAAGTCAGATCAATAACAAAGGATTGCCGAAATACAAATACCTGAATCTAATCGCTGTAATAATCATCTACCTTATTTATGCCATCTAATGCCGATGCAATATAATGAATACCTACTATAATGTGTCGGAGCGATAAAAAAATAATAGTGTTAAAGCAAAAAATTAATAAAAGTCTAACCAACAAATGCCGAGGAAGTTGTTACGACGAACGGGTTTAAAAACATAAAATCTTTGCCTAATTATTTTTGTCTACAGTATCGTGTAATGATTTTTCACAACACTTGTTTAGCCGTATAGCTAACAAAATCGAATCACTGTTTAGTTCAAATTTCCGGTGGATATAAGAACGGCCATTTTGAAATAGCCTCCATTTTGACCATTCACGTCTCCCTGCCTATCAACTGTCGTCCAGATTGTATGTAAATGCGCGGGGGTCGTGTATTTATGGTGCTTTGATCACTCAGCCCCATTGTTTGCCCGTTAAATGCGCCGAAAAATGTTCAGATGTCCGACGGCCGGTGGAATGTATGCAAATGGTGCGCGCAATGCAAAATTCTTAAAGCCTTCCAGTTACAACGATCGAGCTGAGTTTTGCTTTCCTTTTCTTTGTTTGTATGTTATTAGTGTGGGTTATTTAAATAATCCTCGTAAGGATTGTTGACTTAATGTAGACTGATGTTCAGTGATAAAACGTATAATAAAATATAAGGTTTTTACAAGAGTCCGATTTTTTAATGACTTATGTTATTATTTCGTAATAAAAGATTTACGACGACCTCTTCGTACCATAATATGTATAGTTTTTATTAACTGTATAATTACAATCTTTTGCGTGTATCTATATATACAAAAAAGTGATATATATAAAATAACGTGGTCGTAAGCGGTCGGTATTACTTGAAGCGGAGTATCAGATGTTTAAACGGGCCGGTGACAGTTTAAATGAGGTTTAAATAAACTTAAATTCGACGGTTCGACAGCGGTCTCACGAGTCACATTACTTTATACCACTTCACTGCATACTTACGTTCGTTTTTTAAAGAAAATAACGATGGTATTTTCTTTGGTTCATTTTGGATAAAGTTAACACTGAGGGGCTATTGATGTTGCTGATAAACTCGTCTCCAGTGAGTACCTATTATAGCATGAGAGCAGTGATTTCCCAGTGATTACAACACATGAATCTAAAAAGAAGATTGCGCGTCCAAAACCGTGCAAGCATTAATGTTTTTTTTTTTATAGTAGCAATTCCCCTTTATAAGGAATTATAAATATTCCTATTTACTCCTCCACTTAAGCCTAAAGCTCGTGTTAGTATCAGGGGTCAGGTTCGATCCTGCGACTTTTTACATCGCTAGGCGGTCCTAAAGGACGCTTCTGTTTAATTACTGATTTTCGTATGTTTAATTTGTGTTTATAATCGATTTCGATCTCTACGGTAAAAATCAACACAGCCATCCGCCGCCGTGCGCCATCTGTATCTACAAACCCGCGTTTGTACAGTGTGGTGAAATTAACTCTTAGCCTTCTAGACGAGTGTAGAAGAGCCTTAACCCAGCAGTGGTACACTAACAGACTGTAACTAATCAATTTGATATGTAAGGGACAAATATCAATAGTGAAAAATATTGCCTTTTATAATCGAATTAGTTGTTAGCGGTTGGGTAACAACAACCAAAAGTAAAGGTAAAACCAAAAGTATCGTTCCTCGGGGTTGAATATTGTTTCATACAAAATTTAATTAAATTCGGTGTTTCAGCCGTGAAAGCGTAACATACATAGTTACTTTCGAATAGCTACTTCGTCATGTGCATTCAGGCTTATAGCCTGTATACGAAACAAGCAGGCAATCTAAAATTGTAATAATGAAATATTTATATACGTGTGTATGTGTGTGTTTTTTTTTAATTAGCTACAATACGATATTTTACATACTGTTTCATGTATTTATAGGAAGGAGATATACATACAATAAATAAATATCGAAAAAAGTTCAAGAGAATTATTATACAAAATTGAACTAACAAGCAGCTCTTGTTGTTGTCAAATATTTTACGTAAACACAGAGAGATTTAAAACGTTAAAGTTTTTGCGTATAAAAAGCATTAATGATCACAAAGTGGCTCATTGCATTTACGATATTTACTTCAGCAACAAAGTAATAAACATTTATACAACTTATCTTTACAATCCTTCAGGACCAACCTGCCTTTTATAGCGAAGTTTTTATAGAACAGAAATTACACTTTCGATATAACTGTACCAAGTTTTATTACGCTAAGTTTACGATTTAATTAAAGGGTTTATATTAACAATTTCAAATCACAAGTATATGATGGAATATTTGAATGAACAATAGGAGATTGTTTTTAATTTACCTCACGTCGATTTGCAGTCTATATAATATATATTAAACCAAAGGGTTTATTGATTGCCTTAACGTAATCACCAACAAATTTGTGTTTAAAACAATAGATTTATATTTTGAGGCTACAGATGACTTTAATCTACATAGAATGGACTTATCACTCTACAATGTACGTAGTAAAAAAGACGCTTGCCGCCGATTGTAGACTAGATCTTTTAAACTACACAACTGATATTAAAGTGGTTTTCACTTAAAAAAAACAGAGTAAATCAAAAGTAAGACTTATGTGTGTAATACATGCATATTATAGTAGAGAAAAGCCGAGAATTTTAACTTTCCTAACCGGAAAAAACTAGAATGTTTCTTTTATTGTATCTTACTGACTTACTCCGTAATTCAAATGGTGGAAAAGAGTAACTACTGAGCTTCTTTCCGGTTCTTCTCGGTAGAATGTGCTTTCTGAACAATGACATGATGATTCAAAAGTGATTTTATGAGCCTAATTGAATAAACAATATTTTCAATTCTGTATTTTTATTTGTTTTTTTTCTTTAATCAAAAAGTTGTATACCTTTATTTCCGTTTGAAGCCGGGACGAGTAAATAGTGATTATATATTACAGAAGAATTTTAAAATACTCTTTAGTCATCCTCTGTACTTTAGATGATTTAGATTGTAAATAAGCAGATTGATTTGACTGTGAGACCTTAATCATTTATGAATCATAGGTATTTTTTTTTGTTCTGAAAATAAATTTTCCTTTTATGTAATAACAAAATTTATTTTTTTAATTTTCAATTTAAATTACCAATTCAAACTCAAATTTTAAACGTTTTATTTGTTTCTTGTTATTATAAAATGGGCTGAATTTGTTAGTGTATTGCCAAGTTGAGACAACGTAAAACGTAATAATTTAAGGCTTCAAATCCAGGCAAGTCAGTGACCTTGTTATGTACTAAATTTAATCTTCTTAACGAGATGCGTTTTGGAAGATGTATTTCCGCTCGTTTCAATCAAGTTCAACACAGAGGGCCGTTTCTTAACTTTCGAAGTCTCATGTATAGAAACAACGTTAACGGCTCGTCACTTGTAAATCAGAAACGATCGGTTACTGGAGTACGATGATGATTCATTAAATAATATATCCTAATCATTTTTGAATACTGTCGTAAACAACGCGTATATTTTTTTAAGACAAAAATCTTTTAACAAAAATAACAAAAAGCATTTGTGTTTTTAAAGTTGAATCCAATCTAAATTTTTTATCCATTTGAATTTTACGAATATTATGATTATTATATATTTTTTTCTTTATGCAATCATACGTTATTTGTTTCTCTGTCAATTTATCAAAAGATCCACCGTAGATATGATTAATACTACTTTTAAAAATATGTAAAGTTAAACAATGATGTCTTTATGAGACTAATCGAAAGATGAGCCTTGAAGAGATATTGACAGGTTTATTAGTTCTAAAGAAACGTTAGAGTTTAACTAGCCATTGATATTACAAAGATTAAAATTTTTAGTAATGTTATTTCAAAATTAACGTTTGAACGAATCGTGGTTGTGGGATAATTGAGTGATTGTCATCATGTGAAAAGTAAAAGATGTAGTGTGGGATTTTTTTTTCTTAAAGCTAAGGAACACGAACATAATACACAAATTAGAGGTTAAAGTTTTTTTTGTAATAAATTTTGTTAAAAATTAATATTGTAAACGTAAGAAACTTATAATTCAAATGGCTTGAAATATTCTACGTGGCCAATTAATATGATGAATATACAATCATACTGTATATATTGCTACATTAAAAAATAATAAAACCTCTTAAAACAAGCGGCGTCGGAGATTATATTATAAAAAACAGTTTATAAAAAATATTAAAAGTCTCGGTGGACGTGTCAGGAATAACAATCGGACGAAGTTTAATCAAACTTGGTATAAACATGACAGAAAAAAAAACAAACAGAAACTTAGTATGGTTTTAGTCATAAAATAATAACATTGCGTTATTATATAATTATTACCTAAAATGCTTTCCATTCCAGTAAATGATAGGGACAAACAAACGTATTGAAAACTACATAGATGCTAAAACATGAAATCTCTTTGTCACGTTAATAGTCTTAAATTTTATAAGTTTAATGTATATTGGTTTAGTAAGGTTTTCAGTTAGGTTTTACAAAAAAAAAACAGCTCATTTATTAGTTTTGATTTACGACTATATCATTTTATTTCTTAGCTTAAAAAACTTTGAATGAATTAAACTTACCGATATCAGTACAAATGGTGATTGATCCAATTTCATAGCTTCAAGTTGCCTGAATGTAGGTTCCAAGGTGGTTCGTAACGGAGACTTGAGGGAAGCTTCCACGAGGGCTGCCAATAGTTGCCGCGATGAAGGCTCCACTCCCAGCCCTGAGCTGAAGGCCGCGAGAGCCTCGCCGTGACGACCGAGGCATTGGAGTGCGACGCCTTGAGATTAAATAACATTCGCTTCAAAAAATGATCGTAGAATACGAATAAATTAATCACGAAGAAAATACACAAATAGATTGAAATATGATAAATATTTTAGAATATTGATTAATTACTGGACAGGTAACTTGACTTGGAATAAATTTAGCAATCAATAAATTTCAAATTTTGCAATACTTTTGGTAACATTTGGGTTTGGTTATTACACGACTGCCCAAAAAATTTGTGTAATGTTTTAGTTTCTTCATTGCACCATGACTTTGATGTGCCTGAACAAATTTGGATATATGAGGTGTAGTTAGAGTGCTTACCTCATCCGAGTTTTACTATACTTTTATAAATTTTTTAGTTCGTTTTTGGCAGGGCAGTCGTGTTTCTTAATTTTAATAGTAATCATTTATTTTTCATTACATTTTTACAATATTTTATATAACTTCACATACATATTATGTATATATATTAGTTATATTGTAAGTGATTTTTAAACCGGTTTCAATTCAAACGAATTGAGCTTAATTTGAAACATTGAGCTGAATTCGGCACACAAATTTGGAGGTTACGATACAGTCTAGAATACTAATGAATATATAAATTCTTTTAATTTTATTATATAAGATGAATAAAAAATAATTAAAAAAATCTCATTTAAAGCACTCCCTAAAAGAGTGAAAATTCATGATAATACAAAATGTACAAACAATTAAAAATCGTTTATAAGTTAGAAGCTGAATAAAAACATTCTAAGACTATTTAAATAGAAGTTATATTAAAATAGTGTGAGCCGAGATGGCCCAGTGGTTAGAACGCGTGCATCTTAACCGATGATTTCGGGTTCAAACCCAGGCAGGCACCACTGAATTTTCATGTGCTTAATTTGTGTTTATAATTCATCTCGTGCTCGGCGGTGAAGGAAAACATCGTGAGGAAACCTGCATGTGTCTAATTTCAACGAAATTCTGCCACATGTGTATTCCACCAACCCGCATTGGAGCAGCATGGTGGAATATGCTCCATACCTTCACCTCAAAGGGAGAGGAGGCCTTAGCCCAGCAGTGGGAAATTTACAGGCTGTTTATGTTATGTTTTATGTTATGTGGTAGCTCAATCGCTTTCTAGAAAAGGCATTGGTTGTTGAATATTACAAAGTATGCTATTCCTTAAGAGTTAACACAGATAGCTCAAACCTGACACATTGAGATCAACTAAAACAATTGCTTGAAACCATAACGCGACCCAGCCCACACCGGAAGATTGATAAGTGGTCATTACCTCCGCTTTCTGTACTGCTCCAGATTATAGTGAAATGTGCGTAATGTTTGTACTTAGAATTTTTTGCTATAAACAATGTATAATATACAACCCGTTATAATTTTATAAATAATGAGGTTGTGTTCAAGGAAATGCGCGTTTTAATGGTTACTTGAGTTGTTACCTTACCTTACCTGTACCTGTACGTTAGTTATTATTTTAATTTATTTAATAAAAAACTCTAATGGCGAAAATAGTCAAAAAAATACACGAAGGCGGTACTACAACTTTTTGAATAATATACAAATATATTACACATATAAATGTAATATAAATATTACATGTTAATATGTTCTGACTAGCACCGGAAAAATATGAAATAATGTACTATTTATTATTAGTTGTTAAACTAGCTTCGCTTTCTTTGAACAAATTTCATCTAAATAGTATAAAATCACTTCCTGCCGTCCGTAAACTGAGATCTTTTAAACTACGTGACGGACTTTAATGCTAATTTCATCAATGAATACAGTTATTCAAGAGGAAAGTTTATATGTGTAATACAGGCATATTATAGCAAAGGAGCGGAGAGTCTCAAAAATCCTAGCCGAAAAGAACAAGAATTTCTTTTTTATATTTTTAGTTTAATTTAAGTGGTAAATATATTCTTATTATACTCGCGAGAAGCCGGGAAGCTAGTAATTCAAAAGAAAATGTTAGATTAGACTGTAACAAGGTATTAACTGGAAAACATATACTGTTTAATTTCACAATTTACATAATTAAAATAAATGTTATGTAAAATGTAATACGGTAAATAGACGCACAATAGCGAATACAAAGAAAAAAAAAATCAGAAAGTTGCACGCAATACACATTATGTGATATTATTATGTTTTCACGATATCGCGGCACCGGCGCAGGCGCAGGCGCAGCGTAACGACTCCACATAACAATACGCAATTTCGTTCAACAAGTATTATTAATTTAATTGGCGTATATATCAGTACTTTGATTTCTTTTTAAGGTGAAGATAATTAGCATATTTATATATTTTCGAATCGATGGCGGTTGTTATCTCTATGGCGTTCAGAAAGTACCAAAAGTTTTTTTAAACCTTTTAAATGTCACTTATTTACATTTAATACATTTGTTGGATTTTTTATTTTTATATGTAAAAGTAATATGACTATATAAATTATAAAGTAATTTCCAATCTTACCCTGTCTGTAATAGGCTTTCGGCCAATTCGGGCAGAGTTCGCGAGCTCGCGTAGCATCTTGGAGTGCGGCTGCGAACTGTCCTTGTTTAAGCCTCGCTGCTGATCTATATAAAATAAAACGTAAATATATTATAAAAAAATAGATATTAGCATTGGTCGTCATATTTAGTCCTATTTAATGTTTTAAAGAATATGATATCTTAAACACAAAAAATAATTAGGTAAATTGAGTGCTCAAAAAACCAGTCTTTAAATAGAGATTTCTAACTCTCTAAAGTAAAAAATATGTTAGCATTAGATATCTTGTAAAGTAAAAGTAAATGAGACAAGACTAGACATGATTTAAAATAATATTGTGTGCTTCAAAATTTATAAAAATGTTTATATAAATATTAATTTTAACTTGAATATTATGCAAATGGAGAAAGTGAATGTTATTCACCTGTTGCTATATAGTATATGGTTAGCAGGATCTAAGGTCAAGGCATCTGTGTACAAGGCAACGGCCGTGGAGAAGTCACCAGCTTGACAGGCCGCGTTTGAGGCCCTCACTTTCTCCACGAACAGCGCTCTGGACGCGGCCCCGAGAGACGCCGAGCCGCTTGGCTCTACCTGCAAACAAAATTAGACTTAATTACCAATTCTTAGCGTCTGTATTAAATAAAATATTTATTGTTTTAATGATTGTGTTCATTTTTGTTCTTGTTTAAAATTGTGTAAATTTTCAACTGAAACTACTGCATTTCGTCTTGTATTGGAATGTAAATTTTGTATTAAATAAAAGTATGTACCTATGTGTAATGATTTATATATTTATTAATACGATATATATAGTACAAATTATATATAAATATAACTACAATATATATATAGTATAATATGTACAGTATAAGTAGAGCTATTCAGAACAAAGCTCACCGCAGAACATGATCGCGAAATGTCAGAAAGTGAAACCTGTAAGTTTATACGCATCAATATCGCGTATCGCCATAACTTAAGTTTCCGCCGAAAAAATCATGTTTATTTTAAGCGCACACGCAACACGCGTATACTGGTCATATTTATGCCATATTTTCTAATGAGAGAAACATTTCTCCTAGTCGATTGAGTGAGGAGCACACCCTTAAAATACATTTGCAAAATCTTTTCGCAACGAATACAATTTCGTTTAAAATTTCAAATCTTAATTTTTTTTTTTTGTTAACCGTACATTTTGAATCAGTCAGTTAGTAGTTTTTTATTAAATAAACGATGTCAAATTGAATAATGGAAAAATTAAAACGTATTATGTTTCTGCACAAAATAATATCTTAAAGATTTTAATTGATGATCGCTAAATCTTCTATTTACTTACAAGATAATTTATACAAAACATATTATGACTACAAATCAAAACGATATCACTATAGGGTGCCTAAATTGGAATCTTTAAACGATTCTTTAAATGTCCAATAAATTAATCGGTTAAAATCGATGGGTTTTATAAATATATCTCCATTAATTGGTCCAGACTTTAATAGTCTGGTTGATTTATTGTTATCAAGCGAGTTCTTGCGGAACGCCGAGTGACGAGAAAAGTAACGTCATTTTATTATTTAATGCCAAAAGGTTGTTTATATCTTGGCAATAAAAGGCAGAAGTAATTGACTAATTTCAGTTCCGCCGATGTTTTATATGTTATTCTAATTTTGTTGCAAACATTTTTGTTGCCAACATTTTTGAATTGAATAAACCTCTTTTAACAAAGGAGGAAACTATAAATATACATTAAAAGAGGAAGAGCGTTTTGGAGGTTTTAGTACAATATATGGTAAAGCAGAACAACAACTGAAATGTACAAATAATATAAAATCATGATTTTTATCGTTAATTCATTGTATGATTTTAAAATGTATTTGTCAAACTTATTGTTGAACTTTGAATTAATTTATCAAATCTTGTATGAACGTAAGAAAGTACTGTAGGTTAAATTACAATTATTTAAGTTACCATTTAAACTTTTTACATATCTTAGTAATTATTATAGTAGGTCGGATATCGAATGTATATATTTAATAAGGTTGTACTTAATGTACAAAATAAAACTTCATACTTCTTACAAAATAAGCTCGGATTTTGATCGGACTTGGTACTACTTAATAAAAAAATATGTATGTTTTGCTATCGACAAAATTCTCTCAAAACGGTTACCTGTATTCATGATTCTTACATATATATTTCATTATATGTAAATCCTATTCACGATACGGCAGCGCCGCGCCGCCTTCGTATCTTACCTTATACTTTAAAAGTATATCTCATATCTTATAATCTTTACCGAGAAAGCGGCATAAAATATAAAACCTTCATAAATATTTACAAATCAAAATGATGTGTGTCACCACAACAAAGCATAAGGACTCCACGACGACGTGGTCAATAATAAGTAGCTAATAAAAACACATTGTCAACGCGCTACTGAATTCCAAAGTCCCAAAAAACCGGTTAAGCTTGAATAGGCCGAGACTGAGGGTTCCTTATCTTGATTTTTTAACATAGATCTTAGTATTAATTATGTTATCGTATTACCTGTTGTGACTGACTTTATTTGACGTTTTTATTTAGCAATAAATTGAAGAGTATTGATGTGCAGCTAATTTCATAGTTTTACGATGGGTTTGTCGATCGTAAATTGGGACTTATATATTAAAATCTATACAAATAGTAAATCAAGTAGATTCCTATCGAAAAATTACAGTAAATTTCGTGGTAGGTTATATATTAATATATAATTTTATATTTTTTAAATATAAAATTACTTTTAATAGATGCATACGTTTACACTATATACCTTCGCTTTAAATATTTCATGAATTAAATCATAAATTGGAATGCATTACTTATAAAAATAAGTAATCATTTGATTTTTTGAATCTTTGCGGTTTTTCGTTATGGAACCCCAAAGGAATATTCTAAATTTGAAACGAGCAACGCGGCGTGAGGCGCGTCCACCACCTGCGCTATCTAGCTGAGCGCATCGGAAGCGAGAATATTTTTTTCTCACGGACCGCATTCCCGGCTCCACTATAAACTTTAGAGCGCGTATCTTACCTCAACGCACGTAATACACCGTTGCGTCACACTTGCTCCGGTATAATGGAGCTTCAGACACGCACGTAATGTATGACGAATTATACGATACGTCGATTGTTGGTTTTTTATCTCGTGTCGATCCACGTACGCCCTTTTACCTTTGGCCTCAACTCATTGTTTCTTAGAGATTTTTAAATGACTCTTAGACGTGACCTATTTATTTAATATAAGAACCCTTTAAAGAAGATATTTGTATGCCATAAGCATTACAATTGTTTATTGATTGTCAAAAATGTAACCGGTTTGATGGTAAATATTTCTGATTTTAAATCTAAAATTTAATAATTATAGGTTTAATAGAATAATAAATACTGACTGACTAATTGAGTTTCTCGTCGAATCCTCTCGGCAAATCTACATAAATTCCAAACCAACTTAATTTAATGTAATACTGTAAAAAGATTCAATTTTTTATTAGAGACTACTTGAATAAAAAGCAATGTCCCTTTGAAATATGTATTGAAAATATAAAGTTTAACTGATATATTCTTATTATAAGTGATTCAATTAAGTTGTAACGCAAACTTGAATAATTCCTGAACGCTATGCCTAATTAGACCATTTTGTTCGCACATGAATCTGGTTTTATATTTTATGCTATTACTTGCATTGAAATTCTGACAACCAGAACTATCATGTATTCACTAACAGGTTAGATTATGTCTAATAAAACCGGCCACGTGCGATAGGGAATCGAGCTAAGAATTATTTTAAGTATTGTACTAATTTAATTATACTAACAAATATTGTATATATTAATATTGTACTAATGTACTGTATAATATCTATAATAGTAAAATTAATTAAAGATAAATACATTAAAATTGAGTTAAATTATACATTTTACGTGATAAAAGTATCAGGCAACGGGAATTATTGTTACCAAAATCTGTATTTCAGTGTCCATAACAGCTTTTCCTACTCCTTGTAGTGTTTGCATAATATGTAAAAAATGAATTATATACATAAAAAAACCTTATTCGTCTAATGTTTATGGTCAGTCGTAAAAAAAGCAAAACTAAAAAATTCTATAGCTATCCTGAAGAAAAAAAAAACGTGGCCGCGTAGAATGGTGGTAAGAATTCTAGTAGCATTTCCCCTTTTTAACGCAATTTCAATCCTCTAGGCGAAAAATTAACTAGTTTTTCTGTCACTAGTGGTGGCAATGAGACTATGTGAGGCTTAAATAAATAAAGTCCTTACAAAATCTTTTATAAAACAAATACTAACTAAAAAAACGATCACTAATTTATAATGTCTATCGAAACTCGACAAGACACTAAAGGTTTACTTTTTTACACCAACCAAATATAAAACATCTTAACATGTCAATTATACATAATTAAACTAATATGACTTGCCTATCAATGATTTTTTAAAACGAACTTTATTTAGTGGCAAATGTTAGTGTTCGCAGGATTTTATAAACTTAACGAAAACCTGGCACCGTGTTAATAATCCTTAGATTCATTTTTTGAAAACCTTAAAAACGTTACAATGTTGCAAGCTCCAATAAAATAACGGTCGACATACACATCTTTGACGCACTTTTACAATGTTCCCGTTTTTTAACATGAAAAACTTAGTCAAATGCCTTTTTTTACTACTAGACCTAAGCTATTTTTTTTAATTTCATTATTATAAAATATTAACTTTTAACATTAAGTTCGTATAAGGTACTTTTTATAAAATAAAAACCTTGCATGTATTTCGTTTGGGACTGTACACATTCGAATAAATTTATCGCCTTGTAATTTCTGATGTAAGCCAATATCGTTCTTTCAGGACTCGCCGGGTTCATTACCAGCACGTTTATCACAACTCGGACAGTACAAAGCCGTGTAATGACTTTGAATTGTTTCGGCCATCTTGAAAAATGAGCGACGTAATCGACCCTTATTCGCTTTATTAAAATTTCGTTTAAAGAGGCGCCTGATGACTGAGACCGACGTTTTGTGTAATTATTTTTGCTTCAAACCACCTTTCGTTCATTTCAAGATACTTCTCATGCCCGCCCAGCGCTTATTAAATAATAAATTTGGAATCCTATGTATCCTCGTTGTTGTTAATTGGACTCAGTGCGGAAAGGTTTATCTTAAATCTATAATTGTTGTTTAAGTGTTGTTTCGCTACACGCTTTTTGTTTTACCTTTACGGTTAAATTCGTATGTCTGGTGAAACTTTAAAGGGTTTTACAGTAATTTAAAATAATATCAAGTATTACTTAACGGTTAAAACTATATACTATTTCTTATTTTTTTTTTAATTGACGCGATATAACGTCAAATTAAAATGCCCAGTGAAGATAGATAACAGAAATATTTTAATTATATTATATTTTTAGGAATTCTGATTTAGAGGAATATAAATTGACTGCAAGTGCATACCCCTTTAGTATGTGAAGACAGAAACAGGTTATGCCTATCATTAAAAAGCAGGAGGAAATACAAAACCTCTTTTGGGCACCGAACTCAGGTATGGCTTAAAAAAAAAAGTAAAAACTTGAATCGTCGGTCACCCTTTGTCTATTTTTTTCCTGTCTATTTTCTCATTGTGTGCCACAATATAATGACGATTTTTACCTGACGAGTGTAAAACAATTAACGTGTTCAGGTTCCGAGACAAATCACACAATAATTGAAGACGGAATTCTATAATCTTTAATAGTTTACATAATGTTATAGACACGTTTTTATGGGAAACTTGAATATGCAATAAGATACGGTGTAAACGATTTTAATATCATGAAACCATATTTTATAACTATAATCAAAATATACAATGCATATTTACTTAAAACTGACTTAGGTAAGGTAAACTAATAACACCTAGATTCCGACTTCGCAAAGTTAGTCATTACAAAATTTAAAAAGTTTATTAAGACTAAATAAATAAGTCTTATTATTCATTAAAAGAGTACTTTTTAGAAAAAAACGCCTGGATTTAGGCTCGGATTCCATCACAGGACACTAATTATTGTAAAAAAAAAACAGCATTGTAAATCTGTTTATTTGAAAAGAGCAACTATGCGAGTTTCTAGCTATTTCTTCTTGCTGGAGGCTGCTTTCCGAAACGGTGGTAGTATTTTAATATCGACGTTTCAAAAACGCTTCGTTGTGAAGTTTACTTGAATAAAATTGATTTGATTTGATTAGTTGTTCTTTACTGAAATATTCCGTAATTAAAATGGTGGAAAAGAGTAATTACTGAGTTTCTTGACGATACTTCTTGATAAAACCGGCGGTAGCTTCACATTTAATTCAACATTGTAACATGACGTTTCAAAAGTGCGTTTATGAGCCTACTTGAATAAAGAATATTTAGATTTTAGATATATTTGATATACCTTCCATGAAAATCAGCAAGTAATAATTACTTTATTATGTTAAGTATATTTATTAAGATAAAATTTAAATTTGAGTGCAAAAGTATCTGCAGGCTTTTTTTATAGACTTCAATAGCTCGCCCAAGGAAGGATGTATTATAGACTTAGCACAGACGGAAACTGTGACAAGTTTATCTTGACTTCATAAAATGTTTGCCGTTAATTGTATCAAATAATAATTTATTTAATAATTTATATCTACAATCAATTTAATCCGTTTTAAAATTTGCTGCTTTACGACTTTTTAATTGTGTTGTTTAACATTTGTTATATTGAATAATTAAAAAAAATAAAAAATAGAAATATTTATTAATAGCATGTTGCCTGTATAATTAAGTATATAAGTAACGTATAACATATGGTAATTCGTTACGTTAAATACTTTATGTTAACGATATGTATACATTAACCAGAGTCTTTTCTCATTAACAATTTATTACGATTCTTCGATTTTAAATTGCTAATTTGGACACGATTCTGTAAATTCCTGACATACCGGCACAATTAAACCTTCGTGAGCGACCCTTTAACCCTTCAACCTAGAACTGCGCCTTTAGATTTTGACCTGCGATATTCTTGCACCTTATTTACAAAATAATTTCAATAAATATAACACATTCAGTACGAAAATAAGATAATATTACACAATAAAGTACGTATCAATGGGGAATTATACGGACTAAGACCAACCTTACGATAACCTCTATTGTGTTCTATTTTAGGTATCAGAATATTACTATATAGTTAAAATACACAGCGAATACACGCTGGATTTAATACTTTTACACATTGACGAGGAATCTTGAAGTAAATTACTTTTATATAATAGTTTTTGTTCCGGCACGCGTTGGATGGAATGCGCTCGTGACGTTCGGTTTCGCGCGCAATCATGGGCCATGTTGTTTTTGCTGTCAAAATGATAGCTCAGAGGCGTATTGCCCTCACGCTACCGTATTCATGAATAGCTATTCTGTTATTAATATTTTCACTTTCATTTATGCGAATAAAGAGTTATAAATATGTAGTCGCATGTATATTTAAAATATAAGCACTTAATATGTTTATAAAATAGATATGTTATAAGAATTTTATTAAATAGAAAATAACCGTTACACTGCAGTGTCTTGAATGGCTGCGTTCCAAAGATGAGTAGCGAGTATAATTATAAAAAAAGGGATATAGCATATTATATCCCTTGGTTGGCAGCATATTTACGGTATAAGGAATTGTTAATATTTCATTCATTGGTAATATCTACGGACGGACGTGGTCACTTATATCTCGAATTTGGTTTATCATTTTGATTTTTTTTTTCTTTATTAAGAAACCTATTTTTTATATTTTATTAAACAAATTCAATTCAATATTTACTTATTCCAAAATATAATATTGAAAAAATTTAAATAACGAATTCTTCTGTCAGATTACGACACGACTGGTCTTTCGGACTAATTTCGAACTTAATTACTGCAATCGTATGAAATTTGTTTCTTCCATTTAATTATATTCAGGCTATTATTACGTCGGACATTATCGCGGATTAAGTGTTCTTTTATTTTTAAAAGTCTTTGAAAACCAGCCAGTGTAGGCGTGGCAGACAACATGTATTTTATAGCTGGTCAGTATACCGACTATAACATTAAACTTTCTTAATACTGACAATATATATCAGATTTTTGTCGATAACTTGATATAGTAAATATATTTATATGTATTTTTGATTTAAGTAGTTTTCAAGAAATGTTTTAGGAAATAAAATAATGTGATGTACTCTCATAACAAATCTTCATGTAGTACTTAGATTTCGAAAACGGGACTCAAAGAATGTAAATCTCGTTATTATATTTATTTTTTTACGCAAACGGCGTCGAAACGACACTACATATACGGTAAATAAAATTCATCATAAATAATACGATGTGTAAACGTATTTCCATGATTTATTTTTTAAGTGGTCGTCAATAATAACCATTACTCGTGCGAAAAAGCAAACAAAATTTTAAACATCGAAAATTACATTATTCCGCTTGGTTTCTGAACAGGGCGGTCGTAATCGACTAACGCATTTTATAATAACAATCAAGATAGATTATCCGTGATATTAAACAGAGTCGAACTTATATTATGTATGAACACGGCAGATTGTGATTATCTAGACTTACGTATAATAAAACAGGAATTTTTTAAATGAAATGGTTTGACCACTCGCAAAAAGGATTCGAAATTTAATATACTTGATGTCATTAAACAAATGTCGCAATAAATATCGATTTTCATTCATTATATGTTTTATGTTTGTTATAGTTTTGCAATGTATTTTGATAAATTTAATTTAATTTAATTATATAAAGTTTACACGTGTAATAATTATTTAAAGGTAAATTTATAATAATCGGATATAATCTTTTTTTTCCATAAACAATTGTTAAAGTTAAACGTGTATCCGAACGCATTTAATAAATTTAATAAAAACTAAAATATATTTCGTTGTGTTCCGATTCCATCCCTGTGTTTTAAAAGGCAAGGAAGATTGCTTTAATTAGTTATTATACGCACAAGAATGTTGCACGGCTGTGCAGCAGTACATAGCAATCCTGAAATTAGATGAGCACCAAATTAACTGTGTAACCATAACTTGTCTGCGATAATTCACCGGCGAAAATAGACTTTACGATGAAAGCGAAGCATAAACTATATTCCGCTTTCTTGTTTCTTATCTATTAAAGAGTCGTGATAGTTTAGTGGATAACACGTATGTTTTATACGAAGGTTTCTTTAGCTTTAACTTTAAGTTAAACATGCGAACTTATTTAATAACATGATTGACATATTTAAAAAATAAACCGTATATTAGATATATATATTTATGAGATTCCTTTATCCATACAACCGGCTAGAACAAATAAAAAAAAAAGCGCGCGGTACCGAAATGGCGCGACTTATAATTTGTTAAAAGTGTAATTTGTGTTTTATTTGGATTTGTAAGCTTAACGGAATAAGTAGTTTACTTAAATATGTATGATTTGGTAATTTATTTATGTTAAGATAAATTTGAAATTAAAACTATTTTTGGTTTGTTAGTAAATTGTTTAAAGTAATTTATATTCTTGTCTTTTTTTAATTTATTTCACTTCTGTACGCTAAATATATATATATTTATATGTTGTCCGTGACGTAAATATATGTTTATCTGACACATTCTCAGTATTTTTTTTATTTTTTAGATAAAAAATATTATAACGCACACGTGTGTTTCCTTAACCTATTTACCTTTTTTAATTTGTTGTTGCTATTGGTTGGTGCTGTTTTTATTCTGATTTTGTGTTAATACTCTCGTGTTATTCTAAAATTAATAGTAAGTTTAATTTGTCTATATTATTAAAATATATAGAAATTAATATTATTATAGGATTTTATTATTATATATATATAAGTATATATTTAAATACAGTGTCCGTTCAGACATTGTTAATGTGAGAAATATTAACCATTCTTTACATAGCCAATGCGCCAACCTTGGCATTTAAGATGTTATGTAAGTGTGTCTGTAATTACACTGGCTCACTCACCCTTCTTACCGGAACACACAATACTAAGTATTGCTGCTCGGTGGTAGAATATAGCATGAGTTGGTACCTACCCACACGAGCACAAAGCCCTACCACCGAGCAATAATTCTATTTACCCTAAAAGTAATCGAAAACTTGTGTTCAGGATTATAATCGAACCTACGACTTTCACATCGACATACGACGTAAATAACATTGAGTTACTTAGGTTAAAAGCATATATTCTAATCATAAATAGAATTACTATAAAACCTGTTCATGTACAGTTATAAAAACATACGTAATTATGAGATTCTCGGTAAATATCCTGCTTTATCTTACTAGTAGAAGCCGTTATAAGTAAATGTACCAATTTATAGTAGAGGCCTACTCTTAAGTATATTATGAAGATTATTTCTTAAAACGTACCCAATTATTATAATAAAATCGAATTGCTGATTATCTTATTCAAAAGAGAAGATATTTCCGAAGTAACTTCGAATGAAGCATAAAATCATTTGCGATTAAGGAAATAATGTTTACTTGTAACTATAAATTAGGATCAACCAGATACTTTACAACGCTTAATGCGCTAATCGTAAAAAATATCCTACATCCCTCGATGTTAAAGCAAAATTGTTGAAAAGTTTTTTTAGAAGAAAAGAATAATATCAACAAAAAACATTTTTAAATAATATACTAAAGGTCAGTTGCGTTTAAAAATAAAATATTTTAAAAGATAATCCTTTTAATTAATAAACTAATATTGTTATGGAATTGAACAGATAAGGTTATATTTAAGCGCATCTTATCTACTAATGATGCATTAATTTGTTAATTTGTTTCCTAAAGTTTTAACACCACGATTGGGTTACTTATTTAATTTCGGAAAAGTATTTATTAAATAAATGACATAAAGTGAGATTTTTTAAAGTATATAATAATAATAGTATTATTAAACAAAACAATTTATAAACTATATGTGTATGTTCCTAAGCTCTTACATGTAATAAGGAAGTTATAATATTCAAATGCCACCATCGTTACGGATTTTTTATTTAAGAGCGTAAGATATCTATATACATAAAGCAAAAAAAATCGTACCTATTTTTATTGATATCGCTTGGACAGAGGACTATGATATTTGGCACTTACAGTTTCTATGGATAAGGAATTCAGAAAGCTAATACAAATTTTAATAAAATACTCATAAGAAATACATTAAATTAATAAAATAACACATAACACATACTACCATGCGTGTCACACGCACACATTTTATATAAAAAAAAAACTCTTAATTTACGTTCATACTGCCAATGACAATATACGTCATGTCAAAGTATATTTTTCTTTTGAGGGTTTTCTTTATTGATATAATGACAAGGTAACATCCAGCTGAGCCTCATTTTTCCAATCATTCGAATCTTATACTTTAAGCAATGAATGACCGTCAAATTTTAATCAATAAGCGATCACTAGCATTTACAAAAAAAAAAACCTTTTTTATGCATTCAATTTTATAACTCAAAATTGATCGCACGAAATAAAAAACAAAATAAATATATTATTAATTATAAATAAGCAATATTCAATACGAAAAACAATTTAATGTAAGTTAGTCACGAATGCAAGTGCACTTTGTAATTAATAAATAATTAATTTACCGAAGATCATTTGAAGGAAGCTCAGCACCCTTGAAGTTAGTTGGGATGCAGTTCATTACCACTCATAGCAAGCACTTACGCTTCTCGTAATTTAAATGATAATTATTAATTAAAATTATTCTTATCCCATTTCAATGTAAATACTCCATCTTAAATATGCCTTACTTGTAAAGGTTGTTTGGCGAGTGTTTAATTAAACATCGATTTCTCTCCTTCTATTTTATTAGTGATTTCACATTCGAAAGAAGAAGACAGTATTGTTTAACTTGTTTTCGCCTTAATAATATTTATAAGTTAATTGCTATTAAATGCGTTAATTTTTTTTTAAATTTACTTAAGACTATTAAGAATCAAATATTTCTTTGTTGCAATGTATGATACTGAATAAAAAAACCGACAAATTATATAGAAACAGTATTGCTGACAACTGAAGTTAGAGGTGGCACTAGTAAAAGATATTTATAAGTTTTTAGAAGCATGTCTCGTCATCTTAAGAAATACGACCTATTGTAAGTGACGTAACAATTGCTACTTAAACTTCGTTGTTCTAATAGCTTGGATGCTAATCTTGACATCAGTTAAAAATAAAGAAATAGAAACTGAAGTCTTCATTCGGCATCATTCGCTTTTTATTATTACGCAATTTATTAAAGGCTTTTCATTGTTTCTTTTCATATTCCTAGAGTCAATTACTTCATATTTTTATAGTCATTCGGACATAGTGTTCATTTAAAATTAACTGAGATTCCTTTTTCTTACAACAATATGACATTCATCCGCAATACTTATCAAGATAATCGATTCTCATTCAGGTTTTCTTTAATCAGAGCTCGTTTCACACTTCCTATGACGTATAATTCCGTATTCTATCGTAAATTAGAAACTAAAACAACATTAATATAAATTCAAATTATTTGCACTTCCATTACATTGATAACGAGATGTCTCGGCTTTCATATAACAGTAAAATTATTGAACAGATTTTAATTAAACATTGCAAATATATATAGAACTAGATTGGAACCAAGTTTACCAAGTCAAACTCGGCACTTGTGAATTATCATGTAGGTGTTCAATTTGTGTTTATAGTCATTTTTCCTCGGGGGTTAAGGTACACGCTGAGAGGAAAATTGCAGTGACAGGTGAAAATCTGTCGCACGTGTATCCATCCATGCCACGTTGAAGCCTTGCGGAATAAGCTGCTGCTCAAGAGAGAACGCCTTAGCTCAACAGTGGGACGTATGTGTGTCCTATTTTTTAAATAAGGATACCCAACAGTTGTAGATTGTAAATTATTATTTATAAATTACACATTAAGAACATGCTAAAATAAAAAAATAAAAATTATAACAAATAATAAAAAAAAAAAAAACATTATTAAAGTAGCAATGTATGAGTTATGATTTGGAGGCGTTTTTAAATAAACATTACAATGTTCCTTGTTAAGGTCAATTCAATATTTCGGGTAACATTGTTGTGTGAGATGTTTTAGTATGTATGGGCTATCACATGCAACCCGATGTGAATACATAAGCCAAGACAACACAGTGCGTCATCGGTGAAGTGCAAAAATATATATTGACATAGTTTGCGTGATCTTAAATATAATATTTTTTCATTACTATTTGAAAATTTCTTAAAAAATATTAATTTATAATTAATTTGTTTACTATTAATTAAAAATATAATAGTTTTTGATTTTTAAATTCTTTATTTTATTTTTAACGTCTGCCTACGTTTTTCTGGCTGTTAAAAGGTATTTACTTATTTCCCCCACGTGAAGTGGGGTCATATGTCCAACACAGTGACTCAGTAGTGGAATACCCACTAAAAAATAGCGATGCCCATACAGTCTTTCCGGGGGCAGTCACGAGAAAGCGGGAAGTAGTAATGTTAAACGCAGGCAAATCCGCGCAGAGCAGCTAGTATTAACGAAACTTAATATAAACTTATAAATCGATCAAAAATAACACGTAAATTGTAATATATGATAATGAAACGCTTGTCAAATCGTTATTGGATTGCCATCGATTTTCCTGCGTAGGCGAAATTTCACGCCTCATGAATAATATTACTGATTACAATAAAACTTCAGACGATGTCCTCCGATTATATTCATGTTCACAATAACAGTATTAACGTTTTGGCGATTAATTATGCCTATTAGGTATACAAGAGTTAGTGTGATTCTGTAAGAATTCACTTCGTATCTCACTCGTGAAATTTCGACAACTGAATTACTGTGTTGCGTAATATTAATACATGCATCTAAAAAAAAAAAATATTGTCAATTTCACGTTTCTCATTCTGAAATTTGACGCTCGTGTTCTGCGGTTTGTTTCGAGTTTTTTCTTACAGAATACTTCTACAATACCTTTTTAAATAAAAATATTTGGAAATAAGGGTACAAATAAATATCTTAGAAACATTTAAATTGCTGTAAAATTTCCTCAAATTATATTAATTATTAATTGAGTATGGTCGTATTTTTTATTAAATTCAGTAAATGGGGCATCTGATGGTAAGTGGTTGCCCATAGACATTCGCGTCGTAAGAATTTTTAACCTTACATCGCCAATGCGGCACTAATCTTGGGAATTAAGATGTTATATCCCTAGTGCATGTAACACGGGCTCACGCACCTTTTAAACCACAACACAACAATTCTAAGTATTGCTATTAGGCGATAGAATATTTGACGAGTGAATTGTACTTAGCCGGACCGGCTTGCAGAAAGCCCTATTACCAAGTGAATACTGAAATATGTACATATGTTTCAATATATCTTCTAAGCTTTCTATGTTATTTTGGCAATACTTTTGGTGTCATGGGACCACGATGATTTTCTGAACATCAATATATCTGTATGTTAAATTTATAAATAAATTTAGATAAGAATTTCTTTCAACATAATCCTCTTCTAACATTATACGTATTGTATAGTTTTTTATAGAACATATTCAGGATTTTTTTTTCTGAGTTAATGGAACAAAGATGTTAACAGTACGGTCTAAAATCAAAACTAATATCCATAAATATAAACCGGCTTTAACAACTTATGTAGACAAATTTACGCATCGGTGTAAATTTAAGACTACTTGTAAAATCGTTAAATGCGTCTAATTAAATTTAACGACCCAGATTTACATTGTAAATATTGTATGTTGTAAAGTAGATTTACGAGTTACAAGTAAACTATGCCGACTTTGTTCGAGTTTATTTTATAAATTATAATTGAGATGAATGGCCTAGTAGATAGAACGTGTGAATATCAACCAAATCGCAAGTTCGAATTTGGATTTGAACTTGCAATCATCACTGAATTATTTTGATAATTTTCTTTCGTTATCGTGGCGGTTAAGGGAAATATCGTCAGGGAACTTGCATTTTACAAACTTAATTAAAAAAATATGTATAAGGTCGTCTGAATCGCGATATCAAGATTTTTTTATAAAAGGTATGTTAAGCTTGCTCTAAGTTAATCAATTATATTTAAAGGTGGATAACAATTATTATTTGTTATATAATTTAGTTCCTCAGAATCTTTTGAAAATATCAATGATATTTTGTTATACCATCCTACCAATAGGCTTTCAATACGCGGCAATTCTTGGTTCGAATTTTTAACGGAAATAAGCTTGACACTATGACAGTAATACTCTGGGGTCCAATTAAACCGACGAATATAAAGACGTTAAAATATGTCTACATTCAACATCCTTATATACGAATTTATTTTTTAAAAGTTAAATTCTTAAAATCCTAAATAATAATATAAATGTTTATTTTTGTTTGTTTGTTAAGCTTGCACATCTTAACTACTAAACCGATCATCATTAAACTTTGCATACGCTTTCTTAGGGGTATAGAAAAGGGCATACGTTTCCTAATAAATAATCATTCACACGCGGTAACGATATTTATATATTCGTAATATTATAAATATCATTAAAATGTTTGTGGAAACATCTTTGATCATCAACTTGTGATGTAGTGTGGATGTTATGGATATGTAATTTTGGATCTGAATATGGTTACAGATATATGAATAATATTTTATCGGATTCAGATATCGTTACGGATATTAAATTATTACGGATTATCCGATTGTTTCGGATTGTTTCAATAACGGATTTTAGATTATTTACAAATTGTAAACTGTGACTATAATTTAGTATTAGGTATAATCTCGGAATAAAAACAAATAGCTTTAAAATACATTTATAATATGTAATAAGAAAACAATAATAAACAAAAAAAAAACGGTATCGTTTACGGTTACGGATACATTTTTATTTCGGATATCCGATAGTTTCGGTTACGGTTATAGAGCTCCATAACATCCCTGTTGTATATAGTTTAAAATAAACAATATTTTCAGTTAAGTAAGAGCTAGGTATCTTTTCAAGCAATTTCTCAGCATAAAGTTGACAATAAAACGTATGTAAGATTAAAACTTTATTCAATTATAACAATAAATAAAGACTAACATTTGTTACTTACTACGCCTACACCATTCTTCACATCTGCACCTCGGTCACATTTGAATTTGAAATTATATGAATTTGTATTAGACCTCAAGTGTAACTTGCCACGTCATTATGTAACAACAGTACACGATAATAGACCTTATGTCGAACGACATAAATATCAAAATATTTCGTTATAAATCATATAAAAGGTTGCATTTTGAGACGGTTCCTTAGACGATGTGATTAAAAACAGGCGTGGGTAGACCTTTATGAATATATGGCATAAATATTATTTCTTCCCTTGTAAGGTTAGATAAAATATGACATACATGCTTAGAATAATCGTTTTAGAACATATTTTAGGTTTATTATTATACTAATATATTATTATAGTGACCACGGGCCATCAGGTGGGAAATTTGTCCGTCCGCCCACAAATAACATAAAAAAAAATGCGTCAAATGTCAACGATACTTTTATCGGAACATTTTGAGTCAAATTAAAGTGGAAATAACTATTTCAGTGGGATAGTGTTGTATTATAAATAAACACATATATTAAGCAAGATATTTTTTTAGTGTCCAAAATACCTGAGCTATTATCAAATATCATGAAAGAAGGAAATCTGCGGATTGTTTATCTTTATTCCTTATTCGATTGGAATTGGCTGCAGACGCATTTATTATATGAAAATGCCAACAAGTAGGTAGACAATAGTTTTCTATTTTCATGCTATAATTGACCTATAAAAGGTATCTTATAAGCGCAGGTTCAAATTCTAAATGTCAGGTAGGCCTAAAATGCCAGCTTAAGCTCTGTATCAATGAATAATAAAATATTATATCTTTATTTATATTTTTAATGAATATATCTGTGTATTGTTAACAGACTCAGACTATAAGCATTATACTAATATTAATTATAATAGAAAAACTAATTTTGTCTTTACTTAGAATCAGAATTATAATGGAGAATTTTCAAAAATATATTAATAAAAAAATTGAACGTTGTTAAATTATTTAAATTTTCCTTATAATATACGCAAGCTAATTTGGCTGTATTGAAGTTGCTAGCCTGCGCATATATTTTTTGGAACTACACTATACTAACAACTACTAACTAAACAACTAACACTAGAGATGTGAATTCGTATGAGCGGTTATTTACGTAAATAATCGATTATCATTATTATCGATTTATTAGCCGATATATATATATTATATATTTATAGCCTATGTGTATCTATTCATTACTAATATAAAAAATAATTATAATTATTAACAAAAAGTTAATATAAAAAAGACTTACCTCCGAGAAATCGCGCTGCGACATTTTCTACGCCTCTACATTCTTACGTGTTCCTGTAAAAGGAAATTACATTACAACATTTCGGTTATTATATTATTTGTTATAATTTGTACAGAGTAATTGAATGTATTTATTTAATCACTGGTACCAAGTGGTACTAGCTGCTTACCAATTATTCTACTGTCATTTGATAAAAAATATCAATACACTGTATTACTGTGTTTCGGTTGGTTTTAATGCTAAGTAAGCCAATATAATTACACAAGGGACATAACATTTTAGGCAGTGGTTTGCGGAGCATCGTCTCTATTTCAAGTGGTTTATATTTCTTACAGTACAAGTTAAATGCAAAGCGATTGCTTGTCAAAATAAAAAAAAAAATAGTATCAGATCTTATTTTTATTGTGTATTATATGAATATTAAAGATCGTTTAGTTAGATTCTGGTCAATACGTATGAATGTAAATTTGATTAGTAAATGTTATTCGGTTGTGCCACACCTGAAGCCGGTAAGTAAGTGGTTTGACCCCGAACATGTTCAGGAAAATCAAAACATTACGCGTAAACTTTACAACCTATGTTATGTTGCGAAAACTAGACACTGCAATCCTGAGCTTAACCACAAGTTGCTTAATAGAAATAAGTGTGCGTTTTATGATGCGGTTTTAAAATGACCGGTGTTATTTAAATTTAATAATGAACGAGGATAAAAATCTGTGTGATTAAAAATATATTGTTTACAGATCATACATTTAGGTACGTTACTAAATATAGATAAATATGAAAAATGTTTCATATTCTCCAAAGACATAATCTTTCGAAACTGAAACATGCGGCAGAGATTATATGTAGTTGTATTTGTAGTAGTACAAACCAAATGATTAGATTTGGCATAAAATATATCCAAAGACAATGTTAAACAAAGCACGTTAAAATAACACGGGAAAAAAGTACTACAATAAATAGCTGAAGCAAAATAGACTAGCGACCCGCCCCGGATTCACACGGACTCGGTTAATTAATAAAGAAAATGTTTTTATATAATATTATTTATACCTAATATTAATAATATATAATCGTTTTAAATTTAATATCTTAAATTTAATAATTCGTTTTTTTACACAAGTCTGACGAAGATAAGTTCAGAATTCATTTTCGCAAAAAAATAATATTTTGGAAAAATAAACAATTTAAGCGGTAAGCACTGAAACGACAGTTGACATTATACGGGACTCCATTTCATAAGTTCCTAACAGCATTTATTGTGAGGCAGAATATATGCTAACAATTTTAATACTTCGCTTGTATGTTTCATATTCAGAGTAAAGGTTGAAGATACAAAAAGGAAATAAACAAGAAACCTAATGGTATCATTTTTTTAAATGATTACCTCGATCTTTATGGAAAATCAAAAATTTAAAAAGTTTATTTTTTTATTGTATTATATAGTGATGTTAGTAGACGGCTAAATGGACATGACGTGACGTGACTTATGAATTTTGAACGAAACCATAAAAACAATTATCAATTATTTCAATCGGAGTCATTTAAGGTTGAACGATAAGTGTTATTGAATTACATTTATAAAATTATAACCGAACATGACTTGGTTGTGCAATTTTGTGAAAAGTTTCGCTTAGTCAGTCAACACAGTATCTATATTAAAATAATCCCAATTCCAAGGAGATAAAGTATATATTTCTTTAAAAATAATCATATCTCGAGGTTGGTGGTTGTGGTTGGTTATAATCTGATGGTAGGCAGCATCCGCTAGCGGTCATCAAACTTGGTGATGGGAAATTGCGTCTTATAAAATTATGGTAGCAATTATACATAAAAAAATGTATGAGTATTTAATAAACTAACCAATACCAATTTGCACACGAAACTGGTATATTCATTTTACGATTTTTTTATTTCCACTTAATGTAATCTTATTTTAGCGATAAGAGCCGGCTAATTTTAATTATGTTCAAGTGTCACGCCTTATTTTAAATATTAATATAGTTATAATACATTATTGATATACTTTTATAGGTTACTAGTAGTAGAAACTGTTCTTAAAACATTTCCGGTCGTTGACAATTTGCTTGTATTAGCTATAAAAAAAAAAAAATTGAATTACTTTAAACATATATTATATTTCAAATATACTTATTTCAATTTAACGTAATACTTTTGTTTTTAATTAAGCATTATAAAATTTCAAAAATAATAAAATCACCTTTACTTTTTCTAGTACAACGAAAAACATCTCGTTACGTATATTACATAAGCTATTTTTTCCAAACGTTGAACATCACATTAACATTGGATAAGATATTTCTTATAATACAGATAATACAGACAATAAAATACCGTACAAAACGTGTACAGTTGGAATGTTGGTAAGAATGCTAGTAGCATTTCCCCGTATAATCGCAATAACGATTCTCTGAGCGAAAAATGAACATTTCTGTCATCAGTGTACGCAATAATCCATGTCTTATTGCGTATTTTTTCATTATTCCAATATTCGACAACACTTTCCAAAGATTATTATCTACTTACGACTAAATTATAACTAATCAATGTTTCAAAATGACGGATCACATAGTCTTATGTAACTAATTATCAGATATAGCTATGTACACGGGTATACGGTTTATTTTAAACGTTTCGATTCTTATCAAGTGTATTAATAAATTGTGGCACTAACAAGAAGTTCACTTCCAACTTAATGGTCATAACATGTCATTGCGATTAAAATTTATGTATGCAGTGGTTCTGATTGTCGCCAGTTATCTGTTTGAATTGATGAAACTGACTTTGCTTAAGGCCTTTACATAAACGACGATACTCTATAGACTATAATAATAATTAAAAAACGACGAATATTCTTAACCTGTTCATTTCTCTGAAGTTTATTTACTCTTTACCCATGATGTTGCTAAATAAAAACTTCTTAGAGGAGCTTCCGATTGTCAAATAATATATTAATGATATATTATGATGTTAACTTTTGTTTAATATTTCCTGTGATATTTATTTTTCAATTTAAGCTGACTTTAAAAATAGAATATAGAATATATATATATAAGTATTTTATTTAATAACCTAACTGACTTTAAATTTTTAATATATATTACATTATGTTAGCAAATAATACAAATCGTCGCCTCAACGAACTTCAGTATGTTATAAAAATTCAATAAAATGCATTTTTAACATTCATTAAAATCAATTCTGCCTTAACGGAGTCAAAAAGGTCAGAAAAATAAATAATATTTTCCGAAGAAAGCATTATTTCCATACAATATGAGAGGGCAGAATCTTCGCATAAATCATTCTCACCTGACTCCAACGGTTCTTGCCATGGAACTCGATTACGTTTATTTCTCTTCACACTCAGAACAGAGATCTGATCAAAAGTACATAATGCGTCACATTTATTGCATTTGTTTTGATTTTTTATTTATTTATATAATAATCTAAGACATATCAGTGAGACATTGATGTCTCCTTCTCGATGGGGAGTTCAATGGGGAGTGGGGTGGTCGATTAGCGGCACATAGATTATGCAATAAAGTTTTTTTCTATAGTACCAATCCACTACCCGGATAGTGGACGGTAGTAGTCGAGGGAACGAAAATTCGATCGTAGACTAGCTACTATATAATAAATAATAATTAAATCACACACGAGAAAGAAAAAGGTAATTAAATCAGAATTATATATATAGTATAGTATATTCGGGTAAGATTCATGGTAATTTTTAAACATACGCAAAATAAATAATAATAAAACGCACTCTCATGAATTAACATTGTACAAATAACCCTATCATAAAATTTCGTCAATAAAGTACATTTTCTAGAAAATACAAATGATTAAATATCTAATGTAAGATTTATTTACGATCTAAATAAATATATTAAAATTTCATATTATAATGTGTTTAGATCTCAGTAATAACATAAACGCAAGAGTTGGGATGGAATTTGGCTCAGAAAGATTACGGGTTGGAATAGCACATATGGTACTTTTTATTCTTCACATTCCTCCGGAAATTATTTGAACATAAAACAAGTAAAATAATTAACACTTTAACGCATATGTTTTATGGCCATATTTCGATACCACTGCTGATACGTTTTTTATCTAAGTTTCCACCAATTGCAAATATTTGATACTATGCAATGTTAATGCGTTATTTGGATGTTCGTTTAAAACGGAGCTTCGACGATTGTATCACAAAAATTGTTAATGCAACTCGTACTAACCTAGAGGGTTTTGAAATTAATACTTATGTATATATATATATAGAATTATATTTTTAGTCAACAACTATTAATGTATGAATATTTGCTAAAACGATTTAATACGAATAACATATCTATCTATAGTTATTTATGTATATATGTTCAATGACTAATTTTGTTAGTATATAGAACGATTTTACTCGTGTATCTGTTTTGTAGACCTCATTTCATCAAGCTTTAAATTTAGCATGAAGAAATGATTTGTCAATTTATTATTTGCAAAAATAAAGAATTGTGTAACATTTATCTATCATGTTTTCGTATTAAACAAATCAACTAAATTATTGTCGCAGTGACTAATTGCATAACAGTTAGTAGTTTAAGACAGCCGTAGCCAGCGACTGGCCAGGTGGGCGGATGTCAGGGGCGCACTTTACAGATCCACAGCCTATAGACCACAATGAAACACTTGGCACTTAATTAGGATAGGCACCTACAGATTAAAAACAGCGCCTCTAACTTAATACACAAAATTCCACAACAGATGCGAAGAGAAACGATGCTGGTTCTAGACTATACACTTTTTTTATGAATAGTGTAACCTTCAATACTACCACAGTGAGTGGTCATAGACATATACATCTATATACAATTATTTTTTTAACCACCCACTCAACTTTAGCATACTATCCGACAGCATTACTTCTTGGCTACTGTTATTACCCCCCTCTTAACAACATTGACCTATAAACACCAATCTTGGCAACTTTTTCTTGGTGACAGGGCTTTGTGCAAGCCCGTCTGGGTATGCCTACCCACCCAGTCATCAGATATTCTACCGCCAAATAGCAGTACTCACTATTGTTGTACAAGCTGGCATAAGGGACATAACATCTTAGTTCCCAAGGTTGGTGGCGCATTGGTGATGTAAAGAATGGTTAATATTTCTTACAGCGCTATTGTCTATGGTCGGTGGTGGCCACTTATCATCAGGTAGCCCATGGTAAAAAAAAACTAGGATATTATAGTCTTGTGACAATAGTTGCACTGACTCGCTCACCCTTCAAACCGAAACACAACAATAGTATTGCGGTTTGGTGAATATGTGACTAATGGGTGGTACCCGAGCATACTTGCACTAAGCCTACCACCAAAGATACTACTACGGAATTTATACATTACAAGCTCTACTATATTACTTCGCAATGGTCACAAAAATAACTTGTCATTATGAATAACTTAGTAAAAGTGTGCATTCCTTTTTAAAGAGAGTGTGTTTTATAAATATACTTTAAGTAATTGTTAATGTTAATAGCAAAACAGTAAAACAAACCATTGTAAAACCAAAGGATGGTTATTGAGAATATTTAATGACAAAAGGTCTCAAAGGCCACAGGTCTTAAGTAGAAGAGAGAAAGGCCATAAAATACATATATTTCCTACATTGAAATTACAAAGTTTTACAAACTCAAGTATAGCTCAATGAATAATGTAAACTATTCAAGACATGCTATTTGATTAGAGGTTATGACTCACGAATTTCACATAAAATTACTTATTCAATTAATGTGGAACTTTTATATTACGATTGGTTGTTGGTCTGGTTGCCGTTGCTTTATAGTATATTCATATGTGAAATAAAAGCTTCGTATCTTTTTGAAGGAACGTAAATTGTCATTTTGGATTTTTTGCCATTGAGCCGAGAAATTGATGCGTGACGATTCTTGGCTGTTTTTATAACAAATACAACTAACAAAAACGCATAGAACCTTTTAGAATCGAGGTAATAGTGAAAATACATTTTTGTGGCAAATTATGTGATATATTATATTAGTAAAATGTGAATTTACTTGATTTTTGTACGACGTAATTGATTTTTAAAATTTAAATGAAATTCAGCTATTTTTTATAGGACGTGTACGTACATATTGGCTACATATTTGAAGAATAATTGTAACTTTAAAAAAATATAAATGAAGTTATTTAATGGATATCAAGATCAAGTATTTACAAAGAAACTAACATTTATTTATTCGAGACGACGAATTCAAATTGATACTTTAATGACTAAAATAAAAAAAACATGTTACTTTGAATATAATTTGGAATTCGTAAAGATCGCCCCAAGCTATTCTACCAGTAGCTACCAGCCAGGTGGCGGCATTCAAATTCTAACCGCGTCACAATCATTACGAGCACGAGATCTGCCGTGATTGACTTGATCACGATCAATTTGTATTACACCTGACGTATAGCCTAAAATTACACTTTTCGAAAAACATCTTCGTGAATATATAACATATTAAGGTATTTCTAAAAGAAGATATGATTTTTTTTAATTAGTTATTTTTTTAAGCTAAAGTCCCTGATTAGGCCTTAAATATTGAACATTAAAAATTGTTAGCAGCCGTCACACTAGTCTCACTGCTGCGGGTAAACGTGTCGATGTAGCAACCAATAAAAATAACGTTAACAAATCGCTAGTCCTAGTGCCTAATGGTAAAAAAAACTTAAGAATGTACTCATGTTTTTTTAATGTTTGTTTTTAATTAAACAATAAAATCTGATATACATATTTCGTTCCCATTATAGTGCGTATACTGATTACTTATAATTTTATTACAATCTGTAATTTAAGACAGATATTAATACTGGGTATATGATGAAGATATATTTATCTTTCCATATAATTAACATTTACACTAATTCGTAATACATTTATAATATAATCACTTATGAAAACACTATTATGAAAACTTTTTCTTATTAGTGAATAACAATAAACGAATAAAAAACTAATCTTAAATAAATTAGATTCTCGATATGAAATACAAGCATTTTTATCGTCTAAAATATGGCGATCATAAGTATATTCCTACATTCCCTTTCATTTCGAAACGCCTTATATTTATAATGTTAAACTTCGTTAAAAATAAAGATAGCTTCACGTACAAGCGATGTTGGCAATTAACGTCATAATATAAATAAAACGCGCGATTACGTATTTCGACGTACAAATTACAGGAGAACCCTCTTTGTGATTCTCAACTTCTGAGAAATGCATCCAGACACGTCCATTCAGAATTGACATGTTATATATATCTAGTTTGTTTAAATTATATATCGAAAGCAAAGGCGAGACAGATAAAGGCCTCAAACTAAACTAGTAAGTGCGAAAGTTATACTGTCTGTCTGTCTGTCACGATTTAATCACTCGATTTCGACGATTGAATTTGGTACGAAGCAAGCTTGAACCCCAATCATCGACATAGGCCTGAGTCTAATATTGGAGATCCTCACGAAATAAATTCCTAGTGAAGCCGCGGGGGGTTCTACTTGTTAATGATACGAATAGTATTTTTATCAAGTACTCAATATTGTACCTATATGTTATAACTATAGTTATGTTGTATTTTATAATTTATAAACAAATGTTGTAAAGACAGCCAA